>NW_026970820.1:1230493-2460987 GCF_963678635.1 Symsagittifera roscoffensis
CCTAAGGGATACACTGCATTTCTTCGCAGTAGCTACTACAGGTGCACTCTAGCTACACTAGTGAATGCAAAAAAATAGTAAAAAAAACGGACAACCGAATCTGGTTTCTTAAATTAGATGTTTTTTTATTCGGCTTTTAATTAGGATCACATCAAATAAAAATTGAAAGAGAGCAAAGACAAGAATAAAAAAACTTGCTATTTTCGTTTAAAATTGAAAATTAAAATGATCAAACCACAGTAAATTGCCTATGGCAAGCTAAAATTATCCATCAGAAACCACTTTTGTTCACTTTTCAAATTAAAATTTTTTGTCGTCCAAAATTGACCAGAGTTAAAATTGAAAAAAATCTTATTTTCGTGAATTTCAAAATACTGGTGCTAATCTATAATATCCATAGAAACACACTCTATGAACCTAATTGGAAAGGTTTTGATGAGCAAAGCCGAAAAATTACCCATTTTGAGAAAAGTGCAAAAAACACCTTTTTGGTTAACTCAAACAAGTGGAAAAAAGGGCGAAAGGGGTCTTCAAAACGAAACCATCCAAAAGTGGCATTAACTAACTGCCATTATTTTGTGAATTCAGACCCGCATGCAAAAATTTACGAAAATCCTACGTGAAGTTTTTCAGAACAGATTAGTTTCTCCGGATTTTTGGTAGTACTGATTTCATTACTGTACTTATAATTAAAGTCAAATCAAAAAGTCGTAAAAACTACAATTTTTAATCAATTTTGACAAATAAATGATCAAAACCCACTAAATGGGCTATGGCAAGTTCGAATCTACCATCAGAAATTATTTTTTCCCATTTCTGAAAGTTTTCATTTTTAAAAAAATAAATGTTGAGTCACAAACGGGAAAAATCATATTTTTTCAAAAAGTCAAAAATAATTCCTCCATTTAAACTAAATCATCAGGCCACACGTTAGGAACCTGTTCAGAATGGTTTCCATGATCAAAGCAGCAAAAGTCACCCATTTTGAGAAAAGTCGAAAAAACACCTTTTTAGTTAACTCAAAAAAGTGGAAAAGTGGGAGCAGGGGTCTTCAAAATGAAACCATCCAAAAGTGGCATTAACAAACTGCCATTATTTTCTAATTTTAGACCCGCATGCAAAAAATTACGAAAATCCTACGTGAAGTTTTTGAGAACATATTAGTTTCTCGGGAGTTTTGGTAGTACTATTTTCATTACTATAATTATAAATAAAGTCAAAACTAAAAGTCGTAAAAACTACAATTTTTAATCAATTTTGACAAATAAATGATCAAAACCCACTAAGTTGGCTATGGCAAGTTCGAATCTACCATCAGAAACCATTTTTTCCCATTTCTGAAAAGTTTCGTTTTTTTAAAAATAAATGTTGAGTCACAAACGGGAAAAATCATATTTTTTCAAAAATTCAAAAAAAATTGTTCCATTGAAACTAATTCATCAGGCCACACGTTAGGAACCTGTTCAGAATGGTTTTCATGATCAGAGCAGCAAAAGTAACCCATTTTGAGAAAAGTTGAAAAAACACCTTTTTAGTTAACTGAAAAAAGTGGAAAAAGTGGGAAAAAGGGTCTTCAAAATGAAACCATCCAAAAATGGCATTAACAAACTGCCATTATTTTCCAAATTCAGACCCGCATGCAAAAAATTAGGAAATTCTGACGTGCCGTTTAGCAGAACTCGATAGTTTCTAGGAATATGGACCAATGTAAAAAATTTATTGCCTTTTGACCGGAAGGGGCCCCTACCCCTTCCTAATCGCTTTTTGTGCTACACGCGACCATCTAGAGGAAATTGTTTCGCCCCACCCACCCGACCTAAAATTTTACCCACCCACCTGCTTAGTCAGGCAGCTTCCTCGTCGTTTTTTGAAATTTGTTTCATTCCGTAGCTGGAATCGATTAATGGTATTGCCTAAGAATTAAAAGTTTGACAGACACGACTGTTTGATAGAGACTTTTTCGGATCTTTTTTTCTAATACATTTTCAAAATTATATCCTGAAAATAATCATGCGCCTTCATCACATATGTCATCGAAGCAAATAGAGTATCGTGTTGGTTCCATAAATGTATCCCAGTATCCACAATGCTAAGAAGCAGGAAAACTAAAATACCTTTCTATTAAATTTCAGATTCAATGTCTCCTGAAGGAAAAGAAAACGCTCTCCTAGGGTGCAAGTTTTCCGCAAAAACTGTATAAGCTGAAACATAACAGCACAACATATCGGCTGCTCTCTATTTCTCTGCTCTTTATTCGAGGTCCCGGATGCCCCTACCTGGGACCACAAGGGTCCCAGGGCGCATCCTATAGGGATTGAAGCATCAAACGTACAATCATGAAATGAGAAATTCTAATCACTTATTACAATTTTCCATATTTCATTTTGCTCAGCAATCAATAAACTGTTGTATTTTTAACTTGAAGAGCCTGTTATATTATCAAACAAAATTTTTCGATAAAAATTACATTTTTTTTTAGTTTTTCAAACAAAATTTTCAAATTTGAAACAAAAGAAAACCCTGAATTTCTTTGCAGTAACTAAGTCAATGCACTGTAGCTACACTAGTGAATGTAAAACATAGTTAAAAAAACGGACAACTAAATCTGGTTTTTTAAATTTAAAGGTTTTTTGTTTGGCTTTTAAATAGGATCACGTCAATTAATAATTGAAATTGAGCAAACAAGAATAAAACACTCGCAATTTTTGTTCAAAATTGACTAGAAAAATGATCAAACCACTCTATAGTGCCTATGGCAAGCTCAAAACATCCATCAAAAACCACTTTTGTTCACTTTTAAAATTGAATTTTTTTTCGACCAAAAAAAGTTAGAGATGAAATTGAAAAAAAACAAAAATATACCTAATTTGAAAAAATTGGTGTCAAATTGCCTTATCCATAGAAACACTTTCTATGAACCTATTCAGAAAGGTTTTGTTGAGCAATGCCGAAAAAATTACCCCTTTTGAGAAAAATTCAAAAAACACATTTTTGGTTAACTCAAAAAAGTAGAAAAAGTGGGAAAAGGGGTCTTCAAAATGAAACCATCCAAAAGTGGCATTAACTAACTGCCATTTTTTTGTGAATTCAGACCCGCATACAAAAAATTACGAAGATCCTACGTGAAGTTTTCGAGAACAGATTAGTTTCTCCGGAATTTTGGTAGTACTAATTTAATTACTGTACTTATAATTAAAGTCAAATCAAAAAGTCGTAAAAACTTCAATTTTTAATCAATTTTGACAAATAAATGATCAAAACCCACTAAATTGGCTATAGCAAGTTCGATTCTACCATCAGAAACCATTTTTTCCCATTTCTGAAAATTTTCATTTTTTAAAAAATAAATGTTGAGTCACAAACGGGAAAAATCATACTTTTTCAAAAATTCAAAAAAAATTGATCCATTTAAACTAATTCATCAGGCAACACGTTAGGAACCTGTTCAGAATGGTTTCCATGATCAAAGCAGCAAATGTCACCCATTTTGAGAAAAGTCGAAAAAACACCTTTTTAGTTAACTCAAAAAAGTGGAAAAAGTGGAGAAAGGGGTCTTCAAAACGAAACCATCCAAAAGTGGCATTAACTAACTGCCATTTTTTTGTGAATTCAGACCCGCATGCAAAAATTTACGAAAATCCTACGTGAAGTTTTTGAGAACAGATTAGTTTCTCGGGAATTTTGGTAGTACTATTTTTATTACTATAATTATAATTAAAGTCAAAACTAAAAGTCGTAAAAACTACAATTTTTAATCAATTTTGACAAATTCAGGATCAAAACGCACTAAATTGGCTATGGCAAGTTCGAATGTACCATCAGAAACCATTTTTTCCCATTTTTGAAAATTTTCATTTTTTTGAAATTAAATGTTGAGTCACAAACGGGAAAAAACAAATTTTTTCAAAAAGTCAAAAAAAATTGTTCCATTTAAACTTATCCATTAGGTCACACGTTGGGAACCTGTTCAGAATGGTTTTCATGATCATAGCAGCAAAATTTACCCATTTTGAGAAAAGTCGAAAAAACACCTTTTTAGTTAACTCAAAAAAGTGGAAAAAGTGGGAAAAAGGGTCTTCAAAATGAAACCATCCAAAAGTGGCATTAACAAACTGCCATTATTTTCTAAATTCAGACCTGCATGCAAAAAATTAGGAAATTCTGACGTGCGGTTTTGCAGAAGTCGATAGTTTCTGGGCATTAGTAACAACGTAAAAAATTTTTTGCTTTTTGACCGGAAGGGGCCCCTACCCCTTCCTAATCGCTTTTTGTGCTACACGCGACCATCTAGAGGCAGAGCAGGCGCCCCACCCACCCAACCTGTCTGCTTCACCCACCCACCCAATCAGTCACGATTTGTCCGCTTTTTCGTTTTTCCGATTCGATTCTTTCCGTAGGTGAAATCGAGTTGTGATGTGCCCCAAGACATGAATGTTTGACGAACACGTGTCCCACTATTTGATAGATCATTCGAATAAGTTTTTTCTAATCGATTTGCAAATTCTGGGCTGGATATCAATATATATATGCCTTCATCACAGCTGTCATCGAAGCAGAAAGAGCGCCGTGTAGGATCCATAATTATATCCCAAATAGACAATGGTAAGAAGCAGGAACCTTCGAAATATATTTCTATTAAATATGATACAATGTCTTATAAATGAAGTGAAAACGCTATCGTCAGGTGTAAGTTTTCCAGGTAACTGTGTCAACTGCATTGTACAATACAATATAGCGGCTGCTCTCTAATTCTCTGATCTTTATTCGAGGTCCCGGATGCGCCTAACTGGGACCACAAGGGTCCCAGGGCGCATCCTATTTGGGTTAAAGCATCAAATGTACAATTTTATTCTATTCTATCAAAGGAATCAAACGAAAAGAGAAATTCTATTCACTTTTTACAATTTTCCACATTTCATTTTGCTCAACAATCAGTAAACTATTGTATTTTTAACTTGAAGAGCCTGTTATATTATCAAACAAAATTTTTTGATAAATTTTAAATTTCTTTTGTTTTTCGAACAATATTTTCAATTTTGAACCGATGGGATAAACTGCATTTTTTTTGCAGTAGCTACTTCAGGTGCACTCTAGCTACACTAGTGAATGCAAAAAATAGTAGAAAAACAACGGACAACTGAATCTGGTTTCTTAAATTAGAAGTTTTTTTGTTCGGTTTTCAATTAGGATCACATCAATTAAAAATTGAAAGAGAGCAAAGACAAGAATAATAAACTTGCAATTTTTGTTTAAAATTGACAAGTAAAATGATCAAACTACAGTAAATTGCCTATGGCAAGCTAAAATCATCCATCAAAAACCACTTTTGTTCACTTTTGAAATTGAATTATTTTTCGACCAAAATTGACCAGAGCTAAAATTGAAAAAAATAATATTTTCCTGAATTTCAAAAAACTGGTGCCAATCTATAATATCCATAGAAACACACTCTATAAACCTAATTGGAAAGGTTTTGATGAGCAAAGCCGAAAAATTACCCATTTTGAGAAAAGTGCAAAATACACCTTTTTGGTTAACTCAAAAAAGTGGAAAAAATGGGGAAAGGGGACTTCAAAATGAAACCATCCAAAAATGGCATTACATAACTCCATTATTTTGTGAATTTAGACCCGCATGCAAAAATTTGCGAAAATCCTACGGGAAGTTTTTGTGAACAGATTAGTTTCTCCGGAATTTCGGTAGTACTAATTTCATTACTATACTTATAATTAAAGTCAAATGTAAAAGTCGTAAAAACTACAATTTTTTTATCAATTTTGACAAATTAATGATCAAAACCCACTAATTTGGCTATGGCAAGTTCGAATATACCATCAGAACCCATTTTTTCTCAATTTTGAAAGTTTTTATTTTTTTGAAAATAAATGTTGAGTCACAAACAGGAAAAATCATATTTTTTTCTAAATGTCAAAAAAATTGTTCCATTTAAACTTATTCATTAGGCCACACGTTGGGAACCTGTTCAGAATGGTTTTCATGATCATAGCAGCAAAATTTACCCATTTTGAGAAAAGTCGAAAAAACACCTTTTTAGTTAACTCAAAAAAGTGGAAAAAATGGGGAAAGGGGTCTTGAAAACGAAACCATCCAAAAGTGGCATTTACTAACTGCCATTATTTTGTGAATTGAGACCCGCATGCAAAAATTTAGGAAAATACTACCTGAAGTTTTTGAGAACAGATTAGTTTCTCCGGAATTTTCGTAGTACTAATTTCTTTACTATACTTATAATTAAAGTCAAATCTAAAAGTCGTAAAAACTGCAATTTTTTTTATCATTTTTGACAAATTAATGATCAAAACCCACTAAATTGGTTATGGCAAGTTCGAATATACCATCAGAAACCATTTTTTCCCATTTTTGAAAATTATCATTTTTTTGAAAATAAATGTTGAGTCACAAACGGGAAAAATGAAATTTTTTCAAAAAGTCAAAAAAAATTGTTCCATTTAAACTTATTCATTAGGCCACACATTGGGAACCTGTTCAGAATGGTTTTCATGATTATAGCAGCAAAATTTACCCATTTTGAGAAAAGTCGAAAAAACACCTTTTTAGTTAACGCAAAAAAGTGGAAAAAGTGGGAAAAATGGTCTTCAAAATGAAACCATCGAAAAGTGGCATTAACAAACTGCCATTATTTCGTCAATTCAGACCCGCATGCAAAAAATTAGGAAGTTCTGACGAAACGTTTTGGAGAACGTGAAAGTTTTCAGCAAAAAGGTATATGTATATTTTTTATAGTACTTCTGCACGGGAGGGGCCCCTACCCCTCCCTAATTGCTTTTTTTGCTACACGCGACCATCTAGGGGTGCTTAACCATCCCCACCCACCCGACCGAAACTATAGACCATTCCTAATGATCCAATCGGGCTTCAATCACTGTTTTTTGTTCCATTGAGTAGTGTTCCAACGGAAAACGATTTGCGATAATCAATCCCGTTACAAAAATGATGGAGCACGTTTTCACTGAGCTACCTATCCAAGTTAGTTAAAGTGCCTTTGATATCTGAAACGCCCTTTCACAAAAAGCCCAATGAAGCAAAAACCTACCCAATTTTTCAGTGTTTGCTTGCCACATTTTTGATCTGGCGCTGGTCATGACGTTGTTTAAGTTATGGTCTTCCCCGACATTTTTTCTACAATCAAATATTTTTACGAGTGAAAAGAGAGTGCCAAGACAGCAGCTCCGCACAAAGTAGTGTAAGAAAAATGAACAGCTTGGATCTATTTTTTTTTCTCTCTGGTTGTTGTTACGGATGCTCCCCACATGGGACCACATGGGTCCCAGGGAGCATCCCATAAGGATTAAAGCAAAAGAGCAACAAATATTTACCCGTCAATTAGGGTCACTCTTGCGGTTCAACAATCTGTATTTGAAAAAAAAAATGTTTCAAAGAACAGTTCAGGGCCGCATGCAAAAGATAAGAACAATCTCACGCATGGGTTCCTGAAATTACTTAATTAAAAATAAAAATATTCAGTATGTGTAGGAGCCTTTAACATAAAATCCATTCAAAAAAAAGTCAAACCTACAATTTTTATCCAATTTTGACAATTTACTACTCTATACTCAATAAATTGTCAATGGGGATTTCAAATATGCCATCAAAACTCACTTTTTCTCACTTTTGAACTTTTTTATTCATTTTTGATAAAAAATGTTGAGTCAGAAACGCTTAAAATCAATTTTTTCCAAAAAATCAAAAAAAGTTGTTCCAACCAATTTATTTCACTTAGCTACACTTTATGAACCTCTTCAGAATGGTTTTCATAACCATAGCCGTAAATTCTCATATTTAGAGAAAAGGCGAAATAACACCGTTTTGGTTATATCAAAAAAATGGAAAAACCAGATAAAGTAGTCTTCAAACCTTTAGGATCAAAATGTGACCTCAGTAAGGTATGATTGCAGTGTCAATTTAGGGTCGCATGCAAAATTATAGAACATTTTTGCGAGCCAACTATGAGAAAGAGACTTTTTTTTCGGAATTTGGCTATTAGTATTTGTGGTAATATAGTAGTAAGTGGCCACAGAAAAAAACTTGTAAAAACCAAAATTTTTAACCAATTTTGATAATTTAAAACTCAATACCTACTAAATCGACTATGGCAAGCTCAAAAAAGCCATCGAAACTCACTTTTTCTCACTTTGGAACAATTTTATTTTTTTGATAAAAAATGTTGAGTCAGAAACGTGAAAAATCATTTTTTTTCAAAAAGTCAAAAAAAGTTGGTCCAATTGATACAATTCACTGAGCCGAACTTTATGAACCTGTTTAGAATGGTTTTCATGACCAAAGACAAAAAATTTATCCATTTTGAGAAAAGTCGAAAAAACACCTTTTTCGTTAACGCTAAAAAGTGGAAAAAATGGGAAAAATGGTCTTAAAAATAAAACCAAGGAAAAGTGGCATTAACAAACTGCCATTATCTCGTCAATTCTTGGCCGCATGCAAAAAATTGTGAAGATTAAACGAGTCTTTACTGAGGACGAAACTTTTTTTTAGGAATTTGCCTATTAGTATTTGTAGTAGTATAGTAGTAACTGACATTAGGAAAAAAAATTCGTAAAAACCACAATTTTTAACCAATTTTGATAATTTAAAACTCAATACCTACTAAATCGACTATGGCAAGCTCAAATAAGCCATCGAAACTCACTTTTTCTCACTTTGGAACAAATTTATTTTTTTGATAAAAAATGTTGAGTCAGAAACGTGAAAAATCATTTTTTTTCAGAAAGTCAAAAAAAGTTGTTCCAATCGATACATTTCACTGAGCCACACTTTATGAACCTGTTTAGAAAGGTATTCATGGCCAAAGACGTAAAATTTACCCATTTTGAGAAAAGTCGAAAAAACACGTTTTTGGTTAACGCGAAAAAGTGGAAAAAGTGGGAAAAATGGTCTTAAAAACAAAACCATGGAAAAGTGGCACTAACAAATTGTCCTTATCTCGTCAATTCAGGGCCGCATGCAAAAAATTGGAAAGATTGAACCTGACGTTTTTGAGAACTCGATTTATTTTCCGAAAAGGACAGGGTATATATTGAAAAAAATTTTTTGCCCGGAAGGGGCCCCTACCCCTTCCTAATCGCTTTTTGCGCCCGACGCGCGTCCATCTAGAGGAAATTGTTTCGCCCCACCCACCCGACCAAATCATTTACCCACCCACCTGATCAGTCAGGCCACTTCCATGTCGTCTTTTTAAATTTGATTTATTCCGTAGCTGGATTCGATTAATGGTATTGCCCAAGAAATAAAAGTTTGACAGACACGACTGTTTGATAGAGACTTTTTCGGATCTTTTTTTCTAATACGTTTTCAAAATTATATCCTGAAAATAATCATGCGCCTTCATCACATATGTCATCGAAGCAAATAGAGTATCGTGTTGGTTCCATAAATGTATCCCAGTATCCACAATGCTAAGAAGCAGGAAAACTAAAATACCTTTCTATTAAATTTGAGATTCAATGTCTCCTGAAGGAAAAGAAAACGCTCTCCTAGGGTGCAAGTTTTCCGCAAAAACTGTATAAGCTGAAACATAACAGCACAACATATCGGCTGCTCTCTATTTCTCTGCTCTTTATTCGAGGTCCCGGATGCCCCTACCTGGGACCACAAGGGTCCCAGGGCGCATCCTATAGGGATTAAAGCATCAAACGTACAATCATGAAATGAGAAATTCTAATCACTTATTACAATTTTCCATATTTCATTTTGCTCAGCAATCAATAAACTGTTGTATTTTTAACTTGAAGAGCCTGTTATATTATCAAACAAAATTTTTCGATAAAAATTACATTTTTTTTTAGTTTTTCGAACAATATTTTCAAATTTGAAACAAAAGAAAACCCTGCATTTCTTTGCAGTAACTAAGTCAGTGCACTGTAGCTACACTAGTGAATGTAAAACATAGTTAAAAAAACGGACAACTGAATCTGGTTTTTAAAATTTAATGTTTTTTTGTTTGGCTTTTAAATAGGATCACGTCAATTAATAATTGAAATTGAGCAAACAAGAATATAACACTCGCAATTTTTGTTCCATTTTGACTAGAAAAATGATCAAACCACTCTATATTGCCTATGGCAAGCTCAAAACATCCATCAAAAACCACTTTTGTTCACTTTTAAAATTGAATTATTTTTCGACCAAAAAAAGTTAGAGATGAAATTGAAAAAAAACGAAAATTTACCTAATTTGAAAAAATTGGTGTCAAACTGCCTTATCCATTGAAACACTTTCTATGAACCTATTCAGAAAGGTTTTGTTGAGCAATGCCGAAAAAATTACCCCTTTTGAGAAAAATTCAAAAAACACATTTTTGGTTAACTCAAAAAAGTGGAAAAAGTGGGAAAAGGGGTCTTCAAAATGAAACCATCCAAAAGTGGCATTTACTAACTGCCATTTTTTTGTAAATTCAGACCCGCATGCAAAAAATTACGAAAATCCTACGTGAAGTTTTTGAGAACAGATTAGTTTCTCCGGAATTTTGGTAGTACTAATTTCATTACTGTACTTATAATTAAAGTCAAATCAAAAAGTCGTAAAAACTACAATTTTTAATCAATTTTGACAAATAAATGATCAAAACCCACTAAATTGGCTATAGCAAGTTCGAATCTACAATCAGAAACCCTTTTTTCCCATTTCTGAAAATTTTCATTTTTTAAAAAATAAATGTTGAGTCACAAACGGGAAAAATCATACTTTTTCAAAAAGTCAAAAAAAATTGATCCATTTAAACTAATTCATCAGGCCACAAGTTAGGAACCTGTTCAGAATGGTTTTCATGATTAAAGCAGCAAAAGTCACCCATTTTGAGAAAAGTCGAAAAAACACCTTTTTAGTTAACTCGAAAAAGTGGAAAAAGTGGAGAAAGGGGTGTTCAAAACGAAACCATCCAAAAGTGGCATTTACTAACTGCCATTTTTTTGTAAATTCAGACCCGCATGCAAAAATTTACGAAAATCCTACGTGAAGTTTTTGAGAACAGATTAGTTTCTCGGGAATTGTGGTAGTACTATTTTTATTACTATAATTATAATTAAAGTCAAAACTAAAAGTCGTAAAAACTACAATTTTTAATCAATTTTGACAAATTAATGATCAAAACGCACTAAATTGGCTATGGCAAGTTCGAATGGACCATCAGAAACCATTTTTTCCCATTTTTGAAAATTTTCATTTTTTTGAAATTAAATGTTGAGTCACAAACGGGAAAAAACAAATTTTTTCAAAAAGTCAAAAAAAATTGTTCCATTTAAACTTATCCATTAGGTCACACGTTGGGAACCTGTTCAGAATGGTTTTCATGATCATAGCAGCAAAATTTACCCATTTTGAGAAAAGTCAAAAAAACACCTTTTTAGTTAACTGAAAAAAGTGGAAAAAGTGGGAAAAAGGGTCTTCAAAATGAAACCATCCAAAAATGGCATTAACAAACTGCCATTATTTTCCAAATTCAGACCCGCATGCAAAAAATTAGGAAATTCTGACGTGCCGTTTAGCAGAACTCGATAGTTTCTAGGAATATGGACCAATGTAAAAAATTTATTGCCTTTTGACCGGAAGGGGCCCCTACCCCTTCCTAATCGCTTTTTGTGCTACACGCGACCATCTAGGGGTGCTTAACCGTCCCCACCCACCCGACCGAAATAATTATTGACCATTCCACGTGATCAGTCAGTCCGCCTTCACGTCGTCTTTTGAAATTTGATTCTTTCCGTAGATGGAATCGATTCCCTAAGACAAAAAAGTTTGACAGACACATCTCCAACTATTTAATAGAGCATTTGTCGAATCACTTTATCTAAAAGAATTTGAAAAACAAAGCCTGAAAATAATCTTGCGCTTTTATCACATATGTCATCGAAGCAAAAAGAGTACCGTGTTGGTTACATAAATGTATCCCAGTATCCACAAGGCTAGAAGCAGGAAATCTCTAAAATACCTTTCTATTCAATTTGAGATAGAATGTCTCATGAAGCAAATGAAAAGTCTCTCCAAGCGTGCAGGTTTTCCGAAAAAATCTAAAAAGCTGAAACATATCAGCACAGCATGAAGGCTGCTATCTAATTCTCTGCTTTTTATTCGAGGTCACGGATGCCCCTACCTGGGACCACAAGGGTCCCACGGCGCATCCTATAGGGCTTAAAACACTAAAGGTAAAATTGTGGAAAGAGAAATTGTAATCATTTGTTACAATTTTCCTCATTTCATTTTTCTCAACAATCAGTAAACTATTATATTTTAAATTTGAAGAGCCTGTTATTTTATCAAGCAAAATTTTTGATAAAATTTACATTGTTTTTTTTTTCGTTTTTCAAACATATTTTCAAATTCGAAACAAAAAAAACCCAAATCAGTGAACTCTAGCTACACTAGTGAATGTAAAAAACACTAAAAAAACGGACAACTGAATCTGTTTTGTTAAATTTAATGTTTTTTTGTTCGGTTTTTAATTAGGATCACGTCAATTAATAATTGAAATTGAGCAAAGACAAGAATAAAACACTTGCATTTTTTGTTCAATCTTGACAAGAAAAATGATGAAACCACTCTATATTGCCTATGGCAAGCTCAAAACATCCATCAAAAACCACTTTTGTTCATTTTTAAAATTGAATTTTTTTTTTCGACCAAAAAATAGTAGAGATGAAATTGAAAAAAAAAAAAAAATTTCCTGAATATGAAAAAATTGGTGTCGAACTGTCTTATCCATAGAAACACTTTCTATGAACGTATTCAAAAAGGTTTTGTTGAGCAATGCCAAAAAAATTACCCCTTTTGAGAAAAATTCAAAAAACACATTTTTGGTTAACTCAAAGAAGTGGAAAAAGTGGGAAACGGTTTCTTCAAAATGAAACCATCCAAAAGTGGCACTAACTAAGTGCCATTATTTTGTAAATTCAGACCCGCATGCGAAAAATGACAAAAATCTATGGGTTTTTTTCGAGAACAGATTAGTTTCTCCGGAATTTAGGTAATACTATTTTCATTACTATAGTTATAATTAAACTCAAATCTGAAAGTCGTAAAAACTACAATTTTTAATCAATTTTGACAAATGAATGATCAAAATCCACTAAATTGGCTATGGCAAGTTCGAATCTGACATCAGAAACCATTTTTTCCCAATTTTGAAAAATTTCATTTTTTTGAAAATTAATGTTGAGTCACAAACGGGAAAAATCATATTTTTTCAAAAAGTCACAACAAAACTGTTCCAATTAAACTAATTCATCAGGCCACACGCTAGGAACCTGTTTAGAATGGTTTTCATGCTCAATGCCGCAAAGCTTACCCATTTTGAGAAAAGTCGAAAAAACACCTTTTTAGTTAACTTAAAAAAGTGGAAAAAGTGGGAACATGGGTCTTCAAAAAAATGCCATCCAAAAGTGGCATTAACAAACTGCCACTATTTTGTCAAATCAGACCTGCATGCGAACAATAAGAAAACTCTGACGAGAAGTTTTTGAGAACAGACTAGTTTTCCCGGAATTTTCGTAGTACTATATTGTTCACTATAGTAATAATTGAAGTCAAATCTAAAAAATCGTAAAAACTACAATTTTTGTTTAATTTTGACAATTTAATGATCAAAATCCATTAAATTGACTACGGCAAGGTGAAATATACTATCAGAAAGCATTTTTTCTCATTTTTGAAATTTTTTTTTTTTTTGAGGAAAAATGTTGAGTCAGAAAAGGGAAAAATTAAATTTTTCAAAAAAGTCAAAAAAAATTGTTCCCTTCAAATTAATTCATTAGGCCACACTTTAGGAACCTGTTCAAAACGGTTTTCAAGTCCAAAGCCGTAAAAATTACCCATTTTGAGAAAAGCCCAAAAAACACCTTTTTAGTTAACGCAAAAAAGTGGAAAAAGTGGGAAAAATGGTCTTCAAAATGAAACCATCAAAAAGTGGCATTAACAAACTGCCATTATTTCGTCAATTCAGACCCGCATGCAAAAAATTAGGAAGTTCTGACGAAACGTTTTGGAGAACGTGAAAGTTTTCAGCAAAATGGTATATGTATATTTTTTATAGTACTTCTGCACGGGAGGGGCCCCTACCCCTCCCTAATTGCTTTTTTTGCTACACGCGACCATCTAGAAGCAGAGCAGGCGCCCCACCCACCCAACCTGTGAGCTTGACCCACCCACCCAATCAGTCAGGATTTGTCCGCTTTTTCGTTTTTCCGATTCGATTCATTCCGTAGGTGAAATCGAGTTGTGATGTGCCCCAAGACATAGAGATTTGACGATCACGTGTCCCACTATTTGATAGATCATTCGAATACGTTTTTTTTTAATCGATTTGCAAATTCTGGGCTGGATATCAATATATATGCCTTCATCACAGATGTCATCGAAGCAAAAAGAGCACTGTGTGGGATCCATAATTATATCCCAAATGGACAATGCTAAGAAGCAGGAACCTTCGAAATATATTTCTATTAAATTAAGATACAATGTCTCATAAATGAAGTAAAAACGCTATCGTCAGGTGTAAGTTTTCCAGGAAACTGTATCAACTGCATTGTAACAATACAATATAGCGGCTGCTCTCTAATTCTCTGCTCTTTAATTGAGGTCGCGGATGCCCCTACCTGGGACCACAAGGGTCCCAGGAAGCATCCTATAGGGATTTAAGCATAAAACATGCAATCATGAAAAGCAAAACTCTAATCAGTTTTGAATGGCTATTTTCCATTTTTCATCTCTCTACAAAGGGTATACAATTGCATTTTTGTGTCAAAGAGCCTGTTAAACTATCAAACAAAACTTACAGTTAAATTATAATTTCATTACTTTTCCGTATTTGAAACAAAATTGTTTATTTTGAACTGCAGTTAAACCTTGTAACTCAGTGCAGTAACTAACGAAGTGCACTCTAGCTACATTAGTCAACACAGTAAATTATTTTTAAAAGGACAACTGAATCTGGTTTTTCATAAAAAAAAAACAACACTAGTCAACGCAGTAAATTCTTTAAAGAAAGGGCCACTGAATCTGGTTTTTCGTTTGGTTTTTAATTAGGATTGCATAAGTTATTAATTGAAATCGAACAAAAACAACTAAAAAACATTTTACCATTATTGATCAGTTTTGACCAAACAATTACAAAACCTCACTTATTTGACTGTGGCAAGCTCAAATAATCTATCAAAAAGCACTTTTGTTTAAGTTTTTTTTAAAGTTAAAAATGAAAAATGGATCAAAAAGGAAAAACAAAATCGATTCTTTCATACTATCAAAACAATAGGTGACAGACACTTTTACCCATAGACACACACCGTAGGAACCTGTTTACAAAAGGTCTTCATTGGCAAAGCCAAAAAACTGACCCGTTTCGAGAAAAGAGCAAAAAATAACAATTTTGGCATCCTACGAAATTGCTAAAATCAAGAAAAAAGAAAAATGGCCTTGAAAAAGAAGACAGTAGAAAATAGTAACAAACTGGCATCACTCTATACATTCAGAATGTCATGCAAAAAAAACATAAAAAGATTTCGGGAAGATTTTTGAACAGATAAGTCTCTCCGGAATTTTGACAGTACTATTCATACTACTATAGTATTGAATAAAGTCAAAACAAAAAGTCTTAAAAGCTAACAATTCTTAACAATTTTGACAAATAGATGATCAAACCCTACTAAGTTGACTATGAGAAGCCCGAATATTTCATCCAAAAACTATTTTTGAAGACTTTTGGAATTTTTTCCTTTTCGACCAAAAAAAGGTAAAGTTAAAAATCAAAAAAATCTATTTTTTTTTTCAAAAAATCAAAAAAAATGGCGCCAATCTATTTTATCCGAAGAAACACACTCTAGGGACGGATTTAGAAAGACTCTGATGACCAAAGCCGACAAATTACTCATTTTGAGAAAAGGGCAAAAAACCATTTTTGGCTCCCTACCAAAGCTGGAGAAATCGGGTAAAATGGTATTGAAAAAAAAACCATCGAAAATTGGCAATTACAAACTGCCAGTCTTCTATCCATTTAGGGCCTCATGCAAAAACTCAGAGAAGAATCCAGCGGAAATATTTGAGAACAGACCAGTTTATCCTGAATTTTGGAATTATTTTTTGTACTACTGTAGTATTAAATATAGTGAAATCTAAAAATCGTAAAAACTACAATTTTTGTTCATTTTTGACAATTTAATGATTAAAACCCACTATATTGACTACGACAAGCTCAAATATATCATCAGAATAAATTTTTTCTCACTTTTGAAATTTTTTATTTTTTTGAGGAAAAATGTTGAGTCAGAAAAGGGAAAAATCAAATTTTTTAAAAAAGTCAAAAAAAATTGTTCCCTTCAATATAATTCATTAGGCCACACTTCATGAACCTGTCCAAAACAATTTTCAAGTCGAAAGCCGTAAAATTTACCCATTTTGAGAAAAGTCCAAAAAACACCTTTTTAGTTAACGCAAAAAAGTGGAAAAAGTGGGAAAAATGGTCTTCAAAATGAAACCATCGAAAAGTGACATTAACAAACTGCCATTATTTCGTCAATTCAGACCCGCATGCAAAAAATTAGGAAATTCTGACGAAACGTTTTGGAGAACGTGAAAGTTTTCAGCAAAATGGTATATGTATATTTTTTATAGTACTTCTGCACGGGAGGGGCCCCTACCCCTCCCTAATTGCTTTTTTTGCTACACGCGACCATCTAGGGGTGCTTAACCATCCCCACCCACCCGACCTGGGTTTTTTACCAATGCACTTGATCAACCAGGCTTCCACCACTGTTTTCTGTTCGATTCGATCAGGGATCATGGTTGTTTACTGTTTGCACATAATAAGTGACTATGATGTAATTAGTGTTGAAAAAAAAAAGTTTTTAACTGATCGTCTCACACCGGGGTTCGAACACCAGACATATCGGTCCTGAGTCTAACGCTCTAACCAACTGCGCCACCTTGCGTCTTGCTTAGGCAGAAGCGAAAGTATTGTTCAACAAACGATTTCAGTCGTATGATTAGTAAAACTGAGACGATTATATTCAGTTTTTTGATTTACTTTTTCTTTCCAGTCCATTGACTGGATTACACTGAAACATGAACTTTATTTTAATATCTTAAGCATTTCAGTATGCTTAGTTTTTAACAACATATTTTAACAGGAATGTCAGCAATGCTACGATTTGGAAACGAACCTTCAACCAACGGAGACCTAATAGTGGACGGAACCACTAGACCACAAACGACGAAATTGTTGTTGAATTGGGACATTATCAGTGAAATTAAACGTCAAATGTGATCTCTTATCAGTGTCATTGGGCGTATGTATGTATGCATGTATATATTTATGTATATTTGTATGTACGTATGTATGTATGTATGTATGTATGTATGTATGGATTAAAGTAATGTTGTATGTATGTGAATGCAGGCATACAAATATGTTTGCTCGTGTACTTATGTAGGTACGTGTGTATGTTGTATGCATGTATGTATGAATTTATGTATGTATGTATTTATGTATGTATTTATGTGATTATGTATGTTTTATTGCATATTGTATGAATGTGTGTAAGTATGTGAAATGTATGTCTTGATTGATGTATCTATGTACGTATATAAAATATTGCTAACACTGAATATTTTCTTTTCTGTTTCTTCGATAAACTATAACGAGTAATGTTGATATATGACAATGACGAATGTTTAATAGTGAATTTTTTACCATTGCCTCATCAGCTTCCATTTTATGTAACGTTTTTACATTTTAAGAGAACTCTCTTGTTTCGACTGTTTCTGAGAATATTCAATTCGGGCAGACAAAAAGCAGAAACGTTAGACGTTTTTCTTTGAAAAGGAAAATAATTGAACGATTTGAGTCTGGTTATGAATGTGATTGTTTCAACTGAACATACTCATTAACTTTGACAGCTATTAAAGGAAATGTGTTCAAAAAATTTTTCTTCGACCTGTCAGAGTTTCGAACCGGCGTGTTTGGTTTGCAAGACCAGTTATGAACCACTAAACTATCGTCTCGTGATAATTGCTGCAAGTTGCGATTGGCAGTGAAGGAAACAGAAGAAACAATTGCTGTGGTTTAGAGAGACACTATTTGAAATAATTCCTTCCACTAGGATAGCTTTGTGGAACCAGAGTCAACCCGGCCTCTCTTCTGTCATCCCACTGTGGGAAATGAAACTTTTTGTCAAGGTTTATTGGAAGGATAGGAAAAACATTTAATGATATGAAGGATCAGTGTGGGAATCGAACTAGGGCTATCTGCTTCCAAGTCCTGTGCAGATTCGCTTGTGGTAAGACAGATATCTAATAGACACTAGTTTTTGCCGACCAATCATCTGAGGTCTTAGAAAGCATGGCTGGAAAAAGACAAGATTTGAAATCTGATGGTTTTCTGTAATGTTAACAGATGTTGTGCGATGAGTTAAAAATATTTTTTCATGAGGGAATTGAAACAAAGAGAAACATAAAATTTTGATCTATTGGAGTCACTGCCTTGGCGGTGGCCAACGGGTCATTCCTCTGTCTCTCAGTGTATATGACGGATTGTGTCAGATCCGTATGAACCTCCTCCGCTAGTCGGTCAGGGGGACGTGTCTGGCAAGCCAGATTGGGAACCCCAAACCCACAGCCCTTCTCGCCATGTCTTTACATGATCTCAGAGTGTCGGACTATTTTCACTTTTGATCAACTAGCTTCAGAGACCAGTTTCAGATGCCCCGCCAAAGACATCATCGACTAGTATCGTATTTGGTTTCGGTGATGTTGAGAATGCGTTGGAAGGTAGCGAAACAATGACAGAAAAAAACGGCTAATTGTAAAAACGTCCGAAATATTATGCATTCGATTAAATGCATACGTTAGATGAAAAAATTGAAATCTCAATGAGGGATAAACATGAAATTTACTCAGTTAATTGTAATGATTTAACTATCGCTATGAGTAATTGAAATGCTTATTCTATTCTGTAAACTCCACAGCTGTTTAGTGCAGTGGTAGTGGAGTGCACTGGCAATCCTGGGGTTAGAGGATCAATCCTCGACCTGAGCCAAAAAAAAATTGTTCTTTTTTCAAATCAGTAGGCCGTTAAAAACCGAAGCCACAACCGCTTACGTTCGAACACTTGTTTTCATCTCAATTATTTTTGTCTAGTTTGAATGTTCCTGTGTTGTTTCTTTTGTATTTTGTTGTTCAAATTTTACCTTTATTTATCTTGTTGCATGTGTTTGCAATATTTTTGAAAATTAGCGTTTCCAAAAAAAATTGTGCAAACATCAAAGATGTAAGAAGACGCATCGGTTGGATATTTTCATCGAAAGTGATAAAGGTTCTGCTAAATGAGTAAAAACAACTTCTATCAACTTAACCAAACGTCAAGTCATAAACAAACGTAGTCAGTGAAAAAAAAATTGTGATAAATTGTTTTTTCGCGTGTACAAAGAAGCAGTAGTTTTCTGCTGTTGAAACTTTTACAAGTATGAGATAAGTTTAACAGGCAAAATAGAAACAAATCACGAGGAGAAATGATAGACTAAATGACTAGTTACTTGGTGATAACATAAATGTTGATGCTTCACGAGGAAGGCAAACGCTAATTTTACCGTAAATACCACCGAACAGCTTCAGCGAAGAACGTTTAAAGCGGACATGGACAGTTATCCTATAAAGTTAATATAAAAGTGGCTTTCACACTCCAAAATTAGCACTCAAGACGCGACACATTAAATGCATATGGGGAAAGAAAGAAACAACATAAAGGTAGCTGAAATTTAATTTGATAGGTTAAAGTAACACTAACAAAAAATGAGTCAAACTTAACATCATAATAAAGAAACGCAAAAGAAAGAGAAGCAAGAAGTGACAGTATCTACGGCATTAACAGCTCATTTCATTACGACAATTAAGTTCTGTCAATGAACTTCGTTAGGTAATGAAACACATATGTTTACAAAACAACCAATAATATATGATGTTTTCAGTGACAGCTAACATATTATCAGCGACATAATAATATATAAAGAAAGCTGACAGGGAAAGCCGGAACACTAACTATTGAAATCTTCTTGTTTCGCACAGAACAGGTTGCAATATTTTTTGCACACCACAAAAAAGGTATAAGCAAATCAAATACTCAATGAAACTAACGATAACTAATTGAAAGAACGTGCCATTTTCGGGGACCGAAAATGGCACTAAAAAAGTTCTGAAAAGTTTTCTAATGTTTCTTCATAATTTTTTGGTGTCTTTACGCAGAAGTCCCGGAAAGCAAAAATGTATGTTTGTTTGCAGGGTTTTCATAAGAACTCTCAATTTTTGACAAAACTGAACAACATCCTCTTTGCAATCTGTACGTCTCAAATTGCACACTCTATCCAAAAAATCAACACGTTGTTGCCCTGACTCAAAGTTCCACATATAAGCTGCAACTGTCCATGGCTGCATGGCATACAAGTCAGAATCTTGAACCTTACAACTGTTCAAGTTGCGAAGGTAATCCGTTAGACCAATCTCAGTTTCCCGGATCAGCATGGTTTTCAAATGAGGATCTTTCAATGACACAAACACCATAATGAAGCCCTCAGCAGTTTTGGGTACGTTAAAGTGGCTACGTAAGAAAGGAGTCGATGGTATTTCAATGGGAGTGCGCTGCAAATGACTATCGCGTATCGCTTTGAAAAATTTGTAAACTCGCTCTTCGTGTAGATTTCTGGTTTTCAAAACACTTCTGATTGCCTCGAGAGTTGCTTCTTTCTTGCCAACAAAAGTCAAGCAATTCAGAGCGGGTATTCTACTGCCTATTACAAATAGTTGAGAAGGCAGCCACAAACTATATTTGGACTCCGACACCGAAACTGCTGTTGCCACCTGGGGAAATTCGTCTCCCAGAATTCTATGACAGTTTGATGCCACATAGTTAGCTAGAGGAACTTGCACTCTCCGAACACTGTTTGCCTTGAATGGTTGCACAAATCCTTTAATTTTTCGTACTTTCAAAGTGCGCCACTGACGAAATCTTTCGCTTTGAAGGCAGTCAACATTTATATCGGTAGGATTTGTGGCTACGAAAACAGTTATCGAATCTGCAGTTGAATTTTGATAATCCACAACTGCCAATGATCCTTGTTGAACATTCTCCATGTTGCAACAGAATTGTAGTATTGCCGATTGATATACAAGAATTCTTGCAGGCATGCGGACGGTACGATCCAAAAATTTTGACACATCGTCTGAGGCTTCACGCCACTGGTGGGAACCAGCTAGCCGTAATTCATCTGAAGCATCTATGTGATAAAAAGGACTGCCAGATCTTCGAACGGCGTTAAAGTGCATCTGTACAGCCTCTCTTTCAGCAGACTTCTTACCAAAAATTCTCATTATGGTAGGCTCAACATCTTCCCAGGTTTCGACGAAGTGACAATGATCAGTAAATAAGGAAACAATTTCCTCGACAGCGCAATCGGGAATTGGTCTCTGCTCCATTAGATGAAGTAGACGTTGTCCATGAGGATCAATCATTCTCACAAGGTGTGTCAAAAAGTTAAAGTTGAAGCCATAAAGCAGTGCGGTTGACAAAAAAACATCACGGCCGGACACGTTTGGGAGCTGCATACAATCACCGTTCGCTAAAATGAACGTCCCCCCAAAAGGCGCATAGTTATCTTTCACTCGTTGCAAAACTATGTCCATAGCGGCAAGTAACTCTGCGTTCACTACACTTATCTCCTCCAAAATCACGAACTGCAAACTTGATACCAGATTCAACCGCTTCGGATCACGAGTTAGTTTCAACACAGCCTCTTCCGCCATTTTCGAGGCACTTAAGTTTTTAACAGGGATCCCGAACAACCTATGAATGTGTTCGCCTCCTAAGTGATTTGCACGTCTTGCAGCAAGACTTGTAACCATCGATACGAGACCGTTCATCAAGGCGTATGAGAGAACAATTCTGCAAACATGGCTTTTTCCAGAACCAGGAGGGCCTAATATAATCTCATTCTTTAGATTCAAAACACCTCGGCGAGTAGTACAACAACGGGTACGAACGCTTCGAATTATGTTATCAATTATAACATCCTGTTCCACCATCGATTCAGGTGACTGATACTCGGGATATATGACCTCAGGTATCCATTCAGTTAAACGGTCGGATAAATTTGGCAGCAAAGTTGGTAGATCGTGAACATTCAAACTGGCAATATTAGAGAAAAGTGACTGCTGCGATGACTTCAAATGATCTTCAGCCGATTGTTCCATAGCTTCTGTAATATGATCCAACAGAACCGCGGGAGTGTCAAAATTTACTTCGTTTTCGGCTACGTTGAGCAATTGAGAGAAAGCACTGTCAGCAGCAAGGAGCTTTGCCGAGAATGATAATGAGCCTCCAGGCAGAAAAATCAATTCTTTAGAAGTGTAAAGGGAAAGCAGAGACAACACATCGGCGCGATTGTACGTTATTCGGTTTTCAATGAGACCACTTTTCTTAAAGCTGTCTAAAAGTTGATACGAGGAGAAAAGCTCCAATTCTGTTGCAAATTTTCCAAAGCGAAGAACAAATGCAATCAAAAAATTCAAAGCATTTCTTGGAGATACTGACTTGAACACAATCTCAGGTAACATTTTTGAGTTTTCAGTAGAAAGCCACCAAATTGCTTTAGTTTTCTTGTGGGTACATCTATCTAAGATCCTAACATTGTATTTTTTACAGGGAGATGTCGGTTGGTTGTTCAAATACGATTCAATAATGGCAACAGCAGCTTCGTTTATTCGGACCCAATTATTGAGGCAATCAATCCAAGGGGCAAACTGTTTCATTTGGAAACAATTGGTCAATTCATCAATCTCAAATTTATGCTTACTGAATAAAAAGCATCGGTAGTAGACCTCCACACTGTCTATACACAACAACTCTGGAGGCCGCAAACTGAATTGAGCAAGTTTGTCATAAAGTTCGGTTTGTCGGCAAATGTCCTCAAGCATGAGGGCTTGAGACTCGGTTATTCTTCTCCACTGTTCAACCGCTGAATCACGAGATCGCATTTCATTTATTTTGGGGGAGGTGAATGGAGCAGTTCGATACGCAACGAAACGCTCACCAGCTGCAACATTCGGAATGTGAACAAATTGCATATTTGTTATTACGATTGGTTTTCTTAGAAGCCAATGAGTTCCCTCTGTGATCGATAACAAAGAGCATTCAACTTTTTCAACTTTTCTCTCCCGGGCTTTATCAACTGCAAAAAAATGTTTGACACTGCTCAAATGCCGATTGGTGACACCTTCAGAACGTAGCCGAAAGTTCTTTCCGTCTCGACCAGACATGATGTTAGCATCAGCATGTTCTTCTACCTTACTTGAGTAGTAGGTCAAATAAGAGCAACTCATCTGTGGGTCGGTAGCTAACAGATTGGTGCTGGAGAGTGTAAGAAGAAACAGGTGTGCATTTGTCGCTACAAAATGTTCGCCTTTCGTAGCTGCATACATATGCTTTTCACTTTTTAAAATGGAGCTTGGTTGCAACCACTGGGCATCACGGTCTACATATTCAGCCAACCCAAGCTCATGAAGAATCTTCAAAGCTGCTTCGGGGTAGTAGCGTATCAAGGACATTTTCCAGTTTGCGTGGCTTTCTGGAAAAGGAGGGGTGCGGCAAATTTTGTTTCCCTGTGCATCTTTTCGTTTCATGCAACGGAACTTACTTTTTTCACAATCGTGCGTATGAAGGGCAACACACAACTCGTACTTGCTAGTCAGATCGGAATAAGATGATAGTAAATTCAGGTTACTCTCCATTATAGATTCAAGCTTGTTAAAGATCGTTTTCTTTGCACATTGAATTGAACAGTCCACAGAAAACGTTCCTGGCTCGCACCATATCAAAATATGATAATGCGGAAGGTTCCCTGATGTTGTTTGGAATTCTGCTCGAGCCCATATTTTTTTGACTTTTCCAATAATTTTTTCCTTACTATTTTTCAACAAATCTATCAAGTGGTAAACACTGTTTGTCCATGCACGGAGGACTGTGCTCATTATTGCGTTCATAGCAGCGGTCTTTTTCTCATCTGGTTCTTTTCGATAAAAAGAAACAGTGGACTGCATAATCCCCGCCACTCCTGGATTCTTCATTTGATTACATGATAATGTCAAAAAGCAGTCTACAGGATCAGAAGAAACAGCTGCTACTAGTTCTCGCAAGTGTATCTCACCGTCGTTGCAATCGTACATCGTCTTAGCACTAAACAGCCTTATTTTTTCATTTCTCATTTGCAATGTCTGTAAGCCTCTCTTAAAAAAAGACATTGAGTGTTTGGCGCCCAAAGACAAATTTATCAAGCAGTCAACCGCAAACTGAATATATTGGACCGAAGAACTAGTCGGAAGAGTGAGATCTGTTATTCGTGTAGAGAAATGTTGTAGTAAGTCTTCAAAAAGAAGTCGCTTGGCAGTCTGTTGATCGCAAAACAAAAAAAAAGGCAGAGATCCTGGAATGGTGCCATCCAATAACTGGTAGTAAAAAATAGAAGGGAATAGCAGTCCTTCTAATTGCATCAATGAAATTGCACACTTTGGCTTTGTTGCTGTAAAACACTGCAATGCACGACGAAATCTTGCAGTACTCTCATTGGGGAAGCGAGTTCGATGCATAACAGTCATATGAGAGTTTAAAATAGCTTGCACCGGTATGATGGACATATCACTAGAGTTATCTGGCACTTCAATTGGAGCTGAGGGCACAGCCGCATCTGTATCCATTGAGGCGTAATGCTCATCTGATATGGGAATGGGAGGCACAAAGTACTCATCTGAAGAACTTTCGTCAGAGCATGACTGGTTGCAAAACTTCGGTTCGTTAGTGGACTGCACAGTTCGACGCACACCATAATTGAACTCAATTTCTTTTTTTTCACTTTCAATGAAATGATTTTGACACAAAGAAATGAAGCAGTCATTATAAGGACATCGCCATCTAGATTGATTAGGACAATTTTTGGTGGAAGAACACAAATAACCACTAGAGCGAAAATCAACACACATCAACAAAGCATGTAGGGGACATTTAACCTTGCTCTGCCCTGACACGAAAGCCATTGCTGAGACTGGTGGCGTAGGCGCTGCACATGCAAACATGAAACGAACTCTGTTGTTCTGACTACAACTCTCATCAATTTTACTCAATCCTTTACAAGGATTTAACAGCCACCAAACATCACTGTCTTCATATCGCAGTCGGATATTGAATGGATTGCCAATTGGGGAAAACTCTTCTAGTAGAAAGTACTTTGGTCCCAGACCTCGAAATTGTTCCAGCAAGTTCTTTTGGCATCGAGTACCATACCACAGAAACATTTCATCCTCCAAAGGCTGGAGTGATTGGCTGGAGGAAAGATCGACCACTTTGGTGTAGGTGGTAAGCAATTGAACTAATAATGGGATAGAATGGGAATTTCTTGAATCAAACTGTTCGAATTTGTTAACTTTATTTTGAACGCTTATTTTATCGTGAAGTAACTCATTAGCAACAAACTTGGAAAGATCGGTTTGTTTTGTAAACAAGTAACTATTAAGTACTCGATTATTGCAAAATAAAATATGCAACAAGGACATCACATAATTGGATTTGGTTAGTGATACTGAAGGCAAGGATGGCTGGACACCATTGCGACAAACAGTGTTCAGCATAGGTTTCACCCAGCGTTCGCCAACATAGTTTTCAGAATCTTGACTGCTTTTGATGGCAAGAGAAACGTTTAATGGTATGAAACTAGCACTTTTGAGAAAAGGTTGTAACTGGTCAGATGTCAACTTGGCTGATTTTGAGCAGCTAAGGAAAGATTTGGTGGAAACTTGTTCATTAACTGCTATTTCATTCAAATGCTCATCCATATCGTTTCTATGGCGAATGAACAAGCCTTCTTTTTCCGGTAAAATGAAATCACTTTTCACGTTGAATCGCCTTTTTGTATGTAAAATTAAAGAACCCACACCCTGGGCACCTCCAGTAGCTTTAGCCATTGTCCATGTACTTGAGAATTCGCCAACTTTCATGGTCGTCGCTGCCCTTAACGAAGGAACAATCGGAGCAAGCCTGTTTTCATGAGGATGTGACAGCGATCCGCATGTAGGATGGCGGGGAACATGAATCATTCGTAATTTGGTTCCACCGTCATGGTTTCGACACGTTGCCACTTGAAGGCCTTTGTCTTCCACAAAAATAGAAGGCCGAAGTAAAAAAGGTAGCTCCGTGTCACAAATGTCTAGATAATCAGGTCGTATACACGCCATGGAAGCGTTCACATTTGACTTGAAGCACTTGAAATCTTGCATCATATAATTTAGGAGATGATTGAAGCCAACGCCACCGCACTCGTTCAAAAAAACTGATGCCCCACAGAAACATCGAACAGATGGAAAATTGTATTTTTTCATCGCTGTAACATAGTCAGCGCTTTTGTAGGTAGATAAAAGTCGACGAAAATCAATTAATTGCCTGGTTACGTCTACAAAAACGTTTTCCGAAAAGGTCAGAAAACCATCTTTTATATCATTTTGTAGATGTGGCACCCAAGACAACAGCAATTGAACCGGTAGTTTTGACGATAATTCGATTTTTTTGCGTAAAGTATTGATGACACAAGGCCACGCTGATGGCCATGAGGGTGAAAAGGAAGTGCTGCTGTATATAGCGCACAGAGAACAAACTTCAACATTTTCGGCGTGAAATTTCGGAAAATACTTTCGTTTACAAATCAATTTTGTCGGCAAAGGCTGTAAAATGATGGGATAAAACATGGTTGAAAATCGTTGGCAAGCATCGCATCGGATTTCAACGTTCACAACATTCTTGTCGTTTGTTCTCATTATCTCAAAATCTGTATCGAAGTTCGCTCTGAGCAAAAAATGGGGAGCTTTTTGGCTCAGTAAATCGTCAACAATGGCAAACTTTGTATTCAAATCTGTACAAGTTAACCGCATTTTTTTTGAACCCTTTACTGATGCAGTTTTTCGACGATTTCGTTTTCTCGTTTCATCAACTGGTAAACTGCAATAAAGTTTTTCACCTTTTGAATGCACGGTACTTGTACATGGACGATTGACAAGATTCAGGTTAGTTGACAATAAAGGAGTAACTGAAAAGTTATACACCTTTCGTATTGGCTCCCAATGTCGGTTTTGTAAGGATAGAAGCATATGGTGTTCTGCCACAACAGGAGGTGTAGGTGAATAGATCATCCAGCGACGGCTTTCATTTACATACACAACTACATGCAAGCAAAATAAATTGCAGAATGTGCCTATCTCCAGATCACCACCATACGTCCCATTGGTGCTCATCTTTTCTCTTGCAATGTACTCGTGTCCATTTATACAACCATCAGGGCCGTACAAATTGTAATGTAAAGGGGTAAAAGGCATCAAGGGAAGGTTTTCACATATTACTGATCTCAGCTGAGCTTCCAAAACGACGGAGTTTGATCCACATATCAAAGATGCGAGCGAGCCGAACAAACAATTTCCATTACGAGCTATTGCATAAAACTCAATGGGATAGTCGGAAGGATTCAGTTGAGCTGGCAGCATGTGAGCAAATTTTCCAAATGGTATATTCATCTTGCGGCAAGCCTCCGCATAAAACATTGTAGTCGGATGATTCAAGACGATTGGCTTTTGCAAGGGAACCGAAACTGCTGGTAAATCAATTTCTTCGCTTAAAGCGCGCTGATTAGTTGACTCTTGCACAATATCAGCCTGGGATGAAAGTCCTTTTGTAGCTCCACTGTTATCAAGTGACAACTCGAAAGTATGCGAGAGCATTAATGAATCTGTCGCCTTATCTTCATTTTCATTTTTACGCGGCAAATCGCAACTATGCGTGTTTCTTGAACTGTCATCAATATTTCTCAGAACAAAATCAAAGCGAGTTTTCTGAGGGTCACTATTCATCTCAAATCCCAAGCACTTATCACAAACATCTTCACCGGTTTTGACAAATCGGACACATTGCTTGCACGTTTTTGTCGGATTTCTCTTCTTCTTTACAGGGCCAGGGTTACTCTCAACACATCCAATGATGAGCAACAATTGTAAAAGCAATTTGTAGAGAACCATTGTGCAGACCTGAAAAAACTACGCAATCACAGATGGCTGATATCATTGGCACAATAGTCGAGCAAATTATTAGAGAGAGGCAACCGTTGCAGAATTTTTATTGTTCTGGAATGAAACAAAATGACATTTTTAAGACTGCTGTTTTGTTACAGCAAGTATCACTTTCAAACAAAAATTTTTCATCGCACAAAATGGAAATTTTAAGCGGCTAGCACGGATACAAAAGCTATTGCTTAGTTCGGCGTTTCATATTTGCACTGAACTTTAATCTGGATCATTTGTCCTTTCGGAACTTTTTCCTCGCAGATAATGACGAAAGAGAAACATCGTTGTCCTCTTGACTGGAAGATGCATCATCGTCAAACATCTGCCTTGCTAATCCTGTTTTAGTTCCGGGCTCGTTTTCAGTGCAGGGTTCCTGAATTACATTCCGGCAACTGAGGGAAGGAGAGGGGCCTGAAAAACAAGTATTTATTTGCGCCACATGAAAACACTTTTGGGATGTTTACTAAAGAAAAAATTGCAACATAGATGCTCAGTACATGAATACGGAGGTTCTTTTTTCCGAGAATTCTCTATCCCGGAGCCAGTGAGATCCATTGTGGACAAATGGTGCGGTGGAGGTGGGGCAGGAATGACAGATCGTTGCTCATTTACAGATTCAGTGTTATGAACTCTGATTGACATCGTCTGCAAACGCGTCGCGTACAAAGCTCCAGGCCGGGCCATTTTGAAAACTTCGTGCACCATGTGCGTCGAAGTAGAAGGACCTTGGCCATCTTTCCATGCGCCGGAAGATTTACCGTCGACTTTGGGCAACTTGGCTGATGTGAACTCTTTACAGGAGGCAAAAGGTTCAGCAGAAGACTCGTCTAGACTGGTATCTGCATAAAAAGAAACGGTGAATCCAAATATATGATTATAAGGATAATCTGGCAAAGATACTATATTTTAAAAAGTGAAATAGTTTTAGATGCACCTTGCTTCAAATATTATTATATCAAATAATAAAGATTTGAACAGAAAAACCTTCCGATGGCGTTCCATATCGCATGTCTATCTGCTCCTCCGTCAGTGGCTCGTTCGGCTGGAGGTAGCTGATATGGAACACAAACTCTTCAGCTACAGAGTCGTTTTCATTGACTGCTGGCTTAAACCAGCCCTTAATGCGAAAACCCTGCTCAGCGTCAATGTTTTCGACCAACTGACGGATCTAAAAACAAAGGAGCCAATAGTACAGAAACAAAAACTTTAATAAACCCCTGAAAACATAAGTTCGACAAGCATATTTGAACACTTACAGCTTCGTCCATGTCCAAGGGATCAAGTAGAGCGTTACTGAGGGGCCACTTCCGTATGTTTTCATGAATGAATGTAACCGTTAGCGTGTTGCTAATAATAGATACTTCATCTCGATCCACTGCATCAAATTCATCACACCCAAATGCCAGATGCAGCGACCAATGTTTCAGCGGGGGAGCTGTGGTACATGCACAGGACAATTTACCAGTTTGCCCATCACATAGAGTGCCGCTGCAGGTGTTATCTATTGGAGATGCTGATACTACAAATACAGAGCGGGAAACAAAGTCAAAAAAATTGTAAGAAGCTTGTGCGACTTTGTTGGGAGGCTTCACTATAACACTGTTGCTCAACGGAGTGTCAATTGGCAGCACAGGATCGGGAACCTTAAGTAACGGGCTTTGAACGATTTGCCCATCGACTCGAGGCAGAATGACGACGGTATCCATGCCTGGTTTCAGTTCCTTACTGTATCTCAGAAAGTCCCTCGATGCCTGCTCAGTTTCGGTGAACATCAGCACGACGTTCCGTGTTTCGGGGACTCCAAATGCGTGAAACCGATCGTAGTTTTGCTGTACAGTTTTTATTTGGGGAGTCGTTTTATTTCCGCGTCGCGGCTCCCAGATGGTAAATTTGCGTTTGTTTGCCGTTGAGTAAAGGTATGTGAGTTTCAGGAACGTTCGTTTTCCTCGTAGTCGTTTGTCATTGCTAATGAGGTCGCTGTACTGGATCTCCTCGCACATAGCGTTAACTCTCTCTTTACACTTGTCCAGATCCCAATCATGCTTCATGAAACCACTCATTTTCAAGTAAACCAATCTGGAAACGAAGAACACACAAATTTGACTGTCTGAAGTAGCAGCTATAAATCCAATTGGACCCTATCTATGAAAACATTGGAAAAAAAACAAGAGAAACAGAATTATTTTCTGCAAACCAACATCACAAAATAAAAAATTTTTTGCAAAAGCCTCCACTTTCGTAACTTAAAACATAAACTTGACACACCCCTAACTTGACCTTAACAGGAAGAGTTTTCTACTTTTTTAGGTACTACAAAAACATTAGAAGCCTACAAACAAATGTAAAATCTGGAAACAAATTACGACTACTACTGCAGTAGAATCAACCTGAGAGGCTGGAGATATGACGTTCGACCATCTGCTTGAAATACACATCAACACATGTGACAAAAGAAGACGTAATGAAAAGCGCTTTCCACTTTTTGCAATGTCATTTATGTGTGGAGCGCGTAGCTATCAAACTATAACCGGACGCAGAAAAGTATTGATTAGTGAGTTTTAAATAAAAAAGAAATTGAATTTGAAATTAAATGGAATAACTAGTTTTGATAAAGCCAAAAAAATCATTTTACAATGCTGGTGAAACATTGGCGCTGATTAGTGAAGGGACTTTACAGTATATATGCAACTGAAAGAATAGTAAGAAAAATGAAAAATAGTTTTTTGACCGGCTCTGGACTCGAACTCTCTCATTTCGCTCGTGAGTGAAATTAACAACAGAGCACATACCTATTGCGCCAACTGTTCTCCTTACAGCGCTGTTCTGAAATTTGTCTATCATGTTTCGTAATAACTTTAAAACTATCCTATATACATTCTCACCCGACCGAGAGCGCCATGATGCATAGTTATGCCAAGTCTCTCAATCCGAATTTGCTTCCTTGAAGTTTTCTACAGTTTTCTCAGTTTATCATGAATTTGTCTGTATCTGGTCATGCATTCTGTAGGGCTTTCCGCAACCGAGTACGGCGTAATTTTAATAGTTTAAACTGCATACCCACTCGTTAGCGAAGTGCAAATGGAAGTAATTTGACAAGCGTTGTTTCTTTATCGTGAAATTATTTGTTTGTGGAAACCGTTTTTTTTTAAACTAAAATGAATTAGGGACGTTTCAAATTGAAAAAAAGAAGGTACAAAATCAGATAATTGTATCTCTATATCGAAATGAATGAATGACGGTTTTGGTTAAGCATTGACGTTGGAAACTTTGAGGGATGAAAAACTGTCGCAATAAACAAAGAAAAACAATTAACTAAATTGATGGAAACTGATTTTTACCACTCATATCTCAATAAAATGTGTATAAAAAAGCTGAAAAAACTGAAAGTCGTTAAAGTCACTAGTTAATTTATTAAAAAAATAGTCGAAAACTGCTATAGAAACGCTAAAATTTGCAACGCAATCTAAAACGATTCTGTGGTGAAATGAAAAAAAAAGTGAATAGAATTCTAATTCCGATCGATGTATAGTAAGTTCCCCCAGTACCCAAAAAAACATTCGCAACAGACGTTAATAAAAAATGGTTAACAAAAACAAAGTAAAAAGATATCTTGAAATCAAAAACAATTGCTTACAAAGTTCAATATAATGGTTCAATACAAAATTCGTGAAAAACGGTTCTAGATACGAAAAAACTATATATTGATCTGCAAATAAATTAAGCAACACATACATTGAAAATAACTGCCAAATTAATATGCAATTTACGTTCAAATTTTCAAAAAAAAAGTCGACACAATTTATTTGATGAAACAAAAAACTTTTCGTTCACAGTGGGACTCGAACCATTGCCAGGAGTAACCCAGCCATTTACTTTAAGTATTAAGCTAAAGCACGACATAAATTAACAAACAGCAATGAGTATTATAGCAATCAATTTTTAGAAACACCTTTAAAAGCCTATATACGTTCTTAAACTTAGTTGGCTGAGAGCGCGAGTGACACACATTCCCGTCCTCCCATCTTAAGTGCAAATAATAAATTGGCTTTACCGTTTCATAAGGAAATGTGTATCGAGTCTCTCAGTACCAGTGGGGATAATTTACTGTTCTTAATGTATCTAAATAAAGAGCTAATAAATGGACAGCATCAAAAAAACTTTCGTTCACACTAGGACTCGAACCACTGCCAGGAGCAACCCAGCCATTTACTTTAAGTATTAAGCTAATGCACCACATAAATTAACAAACAGCAATGAATATTATAGCAAGCAAATGTTAGAAACAACTTTAAAAGCCTATATACGTTCTTAAACTTAGTTGGCTGAGAGCGCGAGTGACACACATTCCCGTCCTCCCATCTTAAGTGCAAATAATAAATTGGCTTTACCGTTTCATAAGGAAATGTGTTTCGAGTCTCTCAGTACCGGGGGGGGGGGGATAATTTACTGTTTTTAATGTATCTAAAAAAAGAGCTAATAAATGGACATCATGAAAAAAAATTTAGTTCACAGTGGGACTCGAACCACTGCCAGGAGCAACCCAGCCATTTACTTTAAGTATTAAGCTAAAGCACCACAAAAATTGACAAACGTCAATGAATTTTATAGCAGGCAAATTTTAGAAACAACTTTAAAAGCCTATATACGTTCTTAAACTTAGTTGGCTGAGAGCGCGAGTGACACACATTCCCGTCCTCCCATCTTAAGTGCAAATAATAAATTGGCTTTACCGTTTCATAAGGAAATGTGTATCGAGTCTCTCAGTACCGGGGGGGATAATTTACTGTTTTTAATGTTTGTAAATAAAGAGCTAATAAATGGACAGCATCTAAATGAAGTTGAAAATGGCTGCTAATAAAACAAATGTTATAACAAAAAACAACTGAATGGATTTATAAGTACGAATTATGGCGCAGCGGTTGAATGTCGCATTTGCAACCAAGGAGAGGTAGATCAAATCTGCTACACGCCATAAAATTTTCGGCCCTTCTTTTTTTACTTCAGTTCCGAAACAAATACGGCGCTCGACTGTTTTTCAAAAAAGTTGCGAGAAAATGAGCTGTATAGACACGTAACAGTAAGCCGATGAAAGAAACGACACGTGACATTGAGAATCGAAGTTTAAGTTCTGCTATTTTCGAAGGGATTCTGGGCCACATAAAACTTACTACAAATGCAGTGGAGCAACTATCCAAAAATTGAAACAACTCTTTTCTAGGTTGAAAAACCGAAAATTTGTCGGGCATTTTATCTAAGATCTATAGGACAAGGCAAAGATTGTAAAAAACATGGTTCACACAGGATACCAATTTTTTGAAAAATACAGTCATAGTTTTTCGATTGTTAAGGTAACGTGTCTTTACTTATGTTGCATTGTTACGTGTCTTTATTTTCAGAAGTCGAAGAAGACACAAGCTGACATATTTGATATTTGATTTAACTCCGTAAAAAAAAGTTCACGTCGAGTTTCGAACAGAGGCTACTGTCGTAAGAGTAGAGCACTTCTGCACTGTGCCATTTGTTCTTGCTTTAACTGTTCATAAAATTATTTTTGTGAACACATGTAATCATCCTTTACACGTGATGCAGAAAAAAGCTCAGGCTCCTAAGACAGATTTGAAAATTTGTCTAAAATTAATACCTGCTCGGAATCGAACCAGCAGACACTGTTTTGGTGGAGATGACGTATACGCTCAGCTATTTACCCTGCTATAGTTAGACAAAGCAGCATATAAAAAAGCACAGATTTATGTCGAAGAAGACAGCTTGATCTTTTGTAATAGAAAATATAAGCGCTGTCTTAAATTCGTGAACGTTAAGTTATCATGGAAATGACTAGAAGCAAACTGAGTAAACCTTCTAGCTCAGTACAGTAACGAGCACTCTAGCTACACTAGTCAACGCAGTAATTTCTGTGGAAAAAATACAACTGAATCTGATTTTTTTCTAAAATAAGATTCCATTGTTTTTCGTTTCGTTAATAATTAGGATTGGATACTTTATTAGTTGAAACCGAACAAAAACAACTATTAAAAATTTTTTTACCCCCTTCAACCAATTTCGACACAAAAATACCAGACGCCATTAGTCAAACTATGGTAAACCTGGTAAAGTCAAAAACAGGTTGTTCCAATCAACTTATTTCACTGAGCCACACTTTATGAACCTCTTCAGAATGAATTTCATAATCATAGACGTAAAGTTCCCATATTTAGAGAAAATGCGAAATAACACCTTTTTGGTTATATCAAAAAAGTGGAAAAGCCGGATAAAGTGGTCTTCAATCTTTCAGGAGCAAAATGTGACCTCAATAACGTATAATTGCAGTGTCAATTTAGGGTCGCATGCAAAATTATAGAACAGTTTTGCGAGCCAACTATGAGAAAGAGACTTTTTTTTCGGAATTTGGCTATTAGTATTTGTAGTAATTTATTTTTAAGTGGCCACAGAAAAAAACTTCTAAAAACCACAATTTATAACCTTTTTTGATAATATCCATTTTCTATAACCACTCTATACCTACTAAATTGAAAATGGCAAGCTCAAATTTGCCATCAAACCTCACTTTTTCTCATTTTTGAACAATTTTATTTTTTTGAAAAAAAATGTTGAGTCAGAAACGTTAAAAATCATTTTTTTTTTCAAAAAGTCAAAAAAAGCCGGTCCAATCGATCCATTTCACTAAGCTCAACTTCATGAATCTGTTTAGAATGGTTTTCATGACCAAAGACGTAAAATTTACCCAATTTGAGAAAAAGTGAAAAAAACACCTTTTTGGTTAACGCTAAAAAGTGGAAAAAATGGGAAAAGTGGTCTTAAAAATAAAACCATGGAAAAGTGGCATTAAGAAACTGCCATTATCTCGTCAATTCATGACCGCATGCAAAAAATTGGAAAGATTAAACGAGTCGTTACTGAGGACGAGACTTTTTTTTAGGAATTTGGCTATTAGTATTTGTAGTAATATAGTAGTAACTGACAATAGGAAAAAAAATCATAAAAACCACAATTTTTAACCAATTTTGATCGTTTAATACTCTGTACCTACTAAATCGACTATGGCAAGCTCAAATAAGCCATCGAAACTCACTTTTTCTCACTTTTGAACAATCTTATTTTTTTGACAAAAAATGTTGAGTCAGAAACGTTAAAAATCATTTTTTTTCAAAAAGTCAAAAGAAGCTGGTCCAATCGATTCAATTCACTAAGCTGAACTTCATCAACCTGTTTAGAATGGTTTTCATGACCAAAGACGTAAAATTTACCCATTTTGAGAAAAGTCCAAAAAACACCTTTTTAGTTAACGCAAAAAAGTGGAAAAAGTGGGAAAAATGGTCTTCAAAATTAAACCATCGAAAAGTGGCATTAACAAACTGCCATTATTTCGTCAATTCAGACCCGCATGCAAAAAATTAGGAAGTTCTGACGAAACGTTTTGGAGAACGTGAAAGTTTTCAGCAAAATGGTATATGTATATTTTTTATAGTACTTCTGCACGGGAGGGGCCCCTACCCCTCCCTAATTGCTTTTTTTGCTACACGCGACCATCTAGATCTTTCAGGTCTGCGTCCCACCCGCCCTCCGTGACTAATCTTGCTTCCGAGAAAAGTTTTTTGTTTCACCTTTACCCCATCTCAGGTCAATTAATCTTGCAAAAAACCCTACTTGAAACGTTCGCATTCACATTACCCCCTACGGGCGCAATGGCGAAGCCCATTTTTTCTTCTCACTGAACTTCTTCTCTGAACAGTTCACATAAAACATTACTATGGTTTTATCTGAAATTTGCCGTGTCCAGCTGCGACTCCGACTTTTTTCACGTCACTGGTGTTCCAACAACAGGACCACATGAGATTCCCATTCAGATACTGTCTCAATTTTGAAAATACTGATTTGATTTTTTTTTGCCGTTTTTCGCAAAACAAACTAATTGATTCATTCGAATTAAAAAAAAATTCCGAAAAACACTTAAAGATAGCAAGACATTATTGTGACTGTCGTCTATATCTGTTCTCTTTGTTGGAGGTCAACGATGCTCCCTAAGTGGGACCACAAGGGTCCCAGGGAGCATCAGTAAAGGCTTTGAATAGTATGCCAGTTTCGATTAAGACAAAATCTTTGGCCAATTGTGTTTTTTTCACAGTCCCTTATCCACTGCAAATGTAAAGTTTAATTTTAGTTTGAAGTTTTAAAAAATAATAATAGCCTTTTCATTTGTGATGACTCGTATCACTCATAAATCAATGAAAGACTCTGACTAACCTTCTCAAGCATGGAAAAACATCAAAAAGAAAAAATGATTCTGGTTATTTCAGACTGCTTTTTTTGTTAAATTTCAGATAGATTTTGAAAACTCTTTCTTCAAATTGTATGTCTGCCGAAAAAGAACAAAAATTACAAACTGAAACCATTTTGGTTAAATTAAGGCTCTTCACCCACCAAATTCGAAATTGCGAAGCTGAAACGAACAATCGACAGCTCATTTTATAAGTTTCGTTTTATTTTTTCAAAACATGTGTCATATATTTTCAAAAGCAATTTATTAAAGTTTCATTTTTTACCAGAAAAGTAAGTCCGAAAAAAAAACAGATTTTTAAATACTGTCAAAAAATAAGGTGGCAAGTAGTTTTACCAATGGAATCATAGTATATGATTAGGTTCAAAATAGTTTTCATTACCATTGACTAGACGCTTACTCAATTTGAGAAATGTCCTTAATAACTTTTTTGGAAACATAAAAAACGGATAATGGAAAAGTTTTCTTCAATTTAATAGAAAAGAATTTTATGAGAAAAACCATTACTAATATCACGTGTAAATTGCGAGAATAGATTCAGGCCACATGCAAAATTTCAGCAGAAGCACTCAAGCAATTTTGTGAACGAAACAATTGTTCCATAAATTGACAGAGTAGTATAAACACCAATTTTACCATAAAACGTCAAAATAAAAAATTCGCAAAAACTACAAATTTTATCCAATTTTGACTTTTAAATACTCTATACCGACTAAATTGACTATGCTAAGCTCGAATCAACCATCAGAAACCATTTTTAATCGTTCTGCATTTTTTAAGTTTTTTTCCATCAAAAAGTTGAGTCAGAAATGGGAAAAAGGTTTTTTTTTTTCAGAAAAACAAAAAAAGTTGTTCAAAATCAACTAGAAATATAAGCCATTATTTTTTAACCTGCTCAGAATGGTTCTGGTGACCGAAGCCGTAAAAAGTACCCAATTCCAGGAAATTCGAAAAAACTCTTTTTTCAGCACTTTGAAAAAGTGGAAAAATGTAAAAAATAGTCTTCAAACAAATAGGATGAAAAAGTGATCAGTAAAAGCATCGATGCCGTGTCAAATGAGGATTGCATGCCAATTTTTGAAACAATCCAACGGGTTTTTTTTAAGAACGAAACCATTTTTTGACAATTTTAGTAGTAGTATTTACACTATTTAGTACCATATATGGTCAAAATTCAAAAATACAAAAAACTACAATTTTCATCCAATTTTGACCTTCAAATACTCTATACCCACTAAATTGACTATCGGGAGCTCGAATCAACCATCAAAAACCACTTTTAATCACTTTCAAAATTTTTTATTTTTTAAATCAAAATGTTGAGTCAGAAATAGGAAAAAACAATTTTTTTTCAAAAAGTCAAGAAAAGTTGTCCCAATTGAATAAACTCACTAAGCCACACTCTATGAACCTGTTCAGAATGGTTTTCATGACCAAAGCCGTAAAAAGTACCCAATTTGAGAAACTTCGAAAAATCACCTTTTAGTTAACTCAAAAAAGTGGAAAAATCGGGTAAAATGGGCTTCAAACCGATAGGATCGAAAAGTGACCTTTATAAGATATGATTGCCGTGTCAAATTAGGGCCGCATGCAAAAAATTAGAAAAATTCAACGAAACGTTTTTGAGAACTCGACAAATTTGGTCGTTTTGTTAAACGTTTAATTTTAGAAATTTTTTGTCCGGAAGGGGCCCCTTCCCCTTCCTAAATGCTTTTTATGCTACACGCGACCATCTAGAGGTGCTTAACCGTCCCCACCCACCCGACCGAAATGAATCATTGACCTCCCATGTGACCCTTTCGCCTTTCTCCGCTGTTTTTTATTGGGTTGAGTAGTAACAGGAAGCGGTTTGGAATAAGGACCTTAAAAGATGATGGAGCAGGTTTTCACTGTGCTATTTAACCTGAGTTTGATTTTTAATGAGTTTGATTTTTAATGCGTCTTTTCCCGAAAACCCGGCTTTTAAAAAGAATAACTTTACCCGGCTTTTCTTGTATTTGCTTACCACATTTTCGATCTGGCTCTGGCCATGACGTTGTTTAGTTAATGTTCTTCACCGACATTTTTTTCTATAATCAAAAATTTTAACGAATGAAAAGAGAGTGCCAACACCTCAGTGCTATGCAAAATAGATTATGAAAAGGAACAACTTGCCTTTGTTTTGTTTAGTTTTGATTGTCGTTACGTATGCTCCCCACATGGGACCTCATGGGTCCCAGGGAGCATCCCATAAGGATTAAAGCAAAAGTGCAAATTTACCCGTTAATTTGGGTCACTCTTGCAGTTCAACAATCTGTATTTGAAAAAAAAGATTCGAAGAACAGTTCAGGGCCGCATGCAAAAAAATCAGAACAATCTCACGCATGGGTTCCTGAAATTACTTAATTAAAAATAAAAATATTCAGTATGTGTAGGAGCCTTTAACATAAAATCATTTTTTTTCAAAACGTCAAAAGAAGTTCGTCCAATCGATACATTTCACTAAGCCGAACTTTATGAAGCTGTTTAGAATGGTTCTCATGACCAAAGACGTAAATATTACCCATTTTGAGAAAATTTGAAAAAACACCTTTTTGGTTAACGCTAAAAATGGAAAAAGTGGGAAAAATGGTCTTAAAAATAAAACCATTATAAAGTGGCATTGACAAACTGTCATTATCTCGTCAATTCATGGCCGCATGCAAAAAATTGGAATGATTAAACGAGTCGTTACTGAGGACGAAACTTTTTTTTAGGAATTTGCCTATTAGTATTTGTAGTAGTATAGTAGTAAATGACAATAGGAAAAAAATTCGTAAAAACCACAATTTTTAACCAATTTTGATATTTTAATACTCTATACCTACTAAATCGACTATGGCAAGCTCAAATAAGCCATCGAAACTCACTTTTTCTCACTTTGGAACAACTTTATTTTTTTGATAAAAAATGTTGAGTCAGAAACGTTAAAAATCATTTTTTTTCAAAAAGTCAAAAAAAGTTTGCCCAATCAATACATTTCACTGAGCAACACTTTATGAACCTGTTCAGAATGGTTTTCATGACCAAAGCCGTAGATTTTCCATACTTAGAGAAAAGGCAAAAAAAAATTTTTTGGTTAACTCAAAAAGGTAGATAAATCGAGTAAAGTCGTATTCAAACCTATAGGATCGAAAAGGGATCTAAATAAGCTATATATGTAGTGTCCTTGTGAGGTCACATGCAAAAAAAACTGGAACAATTGTGGTGGCCACTTCTAAAAACAAGACTTTTTTTTGGAATTTGGTCATTTTTATTTGTAGTAAAGTAGTAAAAAGCTACCCGAGAAAAAAAAGTTGTAAAAACCAAACTTTTCATCCAATTTTGACAATTAAATACTCTATACCTACTAAAATGACTATGGCAAGCTCGAATATGCTATCAAAACTCATTTTTTCTCACTTTTTAAAATTTTCTTTTTTTGATATTAAATGTTGAGTCAGAAACGTGAAAAATCCGTTTTTTTCAAAAAGTCAAAAAAAGTTGTTCCAATCAATTTGTTTCACTAAAACACACTTTATGAACCTGTTCAGAATGCTTTTCACGTTTAAAGCCAAAACTTTACCCATTTTGAGAAAAGTGGAAAAAACACCTTTTTAGTTACAAAAAAACCATCATTTTTGTTGCAGTTTTTGACAAAACTCAAATTTTTGAGATAAAAAATATTTCCCGAACCTACACAACTGGGATCCCAAAACAGTTTACTTTCATCCATTCCTCATCAATATACCCCAATTTCTCAACCAAAATAGAGTTATTGAGTCATTTTTACCGATAAACGTGTTTTTTCCCTGTTTTTCCCCCTTTTTCCCACTATAACTCAAAACATAACAAAATTTTGGGAAAACGGGGCAAAAGTGTATCCTTAGAATTCCCATACAAGGCTGCATGCAAAAAATTGGAAAGATTAAACGAGACGTTTTCGAGAACGCAATTTATTTTCCGAAAAGGACAACGTACATTTTGAAAAAAATTTTTTGCCCGGAAGGGGCCCCTACCCCTTCCTAATCGCTTTTTGCGCCCGACGCGCGTCCATCTAGCCGGTCAGGTCTGCGTCCCACCCGCCCTCCGTGACTAATCTTGCTTCCGAGAAAAGAAAGTTTTTCGTTTCACCTTTACCCCATCTCAGGTCAGTTAACCTTGCAAAAAACCCTACTTGAAACGTTCGCATTCACATTACCCCCTACGGGCGCAATGGCGAAGCCCATTTTTTCTTCTCACTGAACTTCTCCGAACAGTTCACATAAAACATTACTATGGTTTTATCTGAAGTGTCCAGCTGTGACTCCGACATTTTTCACGTCGCTGATGTTCCCACAACAGGACCACATGAGTTTCCCACTCAGATACTGTCTCAATTTTGAAAAAAACTGATTTGATTTTTTTGCCGTTTTTCACAAAATAAACTAATTACTTCATTCGAATTAAAAAAAAATACCGAAAAACACTTAAAGGTAGCAAGACATTATTGTGACTGTCGTCTATATCTGTTCTCTTTGTTTAAGGTCAGTGATGCTCCCTAAGTGGGACCACAAGGGTCCCAGGGAGCATCAATAAAGGCTTTAGATAGTATGCCATTTTTGATAAAGACAAAAACGTTGGCCAATTATATTTTTTACAGTCCCTTACCCACTGCAAATGTAAAGACTAGTTTTTTTTTGAAGTTTTCTAAAAATAAGAACTTTTTCATTTGTGATAACTCGTATCACTCACAAATCAATGGAAGACTGGGACTACCCCTGTCAAGCATGAAAAAACATCAAAAAGAAAAAACGTATCTGGTTATTTCAGACGGTGCAATTTTTTATTTTTCAGATTGATTTTGAAAATTCATTCTTCAAATTGTAATGTCAGCCGAAAAAGAACAAAAATTACAAATTCAAACCATTTTTTGACAAACTAAGGCTCTTTACCCAATAGGTTCGAATTTGCGGAGCTGAAACCAACAATCCACAACCATTTTTTATAAATTTTGTTTCATTTTGTTGTTGTACATGTTTTAAATATATTTTTAAAAGCAATTTTTTAAACGTTTTATATTTTTTGACCAGAAAAGTAAGAGCGAAAAAAAAGTACTACAGTTTTTAATCATGTCAAAAAAGGGGGCAAACAGTTGTACCAATGGAATCATATCATTTGAACAAGTTCAAAATAGTTTTCATGATCATTGACTAAAAGCTTACTCAATTTGAGAAATTTCTTTAAAAACATTTTTGGAAACATAAAAAAATGGAAAGAGGAAAAATTTTCTTAAAACTTTTAGAAAAAAATTAATCGGAAAAACTGTAGAGATTATCTTGTGTAAATCACAAATAGATTCAGGCCGCTAGCAAAATTTCAGCAAAAACACTGAAGCCAATTATGAGAACGAAACAATTGTTCCAGAAAATGACAAGTAATATTTAGACCAATTTTACCATAAACCGTCAAAATTAAAAAATCGCAAAAACTACAATTTTTATCCCATTTTGACCTTCAAAACTCTATACCCACTAAATCGACTATTGGGAGCTCGAATCAACCATCAAAGACCATTTTTAATCACTTTCAAAATTTTTTATTTTTTAAAAGAAAATGTTGAGTCAGAAATGGGAAAAATCAATTTTTTCCAAAAAGTCAAAAAAAGTTGTTCCAGTTGAATAAACTCACTAAGCCACACTCAATGAACCTGTTCAGAATGGTTTTCATGACCAAAGCCGTAAAAACTACCCAATTTGAGAAAAGGCGAAAAAACACTTTTTTCAGGACTTTGAAAAAGTGGAAAAATGGAAAAAATGGTCTTCAAACAAATAGGATGAAAAAGTGACCAGTAAAAGCATCGATGCCGTGTCAAATCAGGATCGCATGCCAATTTTTGAAACAATTCATCGGGTTTTTTTTAAGAACGAAACCATTTTTTGACAATTTTAGTAGTAGTATTTACACTAATTAGTACCATATATGGTCAAAATTCAAAAATACAAAAAACTACAATTTTCATCCAATTTTGACCTTCAAATACTCTATACCCACTAAATTGACTATCGGGAGCTCGAATCAACCATCAAAAACCATTTTTAATCACTTTCAAAAATTTTTATTTTTTAAATCAAAATGTTGAGTCAGAAATAGGAAAAAACATTTTTTTTCAAAAAGTCAAGAAAAGTTGTGCCAATTGAATAAATTCACTAAGCCACACTCTATGAACCTGTTCAGAATGGTTTTCATGACCAAAGCCGTAAAAAGTACCCAATTTGAGAAACTTCGAAAAATCACCTTTTAGTTAACTCAAAAAAGTGGAAAAATCGGGTAAAATGGGCTTCAAACCGATAGGATCGAAAAGTGACCTTTATAAGATATGATTGCCGTGTCAAATTAGGGCCGCATGCAAAAAATTAGAAAAATTCAACGAAACGTTTTTGAGAACTCGACAAATTTGGTCGTTTTGTTAAAGGTTAAATTTTAGAAATTTTTTGTCCGGAAGGGGCCCCTTCCCCTTCCTAAATGCTTTTTATGCTACACGCGACCATCTAGGGGGCAGGGTTGTGTGGTCTATTCTCGACTTTAGTTACTTGCATTGCGTGGGGAAGAATACGAACAGCGCTCAACGCACTCGCAGAAAGAGCACCCTGCGGGTGCTCTTTTTGCTCGAGAACTGTAAGTCGATTTAAATTTTTCAATTTACATATTTTGTCCTAAATTTAACTTTTTTTTACTAGTTGTTCTCAGTTAAACTCCCATGATACCTCAAATTGTTTTCCTGGATGGGCATTTTTATAAGTCACTCTGTGGCTCGATCAGTTGACTACCAAATACATTTTGATTTACGAAATGAACTGTTTCAACGAAAACAAGTTTTCGGAAACAGTCCAAATTTGTAGTTATGATCCCAAACATAAAAAAAGAAAAATCTAATGCGTTGGTTAAACTAACAGAGCCCAGCTTATTTCTTTGTGCTTATCGACTGTTCAAACACATAACAACTATGTTAAAAACTAAGTTATTAAAAATAAAACAAAACAAATTATCGAGAAAGAAATGAAAGTTTATCAAGAAAATATGCAAAAAATTCAATTAATTCTTTTTTTATTAGTCATGAAAACCTCAGTTTCAAAAATCTGATACTTGAGAGGCCCGTTTTGACGCGTTACTACAGTTTAGGCACGTTTTGAGTTCGCAGCCCACAATGATCGATTAACTTTGATGTTTGTTTTACAAACACGATTTTTTTACCACAATCAAACTTTCATTACTCTTGAACGACTTGAGTAGAATAGATGATTTTTTTTGCATAAGAACTAACTTGTCAACGGTTTTTGAGATACATATTAAATGTATCCAGTTAAATAATAATTTTTTGGCTAATTTTTGAAAAAACTTAAAAAAGTTGAAAAAATAATATTTTTTCAGATTTGGCGACCAAAAAGTGCCTTCTATGATGGATCAGCAAAAAAATTGTTCTGAGGCTATAAGTATGGCTCATTGGGGTATATAAAATAGCTAATTGTTTATAATAAAAAAGTTTAGAAGAACTCTGATTTTTTGAAAAAATTAGAAAAAAACGTGAAAAAATAAGTTTTTGGCGGGAAAATTCTCAAAAAATTAAAAACCAAGTTTTCGCTCTCCTTACTCCAATAAACTAATTCGGCCACGACAATCATTTTTTGTCATCAGTAAAAATGTCGAGAAACGACCGGAACATAGACTTTTCCGAAATTTGACAAAAAAGTTCGCCAAAAAACATCAAAAATCTCGAAAAAATTGCAGAAAAAGTTTTGCCAAAAAATACACCATTCGACTCCCTCAACTGTGCTAGTGTCCAAAAAAAACATCACTTTTTCGCATTTTCTCAACCAAAATTGAGTTATTGGGGCATTTTTGAAAAAAATCGTGATTTCGACCAAAAAAAACGCCCCTTTTTCCCCAAAAAGTGCAACTCATAACATTATTTCGGAAAAACGCCTTCCCAAGTTATATCTTAGAATTTTGTCCTCTACCTACATGCAAAGTTTGAAGAAATTCTATACTGCCGTTTTCGAGAACTTGAATAATTTTTTTATTTTCCTAATTAGGTATTTTTTCTAGTTGACCGGCAAGGAAACCCTACCCTTGCCTAAAGGATTCACAAAGCCGGACCGCGACGACCACCTAGAGGAAATTGTTTCGCCCCACCCACCCGACCAATATCATTTACCCACCCACCTGATCAGTCAGGCCACGACTACCTTTTTTCGATTTGATCGAGTAACGAAAAGCGGTTTGTGATTCTCCATCACCTTAAAAATGAAGGAGCAGGTTTTTACTTAGCCAACTATCCTTTTGGTGGTAAAATGGGTTTGGTTTTTGATGCGTCTTTGCCCGAAAACCTCATCAAAAAGAATAATTTACCCGGCTTTTCTAGTATTTCCTGACCACATTTTCGATCTGTCTCTGGCCACGACGTCGTTTAGTTAATGTTCTTCCCCGACATTTTTTTCTATAATCGTATTTTTTTACGAATAAAAGAGATTGCCAACACATCAGCGCTGTCCAAAACAGATTAGGAAATTGAACAACTTTCGCTTTTTTTTTATTTTTGATCGTCGTAACGGATGCTCCCCACATGGGACCACAGGGGTCCCAGGGAGCATCCCAAAAGGATTAAAGCAAAAGTTCAACAATTATTTACCCGTCAATTTGGGTCACTCTTGCGGTTCAACAATCTGTATTTTTTTAAAATGATTCCAAGAACAGTTCAGGGCTGCATGCAAAAAATAAGAACATTCTCACGCATCGGAATTATGAAATTACTAATTATTTTTTTTAAATTCTCATTATTTGTAGTAGCTTTATAAGATCCAAACTGAAAAACCAACAATTTTTAACTATTTTTGAAATTAAAACACTCTGTATCTACTAAATCGACAATGGCAAGCTCAAATACACCATCAAAATTTTTTTTTTTTTCACTTTTGAAAACTTAAATTTTTTTGAGAAAAAAAAAGTTGAGTCAGAAACGGGAAAAATCATATTTTTTCAAAATGTCAAAAAAAATTGTTCCATTTTAACTTGTTCAGTAGGCCACACGTTGGGAACTTGTTCAGAATGTTTTACATAATCAATGCAGCAAAATTTACCCATTTTGAGAAAAGTGCAAAAAACACCTTTTTGGTTAACTCAAAAAAGTGGAAAAAGTGGAGAAAAGGGTCTTCAAAACGAAACCATCCAAAAGTGGCATTAACTAATTGCCATTATTTTGTGAATTCAGACCCGCATGCAAAAAATTATGAAAATCCTACTGGAATTTTTTGAGAACAGTTTAGTTTCTCCGGAATTTTGGTAGTACTAATTTTCTTACTATAATTATAATTAAAGTCAAATCTAAAAGACGTAAAAACTACAATTTTTTATCAAATTTGACAAATTAATGATCAAAACCCACTAAATTGGCTATGGCAAGTTCGAATATGCCATCAGAAACCATTTTTTCCTATTTCTGAAAATTTTCATTTTTTAAAAAATAAATGTTGAGTCACAAACGGGAAAAATCATACTTCTTCAAGAATTCAAAAAAAATTCTTCTATTTAAACTAACTCATCAGGCCAAACGTTAGGAACCTGTTCAGAATGGTTTCCATGATCAAAGCAGCAAAAGTCACCCATTTTGAGAAAAGTCGAAAAAACACCTTTTTAGTTAACTCAAAAAAGTGGAAAAAGTGGAGAAAGGTGTCTTCAAAACGAAACCATCCAAAAGTGGCATTAACTAACTGCCATTATTTTGTGAATTCAGACCCGCATGCAAAAAGTTACGAAAATCCTACGGGAAGTTTTTGAGAACAGATTAGTTTCTCCGGAATTTTGGTAGTACTAATTTCATTACTGTACTTATAATTAAAGTCGAATCAAAAAGTCGTAAAAGCTACAATTTTTAATCAATTTTGACAAATAAATGATCAAAACCCACTAAATTGGCTATGGCAAGTTCGAATCTACAATCAGAAACCATTTTTTCCCATTTCTGAAAATTTTCATTTTAAAAAAAAAAATGTTGAGTCACAAACGGGAAAAATCATATTTTTTCAAAAAGTCAAAAAAAATTGTTCCATTTAAACTAATTCATCAGGCCACACGTTAGGAACCTGTTCAGAAAGGTTTTCATAATCAAAGCTGCAAAATTTACCCATTTTGAGAAAAGTCGAAAAAACACCTTTTTAGTTAACTCAAAAAAGTGGAAAAAGTGGGAAAAGGGGTCTTCAAAATGAAACCATCCAAAAATGGCATTAACAAACTGCCATTATTTTCCAAATTCACACCCGCATGCAAAAAATTAGGAAATTCTGACGGGCCGTTTAGCAGAACTCGATAGTTTCTAGGAATATTAACTACCGTAAAAAATTTTTTGCCTTTTGACCGGAAGGGGCCCCTACCCCTTCCTAATCGCTTTTTGTGCTACACGCGACCATCTAGGGGTCCTTAACCATCCCCACCCACCCGACCTGGGTTTTTTACCAATGCTCTTGATCAACCAGGCTTCCACCACTGTTTTCTGTTCGATTCGATCAGGGATCATGGTTGTTTACTGTTTGCACATAATAAGTGACTATGATGTAATTAGTGTTGAAAAAAAAAGATTTTAACTGATCGTCTCACACCGGGGTTCGAACACCAGACATATCGGTCCTGAGTCTAACGCTCTAACCAACTGCGCCACCTTGCCTCTTGCTTAGGCAGAAGCGAAATATTGTTCAACAAACGATTTCAGTCGTATGATTAGTAAAACTGAGAAGATTATATTCAGTTTTTTTATTTACTTTTTCTTTCCAGTCCATTGACTGGATTACACTGAAACATGAACTTTATTTTAATATCTTAAGCATTTCAGTATGCTTAGTTTTTAACAACATATTTTAACAGGAATGTTAGCAATGCTACGATTTGGAAACGAACCTTCAACCAACGGAGACCTAATAGTGGACGGAACCACTAGACCACAAACGACGAAATTGCTGTTGAATTGGGACATTATCAGAGAAATTAAACGTCAAATGTGATGTCTTATCAGTGTCATTGGGCGTATGTATGTATGCATGTATGTATTTATGTATATTTGTATGTACGTACGTATGTATGTATGTATGTATGTATGTATGTATGTATGTATGTATGTATGTATGTATGTATGGATTAAAGTAATGTTGTATGTATGTGAATGCAGGCATACAAATATGTTTGCTCGTGTACTTATGTAGGTACGTGTGTATGTTGTATGCATGTATGTATGTGTTTATGTATGTATTTATGTGATTATGTATGTTTTATTGCATATTGTATGAATGTGTGTAAGTATGTGAAATGTATGTCTTGATTGATGTATCTATGTACGTATATAAAATATTGCTAACACTGAATATTTTCTTTTCTGTTTCTTCAATAAACTAGAACGAGTAATGTTGATATATGACAATGACGAATGTTTAATAGTGACTTTTTTACCATTGCCTCATCAGCTTCCATTTTATGTAACGTTTTTACATTTTAAGAAAACTCTCTTGTTTCGACTGTTTCTGAGAATATTCAATTCGGGTAGACAAAACGCAGAAACGTTAGACGTTTTTCTTTGAAAAGGAAAATAATTGAACGATTTGAGTCTGGTTATGAATGTGATTGTTTCAACTGAACATACTCATTAACTTTGACAGCTATTAAGGGAAATGTGTTCAAAAAATTTTTCTTCGACCTGTCAGAGTTTCGAACCGGCGTGTTTGGTTTGCAAGACCAGTTATGAACCACTAAACTATCGTCTCGTGATAATTGCTGCAAGTTGCGATTGGCAGTGAAGGAAACAGAAGAAACAATTGCTGTGGTTTAGAGAGACACTATTTGAAATAATTCCTTCCACTAGGATAGCTTTGTGGCACCAGAGTCAACCCGGCCTCTCTTCTGTCATCCCACTGTGGGAAATGAAACTTTTTGTCAAGGTTTATTGGAAGGATAGGAAAAACATTTAATGATATGAAGGATCAGTCTGGGAATCGAACTAGGGCTATCTGCTTCCAAGTCCTGTGCAGATTCGCTTGTGGTAAGACAGATATCTAATAGACACTAGTTTTTGCCGACCAATCATCTGAGGTCTTAGAAAGCATGGCTGGAAAAAGACAAGATTTGAAATCTGATGGTTTTCTGTAATGTTAACAGATGTTGTGCGATGAGTTAAAAATATTTTTTCATGAGGGAATTGAAACAAAGAGAAACATAAAATTTTGATCTATTGGAGTCACTGCCTTGGCGGTGGCCAACGGGTCATTCCTCTGTCTCTCAGTGTATATGACGGATTGTGTCAGATCCGTATGAACCTCCTCCGCTAGTCGGTCAGGGGGACGTGTCTGGCAAGCCAGATTGGGAACCCCAAACCCACAGCCCTTCTCGCCATGTCTTTACATGATCTCAGAGTGTCGGACTATTTTCACTTTTGATCAACTAGCTTCAGAGACCAGTTTCAGATGCCCCGCCAAAGACATCATCGACTAGTATCGTATTTGGTTTCGGTGATGTTGAGAATGCGTTGGAAGGTAGCGAAACAATGACAGAAAAAAACGGCTAATTGTAAAAACGTCCGAAATATTATGCATTGGATGAAATGCATACGTTAGATGAAAAAATTGAAATCTCAATGAGAGATAAACATGAAATTTACTCAGTTAATTGTACTGATTTAACTATCGCTATGAGTAATTGAAATGCTTATTCTATTCTGTAAACACCACAGCTGTTTAGTGCAGTGGTAGTGGAGTGCACTGGCAATCCTGGGGTTAGAGGATCAATCCTCGACCTGAGCCAAAAAAAAATTGTTCTTTTTTCAAATCAGTAGGCCGTTAAAAACCTAAGCCACAACCGCTTACGTTCGAACACTTGTTTTCATCTCAATTATTTTTGTCTAGTTTGAATGTGCCTGTGCTGTTTCTTTTGTATTTTGTTGTTCAAATTTTACCTTTATTTATCTTGTTCATGTGTTTGCAATATTTTTGAAAATTAGCGTTTCCAAAAAAGATTTTGCAAACCTCAAAGATGTAAGAAGACGCATCGGTTGGAAATTTTCATCGAAAGTAATAAAGGTTCTGCTAGAATAAGTTTCTGCTAAATGAGTAAAAACAACTTCTATCAACTTAACGAAACGCCAAGTCATAAACAAACGTAGTCAGTGAAAAAAATTGTGATAAATTGTTTTTTCGCGTGTACAAAGAAGCAGTAGTTTTCTGTTGTTGAAACTTTTACAAGTATGAGATAAGTTTAACAGGCAAAATAGAAACAAATCACGAGGAGAAATGATAAACAAAATGACTAGTTACTTGGTGATAACATAAATGTTGATGCTTTACGAGGAAGGCAAACGCTAATTTTACCGTAAATACCACCGAACAGCTTCAGCGAAGAACTTTTAAAGCGGACATGGACAGTTATCATATAAAGTTAATATAAAAGTGTTTTCAGATTCCAAAATTAGCACTCAAGACGCAACACATTAAATGCATATGGGGAAAGAAAGAAACAACATAAAGGTAGCTGAAATTTAGTTCGATAGGTTAAAATAACACTAACAAAATATGAGTCAAACACAACATCATAATAAAGAAACGCAAAAGAAAGAGAAGCAAGAAGTGACAGTATCTACGGCATTAACAGCTCGTTTCATTACGACAATAAAGTTCTGTGAATGAACTTCGTTAGGTAATGAAACACATATGTTTACAAAACAAACAAAAATATATGATATTTTCAGTGACAGCTAACATATTATCAGCGACATAATAATCTATAAGAAAAGCTGACAGGGAAAACCGGAACACTAACTATTGAAATCTTCTTGTTTCGCACAGAACAGGTTGCAATAGTTTTTGCACACCACAAAAAAGGTATAAGCAAATCAAATACTCAATGAAACTAACGATAACTCATTGAAAGAACGTGCCATTTTCGGGGACCGAAAATGGCACTACAAAAGTTTTGAAAAGTTTTCTAATGTTTCCTCATAATTTTTTGGTGTCTTTGCGCAGAAGTCCCGGAAAGCAAAAATGTATGTTTGTTTGCAGGGTTTTCATAAGAACTCTCAATTTTTGACAAAACTGAACAACATCCTCTTTGCAATCTGTACGTCTCAAATTGCACACTCTATCCAAAAAATCAACACGTTGTTGCCCTGACTCAAAGTTCCACATATAAGCTGCAACTGTCCATGGCTGCATGGCATACAAGTCAGAATCTTGAACCTTACAACTGTTCAAGTTGCGAAGGTAATCCGTTAGACCAATCTCAGTTTCCCGGATCAGCATGGTTTTCAAATGAGGATCTTTCAATGACACAAACACCATTATGAAGCCCTCAGCAGTTTTGGGTACGTTAAAGTGGCTACGTAAGAAAGGAGTCGATGGTATTTCAATGGGAGTGCGCTGCAAATGACTATCGCGTATCGCTTTGAAAAATTTGTAAACTCGCTCTTCGTGTAGATTTCTGGTTTTCAAAACACTTCTGATTGCCTCGAGAGTTGCTTCTTTCTTGCCAACAAAAGTCAAGCAATTCAGAGCGGGTATTCTACTGCCTATTATAAATAGTTGAGAAGGCAGCCACAAACTATATTTGGACTCCGACACCGAAACTGATGTTGCCACCTGGGGAAATTCGTCTCCCAGAATTCTATGACAGTTTGATGCCACATAGTTAGCTAGAGGAACTTGCACTCTCCGAACACTGTTTGCCTTGAATGGTTGCACGAATCCTTTAATTTTTCGTACTTTCAAAGTGCGCCACTGACGAAATCTTTCGCTTTGAAGGCAGTCAACATTTATATCGGTAGGATTTGTGGCTACGAAAACAGTTATCGAATCTGCAGTTGAATTTTGATAATCCACAACTGCCAATGATCCTTGTTGAACATTCTCCATGTTGCAACAGAATTGTAGTATTGCCGATTGATATACAAGAATTCTTGCAGGCATGCGGACGGTACGATCCAAAAATTTTGACACATCGTCTGAGGCTTCACGCCACTGGTGGGAACCAGCTAGCCGCAATTCATCTGAAGCATCTATGTGATAAAAAGGACTGCCAGATCTTCGAACGGCGTTAAAGTGCATCTGTACAGCCTCTCTTTCAGCAGACTTCTTACCAAAAATTCTCATTATGGTAGGCTCAACATCTTCCCAGGTTTCGACGAACTGACAATGATCAGTAAATAAAGAAACAATTTCTTCGACAGCGCAATCGGGAATTGGTCTCTGCTCCATTAGATGAAGTAGACGTTGTCCATGAGGATCAATCATTCTCACAAGGTGTGTCAAAAAGTTAAAGTTGAAGCCATAAAGCAGTGCAGTTGACGAAAAAACATCACGGCCGGACACGTTTGGGAGCTGCATACAATCACCGTTCGCTAAAATGAACGTCCCCCCGAAAGGTGCATAGTTATCTTTCACTCGTTGCAAAACTATGTCCATAGCCGCAAGTAGCTCTGCGTTCACTACACTTATCTCCTCCAAAATCACGAACTGCAAACTTGATACCAGATTCAACCGCTTCGGATCTCGAGTTAGTTTCAACACAGCCTCTTCCGCCATTTTTGAGGCACTTAAGTTTTTAACAGGGATCCCGAACAACCTATGAATGTGTTCGCCTCCTAAGTGATTTGCACGTCTTGCAGCAAGACTTGTAACCATCGATACAAGACCGTTCATCAAGGCGTATGAGAGAACAATTCTGCAAACATGGCTTTTTCCAGAACCAGGAGGGCCTAATATGATTTCATTCTTTAGATTCAAAACACCTCGGCGAGTAGTACAACAACGGGTACGAACGCTTCGAATTATGTTATCAATTATAACATCCTGTTCCACCATCGATTCAGGTGACTGATACTCGGGATATATGATCTCAGGTATCCATTCAGTTAAACGGTCGGATAAATTTGGCAGCAAAGTTGGTAGATCGTGAACATTCAAACTGGCAATATTAGAGAAAAGTGACTGCTGCGATGAGTTCAAATGATCTTTAGCCGATTGTTCCATAGCTTCTGTAATATGATCCAACAGAACCGCGGGAGTGTCAAAATTTACTTCGTTTTCGGCTACGTTGAGCAATTGAGAGAAAGCACTGTCAGCAGCAAGGAGCTTTGCCGAGAATGATAATGAGCCTCCAGGCAGAAAAATCAATTCTTTACAAGTGTAAAGGGAAAGCAGAGACAACACATCGGCGCGATTGTACGTTATTCGGTTTTCAATGAGACCACTTTTCTTAAAACTGTCTAAAAGTTGATACGAGGAGAAAAGTTCCAATTCTGTTGCAAATTTTCCAAAGCGAAGAACAAATGCAATCAAAAAATTCAAAGCATTTCTTGGAGATACTGACTTGAACACAATCTCAGGTAAAATTTTTGAGTTTTCAGTAGAAAGCCACCAAATTGCTTTAGTTTTCTTGTGGGTACATCTATGTAAGATGCTAACATTGTATTTTTTACAGGGAGATGTCGGTTGGTTGTTCAAATACGATTCAATAATGGCAACAGCAGCTTCGTTTATTCGGACCCAATTATTAAGGCAATCGATCCAAGGGGCAAATTGATTCATTTGGAAACATTTTGTCATTTCATCAATCTCAAATTTATGCTTACTGAATAAAAAGCATCGATAGTACACCTCCACACTGTCTATACACAACAACTCTGGAGGCCGCAAACTGAATTGAGCAAGTTTGTCATAAAGTTCAATTTGTCGGCAAATGTCCTCAAGCATGAGGGCTTGAGACTCGGTTATTCTTCTCCACTCTTCAACCGCTGAATCAGGAGATCGCATTTCATTTATTTTGGGGGAGGTGAATGGAGCAGTTCGATACGCAACGAAACGCTCACCAGCTGCAACATTCGGAATATGAACAAATTGCATATTTGTTATTACGATTGGTTTTCTTAGAAGCCAATGAGTTCCCTCTGTGATCGATAACAAAGAGCATTCAACTTTTTCAACTTTTCTCTCGCGGGCTTTATCAACTGCAAAAAAATGTTTGACACTGCTCAAATGCCGATTGGTGACACCTTCAGAACGTAGCCGAAAGTTCTTTCCGTCTCGACCAGACATGATGTTAGCATCAGCATGTTCTTCTACCTTACTTGAGTAGTAGGTCAAATAAGAGCAACTCATCTGTGGGTCGGTAGCTAACAGATTGGTGCTGGAGAGTGTAAGAAGAAACAGGTGTGCATTTGTCGCTACAAAATGTTCGCCTTTCGTAGCTGCATACATATGCTTTTCACTTTTTAAAATGGAGCTTGGTTGCAACCACTGGGCATCACGGTCTACATATTCAGCCAACCCAAGCTCATGAAGAATCTTCAAAGCTGCTTCGGGGTAGTAGCGTATCAAGGACATTTTCCAGTTTGCGTGGCTTTCTGGAAATGGAGGGGTGCGGCAAATTTTGTTTCCTTGTGCATCTTTTCGCTTCATGCAACGGAACTTACTTTTTTCACAATCGTGCGTATGAAGGGCAACACACAACTCGTACTTGCTAGTCAGATCGGAATGAGATGATAGTAAATTCAAGTTACTCTCCATTATAGATTCAAGCTTGTTAAAGATCGTTTTCTTTGCACATTGAATTGAAAAGTCCACAGAAAACGTTCCTGGCTCGCACCATATCAAAATATGATAATGGGGAAGGTTCCCTGCTGTTGTTTGGAATTCTGCTCGAGCCCATATTTTTTTGACTTTTCCAATAATTTTTTCCTTAGTATTTTTCAACAAATCTATCAAGTGGTAAACACTGTTTGTCCATGAACGGAGGACTGTGCTCATTATTGCGTTCATAGCAGCGGTCTTTTTCTCATCTGGTTCTTTTCGATAAAAAGAAACAGTGGACTGCATAATCCCCGCCACTCCTGGATTCTTCATTTGATTACATGATAATGTTAAAAAGCAGTCTACAGGATCAGAAGAAACAGCTGCTACTAGTTCTCGCAAGTGTATCTCACCGTCATTGCAATCGTACATCGTCTTAGCACTAAACAGCCCTATTTTTTCATTTCTCATTTGCAATGTCTGTAAGCCTCTCTTAAAAAAAGACATAGAGTGTTTTGCACCCAAAGACAAATTTATCAAGCAGTCAACCGCAAACTGAATATATTGGACCGAAGAACTAGTCGGAAGTGTGAGATCTGTTATTCGTGTAGAGAAATGTTGTAGTAAGTCTTCAAAAAGAAATCGCTTCGCAGTCTTTTGATCGCAAAACAAAAAAAAAGGCAGAGATCCTGGAATGGTGCCATCTAATAGCTGGTAGTAAAAAATAGAAGGGAATAGCAGTCCTTCTAATTGCATCAATGAAATTGCACACTTTGGCTTTGTTGCTGTAAAACACTGCAATGCACGACGAAATCTTGCAGTACTCTCAGTGGGGAAGCGAGTTCGATGCATAACAGTCATATGAGAGTTTAAAATAGCTTGCACTGGTATGATGGACATATCACTAGAGTTATCTGGCACTTCAAGTGGTGCTGAGGGCACAGCCGCATCTGTATCCATTGAGGCGTAATGCTCATCTGATATGGGAATGGGAGGCACAAAGTACTCATCTGAAGAAATTTCGTCAGAGCATGACTGGTTGCAAATCTTCGGTTCGTTAGTGGACTGCACAGTTCGACGCACGCCATAATTGAACTCAATTTCTTTTTTTTTCACTTTCAATGAAATGTTTTTGACACAAAGAAATGAAGCAGTCATAATAAGGACATCGCCATCTAGATTGATTAGGACATTTTTTGGCGGAAGAACACAAATAACCACTAGAGCGAAAATCAACACACATCAACAAAGCTTGTAGTGGACATTTAACCTTGCTCTGCCCTGACACGAAAGCCATTGCTGAGACTGGTGGCGTAGGCGCTGCACATGCAAACATGAAACGAACTCTGTTGTTCTGACTACACCTCTCATCAATTTTACTCAATCCTTTACAAGGATTTAACAGCCACCAAACATCACTGTCTTCATATCGCAGTCGGATATTAAATGGATTGCCAATTGGGGAAAACTCTTCTAGTAGAAAGTACTTTGGTCCCAGACCTCGAAATTGTTCCAGCAAGTTCTTTTGGCATCGAGTACCATACCACAGAAACATTTCATCCTCCAAAGGCTGGAGTGATTGGCTGGACGAACGATCGACCACTTTGGTGTAGGCGGTAAGCAATTGAACTAATAATGGGATAGAATGGGAATTTCTTGAATCAAACTGTTCGAATTTGTTAACTTTATTTTGAACGCTTATTTTATCGTGAAGTAACTCATTAGCAACAAACTTGGAAAGATCGGTTTGTTTTGTAAACAAGTAACTATTAAGTACTCGATTATTGCAAAATAAAATATGCAACAAGGACATCACATAATTGGATTTGGTTAGTGATACTGAAGGCAAGGATGGCTGGACGCCATTGCGACAAACACTGTTCAGCATAGGTTTCACCCAGCGTTCGCCAACAAAGTTTTCAGAATCTTGACTGCTTTGGATGGCAAGAGAAACGTTTAATGGTATGAAACTAGCACTTTTGACAAAGGGTTGTAACTGGTCAGATGTCAACTTGGCTGATTTTGAGCAGCTGAGGAAAGATTTGGTGGAAACTTGTTCATTAACTGCTATTTCATTCAAATGCTCATCCATATCGTTTCTATGGCGAATGAACAAGCCTTCTTTTTCCGGTAAAATGAAATCACTTTTCACATTGAATCGCCTTTTTGTATGTAAAAGTAAAGAACCCACACCCTGGGCACCTCCAGTAGCTTTAGCCATTGTCCATGTACTTGAGAATTCGCCAACTTTCATGGTCGTCGCTGCCCTTAACGAAGGAACAATCGGAGCAAGCCTGTTTTCATGAGGATGTGACAGCGATCCGCATGTAGGATGGCGGGGAACATGAATCATTCGTAACTTGGTTCCACCGTCATGGTTGCGACACGTTGCCACTTGAAGGCCTTTGTCTTCCACAAAAATGGAAGGCCGAAGTAAAAAAGGTAGCTCCGTGTCACAAATGTCTAGATAATCAGGTCGTATACACGCCATGGAAGCGTTCACATTTGACTTGAAGCACTTGAAATCTTGCATCATATAATTTAGGAGATGATTGAAGCCAACGCCACCGCACTCGTTCAAAAAAACGGATGCCCCACAGAAACATCGAACAGATGGAAAATTGTATTTTTTCATCGCTGTAACATAGTCAGCGCTTTTGTAGGTAGATAAAAGTCGACGAAAATCATTTAATTGCCTGGTTACGTCTACAAAAACGTTTTCCGAAAAAGTCAGAAAACCATCTTTTATATTATTTTGTAGATCTGGCACCCAAGACAACAGCAACTGGAACGGTAGTTTTGACGATAATTCAATTTTTTTGCGCAAAGTATTGATGACACAAGGCCACGCTGATGGCCATGAGGTCGAAAAGGAAGTGCTGCTGTATATAGCGCACAGAGAACAAACTTCAACATTTTCGGCTTGAAATTTCGGAATATACTTTCGTTTACAAATCAATTTTGTCGGCAAAGGCTGTAAAATGATGGGATCAAACAAGGTTGAAAATCGTTGGCAAGCATCGCATCGGATTTCAACATTCACAACATTCTTGTCGTTTGTTCTCATTATCTCAAAATCTGTATCGAAGTTCGCTCTGAGCAAAAAATGGGGAACTTTCTGGCTCAATAAATCGTAATCAATGGCAAACTTTGTATTCAAATCTGTACAAGTAAACCGCATTTTTTTTGAACCCTCAACTGATGCAGTTTTTCGACGGTTTCGTTTTCTCGTTTCATCAACTGGTAAACTGCAATAAAGTTTTTCACCTTTTGAATGCACGGTACTTGTACATGGACGATTGACAAGATTCAGGTTAGTTGACAATAAAGGAGTAACTGAAGAGTTATACACCTTTCGTATTGGCTCCCAATGTCGGTTTTGTAAGGATAGAAGCATATGGTGTTCTGCCACAACAGGAGGTGTAGGTGAATAGATCATCCAGCGACGGCTTTCATTTACATACACAACTACATGCAAGCAAAATAAATAGCAGAATGTGGCTATCTCCAGATCACCACCATACGTCCCATTGGTGCTCATCTTTTCTCTTGCAATGTACTCGTGTCCATTTATACAACCATCAGGGCCGTACAAATTGTAATGTAAAGGGGTAAAAGGCATCAAGGGAAGGTTTTCACATATTACTGATCTCAGCTGAGCTTCCAAAACGACGGAGTTTGATCCACATATCAAAGATGCAAGCGAGCCGAACAAACAATTTCCATTACGAGCTATTGCATAAAACTCAATGGGATAGTCGGAAGGATTCAGTTGAGCTGGCAGCATGTGAGCAAATTTTCCAAATGGTATATTCATCTTGCGGCAAGCCTCCTCATAAAACATTGTAGTCGGATGATTCAAGACGATTGGCTTTTGCAAGGGAACCGAAACTGCTGGTATATCATTTTCTTCGCTTAAAGCGCGCTGATTAGTTGAGTCTTGCACAATATCAGCCTGGGATGAAAGTCCTTTTGTAGCTCCACTGTTATCAAGTGACAACTCGAAAGTATGCGGGAGCATTATTGAATCTGTCGCCTTATCTTCATTTTCAATTTTACGCGGCAAATCGCAACTATGCGTGTTTCTTGAACTGTCATCAACATTTGTCAGAACAAAATCAAAGCGAGTTTTCTGAGGGTCACTATTCATCTCAAATCCCAAGCACTTATCACAAACATCTTCACCGGTTCTGACAAATCGGACACATTGCTTGCACGTTTTCGTCGGATTTCTCTTCTTCTTTACAGGGCCAGGGTTACTCTCAACACATCCAATGATGAGCAACAATTGTAAAAGCAATCTATAGAGAACCATTGTGCAGACCTGAAAAAAATACGCAATCACAGATGGCTGATATCATTGGCACAATAGTCGAGCAAATTATTACAGAGAGGCAACCGTTGCAGAATTTTTATTGTTCTGGAATGAAACAAAATGACATTTTTAAGACTGCTGTTTTGTTACAACAAGTATCACTTTCAAACAAAAATTTTTCATCGCACAAAATGGAAATTTTAAGCGGCTAGCACGGATACAAAAGCTATTGCTTAGTTCGGCGTTTCATATTTTTACTGAACTTTAATCTGGATCATTTGTCCTTTCGGAACTTTTTCCTCGCAGATAATGACGAAAGAGAAACATCGTTGTCCTCTTGACTGGAAGATGCATCATCGTCAAACAACTGCCTTGCTAATCCTGTTTTAGTTTCGGGCTCTTTTTCAGTGCAGGGTTCCTGAATTACCAGCCGGCCACTGAGGGAAGGAGAGGGGCCTGAAAAACAAGTATTTTTTTGCGCCACATGAAAACACTTTTGTGATGTTTACTAAAGGAAAACTTGCAACATAGATGGTCAGTACATGAATACGGAGGTTCTCTTTTCCGACAATTTTCTATCCCGGAGCCAGTGAGATCCATCGTGGACAAATGGTGCGGTGGAGGTGAGGCAGGAATGACAGATCGTTGCTCATTCACAGATTCAGGGTTATGAACTCTGATTGACATCGTCTGCAAACGCGTCGCGTACAAAGCTCCAGGCCGGGCCATTTTGAAAACTTCGTGCACCATGTGCGTCGAAGTAGAAGGACCTTGGCCATCTTTCCATGCGCCGGAAGATTTACCGTCGAGTTTGGGCAACTTGGCTGATGTGAATTCTTTACAGGAGGCGAAGGGTTCAGCAGAAGACTCGTCTAGACTGGTATCTGCATAAAAACAACCGGTGAAGCCAAATATATGATTATAAGGAGAATATGGCAAAGATACTATACTTTAAAAAGTGAAATAGTTTTAGATGCACCTTGCTTGCTTCAAATATTATTATATGAAATAATAAAGATTTGAACAGAAAAACCTTCCGATGGCGTTCCATATCGCATGTCTATCTGCTCCTCCGTCAGTGGCTCGTTCGGCTGGAGGTAGCTGATATGGAACACAAACTCTTCAGCTACAGAGTCGTTTTCATTGACTGCTGGCTTAAACCAGCCCTTAATGCGAAAACCCTGCTCAGCGTCAATGTTTTCAACCAACTGACGGATCTAAAAACAAAGGAGCCATTAGTACAGAAACAAAACTTTAATAAACCCCTGAAAACATACGTTCGACAAGCATATTTGAACACTTACAGCTTCGTCCATGTCCAGGGGATCAAGTAGAGCGTTACTGAGGGGCCACTTCCGTATGTTTTCATGAATGAATGTAACCGTTAGCGTGTTGCTAATAATAGATACTTCATCACGATCCACTGCATCAAATTCATCACACCCAAATGCCAGATGCAGCGACCAATGTTTCAGCGGGGGAGCTGTGGTACATGCACAGGACGATTTACCAGTTTGCCCATCACATAGAGCGCCGCTGCAGGTGTTATCTATTGGAGATGCTGATACTACAAATACAGAGCGGGAAACAAAGTCAAAAAAGTTGTATGAAGCTTGTGCGACTTTGTTGGGAGGCTTCACTATAACACTGTTGCTCAACGGAGTGTCAATTGGCAGCACAGGATCGGGAACCTTAAGTAACGGGCTTTGAACGATTTGGCCATCGACTCGAGGCAGAATGACGACGGTATCCATGCCTGGTTTCAGTTCCTTACTGTATCTCAGAAAGTCCCTCGATGCCTGCTCAGTTTCGGTGAACATCAGCACGACGTTCCGTGTTTCCGGGACTCCAAATGCGTGAAACCGATCGTAGTTTTGCTGTACAGTTTTTATTTGGGGAGTCGTTTTATTTCCACGTCGCGGTTCCCAGATGGTAAATTTGCGTTTGTTTGCCGTTGAGTAAAGGTATGTCAGTTTCAGGAACGTTCGTTTTCCTCGTAGTCGTTTGTCATTGCTAATGAGGTCGCTGTACTGGATCTCCTCGCACATAGCGTTAACTCTCTCTTTACACTTGTCCAGATCCCAATCATGCTTCATGAAACCACTCATTTTCAAGTAAACCAATCTTGAAACGAAGAACACACAAATTTGACTGTCTGAAGTAGCAGCTACAAATCCAATTGGACCCTATCTATGAAAACATTTGAAAAAAAAAACAAGATAAACAGAATAATTTTCTGCAAACCAACATGACAAAATAAAAAACTGTTTGCAAAAGCCTCCAGTTTCGTAACTTAAAACATAAACTTGAGACACCCCTAATTGACCTTAACAGGAAGATTTTTCTACTCTTTTAGGTACTACAAAAAACATTAGAAGCATACAAAAAAAATGCAAAATTTGGAAACAAATTACGACAACTACTGCAGTAGAATCAACCTGAGAGGATGGAGATGCGACGTTCGACCATCTGCTTGAAATGCACATCAACACATGTGAAAAATGAAGACGTAATGAAAAGCGCTTTTCATTTTTTGCAATGTCATTTATGTGTAGAGCGCGTAGCTATCAAACTATAACCGGACGCAGAAAAGTATTGATTAGTGAGTTTTAAATAAAAAAGAAACTGAATTTGAAATTAAATGGAATCACTAGTTTTGATGAAGCCAAAAAATCATTTTACAATGCTGGTGAAACATTGGCGCTGATTAGTGAAGTGACTTTACAGTATATATGCAACTGAAAGAATAGTAAGAAAAATGAAAAATAGATTTTTGACCGGCTCTGGACTCGAACTCTCTCATTTCGCTCGTTAATTAACAACAGAGCACTTACCTATTGCGCCAACTGTTCTCCTTACAGCGCTGTTCTGAAATTTGTCTATCATGTTTCCTAATAACTTTAAAACTATCCGATATACATTCTCACCGGACCGAGAGCGCCATGATGCATAGTTATGCCAAGTCTCTCAATCCGAATTTGCTTCCTTGAAGTTTTCTACAGTTTTCTCAGTTTATCATGAATTTATCTGTATCTGGTCATGCATTCTGTAGGGCTTTCCGCAACCGAGTACGGCCTAAAATTAATAGTTTAAACCGCATAAACATTCGTTAGGGAAGTGCAAATGGAAATTATTTGACAAGCGTTGTTTCTTTATTGTGAAATTATGTGTTTGTGGAAACCGTTTTTTTTAACTAAAATAGATTAGGGACGTTTCAAATTGAAAAAAGGAAGGTACAAAATTAGATAATTGTATCTCTATATTGAAATAAATGAATGACGGTTTTGGTTAAGCATTGACGTTGGAAACTTTGAGGGATGAAAAAACTGGCGCAATAAACAAAGAAAAACAATTAACTGAGTTGATGGAAACTGATTAACACCACTCATATCTCAATAAAATGTGTATAAAAAAGCTGAAAAAACTGAAAGTCGTTAAAATCACTAGTTTATTTATTTAAAAAATGAGTGAAAACTGTTATAAAAACTCTAAAATTTGCAACGCAATCTAAAAATGGTTAAAAAAGACAAAGTAAAAAGATATCTTAAAATCAAAAACAATTGCTTACAAAGTTCAATATAATTATTTATCAAAAAAAAATAGTTGCAGCGGTCATAGAAAAGAAAAACGGTTCTAGATACGAAATAACTATATATTGATCTGCAAATAAATTAACCAACACACACATTGAAAATAACTGCCAAACTAATATGCAATTTACGTTCAATTTTTCAAAAAAAAAGTCGACACAATTTAATTGATGAAACAAAAAACTGTTCGTTCACAGTGGGACTCGAACCTTTGCCAGGAGTAACCCAGCCATTTACTTTAAGTATTAAGCTAAAGCACCACATAAATGCACAAACAGCAATGAATATTATAGCAAGCAATTTTTAGAAACACCTTTAAAAGCCTATATACGTTCTTAAACTTAGTTGGCTGAGAGCGCGAGTGACACACATTCCCGTCCTCCCATCTTAAGTGCAAATAATAAGTTGGCTTTACCGTCTCATAAGGAAATGTGTATCGAGTCTCTCAGTACCAGGGGGGATAATTTACTGTTTGGAATGTATCTAAATAAAGAGCTAATAAATGGACAGCATCAATAAAACTTTCGTTCACACTAGGACTCGAACCACTGCCAGGAGTAACCCAGCCATTTACTTGAAGTATTAAGCTAATGCACCACATAAATTAGCAAACAGCAATTATTATTATAGCAAGCAAATATTAGAAACAACTTTAAAAGACTATATACGTTCTTAAACTTAGTTGGCTGAGAGCGCGAGTGACACACATTCCCGTCCTCCCATCTTAAGTGCGAATAATAAATTGGCCTTACCGTTTTATAAGGAAATGTGTACCGAGTCTCTCAGTACCGGGGGGGGGGGCGATAATTTACTGTTTTTAATGTACCTAAAAAAAGAGCTAATAAATGGACATCATGAAAAAAACTTTCTTTCACAGTGGGACTCGAACCACTGCCAGGAGCAACCCAGCCATTTACTTTAAGTACTAAGCTAAAGCACCGCAAAAATTGACAAACGTCAATGAAAATTATAGCAGTCAAGTTTTAGACACAACTTTAAAAGCCTATATACGTTCTTAAATTTAGTTGGCTGAGAGCGCGAGTGACACACATTCCCGTCATCCCATCTTAAGTGCAAATAATAAATTGGCTTTACCGTTTCATAAGGAAATGTGTATCGAGTCTCTCAGTACCGGGGGGGGGATAATTTACTGTTTTCAAGGTTTCTAAATAAAGAGCTAATAAATGGACAGCATCTAAATGAAGTTGAAAATGGCTGCAAATAAAACAAATGTTATAACAAAAAACAACTCAATGGGTTTATAAGTACGAATTATGGCGCAGCGGTTCAATGTTGCATTTGCAACCAAGGAGAGGTAGATCAAATCCGCTACACGCCAAAAAATTTTCGGCCCTTCTTTTTTTACTTCAGTTCCGAAAAAAAAAGGCGCTCGACTGTTTTTCAAAAAAGTTGTGAGAAAATGAGCTGTATAGACACGTAACAGTAAGCCGATGAAAGAAACGACACGTGACATTGAGAATCGAACTTTAAGTTCTGCTATTTTGGAAGGGATTCCGGGCCACATAAAATTTACTACAAATGCAGTGGAGCAACCATCCAAAAATTGAAACAACTCTATTCTAGGTTGAAAAACCGAAAATTTGTCGGGCATTTTATCTACGATCTATAGGACAAGGCAAAGATTGTAAAAAACATGGTTCACACAGGATACCAATTTTTTGAAAATTACAGTCATAGTTTTTCGATTGTTAAGGTAACGTGTCTTTACTTATGTTGCATTGTTACGTGTCTATATTTTCAGAAGTCGAAGAAGACACAAACTGACATATTTGATAATTGATTTAACTCCGTAAAAAAATAGTTCACGTCGAGTTTCGAACTGAGGCTACTGGCGTAAGAGTAGAGCACTTCTGCACTGTGCCATTTGTTCTTGCTTTAACTGTTGATAAAATTATTTTTGTGAACACATGTAATCATCCTTTACACGTGATGCAGAAACAAGCTAAGGCTCCTAAGACAGATTTGAAAATTTGTCTAAAAATATTACCTGCTCGGAATCGAACCATCAGACACTGTTTTGGTGGAGATGACGTATACGCTCAGCTATTTACCCTGCTATAATTAGACAAAGCAGCATATAAAAAAGCACCGATTTATGTCGAAGAAGACAGCTTGCGCTACCAATCTTTTGTAATGGAAAATATGAGCGCTGTCCTAAATTCGTGAACATTAAGTTATAATGGAAATGACTAAAAGCAAACTGAGCTTGCTTAGTAGAAAACAAAAAACTTGGGAATGCGCGTATAATGAGTAATAAGAAATGTGCTCTAAGGCACTGAATATTTAGTTAGGAATTGAAACTATAACATTGTGCACCAAAACAATTTCAAAAGAAGAAACTGTCCCTGTCTGCTGACAATGGAATTCTTGGTTTGCAATAACCAAAATATGTTTGAAATTTGTTAGAACAACGGTTATATGATTTGAAACATGGTCGAACAGATAAGGTCAAAATTTTTAATTCTGTGCCAACTTCAACATTTCACTAACTTATACCCAAAAATGTTTACAAATTTTTTCTCGAAATTGTCAGCAAAATAGTTACTTTTTACTATGGAATAATTTTTATCCCGAACAATTGAATTTCTGGAAAAAAAAATTTTTTTAATTAAAAAAAACAGGTGCGAATGCTTGTAACTCATGTAAATAGACTCTGTGAACTTTTTTAAAAAGGTTTTCAAGGCGAAAGCCCTAAATCTTACCGAAAGAGATATAAGGCCAAAAAAACACATTTTTGACGGCTTCGGAAAAGTTTAGAAAATTCTTACTGAAGTTTTTGAGAAAGTTCGCATGTTTCGCGGTTTTGAGTATATAGTACTTATTGTGGGATAATATGAGTTGTTAATCTGAAAAACTGGTAAAGACAAAAAATTTCAAAAACAATAGTCTACACCGACTGATAAGAAGCTGGAACAATCAATCAAAAAACTTTTTAATTATTTTTTACTATTTACTTGTTTACCAAAGACTTTTTTTTCGAAATTTGGGTATTAGTATTTGTAGTAATTTATTACTAAGTGGCCACAGAAAAAACTTCTAAAAACCACAATTTATAAGCATTTTTGATAAAATATTACTCTACACGTACTAAATCGACTATGGCAAGCTCAAATATGCCATCAAACCTCACTTTTTCTCATTTTTAAACAATTTTATTTTTTTTTGAAAAAATATGTTGAGTCAGAAACGTTAAAAATCATTTTTTTTTAAAAAGTGAAAAAAAACTGGTCCAATCGATTCATTTCACTAAGCTGAACTTCATGAACCTGTTTAGAATGATTTTCATGACCAAAGACGTAAAATTTACCCATTTTGAGAAAAGTCGAAAAAACACATTTTTGGTTAACGATAAAAAGTGGAAAGAGTGGGAAAAATGGTCTTAAAAATAAAACCATGGAAAAGTGGCATTAACAAACTGCCATTATCTCGTCAATTCATGGCCGCATGCAAAAAATTGGAAAGATTAAACGAGTTGTTACTGAGGACGAGACTTTTTTTTAGGAATTTGGCTATTAGTATTTGTAGTAATATAGTAGTAACTGACAATAGGAAAAAAATTCGTAAAAACCACAATTTTCAACCAATTTTGATAGTTTAATACTCTATACCTACTAAATCGACTATGGCAAGCTCAAATAAACCATCGAAACTCACTTTTTCTCACTTTTGAACAATTTTATTTTTTTGACAAAAAATGTTGAGTCAAAAACGTTAAAAATCATTTTTTTTCAAAAAGTCAAAAAAAATTTGTCCAATCAATACAATTCACTCAGCTACACTTTATGAACCTGTTTAGAATGGTTTTCATGACCAAAGACTTAAAATTTATCCATTTTGAGAAAAGTCCAAAAAACACCTTTTTAGTTAACGCAAAAAAGTGGAAAAAGTGGGAAAAATGGTCTTCAAAATGAAACCATCGAAAAGTGGCATTAACAAACTGCCATTATTTCGTCAATTCAGACCCGCATGCAAAAAATTAGGAAGTTCTGACGAAACGTTTTGGAGAACGTGAAAGTTTTCAGCAAAAAGGTATATGTATATTTTTTATAGTACTTCTGCCCGGGAGGGGCCCCTACCCCTCCCTAATTGCTTTTTTTGCTACACGCGACCATCTAGAGGCAGAGCAGGCGCCCCACCCACCCAACCTGTCTGCTTCACCCACCCACCCAATCAGTCAGGATTTGTCCGTTTTTTCGTTTTTCCGATTCGAATCATTCCGTAGGTGAAGTCGAGTTGTGATGTGCCCCAAGACAGACATAGAGGTTTGACGATCACGTGTCCCACTATTTGATAGATCATTCGAATAAGTTTTTTCTAATCGATTTGCAAATTCTGGGCTGGATATCAATATATATGCCTTCATCACAGATGTCATCGAAGCAAAAAGAGCACCGTGTAGGATCCATAATTATATCCCAAATGGACAATGCTAAGAAGCAGGAACCTTCGAAATATATTTCTATTAAATTAAGATACAATGTCTCATAAATGAAACAAAAACTCCCCCCTCAAGTGCAAGTTTTCCAGAAAACTGTAAATGCTGAAAAGTAACAACGCAACACAGCGGCTGCTCTTTATTCTCTGCTCTTCATTCGAGGTCCCGGATGCCCCGAACTGGGACCACATGGGTCCCAGGGAGCATCCTATATAATTTTAGGCATAAAATATACAATCATGAGAACCAAAACTCTAATCAGTTTTTTGTTTTTCTTCTCTATACAAAGGGTATACAATTGCTTTTCTGTTTTAAAGAGCCTGTTATACTATCAAACAAAACATTACAGTTAAATTATAAATTCAAAACTTTTCCGTTTTTGAAACAAAATAGTTTATTTTGAGCCGCAATTAAACCTTCTAGCTCAGTAAAGTAACGAGCACTCTAGTTACACTACTCAACGCAAAAATTTCTGTGAAAAAATACAACTGAATCTGTTTTTTTTGTAAACAAAGGTTCCATTGTTTTTCGTTTCGTTTATAATTAGGATTGGATACTTTATTAGTTGAAATCGAACAGAAACAAGTATTAAAAATTTTGTACCCCCTTCAATCAATTTTGACACAAAAATACCAGACGCCATTAGTCAAACAATGGCAAGCTCAAATAATCCATCAAAAACCACTTTTTTTCATTTTTAAAATTGAATTTGTTTTCGACCAAAAAATAGTAGATGAAATTGGAAAAAAAAGATAATTTCCTGAATATGAAAAAATTGGTGTCGAACTGTCTTATCCATAGAAACACTTGCTATGAACCTATTCAAAAAAGTTTTGTTGAGCAATGCCAAAAAAATTACCCCTTTTGAGAAAAATTCAAAAAACACATTTCTGGTTAACTCAAAAAAGTGGAAAAAGTGGGAAACGGTTTCTTCAAAATGAAACCATCCAAAAGTGGCACTAACTAAGTGCCCTTATTTTGTAAATTCAGACCCGCATGCGAAAAATGACAAAAACCTTTCGGGATTTTTTCGAGAACAGATTAGTTTCTCCGGAATTTAGGTAATTACTATTTTCATTACTATAGTTATAATTAAACTCAAATCTGAAAGACGTAAAAACTACAATTTTTAATCAATTTTGACAAATGAATGATCAAAAACCACTAAAATGGCTATGGCAATCTCGAATCTACCATCAGAAACCATTTTTTCCCATTTTTGAAAAATTTCATTTTTTTAAAAATAAATGTTGAGTCACAAACGGGAAAAACCATATTTTTTCAAAAAGTCAAAACAATTTGTTCAATTTAAACCAATTCATTAGGCCAGACATTAGGAGCCTGTTCAGAATGGTTTTCATAATCAAAGCAGCAAAATTTACCCATTTTGAGAAAAGTCGAAAAAACACCTTTTTTGTTAACTTAAAAAAGTGGAAAAAGTGGGAACAGGGGTCTTCAAAAAGATACCATCCAAAAGTGGCATAAACAAACTGCCACTACTTTGTCAAATCAGACCTGCATGCGAACAATAAGAAAAGTCTGACGAGAAGTTTTTGAGAACAGACTAGTTTTACCGGAATTTTCGTAGTACTATATTGTTTACTATAGTAATAATTAAAGTCAAATCTAAAAAATCGTAAAAACTACAATTTTTATTCAATTTTGACAATTTAATGATCAAAACCCAATAAATTGACTACGGCAAGGTGAAATACACTATCAAAAAGCATTTTTTCTCATTTTCGAAATTTTTTATTTTTTTGAGGAAAAATGTTGAGTCAGAAAAGGGAAAAATCATTTTTTTTTAAAAAGTCGAAAAAAATTGTTCCCTTCAAATTGATTCATTAGGCCACACTTTAGGAACCTGTTTAAAATGGTTTTCAAGTCCAAAGCCGTAAAACTTACCCATTTTGAGAAAAGCCCAAAAAACACCTTTTTAGTTAACGCAAAAAAGTGGAAAAAGTGGGAAAAATGGTCTTCAAAATGAAACCATCAAAAAGTGGCATTAACAAACTGCCATTATTTCGTCAATTCAGACCCGCATGCAAAAATTGAGGAAGTTCTGACGAGACGTTTTGTAGAACGTGAAAGTTTCCAGCAAAAAGGTACATGTATAATTTTTATAGTACTTTTGCACGGGAGGGGCCCCTACCCCTCCCTAATTGCTTTTTTTGCTACACGCGACCATCTAGAGGAAATTGTTTCGCCCCACCCACCCGACCTAAGCCTTTACCCACCCACCTGATCAGTCAGTGCGCCTTCACGTCTTCTTTTGAAAATTGATTCATTCCGTAGCTGGAATTGATTAATGGTTTTCCCTAATACATGAAATTTTGACAGACAGATATCCAACTATTTGATAGAGCATTTTTCGAATCACTTCTTCAAATAGATTTTCAAAAAAAGCCTAAAAAAATCATGCGCTTTTATTACATATGTCATCGAAGCAAAAAGAGTACCGTGTTGGTTCCATAAATGGCTCCCAGTACCCACAATGCTAAGATGCAGGAAAAATACCTTTCTATTAAATTTGAGATACAATGTCTCATGAAGGAAATGGAAACGCTATCCTAGGGTGCAGGTTTTCTGAAAAAATGGTATCAGCTGAAACATAACAGCACAACATAGCGGCTGCTCTCTATTTCTCTGCTCTTTATTCGAGGTCATGGATGCCCCTACCTGGGACCACAAGGGTCCCAGGGCGCATCCTATAGGGATTAAAGCATCAAACGTACAATCATGAAATGAGAAATTCTAATCACTTATTACAATGTTCCATATTTCATTTTGCTCAGCAATCAGTAAACTGTTGTATTTTTAACTTGAAGAGCCTATTATATTATCAAACAAAATTTTTCGATGAAAATTACCTATTCTTTTAGTTTTTCAAACAATATTTTACAATTTGAAACAAAAAGAAACCTTGCAATTCTTTGCAGTAACTAAGTCAGTGCACTGTAGCTACACTAGTGAATGTAAAACATTGTTAAAAAAACGGACAACTGAATCTGGTTTTTTAAATTTAATGTTTTTTTGTTCGGCTTTTAAATAGGATCACGTCAATTAATAATTGAAATTGAGCAAAGACAAGAATATAACACTCGCAATTTTTGTTCAATATTGACTAGAAAAATGATCAAACCACTCTATATTGCCTATGGCAAGCTCAAAACATCCATCAAAAACCACTTTTGTTCACTTTTAAAATTGAATTATTTTTCGATCAAAAAAAGTTAGAGATGAAATTGAAAAAAAAACGAAAATTTACTTTATTTGAAAAAATTGGTGTCAAACTGCCTTATCCATAGAAACACTTTCTATGAACCTATTCAGAAAGGTTTGGTTGAGCAATGCCGAAAAAATTACCCCTTTTGAGAAAAATTCAAAAAACACATTTTTGGTTAACTCAAAAAAGTGGAAAAAGTGGGAAAAGCGGTCTTCAAAACGAAACCATCCAAAAGTTGCATTAACTAACTGCCATTATTTTTAAAATTCAGACCCGCATGCAAAAAATAACGAAAATCCTACGGGAACTTTGAGAACAGATTAGTTTCTCCGGAATTTTGGTAGTACTGTTTTTATTACTATAATTATAATTAAAGTCAAATCTAAAAGTCGTAAAAACTACAATTTTTAATCAATTTTGACAAATAAATGATCAAAACCCACTAAATTGGCTATGGCAAGTTCGAATATACCATCAGAAACCATTTTTTCCCACTTTTGAAATTTTTAATTTTTTTGAAAATTTATGTTGAGTCACAAACGGGAAAAACCATATTTTTTCAAAATGTCAAAAACAGTTGTTCCATTTAAACTAATTCATCAGGCCACACGTTAGGAACCTGTTCAGAATGGTTTCCATGATTAAAGCAGCAAAAGTCACTCATTTTGAGAAAAGTCGAAAAAACACCTTTTTAGTTAACGCAAAAAAGTGGAAAAAGTGGAGAAAGGTGTCTTCAAAACGAAACCATCCAAAAGTGGCATTAACTAACTGCCATTTTTTTGTAAATTCAGACCCGCATGCAAAAATTTACGAAAATCCTACGTGAAGTTTTTGAGAACAGATTAGTTTCTCGGGAATTTTGGTAGTACTATTTTTATTACTATAATAATAATTAAAGTCAAAACTAAAAGTGGTAAAAACTACAATTTTTAATCAATTTTGACAAATTAATGATCAAAACCCACTAAATTGGCTATGGCAAGTTCGAATGTACCATCAGAAACCATTTTTTCCCATATTTGAAAATTTTCATTTTTTTGAAATTAAATGTTGAGTCACAAACGGGAAAAAACAAATTTTTTCAAAAAGTCAAAAAAAAATATTCCATTTAAACTAATTCATCAGGCTACACGTTAAGAACCTGTTCAGAATGGTTTTCATGATCAAAGCAGCAAAAGTCACCCATTTTGAGAAAAGTCGAAAAAACACCTTTTTAGTTAACTCAAAAAAGTGGAAAAAGTGGGAAAAGGGGTCTTCAAAATGAAACCATCCAAAAATGGCATTAACAAACTGCCATTATTTTCCAAATTCAGACCCGCATGCAAAAAATTAGGAAATTCTGACGTGCGGTTTAGCAGAACTCGATAGTTACTAGGAAAATTTACCACTGTAAAAAATTTATTGCCTTTTGACCGGAAGGGGCCCCTACCCCTTCCTAATCGCTTTTTGTGCTACACGCGACCATCTAGCACAATCAGGTACTAGTGGCTTGATTTTGGTTTTTAATATTTTCTGGAACCCAAAGAGAGCGTGGTCCTGCATCGACATCAAGTGCTCAAGCAAATACGCGGACTTCTACGCATTCCCATTCGCAATGCGCCCTTCGGGCGCAAATGCCAATGCTCAATTAATTTTGCCTGGTGAAAAAATTAATTAATTAAAAAGTTCTCCTAAACTTTATTTTCAACTACCACCAAAAAACGCAAAGATTTCAAGGTGTAAAACTATCAAATTTTGGCCAATACCGGGGTTGCAATGAGACTGATGTTGGCAAAAGTAAAATAGAAAATGAAGAAAATGGAAAGAAAAAAATTGTTGAAAATAAGAACACAACATCAAAAACTTATTTGATCTCCGCTCAAATCATAATTCAGATCAGGCTGATTTCAGATTTTAAGCGTAGAATTTACGGTTACGGCTGCTCCCTCTACAGGTCCCAGAGGGACCGAGTGAGCATCCTACCTCGATCCAGGTTAACGGATAGTTGTTCTTAATTTTTCACAAAATTTTTTTACACTAATGCTTGTTTTCAATTCCTCATGAGAAGCTGTATTAATTTTAAAAAAATTGATTTTATTAATCAATGCTTCCAAGAACAACTGATGTTAGGCGGTTACAAATGCGGTTGTTGAAAACTAGTAAGGGATAATGATGAGAAAAATTGTAAGTTTTCAAATGAATTGAAAAACGGTTTTTTTCCTTTTTTTCTTTTGTAAATCGGTAGAAATGAATCATTTTTTTTTCAAGTTTTCCTCGCACCACCCACTGTTCTTAAGTAATGAAGATTCCTTCTCTAGCCGTTTATAACACTTTGGCAGAAAAAACATCAATATGATGTAAAATGTTTTAAAAAAGAGAAAAAATTAAAAATTATGTTTTTTTTTAAAAATCAAAAAATTTGTAATTTTCAAAATTGAAAAAAAGTGAAAATTAATTGCATATTACGATTCAGCGTACCCAACTTAGTGGGTCTAGCATTTTAAATTACCAAAAAATATTGAAAATTGTAGATTTTATGAAGTTTTCATTTTGGCTATTTTTCCTTTTCGCCTCCACTTAAGGCACCTTTGAGCCAACTTGAGAAACTGGAACCTAAACAAGCTATACAGATAGTCTGAATGAGCCATATTCAGCGTGATAACACCCCTGGAAGAAAAAAAACAGCAGAAAAGAAAGGGAATTTTGAACTTTAACCTTTTTTCTTCTTCAAATGGCGATACTTAGAATAATTTTTCAGCTGAAAAGTTCAAAAAAAATCAAAAAATTCAAATTTTGAAAAAATTTGTAAAAAAATCTCATCAGTCTGTTTATTGGAGTCTTCGAGGTTTTGGGAGACCTTATCTGGCGGCTAACAACAAGTGGGTCATTTATTTTAAAAATTAGAGAAAGGTCAAAAAAACATGTTTTTTCGGTTTTTTTGACAGAATTCCTAAAGCGATATCTTGGCTAAAAACAAAAATGAGGGCCTAAAATTAGTACAAACAGTACTCTCACATAAGTTACATTAGGTTGGAAACAAAAAATTGACTCTGACTCAAAAATCGTTTTTTAACTTTATTTCTTAACAAAAAATTGTAAAAAAATCAAAAAGTTAAAATTTTTTTGAAAAAAATGATTGTTTTGAAAAAGTGCCAATTTTTAGCTGAAACTTTTCATTTTAGCTAATAAAGCCAAAGCAATGCCCTTTAAGCTCAAATAAATTAATTAAGCAGATTATTTTCAAGTTTTTTCGTTAAAGGCTTTTATTTTGAAAAGTTAGTCAAAAATGGGTTAAAAAAAGTCAAAAAAATCAATTTTCTCAGATTCAAAAACCTCCACCACCATGATGATTAGTTCGTTAGATAGGACTGCTGAGATCAATTTAGACGTATTTTCATAAGCATATCAAAATTTTTACTTATTTTTGAGAATTAAGCAAAATAAAAACTTTTCCCAAATTGGGCAAAAAGCCCAAATTAGCCCAAACACCTGTTAAAAATTGTTGGGTCAAAAAATCACAAAAAGAAACCCCTATTCATTTGACATTTTAGGGCCGCATGCAAAAAATTAGACCATTCTAACCTGACAATTTCGAGAATCGACTTTTTTGCAAAATTTCTCTATAGTCCATTTGAGGGATATTACTTGTACCGGTGGGGGCCCCTACCCCACCTCAAAAAATTTTGTAATGCTGGAACGCGGCCACCTAGGGGGCAGGGTTGTGTGGTCTATTCTCGACTTTAGTTACTTGCATTGCGTGGGGAAGAATACGAACAGCGCTCAACGCACTCGCAGAAAGAGCACCCTGCGGGTGCTCTTTTTGCTCGAGAACTGTAAGTCGATTTAAATCTTACATATTTCGTCCGAAATTTAACTTTTTTTCTAGTTGTTCTCAGTTAAACTCCCATGATACCTCAAATTATATTCCTGGAAGGGCATTTTTATAAGTCACTCTGTGGTTCGATCAATTAACTACCAAATACGTTTTGATTTACGAAATGGACTGTTTCAACGAAAACAAGTTTTCGGAAACAGTCCAAATTTTAAATTATGATCCCAAATACAAACAAAGAGAAATCTAATGCGTTGGTTAAACTTACAGAGCCCAGCCCATGTCTTTGTGTTTATTGACTGTTCAAACACATAACAACTATGTTAAAAACAATATTATTAAAATAAAAACAAAACAAATAATCGAGAAAGAAATTTAAGTTTATCAAAAAAATATGCAAAAAAAAATCACTTATTTCTTTTTTTAAGTATCACAAAAACCTCAGTTTGAAAAAGATGATACCTGAGAGGCCCGTTTTGACGCGTTACTACAGTTTAGGCACGTTTTGACTTCGCAACTCACAATGATCGATTAACTTTTACGTTTGTTTTACAAACACGCTTTTTTTTACCACAATCAAAATTTCATTACTTCTAAACCTCTTGAACAAATTGATGAAAATTTTTGCATCAAAACTAACTTGTCAAGGGTTTTTGAGGTATATAAAAATTGTCTCCAGTTAAATAATGATTTTTTGGCTAATTTTTGAAAAAAAATTAAAAAATTTGACAAAAAAAAATTTTTTTTTTCAGATTTGGCGATCAAAAAGTGCCTTCTATGATGGACCAGCAAAAAATTTGTTTTTAGGTCATAAGTTTGGCTCACTAGGGTATACAAACTGGCAAAATGTTTATAATAAAAAAGTTTAGAAGAACAGTGATTTTTTGAAAAAAAAAGAAAAAAACGTAAAAAAATCAGTTTTTGGCGGGAAAATTCTCAAAAAATCAAAAATCAAGTTTTCTCTCTCTTTACTCCAATAAATTAATTCGGCCACGACAATCATTTTTTGTGATCAGTAAAAATGTCGAAAAACGACCGGAACATTGACTTTTTTGAAATTTGACAAAAAACTTCAAAAAAACCGCAAAAAAACATCAAAAATCTCGAAAAAATTGCTGAAAAAATTTTGGCAAACAATACACCATTCGATTCCCTTAACTGTGCTTGTGTCCAAAAAAAACATCACTTTTTCGCATTTTCTCAACCAAAATTGATTTATTGGGGCATTTTTGAAAAAAATCGTGATTTTGACCAAAAAAAACGCCCCTTTTTCCCCAAAAAGTGCAACTCATAACATTATTTCGGAAAAACGCCTTCCCAAGTTATATCTTAGAATTTTGTCCTCTACCTACATGCAAAGTTTGAAGAAATTCTATACTGCCGTTTTCGAGAACTTGAATAATTTTTTTTTTTTCCTATTTAGGTATTTTTTCTAGTTGACCGGCAAGGAAACCCTACCCTTGCCTAAAGGATTCACAAAGCCGGACCGCGACGACCACCTAGAGGAAATTGTTTCGCCCCACCCACCCGACCTAAAATTTTACCCACCCACCTGATCAGTCAGTCCGCTTCCACGTCGTTTTTGAAATTTGATTCATTCCGTAGCTGGAATCGATTAATGGTATTGCCTAAGAAATAAAAGATTGACAGACACGACTGTTTGATAGAGACTTTTTCGGATCTTTTTTTCTAATACATTTTCAAAATTATATCCTGAAAATAATCATGCGCCTTCATCACATATGTCATCGAAGCAAATAGAGCATCTTGTTGGTTCCATAAATGTATCCCAGTATCCACAATGCTAAGAAGCAGGAAAACTAAAATACCTTTCTATTAAATTTGAGATTCAATGTCTCCTGAAGGAAAAGAAAACGCTCTCCTAGGGTGCAAGTTTTCCGCAAAAACTGTATAAGCTGAAACATAACAGCACAACATATCGGCTGCTCTCTATTTCTCTGCTCTTTATTCGAGGTCCCGGATGCCCCTACCTGGGACCACAAGGGTCCCAGGGCGCATCCTATAGGGATTGAAGCATCAAACGTACAATAATGAAATGAGAAATTCTAATCACTTATTACAATTTTCCATATTTCATTTTGCTCAGCAATCAATAAACTGTTGTATTTTTAACTTGAAGAGCCTGTTATATTATCAAACAAAATTTTTCGATAAAAATTACATTTTTTTTTAGTTTTTCAAACAAAATTTTCAAATTTGAAACAAAAGAAAACCCTGCATTTCTTTGCAGTAACTAAGTCAATGCACTGTAGCTACACTAGTGAATGTAAAACATAGTTAAAAAAACGGACAACTGAATCTGGTTTTTTAAATTTAATGTTTTTTTGTTTGGCTTTTAAATAGGATCAAGTCAATTAATAATTGAAATTGAGCAAACAAGAATATAACACTCGCAATTTTTGTTCAAAATTGACTAGAAAAATGATCAAACCACTCTATATTGCCTATGGCAAGCTCAAAACATCCATCAAAAACCACTTTTGTTCACTTTTAAAATTGAATTTTTTTTTGACCAAAAAAAGTTAGAGATGAAATTGAAAAAAAACGAAAATTTACCTAATTTGACAAAATTGGTGTCAAATTGCCTTATCCATAGAAACACTTTCTATGAACCTATTCAGAAAGGTTTTGTTGAGCAATGCCGAAAAAATTACCCCTTTTGAGAAAAATTCAAAAAACACATTTTTGGTTAACTCAAAAAAGTAGAAAAAGTGGGAAAAGGGGTCTTCAAAATGAAACCATCCAAAAGTGGCATTAACTAACTGCCATTTTTTTGTGAATTCAGAGCCGCATACAAAAAATTACGAAGATCCTACGTGAAGTTTTCGAGAACAGATTAGTTTCTCCGGAATTTTGGTAGTACTAATTTCATTACTGTACTTATAATTAAAGTCAAATCAAAAAGTCGTAAAAACTTCAATTTTTAATCAATTTTGACAAATAAATGATCAAAACCCACTAAATTGGCTATAGCAAGTTCGATTCTACCATCAGAAACCATTTTTTCCCATTTCTGAAAATTTTCATTTTTTAAAAAATAAATGTTGAGTCACAAACGGGAAAAATCATACTTTTTCAAAAATTCAAAAAAAATTGATCCATTTAAACTAATTCATCAGGCAACACGTTAGGAACCTGTTCAGAATGGTTTCCATGATCAAAGCAGCAAATGTCACCCATTTTGAGAAAAGTCGAAAAAACACCTTTTTAGTTAACTCAAAAAAGTGGAAAAAGTGGAGAAAGGGGTCTTCAAAACGAAACCATCCAAAAGTGGCATTAGTTAACTGCCATTTTTTTGTGAATTTAGACCCGCATGCAAAAATTTACGAAAATCCTACGTGAAGTTTTTGAGAACAGATTAGTTTCTCGGGAATTTTGGTAGTACTATTTTTATTACTATAATTATAATTAAAGTCAAAACTAAAAGTCGTAAAAACTACAATTTTTAATCAATTTTGACAAATTATTGATCAAAACGCACTAAATTGGCTATGGCAAGTTCGAATGTACCATCAGAAACCATTTTTTCCCATTTTTGAAAATTTTCATTTTTTTGAAATTAAATGTTGAGTCACAAACGGGAAAAAACAAATTTTTTCAAAAAGTCAAAAAAAATTGTTCCAATTAAACTTATCCATTAGGTCACACGTTGGGAACCTGTTTAGAATGGTTTTCATGATCATAGCAGCAACATTTACCCATTTTGAGAAAAGTCAAAAAAACACCTTTTTAGTTAACTCAAAAAAGTGGAAAAAGTGGGAAAAAGGGTCTTCAAAATGAAACCATCCAAAAGTGGCATTAACAAACTGCCATTATTTTCTAAATTCAGACCCGCATGCAAAAAATTAGGAAATTCTGACGTGCGGTTTTGCAGAAGTCGATAGTTTCTGGGCATTAGTAACAACGTAAAAAATTTTTTGCTTTTTGACCGGAAGGGGCCCCTACCCCTTCCTAATTTCTTTTTGTGCTACACGCGACCATCTAGAGCTTTTTGTGGCCCCGCTATATTAGTGACTGTTGACGAGTGGGTTCCGCGGGGGGCGGAGCAGGGGAACGCTTAACGCACTCGCAAAAGGAGCACCCTTCGGGTGCTCTTTTTTGCTCGAAAGTTTTCTGAAACGGTATCTGATGAACTTTGTAAGGTGTCACAAAAGCAACAACCCAAAACATTCTGTATGTGATTAGAAAAGGTCAAAAAAGATTTCTCATACTTTCAATGACTGAATCTACACCTGATCAGTCTCTAGAGAACTCTAAACCAAAGTAACTTATGTTTTTCAGTGATTCATGAAGAGGACCATTCCAACGAAAACAAGTTTTCGGAAACAGTCCTCAAATTTTTGTTCGAGCCCATTGTCAAGTACGTGAACTTTCAATTGTGAATTATAGCTGAATTGGACTTGGAATTTGTCCCAAAAAGGTTAAGTTTGTCTCAAATTGATTAGAAGCAAAAGAAAAAAATTATATTTTTTTTATTTGGAAAAAAAAAGTTGAGTCAGAAACGTGAAAAACCCCTTTTTTCAAAAGTCATTAAAAGTAGCTCCAATTGGCTGAAATCACTAGACTACAAAATATGAACCTGTTCAGAATGGTTTTCATGACCAAAGCCGTAAAATTTCGATATTTAGAGAAAAGGCAAAAAAAAACATCTTTTTGGTTAACTCAAAAAGGTAGATAAATCGGGTAAAGTCGTCTTCAAACCTATAGGATCGAAAAGTGATCTATATAGGGTATATATGTAGTGTCCTTGTTAGGTAGCATGCAAAAAAAATAGAACAGTTTTGTTGGCCACTTCCGATATTAATACTTTTTTTTCGAAATTTGGCCATTTTTATTTGTAGTAAAATAGTAGTAAAATAGCCGAGAAAAAAAACTGTAAAAACCAAAATTTTTATCCAATTTTGACGTTTAAATACTCTATACCTACTAAAATGGCTATGGCAAGCTCAAATATGCCATCAAAACTCATTTTTTCTCACTTTTTAAAATTTTTGTTTTTTTGATAAACAATGTTGAGTCAGAAACGTGAAAAATCAATTTTTTTCAAAATGTCAAAATAAAGTGTTCCAATCAATTTGTTTCACTAAAACACACTTTATGAACCTGTTCAGAATGGGTTTTTGGGTTAAAGCCGAAAATTCACCCATTTTGAGAAAAGTGGAAAAAACACCTTTTTAGTTACAAAAAAACCATCATTTTTGTTGCAGTTTTTGAAAAAACTCAAATTTTTGAGAAAAAATTTTTTTCTCAAACCTTTATATTTAGGTTCCCCAAACAGTCTACTTTCATCCATTCCTTGTCAATATACCCCATTTTTTGAACCAAAACAGAGTTACTAGGTGATTTTTATCAAAAATCGTGTTTTTTACCATTTTTGCCCCCCATTTCCCACTATAAGTCAACACATAACAAAATTTTGGCAAAACGGGGCAAAAGTGTATCCTTAGAATTTCAATACGGGGCTGCATGCAAAAAATTAGGGAATTCTGACCTCCAGTTTTCGAGAACACGACTTATTCTGCATGAAAAGGGTAAAAGGTAAATGTTCCTTCGAACCGACGGGGCCCCTTCCCCTGTCTCTGCTGAACGCCAAAGCCGGACGCGGCGGCCACCTAGTTGTCACTGTGGCCCCGCTGTATTCTTGACTTTTGAGGAGAAGGTTCCGCGGGGGGCGGATCAGGGGAACGCTTAACGCACTCGCAAAAGGAGCACCCTTCGGGTGCTCTTTTTTGCTCGAAAGTTTTCTGAAACGGTATCTGATGAACTTTGTAAGGTGTCACAAAAGCAACAACACAAAACGTTCTGTATGTGATTAGAAAAGGTCAAAAAAAATTTCTCATACTTTCAATGACTGAATCTACACCTGATCAGTCTCTAGAGAACTCTAAACCAAAGTAACTTTTGTTTTTCAGTGATTCATGAAGAGGACCGTTCCAACGAAAACAAGTTTTCGGAAACAGTCCTCATATTTTTTTTCGAGCCCATTGTCAAGTACGTGAACTTTCAATTGTGAATTGTAGCTGAATTGGACTTGGAATTTGTCCCAAAAAGGTTAAGTTTGTCTCAAATTGATTAGAAGCAAAAGAAAAAAAAACATTTTTTTTTTATTTGGAAAAAAAAGTTGAGTCAGAAACGTGAAAAAATCCTTTTTTCAAAAGTCATAAAAAGTAGCTCCAATTTTCTTAAATCACTAGGCTACAATATAAGAACCTGTTTAGGATGGTTTCCATGACCAAAGCCGTAAAATTTCCATATTTAGAGAAAAGGCAAAAAAAACAACTTTTTGGTTAACTCAAAAAGGTAGATAAATCGGGTAAAGTCGTCTTCAAACCTATAGGATCGAAAAGTGATCTAAATAGGGTATATATGTAGTGTCCCTGTTAGGTCGCATGCAAAAAACTAGAAAAGTTTGTTGGCCACTTCCGAAATTATGACTTTTTTTTCGAAATTTGGCCATTTTTATTTGTAGTAAAATAGTAGTAAAATAGCCGAGAAAAAAAATTGTAAAAACCATAATTTTTATCCAATTTTGACGTTTAAATACTCTATACCCACTAAAATGTCTATGGCAAGCTCAAATAAGCCATCAAAAATCATTTTTTCTGACTTTTTAAAATTTTAGTTTTTTTGATATACACTGTTGAGTCAGAAACGTGAAAAATCAATTTTTTTCAAAAAGTCAAAATAAAGTGTTCCAATCAATTTGTTTCACTAAAACACACTTTATGAACCTGTTCAGAATGGGTTTATGGGTTGAAGCCGAAAATTCACCTATTTTGAGAAAAGTGGGAAAAACACCTTTTTAGTTACAAAAAAACCATCATTTTTGTTGCAGTTTTTGAAAAAACTCAAATTTTTGAGAGAAAAATTTTTTCTCAAACTTTTAAATTTGGGCTCCCCAAACAGTCTACTTTCATCCATTCCTTGTCAATATACCCCATTTTTTGAACCAAAACAGAGTTAATAGGTGATTTTTATCGAAAAACGTGTTTTTTACCATTTTTGCCCCCCATTTCCCTCTATAAGTCAACACATAACAAAATTTTGGCAAAACGGGGCAAAAGTGTATCCTTAAAATTTCAATACGGGGCTGCATGCAAAAAATTAAGGAATTCTGACCTCCAGTTTTCGAGAACACGACTTATTCTGCACGAAAGGTAATATAGGTAAATGTTCTTTCGAACCGACGGGGCCCCTTCCCCTGTCTCTGCTGAACGCCAAAGCCGGACGCGGCGGCCACCTAGTTGTCACTGTGGCCCCGCTATATCAGTGACTTTCGAAGGAGTAGGTTCCGCGGGGGGCGGAGCAGGAGAACGCTAAACGCACTCGCAAAAGGAGCACCCTTCGGGTGCTCTTTTTTGCTCGGAAGTTTTCTGAAACGGTATCTGATGAACTTTGTAAGGTGTCACAAAAGCAACAATACAAAACATTCTGTATGTGATTAGAAAAGGTCAAAAAAGATTTCTCATAATTTCAATGACTGAATCTACACCTGATCAGTCTCTAGAGAACTCCAAACCAAAGAAACTTATGTTTTTCATTGATTCATGAAGAGGACCGTTCCAACGAAAACAAGTTTTCGGAAACAGTCCTCATATTTTTTTTCGAGCCCATTGTCAAGTACGTGGACTTTCAATTGTGACTAATAGCTGAATTGGACTTGGAATTTGTCCCAAAAAGGTTAAGTTTGTCTCAAATTGATTAGAAGCAAAAGAAAAAAAAATATTTTTTTAATTGGAAAAAAAAGTTGAGTCAGAAACGTGAAAAAACCCTTTTTTCAAAAGTCATAAAAAGTAGCTCCAATTGGCTTAAATCACTAGGCTACAATATATGAACCTGTTCAGAATGGTTTTCATGACGAAAGCCATACAACTTCCATATTTAGAGAAAAAGCAAAAAAAAAACAACTTTTTGGTTAACTCAAAAAGGTAGATAAATCGGGTAAAGTCGTCTTCAAACCTATAGGATCGAAAAGTGATCTATATAGGGTATATATGTAGTGTCCTTGTTAGGTCGCATGCAAAAAAAATAGAACAGTTTTGTTGGCCACTTCCGAAATTAAGACTTTTTTTTCGAAATTTGGCCATTTTTATTTGTAGTAAAATAGTAGTAAAATAGCCGAGAAAAAAAATTGTAAAAACCAAAATTTTTATCCAATTTCGACGTTTAAATACTCTATACCTACTAAAATGTCCATGGCAAGCTCAAATAAGCCATCAAAATTCATTTTTTCTCACTTTTTAAAATTTTTGTTTTTTTGATATACAATGTTGAGTCAGAAACGTGAAAAATCAATTTTTTTCAAAAAGTCAAAATAAAGTGTTTCAATCAATTTGTTTCACTAAAACACACTTTATAAACCTGTTCAGATTGGGTTTTTGGGTCAAAGCCGAAAATTCACCCATTTTGAGAAAAGTGGAAAAAACACCTTTTTAGTTACAAAAAAAACATCATTTTTGTTGCAGTTTTTGAAAAAACTCAAATTTTTGAGAAAAAATTTTTTTCTCAAACATTTATATTTAGGCTCCCCAAACAGTCTACTTTCATCCATTCCTTGTCAATATACCCCATTTTTTGAACCAAAACAGAGTTAATATGTAATTTTTATCAAAAAACGTGTTTTTTACCATTTTTGCCCCCCATTTCCCTCTATAAGTCAACACATAACAAAATTTTGGCAAAACGGGGCAAAAGTGTATCCTTAGAATTTCAATACGGGGCGGCATGCAAAAAATTAGGGAATTCTGACCTCCAGTTTTCGAGAACACGACTTATTCTGCATGAAAAGGGTAAAAGGTAAATGTTCCTTCGAACCGACGGGGCCCCTTCCCCTGTCTCTGCTGAACGCCATAGCCGGACGCGGCGGCCACCTAGAGCTTTTTGTGGCCCCGCTATATCATTCATTTTTGACAAGTAGGTTCCGCGGGGGGCGGAGCAGGGGAACGCTAAACGCACTTGCAAAAAAGAGCACCCTCCGGGTGCTCTTTTTTTTGCTCGAAAGTCTTGTAAAACGGTTTGGAACTGTAAATATTGGAAGCAGTTACAGATAAAACTTTTTGCATCTTTGTGCTCATAGTCACAAGGGGTTATCGAGAGCTTCAAAAACTCAATCTTGACATGATCTATCTCTAAAATAGACTAAATTAAGTGATTTTACGTTTTTCAATGATTCTTGAAGAGGACTGTCTCAACGAAAACAAGTTTTCGGAAACAGTCCTGGTAACTTAGTTTTGATCTCATTTTTGAGTCTATTGCCTTCAAATTGTGATTAGTAGGCTGACGGAACCTATATTATGTCCTAAAAAGATTGAGTTTGTGTCAAAAAGATGAAAGGCAAGAGAAAAAAAAACATTAAAAAAAGTATTAAAATTTTCAAAAAATTAAAAAAATTGAAACTTTTTTTCCAAAACACTCGGTTTTTTGTTTTGTCATAAAATAACAACAAATTGAGGTATAATGGACTTTAAATAGTCCATTTCGACTAGTTTTTACGATTCAAGCACATTTTAACTTAATAATAACATTCAAAAAACCACTGGAAATGGTGTTTTTCAGCAAACGCCCTTTTTGACCACACCTACGAAATTCATAACTTTTTATCTAACAAATATAGAGACCTCGGGTTTTTTGCATTGTAAAAAACATCCTACGGCTCACCTGTCGCACGCAAAAACCAACAAATTTTCTTCTTAATTTTTCCCGCAATTTTGAATTAGGGCGTTTTTTGGCTATTTTTGGTCCTTTTGGGCAATAAAAAGTCAAATTTAGAGACATCTGTCAAAAAAACTGTTATCACATGATAGAGTCAGCTTGCCATGGCTTACCAAATAGTGTCCTGAGTGAGACCAAAATTGCCCTCTAATTGTCCGTGGGGGGAGGAAATTGAAAATTTTCATTTTTGGCGGGAAAATTTGAAATTTTTCAAAAAAACATTTACTCTGCAGACAACGGCTTTAAACTAATGTTGGCATGGCACGCATTTTTTGCCTTCATAACTAGGGTCGATTTCTGCCGGGAACCTTGATTTTTCAAAAAAATGACCAAAATTTTTGTTGCATTTTTTCAAAAAAATCAAATTTTTGACAAAAATAAAAATTCCAAATACTACATAATTAGACTCCCCAAACTGTCTACTTTCATCCATTCCCTATCAATATACCCCATTTTCTTAACCAAAACCGAGTTATGGGGCCAAAAAGTCAAAAAACGTGAAAAAACGACATTTCACGCCCATTTTCGCCCCAAAAGTACCACACATAATATTTTTTCGGAAAAACGTCACAAGAGTTTTCGCCTTATCTCAAAAAGTTTCAGGGGGGTTGGCAAAATTTCAGAGAGATCTGACCTACAGTTTTCGAGAACTTGACTTTTTCTGCAAGAAAAGAATAAAAGGTAAATGTTCCTTCGAACCGACGGGGCCCCCTTCCCCTGTCTCTACTGAACGCCGAAGCCGGACGCGGCGGCCACCTAGCACCAGTGTTTGACCTGCGGTGCCAAATTGTGTGGGGACTTGGTTTGCTGCCAGCTTTGGCCTGGGGGCCATTGACTTTAAGGCATGTGGCACTCGCATAAAAAGAGCACCCGAGGGGTGCTCTTTTTTTGCTCGAGAGTCTTTTGAAACGGTATCGGATGAACTTTGTAAGGTGTCACAAAAGCAACGTCACAAAACGTTCTGTGTGTGATTAGAAAAGATCAAAAAGATTTCTCATACTTTAAATGACTGAATCTACAACTGATCAGTCTCTAGAGAACTTTAAGCCAAAGTAACCTATATTTTTCAGTGACTCATGAAGTGGACTGTTCCAGCGAAAACAAGTTTTCGGAAACAGTCCTCATATTTTTTTCAATCCCATTGTCAAGTACGTGGACTTTCAATGGTGACTTATAGCTGAAATGGACTTGGAATTTGTCCCAAAAAGGTTAAGTTTGTCTCTAACTGATTAGAAGCAATAGAAAAAAAAAATTTTTTATTTGATAAAAATAGTTGAGTCAAAAACGTGAAAAACCCTTTTTTTCAAAAGTCATCAAAAATAACTCCAATTGACTTCATTCACTAGGCTACAATTTATGAACCTGTTCAGAATGGTTTTCATGACCAAAGCCGTAAAATTTCCATATTTAGAGAAAAGGCAAAAAAACACCTTTTTGGTTAACTCAAAAAAGTAGATAAATCGGGTAAAATAGTCTTCAAAGCTTTAGGATCGAAAAGTGATCAAAATAGAGTTTACATGTAGTGTCCTTGTTAGGTCACATGCAAAAAACTAGAACAGTTTTGTTGGCCACTTCCGAAATTAAGACTTTTTTTTCGAAATTTGGCCATTTTTATTTGTAGTAAATTAGTAAAAAGGTACCCGAAAAAAAAAAGTTGTAAAAACCAAAATTTTCATCCAGTTTTGACAATTAAATACTCTATACCTACTAAAATGACTATGGCAAGCTCGAATATGCTATCAAAAATCATTTTTTCTCACTTTTTAAAATTTTTGTTTTTTTGATATACTATGTTGAGTCAGAAACGTGAAAAATCATTTTTTTTCAAAAAGTCAAAAAAAGTTGTTCCAATCAATTTGTTTCACTACTTAATGAACCTGTTCAGAATGCTTTTCATGTTTAAAGCCGAAACCTTACCCATTTTGAGAAAAGTGGAAAAAACACCTTTTTAGTTACAAAAAAAGTATCATTTTTGTTGCAGTTTTTGAAAAAACTCAAGTTTTTGAGAGAAAAAATTTTTCTCAAACCTATAAATTTAGGCTTCCCAAACAGTCTACTTTCATCCATTCCTAGTCAATATACCCCATTTTTTGAACCAAAACAGAGTTAATAGGTGATTTTTATCAAAAATCGTGTTTTTTACCATTTTTTCCCCCCATTTCCCTCTATAAGTCAACACATAACAAAATTTTGGCAAAACGGGGCAAAAGTGTATCCTTAGAATTTCAATACGGGGCCGCATGCAAAAAATTAGGGAATTCTGACCTCCAGTTTTCGAGATCGTCTGTTTTTTCCAGGTTCCATTACGGTAGAGGTTTTACCAATGACCGGCCGGGGCCCCAACCCCTGGCCTCCAGGATCATTGACGCCGAAGCGCGGACGACCACCTAGCACCCTCAAGGTCACGTGACTTATTTTTGTTTTTGGTTTTTTCTGAAACCAAAACAATAAGGTCATGCGCCAATATCATGGCCTCAAGCAAAGACGTCGGACTCTACGCATTCACATTAGCCTTGCGCCCTTTGGGCGCAAATGCCAATGCTCAATTAATTTTGCCACGTGAAAAAATTTTTAAGGAAAAATTCTGATAAAATTTAACTTAAACTACCACGAAAGAACGCAAAGATTTCAAAGCGTGAAACAATCAAGTTTTTGCTAATACCGGGCATGCAGTGAGACTAATTTCGGCAAAAATAAAATGAAAATTGAGGGAAATGGAAAGAAAAAAATTGTTCAAAATAAGAACGAAACATCAAAAACTTATTTGATCTCCGCTAATGTCATAATTCCGATCAGGCTGATTTCAGATTTTAAGCGTACAGTTTAAGGTTACGGCTGCTCCCTCTACAGGTCCCAGAGGGACCGAGTGAGCATCCTACCTCGATCCAGGATAACTGATAGTTGTTTTAAATTTTTCACAAAATTTTTTTTCACTAATGCTTGTTTTCAATTCCTCATGAGAAGCAGTTTAAATTTAAAAAAAAAAATTGATTTTATTAATCAATGCTTCCAAGAACAACTGATGTTAGGCGGTTACAAATGCGGTTGTTGAAAACTAGTAAGGGATAATGATGAGAAAAATTGTAAGTTTTCAAATGAATTGAAAAACTGTTTTTTTCTTTTTTTCTTTTGTAAATCGGTAGAAATGAATCATTTTTTTTCAAGTTTTCCTCGCACCACCCACTGTTCTTAAGTAATGAAGATTCCTTCTCTAGCCGTTTATAACACTTTGGCAGAAAAAACATCAATTTGATGTAAAATGTTTTAAAAAAGAGAAAAATTTAAAAATTATGTTTTTTTTTAAAAATCAAAAAATTTGTAATTTTCAAAATTGAAAAAAAAGTGAAAATTAATTGCATATTACGATTCAACGTACCCAACTTAGTGGGTCTAGCATTTTAAATTACCAAAAAATGTTGAAAATTGTAGATTTTATGAAGTTTTCATTTTGGCTATTTTTCCTTTTCGCCTCCACTTAAGGCACCTTTGAGCCAACTTGAGAAACTGGAACCTAAACAAGCTATACAGATAGTCTGAATGAGCCATTTTCAGCGTTATAACACCCCTGGAAGAAAAAAAACTGCAGAAAAGAAAGGGAATTTTGAACTTTAACCTTTTTTCTTCTTCAAATGGCAATACTTAGAATAATTTTTCAGCTGAAAAGTTCAAAAAAAATCAAAAAATTCAAATTTTGAAAAAATTTTAAAAAAATGTCATCATTCTGTTTATTGGAGTCTTCGAGGTTTTGGGAGACCTTATCTGGCGGCTAACAACAAGTAGATCACTTATTTTAAAATTTTGAGAAAGGTCAAAAAAACATGTTTTTTCGATTTTTTTGACAGAATTCCGGAAGCAATATCTTGGCTAAAAACAAAAATGAGGGCCTAAAAACAGTACAAACAGTACTCCCACATCAGGTACATTAGGTTGGAAACAAAAAAATTATTCTGACTCAAAAATCGTTTTTTAACTTTATTTCTGAACAAGAAATTGAAAAGAAATCTAAAACTTAAAAATTTTTTGAAAAAAATGATTGTTTTGAAAAAAGCCAATTTTTAGCTGAAATTTTTTATTTTAGCTAATAAAGCCAGAGCAATGCCCTTTAAGCTCAAATAAATTAATTAGGCAAATTATTTTCAAGTTTTTTCGTTAAAGGCTTTTATTTTGAAAAAGTATTCAAAAATGGGTAAAAAAAAGTCAAAAAAATCAATTTTCTCAGATTCAAAAACCTCCACCACCATGATGATTAGTTCGCTAGATAGGACTGCTAAAACCAATTTAGACGTATTTCCATAAGTATATCAAAATTTTTACTTATTTTCGAGAATTAAGCAAAATAAAAACTTTTCCCAAATTGGGCAAAAAGCCCAAATTAGCCCAAACACCTGTTCAAAATTGTTGGGTCAAAAAATCACAAAAAGAAACCCCTATTCGTTTGACATTTTAGGGCCGCATGCAAAAAATTAGACCAATCTAACCTGACAATTTCGAGAATCGACTTTTTTGTCAAAATTCTCTAAAGACCAATTTAGGGAGATTACTTGTACCGGTGGGGGCCCTACCCCACCTAAAAAATTTTTGAAATGCTGGAACGCGGCCACCTAGCACCCTCAAGGTCACGTGTTGGATTTTTGTTTTTGGTATTTTCTGAAATCAAAAGAGAGCGTGGTCATGCATCGACATCATGTGCTCAAGCAAATACGTGGACTTCTACGCATTCCCATTAGCAATGCGCCCTTCGGGCGCAAATGCCAATGCTCAATTAATTCTGGCAGGTAAAAATTTTTTAAAGAATAATTCTGATGAATTTTAACTTAAACTACCACCAAAAAACGGATAGATTTCAAAGTGTGAAACAATCAAGTTTTTGCTAATACCGGGCATGCAGTGAGACTGATTTCAGCAAAAATAAAATGGAAAATGAAGGAAATGGAAAGAAAAAAATTGTTCAAAATAAGAATGCATTATCAAAAACTTATTTGATCTCCGCTAATGCCATAAATCCGATCAAACTGATTCCAGATTTTAAGCGTAGAGTTAACGGTTACGGCTGCTCCCTCTACAGGTCCCAGAGGGACCGAGTGAGCATCCTACCTCGATCCAGGATAACGGATAGTTGTTTTTAATTTTTCACAAAATTTTTTTCACTAATGCTTGTTTTCAATTCCTCATGAAAAGCTGTATAAATTTTAAAAAAATTGATTTTATTAATCAATGCTTCCAAGATCCAAGAACAACTGATGTTAGGGGGTTACAAATGCGGTTGGTGAAAACTAGTAAGGGATAATGATGAGAAAAATTGTAGGTTTTCTAATGAATTTAAAAACAGTTTTTTTCTTTTTTCTTTTGTAAATCGGGAGAAATGAATCAGTTTTTTTTTGTTTTCCTCGCACCACCCACTGTTCTTAAGTAATGAAGATTCCTGTTCTAGCCGTTTATAACACTTTGGCAGAAACAACATCAATATGATGTAAAATGTTTTAAAAAAGAGAAAAAATTAAAAATTATGTTTTTTTTTAAAAAAGTCAAAAATTTGTAATTTTCAAAATTGAAAAAAAAATGAAAAATAATTGCATATTACGATTCAGCGTACCCAACTTAGTGGGTCTAGCATTTTAAATTACCAAAAAATGTTGAAAATTGTAGATTTTATGAAGTTTTCATTCTGGCTATGTTTCCTTGTCGCCTCCACTTAAGGCACCTTTGAGCCAACTTGAGAAACTGGAACCTAAACAAGCTATGCAGATAGTCTGAATGAGCCATTTTTAGCTTGATAAATCGCCTGGAAGAAAAAAAAATCCAGAAAAGAAAGAAAATTTTGAACTTTAACCTTTTTTCTTCTTCAAATGGCGATACTTAGAATAATTTTTCAGCTGAAAAGTTCAAAAAAAATCAAAAAATTCGAATTTTGAAAATTTTTAAAAAAAATCTCATCAGTCTGTTTATTGGAGTCTTCGAGGTTTTTGGAGACCTTATCTGGCGACTAACAACAAGTGGATCACTAATTTTAAAATTTTGAGAAAGGTCAAAAAAACATGTTTTTTCGACTTTTTTGACAGAATTCCGAAAGCAATATCTTGGCTAAAAACAAGAATGAGGGCCTAAAATTAGTACAAACAGTACTCCCACATAAGGTACATTAGGGTGGAAACAAAAAATTTACTCTGACTCAATAATCGTTTTTTAACTTTATTTCTGAACAAGAAATTGAAAAGAAATCAAAAACTTAAAAATTTTTTGAAAAAAATGATTGTTTTGAAAAAGTGCCAATTTTTAGCTGAAACTTTTCATTTTAGCTAAGAAAACCAGAGCAATGCCCTTTAAGCTCAATTAAATTAATATAGCAAATTGTTTTCAAGTTTTTTCGTTAAAGCCTTTCATTTTGAAAAAGTATTCAAAAATGGGTAAAAAAAAGTCAAAAAAATCAGTTTTCTCCGATTCAAAAACCTCCACTACCATGATGATTAGTGCATTAGATAGGACTGCTGAGATCAATTTAGACGTTTTTTCATAAGTATATCGAAATTTTTACTTATTTTTGAGAATTAAGCAAAATAAAAACTTTTCCCAAATTGGGCAAAAAGCCCAAATTAGCCCAAACACCTGTTAAAAATTGTTGGGTCAAAAAATCACAAAAGGAAACCCCTATTCGTTTGACATTTTAGGGCCGCATGCAAAAAATTAGACCAATCTAACCTGACAATTTCGAGAATCAACTTTTTTGTCAAAATTCTCTAAAGACCAATTTAGGGAGATTACTTGTACCGGTGGGGGCCCTACCCCACCTAAAAAATTTTTGAAATGTTGGAACGCGGCCACCTAGGGGGCAGGGTTGTGTGGTATATTCTCTACTTTAGTTATTTGCATCGCGTGGGGAAGAATACGAACAGCGCTCAACGCACTCGCAGAAAGAGCACCCTGCGGGTGCTCTTTTTGCTCGAGAACTGTAAGTCGATTTAAATCTTACATATTTCGTCCGAAATTTAACTTTTTTTTCTAGTTGTTCTCAGTTAAACTCCCATGATACCTCAAATTTTATTCCTGGAAGGGCATTTTTATAAGTCATTCTGTGGTTCGATCAATTAACTACCAAATACGTTTTGATTTACGAAATGGACTGTTTCAACGAAAACAAGTTTTCGGAAACAGTCCAAATTTTAAATTATGATCCCAAATACAAACAAAGAGAAATCTAATGCGTTGGTTAAACTTACAGAGCCCAGCCCATGTCTTTGTGTTTATTGACTGTTCAAACACATAACAACTATGTTAAAAACAATATTATTAAAATAAAAACAAAACAAATAATCGAGAAAGAAATTTAAGTTTATCAAAAAAATAAGCAAAAAAAATCACTTATTTCTTTTTTTAAATATCACAAAAACCTCAGTTTGAAAAAGATGATACCTGAGAGGCCCGTTTTGATGCGTTACTACAGTTTAGGCACGTTTTGACTTCGCAACTCACAATGATCGATTAACTTTTACGTTTGTTTTACAAACACGCTTTTTTTTACCACAATCAAAATTTCATTACTTCTAAACCTCTTGAACAAATTGATGAAAATTTTTGCATCAAAACTAACTTGTCAAGGGTTTTTGAGGTATATAAAAATTGTCTCCAGTTAAATAATGATTTTTTGGCTAATTTTTGAAAAAAAATTAAAAAATTTGACAAAAAAATTTTTTTTTTCAGATTTGGCGATCAAAAAGTGCCTTCTATGATGGACCAGCAAAAAATTTGTTTCTAGGTCATAAATTTGGCTCACTAGGGTAAACAAACTGGCAAAATGTTTATAATAAAAAAGTTTACAAGAACAGTGATTTTTTGAAAAAAAAAGAAAAAAACGTAAAAAAATCAGTTTTTGGCGGGAAAATTCTCAAAAAATCAAAAATCAAGTTTTCTCTCTCTTTACTCCAATAAATTGATTCGGCCACGACAATCATTTTTTGTGATCAGTAAAAATGTCGAAAAACGACCGGAACATTGACTTTTTTGAAATTTGACAAAAAACTTCAAAAAAACCGCAAAAAAACATCAAAAATCTCGAAAAAATTGCAGAAAAAATTTTGGCAAACAATACACCATTCGATTCCCTTAACTGTGCTAGTGTCCAAAAAAAACATCACTTTTTCGCATTTTCTCAACCAAAATTGATTTATTGGGGCATTTTTGAAAAAAAACGTGATTTTGACCAAAAAAAACGCCCCTTTTTCCCCAAAAAGTGCAACTCATAACATTATTTCGGAAAAACGCCTTCCCAAGTTATATCTTAGAATTTTGTCTTCTACCTACATGCAAAGTTTGAAGAAATTCTATACTGCCGTTTTCGAGAACTTGAATAATTTTTTTATTTTCCTAATTAGGTATTTTTTCTAGTTGACCGGCAAGGAAACCCTACCCTTGCCTAAAGGATTCACAAAGCCGGACCGCGACGACCACCTAGGGGGCAGGGTTGTGTGGTCTTTCAGTGTTTCAAGGTATTTGCATTGCGGGTAGGCGAAAAGGAACAGCGATCAACGCACTCGCAGAAAGAGCACCCTGCGGGTGCTCTTTTTGCTCGAAAACTAAGTCAAATTAAATTTTTTAATTTACATAATTTGTCCTAATTTCAATTTTTTTTACTAGTTGTTCACAGATAAACTCCCATGATACCTCAAATTGTATTCCTGTCAGGGCATTTTTTAAAAGTCACTCTGTGGCTTGATCAATTAACTACCAAATACAGTTTGATTTACGAAATGGACTGTTTCAACGAAAACAAGTTTTCGGAAACAGTCCAAATTTGTAATTATGATCCCAAATAAAAACAAAGAGAAATCTAATGCATTGGTTAAACTAACACAACCCAGCCCTTGTCTTTTTATTTGTCGACTGTTCAAACACATAACAACAATGTTAAAAACTAAGTTATTAAAATTAAAACAAAACAAATAATCGAGAAAGAAATGAAAGTTTATCATAAAAGTATGCAAAAATTCGATTAGTTATTTTTTGCTTTGTCATGAAAACCTCAGTTTCAACAAAATGATACTTGAGAGTCCAGTTTTGACGCGTTACTACAGCTCAGGTACGTTTTGAATTCGCAACCCACAATGATCGATTAACTTTGATGTTTGTTTTACAAACATGGTTTTTTTTACCACAATCAAAATTTCATTACTTCTAAACCTCTTGAACAAATTGATGAAAATTTTTGCATCAAAACTAACTTGTCAAGGGTTTTTGAGGTATATAAAAATTGTCTCCAGTTAAATAATGATTTTTTGGCTAATTTTTGAAAAAAAATTAAAAAATTTGACAAAAAAAATTTTTTTTTTCAGATTTGGCGATCAAAAAGTGCCTTCTATGATGGACCAGCAAAAAATTTGTTTTCAGGTCATAAGTTTGGCTCACTAGGGTATACAAACTGGCAAAATGTTTATAATAAAAAAGTTTAGAAGAACAGTGATTTTTTGAAAAAAAAAGAAAAAAACGTAAAAAAATCAGTTTTTGGCGGGAAAATTCTCAAAAAATCATAAATCAAGTTTTCTCTCTCTTTACTCCAATGAATTGATTCGGCCACGACAATCATTTTTTATGATCAGTAAAAATGTCGAAAAACGACCGGAACATTGACTTTTTTGAAATTTAACAAAAAACTTCAAAAAAACCGCAAAAAAACATCAAAAATCTCGAAAAAATTGCTGAAAAAATTTTGGCAAACAATACACCATTCGATTCCCTTAACTGTGCTTGTGTCCAAAAAAAACATCACTTTTTCGCATTTTCTCAACCAAAATTGATTTATTGGGGCATTTTTGAAAAAAATCGTGATTTTGACCAAAAAAAACGCCCCTTTTTCCCCAAAAAGTGCAACTCATAACATTATTTCGGAACAACGCCTTCCCAAGTTATATCTTAGAATTTTGTCCTCTACCTACATGCAAAGTTTGAAGAAATTCTATACTGCCGTTTTCGAGAACTTGAATAATTTTTTTTTTTTCCTATTTAGGTATTTTTTCTAGTTGACCGGCAAGGAAACCCTACCCTTGCCTAAAGGATTCACAAAGCCGGACCGCGACGACCACCTAGGGGGCAGGGTTGTGTGGTATATTCTCTACTTTAGTTATTTGCATTGCGTGGGGAAGAATACGAACAGCGCTCAACGCACTCGCAGAAAGAGCACCCTGCGGGTGCTCTTTTTGCTCGAGAACTGTAAGTCGATTTAAATTATTCAATTTACATATTTTGTCCTAAATTTAACTTTTTTTTTACTAGTTGATCTCAGTTAAACTCTCATGATACCTCAAATTGTATTCCTGGATGGGCATTTTTATAAGTCACTCTGTGGCTCGATCAGTTGACAACCAAATACATTTTGATTTACGAAATGAACTGTTTCAACGAAAACAAGTTTTCGGAAACAGTCCAAATTTGTAGTTATGATCCCAAACATAAACAAAGAAAAATCTAATGCGTTGGTTAAACTAACAGAGCCCAGCTTATTTCTTTGTGCTTATCGACTGTTCAAACACATAACAACTATGTTAAAAACTAAGTTATTAAAAATAAAACAAAACAAATTATCGAGAAAGAAATGAAAGTTTATCAACAAAATATGCAAAAAATTCAATTAATTCTTTTTTTATTAGTCATGAAAACCTCAGATTCAAAAATCTGATACTTGAGAGGCCCGTTTTGACGCGTTACTACAGTTTAGGCACGTTTTGAGTTCGCAGCCCACAATGATCGATTAACTTTGATGTTTGTTTTACAAACACGATTTTTTTACCACAATCAAACTTTCATTACTCTTGAACGACTTGAGTAGAATAGATGATTTTTTTTGCATAAGAACTAACTTGTCAAGGGTTTTTGAGATACATATTAAATGTATCCAGTTAAATAATAATTTTTTGGCTAATTTTTGAAAAAACTTAAAAAAGTTGAAAAAACAATATTTTTTCAGATTTGGCGACCAAAAAGTGCCTTCTATGATGGATCAGCAAAAAAATTGTTCTGAGGCTATAAGTATGGCTCATTGGGGTATATAAAATAGCTAATTGTTTATAATAAAAAAGTTTAGAAGAACTCTGATTTTTTGAAAAAATTAGAAAAAAACGTGAAAAAATCAGTTTTTGGCGGGAAAATTCTCAAAAAAGTAATAACCAAGTTTTCGCTCTCCTTACTCCAATAAACTAATTCGGCCACGACAATCATTTTTTGTCATCAGTAAAAATGTCGAGAAACGACCGGAACATAGACTTTTCCGAAATTTGACAAAAAAGTTCGCCAAAAAACATCAAAAATCTCGAAAAAATTGCAGAAAAAATTTTGCCAAAAAATACACCATTCGACTCCCTCAACTGTGCCAGTGTCCAAAAAAAACATCACTTTTTCGCATTTTCTCAACCAAAATTGAGTTATTGGGGCATTTTTGAAAAAAATCGTGATTTCGACCAAAAAAAACGCCCCTTTTTCCCCAAAAAGTGCAACTCATAACATTATTTCGGAAAAACGCCTTCCCAAGTTATATCTTAGAATTTTGTCCTCTACCTACATGCAAAGTTTGAAGAAATTCTATACTGCCGTTTTCGAGAACTTGAATAATTTTTTTATTTTCCTAATTAGGTATTTTTTCTAGTTGACCGGCAAGGAAACCCTACCCTTGCCTAAAGGATTCACAAAGCCGGACCGCGACGACCACCTAGAGGAAATTGTTTCGCCCCACCCACCCGACCTAAAATTTTACCCACCCACCTGATCAGTCAGTGCGCCTTCACGTCTTCTTTTGAAAATTGATTCATTCCGTAGCTGGAATCGATTAATGGTATTGCCTAAGAAATAAAAGATTGACAGACACGACTGTTTGATAGACACTTTTTCGGATCTTTTTTTCTAATACATTTTCAAAATTATATCCTGAAAATAATCATGCGCCTTCATCACATATGTCATCGAAGCAAATAGAGTATCGTGTTGGTTCCATAAATGTATCCCAGTATCCACAATGCTAAGAAGCAGGAAAACTAAAATACCTTTCTATTAAATTTGAGATTCAATGTCTCCTGAAGGAAAAGAAAACGCTCTCCTAGGGTGCAAGTTTTCCGCAAAAACTGTATAAGCTGAAACATAACAGCACAACATATCGGCTGGTCTCTATTTCTCTGCTCTTTATTCGAGGTCCCGGATGCCCCTACCTGGGACCACAAGGGTCCCAGGGCGCATCCTATAGGGATTGAAGCATCAAACGTACAATCATGAAATGAGAAATTCTAATCACTTATTACAATTTTCCATATTTCATTTTGCTCAGCAATCAATAAACTGTTGTATTTTTAACTTGAAGAGCCTGTTATATTATCAAACAAAATTTTTCGATAAAAATTACATTTTTTTTAGTTTTTCAAACAAAATTTTCAAATTTGAAACAAAAGAAAACCCTGCATTTCTTTGCAGTAACTAAGTCAATGCACTGTAGCTACACTAGTGAATGTAAAACATAGTTAAAAAAACGGACAACTGAATCTGGTTTTTTAAATTTAATGTTTTTTTGTTTGGCTTTTAAATAGGATCACGTCAATTAATAATTGAAATTGAGCAAACAAGAATAAAACACTCTCAATTTTTGTTCAAAATTGACTAGAAAAATGATCAAACCACTCTATAGTGCCTATGGCAAGCTCAAAACATCCATCAAAAACCACTTTTGTTCACTTTTAAAATTGAATTTTTTTTCGACCAAAAAAAGTTAGAGATGAAATTGAAAAAAAACGAAAATTTACCTAATTTGAAAAAATTGGTGTCAAATTGCCTTATCCATAGAAACACTTTCTATGAACCTATTCAGAAAGGTTTTGTTGAGCAATGCCGAAAAAATTACCCCTTTTGAGAAAAATTCAAAAAACACATTTTTGGTTAACTCAAAAAAGTAGAAAAAGTGGGAAAAGGGGTCTTCAAAATGAAACCATCCAAAAGTGGCATTAACTAACTGCCATTTTTTTGTGAATTCAGACCCGCATACAAAAAATTACGAAGATCCTACGTGAAGTTTTCGAGAACAGATTAGTTTCTCCGGAATTTTGGTAGTACTAATTTCATTACTGTACTTATAATTAAAGTCAAATCAAAAAGTCGTAAAAACTTCAATTTTTAATCAATTTTGACAAATAAATGATCAAAACCCACTAAATTGGCTATAGCAAGTTCGATTCTACCATCAGAAACCATTTTTTCCAATTTCTGAAAATTTTCATTTTTTAAAAAATAAATGTTGAGTCACAAACGGGAAAAATCATACTTTTTCAAAAATTCAAAAAAAATTGATCCATTTAAACTAATTCATCAGGCAACACGTTAGGAACCTGTTCAGAATGGTTTCCATGATCAAAGCAGCAAATGTCACCCATTTTGAGAAAAGTCGAAAAAACACCTTTTTAGTTAACTCAAAAAAGTGGAAAAAATGGAGAAAGGGGTCTTCAAAACGAAACCATCCAAAAGTTGCATTAACTAACTGCCATTTTTTTGTGAATTCAGACCCGCATGCAAAAATTTACGAAAATCCTACGTGAAGTTTTTGAGAACAGATTAGTTTCTCGGGAATTTTGGTAGTACTATTTTTATTACTATAATTATAATTAAAGTCAAAACTAAAAGTCGTAAAAACTACAATTTTTAATCAATTTTGACAAATTAATGATCAAAACGCACTAAATTGGCTATGGCAAGTTCGAATGTACCATCAGAAACCATTTTTTCCCATTTTTGAAAATTTTCATTTTTTTGAAATTAAATGTTGAGTCACAAACGGGAAAAAACAAATTTTTTCAAAAAGTCAAAAAAAATTGTTCCATTTAAACTTATCCATTAGGTCACACGTTGGGAACTTGTTCAGAATGGTTTTCATGATCATAGCAGCAAAATTTACCCATTTTGAGAAAAGTCAAAAAAACACCTTTTTAGTTAACTCAAAAAAGTGGAAAAAGTGGGAAAAAGGGTCTTCAAAATGAAACCATCCAAAAGTGGCATTAACAAACTGCCATTATTTTCTAAATTCAGACCCGCATGCAAAAAATTAGGAAATTCTGACGTGCGGTTTTGCAGAAGTCGATAGTTTCTGGGCATTAGTAACAACGTAAAAAATTTTTTGCTTTTTGACCGGAAGGGGCCCCTACCCCTTCCTAAATGCTTTTTGTGCTACACGCGACCATCTAGCCGGTCAGGTCTGCGTCCCACCCGCCCTCCGTGACTAATCTTGCTTCCGAGAAATATCATTTGTTTCACCTTTACCCCATCCCAGGTCAGTTACTCTTGAAAAAAGTCCTACTTGAAACGTTCGCATTCACTTTGCCCCCTACGGGCGCAATGGTGAAGCCCATTTTTTCTTCTCACTGAACTTCTTCTCCGAACAGTTCACATAAAACATTACTATGGTTTTATCTGAAATCTGCCGTGTCCAGCTGCGACTCCGACTTTTTTCACGTCACTGGTGTTCCAACAACAGGTCCACATGAGATTCCCATTCAGATACTGTCTCAATTTTGAAAATACTGATTTGATTTTTTTTTGCCATTTTTCGCAAAATAAACTAATTACTTCATTCGAATTTTTAAAAAAATACCGAAAAACACTTAAAGATAGCAAGACATTATTGTGACTGTCGTCTATATCTGTTCTCTTTGTTGGAGGTCAATGATGCTCCCTAAGTGGGACCACAAGGGTCCCAGGGAGCATCAGTAAAGGCTTTGGATAGTATGCCATTTTTGATTATGATAAAATTTTTGGCCAATTGTGTTTTTTTGCAGTCCCTTATCCACTGCAAATGTAAAGACTAATTTTTGTTTGAAGTTTTAAAAAATAATAATAACCTTTTCATTTGTGATGACTCGTATCACTCATAAATCAATGGAAGACTCTGACTAACCTTCTCAAGCATGGAAATACATCAAAAAGAAAAAAAGATTCTGGTTATTTCAGACTGCTTTTTTTGTTAAATTTCAGATAGATTTTGAAAACTCTTTCTTCAAATTGTATGTCTGCCGAAAAAGAACAAAAATTACAAACTGAAACCATTTTGGTTAAATTAAGGCTCTTCACCCACCAAACTGGAAATTGCGAAGCTGAAACGAACAATCGACAGCCCATTTTATAAGTTTCGTTTTATTTTTTCAAAACATGTGTCATATATTTTCAAAAGCAATTTATTAAAGTTTCATTTTTTACCAGAAAAGTAAGTCCGAAAAAAAAACAGATTTTTAAATACTGTCAAAAAATAAAGTGGCAAGTAGTTTTACCAATGGAATCATAGTATATGATTAAGTTCAAAATAGTTTTCATTACCATTGACTAGACGCTTACTCAATTTGAGAAATGTCGTTAATAACTTTTTTGGAAACATAAAAAACGGATAATGGAAAAGTTTTCTTCAAACTTATAGAAAAGAGTTTTATGAGAAAAACCATTACTAATATCACGTGTAAATTAGGAGAGTAGATTCAGGCCACATGCAAAATTTCAGCAGAAGCACTCAAGCAATTTTGAGAACGAAACAATTGTTCCAGAAAATGACAAAGTAGTATATACACCAATTTTACCATAAATCGTCAAAATAAAAAAATCGCAAAAACTACAAATTTTATCCAATTTTGACTTTTAAATACTCTATACCGACTAAATCAACTATGCTAAGCTCGAATCAATCATCAAAAACCATTTTTAATCGTTCTGAATTTTTCAAGTTTTTTTCTATCAAAAAGTTGAGTCAGAAATGGGAAAAAGGTTTTTTTTTTCAGAAAAACAAAAAAAGTTGTTCAAAATCAAATAAAAATCTAAGCCACTGTTTTTGAACTTGCTCAGAATGGTTCTGGTGACCGAAGCCGTAAAACGTACCCAATTCGAGGAAATTCGAAAAAACTCTTTTTTCAGCACTTTGAAAAAGTGGAAAAATGTAAAAAATAGTCTTCAAACAAATAGGATGAAAAAGTGATCAGTAAAAGCATCGATGCCGTGTCAAATGAGGATCGCATGCCAATTTTTGAAACAATCCATCGGGTTTTTTTTAAGAACGAAACCATTTTTTGACAATTTTAGTAGTAGTATTTACACTTATTAGTACCATATATGGTCAAAATTCAAAAATACAAAAAACTACAATTTTTATCCGATTTTGACCTTCAAATACTCTATACCCACTAAATTGACTATCGGGAGCTCGAATCAACCATCAAAAACCACTTTTAAATACTTTCAAAATTTTTTATTTTTTAAATCAAAATGTTGAGTCAGAAATAGGAAAAAACAATTTTTTTCAAAAAGTCAAAAAAAGTTGTCCCAATTGAATAAACTCACTAAGCCACACTCTATGAACCTGTTCAGAATGGTTTTCATGATCAAAACCGTAAAAAGTACCCAATTTGAGAAACTTCGAAAAATCACCTTTTAGTTAACTCAAAAAAGTGGAAAAATTGGGTAAAATGGGCTTCAAACCGATAGGATCGAAAAGTGACCTTTATAAGATATGATTGCCGTGTCAAATTAGGGCCGCATGCAAAAAATTAGCAAAATTCAACGAAACGTTTTTGAGAACTCGACAAATATGGTCATTTTGGTAAATGTATAATTTTAGAAATTTTTTGCCCGGAAGGGGCCCCTACCCCTTCCTAATTGCTTTTTGTGCTACACGCGACCATCTAGAGGTTACTGTTTCGCCCCACCCACCCGACCTAAACCTTTACCCACCCACCTGATCAGTCAGGCCACTTCCACGTCGTCTTTTTAAATTTTATTCATTCCGTAGCTGGAATCGATTAATGGTATTGCCTAAGAAATAGTAGTTTGACAGACACGACTGTTTGATAGAGAATTTTTCGGATCACTTTTTCTAATAGATTTTCAAAATTATATCCGGAAAATTATCATGCGCCTTCATCACATATGTCATCGAAGCAAATAGAGTACCGTGCTGGTTCCATAAATTTATCCCAGTTTCCACAATGCTAAGAAGCAGGAAAACTAAAATACCTTTCTATTAAATTTGAGATTCAATGTCTCCTGAAAGAAAAGAAAACGCTCTCCTAGTGTGCAAGTTTTCCGCAAAAACTGTATAACCTGAAACGTGACAGCACAACATAGCGGCTGCTCTCTATTTCTCTGCTCTTTATTCGAGGTCCCGGATGCCCCTAACTGGGACCACAAGGGTCCCAGGGCGCATCCTATAGGGATTGAAGCATCAAACGTACAATTCTTTTCTATTCTATCAAACGAATCATACAAAAAGAGAATTTCTATTCACTTATTACAATTTTTCATATTTCATTTTGCTCAACAATCACTAAACTATTGTATTTTTAAGTTGAAGAGCCTGTTATATTATTGAACAACATTTTTTGATAAAATTTACATTTTTTTTTCGTTTTTCGAACAATATTTTCAATTTTGAACCTAAGGGATACACTGCATTTCTTCGCAGTAGCTACTACAGGTGCACTCTAGCTACACTAGTGAATGCAAAAAAATAGTAAAAAAAACGGACAACCGAATCTGGTTTCTTAAATTAGATGTTTTTTTATTCGGTTTTTAATTAGGATCACATCAAATAAAAATTGAAAGAGAGCAAAGACAAGAATAAAAAAACTTGCTATTTTCGTTTAAAATTGAAAATTAAAATGATCAAACCACAGTAAATTGCCTATGGCAAGCTAAAATTATCCATCAGAAACCACTTTTGTTCACTTTTCAAATTAAAATTTTTTGTCGTCCAAAATTGACCAGAGTTAAAATTGAAAAAAATCTTATTTTCGTGAATTTCAAAATACTGGTGCTAATCTATAATATCCATAGAAACACACTCTATGAACCTAATTGGAAAGGTTTTGATGAGCAAAGCCGAAAAATTACCCATTTTGAGAAAAGTGCAAAAAACACCTTTTTGGTTAACTCAAAAAAGTGGAAAAAAGGGGGAAAGGGGTCTTCAAAACGAAACCATCCAAAAGTGGCATTAACTAACTGCCATTATTTTGTGAATTCAGACCCGCATGCAAAAATTTACGAAAATCCTACGTGAAGTTTTTCAGAACAGATTAGTTTCTCCGGATTTTTGGTAGTACTGATTTCTTTACTGTACTTATAATTAAAGTCAAATCAAAAAGTCGTAAAAACTACAATTTTTAATCAATTTTGACAAATAAATGATCAAAACCCCTTAAATTGGCTATGGCAAGTCCGAATCTACATTCAGAAACCATTTTTTCCCATTTCTGAAAATTTTCATTTTTTAAAAAATAAATGTTGAGTCACAAACGGGAAAAATCATATTTTTTCAAAAAGTCAAAAATAATTCCTCCATTTAAACTAAATCATCAGGCCACACGTTAGGAACCTGTTCAGAATGGTTTCCATGATCAAAGCAGCAAAAGTCACCCATTTTGAGAAAAGTCGAAAAAACACCTTTTTAGTTAACTCAAAAAAGTGGAAAAGTGGGAGAAGGGGTCTTCAAAATGAAACCATCCAAAAGTGGCATTAACAAACTGCCATTATTTTCTAATTTTAGACCCGCATGCAAAAAATTACGAAAATCCTACGTGAAGTTTTTGAGAACATATTAGTTTCTCGGGAATTTTGGTAGTACTATTTTCATTACTATAATTATAAATAAAGTCAAAACTAAAAGTCGTAAAAACTACAATTTTTAATCAATTTTGACAAATAAATGATCAAAACCCACTAAGTTGGCTATGGCAAGTTCGAATCTACCATCAGAAACCATTTTTTCCCATTTCTGAAAAGTTTCGTTTTTTAAAAAATAAATGTTGAGTCACAAACGGGAAAAATCATATTTTTTCAAAAATTCAAAAAAAATTGTTCCATTTAAACTAATTCACCAGGCCACACGTTAGGAACCTGTTCAGAATGGTTTTCATGATCAAAGCAGCAAAAGTAACCCATTTTGAGAAAAGTTGAAAAAACACCTTTTTAGTTAACTGAAAAAAGTGGAAAAAGTGGGAAAAAGGGTCTTCAAAATGAAACCATCCAAAAATGGCATTAACAAACTGCCATTATTTTCCAAATTCAGACCCGCATGCAAAAAATTAGGAAATTCTGACGTGCCGTTTAGCAGAACTCGATAGTTTCTAGGAATATGGACCAATGTAAAAAATTTATTGCCTTTTGACCGGAAGGGGCCCCTACCCCTTCCTAATCGCTTTTTGTGCTACACGCGACCATCTAGAGGAAATTGTTTCGCCCCACCCACCCGACCTAAAATTTTACCCACCCACCTGATCAGTCAGTCCGCTTCCACGTCGTTTTTGAAATTTGATTCATTCCGTAGCTGGAATTGATTAATGGTTTTCCCTAATACATGAAACTTTGACAGACAGATATCCAACTATTTGATAGAGCATTTTTCGAATCACTTCTTCAAACAGATTTTCAAAAAAAGCCTAAAAAAAATCATGCGCTTTTATTACATATGTCATCGAAGCAAAAAGAGTACCGTGTTGGTTCCATAAATGGCTCCAGTACCCACAATGCTAAGATGCAGGAAAAATATCTTTCTATTAAATTTGAGATACAATGTCTCATGAAGGAAATGGAAACGCTATCCTAGGGTGCAGGTTTTCTGAAAAAATGGTATCAGCTGAAACATAACAGCACAACATAGCGGCTGCTCTCTATTTCTCTGCTCTTTATTCGAGGTCCCGGATGCCCCTACCTGGGACCACAAGGGTCCCAGGGCGCATCCTATAGGGATTAAAGCATCAAACGTACAATCATGAAATGAGAAATTCTAATCACTTATTACAATGTTCCATATTTCATTTTGCTCAGCAATCAGTAAACTGTTGTATTTTTAACTTGAAGAGCCTATTATATTATCAAACAAAATTACATTTAATTTTAGTTTTTCAAACAATATTTTACAATTTGAAACAAAAAGAAACCTTGCATTTCTTTGCAGTAACTAAGTCAGTGCACTGTAGCTACACTAGTGAATGTAAAACATAGTTAAAAAAACGGACAACTGGATCTGGTTTTTTAAATTTAATGTTTTTTTGTTCGGCTTTTAAATAGGATCACGTCAATTAATAATTGAAATTGAGCAAAGACAAGAATATAACACTCGCAATTTTTGTTCAATATTGACTAGAAAAATGATCAAACCACTCTATATTGCCTATGGCAAGCTCAAAACATCCATCAAAAACCACTTTTGTTCACTTTTAAAATTGAATTATTTTTCGACCAAAAAAAGTTAGAGATGAAATTGAAAAAAAAAACGAAAATTTACTTAATTTGAAAAAATTGGTGTCAAACTGCCTTATCCATAGAAACACTTTCTATGAACCTATTCAGAAAGGTTTTGTTGAGCAATGCCGAAAAAATTACCCCTTTTGAGAAAAATTCAAAAAACACATTTTTGGTTAACTCAAAAAAGTGGAAAAAGTGGGAAAAGCGGTCTTCAAAACGAAACCATCCAAAAGTTGCATTAACTAACTGCCATTATTTTTAAAATTCAGACCCGCATGCAAAAAATAACGAAAATCTTACGGGAACTTTTTGAGAACAGATTAGTTTCTCCGGAATTTTGGTAGTACTGTTTTGATTACTATAATTATAATTAAAGTCAAATCTAAAAATCGTAAAAACTACAATTTTTAATCAATTTTGACAAATAAATGATCAAAACCCACTAAATTGGCTATGGCAAGTTCGAATATACCATCAGAAACCATTTTTTCCCACTTTTGAAAATTTTCATTTTTTTTAAAATTTATGTTGAGTCACAAACGGGAAAAACCATATTTTTTCAAAATGTCAAAAACAGTTGTTCTTTTCAAGTTAGTTCATAAGGTCACATGTTATGAACCTGTTCAGAATGGTTCTCATGTTCAAAGCCATACAAATTACCCATTTTGAGAAAAATTCAAAAAACACCTTTTTGGTTAACTCAAAAAAGTGGAAAAAGTGGAGAAAGGTGTCTTCAAAACGAAACCATCCAAAAGTGGCATTAACTAACTGCCATTTTTTTGTGAATTCAGACCCGCATGCAAAAATTTATGAAAATCCTACGTGAAGTTTTTGAGAACAGATTAGTTTCTCGGGAATTTTGGTAGTACTATTTTTATTACTTTAATAATAATTAAAGTCAAAACTAAAAGTGGTAAAAACGACAATTTTTAATCAATTTTGACAAATTAATGATCAAAACCCACTAAATTGGCTATGGCAAGTTCGAATGTACCATCAGAAACCATTTTTTCCCATTTTTGAAAATTTTCATTTTTTTGAAATTAAATGTTGAGTCACAAACGGGAAAAAACAAATTTTTTCAAAAAGTCAAAAAAAAATATTCCATTTAAACTAATTCATCAGGCCACACGTTAGGAACCTGTTCAGAATGGTTTTCATGATCAAAGCAGCAAAAGTCACCCATTTTGAGAAAAGTCGAAAAAACACCTTTTTAGTTAACTCAAAAAAGTGGAAAAAGTGGGAAAAGGGGTCTTCAAAATGAAACCATCCAAAAATGGCATTATTTTCCAAATTCAGACCCGCATGCAAAAAATTAGGAAATTCTGACGTGCGGTTTAGCAGAACTCGATAGTTACTAGGAATATTTACCACTGTAAAAAATTTATTGCCTTTTGACCGGAAGGGGCCCCTACCCCTTCCTAATCGCTTTTTGTGCTACACGCGACCATCTAGCACCCTCAAGGTCACGTGTGTGATTTTTGTTTTTGGTATTTTCTGAAAACAAAAGAGAGCGTGGTCATGCATCTACATCATGTGCCCAAGCAAATACGTGGACTTCTACGCATTCCCATTCGCAATGCGCCCATCGGGCTCAAATGCCAATGCTCAATTAATTTTGCCAGGTGAAAAAAAAATTATTTAAAAAGTTCTGCTAAACTTTATTTTAAACTACCACCAAAAAACGCAAAGATTTCAAAGTGTAAAACAATCAAATTTTTGCCAATACCGGGCTTGCAATGAGACTGATGTTGACAAAAGTAAAATAGAAAATGTAGAAAATGGAAAGAAAAAAATTGTTCAAAATAAGAACGCAACATCAAAAACTTATTTGATCTCCGCTCAAATCATAATTCAGATCAGGCTGATTTCAGATTTTAAGCGTAGAATTTACGTTTACGGCTGCTCCCTCTACAGGTCCCAGAGGGACCGAGTGAGCATCCTACCTCGATCCAGGTTAACGGATAGTTGTTCTTAATTTTTCACAATTTTTTTTTCTCTAATGCTTGTTTTCACTTCCTCATGAGAAGCTGTATTAATTTTTAAAAAATTTATTTTATCCATCAATGCTTCCAAGAACAACTGATTTTAGGCGATTACAAATGCGGTTGTTGAAACTAGTAAGGGATAATGATGAGAAAAATTGTAAGTTTTCAAATGAATTTAAAAACAGTTTTTTTCCTTTTTTTCTTTTGTAAATCGGGAGAAATGAATCAGTTTTTTTTAAGTTTTCCTCGCACCACCCACTGTTCCTAAGTAATGAAGATTCCTGTTCTAGCCGTTATAACACTTTGGCAGAAAAAACATCAATATGATGTAAAATGTTTTGAAAAAGAGAAAAATTTAAACATTATGTTTTTTAAAAAAAAAATCAAAAAATTGTAATTTTCAAAATTGAAAAAAAGTAAAAGTTAATTGCATATTACGATTCACCGTACCCAACTTAGTGGGTATAGCATTTTAAATTACCAAAAAATGTTGAAAATTGTAGATTTTATGAAGTTTTCATTTTGGCTATTTTTCCTTGTCGCCTCCACTCAAGGCACCTTTGAGCCAACTTGAGAAACTGGAACCTAAACAAGCTATACAGATAAGTCTCAATGAGCCATTTTCAGCGTGATAACACGCCTGGAAGAAAAAAAACTCCAGAAAAGAAAGAAAATTTTGAACTTTAACCTTTTTTCTTCTTCAAATGGCGATACTTAGAATAATTTTTCATCTGAAAAGTTCAAAAAAAATCAAAAAATTCAAATTTTGAAAATTTTTTTAAAAAATCTCATCAGTCTGTTTATTGGAGTCTTCGAGGTTTTGAGAGATCTTATCTGGCGGCTAACAACAAAAGGATCATTTATTATAAAAATTTGAGAAAGGTCAAAAAAACATGTTTTTTCGACTTTTTTGACAGAATTTCGAAAGCAATATCTTGGCAAAAAACAAGAATGAGGGCCTAAAATTAGTACAAACAGTACTCCCACATAAGGTACATTAGGTTGGAAACAAAAAATTTACTCTGACTCAAAAATCGTTTTTTAACTTTATTTCTGAACAAGAAATTGAAAAGAAATCAAAAACTTAAAAATTTTTTGAAAAAAATGATTGTTTTGAAAAAGTGCCAATTTTTAGCTGAAACTTTTCATTTTAGCTAATAAAGCCAGAGCAAGGACCTTTAAGCTCAAATAAATTAATTATGCAAATTATTTTCAAGTTTTTTCGTTAAAGCCTTTTATTTTGAAAAAGTATTCAAAAATGGGTAAAAAAAAGTCAAAAAAATCAATTTTCTCCGATTCAAAAAACTCCACTACCATGATGATTAGTGCGTTAGATAGGACTGCTGAGATCAATTTAGACGTTCTTTCATAAGTATATCAAAATTTTTACTTATTTTTGAGAATTAAGCAAAATAAAAACTTTTCCCAAATTGGGCAAAAAGCCCAAATTAGCCCAAACACCTGTTAAAAATTGTTGGGTCAAAAAATCACAAAAGGAAACCCCTATTCGTTTGAAATTTTAGGGCCGCATGCAAAAAATTAGACCAATCTAACCTGACAATTTCGAGAATCAACTTTTTTGTCAAAATTCTCTAAAGACCAATTTAGGGAGATTACTTGTACCGGTGGGGGCCCTACCCCACCTAAAAAATTTTTGAAATGCTGGAACGCGGCCACCTAGCACCCTCAAGGTCACGTGACTTATTTTTGTTTCTGGTATTTTCTGAAACCAAAAGAGAGCGTGGTCATGCATCTACATCATGTGCTCAAGCAAATACGTGGACTTTTACGCATTCCCATTCGCAATGCGCCCTTCGGGCGCAAATGCCAATGCTCAATTAATTTTGCCAGGTGCAAATTTTTAAAGAAAATTTCTGATGAATTTTAACTTAAACTACCAACAAAAAACGCAAAGATTTCAAAGTGTGAAACAATCAAGTGTTTGCTAATACCGGGCATGCAGTGAGACTGATTTCGGCAAAATAAAATAGAAAATGAAGGAAATGGAAAGAAAAAAATTGTTCAAAATAAGAACGCATTATCAAAAACTTATTTGATCTCCGATAATGTCATAATTCCGATCAAGCTGATTTCAGATTTTAAGCGTAGAGTTTACGGTTACGGCTGCTCCCTCTACAGGTCCCAGAGGGACCGAGTGAGCATCCTACGTCGATCCAGGATAACGGATAGTTGTTTTTAATTTTTCACAAAATATTTTTTCACTAATGCTTGTTTTCAATTCCTCATGAGAAGCTGTTTAAATTTTAAAAAATTGATTTTATTAATCAATGCTTCCAAGAACAACTGATTTTAGTGGGTTGCAAATGCGGTTGGTGAAAACTTGTAAGGGATAATGATGAGAAAAATTTTAAGTTTTCAAATGAATTTAAAAACAGTTTTTTTCTTTTTTTCTTTTGTAAATCGGGAGAAATGATTCAGTTTTTTTAAGTTTTCCTCGCACCACCCACTGTTCATAAGTAATGAAGATTCCTGTTCTAGCCGTTTATAAAACTTTGGCAGAAAAAACATCAATATGATGTAAAATGTTTTAAAAAAGAGAAAAAAATAAAAATTATGTTTTTTTTTTAAAAATCTAAAATTTGTAATTTTCAAAATTGAAAAAAAGTAAACATTAATTGCATATTACGATTCAACGTACCCAACTTAGTGGGTATAGCATTTTGAATTACCAAAAAATGTTGAAAATTGTAGATTTTATGAAGTTTTCATTTTGGCTATTTTTCCTTGTCGCCTCCACTTAAGGCACCTTTGAGCCAACTTGAGAAAGTGGAACCTAAACAAGCTATACAGATAGTCTCTATGAACCATTTTCAGCGTGATAACACGCCTGGAAGAAAAAAAGTTCCAGAAAAGAAAAAACATTTTGAACTTTAACCTTTTTTCTTCTTCAAATGGCGATACTTAGAAAAAATTTTCAGCTGAAAAGTTCAAAAAAAATCAAAAAATTCAAATTTTGAAAAAATTTTAAAAAAATCTCATCATTCTGTTTATTGGAGTCTTCGAGGTTTTGGGAGACCTTATCTGGCGGCTAACAACAAGTGGATCACTTATTTTAAAATTTTGAGAAAGGTCAAAAAAACATGTTTTTTCGACTTTTTTGACAGAATTTCGAAAGCAATATCTTGGCTAAAAACAAGAATGAGGGCCTAAAGTTAGTACAAACAGTACTCCCACATAAGGTACATTAGGTTGGAAACAAAAAATTTACTCTGACTCAAAAATCGTTTTTTAACTTTATTTCTGAACAAGAAATTGAAAAGAAATCAAAAACTTAAAAATTTTTTGAAAAAAATGATTGTTTTGAAAAAGTGCCAATTTTTAGCTGAAACTTTTCATTTTAGCTAATAAAGCCAGAGCAATGCCCTTTAAGCTCAAATAAATTAATTATGCAAATTATTTTCAAGTTTTTTCGTTAAAGCCTTTTGTTTTGAAAAAGTATTCAAAAATGGGTAAAAAAAAGTCAAAAAAATCAATTTTCTCCGATTTAAAAACCTCCACTACCATGATGATTAGTGCGTTAGATAGGACTGCTGAGATCAATTTAGACGTTCTTTCATAAGTATATCAAAATTTTTACTTATTTTTGAGAATTAAGCAAAATAAAAACTTTTCCCAAATTGGGCAAAAAGCCCAAATTAGCCCAAACACCTGTTAAAAATTGTTGGGTCAAAAAATCACAAAAGGAAACCCCTATTCATTTGACATTTTAGGGCCGCATGCAAAAAATTAGACCAATCTAACCTGACAATTTCGAGAATCGACTTTTTTGTCAAAATTCTCTAAAGACCAATTTAGGGAGATTACTTGTACCGGTGGGGGCCCTACCCCACCTAAAAAATTTTTGAAATGCTGGAACGCGGCCACCTAGCACCCTCAAGGTCACGTGTTGGATTTTTGTTTTTGGTATTTTCTGAAAACAAAAGAGAGCGTGGTCATGCATCGACATCATGTGCTCAAGCAAATACGTGGACTTCTACGCATTCCCATTCGCAATGCGCCCTTCGGGCGCAAATGCCAAAGCTCAATTAATTTTGCCAGGTGAAAATTTTTTTAAAATAATTTCTGATGAATTTTAACTTAAACTACCACCAAAAACCCAAAGATTTCAAAGTGTGAATTAATCAAGTATTTGATAATACCGGGCATGCAGTGAGACTGATTTCGGCAAAATTAAAATGGAAAATGAAGGAAATGGAAAGAAAAAAATGTTCAAAATTAGAACGCATTATCAAAAACGTATTTGATCTCCGCTAATGTCATAATTCCGATCAGGCTGATTTCAGATTTTAAGCGTAGAGTTTAAGGTTACGGCTGCTCCCTCTACAGGTCCCAGAGGGACCGAGTGAGCATCCTACCTCGATCCAGGATAACGGATAGTTGTTTTTAGTTTTTCACAAAATTGTTTTTCACTATTCCTTGTTTTCAATTCCTCATGAGAAGCTGTATTAACTTTCAAAAAAATTGATTTTATTAATCAATGCTTCCAAGAACAACTGATGTTAGGCGGTTACAAATGCGGTTGGTGAAAACTAGTAAGGGATAATGATGACAAAATTTGTAATTTTTCAAATGAATTTAAAAACAGTTTTTTTCTTTTTTCTTTTATAAATCGGGAGAAATGAATCACTTTTTTTTTAAGTTTTCCTCGCACCACCCACTGTTCTTAAGTAATGAAGATTCCTGTTCTAGCCGTGTATAACACTTTGGCAGAAAAAACATCAATATGATGTAAAATGTTTTAAAAAAAGAAAAATTTAAAAATTATATTTAAAAAAAAAAAAAAAAATTCAAAATTGAAAAAAAGTGAAAATTAGTTGCATATTACGATTCAGCGTACCCAACTTAGTGGGTCTAGCATTTTAAATTACCAAAAAATATTGAAAATTGTAGATTTTATGAAGTTTTCATTTTGGCTATTTTTCCTTGTCGCCTCCACTTAAGGCACCTTTGAGCCAACTTGAGAAACTGGAACCTAAACAAGCTGCACAGATGGTCAAAATGAGCCATTTTTAGCATGATAACACGCCTGGAAGAAAAAAAACTCCAGAAAAGAAAGAAAATTATGAACTTTAACCTTTTTTCTTCTTTAAATGGCGATACTTAGAATAATTTTTCAGCTGAAAAGTTCAAAAAATATCAAAAATTTCAAATTTTGACAAAAATTTTAAAAAATCTCATCAGTCTTTTTATTGGAGTGTTCGAGGTTTTGGGAGACCTTATCTGGCGGCTACCAACAAGTGGATAACTTATTTTAAAGTTTTGAGAAAGGTCAAAAAAACATGTTTTTTTGATTTTTTTGACAGAATTCCGGAAGCAATATCTTGGCTAAAAACAAGAATGAGGGCCTAAAATTAGTACAAACAGTACTCCCACATAAGGTACATTAGGTTGGAAACAAAAAACTTACTCTGACTCAAAAATCGTTTTTTAACTTCATTTCTGAACAAGAAATTGAAAAGAAATCAAAAACTTAAAAATTTTTGAAAAAAAATGATTGTTTTGAAAAAGTGCCAATTTTTAGCTGAAACTTTTCATTTTAGCTAATAAAGCCAGAGCACTGCCCTTTAAGCTCAAATAAATTAATTAGGCAAATTATTTTCAATTTTTTTCGTTAGAGGCTTTCATTTTGAAAAAGTATTCAAAAATGGGTAAAAAAAAGTCAAAAAAATCAATTTTCTCCGATTGAAAAACCTCCACTACCATGATGATTAGTTCGTTAGATAGGACTGCTGAGATCAATTTAGACTTACTTTCATAAAAATATCAAAATTTTTACTTATTTTTGAGAATTAAGCAAAATAAAAACTTTTCCCAAATTGGGCAAAAAGCCCAAATTAGCCCAAACACCTGTTAAAAATTGTTGGGTCAAAAAGTCACAAAAGGAAACCCCTATTCATTTGACATTTTAGGGCCGCATGCAAAAAATTAGACCAATCTAACCTGACAATTTCGAGAATCGACTTTTTTGCAAAATTTCTCTATAGTCCAATTGAGGGATATTACTTGTACCGGTGGGGGCCCCTACCCCACCTCAAAAAATTTTGTAATGCTGGAACGCGGCCACCTAGCACCCTCAAGGTCACGTGACTTATTTTTGTTTTTCGTATTTTCTGAAACCAAAACAATAAGGTCATGCGCCAATATCATGGCCTCAAGCAAAGACGTCGGACTCGACGCATTCACATTAGCCTTGCGCCCTTCGGGCGCAAATGCCAATGCTCAATTAATTTTGCCACGTGAAAAAATTTTTAAGGAAAAATTCTGATAAAATTTAACTTAAACTACCACGAAAGAACGCAAAGATTTCAAAGTGTGAAACAATCAAGTTTTTGCTAATACCGGGCATGCAGTGAGACTGATTTCGGCAAAAATAAAATGAAAATTGAAGGAAATGGAAAGAAAAAAATTGTTCAAAAAAGAACGCAACATCAAAAACTTATTTGATGTCCGCTAATGTCATAATTCCGATCAGGCTGATTTCAGATTTTAAGCGCAGAGTTTACGGTTACGGCTGCTCCCTCTACAGGTCCCAGAGGGACCGAGTGAGCATCCTACCTCGATCCAGGATAACGGACAGTTGTTTTTAATTTTTCACAAATTTTTTTTCACTAATGCTTGTTTTCAATTCCTCATGAGAAGCTGTATAAATTTTTTTAAAAAATGATTTTTTTTATCAATGCTTCCAAGAACAACTGATGTTAGGCGGTTACAAATGCGGTTGGTGAAAACTAGTAAGGGATAATGATGAGAAAAATTGTAAGTTTTCAAATGAATTTAAAAACAGTTTTTTTTCTTTTTTCTTTTGTAAATCGGGAGAAATGAATCAGTTTTTTTAAGTTTTCCTCGCACCACCCACTGTTCATAAGTAATGAAGATTCCTGTTCTAGCCGTTTATAAAACTTTGGTAGAAAAAACATCAGAATGATGTAAAATGTTTTAAAAAAAATAAAAATTTAAAAATTATGTTTAAAAAAAAAATCAAAAACTTGTAATTTTCAAAATTGAAAAAAAGTTAAAATTAATTGCATATTACGATTCAGCGTACCCAACTTAGTGGGTCTAGCATTTTAAATTACCAAAAAATGTTGAAAATTGTAGATTTTATGAAGTTTTCATTTTGGCTATTTTTCCTTGTCGCCTCCACTTGAGGCACCTTTGAGCCAACTTGAGAAACTGGAACGTAAACAAGCTGCACAGATGGTCAAAGTGAGCCATTTTCAGCGTGATAACACGCCTGGAAGAAAAAAAACTCCAGAAAAGAAAGAAAATTATGAACTTTAACCTTTTTTCTTCTTCAAATGGCGATACTTAGAATAATTTTTCAGCTGAAAAGTTCAAAAAAAATCAAAAAATTCAAATTTTGAAAAAATTTATAAAAAAATCTCATCAGTCTGTTTATTGGAGTCTTCGAGGTTTTGAGAGACCTCATCTGGCGGCTAACAACAAGTGGATCACTTATTTTAAAATTTTGAGAAAGGTCAAAAAAACATGTTTTTTTGATTTTTTTGACAGAATTCCGAAAGCAATATCTTGGCTAAAAACAAGATTGAGGGCCTAAAATTAGTACAAACAGTACTCCCACATAAGGTACATTAGGTTGGAAACAAAAAATTTACTCTGACTCAAAAATCGTTTTTTAACTTTATTTCTGAACAAGAAATTGAAAAGAAATGAAAAACTTAAAAATTTTTTGAAAAAAAAGATTGTTTTGAAAAAGTGCCAATTTTTAGCTGAAACATTTCATTTTAGCTAATAAAGCCAGAGCAATGCCCTTTAAGCTCAAATAAATTAATTATGCAAATTATTTTGAAGTTTTTTCGTTAAAGCCTTTTATTTTGAAAAAGTATTCAAAAATGGGTAAAAAAAAGTCAAAAAAATCAATTTTCTCACATTCAAAAACCTCCACCACCATGATGATCAGTTCGCTAGATAGGACTGCTGAAACCAATTTAGACGTATTTTCATAAGCATATCAAAATTTTTACTTATTTTTGAGAATTAGGCAAAATAAAAACTTTTCCCAAATTGGGCAAAAAGCCCAAATTAGCCCAAACACCTGTTAAAAATTGTTGGGTCAAAAAATCACAAAAGGAAACCCCTATTCGTTTGACATTTTAGGGCCGCATGCAAAAAATTAGACCAATCTAACCTGACAATTTCGAGAATCAACTTTTTTGTCAAAATTCTCTAAAGACCAATTTAGGGAGATTACTTGTACCGGTGGGGGCCCTACCCCACCTAAAAAATTTTTGAAATGCTGGAACGCGGCCACCTAGGGGTCCTTAACCGTCCCCACCCACCCAACCGAAATAATTATTGACCATTTCACGTCAGTCCGCTTCCACGTCGTCTTTGATTCATTAAATTTGATTCATTCCGTAGCTGGAATCGATTAATGTTGTTGCCTAAGAAATAAAAGTTTGACAGACACAACTGTTTGATAGAGAATTTTTCGGATCACTTTTTCTAATAGATTTTCAAATTTATATCCTGAAAATAATCATGCGCCTTCATCACATATGTCATCGAAGCAAATAGAGTATCGTGTTGGTTCCATCAATGTATCCCAGTATCCACAATGCTAAGAAGCAGGAAAACTAAAATACCTTTCTATTAAATTTGAGATTCAATGTCTCCTGAAGGAAAAGAAAACGCTCTCCAAGGGTGCAAGTTTTCCGCAAAAACTGTATAAGCTGAAACATAACAGCACAACATATCGGCTGCTCTCTATTTCTCTGCTCTTTATTCGAGGTCCCGGATGCCCCTACCTGGGACCACAAGGGTCCCAGGGCGCATCCTATAGGGATTAAAGCATCAAACGTACAATCATGAAATGAGAAATTCTAATCACTTATAACAATTTTCCATATTTCATTTTGCTCAGCAATTAATAAACTGTTGTATTTTTAACTTGAAGAGCCTGTTATATTATCAAACAAAATTTTTCGATAAAAATTACATTTTTTTTTAGTTTTTCAAACAAAATTTTCAAATTTGAAACAAAAGAAAACCCTGCATGTCTTTGCAGTAACTAAGTCAATGCACTGTAGCTACACTAGTGAATGTAAAACATAGTTAAAAAAACGGACAACTGAATCTGGTTTTTTAAATTTAATTTTTTTTTGTTTGGCTTTTAAATAGGATCACGTGAATTAATAATTGAAATTGACCAAACAAGAATATAACACTCGCAATTTTTGTTCAAAATTGACTAGAAAAATGATCAAACTACTCTATATTGCCTATGGCAAGCTCAAAACATCCATCAAAAACCACTTTTGTTCACTTTTAAAATTGAATTATTTTTCGACCAAAAAAAGTTAGAGATGAAATTGAAAAAAAAACGAAAATTTACCTATTTTGAAAAAATTGGTGTCAAATTGCCTTATCCATAGAAACACTTTCTATGAACCTATTCAGAAAGGTTTTGTTGAGCAATGCCGAAAAAATTACCCCTTTTGAGAAAAATTCAAAAAACACATTTTTGGTAAACTCAAAAAAGTGCAAAAAGTGGGAAAAGGGGTCTTCAAAATGAAACCATCCAAAAGTGGCATTAACTAACTGCCATTTTTTGTGAATTCAGACCCGCATGCAAAAAATTACGAAGATCCTACGTGAAGTTTTTGAGAACAGATTAGTTTCTCCGGAATTTTGGTATTACTAATTTCATTACTGTACTTATAATTAAAGTCAAATCAAAAAGTCGTAAAAACTACAATTTTTAATCAATTTTGACAAATAAATGATCAAAACCCACTAAATTGGCTATAGCATGTTCGAATCTACCATCAGAAACCATTTTTTCCCATTTCTGAAAATTTTCATTTTTTAAAAAATAAATGTTGAGTCACAAACGGGAAAAATCATACTTCTTCAAAAATTCAAAAAAAAATTGATCCATTTAAACTAATTCATCAGGAAACACGTTGGGAACCTGTTCAGAATGGTTTTCATGATCATAGCAGCAAACTTTACCCATTTTGAGAAAAGTCGAAAAAACACCTTTTTAGTTAACTCAAAAAAGTGGAAAAAAAGGGGAAAGGGGTCTTGAAAACGAAACCATCCAAAAGTGGCATTTACTAACTGCCATTATTTTGTGAATTCAGACCCGCATGCAAAAATTTAGGAAAATCCTACGTGAAGTTTTTGAGAACAGATTAGTTTCTCAGGAATTTTGGTAGTACTAATTTCATTACTATACTTATAATTAAAGTCAAATGTAAAAGTCATAAAAACTACAATTTTTTATCAATTTTGACAATTTAATTATCAAAACCCACTAAATTGGCTATGGCAAGTTCGAATATACCATCAGAAACCATTTTTTCCCCTTTTTGAAAATTTTCATTTTTTTGAAAATAAATGTTGAGTCACAAACGGGAAAAATCATATTTTTTCAAAAAGTCAAAAAAAACTGTTCCATTTAAACTTATTCATTAGGCCACACGTTGGGAACCTGTTCACAATGGTCTTCATGATTATAGCAGCAAAATTTACCCATTTTGAGAAAAGTCGAAAAAACACCTTTTTAGTTAACTGAAAAAAGTGGAAAAAGTGGGAAAAAGGGTCTTCAAAATGAAACCATCCAAAAATGGCATTAACAAACTGCCATTATTTTCTAAATTCAGACCCGCATGCAAAAAATTAGGAAATTCTGACGTGCCGTTTAGCAGAACTCGATAGTTTCTAGGAATATGGACCAATGTAAAAAATTTATTGCCTTTTGACCGGAAGGGGCCCCTACCCCTTCCTAATCGCTTTTTGTGCTACACGCGACCATCTAGCACCCTCAAGGTCACGTGACTTACTTTTGTTTTTGGTATTTTCTGAAACCAAAACAATAAGGTCATGCGCCAATATCATGGCCTCAAGCAAAGACGTCGGACTCGACGCATTCACATTAGCCTTGCGCCCTTCGGGCGCAAATGCCAATGCTCAATTAATTTTGCCACGTGAAAAAATTTTTAAGGAAAAATTCTGATAAAATTTAACTTAAACTACCACGAAAGAACGCAAAGATTTCAAAGTGTGAAACAATCAATTTTTGCTAATACCGGGCATGCAGTGAGACTGATTTCGGCAAAAATAAAATGAAAATTGAAGGAAATGGAAAGAAAAAAATTGTTCAAAAAAGAACGCAACATCAAAAACTTATTTGATGTCCGCTAATGTCATAATTCCGATCAGGCTGTTTTCAGATTTTAAGCGCAGAGTTTACGGTTACGGCTGCTCCCTCTTCAGGTCCCAGAGGGACCGAGTGAGCATCCTACCTCGATCCAGGATAACGGACAGTTGTTTTTAATTTTTCACAAATTTTTTTTCACTAATGCTTGTTTTCAATTCCTCTTGAGAAGCTGTATAAATTTTTTTAAAAAATGATTTTTTTTATCAATGCTTCCAAGAACAACTGATGTTAGGCGGTTACAAATGCGGTTGGTGAAAACTAGTAAGGGATAATGATGAGAAAAATTGTAAGTTTTCAAATGAATTTAAAAACAGTTTTTTTTCTTTTTTCTTTTGTAAATCGGGAGAAATGAATCAGTTTTTTTAAGTTTTCCTCGCACCACCCACTGTTCATAAGTAATGAAGATTCCTGTTCTAGCCGTTTATAAAACTTTGGCAGAAAAAACATCAGAATGATGTAAAATGTTTTTAAAAAAATAAAAATTTAAAAATTATGTTTAAAAAAAAATCAAAAACTTGTAATTTTCAAAATTGAAAAAAAGTTAAAATTAATTGCATATTACGATTCAGCGTACCCAACTTAGTGGGTCTAGCATTTTAAATTACCAAAAAATGTTGAAAATTGTAGATTTTATGAAGTTTTCATTTTGGCTATTTTTCCTTGTCGCCTCCACTTGAGGCACCTTTGAGCCAACTTGAGAAACTGGAACGTAAACAAGCTGCACAGATGGTCAAAGTGAGCCATTTTCAGCGTGATAACACGCCTGGAAGAAAAAAAACTCCAGAAAAGAAAGAAAATTATGAACTTTAACCTTTTTTCTTCTCCAAATGGCGATACTTAGAATAATTTTTCAGCTGAAAAGTTCAAAAAAATCAAAAAATTCAAATTTTGAAAAAATTTATAAAAAAATCTCGTCAGTCTGTTTATTGGAGTCTTCGAGGTTTTGAGAGACCTCATCTGGCGGCTAACAACAAGTGGATCACTTATTTTAAAATTTTGAGAAAGGTCAAAAAAACATGTTTTTTTGATTTTTTTGACAGAATTCCGAAAGCAATATCTTGGCTAAAAACAAGATTGAGGGCCTAAAATTAGTACAAACAGTACTCCCACATAAGGTACATTAGGTTGGAAACAAAAAATTTACTCTGACTCAAAAATCGTTTTTTAACTTTATTTCTGAACAAGAAATTGAAAAGAAATGAAAAACTTAAAAATTTTTTGAAAAAAAAGATTGTTTTGAAAAAGTGCCAATTTTTAGCTGAAACTTTTCATTTTAGCTAATAAAGCCAGAGCAATGCCCTTTAAGCTCAAATAAATTAATTATGCAAATTATTTTGAAGTTTTTTCGTTAAAGCCTTTTATTTTGAAAAAGTATTCAAAAATGGGTAAAAAAAAGTCAAAAAAATCAATTTTCTCCGATTCAAAAACCTCCACTACCATGATGATTAGTTCGTTAGATAGGACTGCTGAGATCAATTTAGACGTATTTTCATAAGTATATCAAAATTTTTATTTATTTTTGAGAATTAAGCAAAATAAAAACTTTTCCCAAATTGGGCAAAAAGCCCAAATTAGCCCAAACACCTGTTAAAAATTGTTGGGTCAAAAAATCACAAAAGGAAACCCCTCTTCGTTTGCCATTTTAGGGCCGCATGCAAAAAATTAGACCAATCTAACCTGACAATTTCGAGAATCGACTTTTTTGCAAAATTTCTCTATAGTCCATTTGAGGGATATTACTTGTACCGGTGGGGGCCCCTACCCCACCTCAAAAAATTTTGTAATGCTGGAACGCGGCCACCTAGCACCCTCAAGGTCACGTGACTTATTTTTTTTTTGGTATTTTCTGAAACCAAAACAATAAGGTTATGCGCCAATATCATGGCCTCAAGCAAAGACGTCGGACTCGACGCATTAACATTAGCCTTGCGCCCTTCGGGCGCAAGTGCCAATGCTCAATTAATTTTGCCACGTGAAAAAATTTTTAAGGAAAAATTCTGATAAAATTTAACTTAAACTACCACGAAAGAACGCAAAGATTTCAAAGTGTGAAACAATCAAGTTTTTGCTAATACCGGGCATGCAGTGAGACTGATTTCGGCAAAAATAAAATGAAAATTGAAGGAAATGGAAAGAAAAAAATTGTTCAAAAAAGAACGCAACATCAAAAACTTATTTGATGTCCGCTAATGTCATAATTCCGATCAGGCTGATTTCAGATTTTAAGCGCAGAGTTTACGGTTACGGCTGCTCCCTCTACAGGTCCCAGAGGGACCGAGTGAGCATCCTACCTCGATCCAGGATAACGGACAGTTGTTTTTAATTTTTCACAAATTTTTTTTCACTAATGCTTGTTTTCAATTCCTCATGAGAAGCTGTATAAATTTTTTTAAAAAATGATTTTTTTTATCAATGCTTCCAAGAACAACTGATGTTAGGCGGTTACAAATGCGGTTGGTGAAAACTAGTAAGGGATAATGATGAGAAAAATTGTAAGTTTTCAAATGAATTTAAAAACAGTTTTTTTTCTTTTTTCTTTTGTAAATCGGGAGAAATGAATCAGTTTTTTTAAGTTTTCCTCGCACCACCCACTGTTCATAAGTAATGAAGATTCCTGTTCTAGCCGTTTATAAAACTTTGGTAGAAAAAACATCAGAATGATGTAAAATGTTTTAAAAAAAATAAAAATTTAAAAATTATGTTTAAAAAAAAATCAAAAACTTGTAATTTTCAAAATTGAAAAAAAGTTAAAATTAATTGCATATTACGATTCAGCGTACCCAACTTAGTGGGTCTAGCATTTTAAATTACCAAAAAATGTTGAAAATTGTAGATTTTATGAAGTTTTCATTTTGGCTATTTTTCCTTGTCGCCTCCACTTGAGGCACCTTTGAGCCAACTTGAGAAACTGGAACGTAAACAAGCTGCACAGATGGTCAAAGTGAGCCATTTTCAGCGTGATAACACGCCTGGAAGAAAAAAAACTCCAGAAAAGAAAGAAAATTATGAACTTTAACCTTTTTTCTTCTTCAAATGGCGATACTTAGAATAATTTTTCAGCTGAAAAGTTCAAAAAAAATCAAAAAATTCAAATTTTGAAAAAATTTATAAAAAAATCTCATCAGTCTGTTTATTGGAGTCTTCGAGGTTTTGAGAGACCTCATCTGGCGGCTAACAACAAGTGGATCACTTATTTTAAAATTTTGAGAAAGGTCAAAAAAACATGTTTTTTTGATTTTTTTGACAGAATTCCGAAAGCAATATCTTGGCTAAAAACAAGATTGAGGGCCTAAAATTAGTACAAACAGTACTCCCACATAAGGTACATTAGGTTGGAAACAAAAAATTTACTCTGACTCAAAAATCGTTTTTTAACTTTATTTCTGAACAAGAAATTGAAAAGAAATGAAAAACTTAAAAAAAAAGATTGTTTTGAAAAAGTGCCAATTTTTAGCTGAAACTTTTCATTTTAGCTAATAAAGCCAGAGCAATGCCCTTTAAGCTCAAATAAATTAATTATGCAAATTATTTTGAATTTTTTTCGTTAAAGCCTTTTATTTTGAAAAAGTATTCAAAAATGGGTAAAAAAAAGTCAAAAAAATCAATTTTCTCCCATTCAAAAACCTCCACTACCAAGATGATTAGTTCGTTAGATAGGACTGCTGAGATCAATTTAGACGTATTTTCATAAGTATATCAAAATTTTTATTTATTTTTGAGAATTAAGCAAAATAAAAACTTTTCCCAAACTGGGCAAAAAGCCCAAATTAGCCCAAACACCTGTTAAAAATTGTTGGGTCAAAAAATCACAAAAGGAAACCCCTATTCGTTTGCCATTTTAGGGCCGCATGCAAAAAATTAGACCAATCTAACCTGACAATTTCGAGAATCGACTTTTTTGCAAAATTTCTCTATAGTCCATTTGAGGGATATTACTTGTACCGGTGGGGGCCCCTACCCCACCTCAAAAAATTTTGTAATGCTGGAACGCGGCCACCTAGCCGGTCAGGTCTGCGTCCCACCCGCCCTCCGTGACTAATCTTGCTTCCGAGAAAAAAATTTTCTTTCACCTTTACCCCATCTAAGGTCAGTTACTTTTGAAGAACCTCTCACGTGAAGCTTTCACACTCACATTGCGCCCTTCGAGCGCAATGGCAATGCTTATTTTTTTTCTAACTGAACTCCCCAAGACTGTTCCAATAAATAAAACATAACTATTGTGTTAATTTAAAACTGAAATGTCCGACTGTGACGACTTTTTTGTGTCGCCCATGTGTGCCACAACGGGACCACATGCGTTTCCCATTCAGATGGCGTCTCAATTTTCAAAATACTGATTTGATTTATTTTTGCCGTCTTTTTAAAAATGAACTTATTACTTTATTCGAGTTCAAAAAATACCGAAAAACACCTAAAGATTGCAAGACAATTTTGTGACTGTCGTCTAAATTTGTTCTCTTTGTTGGAGGTCAATGATGCTCCCTAAGTGGGACCACAAGGGTCCCAGGGAGCATCAGTAAAGGCTTTGGATAGTATGCCATTTTTGATTAAGACAAAATCTTTGACCAATTGTGTTTTTTTTTCACAGTCCCTTATCCACTGCAAATGTAAAGACTAATTTTTGTTTGAAGTTTTAAAAAATAATAATAACCCTTTCATTTGTGATGACTCGTATCACTCATAAATCAAATAAAGACTCTGACTACCCTTCTCAAGCATGAAAATAAATCAAAAAGAAAAAACGATCCTGGTTATTTCACACTGCTTTTTTTGATCAATTTCAGATAGATTTTGAAAACTCTTTCTTCTAATTGTATGTCAGCCGAAAAAGAACAAAAATTACAAATTCAAACCATTTTGGTTAAATTAAGGCTCTTCACCCACCCAACTCGACTTTGCGAAGCTGAAACGAACAATCGACAGCCCATTTTATAACTTTTGTTTTGTTTTTTTAAACATGTCTCATATATTTTCAAAAGCAATTTATTAAAATTTAATTTTTTTACCAGAAAATTAAGACCGAAAAAAACCAGATTTTTCAATACTGTCAAAAAAAGGTGGCAAATAGTTTTACCAATGGAATCATAGTATATGATTAGGTACAAAATAGTTTTCATAACCATTGACTAGACGCTCACTCAATTTGAGAAATGTCGTTAATAACTTTTTTGGAAACAAAAAAAACGGATAATGGAAAACTTTTCTTCAAACTTATAGAAAAGAATTTTATGAGAAAAACCATTATGAACATCACGTGTAAATGACGAGAGTCGATTCAGGTTACATGCAAAATTTCAGCAGAAACACTCAAGCCAATTTGAGAACGGAACAATTGTTGCAGAAATTGACAAAGTAGTATTTACACTAATTTTACCATAAATCGTCAAAATTAAAAAAATCACAAAAACTACAAATTTTATCCATTTTTGACTTTTAAATACTCTATACCGACTAAATTGACTATGGTAAGCTCGAATCAACCATCAAAATCCATTTTAAACCATTTTAAAATTTTTAAAATTTTTTTTCCATCAAAACGTTGAGTCAGAAATGGGAAAAATCAATTTTTTTCAAAAAGTAAAAGAGAGTTGTTCAAAACCAAATTAAAATCAAATCCATCCTTTTGAAACTGCTCAGAATTGTTGTAGAGACTAACGCTTAAAAAACTGCCCATTTTGAGAAATGTCGAAAAAACACTTTTTTCAGCACTTTGAAAAAGTGGAAAAATGGAAAAATGGTCTTCAAACAAATAGGATGAAAAAGTGATCAGTAAAAGCGTCGATGCCGTGTCAAATCAGGATCGCATGCCAATTTTTGAAACAATCCATCGGGTTTTTTTTAAGAACGAAACCATTTTTTGACAATTTTAGTAGTAGTATTTACACTAATTAGTACTATATATGGTCAAAATTCAAAAATACAAAAAATTACAATTTTTAACCAATTTTGACCTTCAAATACTCTATACCCACTAAATTGGCTATCGGGAGCTCGAATCAGCCATCAAAAACAATTTTTAATCACTTTCAAATTTTTTTTATTTTTTAAATCAAAATGTTGAGTCAGAAATGGGAAAAATCAATTTTTTCCAAAAAGTCAAAAAAAGTTGTTCCACTTGAATAAACTCACTAAGCCACACTTCATGAACCTGTTCAGAATGGTTTTCATGACCAAAGCCGTAAAAAGTACCCAATTTGAGAAAAGGCGAAAAAACACCTTTTAGTTAACTCAAAAAAGTGGAAAAATCGGGTAAAATGGGCTTCAAACCGATAGGATCGAAAAGTGACCTTTATAAGATATGATTGCCGTGTCAAATTAGGGCCGCATGCAAAAAATTAGAAAAATTCAACGAAACGTTTTTGAGAACTCGACAAATTTGGTCGTTTTGTTAAAGGTTAAATTTTAGAAATTTTTTGTCCGGAAGGGGCCCCTCCCCCTTCCTAAATGCTTTTTATGCTACACGCGACCATCTAGCCGGTCAGATCTGCGTCCCACCCGCCCTCCGTGACTAATCTTGCTTCCGAGAAATATCATTTGTTTCACCTTTACCCCATCCCAGGTCAGTTACTCTTGAAAAAAGTCCTACTTGAAACGTTCGCATTCACTTTGCCCCCTACGGGCGCAATGGTGAAGCCCATTTTTTCTTCTCACTGAACTTCTTCTCCGAACAGTTCACATAAAACATTACTATGGTTTTATCTGAAATCTGCCGTGTCCAGCTGCGACTCCGACTTTTTTCACGTCACTGGTGTTCCAACAACAGGTCCACATGAGATTCCCATTCAGATACTGTCTCAATTTTGAAAATACTGATTTGATTTTTTTTTGCCATTTTTCGCAAAATAAACTAATTACTTCATTTGAATTTTAAAAAAAATACCGAAAAACACTTAAAGATAGCAAGACATTATTGTGACTGTCGTCTATATCTGTTCTCTTTGTTGGAGGTCAATGATGCTCCCTAAGTGGGACCACAAGGGTCCCAGGGAGCATCAGTAAAGGCTTTGGATAGTATGCCATTTTTGATTATGATAAAATTTTTGGCCAATTGTGTTTTTTTGCAGTCCCTTATCCACTGCAAATGTAAAGACTAATTTTTGTTTGAAGTTTTAAAAAATAATAATAACCTTTTCATTTGTGATGACTCGTATCACTCATAAATCAATGGAAGACTCTGACTAACCTTCTCAAGCATGGAAATACATCAAAAAGAAAAAAAGATTCTGGTTATTTCAGACTGCTTTTTTTGTTAAATTTCAGATAGATTTTGAAAACTCTTTCTTCAAATTGTATGTCTGCCGAAAAAGAACAAAAATTACAAACTGAAACCATTTTGGTTAAATTAAGGCTCTTCACCCACCAAACTGGAAATTGCGAAGCTGAAACGAACAATCGACAGCCCATTTTATAAGTTTCGTTTTATTTTTTCAAAACATGTGTCATATATTTTCAAAAGCAATTTATTAAAGTTTCATTTTTTACCAGAAAAGTAAGTCCGAAAAAAAACAGATTTTTAAATACTGTCAAAAAATAAAGTGGCAAGTAGTTTTACCAATGGAATCATAGTATATGATTAAGTTCAAAATAGTTTTCATTACCATTGACTAGACGCTTACTCAATTTGAGAAATGTCGTTAATAACTTTTTTGGAAACATAAAAAACGGATAATGGAAAAGTTTTCTTCAAACTTATAGAAAAGAATTTTATGAGAAAAACCATTACTAATATCACGTGTAAATTAGGAGAGTAGATTCAGGCCACATGCAAAATTTCAGCAGAAGCACTCAAGCAATTTTGAGAACGAAACAATTGTTCCAGAAAATGACAAAGTAGTATATACACCAATTTTACCATAAATCGTCAAAATAAAAAAATCGCAAAAACTACAAATTTTATCCAATTTTGACTTTTAAATACTCTATACCGACTAAATCAACTATGCTAAGCTCGAATCAATCATCAAAAACCATTTTTAATCGTTCTGAATTTTTCAAGTTTTTTTCTATCAAAAAGTTGAGTCAGAAATGGGAAAAAGGTTTTTTTTTCAGAAAAACAAAAAAAGTTGTTCAAAATCAAATAAAAATCTAAGCCACTGTTTTTGAACCTGCTCAGAATGGTTCTGGTGACCGAAGCCGTAAAACGTACCCAATTCGAGGAAATTCGAAAAAACTCTTTTTTCAGCACTTTGAAAAAGTGGAAAAATGTAAAAAATAGTCTTCAAACAAATAGGATGAAAAAGTGATCAGTAAAAGCATCGATGCCGTGTCAAATGAGGATCGCATGCCAATTTTTGAAACAATCCATCGGGTTTTTTTTAAGAACGAAACCATTTTTTGACAATTTTAGTAGTAGTATTTACACTTATTAGTACCATATATGGTCAAAATTCAAAAATACAAAAAACTACAATTTTTATCCGATTTTGACCTTCAAATACTCTATACCCACTAAATTGACTATCGGGAGCTCGAATCAACCATCAAAAACCACTTTTAAATACTTTCAAAATTTTTTATTTTTTAAATCAAAATGTTGAGTCAGAAATAGGAAAAAACAATTTTTTTCAAAAAGTCAAAAAAAGTTGTCCCAATTGAATAAACTCACTAAGCCACACTCTATGAACCTGTTCAGAATGGTTTTCATGATCAAAACCGTAAAAAGTACCCAATTTGAGAAACTTCGAAAAATCACCTTTTAGTTAACTCAAAAAAGTGGAAAAATTGGGTAAAATGGGCTTCAAACCGATAGGATCGAAAAGTGACCTTTATAAGATATGATTGCCGTGTCAAATTAGGGCCGCATGCAAAAAATTAGCAAAATTCAACGAAACGTTTTTGAGAACTCGACAAATATGGTCATTTTGGTAAATGTATAATTTTAGAAATTTTTTGCCCGGAAGGGGCCCCTACCCCTTCCTAATTGCTTTTTGTGCTACACGCGACCATCTAGATCTTTCAGGTCTGCGTCCCACCCGCCCTCCGTGACTAATCTTGCTTCCGAGAATGATCATTTGTTTCACCTTTACCCCATCTCAGGTCAGTTACTCTTGAAAAAAGTCCTACTTGAAACGTTCGGATTCACTTTGCCCCCTACGGGCGCAATGGTGAAGCCCATTTTTTCTTCTCACTGAACTTCTTCTCCGAACAGTTCACATAAAACATTACTATGGTTTTATCTGAAATTTGCCGTGTCCAGCTGCAACTTTTTTCACGTCACTGGTGTTCCAACAACAGGACCACATGAGATTCCCCATTCAGATACTGTCTCAATTTTGAAAATTCTGATTTTATTTTTTTTTGCCGTTTTTCGGAAAATAAACTAATTACTTCATTCGAATTAAAAAAAAAACGAAAAACTCTTAAAGATAGCAAGACATTATTGTGACTGTCGTCTATATCTGTTCTCTTTGTTGGAGGTCAATGATGCTCCCTAAGTGGGACCACAAGGGTCCCAGGGAGCATCAGTAAATGTTTTGGATAGTATGCCATTTTTGATTAAGACAAAATCTTTGGCCAATTGTGTTTTTTTTCACAGTCCCTTATCCACTGCAAATGTAAAGACTAATTTTTGTTTGAAGTTTTAAAAAATAATAATAACCTTTTCATTTGTGATGACTCGTATCACTCATAAATCAATGGAAGACTCTGACTAACCTTCTCAAGCATGGAAATACATCAAAAAGAAAAAACGATTCTGGTTATTTCAGACTGCTTTTTTTGTTAAATTTCAGATAGATTTTGAAAACTCTTTCTTTAAATTGTATGTCTGCCGAAAAAGAACAAAAATTACAAACTGAAACCATTTTGGTTAAATTAAGGCTCTTCACCCACCAAACTCAAAATTGCGAAGCTGAAACGAACAATCGACAGCCCATTTTATAAGTTTCGTTTTATTTTTTCAAAACATGTGTCATATATTTTCAAAAGCAATTTATTAAAGTTTCATTTTTTACCAGAAAAGTAAGTCCGAAAAAAAAACAGATTTTTAAATACTGTCAAAAAAAAGGTGGCAACTAGTTTTACCAATGGAATCATAGTATATGATTAAGTTCAAAATAGTTTTCATTACCATTGACTAGACGCTTACTCAATTTGAGAAATGTCGTTAATAACTTTTTTGGAAACATAAAAAACGGATAATGGAAAAGTTTTCCTCTAACTTATAGAAAAGAATTTTATGAGAAAAACCATTACTAATATCACGTGTAAATTACGAGAGTAGATTCAGGCCACATGCAAAATTTCAGCAGAAGCACTCAAGCAATTTTGAGAACGAAACAATTGTTCCAGAAATTGACAAAGTAGTATATACACCAATTTTACCATAAATCGTCAAACTAAAAAAATCGCAAAAACTACAAATTTTATCCAATTTTGACTTTTAAATACTCTATACCGACTAAATTGACTATGGTAAGCTCGAATCAACCATCAAAAACCATTTTTAATCGTTCTGAACTTTTTAAGTTTTTTTCCATCAAAAAGTTGAGTCAGAAATGGGAAAAAGGTTTTTTTTTCAGAAAAACGGAAAAAGTTGTTCAAAATCAACTAGAAATATAAGCCATCATTTTTGAACCTGCTCAGAATGGTTCTGGTGACCGAAGCCGTAAAAAGTACCCAATTCGAGGAAATTCGAAAAAACTCTTTTTTCAGCACTTTGAAAAAGTGGAAAAATGTAAAAAATAGTCTTCAAACAAATAGGATGAAAAAGTGATCAGTAAAAGCATCGATGCCGTGTCAAATGAGGATTGCATGCCAATTTTTGAAACAATCCAACGGGTTTTTTTTAAGAACGAAACCATTTTTTGACAATTTTAGTAGTAGTATTTACACTAATTAGTACCATATATGGTCAAAATTCAAAAATACAAAAAACTACAATTTTCATCCAATTTTGACCTTCAAATACTCTATACCCACTAAATTGACTATCGGGAGCCCGAATCAACCATCAAAAACCACTTTTAATCACTTTCAAATTTTTTTTATTTTTTAAATCAAAATGTTGAGTCAGAAATAGGAAAAAACAATTTTTTTCAAAAAGTCAAGAAAAGTTGTCCCAATTGAATAAACTCACTAAGCCACACTCTATGAACCTGTTCAGATTGGTTTTCATGACCAAAGCCGTAAAAAGTACCCAATTTGAGAAACTTCGAAAAATCACCTTTTAGTTAACTCAAAAAAGTGGAAAAATCGGGTAAAATGGGCTTCAAACCGATAGGATCGAAAAGTGACCTTTATAAGATATGATTGCCGTGTCAAATTAGGGCCGCATGCAAAAAATTAGAAAAATTCAACGAAACGTTTTTGAGAACTCGACAAATTTGGTCGTTTTGTTAAAGGTTAAATTTTACAAATTTTTTGTCCGGAAGGGGCCCCTTCCCCTTCCTAAATGCTTTTTATGCTACACGCGACCATCTAGAGGTTACACTTTCGCCCCACCCACCCGACCTAAGCCTTTACCCACCCACCTGATCAGTCAGGCCGCTTCCACGTCGTCTTTTTAAATTTGATTAATTCCGTAGCTGGAATCGATTAATGGTATTGCCTAAGAAATAAAAGATTGACAGACACGACTGTTTGATAGAGACTTTTTCGGATTTTTTTTTCTAATACATTTTCAAAATTAAATCCTGAAAATAATCATGCGCCTTCATCACATATGTCATCGAAGCAAATAGAGTATCGTGTTGGTTCCATAAATGTATCCCAGTATCCACAATGCTAAGAAGCAGGAAAACTAAAATACCTTTCTATTAAATTTGAGATTCAATGTCTCCTGAAGGAAAAAAAAACGCTCTCCAAGGGTGCAAGTTTTCCGCAAAAACTGTATAAGCTGAAACATAACAGCACAACATATCGGCTGCTCTCTATTTCTCTGCTCTTTATTCGAGGTCCCGGATGCCCCTACCTGGGACCACAAGGGTCCCAGGGCGCATCCTATAGGGATTAAAGCATCAAACGTACAATCATGAAATGAGAAATTCTAATCACTTATTACAATTTTCCATATTTCATTTTGCTCAGCAATCAATAAACTGTTGTATTTTTAACTTGAAGAGCCTGTTATATTATCAAACAAAATTTTTCGATAAAAATTACATTTTTTTTTAGTTTTTCAAACAAAATTTTCAAATTTGAAACAAAAGAAAACCCTGCATGTCTTTGCAGTAACTAAGTCAATGCACTGTAGCTACACTAGTGAATGTAAAACATAGTTAAAAAAACGGACAACTGAATCTGGTTTTTTAAATTTAATGTTTTTTTGTTTGGCTTTTAAATAGGATCACGTCAATTAATAATTGAAATTGAGCAAACAAGAATAAAACACTCTCAATTTTTGTTCAAAATTGACTAGAAAAATGATCAAACCACTCTATATTGCCTATGGCAAGCTCAAAACATCCATCAAAAACCACTTTTGTTCACTTTTAAAATTGAATTTTTTTTCGACCAAAAAAAGTTAGAGATGAAATTGAAAAAAAAACGAAAATTTACCTAATTTGAAAAAATTGGTGTCAAATTGCCTTATCCATAGAAACACTTTCTATGAACCTATTCAGAAAGGTTTTGTTGAGCAATGCCGAAAAAATTACCCCTTTTGAGAAAAATTCAAAAAACACATTTTTGGTAAACTCAAAAAAGTGGAAAAAGTGGGAAAAGGGGTCTTCAAAATGAAACCATCCAAAAGTAGCATTAACTAACTGCCATTTTTTGTGAATTCAGACCCGCATGCAAAAAATTACGAAGATCCTACGTGAAGTTTTTGAGAACAGATTAGTTTCTCCGGAATTTTGGTAGTACTAATTTCATTACTGTACTTATAATTAAAGTCAAATCAAAAAGTCGTAAAAACTACAATTTTTAATCAATTTTGACAAATAAATGATCAAAACCCACTAAATTGGCTATAGCAAGTTCGAATCTACCATCAGAAACCATTTTTTCCCATTTCTGAAAATTTTCATTTTTTAAAAAATAAATGTTGAGTCACAAACGGGAAAAATCATACTTTTTCAAAAATTCAAAAAAAATTGATCCATTTAAACTAATTCATCAGGCAACACGTTGGGAACCTGTTCAGAATGGTTTTCATGATCATAGCAGCAAACTTTACCCATTTTGAGAAAAGTCGAAAAAACACCTTTTTAGTTAACTCAAAAAAGTGGAAAAAAAGGGGAAAGGGGTCTTGAAAACGAAACCATCCAAAAGTGGCATTTACTAACTGCCATTATTTTGTGAATTCAGACCCGCATGCAAAAATTTAGGAAAATCCTACGTGAAGTTTTTGAGAACAGATTAGTTTCTCAGGAATTTTGATAGTACTAATTTCATTACTATACTTATAATTAAAGTCAAATGTAAAAGTCATAAAAACTACAATTTTTTATCAATTTTGACAAATTAATGATCAAAACCCACTAAATTGGCTATGGCAAGTTCGAATATACCAACAGAAACCATTTTTTCCCATTTTTGAAAATTTTCATTTTTTTGAAAATAAATGTTGAGTCACAAACGGGAAAAATCATATTTTTTCAAAAAGTCAAAAAAAACTGTTCCATTTAAACATATTCATTAGGCCACACGTTGGGAACCTGTTCAGAATGGTTTTCATGATCATAGCAGCAAAATTTACCCATTTTGAGAAAAGTCGAAAAAACACCTTTTTAGTTAACTCAAAAAAGTGGAAAAAGTGGGAAAAAGGGTCTTCAAAATGAAACCATCCAAAAGTGGCATTAACAAACTGCCATTATTTTCTAAATTCAGACCCGCATGCAAAAAATTAGGAAATTCTGACGTGCGGTTTTCCAGAAGTCGATAGTTTCTAGGAATATGGACCAATGTAAAAAATTTATTGCCTTTTGACCGGAAGGGGCCCCTACCCCTTCCTAATCGCTTTTTGTGCTACACGCGACCATCTAGAGGCAGAGCAGGCGCCCCACCCACCCAACCTGTCTGCTTCACCCACCCACCCAATCAGTCAGGCTTTGTCCACGACCTATTCTTCTCAACTCGATTCATTCCGTAGATGGAATCGAGTTATGATGTGCCCCAAGACATAGAGATTTGACGAACACGTGTCCCACTATTTGATAGATCTTTTTTCGAATCAGTTTCTTCTAATTGATTTGCAAACTATGGGCCAGAAATCAACATGTGCATTCATCAAAGATGTCAACAAAGCAAAAAAAAGCACCGTGCATGTTCCATATTTGTGTCCCAGTTTTGACAATGGGAAGAAGCAGCAAAACTTCAAACACCTTAATACTAAAATTTAGATATAATTTCTCATGAATGAAACAAATACACTCTCCTCAGGTTTAGTTTCAAGAGGAAATTGTAAATGATGAAAAGTATCAATACAACATGCGGCTGCTTTTTTTTTCTCTGCTCTTTGCTCAAGGTCCCGGATGCCCCTACCTGGGACCACAAGGGTCCCAGGGAGCATCCTACAGTGATTTTAGCATAAAACATACAATTATGAATAGCAAAGCTCTAAGCAGTTTTGAAATTTTTTTCCCCATTTTTCTTCTCTCCACAAAGGGTATACAATCCCATTTTTGTTACAAAGAGCCTGTTAAACTAGCAATCCAAAACTTACAGTTAAATTATAAACTCATTACTTTTCCGAATTTGTAACAAAATTGTACATTTTGAACCGCAGTTAAACCTTGTAACTCGGTGCAGTAACAAAGTCAAGTGCACACTAGCTACATTTTCAACACAGTAAATTATTTTAAAAAGGACAACTGCATCTGGTTTTTCATAAAAAAACAACACTAGTCAACGCAGTAAATTCTTTAAAGAAAGGACCTCTGAATCTGGTTTTTCGTTTGATTTTTAATTTGTATTACATAAGTTATTAATTGAAATCGAACAAAAACAACTAAAAAAATTTTACCATTTTTGATCAGTTTCGACAAAAAAATTACAAAACCTCACTTATTTGACTGTGGCAGGCTCAAACTATCTATCAAAAAGCACTTTTGCTTAAGTTTTTTTTAAGTTAAAAATGAAAAAAGGATCAAAAAGGAAAAACAAAATCGATTCTCTCATACTATCAAAACAATAGGTGACAGACACTTTTGCCCATAGACACACACCGTAGGAACCTGTTTACAAAAGGTCTTCATAGGCAAAGCCGAAAAACTACCCGTTTCGAGAAAAGAGCAAAAAAAAAATTTGGCATCCTACGAAATTGCTAAAATCAAGAAAAAAGAAAAATGGCCTTAAAAAAGAAAACATTAGAAAATAGTAACGAACTGGCATCACTCTGTGAATTCAGAATGTCATGCAAAAAATACATAAAAAGATTTCGGGAAGATTTTTGAACGGTCTCTCCGGAATTTTGATAGTACTTTTTATACTACTATAGTATTGAATAAAGTCAAAACAAAAAGTCTTAAAAACTAACACTTCTTAACAATTTCGACAAATAAATGATCAAACCCTCTAAGTTGACTATGAGAAGCCCGAATATTTCATCAAAAATTATTTTTGAATACTTTTGGAATTTTTTCATTTTCGACCAAAAAAAGATAAAGTTGAAAATCCAAAAAACTTATTTTTTCAAAAAATCATAAAAAATTGGCCCCAATCTATTTTATCCTCAGAAACACACTCTGGGAACGGATTTAGAAAGACTATGATGACCAAAGCCGACATATTACTTATTTTGAGAAAAGGGCAAAAAACCATTTTTGGCTCCCTACCAAAGCTGGAGAAATCGGACAAAATGGTATTGAAAAAGAAACCATCGAAAATTGGCAAATACAAACTGCCAGTCTTCTATCCATTTGAGCCTCATGCAAAAACTCAGAAAAAGTCCAGCGGAAATATTTGAGAACATACCAGTTTCTCCTGAATTTTGAAATTATTTTTTGTACTACTGTAGTATTAAATATAGTGAAATCTAAAAGTCGTAAAAACTACAATTTTTGTTCAATTTTGACAATTTAATAATCAAAACCCACTATATTGACTACGGCAACCTCAAATATATCATCAGAATGCTTTTTTTCTCACTTTTGAAAAAAAAATTTTTTTGAGAAAAAATGTTGAGTCAGAAACGGGAAAAATCATTTTTTTTCAAAAAGTTAAAAAAAGTTGTTCCATTCAGATTAATTCATTAGGCTAAACTTTATGAACCTGTTCAGAACTGTTTTCATGTCCAAAGCCGTAAAACTTACCCATTTTGAGAAAAGTCCAAAAAACACCTTTTTAGTTAACGCAAAAAAGTGGAAAAAGTGGGAAAAATGGTCTTCAAAATTAAACCATCGAAAAGTGGCATTAACAAACTGCCATTATTTCGTCAATTCAGACCCGCATGCAAAAAATTAGGAAGTTCTGACGAAACGTTTTGGAGAACGTGAAAGTTTTCAGCAAAATGGTATATGTATATTTTTTATAGTACTTCTGCACGGGAGGGGCCCCTACCCCTCCCTAATTGCTTTTTTTGCTACACGCGACCATCTAGGGGGCAGGGTTGTGTGGTCTATTCTCGATTTTAGTTACTTGCATTGCGTGGGGAAGAATACGAACAGCGCTCAACGCACTCGCAGAAAGAGCACCCTGCGGGTGCTCTTTTTGCTCGAGAACTGTAAGTCGATTTAAATCTTACATATTTCGTCCGAAATTTAACTTTTTTTCTAGTTGTTCTCAGTTAAACTCCCATGATACCTCAAATTGTATTCCTGGAAGGGCATTTTTATAAGTCACTCTGTGGCTCGATCAATTAACTACCAAATACGTTTTGATTTACGAAATGGACTGTTTCCACGAAAACAAGTTTTCGGAAACAGTCCAAATTTTAAATTATGATCCCAAATACAAACAAAGAGAAATCTAATGCGTTGGTTAAACTTACAGAGCCCAGCCCATGTCTTTGTGTTTATTGACTGTTCAAACACATAACAACTATGTTAAAAACAATATTATTAAAATAAAATAAAAACAAATAATCGAGAAAGAAATTTAAGTTTATCAAAAAAATATGCAAAAAAAAATCACTTATTTCTTTTTTTAAGTATCACAAAAACCTCAGTTTGAAAAAGATGATACTTGAGAGGCCCGTTTTGACGCGTTACTACAGTTTAGGCACGTTTTGACTTCGCAACTCACAATGATCGATTAACTTTTACGTTTGTTTTACAAACACGCTTTTTTTTACCACAATCAAAATTTCATTACTTCTGAACATCTTGAACAAATTGATGAAAATTTTTGCATCAAAACTAACTTGTCAAGGGTTTTTGAGGCATATAAAAATTGTCTCCAGTTAAATAATGATTTTTTGGCTAATTTTTGAAAAAAAATTAAAAAATTTGACAAAAAAAATTTTTTTTTTTCAGATTTGGCGATCAAAAAGTGCCTTCTATGATGGACCAGCAAAAAATTTGTTTTTAGGTCATAAGTTTGGCTCACTAGGGTATACAAACTGGCAAAATGTTTATAATAAAAAAATTTAGAAGAACAGTGTTTTTTTGAAAAAAAAAGAAAAAAACATTAAAAAATCAGTTTTTGGCGGGAAAATTCTCAAAAAATCAAAAATCAAGTTTTCTCTCTCTTTACTCCAATAAATTAATTCGGCCACGACAATCATTTTTTGTGATCAGTAAAAATGTCGAAAAACGACCGGAACATTGACTTTTTTGAAATTTGACAAAAAACTTCAAAAAAACCGCAAAAAAACATCAAAAATCTCGAAAAAATTGCTGAAAAAGTTTTGGCAAACAATACACCATTCGATTCCCTTAACTGTGCTTGTGTCCAAAAAAAACATCACTTTTTCGCATTTTCTCAACCAAAATTGATTTATTGGGGCATTTTTGAAAAAAATCGTGATTTTGACCAAAAAAAACGCCCCTTTTTCCCCAAAAAGTGCAACTCATAACATTATTTCGGAAAAACGCCTTCCCAAGTTATATCTTAGAATTTTGTCCTCTACCTACATGCAAAGTTTGAAGAAATTCTATACTGCCGTTTTCGAGAACTTGAATAATTTTTTTTTTTTCCTATTTAGGTATTTTTTCTAGTTGACCGGCAAGGAAACCCTACCCTTGCCTAAAGGATTCACAAAGCCGGACCGCGACGACCACCTAGAGGTTACTCTTTCGCCCCACCCACCCGACCTGTGTTTTTTACCAATGCACTTGATCAACCAGGCTTCCACCACTGTTTTCTGTTCGATTCGATCAGGGATCATGGTTGTTTACTGTTTGCACATAATAAGTGACTATGATGTAATTAGTGTTGAAAAAAAAAATATTTTAACTGATCGTCTCACACCGGGGTTCGAACATCAGACATATCGGTCCTGAGTCTAACGCTCTAACCAACTGCGCCACGTTGCTTTTTGTTTAGGCGGAAGCGAAAGTATTGTTCAACAAACGATTTCAGTCATATGATTAGTAAAACTGAGAAGATTATATTCCGTTTTTTGATTTACTTTTTCTTTCCAGTCCATGGACTGGAACACACTGAAACATGAACTTCATATTAGCATCTTAAGCATATCAGTATGCTTACTTTTTAACAACACATTTTAACAGAAATGTTAGCAATGCTACGATTTGGAAACGAACCTTCAACCAACGGAGACGTAATTGTGGACAGAACCACTAGACCACAAACGACAAAATTGCTGTTGAATTGGGACATTATCAGTGAAATTGAACGTTAAATATTTGTTTGTATTTGTGTATATTTGTATGTACGTATGTATGTATGTATGTATGTATGGAATAAAGTATTTTTGTATGTATGTGAATGCAGGCATAAAAATATGTTTGCTCGTGTACTTATGTAGGTACGTGTGTATGTTGTATGCATGTATGTATGAATGTATGTATATATGTGATTATGTATGTATTTATGTGATTATGTAAGTTTTATTGCATATTGTATGGATCTGTGTATGTATGTGAAATGTATGTCTTGATTGATGTATCTATGCACGTATATAAAATATTGCTAACACTGAAGATTTTCTTTTCTGTTTCTTCAATAAACTATAACGAGTAATGTTGATATATGACAATGACGAATGTTTAATAGTGATTTTATTACCATTGCCTCATCAGCTTCCATTTTATGTAACGTTTTTACATTTTAAGGAAACTCTCTTGTTTCGACTGTTTCCGAGAATATTCAATTCGGGTAGAAAAAAAAGCAGAAACGTTAGAGGTTTTTCTTTGAAAAAGAAAATAATTGAACGATTTGAGTCTGGTTATGAATGTGATTGTTTCAACTGAACATACTCATTAACTTTGACAGCTATTAATGGAAATGTGTTCGAAAAAGTTTTCTTCGACCTGTCAGAGTTTCGAACCGAAGTTTTTGGTTTGCAAGACCAGTTATGAACCACTACACTATCGTCTCGTGATAATTGCTGCAAGTTGCGTTTGGCAGTGAAGGAAACGGAAGAAACAATTGCTGTGGTTTAGAGAGATACTATTTGAAAGAATTCCTTCCACTAGCATAGCTTTGTGGAACCGGAGTCAACCCGGCCTCTCTTCTGTCGTCCCACTGTGGGAAATTAAACTTTTCGTCAAGCGTTATTGGAAGGATAGGAAAAACATTTAATGATATGAAGGATCAGTCTGGGAATCGAACTAGGGCTATCTGCTTCCAAGTCCTGTGCAGATTCGCTTGTGGTAAGACAGATATCTAATAGACACTAGTTTTTGCCGACCAATCATCTGAGGTCTTAGAAAGCATGGCTGGAAAAAGACAAGAATTGAAATCTGATGGTTTTCTGTAATGTTAACAGATATTGTGCGATGAGTTAAAAATATTTTTTCATGAGGGAATTGAAACAAAGAGAAACATAAAATTTTGATCTATTGGAGTCACTGCCTTGGCGGTGGCCAACGGGTCATTCCTCTGTCTCTCAGTGTATATGACGGATTGTGTCAGATCCGTATGAACCTCCTCCGCTAGTCGGTCAGGGGGACGTGTCTGGCAAGCCAGATTGGGAACCCCAAACCCACAGCCCTTCTCGCCATGTCTTTACATGATCTCAGAGTGTCGGACTTTTTTCACTTTTGATCAACTAGCTTCAGAGACCAGTTTCAGATGCCCCGCCAAAGACATCATCGACTAGTATCGTATTTGGTTTCGGTGATGTTGAGAATGCGTTGGAAGGTAGCGAAACAATGACAGAAAAAAACGGCTAATAGTAAAAACGTCCAAAATATTATGCATTGAATTAAATGCATACGTTAGATGAAAAAATTGACATCTCAATGAGGGATAAACATGAAATTTACTCAGTTAATTGTACTGATTTAACTATCGCTATGAGTAATTGAAATGCTTATTCTATTCTGTAAACTCCACAGCTGTTTAGTGCAGTGGTAGTGGAGTGCACTGGCAATCCTGGGGTTAGAGGATCAATCCTCGACCTGAGCCAAAAAAAATTGTTCTTTTTTCAAATCAGTAGGCCGTTAAAAACCTAAGCCACAGCCGCTTACGTTCGAACACTTGTTTTCATCTCAATTATTTTTGGCTAGTTTGAATGTGCCTGTGCTGTTTCTTTTGTATTTTGTTCTTCAAATTGAACCTTCATATCGACTTGGAGAGAGAGCCAGTTGAAGGAAACAGCGTATAGGAAGAGCGACAAAACGTATGAAAAGTTACATTTACAAATACAAGAAAACGAGATGACAGGAACAAAAGGGTTCAATAAAGACAAGCAGCGCCATTTTTGCCATGCAAAAATGGCACTGGCGCAGGCCATTGGCTACTTGAAAATAGTTTATTCTGAAGAAACATTGTTTAACGATGAGTTTTCATGATAATTTGCGGATCAAACATCACTTCTTACAACTCCGGGAAAGCAGAATAACACGTGTCCTTCCAAACTCTGCAACATCTGTCGAAGAAAATGCGAAAATGTCACGATGTTGTCATCAGGCCGATTGTTGCGGAGCCGGATAACAGAACTGAAAACATCGTGACGTTGTCGCAAGCACCCAAAATTCCAGATATAAGCGCCTACTGTCCAAGGTTGCCTTGAGTACAAATCAGTGTCTTCAACAACAGTGCTATTCACACGACGAAGATAATTGGAGAGGCCTTGGCACGTTTGTCGAATAAGAAAATCTTTCAGAAAATTATCTTTCAAGGAGACAAAAACCATCACGAAACCACCGCTTGTTTGAGGCACATTAAAATTTGCGCGCATGAAAGGGTTCGTTGGTATTTCCAGGGGCGACCGGTTAATACTGCTGTCCCTGACTTGACGGAAGAATTTATACACGCGTTCCTCGTGAAGGTTAGTTATAGACAAAACTTTGCGGATTGAATCCAGTGTGGCTTGTTTGTCGCCCACAAAATAAAGACAATTCAGCGCTTTAATTCTGCTGCCAATAACAAAAATTTGAGAGGGAAGCCACAGAGCGTATTTAGATTCAGTCACAGATATGGCTGTGGCCACCCGTGGGAATTCGTCTCCCAGAAGCCGATGGCAGTTGGAGGCCACATAATTTGTTAAAGGAATTTGGTGGCGCCGGGCACTGTTTCCTTTGTAATTGTATATAAATCCTGACATTTTGTGAACTGAAATTTTGCGCCAGTTTCTGAACAATCTCGACTCAATATTGGAACGTGTGATGTCTGTAGGTGATGGCGCAACATAAACAGAAAGAGATGATGCTGTTGAAGCTTCGTAATCTACAACGCCTAGTGAACCCTGCTGTGTTGTTGCAAGATTACGAGAGAACTGAACAACGGCCCAAGCATAAACAAGAAGTCGTGCAGGTTCTCTAACACTTCGGTCAAGAAACTTACTAACGTCGGCGGAACAGTCACGCCATGAATGTGACCCTGAGAGACGCAGCTCATCCTTCGCCTGTATAAAATAGTGAGATGACCCACTGGCCCGTATCGCTTCCCGATGGCGATCAACAGCCTCCCGTTCCGCGGCTTTCTTTCCGAAAACTTTCATGATGGTAGGATCGAGGTCAGCCCATGAAACAACAAAAACGCAGTGAGCGCTGAACAGGTCTACAATTTCCTCGATATTCGACTGCGATATCGGTCTGGTTTCCATAAGTCGTAGCAACCGCTGTCCATTTCGATCGACCATGCGTACCAAGTGAGTCAGGAAATTAAAATTAAAACCGTATAATAAGGAGCTGGAAAGGAAAACGTCTCGTCCAGATACATTGGGCAGTTGCATGCAATCACCGTTTGCAAGAACGAAGACGCCACCAAACGGAGAAAAATTGTCCTTAACTTTCTGAAGTAGTAAATCCATGACTGAAAACAGTTCTGCATTTACAACACTAACTTCTTCAACTATTAGAAACTGTAAATGGCGCAGCAAATGCTGCCGTTTCGGATCGTTCGTTAACTTCACAATTGCTTTCTCAGCAATATCACCGGCAACAATATTCTCGACTGGAATTCCAAACAAGCGGTGGATATGTTCCCCACCTAATTGGTTGGATCGCCGGGCAGCCAAACTGGTGACCATAGATACAAGTCCATTCATGAGCGCATAAGACAGAAGAATTCTGCAAACATGGCTTTTCCCCGAGCCAGGAGGTCCCAGTATGATTTCGTTCTTATTTCTCAGAAGATTGTGTATTGACCCTTGCCGCGCTCGAATGCTGTTGATTACGCGCTGTATGACGGTATTTTGCTCTTCTCGAGACTCTCTTGACTGGTGATCGGGATAAATGACTTGTGGCAACCACTCTTGCAGGTTATCAAACACCCGTGGGAAATGAAGCAAGTTTGAAATATTCAAAGTCGAAACTTGTTCATATAGAGATTGTTGCGACGCTTCCTTATGGGATAAGACCGATTGAAGCAAGTTGTCGCTGATGTTTTCCAGTAAAACTGTTGGCGCATCTAAGGTACTAGCAGTTCCATTAACGTTCAGAAGCTGTGCGAATGCTGATTCAGCAGTGATAAGTTTAGCCGAAAACGTAACGGATCCACCTGGAAGATATATCAACTCGTTGCGCGTGTACATGGACAGCAAATGAAGAACATGTGCCCTCGTATAAAATTGTTCACGAGGAATCAGACCAGCATAAATGAAACTGTCAATGAGATCACAGGTGAAGAACAAGTCCAACTCAGTGTTGTATTTGCCGAATCTGAGAACGAAAGACACTAGGAAAGGGATAACATTTCTGGGAGACACCGATTTGAACACAATTTCTGGCAAAAGTTGAGAAGTGTCTGACAGAAGCCACCACCAGGCATTTACTTCAACATCTTTGCATTTGTTGAGAATGGACCTACTGTAGGTTACGGGGGGCGTATTGAGCTGGTTTTTTAGGAACGACTCCACGAGAGGAACAGCTGATGATCGCAGCCGAACCCAATGACCGAGGCAGTGAATCCAGGGTGAGAAGACGGCGTATTGGAAAGTAGAGAAAAGTATTTGTGTGTCAAGGGAATTGGGACTCAAATCAAAGCACTTAAAGAATAGCTCGACATCATTAATACACAACAGTTCGGGGGGTCGTAGATTGAAAAGAGCCATTTTGTCATAGCTTTCATGACCACCTTCAATGTCAAACAATAAAACTTGCTGTGAGTGAGAAATTTTTCGCCATTGTTCGACGTGACATGTAGCAGTGCGTAGCTGGTTCACTTTAGGTAGTCGCTGTGAGAAGCGCTTCAGTATTACGAAGCGGTTTTCAGGGGGAATGTTAGGGATGTGAATGAAAACCATGTTCGTGATGACAAGGGGTAAACGTAGCAGCCAATGAACTCCTTCAGTTACTGACAACATGGAGCAGTCAATTTTCTCATAACTTCGTTCACGCTTTTTGTCTTGGTCAAGGCAATGTCGAACAGTGCTTAAATTTTTATTTACAATCCCGTCGGTACGAAGGCGGAAGCACTTGCCGTCGTTTCCTGCTGTTATTTTGGCGTCAGCGTGCTCTTCCACTTTACTAGAATAGTAAGTGAGGTAGGAGCAGCTCATTTGTTGGTCAGTGGCTAACAAATTCGTGCTTGATCTTGTGATGAGGAAAAGATGAGCGCAGGTCGCTACAAGATGTTCCCCTTTAGTAGCAGCATACATATGTTTCTCGCTAATTAATTCACAACAGGGCTCCAGCCAGTCGGGGTTTCCTCCAACATATTGGGCTAATCCCAGTTCCAGTAATAGCTCTAAAGCAGCTACCGGGTATGATCTTTTCATAACCAACTTCCAATTGCAGTGGCTCTGAGGAAACGGTGGGGTTCGACACAAACGTTGTCCACTAGCATCTTTTCGTTTCATACATCGAAAGCCGCTTTTCTCACAATCGTGAGTATGAAGACGAACACAGAGTTCGTAAGCATCAGATAATTCTTGATATGTCCCGAGTAGTTTGAGATTACTGTGAAAAATTTCTTCTAACTTATTGTAGATTGTCTTCTTTGCACACTGAATTGACTGGTCTACTGAAAAAGTGCCGGGCTCACACCAAATCAAAATATGGTAATGTGGAAGGTTTCCTGCAGTAGTTTGGAACTCTGCACGTGCCCATATTTTTCGAACGCGGCCAAGGATGTTTTCTGTTGATTTTTTCAGCAGTTCTATCAAAAACTGTACACTGTTACTCCATGCGCGCACAATTGATGTCAGCATACTATTGATCGAAGCTTCTCTAATTTCATCAGAGAAAGAGTAGAACTTGTCTTTGACTGCTTTCAGGATACCAGCTGTACCAGGGTGTTGAACTTGGTTGCACGATAATGTAAGGAAACAATCGACTGGGTGTGACGTAACAGCTGCAACTAACTCACGCAAACGGATTTGACCATCGTTACAATCAAACAACATATCTCGACTAAATAACTTAACTTTTTTGTGACGAGCTTCCAGTGTCTGAAGACCTTTGCGGAAAAAGACCGAAGAATGATGGTGTCCCAAAGCTAAATTGATTAAGCAGTCTACTGCAAACTGAATGTATTGAACAGATGAGCTTGTTGGCAGTGTCAAATCTGTTAATCGGGAGGTGAAGTGCTGTAGTAGGTCTTCAAAGGCAAACTGCTTTGCCGTTTCCTGATCGGTGAAAAGGAAAAAAGGTAACGCTCCCGGAAATGATCCATCTGTCATCTGATAGTAAAAAATTGACGGGAAAAGAAAAGCCTCAAGCTGAAGGAGAGAAATCGCACATTGCGGCTTAGTTGCAGCTAAACATTGAATTGCTCGTCGAAATCGTGCTGATGTGGATGGTGGCACTCTTGGTCGGTTCAAAACTGTCATGAAAGAATTGAACATAGCTTGTACAGGAATTACTGTCATGTCGTCCCGGGTTGACTCAACTTCTATCGGAGCTGCTGGCACGGCTGCATCAGTGTCAAAATAAGTATCAGTGATATCGGAAACAGGAACAGGTGGGAAAAACTGATCCTCACTTTCACTGCAAGGAGTTGGCAACACGGGTTCTTCTTCTGAACGTCCACAATTGCTGTCTATATCTTTACGTCTAGTGCGGTAATTGAAGCAAAAATTAGCTTCCTCTGCTTCCTTTACATGCTTCTGACAAAGGGTTATCCCACAAGAAGGGAATGGACATCGCCACTTAGACTGGTTATTGCAAGTTTTGGCTGCAGAACAAAAGTAGCCACTGGACCTGAAGTCCACGCAAAGAAGTAATGAATGATGGGGACATCGAACAATGTTCTGGCCTGAAATGTGGGTAAGAACAGAAGGCGGTGCAGTTGGAACAGCAGAGGTGATAATAAGACGTATTCTATTTCTTAAGACATTGTCACGTTTTTTAACCATCCCCTTGAGCATGTTCAGATTCCACCAACCTGTAGTGTCTTCATATCTCAGCTGAACGTTGTAAAGAGAACGTTGGGGAGTGGTCTCGAGTAACATAAATGAGTTGCCCGCAAACCAGGGCTCATCGAATAAGGTGGAACTACAATTTCGTCCTGACCAAATGACAATACCGTGATTAGGAACCTGCTGAGTTTTAACTGTCGAAATAACCGTTGCTTCTGCGTATTTAGTGAGAAGTTCACTCAATAACAGTGTGTTATTGGAGTTTTGAGCAAACGGCAAAAATTTACCAATTTTTTCATCAACAGTCACGTTATCGTTGAGCAGGATGTCGGCTATGAAAGCAATGAATGCGTTTTTGCGCAGGAATAAAAGGGCGTTTAGGAGACGGTTATTCGAAAAGAGGAGATAAAAAAGGCTAAGCAAATAGTTTGATTGCGCTAATTTGGGGCCTGACATTATAGGATGAGGGCCGTGAGAAGTAGCGAATGTAATGAGTGGTTTGGCAAAGGTTCCCGTTAATGAATAATTTGAATCATGATGACTCTTTATGGCAAGGGAAACGTTAAGCGGTACATAGGAAGCTGCGCTGACAAACTTTGAAATTTTGTCATCACTGAGTGGGTTGTACGAAGAGTTTCCGAACAAAGTTTCAAAAGAAACATTGTGCTTTTCCATAATATGTGTAATGTGTTCTTTCATATCAAGTCGACAGCGATAAAACAAGTTTTCCTTTTCAGGCAGTAAGAATTGACTTTTTATATTAAGTCGTCTGTGCGTATGAAGCAGTAGGGAGCCAATACCCTGTGCACCGCCGATCGATTTAGCGATGGTCCATGTGTTGGAAAACTCCCCGACTTTAAGTGCAGTGGCGCCTCTAAGTGAAGGAACAACAGCAGCTAGCCTATTCTCCTGCGGATGGGCAAGGGAACCACACGTTGGATGCCGTGCAACATGAATCATTCGCAAGGACGTTCCTCCATCGTGGTTTGTACAAGTAGCTAGCATCAATCCCTGTGCGTTAACAACGACTGAAGGTCGCAAAAGGAATGGAAGATGTTCGTCACATAGAAGGAAGAAGTCGGAACGAATGCAATTAATGTATTTCGTATAGTTGGAGTCAAAGGCTGTGAACTCTTTGAACATATAATGAATGAGGTGGTTAAAACCCACGGTACCACATTCATAAAGAAAAACTGATCCACCGCAGAAACATCTAATGGAAGGTAGATTATATCTGTCCATAGCTGTAACGTAGTCAGCAGAAGTGAAGCAATTAATAAGGTACTGGAAGTCGTTCATCTGTCGGGTGACGTCTACGAAGACACCATTGAAAGATGAAGTTTCTCTTGTTTTCACATCACTGTGACTTTTAATGTTCCAAGAACTTAGAAGTTGAATTGGTAAAATAGATCTGAGGAAGGAATCTTTTAGATAAAACTTCAAAACACAAGGCCAAGCATGTTGCCACTGCGGCTTCCCTGGACCACCATACGAGGAACACAAAGTGCACAAAAGAATGGTTCCAACTTTTGGCAGCGACATAAATTTTCTTTTGACTAGTTTCGAGCTTTCAACTTCCGTCAGTTTTATAGGGTAAAAATACGTGGATATGCGGTCACATGAACTACAAGGGGTTGCATCGATTACGCACTCCTCATGAGGAGTATGAATGTTCAGGAAATCATAATCGAAATTGTGTTTGGCATTGCTCTCTCCATTCGAAATAAGAACGTCTGCGCGGGAAATGGGAGGAGACGGTTCACGAGTATCAGTGTTGGGTTTTATTTTCTTACAATTATCTTTAATTTTAATCGTAGATCTGTCCACTGAAGTATACTCCAGTTGATCAGGGCAATGAAATGGTCTCTTGAGACGAGGCTTTGAAGGTTCAATGTTTGGAAAAACAGAACTTCCCTTGTTTAAAGCAGTCACTGGTTCCCAGTGCCTACCATACAAAACAATGACAAAACAAAACTCGTCAGCGGCAGGAGGAAGGGGCGAGTAAATAATCCAACGAGAAGAAGATGAAATATAAGCAAACACGCGGACACTAAAAATGTTACAAAATGTGATGATCTCTAAATCACCGGCGTATATCCCATCGTCATTCATTTTCTCTTGTCTTACATAATCGGACCCGTTCGAGCAACCGGCAGGTCCGTAGGTTTCAAACTGTGAGGGAGTGAACGGCATCAGAGGAATGTGAATGCATATGAGAGTGCGAAAAAACCGTTGTAAAGGCTCAGTACAGGAGCCAGTGATTAATGCAGCGAAGGTACCAAACAGGCAGTTACCGTTTGCAGGCACAGAATATGTTCGAAGAGGGACATGTGATGGGAGGAGTATTGAAGGAAGGCTATGTGAGATGTGTCCACGCGGTAAGCTCATTGAATCGGACATGGCATGAAAAGCAGTAGAAGTGGGATGTCGCAAATGGTTTGGTTGTTCTAGTTGTACTGACAAAGGAACAACAACATCCTCGGTGAGTGAAGAGCTGACAGCGGCTGCGTGATCCGACGGATGATTAGCAAAATCACTTTTGTCAACAATTGACATTGAAGGCTGAAGAACTTCACAAACAATTGGAGCAACCTCAACGGCCTCAGGTAGGTAATCATAGGAGAGTCGTTGATTGGGAAAATCTGCAACAGCTTCATCAAACTGAAAATCGCAATTGGTTTCCACCGCCTCATTTAAGATGGCTGATGAAGCAGAATGTTTGTTCCGACAAATCTCGCATGTTTTTTCATCCTTCCGTACAAATCTTGTGCAGGAATCGCATCGCGTGACAATTCGTTTCTTTCTAGTAACAGGGCCTGGGTTCTTTTCAATATTACCAATTAGTAGCTGACAATGCAGTAGATTTACGTACAAAACCATTATTCCAACCTGAAAAATAAAATGAACATTAGCTTTTTGAAAGAACCCTCTGTGATATGCACATGATAAAGGAGGTCAACAGGAAAAAAGTGAAACGAACAATATTTTCTTATTCAAACAACATTTACATACGATGTCAGTCTAAGTAGACTATATTGTATTAGTTTGATAAACAACAGCAAGAGAACCAAACCTTAAAGATGAAATAAAACTTAAAGTGAAACACTGATTGACAACTATGCAAAGATGTGCCGACTACGCATTTTCTACTCGGAGACCTCATCTGCGCCAAGACTGGAAGGACGTAAAGATTGGTTCCTCAAATGATTTTCATGTTAACCAAACTCATTCTCATCAACCTCTTCTTAAGGGGGGATAGTGCGGACCATACACAATTCGCAGGCATCGTGTCATTTTCTTCAACCCAATGGTTGGAATCTTTTGGGACAACTTGCGCTGGGTATTAATGCGCCAATGGTGTACTGATGTTACGAGCAGCTACTTCCTTTGCCGACACAGTTGCACCAGCAGTAGTCAACAAGGAAGATTTGCCGACACAGTTGCACCAGCAGTAGTCAACAAGGAAGAAACGACTAAACACAACTTTATAAGAAAAAGTGAACATCAAATATGAAAAATGTAGTTGCCATGAGCAAAAACATCATTAAACCCGATAAAACAAAGCCATATCGCATAAACTGCTGTGAAATGCTTATAGGGCTGGCTGTAGGTAGAACAGATGGAAAACAAAATATTCAGTCACTGCTTTTTCCTCTTAAATAGCAGGCTTAAACCAACCTTTCACTGTGATTGCTCGTTTATATTTTCGTTAACCAATTTTCCAACCTAAATTACAACACAAAACGAACGTGGAACCAACCTCCGCAATCATATCTCGTCCAAATCAATGCAGTTAAATCATGATGAAGATACTTACACACTTGTCCATGTTAAGGGGGTCAAAAAATCCGTTACTCGAGGGCCACTTTCTTACAGCTACATCAAAAATCATCGTCAGCCAATTGCTGAATATAGACAGTTCCGCCTTATCAACATTGTCAAATTCCTTGTAAGTGAGTGCAATATGAAAAGCCCAGTCTTTCATGAGTGGAGCGGACAAACAGTCATCTCCTCGAAATTGACCATCGCACAAAGGACCAGAGCTGTGCTTCGTTACCCCTCTTCGGTTCCCAGATCGTTAATTATTTTTTGCTCGCGATAGATTACAGATAAAGTAATTCCAGATATGGTCTCTCCCCACATGGCGCCACAGAGCATTCATGAAATAAATGAAACATTTCAAAAGAAATAAAAATGAAAAAATAGCACACACACAAAAAACAAAGTGTTCACTCACTGCTTCTTCCTCCTAAGTAGCAGGCTTAAACCAACCTTTCATTCTGATGCCAATGATTAAGGTACGAATGATTAATGTTTGTGAGTGAAGCCTGTAGAAAAAGAAAAAAAAATTAAAGCGAGCAACTGTAATAAAAAAAATGTTCTACACGTGAAAAAATAATAAAAAAATCCAATTATTTGTTCCGAAAATATATGAAACGAAGTTGAACAATAGCGACATCGCTTAATTGAAGTGGTTCGTCACTCCACGAATGTCACGATAAAAACAGCGGAAATAAAAATTGAATCAACGAAATTTTTTTTAAAAGTTTCCAGCTGGATTCGAACCCACGCCATAAAGGTGGGAGTCCAGTATTGTAACCACTGCACCAACTGATCTTCCAAAAACAACATATGAAAAAATAATAAAGCAAGCTTATTTTTTCAAAAAATTAAACATTCTATACACGTTCTTAATCTTATTTGGCTGAGAGCGCGAATGACATACATTCCCATCCCCCCATCTTAGGTGCTATTCATTTTGGCTGTACCAATTTCTAAGGAAATGTGTGTCGAGTCTCTCAGTACCGGGAGGGCCATTTAATTGTATCGAGTAATGATTAATGTAGATGCAAAAACTAAAAAAAAGGTCAAACTTACATTTTTTTATTCAATTTTGACAAACAAATACTCTATAACTACTGAATTGACTGAAGCAAGCTCGAATATACCATCAGAAATCCTTTTTTGTCACTTTGGATAACTTATATTTTTTTGTTGAAAATAAATATTGAGTCAAAAACGGGAAAACTATTTTTTTTCAATAAATCAAAAAAATTGTTTCATTCAAGTTACTCCATTACGTCAGATTTCATGAACCTGTTCAAAATTGTATTCATGTTCAAAGCCGTAAAATTTACGCACTTTGAGAAAAGTCGAAAAAACACCATTTTTGTTCAGTCAAAAAAGTGGAAAAAGTTTGAAAAGAGGTCTACAATATGAAACCATCCAAAAGTGGCATTAAGTTACTGCCATATTTTTGTAAATTCAAAATCAGACCCGCATGCAAAAAACTACGAAAATCCTACGGGATGTTTTTGAGAACAGATAAGTGTTTCCGGAATTTTGGTAGTACTATTTTTATTACTATAATTATAATTTAAGTCAATTCTAAAAGTCGTAAAAACTACAATTTTTAATCAATTTTGACAAATAAATGATCAAAATCCACTAAATTGGCTATGGCAAGTTCGAATATACCATCAGAAACCATTTTTTATTGTTTTTGAAAATTTTCATTTTTTTGAAAATAAATGTTGAGTCACAAACGGGAAAAATCATATTTTTTCAAAAAGTCAAAAAAAATTGTTCCATTTAAACTAATTCTTCAGGCCACACGTTAGGAACCTGTTCAGAATGGTATTAATGATTAAAGCAGCAAAAATCACCCATTTTGAGAAAAGTTGAAAAAACACCTTTTTAGTTAACTCAAAAAACTGGAAAAAGTGGAAAAAGGGGTCTTCAAAACAAAACCATCCAAAAGTGGCATAAACAAACTGCCATTTTTTTTGTGAATTCAGACCCGCATGCAAAAACTTACGAAAATCCTACGGGAAGTTTTTGAGAACAGATTAGTTTCTCCGGAATTTTGGTAGTACTAATTTCATTACTGTACTTATAATTAAAGTCGAATCAAAAAGTCGTAAAAACTACAATTTTTAATCAATTTTGACAAATAAATGATCAAAACCCACTAAATTGGCTATGGCAAAATCGAATCTACCATCAGAAACCATTTTTTCCCATTTCTGAAAATTTTCATTTTTTAAAAAATAAATGTTGAGTCACAAACAGGAAAAATCATATTTTTTCAAAAAGTCAAAAAAAATTGTTCCATTTAAACTAATTCATCAGGCCACACGTTAGGAACCTGTTCAGAATGGTTTCCATGATTAAAGCAGCAAAAGTCACCCATTTTGAGAAAAGTCGAAAAAACACCTTTTTAGTTAACGCAAAAAAGTGGAAAAAGTGGGAAAAAGGGTCTTCAAAATGAAACCATCCAAAAGTGGAATTAACAAACTGCCATTATTTTCCAAATTCAGACCCGCATGCAAAAAATTAGGAAATTCTGACGGGCGGTTTAGCAGAACTCGATAGTTTCTAGGAATATTAACTACCGTAAAAAAATTTTTGCCTTTTGACCGGAAGGGGCCCCTACCCCTTCCTAATCGCTTTTTGTGCTACACGCGACCATCTAGATCTTTCAGGTCTGCGTCCCACCCGCCCTCCGTGACTTATCTTGCTTTCGAGAAAAGTTTTTTGTTTCACCTTTACCCCATCTCAGGTCGGTTACTCTTGAAAAAAGTCCTACTTGAAACGTTCGCATTCACTTTGCCCCCTACGGGCGCAATGGTGAAGCCAATTTTTTCTTCTCACTGAACTTCTTCTCCGAACAGTTCACATAAAACATTACTATGGTTTTATCTGAAATTTGCCGTGTCCAGCTGCGACTCCGACTTTTTTCACGTCACTGGTGTTCCAACAATAGGACCACATGAGATTCCCATTCAGGTACTGTCACAATTTTGAAAAAACTGATTTGATTTTTTTTGCCGTTTTTTGCAAAATAAACTAATTACTTCATTCGAATTTAAAAAAAAAAAACGAAAAACCCTTAAAGATAGCAAGACATTATTGTGACTGTCGTCTATATCTGTTCTCTTTGTTGGAGGTCAATGATGCTCCCTAAGTGGGACCACAAGGGTCCCAGGGAGCATCAGTAAATGCTTTGGATAGTATGCCATTTTTGATTAAGACAAAATCTTTGGCCAATTGTGTTTTTTTTCACAGTCCCTTATCCACTGCAAATGTAAAGACTAATTTTTGTTTGAAGTTTTAAAAAATAATAATAACCTTTTCATTTGTGATGACTCGTATCACTCATAAATCAATGGAAGACTCTGACTAACCTTCTCAAGCTTGAAAATACATAAAAAAAAGATTCTGGTTATTTCAGACTGCTTTTTTTGTTAAATTTCAGATAGATTTTGAAAACTCTTTCTTCAAATTGTATGTCTGCCGAAAAAGAACAAAAATTACAAACTGAAACCATTTTGGTTAAATTAAGGCTCTTCACCCACCAAACTCGAAATTGCGAAGCTGAAACGAACAATCGACAGCCCATTTTATAAGTTTTGTTTTATTTTTTTAAAACATGTGTCATATATTTTCAAAAGCAATTTATTAAAGTTTCATTTTTTACCAGAATAGTAAGTCCGAAAAAAAACCAGATTTTTGAATACTGTCAAAAAATAAGGTGGCAAGTAGTTTTACCAATGGAATCATAGTATATGATTAAGTTCAAAATAGTTTTCATTACCATTGACTAGACGCTTACTCAATTTGAGAAATGTCGTTAATAACTTTTTTGGAAACATAAAAAACGGATAATGGAAAAGTTTTCTTCAAACTTATAGAAAAGAATTGTATGAGAAAAACCATTACTAATATCACGTGTAAGTTACGAGAGTAGATTCAGGCCACATGCAAAATTTCAGCAGAAACACTCAAGCAATTTTGAGAACGAAACAATTGTTCCAGAAATTGACAAAGTAGTATATACACCAATTTTACCATAAATCGTCAAAATAAAAAAATCGCAAAAACTACAAATTTTATCCAATTTTGACTTTTAAATACTCTATACCGACTAAATTGACTATGGTAAGCTCGAATCAACCATCAAAAACCATTTTTAATCGTTTTGAATTTTTTAAGTTTTTTTTTCCATCAAAAAGATTGAGTCAGAAATGGGAAAAATGTTTTTTTTTCAGAAAAACAAAAAAAGTTGTTCAAAATCAACTAAAAATCTAAGCCACATTTTTTGAGCCTACTCAGAATGGTTCAGGTGACTGAAGCCGTAAAAAGTACCCAATTCGAGGAAATTCGAAAAAACTCTTTTTTCAGCACTTTGAAAAAGTGGAAAAATGGAAAAAATGGTCTTCAAACAAATAGGATGAAAAAGTGATCAGTAAAAGCATCGATGCCGTGTCAAATCAGGATCGCATGCCAATTTTTTAAACAATCCATCGGGTTTTTTTTAAGAACGAAACCATTTTTTGAGAATTTTAGTAGTAGTATTTACACTAATTAGTACCATATATGGTCAAAATTCAAAAATACCAAAAACTACAATTTTTATCCAATTTTGACCTTCAAATACTCTATACCCACTAAATTGACTATCGGGAGCTCGAATCGATCATCAAAAACCACTTTTAATTACTTTCAAAATTTTTTTATTTTTCAAATCAAAATGTTGAGTCAGAAATAGGAAAAAACAATTTTTTTCAAAAAGTCAAAAAAAGTTGTCCCAATTGAATAAACTCACTAAGCCACACTCTATGAACCTGTTCAGAATGGTTATCATGACCAAAGCCGTAAAAAGTACCCAATTTGAGAAACTTCGAAAAATCACCTTTTAGTTAACTCAAAAAAGTGGAAAAATCGGGTAAAATGGGCTTCAAACCGATAGGATCGAAAAGTGACCTTTATAAGATATGATTGCCGTGTCAAATTAGGGCCGCATGCTAAAAATTAGACAATTTTAACGGAAACTTTTTGAGAACTTGATAAATATGGTCATTTTGGTAAATGTATAATTTTAGAAATTTTTTGTCCGGAAGGGGCCCCTACCCCTTCCTAAATGCTTTTTGTGCTACACGCGACCATCTAGAGGTTACTGTTTCGCCCCACCCACCCGACCTAAACCTTTACCCACCCACCTGATCAGTCAGGCCACTTCCACGTCGTCTTTTTAAATTTGATTCATTCCGTAGCTGGAATCGATTAATGGTATTGCCTAAGAAATAGTAGTTTGACAGACACGACTGTTTGATAGAGAATTTTTCGGATCACTTTTTCTAATAGATTTTCAAAATTATATCCGGAAAATTATCATGCGCCTTCATCACATATGTCATCGAAGCAAATAGAGTACCGTGTTGGTTCCATAAATTTATCCCAGTTTCCACAATGCTAAGAAGCAGGAAAACTAAAATACCTTTCTATTAAATTTGAGATTCAATGTCTCCTGAAAGAAAAGAAAACGCTCTCCTAGTGTGCAAGTTTTCCGCAAAAACTGTATAACCTGAAACGTGACAGCACAACATAGCGGCTGCTCTCTATTTCTCTGCTCTTTATTCGAGGTCCCGGATGCCCCTAACTGGGACCACAAGGGTCCCAGGGCGCATCCTATAGGGATTGAAGCATCAAACGTACAATTCTTTTCTATTCTATCAAACGAATCATACAAAAAGAGAATTTCTATTCACTTATTACAATTTTTCATATTTCATTTTGCTCAACAATCACTAAACTATTGTATTTTTAAGTTGAAGAGCCTGTTATATTATTGAACAACATTTTTTGATAAAATTTACATTTTTTTTTTCGTTTTTCGAACAATATTTTCAATTTTGAACCTAAGGGATACACTGCATTTCTTCGCAGTAGCTACTACAGGTGCACTCTAGCTACACTAGTGAATGCAAAAAAATAGTAAAAAAAACGGACAACCGAATCTGGTTTCTTAAATTAGATGTTTTTTTATTCGGTTTTTAATTAGGATCACATCAAATAAAAATTGAAAGAGAGCAAAGACAAGAATAAAAAAACTTGCTATTTTCGTTTAAAATTGAAAATTAAAATGATCAAACCACAGTAAATTGCCTATGGCAAGCTAAAATTATCCATCAGAAACCACTTTTGTTCACTTTTCAAATTAAAATTTTTTGTCGTCCAAAATTGACCAGAGTTAAAATTGAAAAAAATCTTATTTTCGTGAATTTCAAAATACTGGTGCTAATCTATAATATCCATAGAAACACACTCTATGAACCTAATTGGAAAGGTTTTGATGAGCAAAGCCGAAAAATTACCCATTTTGAGAAAAGTGCAAAAAACACCTTTTTGGTTAACTCAAACAAGTGGAAAAAAGGGCGAAAGGGGTCTTCAAAACGAAACCATCCAAAAGTGGCATTAACTAACTGCCATTATTTTGTGAATTCAGACCCGCATGCAAAAATTTACGAAAATCCTACGTGAAGTTTTTCAGAACAGTTTAGTTTCTCCGGATTTTTGGTAGTACTGATTTCTTTACTGTACTTATAATTAAAGTCAAATCAAAAAGTCGTAAAAACTACAATTTTTAATCAATTTTGACAAATAAATGATCAAAACCCACTAAATTGGCTATGGCAAGTCCGAATCTACATTCAGAAACCATTTTTTCCCATTTCTGAAAATTTTCATTTTTTAAAAAATAAATGTTGAGTCACAAACGGGAAAAATCATATTTTTTCAAAAAGTCAAAAATAATTCCTCCATTTAAACTAAATCATCAGGCCACACGTTAGGAACCTGTTCAGAATGGTTTCCATGATCAAAGCAGCAAAAGTCACCCATTTTGAGAAAAGTCGAAAAAACACCTTTTTAGTTAACTCAAAAAAGTGGAAAAGTGGGAGCAGGGGTCTTCAAAATGAAACCATCCAAAAGTGGCATTAACAAACTGCCATTATTTTCTAATTTTAGACCCGCATGCAAAAAATTACGAAAATCCTACGTGAAGTTTTTGAGAACATATTAGTTTCTCGGGAATTTTGGTAGTACTATTTTCATTACTATAATTATAAATAAAGTCAAAACTAAAAGTCGTAAAAACTACAATTTTTAATCAATTTTGACAAATAAATGATCAAAACCCACTAAGTTGGCTATGGCAAGTTCGAATCTACCATCAGAAACCATTTTTTCCCATTTCTGAAAAGTTTCGTTTTTTTAAAAATAAATGTTGAGTCACAAACGGGAAAAATCATATTTTTTCAAAAATTCAAAAAAAATTGTTCCATTTAAACTAATTCATCAGGCCACACGTTAGGAACCTGTTCAGAATGGTTTTCATGATCAAAGCAGCAAAAGTAACCCATTTTGAGAAAAGTTGAAAAAACACCTTTTTAGTTAACTGAAAAAAGTGGAAAAAGTGGGAAAAAGGGTCTTCAAAATGAAACCATCCAAAAATGGCATTAACAAACTGCCATTATTTTCCAAATTCAGACCCGCATGCAAAAAATTAGGAAATTCTGACGTGCCGTTTAGCAGAACTCGATAGTTTCTAGGAATATGGACCAATGTAAAAAATTTATTGCCTTTTGACCGGAAGGGGCCCCTACCCCTTCCTAATCGCTTTTTGTGCTACACGCGACCATCTAGGGGTCCTTAACCGTCCCCACCCACCCGACCGAAATCAATTTTTGACCATTTCACGTCAGTCCGCTTCCACGTCGTCTTTGATTCATTAAATTTGATTCATTCCGTAGCTGGAATCGATTAATGTTGTTGCCTAAGAAATAAAAGTTTGACAGACACAACTGTTTGATAGAGAATTTTTTGGATCACTTTTTCTAATAGATTTTCAAAATTATATCCTGAAAATAATCATGCGTCTTCATCACATATGTCATCGAAGCAAATAGAGAACCGTGTTGGTTCCATAAATGTATCCCAGTATCCACAATGCTAAAAAGCAGGAAAACTAAAATAACTTTCTATTAAATTTGAGATTCAATGTCTCCTGAAGGAAAAGAAAATGGTCTCCTAGGGTGCAAGTTTTCCACAAAAAACTGTATAACCTGAAATGTAACAGCACAACATAGCGGCTGCTCTCTATTTCTCTGCTGTTTATTCGAGGTCCCGGATGCCCCTAACTGGGACCACAAGGGTCCCAGTGCGCATCCTATAGGGATTAAAGCATCAAACGTACAATTCTATTCTATTCTATCAAAGGAATCATACGAAAAGAGAATTTCTATTCACTTATTACATTTTTTATATTTCATTTTGCTCAACAATCACTAAACTATTGTATTTTTAAGTTGAAGAGTCTGTTATATTATCAAACAAAATTTTTTGATAAAGTTTACATTTTTTTTCGTTTTTCGAACAAAGTTTTCAATTTTGAACCTAAGGGATACACTGCATTTATTTGCAGTAGCTACTTCAGGTGCACTCTAGCTATACTAGTGATTGCAAAAAATAGTAAAAAAAAAACGGACAACCGAATCTGGTTTCTTAAATTAGAAGTTTTTTTTGTTCGGTTTTTAATTAGGATCACAACAAATAAAAATTGAAAGAGAGCAAAGACAAGAATAAAAAACTTGCAATTTTTGCTTAAAAATGACAATTAAAATGATCAAACTACAGTAAATTGCCTATGGCAAGCTAAAATCATCCATCAAAAACCACTTTTGTTCACTTTTGAAATTGAATTATTTTTCGACCAAAATTGAGCAGAGCTAAAATTGAAAAAAATAATATTTTCCTGAATTTCAAAAAACTGGTGCCAATCTAAAATATCCATAGAAACACACTCTATAAACCTAATTGGAAAGGTTTTCATGAGCAAAGCCGAAAAATTACCCATTTTGAGAAAAGTGCAAAATACACCTTTTTGGTTAACTCAAAAAAGTGGAAAAAGTAGGTAAAGGGGTCTTCAAAACAAAACCATCCAAAAGTGGCATTAAGTAACTGCCATTATTTTGTAAATTCAGACCCGCATGCAAAAATTTACGAAAATCCTACGGGAAGTTTTTGAGAACAGATTAGTTTCTCCGGAATTTTGGTAAAACTAATTTCATTACTGTACTTATAATTAAAGTCAAATCAAAAAGTCGTAAAAACTACAATTTTTAATCAATTTTGACGAATAAATGATCAAAACCCACTAAATTGGCTATGGCAAGTTCGAATCTACCATCAGAAATCATTTTTTCTCATTTCTGAAAATTTTCATTTTTTAAAAAATAAATGTTGAGTCACAAACGGGAAAAATCATATTTTTTCAAAAAGTCAAAAAAATTGTTCCATTCAAACTAGTTCATCAGGCCACACGTTAGAAACTTGTTCAGACTGGTTTCAATGATCAAAGCAGCAAAAGTCACCCAATTTGAGAAAAGTCGAAAAAACAACTTTTTAGTTAACTCAAAAAAGTGGAAAAAGTGGGGAAAGGGGTCTTCAAAACGAAACCATCCAAAACTGGCATTAAGTAACTGCCATTATTTTGTGAATTCAGACCCGCATGCAAAAATTTACGAAAATCCTACGAGAATTTTTTGAGAACAGATTAGTTTCTCCGGAATTTTGGTAGTACTAATTTCATTACTGTACTTATAATTAAAGTCAAATCAAAAAGTCTTAAAAACTACAATTTTTAATCAATTATGACAAATGAATGATCAAAACCCACTAAGTTGGCTATGGCAAGTTCGAATCTACCATCAGAAACCATTTTTTCCCATTTCTGAAAAGTTTCATTTTTTAAAAAATAAATGTTGAGTCACAAATGGGAAAAATCATATTTTTTCAAAAATTCAAAAAAAATTGTTCCATTTAAACTAATTCATCAGGCCACACGTTAGGAACCTGTTCAGAATGGTTTTCATGATCAAAGCAGCAAAAGTCACCCATTTTGAGAAAAGTCGAAAAAACACCTTTTTAGTTAACTGAAAAAAGTGGAAAAAGTGGGAAAAAGGGTCTTCAAAATGAAACCATCCAAAAGTGGCATTAACAAACTGCCATTATTTTGTCAATTCAGACCCGCATGCAAAAAATTAGGAAGTTCTGACGAAACGTTTTGTAGAACGTGAAAGTTTTCAGCAAAATGGTATATGTATATTTTTTATAGTACTTCTGCACGGGAGGGGCCCCTACCCCTCCCTAATTGCTTTTTTTGCTACACGCGACCATCTAGGGGGCAGGGTTGTGTGGTCTTTCAGTGTTTCAAGGTATTTGCATTGCGGGTAGGCGAAAAGGAACAGCGATCAACGCACTCGCAGAAAGAGCACCCTGCGGGTGCTCTTTTTGCTCGAAAACTAAGTCAAATTAAATTTTTTAATTTACATAATTTGTCCTAATTTCAATTTTTTTTACTAGTTGTTCACAGATAAACTCCCATGATACCTCAAATTGTATTCCTGTCAGGGCATTTTTTAAAAGTCACTCTGTGGCTTGATCAATTAACTACCAAATACAGTTTGATTTACGAAATGGACTGTTTCAACGAAAACAAGTTTTCGGAAACAGTCCAAATTTGTAATTATGATCCCAAATAAAAACAAAGAGAAATCTAATGCATTGGTTAAACTAACACAACCCAGCCCTTGTCTTTTTATTTGTCGACTGTTCAAACACATAACAACAATGTTAAAAACTAAGTTATTAAAATTAAAACAAAACAAATAATCGAGAAAGAAATGAAAGTTTATCATAAAAGTATGCAAAAATTCGATTAGTTATTTTTTGCTTTGTCATGAAAACCTCAGTTTCAACAAAATGATACTTGAGAGTCCAGTTTTGACGCGTTACTACAGCTCAGGTACGTTTTGAATTCGCAACCCACAATGATCGATTAACTTTGATGTTTGTTTTACAAACATGGTTTTTTTTACCACAATCAAAATTTCATTACTTCTAAACCTCTTGAACAAATTGATGAAAATTTTTGCATCAAAACTAACTTGTCAAGGGTTTTTGAGGTATATAAAAATTGTCTCCAGTTAAATAATGATTTTTTGGCTAATTTTTGAAAAAAAATTAAAAAATTTGACAAAAAAAATTTTTTTTTTCAGATTTGGCGATCAAAAAGTGCCTTCTATGATGGACCAGCAAAAAATTTGTTTTCAGGTCATAAGTTTGGCTCACTAGGGTATACAAACTGGCAAAATGTTTATAATAAAAAAGTTTAGAAGAACAGTGATTTTTTGAAAAAAAAAGAAAAAAACGTAAAAAAATCAGTTTTTGGCGGGAAAATTCTCAAAAAATCATAAATCAAGTTTTCTCTCTCTTTACTCCAATGAATTGATTCGGCCACGACAATCATTTTTTATGATCAGTAAAAATGTCGAAAAACGACCGGAACATTGACTTTTTTGAAATTTAACAAAAAACTTCAAAAAAACCGCAAAAAAACATCAAAAATCTCGAAAAAATTGCTGAAAAAATTTTGGCAAACAATACACCATTCGATTCCCTTAACTGTGCTTGTGTCCAAAAAAAACATCACTTTTTCGCATTTTCTCAACCAAAATTGATTTATTGGGGCATTTTTGAAAAAAATCGTGATTTTGACCAAAAAAAACGCCCCTTTTTCCCCAAAAAGTGCAACTCATAACATTATTTCGGAACAACGCCTTCCCAAGTTATATCTTAGAATTTTGTCCTCTACCTACATGCAAAGTTTGAAGAAATTCTATACTGCCGTTTTCGAGAACTTGAATAATTTTTTTTTTTTCCTATTTAGGTATTTTTTCTAGTTGACCGGCAAGGAAACCCTACCCTTGCCTAAAGGATTCACAAAGCCGGACCGCGACGACCACCTAGGGGGCAGGGTTGTGTGGTCTATTCTCGACTTTAGTTACTTGCATTGCGTGGGGAAGAAAACGAACAGCGCTCAACGCACTCGCAGAAAGAGCACCCTGCGGGTGCTCTTTTTGCTCGAGAACTGTAAGTCGATTTAAATCTTACATATTTCGTCCGAAATTTAACTTTTTTTCTAGTTGTTCTCAGTTAAACTCCCATGATACCTCAAATTGTATTCCTGGAAGGGCATTTTTATAATTCACTCTGTGGCTCGATCAATTAACTACCAAATACGTTTTGATTTACGAAATGGACTGTTTCAACGAAAACAAGTTTTCGGAAACAGTCCAAATTTTAAATTATGATCCCAAATACAAACAAAGAGAAATCTAATTCGTTGGTTAAACTTACAGAGCCCAGCCCATGTCTTTGTGTTTATTGACTGTTCAAACACATAACAACTATGTTAAAAACAATATTATTAAAATAAAAACAAAACAAATAATCGAGAAAGAAATTTAAGTTTATCAAAAAAATATGCAAAAAAAATCACTTATTTCTTTTTTTAAATATCACAAAAACCTCAGCTTGAAAAAGATGATACCTGAGAGGCCCGTTTTGACGCGTTACTACAGTTTAGGCACGTTTTGACTTCGCAACTCACAATGATCGATTAACTTTTACGTTTGTTTTACAAACACGCTTTTTTTTACCACAATCAAAATTTCATTACTTCTAAACCTCTTGAACAAATTGATGAAAATTTTTGCATCAAAACTAACTTGTCAAGGGTTTTTGAGGTATATAAAAATTGTCTCCAGTTAAATAATGATTTTTTGGCTAATTTTTGAAAAAAAATTAAAAAATTTGACAAAAAAAATTTTTTTTTTCAGATTTGGCGATCAAAAAGTGCCTTCTATGATGGACCAGCAAAAAATTTATTTTCAGGTCATAAGTTTGGCTCACTAGGGTATACAAACTGGCAAAATGTTTATAATAAAAAAGTTTAGAAGAACATTGATTTTTTGAAAAAAAAAGAAAAAAACGTAAAAAAATCAGTTTTTGGCGGGAAAATTCTCAAAAAATCAAAAACCAAGTTTTCTCTCTCCTTACTCCAATAAACTAATTCGGCCACGACAATCATTTTTTGTGATCAGTAAAATTGTCGAAAAACGACCGGAACATTGACTTTTTTGAAATTTGACAAAAAACTTCAAAAAAACCGCAAAAAAACATCAAAAATCTCGAAAAAATTGCTGAAAAAATTTTGGCAAACAATACACCATTCGATTCCCTTAACTGTGCTAGTGTCCAAAAAAAACATCACTTTTTCGCATTTTCTCAACCAAAATTGATTTATTGGGGCATTTTTGAAAAAAATCGTGATTTTGACCAAAAAAAAACGCCCCTTTTTCCCCAAAAAGTGCAACTCATAACATTATTTCGGAAAAACGCCTTCCCAAGTTATATCTTAGAATTTTGTCCTCTACCTACATGCAAAGTTTGAAGAAATTCTATACTGCCGTTTTCGAGAACTTGAATAATTTTTTTATTTTCCTAATTAGGTATTTTTTCTAGTTGACCGGCAAGGAAACCCTACCCTTGCCTAAAGGATTCACAAAGCCGGACCGCGACGACCACCTAGAGGAAATTGTTTCGCCCCACCCACCCGACCAATATCATTTACCCACCCACCTGATCAGTCAGGCCACGACTACCTTTTTTCGATTTGATCGAGTAACGAAAAGCGGTTTGTGATTCTCCATCACCGTAAAAATGAAGGAGCAGGTTTTTACTTAGCCAACTATCCTTTTGGGGGTAAAATGGGTTTGATTTTTGATGCGTCTTTGCCCGAAAAACTCATCAAAAAGAATAATTTACCCGGCTTTTCTAGTATTTGCTGACCACATTTTCGATCTGTCTCTGGCCACGACGTCGTTTAGTTAATGTTCTTCCCGGACATTTTTTTCTATAATTGTATATTTTTACGAATAAAAAGAGATTGCCAACACATCAGCGCTGGCCAAAACAGATTAGGAAATTGAACAACTTTTGTTTTTTTTTTATTTTTGATCGTCGTAACGGATGCTCCCCACATAGGACCACAGGGGTCCCAGGGAGCATCCCAAAATGATTAAAGCAAAAGTTCAACAATTATTTACCGTCAATTTGGGTCACTCTTGCGGTTCAACAATCTGTATTTTTTTAAAATGATTCAAAGAACAGTTCAGGGCTGCATGCAAAAAATAAGAACATTCTCACTCATCGGAATTATGAAATTACTAATTATTTTTTTTCTAATTCTCATTATTTGTAAAAGCTCCAAAATGAAAAACTAAAAAATCAACAATTTTCAACTATTTTTGAAATTAAAACATTCTGTATCTACTAAATCGACAAGGGCAAGCTCAAATACACCATCAAAAATCATTTTTTTTTTCATTTTTGAAAACTTAAATTTTTTTGAGAAAAAAAAAGTTGAGTCAGAAACGGAAAAATCATATTTTTTCAAAATGTGAAAAAAAATTGTTCCATTTAAACTTATTCAGTAGGCCACACCTTGGGAACCTGTTCAGAATGTTTTTCATAATCAATGCAGCAAAATTTACGCATTTTGAGAAAAGTGCAAAAAAACACCTTTTTTTTAACTGAAAAAAGTGGAAAAAGTGGAGAAAAGGGTCTTCAAAACGAAACCATCCAAAAGTGGCATTAACTAACTGCCATTATTTTGTGAATTCAGACCCGCATGCAAAAAATTATGAAAATCCTACGGGAAGTTTTTGAGAACACATTAGTTTCTCCGGAACTTTGCTAGCACTAATTTCATTACTGTACATATAATTAAAGTCAAATCAAAAAGTCGTAAAAACTACAATTTTCAATCAATTTTGACAAATTAAAGATCAAAACGCACTAGATTGGCTATGGCAAGTTCGAATGTACCATCAGAAACCATTTTTTCCCATTTTTGAAAATTTTCATTTTTTTGAAATTAAATGTTGAGTCACAAACGGGAAAAATCATATTTTTTCGAAAAGTCAAAAAAAATTGTTCCATTTAGGCTAAATCATTAGGCCACATGTTAGGAACCTGTTTTGAATGGTTTCCATGATCAAAGCAGCAAAAGTCACCCATTTTGAGAAAAGTCGAAAAAACACCTTTTTAGTTAACTCAAAAAAGTGGAAAAAGTGGGGAAAGGGGTCTTCAAAACGAAACCATCCAAAAATGGCATTAACTAACTGCCATTATTTTGTGAATTCAGACCCGCATGCAAAAATTTACGAAAATCCTACGAGAATTTTTTGAGAACAGATTAGTTTCTCCGGAATTTTGGTAGTACTAATTTTATTACTGTACTTATAATTAAAGTCAAATCAAAAAGTCGTAAAAACTACAATTTTTAATCAATTTTGACAAATAAATGATCAAAACCCACTAAATTGGCTATGGCATGTTCGAATCTACCATCAGAAACCATTTTTTCCCATTTCTGAAAAGTTTCATTTTTTAAAAAATAAATTTTGAGTCACAAACGGGAAAAATCATATTTTTTCAAAAAGTCAAAAAAAATTGTTCCATTTAAACTAGTTCTTCAGGCCACACGTTAGGAACCTGTTCAGAATGGTTTTCATGATTAAAGCCGTAAAGTTTACCCATTTTGAGAAAAATCTAAAAAACACCTTTTTAGTTAACGCAAAAAAGTGGAAAAAGTGGGAAAAATGGTCTTCAAAATGAAACCATCGAAAAGTGGCATTAACAAACTGCCATTATTTTCCACATTCAGACCCGCATGCAAAAAATTAGGAAATTCTGACGTGCGGTTTAGCAGAACTCGATAGTTACTAGGAATATTTACCACTGTAAAAAATTTATTGCCTTTTGACCGGAAGGGGCCCCTACCCCTTCCTAATCGCTTTTTGTGCTACACGCGACCATCTAGCACCCTCAAGGTCACGTGACTTACTTTTGTTTTTGGTATTTTCTGAAACCAAAAGAGAGCGTGGTCATGCATCGACATCATGTGCTCAAGCAAATACGTGGACTTCTACGCATTCCCATTAGCAATGCGCCCTTCGGGCGCAAATGCCAATGCTCAACTAATTTTGCCAGGTGAAAAAAAAATTATTTAAAAAGTTCTGCTAAACTTTATTTTAAACTACCACCAAAAAACGGAAAGATTTCAAAGTGTAAAACAATCAAATTTTTGCCAATACCGGGCTTGCAATGAGACTGATGTTGGCAAAAGTAAAATAGAAAATGTAGAAAATGGAAAGAAAAAAATTGTTCAAAATAAGAACGCAACATCAAAAACTTATTTGATCTCCGCTCAAATCATAATTCAGATCAGGCTGATTTCAGATTTTAAGCGTAGAGTTTACGGTTACGGCTGCTCCCTCTACAGGTCCCAGAGGGACCGAGTGAGCATCCTACCTCGATCCAGGATAACGGATAGTTGTTTTTAGTTTTTCACAAAATTTTTTTTCACTATTCCTTGTTTTCAATTCCTCATGAGAAGCTGTATTAACTTTCAAAAAAAGTGATTTTATTAATCAATGCTTCCAAGAACAACTGATGTTAGGCGGTTACAAATGCGGTTGGTGAAAACTAGTAAGGGATAATGATGACAAAATTTGTAAGTTTTCAAATGAATTTAAAAACAGTTTTTTTCTTTTTTCTTTTATAAATCGGGAGAAATGAATCACTTTTTTTTTAAGTTTTCCTCGCACCACCCACTGTTCTTAAGTAATGAAGATTCCTGTTCTAGCCGTTTATAACACTTTGGCAGAAAAAACATCAATATGATGTAAAATGTTTTAAAAAAAAGAAAAATTTAAAAATTATATTTAAAAAAAAAAAATCAAAAATTCAAAATTGAAAAAAAGTGAAAATTAGTTGCATATTACGATTCAGCGTACCCAACTTAGTGGGTCTAGCGTTTTAAATTACCAAAAAATATTGAAAATTGTAGATTTTATGAAGTTTTCATTTTGGCTATTTTTCCTTGTCGCCTCCACTTAAGGCACCTTTGAGCCAACTTGAGAAACTGGAACCTAAACAAGCTGCACAGATGGTCAAAATGAGCCATTTTCAGCGTGATAACACGCCTGGAAGAAGAAAAACTCCAGAAAAGAAAGAAAATTATGAACTTTAACCTTTTTTCTTCTTTAAATGGCGATACTTAGAATAATTTTTCAGCTGAAAAGTTCAAAAAATATCAAAAATTTCAAATTTTGACAAAAATTTTAAAAAATCTCATCAGTCTATTTATTGGAGTGTTCGAGGTTTTGGGAGACCTTATCTGGCGGCTACCAACAAGTGGATCACTCATTTTAAAGTTTTGAGAAAGGTCAAAAAAACATGTTTTTTTGATTTTTTTGACAGAATTCCGGAAGCAATATCTTGGCTAAAAACAAGAATGAGGGCCTAAAATTAGTACAAACAGTACTCCCACATAAGGTACATTAGGTTGGAAACAAAAAACTTACTCTGACTCAAAAATCGTTTTTTAACTTTATTTCTGAACAAGAAATTGAAAAGAAATCAAAAACTTAAAAATATTTAGAAAAAAATGATTGTTTTGAAAAAGTGCTAATTTTTAGCTGAAACTTTTCATTTTAGCTAATAAAGCCAGAGCACTGCCCTTTAAGCTCAAATAAATTAATTAGGCAAATTATTTTCAAGTTTTTTCGTTAGAGGCTTTCATTTTGAAAAAGTATTCAAAAATGGGTAAAAAAAAGTCAAAAAAATCAATTTTCTCCGATTGAAAAGCCTCCACTACCATGATGATTAGTTCGTTAGTTAGGACTGCTGAGATCAATTTAGACGTATTTTCATAAGTATATCAAAATTTTTATTTATTTTTGAGAATTAAGCAAAATAAAAACTTTTCCCAAATTGGGCAAAAAGCCCAAATTAGCCCAAACACCTGTTAAAAATTGTTGGGTCAAAAAGTCACAAAAGGAAACCCCTATTCGTTTGACATTTTAGGGCCGCATGCAAAAAATTAGACCAATCTAACCTGACAATTTCGAGAATCGACTTTTTTGCAAAATTTCTCTATAGTCCATTTGAGGGATATTACTTGTACCGGTGGGGGCCCCTACCCCACCTCAAAAAATTTTGTAATGCTGGAACGCGGCCACCTAGCACCCTCAAGGTCACGTGACTTTTTTTTGTTTTTTGTATTTTCTGAAACCAAAAGAGAGCGTGGTCATGCATCGAAATCATGTGCTCAAGCAAATACGTGGACTTGTACGCATTCCCATTCGCAATGCGCCCTTCGGGCGAAAATGCCAATGCATAATTAATTTTGCCAGGTGAAAATTTTTTAAAGAAAAATTCTGATGAATTTTAACTTAAACTACCACCAAAAAACGCAAAGTTTTCAAAGTGTGAAATAATCAAGTTTTTGCTAATACTGGGCATGCAGAGAGACTGATTTCGGCAAAAATAAAATGGAAAATGAAGGAAATGGAAAGAAAAAAATTGTTCAAAATAAGAACGCATTATCAAAAACTTATTTGATCTCCGCTAATGTCATAATTCCGATCAGGCTGATTTCAGATTTTAAACGTAGGGTTTACAGTTACGGCTGCTCTCTCTACAGGTCCCAGAGGGACCGAGTGAGCATCCTACCTCAATCCAGGATAACGGATAGTTGTTTTTAGTTTTTCACAATTTTTTTTTCACTAATGCTTGTTTTCACTTCCTCATTAGAAGCTGTATAAATTTTTAGAAAAACTGATTTTAATAATCAATGCTTCCAAGAACAACTGATGTTAGGCGGTTACAAATGCGGTTGGTGAAAAGTAGTAAGGGATAATGATGAGAAAAATTGCAAGATTTCAAATGAATTTAAAAACAGTTTTTTTCTTTTTTTCTTTTGTAAATCGGGAGAAATGAATCAGTTTTTTTTTTTAGTTTTCCTCGCACCACCCACTGTGATTAAATAATGAAGATTCATGTTCTAGCCGTTGATAACAATTTGGCAGAAAAAACATCAATATGATGTAAAATGTTTTAAAAAAGAGAAACATTTAAAAATTATGTTTTTTTTTTAAATCAAAAAATTTGTAATTTTCAAAATTGAAAAAAAGTGAAAATTAATTGCATATTACGATTCAGCGTACCCAACTTAGTGGGTCTAGCATTTTAAATTACCAAAAAATGTTGAAAATTGTAGATTTTATGAAGTTTTCATTTTGGCTATTTTTCCTTTTCGCCTCCACTTAAGGCACCTTTGAGCCAACTTGAGAAACTGGAACCTAAACAAGCTATACACATAGTCTGAATGAGCCATTTTCAGCGTGATAACACCCCTGGAAGAAAAAAAACTGCAGAAAAGAAAGGGAATTTGGAACTTTAACCTTTTTTCTCCTTCAAATAGCGATACTTAGAATAATTTTTCAGCTGAAAAGTTCAAAAAAAATCAAAAAATTCAAATTTTGAAAAATTAGTAAAAAAATCTCATCAGTCTGTTTATTGGAGTCTTCGAGGTTTTGGGAGACCTTATCTGGCGGCTAACAACAAGTGGGTCACTTATTTTAAAATTTTGAGAAAGGTCAAAAAAACCTGTTTTTACGATTTTTTAGACAGAAATCCGAAAGCAATATCTTGGCTTAAAACAAAAACGAGGGCCTAAAAATAGTACAAACAGTACTCCCACATAAAGTACATTAGGTTGGAAACAAAAAATTGACTCTGATTCAAAAATCGTTTTTTAACTTTAATTCTGAACAAAAAATTGTAAAAAAATCAAAAACTTAAAAATTTTTTGAAAAAAATGATTGTTTCGAAAAAGTGCCAATTTTCAGCTGAAACTTTTCATTTTAGCTAAAAACGCCAGAGCAAGGCCCTTTAAGCTCAAATAAATTAATTAAGCAATTTATTTTCAAGTTTTTTCGTTAAAGGCTTTTATTTTGAAAAAGTATTCAAAAATGGGTAAAAAAAAGTTAAAAAAATCAATTTTCTCACATTCAAAAACCTCCACCACCATGATGATTAGTTCGCTAGATAGGACTGCTAAAACCAATTTAGACGTATTTTCATAAGCATATCAAAATTTTCACTTATTTTTGAGAATTAAGCAAAATAAAAACTTTTCCCAAATTGGGCAAAAAGCCCAAATTAGCCCAAACACCTGTTAAAAATTGTTGGGTCAAAAAATCACAAAAGGAAACCCCTATTCATTTGACATTTTAGGGCCGCATGCAAAAAATTAGACCATTCTAACCTGACAATTTCGAGAATCGACTTTTTTGCAAAATTTCTCTATAGTCCATTTGAGGGATATTACTTGTACCGGTGGGGGCCCCTACCCCACCTCAAAAAATTTTGTAATGCTGGAACGCGGCCACCTAGCACAATCAGGTACTAGTGGCTTGATTTTTGTTTTTAGTTTTTTCTGGAACCAAAAAAGAGCCTGGTCTTGCATCGACGTCATGTGCTCAAGCAAATACGTGGACTTCTACGCATTCCCATTCGCAATGCGCCCTTCGGGCGCAAATGCCAATGCTCAATTAATTTTGCCAGGTGAAAATTTTGTAAAGAAAAAATCTGAAAAATTTTTACTTGAACTACCACCAAAAAACGCAAAGATTTCAAAGTGTGAAACAATCAATTTTTGGCTAATACCGGGCATGCAGTGAGACTGATTTTGGCAAAAATAAAATGGAAAATGAAGGAAATGGAAAGAAAAAAATTGTTCAAAATAAGAACGCATTATCAAAAACTTATTTGATCTCCGCTAATGTCACAATTCCGATCAGACTGATTCCAGATTTTAAGCGTAGAGTTTACGGTTACGGCTGCTCCCTCTACAGGTCCCAGAGGGACCGAGTGAGCAACCTACCTCGATCCAGGATAACGGATAGTTGTTTTTAATTTTTCACAAAATTTTTTTCACTAATGCTTGTTTTCAATTCCTCATGAGAAGCTGTATAAATTTTTTAAAAAATGATTTTATTAATCAATGCTTCCAAGAACAACTGATGTTAGGGGGTTACAAATGCGGTTGGTGAAAACTGGTAAGGGATAATGATGAGAAAAATTGTAAGTTTTCAAATGAATTTAAAAACAGTTTTTTTCTTTTTTCTTTTGTAAATTGGGAGAAATGAATCAGTTTTTTTTTGTTTTCCTTGCACCACCCACTGTTCATAAGTAATGAAGATTCCTGTTCTAGCCGTTTATAACACTTTGGCAGAAACAACATCAATAGGATGTTAAATGTTTTAAAAAAGAGAAAAAATTAAAAATTATGTTTTTTTTTTAAATCAAAATTTAGTTATTTTCAAAAATGTAAAAAAGTGAAAAACAATTGCATATTACGATTCGCCGTACCCAAATTATTGGGTCTAGTATTTTAAATTATCAAAAAATGTTGAAAATTGTGGATTTTATGAAGTTTTCATTCTGGCTATTTTTCCTTGTTGCCTCCACTTAAGGCACCTTTGAGCCAACTTGAGAAACTGGAACCTAAACAAGCTATACAGATAGTCTGAATGAGCCATTTCCAGCGTGATAACACGCCTGGAAGAATAAAAAAATCCAGAAACGAAAGAAAATTTTGAACTTTAACCTTTTTTCTTCTTCAAATGGCGATACTTAGAATAATTTTTCAGCTGAAAAGTTCAAAAAAAATCAAAAAATTCGAATTTTGAAGAAATTTAAAAAAATCTCATCAGTCTGTTCATTGGAGTCTTCGAGGTTCTGGGAGACCTTATGTGGCGATTAACAACGAGTGGATCACTTATTTTAAAATTTTGAGAAAGGTCAAAAAAACATGTTTTTTCGACTTTTTTGACAGAATTTCGAAAGCAATATCTTGGCTAAAAACAAGAATGAGGGCCTAAAATTAGTACAAACAGTACTCCCACATAAGGTACATTAGGTTGGAAACAAAAAATTTACTCTGACTCAAAAATCGTTTTTTAACTTTATTTCTGAACAAGAAATTGAAAAGAAATCAAAAACTTAAAAATTTTTTGAAAAAAATGATTGTTTTGAAAAAGTGCCAATTTTTTGCTGAAACCTTTCATTTTAGCTAATAAAGCCAGAGCAATGCCCTTTAAGCTCAAATAAATTAATTATGCAAATTATTTTCAAGTTTTTTCGTTAAAGCCTTTTATTTTGAAAAAGTATTCAAAAATGGGTAAAAAAAAGTCAAAAAAATCAATTTTCTCCGATTCAAAAACCTCCACTACCATGATGATTAGTGCGTTAGATAGGACTGCTGAGATCAATTTAGACGTTCTTTCATAAGTATATCGAAATTTTTACTTATTTTTGAGAATTAAGCAAAATAAAAACTTTTCCCAAATTGGGCAAAAAGCCCAAATTAGCCCAAACACCTGTTAAAAATTGTTGGGTCAAAAAATCACAAAAGGAAACCCCTATTCGTTTGACATTTTAGGGCCGCATGCAAAAAATTAGACCAATCTAACCTGACAATTTCGAGAATCAACTTTTTTGTCAAAATTCTCTAAAGACCAATTTAGGGAGATTACTTGTACCGGTGGGGGCCCTACCCCACCTAAAAAATTTTTGAAATGCTGGAACGCGGCCACCTAGCACAATCAGGTACTAGTGTTTTTTTTTGTTTTTCGTATTTTGTCGAGCCAAAAGAGAGTGTCGTCAAGCATCGACATCATGTGGTCAAGCAAATACGTGGACTTCTACGCATTCCCATTAGCAATGCGCCCTTCGGGCGCAAATGCCAATGCTCAATTAATTTTGCCAGGTGAAAAAATAAATTAATTAAAAAGTTCTCCTAAACTTTATTTTCAACTACCACCAAAAAACGCAAAGACTTCAAGGTGTAAAACTATCAAATTTTGGCCAATACCGGGCTTGCAATGAGACTGATGTTGGCAAAAGTAAAATAGAAAATGAAGAAAATGGAAAGAAAAAAATTGTTGAAAATAAGAACGCAACATCAAAAACTTATTTGATCTCCGCTCAAATCATAATTCAGATCAGGCTGATTTCAGATTTTAAGCGTAGAATTTACGGTTACGGCTGCTCCCTCTACAGGTCCCAGAGGGACCGAGTGAGCATCCTACCTCAATCCAGGTTAACGGATAGTTGTTCTTAATTTTTCACAAAATTTTTTTACACTAATGCTTGTTTTCAATTCCTCATGAGAAGCTGTATTAATTTTTAAAAAATTGATTTTATTAATCAATGCTTCCAAGAACAACTGATGTTAGGTGGTTACAAATGCGGTTGTTGAAAACTAGTAAGGGATAATGATGAGAAAAATTGTAAGTTTTCAAATGAATTGAAAAACGGTTTTTTTCTTTTTTTCTTTTGTAAATCGGTAGAAATGAATCAATTTTTTTTCAAGTTTTCCTCGCACCACCCACTGTTCTTAAGTAATGAAGATTCCTTCTCTAGCCGTTTATAACACTTTGGCAGAAAAAACATCAATATGATGTAAAATGTTTTAAAAAAGAGAAAAATTTAAAAATTATGTTTTTTTTTTAAAATCAAAAAATTTGTAATTTTCAAAATTGAAAAAAAGTGAAAATTAATTGCATATTACGATTCAACGTACCCAACTTAGTGGGTCTAGCATTTTAAATTACCAAAAAATGTTGAAAATTGTAGATTTTATGAAGTTTTCATTTTGGCTATTTTTCCTTTTCGCCTCCACTTAAGCCACCTTTGAGCCAACTTGAGAAACTGGAACCTAAACAAGCTATACAGATAGTCTGAATGAGCCATTTTCAGCGTGATTACTTTTCTGGAAGAAAAAAAACTGCAGAAAAGAAAGGGAGTTTTGAACTTTAACCTTTTTTCTTCTTCAAATGGCGATACTTAGAATAATTTTTCAGCTGAAAAGTTAAAAAAAAATCAAAAAATTCAAATTTTGAAAAAATTTGTAAAAAAATCTCATCAGTCTGTTTATTGGAGTCTTCGAGGTTTTGAGAGACCTTATCTGGCGGCTAACAACAAGTGGGTCACTTATTTTAAAATTTTGAGAAAGGTCAAAAAAACCTGTTTTTACGATTATTTAGACAGAAATCCGAAAGCAATATCTTGGCTTAAAACAAAAATGAGGGCCTAAAAATAGTACAAACAGTACTCCCACACAAAGTACATTAGGTTGGAAACAAAAAATTGACTCTGATTCAAAAATCGTTTTTTAACTTTATTTCTGAACAAAAAATTGTAAAAAAATCAAAAACTTAAAAATTTTTTGAAAAAAATGATTGTTTCGAAAAAGTGCCAATTTTCAGCTGAAACTTTTCATTTTAGCTAAAAAAGCCAGAGCAAGGCCCTTTAAGCTCAAATAAATTAATTATGCAAATTATTTTCAAGTTTTTTCGTTAAAGGCTTTTATTTTGAAAAAGTATTCAAAAATGGGTAAAAAAAAGTCAAAAAAATCAATTTTCTCCGATTCAAAAACCTCCACTACCATGATGATTAGTTCGTTAGATAGGACTGCTGAGATCAATTTAGACTTACTTTCATAAAAATATCAAAATTTTTACTTATTTTTGAGAATTAAGCAAAATAAAAACTTTTCCCAAATTGGGCAAAAAGCCCAAATTAGCCCAAACACCTGTTAAAAATTGTTGGGTCAAAAAGTCACAAAAAGAAACCCCTATTCATTTGACATTTTAGGGCCGCATGCAAAAAATTAGACCAATCTAACCTGACAATTTCGAGAATCGACTTTTTTGCAAAATTTCTCTATAGTCCATTTGAGGGATATTACTTGTACCGGTGGGGGCCCCTACCCCACCTCAAAAAATTTTGTAATGCTGGAACGCGGCCACCTAGCACCCTCAAGGTCACGTGACTTTTTTTTTTTGGTATTTTCTGAAACCAAAAGCAAGCATGGTCATGCATCGACATCATGTGCTCAAGCAAATACGTGGACTTCTACGCATTCCCATTCGCAATGCGCCCATCGGGCTCAAATGCCAATGCTCAATTAATTTTGCCAGGTGAAAAAAAAATTATTTAAAAAGTTCTGCTAAACTTTATTTTAAACTACCACCAAAAAACGCAAAGATTTCAAAGTGTAAAACAATCAAATTTTTGCCAATACCGGGCTTGCAATGAGACTGATGTTGGCAAAAGTAAAATAGAAAATGTAGAAAATGGAAAGAAAAAAATTGTTCAAAATAAGAACGCAACATCAAAAACTAATTTGATCTCCGCTCAAATCATAATTCAGATCAGGCTGATTTCAGATTTTAAGCGTAGAATTTACGGTTACGGCTGCTCCCTCTACAGGTCCCAGAGGGACCGAGTGAGCATCCTACCTCGATCCAGGTTAACGGATAGTTGTTCTTAATTTTTCACAAATTTTTTTTTCTCTAATGCTTGTTTTCACTTCCTCATGAGAAGCTGTATTAATTTTTAAAAAATTTATTTTATCCATCAATGCTTCCAAGAACAACTGATTTTAGGCGATTACAAATGCGGTTGTTGAAACTAGTAAGGGATAATGATGAGAAAAATTGTAAGTTTTCAAATGAATTTAAAAACAGTTTTTTTCCTTTTTTTCTTTTGTAAATCGGGAGAAATGAATCAGTTTTTTTTTAAGTTTTCCTCGCACCACCCACTGTTCCTAAGTAATGAAGATTCCTGTTCTAGCCGTTTATAACACTTTGGCAGAAAAAACATCAATATGATGTAAAATGTTTTAAAAAAGAGAAAAATTTAAAAATTATGTTTTTTGTAAAAAATCAAAAAATTGTAATTTTCAAAATTGAAAAAAAGTAAAAGTTAATTGCATATTACGATTCACCGTACCCAACTTAGTGGGTATAGCATTTTAAATTACCAAAAAATGTTGAAAATTGTAGATTTTATGAAGTTTTCATTTTGGCTATTTTTCCTTGTCGCCTCCACTTAAGGCACCTTTGAGCCAACTTGAGAAACTGGAACCTAAACAAGCTATACAGATAGTCTCAATGAGCCATTTTTAGCGTGATAACACGCCTGGAAGAAAAAAAAACTCCAGAAAAGAAAGAAAATTTTGAACTTTAACCTTTTTTCTTCTTCAAATGACGATACTTAGAATAATTTTTCAGCTGAAAAGTTCAAAAAAAATCAAAAAATTCAAATTTTGAAAAAATTTATAAAAAAATCTCATCAGTCTGTTTATTGGAGTCTTCGAGGTTTTGATAGACCTCATCTGGCGGCTAACAACAAGTGGATCATTTATTATAAAAATTTGAGAAAGGTCAAAAAAACATGTTTTTTCGACTTTTTTGACAGAATTTCGAAAGCAATATCTTGGCAAAAAACAAGAATGAGGGCCTAAAATTAGTACAAACAGTACTCCCACATAAGGTACATTAGGTTGGAAACAAAAAATTTACTCTGACTCAAAAATCGTTTTTTAACTTTATTTCTGAACAAGAAATTGAAAAGAAATCAAAAACTTAAAAATTTTTTGAAAAAAATGATTGTTTTGAAAAAGTGCCAATTTTTAGCTGAAACTTTTCATTTTAGCTAATAAAGCCAGAGCAATGCCCTTTAAGCTCAAATAAATTAATTATGCAAATTATTTTCAAGTTTTTTCGTTAAAGCCTTTTATTTTGAAAAAGTATTCAAAAATGGGTAAAAAAAAGTCAAAAAAATCAATTTTCTCCGATTCAAAAACCTCCACTACCATGATGATTAGTGCGTTAGATAGGACTGCTGAGATCAATTTAGACGTTCTTTCATAAGTATATCGAAATTTTTACTTATTTTTGAGAATTAAGCAAAATAAAAACTTTTCCCAAATTGGGCAAAAAGCCCAAATTAGCCCAAACACCTGTTAAAAATTGTTGGGTCAAAAAATCACAAAAGGAAACCCCTATTCGTTTGACATTTTAGGGCCGCATGCAAAAAATTAGACCAATCTAACCTGACAATTTCGAGAATCAACTTTTTTGTCAAAATTCTCTAAAGACCAATTTAGGGAGATGTCTTGTACCGGTGGGGGCCCTACCCCACCTAAAAAATTTTTGAAATGCTGGAACGCGGCCACCTAGCACAATCAGGTACTAGTGGTGGATGTTTGTTTTTCGTATTTTGTCAAACCAAAACAGAGCGTGGTCATGCATCGACATCATGTGCTCAAGCAAATACGTGGACTTCTACGCATTCCCATTCGCAATGTGCCCTTCGGGCGCAAATGCCAATGCTCAATTAATTTTGTCGAGTGAAAATTTTGTAAAGAAAAATTCTGATGAATTTTAACTTAAATTACCACCAAAAAACGCAAAGAGTTCAAAGTGTGAAACAATCAAGTTTTTGCTACTACCGGGCATGCAGTGAGACTGATTTCGGCAAAAATGAAATGGAAAATGAAGGAAATGGAAAGAAAAAAATTGTTCAAAATAAGAACGCAATTTCAAAAACTTATTTGATCTCCGCTAATGTCATAATTCCGATCAGGCTAATTTCAGATTTTGAGCGTAGAGTTTAAGGTTACGGCTGCTCCCTCTACAGGTCCCAGAGGGACCGAGTGAGCATCCTACCTCGATGCAGGATAACGGATAGTTGCTTTTAGTTTTTCACAAAATCTTTTTTCACTAATGCTTGTTTTCAATTCCTCATGAGAAGCTGTATAAATTTTTAAAAAAATTGATTTTATTAATCAATGCTTCCAAGAACAACTGATGTTAGGCGGTTATAAATGCGGTTGGTGAAAACTAGTAAGGGATAATGATGAGAAAAAATGTAAGTTTTCAAATGAATTTAAAAACAGTTTTTTTCTTTTTTCTTTTGTAAATCGGTAGAAATGAATCAATTTTTTTTTCAAGTTTTCCTCGCACCACCCACTGTTCTTAAGTAATGAAGATTCCTTCTCTAGCCGTTTATAACACTTTGGCAGAAAAAACATCAATATGATGTAAAATGTTTTAAAAAAGAGAAAAATTTAAAAATTATGTTTTTTTTTTAAAAATCAAAAATTTGTAATTTTCAAAATTGAAAAAAAGTGAAAACTAATTGCATATTACGATTCAGCGTACCCAGCTTAGTGGGTCTAGCGTTTTAAATTACCAAAAAATGTTGAAAATTGTAGATTTTATGAAGTTTTCATTTTGGCTATTTTTCCTTGTCGCCTCCACTTAAGGCACCTTTGAGCCAACTTGAGAAACTGGAACCTGAACAAGCTTTACAGATAGTCTGAATGGGCCATTTTCAGCGTGATAACACGCCTAGAAGAAAAAAAACTCCAGAAAACAAAGAATATTTTGAACTTTAACCTTTTTTCTTCTTCAAATGGCGATACTTAGAATAGTTTTTCAGCTGAAAAGTTCAAAAAAAAATCAAAAAAATCAAATTTTGAAAAAATTTTAAAAAAATCTCATCAGTCTGTTTATTGGAGTCTTCGAGGTTTTGGGAGACCTTATCTGGCGACTAACAACAAGTGGATCACTTATTTTAAATTTTTGAGAAAGGTCAAAAAAACATGTTTTTTCGACTTTTTTGACAGAATTCCGAAAGAAATATCTTGGCTAAAAACAAAAATGAGGGACTAAATTTAGTACAAACAGTACTCCCACATAAGTTACATTAGGTTGGAAACAAAAAATTTACTCTGACTCAAAAATCGTTTTTTAACTTTATTTCTGAACAAGAAATTGAAAAGAAATCAAAAACTTAAAAATTTTTTGAAAAAAATGATTGTTTTGAAAAAGTGCCAATTTTTAGCTGAAACTTTTCATTTTAGCTAATAAAGCCAGAGCAACGCCCTTTAAGCTCAACTAAATTAATTAGGCAATTTATTTTCAAGTTTTTTCGTTAAAGGCTTTTATTTTGAAAAATTATTCAAAAATGGGTGAAAAAAAGTCAAAAAAATCAATTTTCTCCGATTCAAAAACCTCCACTACCATGATGATTAGTTCGTTAGATAGGACTGCTGAAATCAATTAAGACGTATTTTCATAAGTATATCAAAATTTTTATTTATTTTTGAGAATTAAGCAAAAAAAAAACTTTTCCCAAATTGGGCAAAATGCCCAAATTAGCCCAAACACCTGTTAAAAATTGTTGGGTCCAAAAGTCACAAAAGGAAACCCCTATTCATTTGACATTTTAGGGCCGCATGCAAAAAATTAGACCAATCTAACCTGACAATTTCGAGAATCGACTTTTTTGCAAAATTTCTCTATAGTCCATTTGAGGGATATTACTTGTACCGGTGGGGGCCCCTACCCCACCTCAAAAAATTTTGTAATGCTGGAACGCGGCCACCTAGAGGAAATTGTTTCGCCCCACCCACCCGACCAATATCATTTACCCACCCACCTGATCAGTCAGGCCACGACTACCATTTTTCGATTTGATCGAGTAACGAAAAGCTGTTTGTGATTCTCCATCACCTTAAAAATGAAGGAGCAGGTTTTTACTTAGCCAACTATCCTTTTGGGGGTAAAAAGGGTTTGATTTTTGATGCGTCTTTGCCCGAAAACCTCATCAAAAAGAATAATTTACCCGGCTTTTCTAGTATTTGCTGACCACATTTTCGATCTGTCTCTGGCCACGGCGTCGTTTAGTTAATGTTCTTCCCCGACATTTTTTTCTATAATCGTATATTTTTACGAATAAAAGAGATTGCCAATACATCAGCGCTGTCCAAAACAGATTAGGAAATTGAACAACTTTAGTTTTTTTTTTTTTTGATCGTCGTAACGGATGCTCCCCACATGGGACCACAGGGGTCCCAGGGAGCATCCCAAAAGGATTAAAGCAAAAGTTCAACAATTATTTACCCGTCAATTTGGGTCACTCTTGCGGTTCAACAATCTGTATTTTTTAAAAATGATTCCAAGAACAGTTCAGGGCTGCATGCAAAAAATAAGAACATTCTCACGCATCGGAATTAGGAAATTACTAATTATTTTTTTTAAATTCTCATTATTTGTAGTACCTTTATAAGATCCAAAATGAAAAACTAAAAAATCAACAATTTTTAACTATTTTTGAAATTAAAACATTCTGTATCTACTAAATCGACAATGGCAAGCTCAAATACACCATCAAAAATCATTTTTTTTTTTCACTTTTAAAAACTTAAATTTTTTTGAGAAAAAAAAGTTGAGTCAGAAACGGGAAAAATCATATTTTTTCAAAATGTCAAAAAAATTGTTCCATTTAAACTTATTCAGTAGGCCATACGTTGGGAACCTGTTCAGAATGTTTTACATAATCAATGCAGCAAAATTTACCCATTTTGAGAAAAGTGCAAAAAACGCCTTTTTGGTTAACTGAAAAAAGTGGAAAAAAGGGGAAAAGGGGTCTTCAAAATGAAACCATCCAAAAGTGGCATTAACTAACTGCCATTATTTTGTGAATTCAGACCCGCATGCAAAAATTTACGAAAATCCTACGTGAAGTTTTTCAGAACAGATTAGTTTCTCCGGATTTTTGGTAGTACTGATTTCTTTACTGTACTTATAATTAAAGTCAAATCAAAAAGTCGTAAAAACTACAATTTTTAATCAATTTTGACAAATAAATGATCAAAACCCACTAAATTGGCTATGGCAAGTCCGAATCTACCATCAGAAACCATTTTTTCCCATTTCTGAAAATTTTCATTTTTTAAAAAATAAATGTTGAGTCACAAACGGGAAAAATCATATTTTTTCAAAAAGTCAAAAATAATTCCTCCATTTAAACTAAATCATCAGGCCACACGTTAGGAACCTGTTCAGAATGGTTTCCATGATCAAAGCAGCAAAAGTCACCCATTTTGAGAAAAGTCGAAAAAACACCTTTTTAGTTAACTCAAAAAAGTGGAAAAAGTGGGGAAAGGGGTCTTCAAAATGAAACCATCCAAAAGTGGCATTAACAAACTGCCATTATTTTCTAATTTCAGACCTGCATGCAAAAAATTACGAAAATCCTACCTGGAGTTTTTGAGAACAGATTAGTTTCTCGGGAATTTTGGTAGTACTATTTTTATTAATATAATTATAATTAAAGTCAAAACTAAAAGTCGTAAAAACTACAATTTTTAATCAATTTTGACAAATAAATGGTCAAAACCCACTAAATTGGCTATGGCAAGTTCGAATATACCATCAGAAACCATTTTTTCCCATTTTTGAAAATTTTCATTTTTTTGAAAATAAATGTTGAGTCACAAAAGGGAAAAATCAAATTTTTTCAAAAAGTCAAAAAAAACTGTTCCAATTAAACTTATTCCTTAGGCCAAACGTTGGGAACCTGTTCAGAATGGTTTTCATGATCATAGCAGCAAAATTTACCCATTTTGAGAAAAGTCGAAAAAACACCTTTTTAGTTAACTCGAAAAAGTGGAAAAAGTGGGAAAAAGGGTCTTCAAAATGAAACCATCCAAAAGTGGCATTAACAAACTGCCATTATTTTCCAAATTCAGACCCGCATGCAAAAAATTAGGAAATTCTGACGTGCGGTTTAGCAGAACTCGATAGTTTCCTGGCATTAGTAACAACGTAAAAAATTTTTTGCCTTTTGACCGGAAGGGGCCCCTACCCCTTCCTAATCGCTTTTTGTGCTACACGCGACCATCTAGAGGAAATTGTTTCGCCCCACCCACCCGACCTAAGCCTTTACCCACCCACCTGATCAGTCAGTGCGCCTTCACGTCTTCTTTTGAAAATTGATTCATTCCGTAGCTGGAATTGGTTAATGGTTTTCCCTAATACATGAAATTTTGACAGACAGATATCCAACTATTTGATAGAGCATTTTTCGAATCACTTCTTCAAATAGATTTTCAAAAAAAGCCTAAAAAAAATCATGCGCTTTTATTAAATATGTCATCGAAGCAAAAAGAGTACCGTGTTGGTTCCATAAATGGCTCCCAGTACCCACAATGCTAAGATGCAGGAAAAATACCTTTCTATTAAATTTGAGATACAATGTCTCATGAAGGAAATGGAAACGCTATCCTAGGGTGCAGGTTTTCTGAAAAAATGGTATCAGCTGAAACATAACAGCACAACATAGCGGCTGCTCTCTATTTCTCTGCTCTTTATTCGAGGTCCCGGATGCCCCTACCTGGGACCACAAGGGTCCCAGGGCGCATCCTATAGGGATTAAAGCATCAAACGTACAATCATGAAATGAGAAATTCTAATCACTTATTACAATGTTCCATATTTCATTTTGCTCAGCAATCAGTAAACTGTTGTATTTTTAACTTGAAGAGCCTATTATATTATCAAACAAAATTTTTCGATAAAAATTACATTTTCTTTTAGTTTTTCAAACAATATTTTACAATTTGAAACAAAAAGAAACCTTGCATTTCTTTGCAGTAACTAAGTCAGTGCACTGTAGCTACACTAGTGAATGTAAAACATAGTTAAAAAAACGGACAACTGAATCTGGTTTTTTAAATTTAATGTTTTTTTGTTCGGCTTTTAAATAGGATCACGTCAATTGATAATTGAAATTGAGCAAAGACAAGAATATAACACTCGCAATTTTTGTTCAATATTGACTAGAAAAATGATCAAACCACTCTATATTGCCTATGGCAAGCTCAAAACATCCATCAAAAACCACTTTTGTTCACTTTTAAAATTGAATTATTTTTCGACCAAAAAAAATTAGAGATGAAATTGAAAAAAAAAACGAAAATTTACTTAATTTGAAAAAATTGGTGTCAAACTGCCTTATCCATAGAAACACTTTCTATGAACCTATTCAGAAAGGTTTTGTTGAGCAATGCCGAAAAAATTACCCCTTTTGAGAAAAATTCAAAAAACACATTTTTGGTTAACTCAAAAAAGTGGAAAAAGTGGGAAAAGCGGTCTTCAAAACGAAACCATCCAAAAGTTGCATTAACTAACTGCCATTATTTTTAAAATTCAGACCCGCATGCAAAAAATAACGAAAATCCTACGGGAACTTTTTGAGAACAGATTAGTTTCTCCGGAATTTTGGTAGTACTGTTTTTATTACTATAATTATAATTAAAGTCAAATCTAAAAGTCGTAAAAACTACAATTTTTAATCAATTTTGACAAATAAATGATCAAAACCCACTAAATTGGCTATGGCAAGTTCGAATATACCATCAGAAACCATTTTTTCCCACTTTTGAAATTTTTCATTTTTTTGAAAATTTATGTTGAGTCACAAACGGGAAAAACCATATTTTTTCAAAATGTCAAAAACAGTTGTTCTTTTCAAGTTAGTTCATAAGGTCACATGTTATGAACCTGTTCAGAATGGTTCTCATGTTCAAAGCCATACAAATTACCCATTTTGAGAAAAATTCAAAAAACACCTTTTTGGTTAACTCAAAAAAGTGGAAAAAGTGGAGAAAGGTGTCTTCAAAACGAAACCATCCAAAAGTGGCATTAACTAACTGCCATTTTTTTGTAAATTTAGACCCGCATGCAAAAATTTACGAAAATCCTACGTGAAGTTTTTGAGAACAGATTAGTTTCTCGGGAATTTTGGTAGTACTATTTTTATTACTATAATAATAATTAAAGTCAAAACTAAAAGTGGTAAAAACTACAATTTTTAATCAATTTTGACAAATTAATGATCAAAACCCACTAAATTGGCTATGGCAAGTTCGAATGTACCATCAGAAACAATTTTTTCCCATTTTTGAAAATTTTCATTTTTTTGAAATTAAATGTTGAGTCACAAACGGGAAAAAACAAATTTTTTCAAAAAGTCAAAAAAAAATATTCCAATTAAACTAATTCATCAGGCTACACGTTAGGAACCTGTTCAGAATAGTTTTCATGATCAAAGCAGCAAAAGTCACCCATTTTGAGAAAAGTCGAAAAAACACCTTTTTAGTTAACTCAAAAAAGTGGAAAAAGTGGGAAAAGGGGTCTTCAAAATGAAACCATCCAAAAATGGCATTAACAAACTGCCATTATTTTCCAAATTCAGACCCGCATGCAAAAAATTAGGAAATTCTGACGTGCGGTTTAGCAGAACTCGATAGTTACTAGGAAAATTTACCACTGTAAAAAATTTATTGCCTTTTGACCGGAAGGGGCCCCTACCCCTTCCTAATCGCTTTTTGTGCTACACGCGACCATCTAGCACCCTCAAGGTCACGTGACTTACTTTTGTTTTTGGTATTTTCTGAAACCAAAAGCAAGCATGGTCATGCATCGACATCATGTGCTCAAGCAAATACGTGGACTTCTACGCATTCCCATTCGCAATGCGCCCATCGGGCTCAAATGCCAATGCTCAATTAATTTTGCCAGGTGAAAAAAAAATTATTTAAAAAGTTCTGCTAAACTTTATTTTAAACTACCACCAAAAAACGCAAAGATTTCAAAGTATAAAACAATCAAATTTTTGCCAATACCGGGCTTGCAATGAGACTGATGTTGGCAAAAGTAAAATAGAAAATGTAGAAAATGGAAAGAAAAAAATTGTTCAAAATAAGAACGCAACATCAAAAACTTATTTGATCTCCGCTCAAATCATAATTCAGATCAGGCTGATTTCAGATTTTAAGCGTAGAATTTACGGTTACGGCTGCTCCCTCTACAGGTCCCAGAGGGACCGAGTGAGCATCCTACCTCGATCCAGGTTAACGGATAGTTGTTCTTAATTTTTCACAAATTTTTTTTTCTCTGATGCTTGTTTACACTTCCTCATGAGAAGCTGTATTAATTTTTAAAAAAATTATTTTATCCATCATTGCTTCCAAGAACAACTGATTTTAGGCGATTACAAATGCGGTTGTTGAAACTAGTAAGGGATAATGATGAGAAAAATTGTAAGTTTTCAAATGAATTTAAAAACAGTTTTTTTCCTTTTTTTCTTTTGTAAATCGGGAGAAATGAATCAGTTTTTTTTTTAAGTTTTCCTCGCACCACCCACTGTTCCTAAGTAATGAAGATTCCTGTTCTAGCCGTTTATAACACTTTGGCAGAAAAAACATCAATATGATGTAAAATGTTTTAAAAAAGAGAAAAATTTAAAAATTATGTTTTTTTAAAAAAATCAAAAAATTGTAATTTTCAAAATTGAAAAAAAGTAAAAGTTAATTGCATATTACGATTCACCGTACCCAACTTAGTGGGTATAGCATTTTAAATTACCAAAAAATGATGAAAATTGTAGATTTTATGAAGTTTTCATTTTGGCTATTTTTCCTTGTCGCCTCCACTTAAGGCACCTTTGAGCCAACTTGAGAAACTGGAACCTAAACAAGCTATACAGATAGTCTCAATGAGCCATTTTCAGCGTGATAACACGCCTGGAAGAAAAAAAACTCCAGAAAAGAAAGAAAATTTTGAACTTTAACCTTTTTTCTTCTTCAAATGGCGATACTTAGAATAATTTTTCAGCTGAAAAATTCAAAAGAAATCAAAAAATTCAAATTTTGAAAATTTTTTTAAAAAATCTCATCAGTCTGTTTATTGGAGTCTTCCAGGTTTTGAGAGATCTTATCTGGCGGCTAACAACAAAAGGATCATTTATTATAAAAATTTGAGAAAGGTCAAAAAAACATGTTTTTTCGACTTTTTTGACAGAATTTCGAAAGCAATATCTTGGCAAAAAACAAGAATGAGGGCCTAAAATTAGTACAAACAGTACTCCCACATAAGGTACATTAGGTTGGAAATAAAAAATTTACTCTGACTCAAAAATCGTTTTTTAACTTTATTTCTGAACAAGAAATTGAAAAGAAATCAAAAACTTAAAAATTTTTTGAAAAAAATGATTGTTTTGAAAAAGTGCCAATTTTTAGCTGAAACTTTTCATTTTAGCTAATAAAGCCAGAGCAATGCCCTTTAAGCTCAAATAAATTAATTATGCAAATTTTTTTCAAGTTTTTTCGTTAAAGCCTTTTATTTTGAAAAAGTATTCAAAAATGGGTAAAAAAAAGTCAAAAAAATCAATTTTCTCCGATTCAAAAACCTCCACTACCATGATGATTAGTGCGTTAGATAGGACTGCTGAGATCAATTTAGACGTTCTTTCATAAATATATCAAAATTTTTACTTATTTTTGAGAATTAAGCAGAATAAAAACTTTTCCCAAATTGGGCAAAAAGCCCAAATTAGCCCAAACACCTGTTAAAAATTGTTGGGTCAAAAAATCACAAAAGGAAACCCCTATTTGTTTGACATTTTAGGGCCGCATGCAAAAAATTAGACCAATCTAACCTGACAATTTCGAGAATCAACTTTTTTGTCAAAATTCTCTAAAGACCAATTTAGGGAGATTACTTGTACCGGTGGGGGCCCTACCCCACCTAAAAAATTTTTGAAATGCTGGAACGCGGCCACCTAGCACCCTCAAGGTCACGTGACTTACTTTTGTTTTTGGTATTTTCTGAAACCAAAAGAGAGCGTGGTCATGCATCGACATCACATCATGTGCTCAAACAAATACGTGGACTTCTACGCATTCCCATTCGCAGTGCGCCCTTCGGGCGCAAATGCCAATGCTCAATTAATTTCGCCAGGTGAAAATTTTTTAAAGAAAAATTCTGATAAATTTTAACTTAAACTACCATCAAAAAACGCAAAGATTTCAAAGTGTGAAACAATAAAGTTTTTGCTAATACCGGGCATGCAGTGAGACTGATTTTGGCAAAAATAAATTGAAAAATGAAGGAAATGGAAAGAAAAAAATTGTTCAAAATAAGAACGCAACATCAAAAACTTATTTGATCTCCGCTAAGGTCATAATTCCGATCAGGCTGATTTCAGATTTTAAGCGTAGATTTTACGGTTACGGCTGCTCCCTCTACAGGTCCCAGAGGGACCGAGTGAGCATCCTACCTCGATCCAGGTTAACGGATAGTTGTTCTTAATTTTTCACAAAATTTTTTTTCACTAATGCTTCTTTTCATTTCCTCATGAGAAGCTGTATTAATTTTTAAAAAATTGATTTTATTAATCAATGCTTCCAAGAACAACTGATGTTAGGCGGTTGCAAATGCGGTTGCTGAAAACTAGTAAGGGATAATGATGAGAAAAATTGTAAGTTTTCAAATGAATTTAAAAACAGTTTTTTTCTTTTTTTCTTTTGTAAATCGGAAGAAATGAATCAGTTTTTTTAAAAGTTTTCCTCGCACCAACCACTGTTCTTAAGTAATGAAGATTCCTGTTCTAGCCGTTTATAACACTTTGGCAGAAAAAACATCAATATGATGTAAAATGTTTTAAAAAAGAGAAAAATTTAAAAATTATGTTTTTTTTTTAAAATCAAAAATTTGTAATTTTCAAAATTGAAAAAAAGTGAAAATTAATTGCATATTACGATTCAGCGTACCCATTTTAGTGGGTATAGCATTTTGAATCACCAAAAAATGTTAAAAATTGTAGATTTTATGAAGTTTTCATTGTGGCTATTTTTCCTTGTCGCCTCCACTTAAGGCACCTTTGAGCCAACTTGAGAAAGTGGAACCTAAACAAGCTATACAGATAGTCTGAATGAGCCATTTTCAGCGTGATAACACGCCTGGAAGAAAAAAAACTGCAGAAAAGAAAGGAAATTTTGAACTTTAACCTTTTTTCTTCTTAAAATGGCGACACTTAGAATAATTTTTCAGCTGAAAAGTTCGAAAAAAATCAAAAAGTTCAAATTTTGAAAAAAATTTAAAAAAATCTCATCAGTCTGTTTATTGGAGTCTTCGAGGTTTTGGGAGACCTTATCTGGCGGCTAACAACAAGTGGATCACTTCTTTTAAAATTTTGAGAAAGGTCAAAAAAACCTGTTTTTACGATTTTTTAGACAGAATTCCGAAAGCAATATCTTGGCAAAAAACAAGAATGAGGGCCTAAAATTAGTACAAACAGTACTCCCACATAAGGTACATTAGGTTGGAAACAAAAAATTTACTCTGACTCAAAAATCGTTTTTTAACTTTATTTCTGAACAAGAAATTGAAAAGAAATCAAAAACTTAAAAATTTTTTGAAAAAAATGATTGTTTTGAAAAAGTGCCAAATTTTAGCTGAAACTTTTCATTTTAGCTAATAAAGCCAGAACAATGCCCTTTAAGCTCAAATAAATTAATTATGCAAATTATTTTCAAGTTTTTTCGTTAAAGCCTTTTATTTTGAAAAAGTATTCAAAAATGGGTAAAAAAAAGTCAAAAAAATCAATTTTCTCCGATTCAAAAACCTCCACTACCATGATGATTAGTGCGTTAGATAGGACTGCTGAGATCAATTTAGACGTTCTTTCATAAATATATCAAAATTTTTACTTATTTTTGAGAATTAAGCAGAATAAAAACTTTTCCCAAATTGGGCAAAAAGCCCAAATTAGCCCAAACACCTGTTAAAAATTGTTGGGTCAAAAAATCACAAAAGGAAACCCCTATTCGTTTGACATTTTAGGGCCGCATGCAAAAAATTAGACCAATCTAACCTGACAATTTCGAGAATCAACTTTTTTGTCAAAATTCTCTAAAGACCAATTTAGGGAGATTACTTGTACCGGTGGGGGCCCTACCCCACCTAAAAAATTTTTGAAATGTTGGAACGCGGCCACCTAGCACCCTCAAGGTCACGTGACTTAATTTTGTTTTTGGTATTTTCTGAAACCAAAAGAGAGCGTGGTCATGAATTCAAATCATGTGCTCAAGCAAATACGTGAACTTCTACGCATTCCCATTCGCAATGCGCCCATCGGGCGCAAATGCCAATGCTCAATTAATTTTGCCAGGTGAAAAAAAAGGTTAATTAAAAAGTTTAGATAAAGTTTACTTTAAACTACCACCAAAAAACGCAAAGCTTTCAAAGTGTAAGACAATCAAGTTTTTGTCATTACCGGACATGCAGTGAGACTGGTTTTGGCAAAAGTAAAATAGAAAATGTAGAAAATAGAAAGTGAAGAATTGTTCAAAAAAAGAACGCAACATCTGAGATTAATTTGATCTCCGATAATGACAAAATTATGATCAGGCTGATTTTAGATTAAAGCGTACAATTTACGGTTGCGGCTGCTCCCTCTAACGGTCCCAGAGGGACCGAGTGAGCATCCTACCTCGATCCAGGATAACGGATAGTTGTTTTTCATTTTTCATAATATTTTTTTTCTTTAATGCTTGTTTTCATTTTCTCATGAGAAGCTGTAGACATTTCAAAACATTTTGATTTCTTTAAACAATGGTTCTAAAAACAACTGACGTTAGGCGCTTACAAATACGGTTGAAGAAAACTGGTAAAGGATAATGTTGAGAAAAATTGTAAGGTTTCAAGAAAATTAAAAAAACAGTTTTTTCTTTTTTTCTTTTGTAAATCGGGAAAAATTATTCAATTTTTTTTTAATTTTCCTCGCACCACCCACTGATCTTAAGTAGTGAAGATTCATGTTCTAGCCGTTTATAACACTTTGCCAGAAAAAACATCAATATATTGTAAAATGTTTTAAAATAGAGAAAAATTAAAAATTTTCTTTTTTTTTGAAAAAATCAAAATTTAGTAATTTTCAAAAATGGAAAAAAGTGAAAAACAATTGCATATTACGATTCACCGTACCCATATTAGTGGGTCTAGCATTTTAAATTATCAAAAAATGTTGAAAATTAAGGATTTTATGAAGTTTTCATTTTGGCTATTTTTCCTTGTCGCCTCCACTTAAGGCACCTTTGAGCCAACTTGAGAAACTGGAATCTAAACAAGCTGCACAGATGGTCAAAATGAGCCATTTTCAGCGTGATAACACGCCTGGAAGAAAAAAACTCCAGAAAAGAAAGAAAATTATGAACTTTAACCTTTTTTCTTCTTCAAATGGCGATACTTAGAATAATTCTTCAGCTGAAAAGTTCAAAAAATATCGAAAATTTCAAATTTTGAGAAAAATTTTTTAAAATCTCATCAGTCTATTTATTGGAGTGTTCGAGGTTTTGGGAGACCTTATCTGGCGGCTACCAACAAGTGGATCACTTATTTTAAAGTTTTGAGAAAGGTCAAAAAAACATGTTTTTTCAATTTTTTTGACAGAATTCCGGAAGCAATATCTTGGCTAAAAACAAGAATGAGGGCCTAAAATTAGTACAAACAGTACTCCCACATAAGGTACATTAGGTTGGAAACAAAAAATTTACTCTGACTCAAAAATCGTTTTTTAACTTTATTTCTGAACAAGAAATTGAAAAGAAATCAAAAACTTAAAAATTTTTTGAAAAAAATGATTGTTTTGAAAAAGTGCCAATTTTTTGCTGAAACTTTTCATTTTAACTAATAAAGCCAGAGCAATGCCCTTTAAGCTCAAATAAATTAATTATGCAAATTATTTTCAAGTTTTTTCGTTAAAGCCTTTTATTTTGAAAAAGTAGTCAAAAATGGGTGAAAAAAAGTCAAAAAAATCAATTTTCTCCGATTCAAAAACCTCCACTACCATGATGATCAGTGCGTTAGATAGGACGGCTGAGATCAGTTTAGACTTATTTTCATAAAAATATCAAAATTTTTACTTATTTTTGAGAATTAAGCAAAATAAAAACTTTTCCCAAATTGGGCAAAAAGCCCAAATTAGCCCAAACACCTGTTAAAAATTGTTGGGTCAAAAAATCACAAAAGGAAACCCCTATTCGTTTGACATTTTAGGGCCGCATGCAAAAAATTAGACCAATCTAACCTGACAATTTCGAGAATCGACTTTTTTGTCAAAATTCTCTAAAGACCAATTTAGGGAGATTACTTGTACCGGTGGGGGCCCTACCCCACCTAAAAAATTTTTGAAATGCTGGAACGCGGCCACCTAGCACAATCAGGTACTAGTGGCTTGATTTTGGTTTTTAATATTGTCTGGAACCAAAAGAGAGTGTCGTCAAGCATCGACGTCATGTGGTCAAGCAAATACGTGGACTTCTACGCATTCCCATTAGCAATGCGCCCTTCGGGCGCAAATGCCAATGCTCAATTAATTTTGCCTGGTGAAAAAATAAATTAATTAAAAAGTTCTCCTAAACTTTATTTTCAACTACCACCAAAAAACGCAAAGATTTCAAGGTGTAAAACTATCAAATTTTGGCCAATACCGGGCTTGCAATGAGACTGATGTTGGCAAAAGTAAAATAGAAAATGAAGAAAATGGAAAGAAAAAAATTGTTGAAAATAAGAACGCAACATCAAAAACTTATTTGATCTCCGCTCAAATCATAATTCAGATCAGGCTGATTTCAGATTTTAAGCGTAGAATTTACGGTTACGGCTGCTCCCTCTACAGGTCCCAGAGGGACCGAGTGAGCATCCTACCTCGATCCAGGTTAACGGATAGTTGTTCTTAATTTTTCACAAAATTTTTTTACACTAATGCTTGTTTTCAATTCCTCATGAGAAGCTGTATTAATTTTAAAAAAATTGATTTTATTAATCAATGCTTCCAAGAACAACTGATGTTAGGCGGTTATATTTGCGGTTGTTGAAAACTAGTATGGGATAATGATGAGAAAAATTGTAAGTTTTCAAATGAATTGAAAAACGTTTTTTTTCCTTTTTTTCTTTTGTAAATCGGTAGAAATGAATCATTTTTTTTTAATTTTCCTCGCACCACCTACTGTTCTTAAGTAATGAAGATTCCTTCTCTAGCCGTTTATAACACTTTGGCAGAAAAAACATCAATATGATGTAAAATGTTTTAAAAAAGAGAAAAAATTAAAAATTATGTTTTTTTTTAAAAATCAAAAAATTTGTAATTTTCAAAATTGAAAAAAAGTGAATATTAATTGCATATTACGATTCAGCGTACCCAACTTAGTGGGTCTAGCATTTTAAATTACCAAAAAATGTTGAAAATTGTAGATTTTATGAAGTTTTCATTTTGGCTATTTTTCCTTTTCGCCTCCACTTAAGGCACCTTTGAGCCAACTTGAGAAACTGGAACCTAAACAAGCTATACAGATAGTCTGAATGAGCCATTTTCAGCGTGATAACACCCCTGGAAGAAAAAAAACTGCAGAAAAGAAAGGGAATTTTGAACTTTAACCTTTTTTCTTCTTCAAATGGCGATACTTAGAATAATTTTTCAGCTGAAAAGTTCAAAAAAAATCAAAAAATTAAAATTTTGAAAAAATTTGTAAAAAAATCTCATCAGTCTGTTTATTGGAGTCTTCGAGGTTTTGGGAGACCTTATCTGGCGGCTAACAACAAGTGGGTCACTTATTTTAAAAATTAGAGAAAGGTCAAAAAAACATGTTTTTTCGGTTTTTTTGACAGAATTCCTAAAGCGATATCTTGGCTAAAAACAAAAATGAGGGCCTAAAATTAGTACAAACAGTACTCTCACATAAGGTACATTAGGTTGGAAACAAAAAATTGACTCTGACTCAAAAATCATTTTTTAACTTTATTTCTGAACAAAAAATTGTAAAAAAATCAAAAAGTTAAAATTTTTTTGAAAAAAATGATTGTTTTGAAAAAGTGCCAATTTTTAGCTGAAACTTTTCTTTTTAGCTAATAAAGCCAAAGCAATGCCCTTTAAGCTCAAATAAATTAATTAAGCAGATTATATTCAAGTTTTTTCGTTAAAGGCTTTTATTTTGAAAAGTTAGTCAAAAATGGGTTAAAAAAAGTCAAAAAAATCAAATTTCTCAGATTTAAAAACCTCCACTACCATGATGATTAGTTCGTTAGATAGGACTGCTGAGATCAATTTAGACGTATTTTCATAAGCATATCAAAATTTTTACTTATTTTTGAGAATTAAGCAAAATAAAAACTTTTCCCAAATTGGGCAAAAAGCCCAAATTAGCCCAAACACCTGTTAAAAATTGTTGGGTCAAAAAATCACAAAAGAAAACTCCTATTCATTTGACATTTTAGGGCCGCATGCAAAAAATTAGACCATTCTAACCTGACAATTTCGAGAATCGACTTTTTTGCAAAATTTCTCTATAGTCCATTTGAGGGATATTACTTGTACCGGTGGGGGCCCCTACCCCACCTCAAAAAATTTTGTAATGCTGGAACGCGGCCACCTAGCACCCTCAAGGTCACGTGTGTGATTTTTGTTTTTGGTATTTTCTGAAAACAAAAGAGAGCGTGGTCATGCATCTACATCATGTGCCCAAGCAAATACGTGGACTTCTACGCAATCCCATTCGCAAGGCGCCCTTCGGGCGCAAATGCCAAGGCTCAATTAATTTTGCCAGGTGAAAATGTTTTAAAGAAAAATTCTGATGAATTTTAACTTAAACTACCACCAAAAAACGCAAAGTTTTCAAAGTGTGAAACAATCAAGTTTTTGGTAATACCGGGCATGCAGAGAGACTGATTTGGGCAAAAATAAAATGGAAAATGAAGGAAATGGAAAGAAAAAAATTGTTCAAAATAAGAACGCATTATCAAAAATTATTTGATCTCCGCTAATGTCATAATTCCGATCAGGCTGATTTCAGATTTTAAGCGTAGGGTTTACAGTTACGGCTGCTCTCTCTACAGGTCCCAGAGGGACCGAGTGAGCATCCTACCTCGATCCAGGATAACGGATAGTTGTTTTAAGTTTTTCACAATTTTTTTTACACTAATGCTTGTTTTCACTTCCTCATGAGAAGCTGTATAATTTTTTAGAAAAAATAATTTTAATAATCAATGCTTCCAAGAACAACTGATGTTAGGCGGTTACAAATGAGGTTGGTGAAAAGTAGTAAGGGATAATGATGAGAAAAATAGCAAGTTTTCAAATGAATTTAAAAACAGTTTTTTTCTTTTTTTCTTTTGTAAATCGGGAGAAACGAATCAGTTTTTTAAAGTTTTCCTGGCACCACCCACTGTTACTAAATAATGAAGATTCATGTTCTAGCCGTTAATAACAATTTGGCAGAAAAAACATCAATATGATGTAAAATGTTTTAAAAAAGAGAAAAATTTAAAAATTATGTTTTTTTTTAGAAAAAAAAAATTGTAATTTTCAAAATTGAAAAAAAGTGAAAATTAATTGCCTATTACGATTCAGCGTACCCAATTTAGTGGGTCTAGCATTTTAAATTACCAAAAAACGTTGAAAATTGTAGATTTTATGAAGTTTTCATTTTGGCTATTTTTCCTTGTCGCCTCCACTTAAGGCACCTTTGAGCCAACTTGAGAAACTGAAACCTAAACAAGCTACACAGATAGTCTGAATGAGCCATTTTCAGCTTGATAACACGCCAGGAAGAAAAAAAACTGTAGAAAAGAATGAAAATTTTGAACTTTAACCTTTTTTCTTCTTCAAATGGCGTTACTTAGAATAATTTTTCAGCAGAAAAGTTGAAAAAAAATCAAAAAATTCAAATTTTGAAAAAATTTTAAAAAAATCTCATCAGTCTGTTTATTGGAGTCTTCGAGATTTTGGGAGACCTTATCTGGTGGCTAACATCAAAAGATCACTTATTTTGAAATTTCGAGAAAGGTCAAAAAAACATGTTTTTTCGATTTTTTTGACAGAATTCCGAAAGCAATATCTTGGCTTAAAACAAAAATGAGGGCCTAAAATTAGTACAAACAGTACTCCCACATAAAGTACATTAGGTTGGAAACAAAAAATTGACTCTGACTCAAAAATCGTTTTTAAACTTTATTTCTGAACAAAAAATTGTAAAAAAATCAAAAATTTAAATTTTTTTTGAAAAAAATGATTGTTTTGAAAAAGTGCCTATTTTTAGCTGAAACTTTTCATTTTAGCTAAGAAAGCCAGAGCAATGCCCTTTAAGCTCTAATAAATTAATAAACCAAATTGTTTTCAAGTTTTTTCGTCAAAGGTTTTTATTTTGAAAAAGTATTCAAAAATGGGTAAAAAAAAGTCAAAAAAATCAATTTTCTCCGATTCAAAAACCTCCACTACCATGATGACTAGTGCGTTAGATAGGACTGCTGAGATCAATTTAGACGTTCTTTCATAAGTATATCAAAATTTTTACTTATTTTTGAGAATTAGGCAAAATAAAAACTTTTCCCAAATTGGGCAAAAAGCCCAAATTAGCCCAAACACCTGTTAAAAATTGTTGGGTCAAAAAATCACAAAAGGAAACCCCTATTCGTTTGACATTTTAGGGCCGCATGCAAAAAATTAGACCAATCTAACCTGACAATTTCGAGAATCAACTTTTTTGTCAAGATTCTCTAAAGACCAATTTAGGGAGATTACTTGTACCGGTGGGGGCCCTACCCCACCTAAAAAATTTTTGAAATGCTGGAACGCGGCCACCTAGCACAATCAGGTACTAGTGGCTTGTTTTGAGTTTTTAGTAATTTCTGGAACCAAAAGAGAGTGTCGTCAAGCAACGACATCATGTGGTCAAGCAAATACGTGGACTTCTACGCATTCCCATTCGCAATGCGCCCTTCGGCGCAAATGCCAATGCTCAATTAATTTTGCCAGGTGAAAAAAAAATTTTAAAGAAAAATTCTGATAAATTTTAATTTAAACTATCACCAAAAAACGCAAAGATTTCAAAGTGTGAAACAATCAAGTTTTTGCTATTACCGGGCTTGCAATGAGACTGATGTTGGCAAAAGTAAAATAGAAAATGTAGAAAGTGGAAAGAAAAAAAATGTTCAAAATAAGAACGCAACATCAAAAACTTATTTGATCTCCGCTCAAATCATAATTCAAATCAGGCTGATTTCAGATTTTAAGCGTAGATTTTACGGTTACGGCTGCTCCCTCTACAGGTCCCAGAGGGACCGAGTGAGCATCCTACATCGATCCAGGTTAACGGATAGTTGTTCTTAACTTTTCACAAAATTTTTTTACACTAATGCTTGTTTTCAATTACTCATGAGAAGCTGTATTAATTTAAAAAAAATTGATTTTATTAATCAATGCTTCCAAGAATAACTGATGTTAGGCGGTTACAAATGCGGTTGTTGAAAACTAGTAAGTGATAATGATGAGAAAAACTGTAAGTTTTCAAATGAATTTAAAAACTGTTTTTTTCTTTTTTTCTTTTGTAAATCGGTAGAAATGAATCATTTTTTTTTTCAAGTTTTCCTCGCAACACCCACTGTTCTTAAGTAATGAAGATTCCTCTTCTAGCCGTTTATAATACTTTGGCAGAAAAAACATCAATATGATGTAAAATGTTTTAAAAAAGAGAAAAATTTAAAAATTATGTTTTTTTTTAAAAATCAAAAATTTGTAATTTTCAAAATTGAAAAAAAAGTAAAAACTAATTACATATTACGATTCAGCGTACCCAACTTAGTGGCTATAGCATTTTGAATTACCAAAAAATGTTGAAAATTGTAGATTTTATGAAGTTTTCATTTTGGCTATTTTTCCTTTTCGCCTCCACTTAAGGCTTCTTTGAGCCAACTTGAGAAACTGGAATCTAAACAAGCTATACAGATAGTCTGAATGAGCCATTTTCAGCGTGATAACACCCCTGGAAGAAAAAAAACTGCAGAAAAGAAAGGGAATTTTGAACTTTAACCTTTTTTCTTCTTCAAATGGCGATACTTAGAATAATTTTTCAGCTGAAAAGTTCAAAAAAAATCAAAAAAATCAAATTTTGAAAAAATTTTAAAATAATCTCATCAGTCTGTTTATTGGAGTCTTCGAGGTTTTTGGAGACCTTATCTGGCGGCTAAAAACAAGTGGATCACTTATTTTAAAATTTTGAGAAAGATCAAAAAAACATTTTTTTTCGACTTTTTTGACAGAATTCCGAAAGCAATATCTTGGCTAAAAACAAAAATGAGGGCCTGAAATTAGTACAAACAGTACTCCCACATAAAGTACATTAGGTTGGAAACAAAAAATTTACTCTGATTCAAAAATCGTTTTTTAACTTTATTTCTGAACAAAAAATTGTAAACAAATCAAAAACTTAAAAATTTTTTGAAAAAAATGATTGTTTTGAAAAAGTGCCAATTTTCAGCTGAAACTTTTCATTTTAGCTAAAAAAGCCAGAGCAAGGCCCTTTAAGCTCAAATAAATTAATTAAGCAAATTAAATTCAAGTTTTTTCGTTAAAGGCTTTTATTTTGAAAAAGTATTCAAAAATGGGTAAAAAAAAGTCAAAAAAATCAATTTTCTCAGATTCAAAAACCTCCACTACCATGATGATTAGTTCGTTAGATAGGACTGCTGAGATCAATTTAGACTTACTTTCATAAAAATATCAAAATTTTTATTTATTTTTGAGAATTAAGCAAAATAAAAACTTTTCCCAAATTGGGCAAAAAGCCCAAATTAGCCCAAACACCTGTTAAAAATTGTTGGGTCAAAAAGTCACAAGAGGAAACCCCTATTCGTTTGACATTTTAGGGCCGCATGCAAAAAATTAGACCATTCTAACCTGACAATTTCGAGAATCGACCTTTTTGCAAAATTTCTCTATAGTCCATTTGAGGGATATTACTTGTACCGGTGGGGGCCCCTACCCCACCTCAAAAAATTTTGTAATGCTGGAACGCGGCCACCTAGCACAATCAGGTACTAGTGGTGGATGTTTGTTTTTCGTATTTAGTCAAACCAAAAGAGAGTGCCGTCAAGCATCGACATCATGTGGTCAAGCAAATACATGGACTTCTACGCATTCCCATTAGCAATGCGCCCTTCGGGCGCAAATGCCAATGCTCAATTCATTTTGCCAGGTGAAAAAAAAACATTAATTAAAAAGTTCAGATAAATTTTACTTTAAACTACCACCAAAAATTGTAAAGCTTTCAGAGTGTAAGACAATCAAGTCTTTGCCATTACCGGACATGCAGTGAGACTGGTTTTGGCAAAAGTAAAATAGAAAATGTAGAAAATAGAAAGAAAGATTTGTTCAAAAAAAAGAACGCAACATCAAAAACTTATTTGATCTCCGCTAATGTCATAATTCCGATCAGGCTGATTTCAGATTTTAAGCGTAGAGTTTACGGTTACGGCTGCTCCCTCTACAGGTCCCAGAGGGACCGAGTGAGCATCCTACCTCGATCCAGGATAACGGATAGTTGTTTTTAGTTTTTCACAAAATTTTTTTTCACTATTCCTTGTTTTCAATTCCTCATGAGAAGCTGTATTAACTTTCAAAAAAATTGATTATATTAATCAATGCTTCCAAGAACAACTGATGTGAGGCGGTTACAAATGCGGTTGGTGAAAACTAGTATGGGATAATGATGACAAAATTTGTAAGTTTTCAAATGAATTTAAAAACAGTTTTTTGCTTTTTTCTTTTATAAATTGGGAGAAATGAATCACTTTTTTTTAAGTTTTCCTCGCACCACCCACTGTTCTTAAGTAATGAAGATTCCTGTTCTAGCCGTTTATAACACTTTGGCAGAAAAAACATCAATATGATGTAAAATGTTTTAAAAAAAAGAAAAATTTAAAAATTATGTTTTACAAAAAAAATCAAAAACTTGTAATTTTCAAAATTGAAAAAAAGTGAAAATTAGTTGCATATTACGATTCAGCGTACCCAACTTAGTAGGTCTAGCATTTTAAATTACCAAAAAATATTGAAAATTGTAGATTTTATGAAGTTTTCATTTTGGCTATTTTTCCTTGTCGCCTCCACTTAAGGCACCTTTGAGCCAACTTGAGAAACTGGAACCTAAACAAGCTGCACAGATGGTCAAAATGAGCCATTTTCAGCGTGATAACACGCCTGGAAGAAAAAAAACTCCAGAAAAGAGAGAAAATTATGAACTTGAACCTTTTTTCTTCTTCAAATGGCGATACTTAGAATAATTTTTCAGCTGAAAAGTTCAAAAAATATCAAAAATTTCAAATTTTGACAAAAATTTTAAAAAATCTCATCAGTCTATTTATTGGAGTGTTCGAGGTTTTGGGAGACCTTATCTGGCGGCTACCAACAAGTGGATCACTTATTTTAAAGTTTTGAGAAAGGTCAAAAAAACATGTTTTTTCGATTTTTTTGACAGAATTCCGGAAGCAATATCTTGGCTAAAAACAAGAATGAGGGCCTAAAATTAGTACAAACAGTACTCCCACATAAGGTACATTAGGTTGGAAACAAAAAACTTACTCTGACTCAAAAATCGTTTTTTAACTTTATTTCTGAAGAAGAAATTGAAAAGAAATCAAAAACTTAAAAATTTTTTGAAAAAAATGATTGTTTTGAAAAAGTGCCAATTTTTAGCTGAAACTTTTCATTTTAGCTAATAAAGCCAGAGCAATGCCCTTTAAGCTCAAATAATTTAATTATGCAAATTATTTTCAAGTTTTTTCGTTAAAGCCTTTTATTTTGAAAAAGTATTCAAAAATGGGTAAAAAAAATTCAAAAAAATCAATTTTCTCCGATTCAAAAACCTCCACTACCATGATGATTAGTGCGTTAGATAGGACTGCTGAGATCAATTTAGACGTTCTTTCATAAGTATATCAAAATTTTTACTTATTTTTGAGAATTAGGCAAAATAAAAACTTTTCCCAAATTGGGCAAAAAGCCCAAATTAGCCCAAACACCTGTTAAAAATTGTTGGGTCAAAAAATCACAAAAGGAAACCCCTATTCGTTTGACATTTTAGGGCCGCATGCAAAAAATTAGACCAATCTAACCTGACAATTTCGAGAATCAACTTTTTTGTCAAGATTCTCTAAAGACCAATTTAGGGAGATTACTTGTACCGGTGGGGGCCCTACCCCACCTAAAAAATTTTTGAAATGTTGGAACGCGGCCACCTAGCACCCTCAAGGTCACGTGTTGGATTTTTGTTTTTGGTATTTTCTGAAAACAAAAGAGAGCGTGGTCATGCATCGACATCATGTGCTCAAGCAAATACGTGGACTTCTACGCATTCCCATTCGCAATGCGCCCTTCGGGCGCAAATGCCAATGCTCAATTAATTTTGCCAGGTGAAAATTTTTTAAAGAAAAATTCTGATGAATTTTAAGTTAAACTACCACCAAAAAACGCAAAGTTTTCAAAGTGTGAAACAATCAAGTTTTTGCTAATACCGGGCATGCAGAGAGACTGGTTTCGGCAAAAATAAAATGGAAAATGAAGGAAATGGAAAGAAAAAAATTGTTCAAAATAAGAACGCATTATGAAAAACTTATTTGATCTCCGCTAATGTCATAATTCCGATCAGGCTGATTTCAGATTTTAAGCGTAGGGTTTACAGTTACGGCTGCTCTCTCTACAGGTCCCAGAGGGACCGAGTGAGCATCCTACCTCGATCCAGGATAACGGATAGTTGTTTTTAGTTTTTCACAATTTTTTTTTCACTAATGCTTGTTTTCACTTCCTCATGAGAAGCTGTATAAATTTTTAGAAAAACTGATTTTAATAATCAATGCTTCCAAGAATAACTGATGTAAGGCGGTTACAAATGCGGTTGGTGAAAAGTAGTAAGGGATAATGATGAGAAAAATTGCAAGTTTTCAAATGAATTTAAAAACAGTTTTTTTTCTTTTTTCTTTTGTAAATTGGGAGAAATGAATCAGTTTTTTTTTTGTTTTCCTTGCACCACCCATTGTTCTTAAGTAATGAAGATTCCTGTTCTAGCCGTTTATAACACTTTGGCAGAAACAACATCAATATGATGTAAAATGTTTTAAAAAAGAGAAAAAATTAAAAATTATGTTTTTTTTTTTAAAATCAAAATTTAGTTATTTTCAAAAATGTAAAAAAGTGAAAAACAATTGCATATTACGATTCACCGTACCCAAATTAGTGGGTCTAGTATTTTAAATTATCAAAAAATGTTGAAAATTGTGGATTTTATGAAGTTTTCATTCTGGCTATTTTTCCTTGTTGCCTCCACTTAAGGCACCTTTGAGCCAACTTGAGAAACTGGAACCTAAACAAGCTATAAAGATAGTCTGAATGAGCCATTTTCAGCGTGATAACACGCCTGGAAGAATAAAAAAATCCAGAAACGAAAGAAAATTTTGAACTTTAACCGTTTTTCTTCTTCAAATGGCGATACTTAGAATAATTTTTCAGCTGAAAAGTTCAAAAAAAATCAAAAAATTCAAATTTTGAAGAAATTTAAAAAAATCTCATCAGTCTGTTCATTGGAGTCTTCGAGGTTTTGATAGACCTTATCTGGCGGCTAACAACTAAAGGATCACTTATTTTAAAAATTTGAGAAAGATCAAAAAAACATGTTTTTTCGATTTTTTTGACAGAATTCCGAAAGCGATATCTTGGCTAAAAACAAAATTGAGGGCCTAAAATTAGTAAAAAAAGTACTCCCACACAAAGTACATTAGGTTGGAAACAAAAAAAAGACTCTGACTCAAAAATCGTTTTTTAACTTTATTTCTGAACAAAAAATTGTAAAAAAATCAAAAAGTTAAATTTTTTTTGAAAAAAATGATTTTTTTGAAAAAGTGCCAATTTTTAGCTGAAACTTTTCATTTTAGCTAAGAAAGCCAGAGCAATGCCCTTTAAGCTCAAATAAATTAATTAACCAAACTGTTTTCAAGTTTTTTCGTTAAAGGCTTTTATTTTGAAAAAGTATTCAAAAATGGGTAAAAAAAAGTCAAAAAAATCATTTTTCTCCGATTCAAAAACCTCCACTACCATGATGATTAGTGCGTTAGATAGGACTGCTGAGATCAATTTAGACGTTCTTTCATAAGTATATCGAATTTTTTACTTATTTTTGAGAATTAAGCAAAATAAAAACTTTTCCCAAATTGGGCAAAAAGCCCAAATTAGCCCAAACACCTGTTAAAAATTGTTGGGTCAAAAAATCACAAAAGGAAACCCCTATTCGTTTGACATTTTAGGGCCGCATGCAAAAAATAAGACCAATCTAACCTGACAATTTCGAGAATCGACTTTTTTGTCAAAATTCTCTAAAGACCAATTTAGGGAGATTACTTGTACCGGTGGGGGCCCTACCCCACCTAAAAAATTTTTGAAATGCTGGAACGCGGCCACCTAGCACCCTCAAGGTCACGTGTTGGATTTTTGTTTTTGGTATTTTCTGAAAACAAAAGAGAGCGTGACCATGCATCGACATCATGTGCTCAAGCAAATACGTGGTTTCTACGCATTCCCATTTGCAATGCGCCCTTCGGGCGCAAATGCCAATGCTCAATTAATTTTGCCAGGTGAAAATGTTTTAAAGAAAAATTCTGATGAATTTTAACTTAAACTACCACCAAAAAACGCAAAGTTTTCAAAGTGTGAAACAATCAAGTTTTTGCTAATACCGGGCATGCAGAGAGACTGATTTCGGCAAAAATAAAATTGAAAATGAAGGAAATGGAAAGAAAAAAATTGTTCAAAAAAAGAACGCAATTTCAAAAACTTATTTGATCTCCGCTAATGTCATAATTCCGATCAGGCTGATTTCAGATTTTGAGTGTAGAGTTTAAGATTACGGCTGCTCCCTCTACAGGTCCCAGAGGGACCGAGTGAGCATCCTACCTCGATCCAGGATAACGGATAGTTGCTTTTAATTTTTCACAAAATCTTTTTTCACTAATGCTTGTTTTCAATTTCTCATGAGAAGCTGTATAAATTTTTTTAAAAATTGATTTTATTAATCAATGCTTCCAAGAACAACTGATGTTAGGCGGTTATAAATGCGGTTGGTGAAAACTAGTAAGGGATAATGATGAGAAAAATTGTAAGTTTTCAAATGAATTTAAAAACAGTTTTTTTCGTTTTTAAAAAATCGGGAGAAATAAATCAGTTTTTTCTAAGTTTTCTTCGCACCACCCACTGTTCTTAAGTAATGAAGATTCCTGTTCTAGCCGTTTATAATACTTTGGTAGGAAAAACATCAATATGATGTAAAATGTTTTAAAAAAGAGAAAAATTTAAAAATTATGTTTTTTTTTTAAAATCAAAAAATATGTAATCTTCAAAATTGAAAAAAAGTGAAAAGTAATTGCCTATTACGATTCAGCGTACCCAATTTAGTGGGTCTAGCATTTTAAATTACCAAAAAACGTTGAAAATTGTAGATTTTATGAAGTTTTCATTTTGGCTATTTTTCCTTGTCGCCTCCACTTAAGGCACCTTTGAGCCAACTTGAGAAACTGGAACCTAAACAAGCTACACAGATAGTCTGAATGAGCTATTTTCAGCTTGATAACACGCCTGGAAGAAAAAAAACTCTAGAAAAGAATGAAAATTTTGATTTTTAACCTTTTTTCTTCTTCAAATGGCGTTACTTAGAATAATTTTTCAGCTGAAAAGTTGAAAAAAAATCAAAAAATTCAAATTTTGAAATTTTTTTTAAAAAATCTCATCAGTCTGTTTATTGGAGTCTTCGAGGTTTTAGGAGACCTTATCTGGCGGCTAACAACAAGTGGATCACTTATTTTAAAATTTCGAGAAAGGTCAAAAAAACATGTTTTTTCGAATTTTTTGACAGAATTCCGAAAGCAATATCTTGGCTTAAAACAAAAATGAGGGCCTAAAATTAGTACAAACAGTACTCCCACATAAAGTACATCAGGTTGGAAACAAAAAATTGACTCTGACTCAAAAATCGTTTTTAAACTTTATTTCTGAACAAAAAATTGTAAAAAAATCAAAAAGTTAAATTTTTTTTGAAAAAAATGATTGTTTTGAAAAAGTGCCAATTTTTACTGAAACTTTTCATTTTAGCTAACAAAGCCAGAGCAATGCCCTTTAAGCTCAATTAAATTAATATAGCAAATTGTTTTCAAGTTTTTTCGTTAAAAGCTTTTCTTTTGAAAGAGTAGTCAAAAATGGGTAAAAAAAAGTCAAAAAAATCAATTTTCTCAGATTCAAAAACCTTCACCACCATGATGATAAGTGCGTTAGATAGGACTGCTGAGATCAATTTAGACGTATTTTCATATGTATATCAAAATTTTTATTTATTTTTGAGAATTAAGCAAAATAAAAACTTTTCCCAAATTGGGCAAAATGCCCAAATTAGCCCAAACACCTGTTAAAAATTGTTGGGTCAAAAAGTCACAAAAGGAAACCCCTATTCGTTTGCCATTTTAGGGCCGCATGCAAAAAATTAGACCAATCTAACCTGACAATTTCGAGAATCGACTTTTTTGCAAAATTTCTCTATAGTCCATTTGAGGGATATTACTTGTACCGGTGGGGGCCCCTACCCCACCTCAAAAAATTTTGTAATGCTGGAACGCGGCCACCTAGCACCCTCAAGGTCACGTGTTGGATTTTTGTTTTTGGTATTTTCTGAAAACAAAAGAGAGCGTGGTCATGCATCGACATCATGTGCTCAAGCAAATACGTGGACTTCTACGCATTCCCATTCGCAATGCGCCCTTCGGGCGCAAATGCCAATGCTCAATTAATTTTGCCAGGTGAAAATTTTTTAAAGAAAAATTCTGATGAATTTTAAGTTAAACTACCACCAAAAAACGCAAAGTTTTCAAAGTGTGAAACAATCAAGTTTTTGCTAATACCGGGCATGCAGAGAGACTGGTTTCGGCAAAAATAAAATGGAAAATGAAGGAAATGGAAAGAAAAAAATTGTTCAAAATAAGAACGCATTATCAAAAACTTATTTGATCTCCGCTAATGTCATAATTCCGATCAGGCTGATTTCAGATTTTAAGCGTAGATTTTACGGTTACGGCTGCTCTCTCTACAGGTCCCAGAGGGACCGAGTGAGCATCCTATCTCGATCCAGGATAACGGATAGTTGTTTTAAATTTTTCACAAAATATTTTTTCACTAATGCTTGTTTTCAATTCCTCATGAGAAGCTGTATAAGTTTTAAAAAATTGATTTTTTTAATCAATGCTTCCAAGAACAACTGATGTTAGGCGGTTACAAATGCGGTTGGTGAAAACTAGTTAGGGATAATGATGAGAAAAATTGTAAGTTTTCAAATGAATTTAAAAACAGTTTTTTTCTTTTTTTCTTTTGTAAATCGGGAGAAATGAATCAGTTTTTTTTAAGTTTTCCTCGCACCACCCACTGTTCCTAAGAAATGAAGATTCCTGTTCTAGCCGTTTATAACACTTTGGCAGAAAAAACATCAATATGATGTAAAATGTTTTAAAAAAGAGAAAAAGTTAAAAATTATGTTTTTTTTTTAAAAAACCAAAAAATTGTAATTTTCAAAATTGAAAAAAAGTAAAAAATAATTGCATATTACAATTCACCGTACCCAACTTAGTGGGTATAGCATTTTAAATTACCAAAAAATGTTGAAAATTGTAGATTTTATGAAGTTTTCATTTTGGCTATTTTTCCTTGTCGCCTCCACTTAAGGCACCTTTGAGCCAACTTGAGAAACTGGAACCTAAACAAGCTATACAGATAGTCTGAATGAGCCATTTTCAGCGTGATAACACGCCTGGAAGAAAAAAAAACTCCAGAAAAGAAAGAAAATTTTGAACTTTAACCTTTTTTCTTCTTCAAATGGCGATACTTAGAATAATTTTTCAGCTGAAAAGTTCAAAAAAAATCAAAAAATTCAAATTTTGAAAAAATTTTAAAAAAATCTCATCAGTCTGTTTATTGGAGTCTTCGAGGTTTTGGGAGATCTTATCTGGCGGCTAACAACAAAATGATCAATTATTATAAAAATTTGAGAAAGGTCAAAAAAACATGTTTTTTCGATTTTTTTGACAGAATTCCGAAAGCAATATCTTGGCTAAAAACAAAAATTAGGGCCTAAAATTAGTACAAACAGTACTCCCACATAAAGTACATTAGGTTGGAAACAAAAAATTGACTCTGACTCAAAAATCGTTTTTTAACTTTATTTCTGAACAAAAAAATTGTAAAAAAATCAAAAATTAAAAAATTTTTTGAAAAAAACGATTGTTTTGAAAAAGTGCCAATTTTTAGCTGAAACTTTTTATTTTAGCTAAGAAAGCCAGAGCAACGTTCTTTAAGCTCAAATAATTTAATTAAGCAAATTATTTTCAAGTTTTTTCGTTTAAGGCTTTTATTTTGAAACAGTATTCAAAAATGGGTAAAAAAAAGTCAAAAAAATTAATTTTTTCAGATTGAAAAACCTCCACTGCCATGATGATTAGTTCGTTCGATAGGACTGCTGAGATCAATTTAGACGTATTTTCATAAGTATATCAAAATTTTTATTTATTTTTGAGAATTAAGCAAAATAAAAACTTTTCCCAAATTGGGCAAAAAGCCCAAATTAGCCCAAACACCTGTTAAAAATTGTTGGGTCAAAAAGTCACAAAAGGAAACCCCTATTCGTTTGACATTTTAGGGCCGCATGCAAAAAATTAGACCAATCTAACCTGACAATTTCGAGAATCGACTTTTTTGCAAAATTTCTCTATAGTCCATTTGAGGGATATTACTTGTACCGGTGGGGGCCCCTACCCCACCTCAAAAAATTTTGTAATGCTGGAACGCGGCCACCTAGCACAATCAGGTACTAGTGGTGGATGTTTGTTTTTCGTATTTAGTCAAACCAAAAGAGAGCGTGGTCATGCATCGACATAATGTGCTCAAGCAAATATGTGGACTTCTACGCATTCCCATTCGCAATGCGCCCTTCCGGCGCAAATGCCAATGCTCAATTAATTTTGCCAGGTGAAAATTTTTTAAAGAAAAATTCTGATAAATTTTAATTTAAACTACCACCAAAAAACGCAAAGATTTCAAAGTGTGAAACAATCCAGTTTTGGCTAATACCGGGCATGCAGTGATACTGATTTTGGCGAAAATAAAATGGAAAATGAAGGAAATGGAAAGAAAAAAATTGTTCAAAATAAGAACGCAACATCAAAAACTTATTTGATATCCGCTAATGTCATAATTCCAATCAGGCTGATTTCAGATTTTAAGCGTAGATTTTACGGTTACGGCTGCTCTCTCTACAGGTCCCAGAGGGACCGAGTGAGCATCCTACCTCGATCCAGGATAACGGATAGTTGTTTTAAATTTTTCACAAAATATTTTTTCACTAATGCTTGTTTTCAATTCCTCATGAGAAGCTGTATAAATTTTAAAAAATTGATTTTTTTAATCAATGCTTCCAAGAACAACTGATGTTAGGCGGTTACAAATGCGGTTGGTGAAAACTAGTAAGGGATAATGATGAGAAAAATTGTAAGTTTTCAAATGAATTGAAAAACAGTTTTTTCTTTTTTTCTTTTGTAAATCGGGAGAAATGAATCAGTTTTTTTTAAGTTTTCCTCGCACCACCCACTGTTCCTAAGAAATGAAGATTCCTGTTCTAGCCGTTTATAACACTTTGGCAGAAAAAACATCAATATGATGTAAAATGTTTTAAAAAAGAGAAAAAACTAAAAATTATGTTTTTTTTTTAAAAAATCAAAAAATTGTAATTTTCAAAATTGAAAAAAAGTAAAAGATAATTGCATATTACAATTCACCGTACCCAACTTAGTGGGTATAGCATTTTAAATTACCAAAAAAAGTTGAAAATTGTAGATTTTATGAAGTTTTCATTTTGGCTATTTTTCCTTGTCGCCTCCACTTAAGGCACCTTTGAGCCAACTTGAGAAACTGGAACCTAAACAAGCTATACAGATAGTCTGGATGAGCCATTTTCAGCGTGATAACACGCCTGGAAGAAAACAAAACTCCAGAAAAGAAAGAAAATTTTGAACTTTAACCTTTTTTCTTCTTCAAATGGCGATACTTAGAATAATTTTTCAGCTGAAAAGTTCAAAAAAAAACTAAAAATTCAAATTTTGAAAAAATTTTAAAAAAATCTCATCAGTCTGTTTATTGGAGTCTTCGAGGTTTTGGGAGATCTTATCTGGCGGCTAACAACAAAAGGATCACTTATTATAAAAATTTGAGAAAGGTCAAAAAAACATGTTTTTTCGATTTTTTTGACAGAATTCCGAAAGCAATATCTTGAATAAAAACAAAAATGAGGGCCTAAAATTAGTACAAACAGTACTCCCACATAAATTACATTAGGTTGGAAACAAAAAATTGACTCTGACTCAAAAATCGTTTTTAAACTTTATTTCTGAACAAAAAATTGTAACAAAATCAAAAATTAAAAAATTTTTTGAAAAAAACGATTGTTTTGAAAAAGTGCCAATTTTTAGCTGAAACTTTTCATTTTAGCTAAGAAAGCCAGAGCAATGTTCTTTAAGCTCAAATAATTTAATTAAGCAAATTATTTTCAAGTTTTTTCGTTAAAGGCTTTTATTTTGAAAAAGTATTCAAAAATGGGTAAAAAAAAGTCAAAAAAATTAATTTTCTCAGATTGAAAAACCTCCACTGCCATGATGATTAGTTCGTTCGATAGGACTACTGAGATCAATTTAGACGTTCTTTCATAAGTATATCAAAATTTTTATTTATTTTTGAGAATTAAGCAAAATAAAAACTTTTCCCAAATTGGGCAAAAAGCCCAAATTAGCCCAAACACCTGTTAAAAATTGTTGGGTCAAAAAGTCACAAAAGGAAACCCCTATTCGTTTGACATTTTAGGGCCGCATGCAAAAAATTAGACCAATCTAACCTGACAATTTCGAGAATCGACTTTTTTGCAAAATTTCTCTATAGTCCATTTGAGGGATATTACTTGTACCGGTGGGGGCCCCTACCCCACCTCAAAAAATTTTGTAATGCTGGAACGCGGCCACCTAGCACCCTCAAGGTCACGTGTGTGATTTTTGTTTTTGGTATTTTCTGAAAACAAAAGAGAGCGTGGTCATGCATCTACATCATGTGCCCAAGCAAATACGTGGACTTCTACGCATTCCCATTCGCAAGGCGCCCTTCGGGCGCAAATGCCAAGGCTCAATTAATTTTGCCAGGTGAAAATGTTTTAAAGAAAAATTCTGATGAATTTTAACTTAAACTACCACCAAAAAACGGATAGATTTCAAAGTGTGAAATAATCAAGTTTTTGCTAATACCGGGCATGCAGTGAGACTGATTTTGGCAAAAATAAAATGGAAAATGAAGGAAATGGAAAGAAAAAAATTGTTCAAAATAAGAACGCATTATCAAAAACTTATTTGATCTCCGCCAATGTCACAATTCCGATCAGACTGATTCCAGATTTTAAGCGTAGAGTTTACGGTTACGGCTGCTCCCTCTACAGGTCCCAGAGGGACCGAGTGAGCAACCTACCTCGATCCAGGATAACGGATAGTTGTTTTTAATTTTTCACAAAATTTTTTTCACTAATGCTTGTTTTCAATTCCTCATGAGAAGCTGTATAAATTTTTTAAAAAATGATTTTATTAATCAATGCTTCCAAGAACAACTGATGTTAGGGGGTTACAAATGCGGTTGGTGAAAACTGGTAAGGGATAATGATGAGAAAAATTGTAAGTTTTCAAATGAATTTAAAAACAGTTTTTTTTCTTTTTTCTTTTGTAAATTGGGAGAAATGAATCAGTTTTTTTTTGTTTTCCTTGCACCACCCACTGTTCTTAAGTAATGAAGATTCCTGTTCTAGCCGTTTATAACACTTTGGCAGAAACAACATCAATATGATGTAAAATGTTTTAAAAAAGAGAAAAAATTAAAAATTATGTTTTTTTTTAAAAAATCAAAATTTAGTTATTTTCAAAAATGTAAAAAAGTGAAAAACAATTGCATATTACGATTCACCGTTCCCAAATTAGTGGGTCTAGTATTTTAAATTATCAAAAAGTGTTGAAAATTGTGGATTTTATGAAGTTTTCATTCTGGCTATTTTTCCTTGTTGCCTCCACTTAAGGCACCTTTGAGCCAACTTGAGAAACTGGAACCTAAACAAGCTATACAGATAGTCTGAATGAGCCATTTTCAGCGTGATAACACGCCTGGAAGAATAAAAAAATCCAGAAACGAAAGAAAATTTTGAACTTTAACCTTTTTTCTTCTTCAAATGGCGATACTTAGAATAATTTTTCAGCTGAAAAGTTCAAAAAAAATCAAAAAATTCAAATTTTGAAGAAATTTTAAAAAACCTCATCAGTCTGTTCATTGGAGTCTTCGAGGTTCTGGAAGACCTTATGTGGCGACTAACAACGAGTGGATCACTTATTTTAAAATTTTGAGAAAGGTCAAAAAAACATGTTTTTTCGACTTTTTTGACAGAATTTCGAAAGCAATATCTTGGCTAAAAACAAGATTGAGGGCCTAAAATTAGTACAAACAGTACTCCCACATAAGGTACATTAGGTTGGAAACAAAAAATTTACTCTGACTCAAAAATCGTTTTTTAACTTTATTTCTGAACAAGAAATTGAAAAGAAATCAAAAACTTAAAAATTTTTTGAAAAAAATGATTGTTTTGAAAAAGTGCCAATTTTTAGCTGAAACCTTTCATTTTAGCTAATAAAGCCAGAGCAATGCCCTTTAAGCTCAAATAACTTAATTATGCAAATTATTTTCAAGTTTTTTCGTTAAAGCCTTTTATTTTGAAAAAGTATTCAAAAATGGGTAAAAAAAAGTCAAAAAAATCAGTTTTCTCCGATTCAAAAACCTCCACTACCATGATGATTAGTGCATTGGATAGGACTGCTGAGATCATTTTAGACGTTTTTTCATAAGTATATCGAAATTTTTACTTATTTTTGAGAATTAAGCAAAATAAAAACTTTTCCCAAATTGGGCAAAAAGCCCAAATTAGCCCAAACACCTGTTAAAAATTGTTGGGTCAAAAAATCACAAAAGGAAACCCCTATTCGTTTGACATTTTAGGGCCGCATGCAAAAAATTAGACCAATCTAACCTGACAATTTCGAGAATCGACTTTTTTGTCAAAATTCTCTAAAGACCAATTTAGGGAGATTACTTGTACCGGTGGGGGCCCTACCCCACCTAAAAAATTTTTGAAATGCTGGAACGCGGCCACCTAGATCTTTCAGGTCTGCGTCCCACCCGCCCTCCGTGACTTATCTTGCTTCCGAGAAATATCATTTGTTTCACCTTTACCCCATCTCAGGTCAGTTACTCTTGAAAAAAGTCCTACTTGAAACGTTCGCATTCACTTTGCCCCCTACGGGCGCAATGGTTAAGCCCATTTTTTCTTCTCACTGAACTTCTTCTCCGAACAGTTCACATAAAACATTACTATGGTTTTATCTGAAATTTGCCGTGTCCAGCTGCGACTCCGACTTTTTTCACGTCACTGGTGTTCCAACAACAGGACCACATGAGATTCCCATTCAGATACTGTCTCAATTTTGAAAATACTGATTTGATTTTTTTTTGCCGTTTTTCGCAAAATAAACTAATTACATCATTCGAATTAAAAAAAAATTCCGAAAAACAATTAAAGATAGCAAGACATTATTGTGACTGTCGTCTATATCTGTTCTCTTTGTTGGAGGTCAATGATGCTCCCTAAGTGGGACCACAAGGGTCCCAAGGAGCATCAGTAAAGGCTTTGAATAGTATGCCATTTTTGATTAAGACAAAATCTTTGGCCAATTGTGTTTTTTTACAGTCCCTTTTCCACTGCAAATGCAAAGACTAATTTTTGTTTGAAGTTTTAAAAAATAATAATAGCCTTTTCATTTGTGATGACTCGTATCACTCATAAATCAATGGAAGACTCTGACTAACCTTCTCAAGCATGGAAATACATCAAAAAGAAAAAACGATTCTGGTTATTTCAGACTGCTTTTTTTGTTAAATTTCAGATAGATTTTGAAAACTCTTTCTTCAAATTGTATGTCTGCCGAAAAAGAACAAAAATTACAAACTGAAACCATTTTGGTTAAATTAAGGCTCTTCCTTCACCCACCAATATCGAAATTGCGAAGCTTAAACGAACAATCGACAGCCCATTTTATAAGTTTCGTTTTATTTTTTCAAAACATGTGTCATATATTTTCAAAAGCAATTTATTAAAGTTTCATTTTTTACCAGAAAAGTAAGTCCGAACAAAACAGATTTTTAAATACTGTCAAAAAATAAGGTGGCAAGTAGTTTTACCAATGGATTCATAGTATATGATTAGGTTCAAAATAGTTTTCATTACCATTGACTAGACGCTTACTCAATTTGAGAGATGTCCTTAATAACTTTTTTGGAAACATAAAAAACGGATAATGGAAAAGTTTTCTTCAAACTTATAGAAAAGAATTTTATGAGAAAAACCATTACTAATATCACGTGTAAGTTACGAGAATAGATTCAGGCCACATGCAAAATTTCAGCAGAAGCACTCAAGCAATTTTGAGATCGAAACAATTGTTCCAGAAATTGACAAAGTAGTATATACACCAATTTTACCATAAATCGTCAAAATAAAAAAATCGCAAAAACTACAAATTTTATCCAATTTTGACTTTTAAGTACTCTATACCGACTAAATTGACTATGCTAAGCTCGAATCAACCATCAGAAACCATTTTTAATCGTTCTGCATTTTTTAAGTTTTTTCCCATCAAAAAGTTGAGTCAGAAATGGGAAAAAGGTTTTTTTTTCAGAAAAACAAAAAAAGTTGTTCAAAATCAACTAAAAATATAAGCCATTTTTTTTGAACCTGCTCAGAATGGTTCTGGTGATCGAAGCCGTAAAAAGTACCCAATTCGAGGAAATTCGAAAAAACTCTTTTTTCAGCACTTTGAAAAAGTGGAAAAATGTAAAAAATAGTCTTCAAACAAATAGGATGAAAAAGTGATCAGTAAAAGCATCGATGCCGTGTCAAATGAGGATCGCATGCCAATTTTTGAAACAATCCAACGGGTTTTTTTTAAGAACGAAACCATTTTTTGACAATTTTAGTAGTAGTATTTACACTAATTAGTACCATATATGGTCAAAATTCAAAAATACAAAAAACTACAATTTTTATCCAATTTTTACCTTCAAATACTCTATACCCACTAAATTGACTATCGGGAGCTCGAATCAACCATCAAAAACCACTTTTAATCACTTTCAAAATTTTTTATTTTTTAAATCAAAATGTTGAGTCAGAAATAGGAAAAAACATTTTTTTTCAAAAAGTCAAAAAAAGTTGTCCCAATTGAATAAACTCACTAAGCCACACTCTATGAACCTGTTCAGAATGGTTTTCATGACCAAAGCCGTAAAAAGAACCCAATTTGAGAATCTTCGAAAAATCATTTTTTAGTTAACTCAAAAAAGTGGAAAAATTGGGTAAAATGGGCTTCAAACCGATAGGATCGAAAAGTGACCTTTATAAGATATGATTGCCGTGTCAAATTAGGGCCGCATGCAAAAAATTAGAAAAATTCAACGAAACGTTTTTGAGAACTCGACAAATTTGGTCGTTTTGTTAAACGTTTAATTTTAGAAATTTTTTGTCCGGAAGGGGCCCCTTCCCCTTCCTAAATGCTTTTTATGCTACACGCGACCATCTAGCACCCTCAAGGTCACGTGACTTATTTTTTTTTTGGTATTTTCTGAAACCAAAACAATAAGGTTATGCGCCAATATCATGGCCTCAAGCAAAGACGTCGGACTCGACGCATTAACATTAGCCTTGCGCCCTTCGGGCGCAAATGCCAATGCTCAATTAATTTTGCCACGTGAAAAAATTTTTAAGGAAAAATTCTGATAAAATTTAACTTAAACTACCACGAAAGAACGCAAAGATTTCAAAGTGTGAAACAATCAAGTTTTTGCTAATACCGGGCATGCAGTGAGACTGATTTCGGCAAAAATAAAATGAAAATTGAAGGAAATGGAAAGAAAAAAATTGTTCAAAAAAGAACGCAACATCAAAAACTTATTTGATGTCCGCTAATGTCATAATTCCGATCAGGCTGATTTCAGATTTTAAGCGCAGAGTTTACGGTTACGGCTGCTCCCTCTACAGGTCCCAGAGGGACCGAGTGAGCATCCTACCTCGATCCAGGATAACGGACAGTTGTTTTTAATTTTTCACAAATTTTTTTTCACTAATGCTTGTTTTCAATTCCTCATGAGAAGCTGTATAAATTTTTTTAAAAAATGATTTTTTTTATCAATGCTTCCAAGAACAACTGATGTTAGGCGGTTACAAATGCGGTTGGTGAAAACTAGTAAGGGATAATGATGAGAAAAATTGTAAGTTTTCAAATGAATTTAAAAACAGTTTTTTTTCTTTTTTCTTTTGTAAATCGGGAGAAATGAATCAGTTTTTTTAAGTTTTCCTCGCACCACCCACTGTTCATAAGTAATGAAGATTCCTGTTCTAGCCGTTTATAAAACTTTGGTAGAAAAAACATCAGAATGATGTAAAATGTTTTAAAAAAAATAAAAATTTAAAAATTATGTTTAAAAAAAAATCAAAAACTTGTAATTTTCAAAATTGAAAAAAAGTTAAAATTAATTGCATATTACGATTCAGCGTACCCAACTTAGTGGGTCTAGCATTTTAAATTACCAAAAAATGTTGAAAATTGTAGATTTTATGAAGTTTTCATTTTGGCTATTTTTCCTTGTCGCCTCCACTTGAGGCACCTTTGAGCCAACTTGAGAAACTGGAACGTAAACAAGCTGCACAGATGGTCAAAGTGAGCCATTTTCAGCGTGATAACACGCCTGGAAGAAAAAAAACTCCAGAAAAGAAAGAAAATTATGAACTTTAACCTTTTTTCTTCTTCAAATGGCGATACTTAGAATAATTTTTCAGCTGAAAAGTTCAAAAAAAATCAAAAAATTCAAATTTTGAAAAAATTTATAAAAAAATCTCATCAGTCTGTTTATTGGAGTCTTCGAGGTTTTGAGAGACCTCATCTGGCGGCTAACAACAAGTGGATCACTTATTTTAAAATTTTGAGAAAGGTCAAAAAAACATGTTTTTTTGATTTTTTTGACAGAATTCCGAAAGCAATATCTTGGCTAAAAACAAGATTGAGGGCCTAAAATTAGTACAAACAGTACTCCCACATAAGGTACATTAGGTTGGAAACAAAAAATTTACTCTGACTCAAAAATCGTTTTTTAACTTTATTTCTGAACAAGAAATTGAAAAGAAATGAAAAACTTAAAAAAAAAGATTGTTTTGAAAAAGTGCCAATTTTTAGCTGAAACTTTTCATTTTAGCTAATAAAGCCAGAGCAATGCCCTTTAAGCTCAAATAAATTAATTATGCAAATTATTTTGAATTTTTTTCGTTAAAGCCTTTTATTTTGAAAAAGTATTCAAAAATGGGTAAAAAAAAGTCAAAAAAATCAATTTTCTCCCATTCAAAAACCTCCACTACCAAGATGATTAGTTCGTTAGATAGGACTGCTGAGATCAATTTAGACGTATTTTCATAAGTATATCAAAATTTTTATTTATTTTTGAGAATTAAGCAAAATAAAAACTTTTCCCAAACTGGGCAAAAAGCCCAAATTAGCCCAAACACCTGTTAAAAATTGTTGGGTCAAAAAATCACAAAAGGAAACCCCTATTCGTTTGCCATTTTAGGGCCGCATGCAAAAAATTAGACCAATCTAACCTGACAATTTCGAGAATCGACTTTTTTGCAAAATTTCTCTATAGTCCATTTGAGGGATATTACTTGTACCGGTGGGGGCCCCTACCCCACCTCAAAAAATTTTGTAATGCTGGAACGCGGCCACCTAGCACAATCAGGTACTAGTGGCTTGATTTGAGTTTTTAGTATTTTCTGGAACCAAAACAGACTGTCGCCAAGCATCGACATCATGTGTTCAAGCAAATACGTGGAGTTCTACGCATTCCCATTCGCAATGCGCCCATCGGGCGCAAATGCCAATGCTCAATTATTTTTGCCAGGTGAAAAAAAAATTTTTAAAGAAAAATTCTGATAAATTTTAATTTAAACTATCACCAAAAAACGCAAAGATTTCAAAGTGTGAAACAATCAAGTTTTTGCTATTACCGGGCATGCAGTGAGACTGATTTCGGCAAAAGTAAAAGAGAAAATGAAGGAAATGGAAAGAAAAAAACTCTTCAAAATAAGAACGCAACATCAAAAATACTTATTTGATCTCTGCAAATGTCATAATTCCGATCAGGCTGATTTCAGATTTTAAGCATAGAATTTACGGTTACGGCTGCTCCCTCTATAGGTCCCAGAGGGACCGAGTGAGCATCCTACCTCGATCCAGGATAACGGATAGTTGTTTTTCATTTTTCATAAAAAATTTTTTTTCATTAATGCTTGTTTTCATTTTCACATGAGAAGCTGTAGACATTTCAAAACATTTTGATTTCATGAAACAATGGTTCTAAGAACAACTGACGTTAGGGTTGGTGAAATACGGTTGGTGAAAACTGGTAAAGGATAATGTTGAGAAAAATTGTAAGCTTTAGGAAAATTTAAAAAACAGTTTTCTCTTCTTTTTTTTTGTAAATCGGGAGAAATCATTCAAATTTTTAAATTTTACCTTAAACCAACTATTTTTCTTAAGTAATGAAGATTCCTGTTCTAGCCTTTTATAAAACTTTGGCAGAAAAAACATCAAAATTTTTGAAAATGTTTTAAAATAAAGAAAAACTATAAATTATGTTATTTTTGCAAAAAAAATCAAAAAATAGTAAATTTAAAAATTAAAAAAAAGTGAAAAACAATTGCGTATTGCGATTCAGCGTACCCAAAATAGTGGGTCTAGCATTTTCAATTACCAAAAAATGTTGAAAATTGTAGATTTTATGAAGTTTTCATTTTGGCTATTTTTCCTTGTCGCCTCCACTTAAGGCACCTTTGAGCCAACTTGAGAAACTGGAATCTAAACAAGCTATACAGATAGTCTGAATGAGCCATTTTTAGCGTGATAACACGCCTGGAAGAAAAAAACTGCAGAAAAGAAAGGAAATTTTGAACTTTAACCTTTTTTCTTCTTCAAATGGCGATACTTAGAATAATTTTTCAGCTGAAAAGTTCAAAAAAAATCAAAAAATTCAAATTTTGAAGAAATTTAAAAAAATTCTCATCAGTCTGTTTATTGGAGTCTTCGAGGTTTTAGAAGATCTTATCTGGCGGCTAACAACAAAAGGATCACTTATTATAAAAATTTGAGAAAGGTCAAAAAAACATGTTTTTTCGATTTTTTTGACAGAATTCCGAAAGCAATATCTTGGCTAAAAACAAGAATGAGGGCCTAAAATTAGTACAAACAGTACTCCCACATAAGGTACATTAGGTTGGAAACAAAAAATTTACTCTGACTCAAAAATCGTTTTTTAACTTTATTTCTGAACAAGAAATTGAAAAGAAATCAAAAACTTAAAAATTTTTTGAAAAAAATGATTGTTTTGAAAAAGTGCCAAATTTTAGCTGAAACTTTTCATTTTAGCTAAGAAAGCCAGAACAATGCCCTTTAAGCTCAAATAAATTAATATAGCAATTTTTATTCAAGTTTTTTCGTTAGAGGCTTTTATTTTGAAAAAGTATTCAAAAATAGGTAAAAAAAAGTCAAAAAAATCAATTTTCTCCGATTCAAAAACCTCCACTACCATGATGATTTGTTCGTTAGATAGGACTGCTGAGATCACTTTAGACTTACTTTCATAAAAATATCAAAATTTTTACTTATTTTTGAGAATTAGGCAAAATAAAAACTTTTCCCAGATTGGGCAAAAAGCCCAAATTAGCCCAAACACCTGTTAAAAATTGTTCGGTCAAAAAATCACAAAAGGAAACCCCTATTCGTTTGACATTTTAGGGCCGCATGCAAAAATTTAGACCAATCTAACCTGACAATTTCGAGAATCGACTTTTTTGTCAAAATTCTCTAAAGACCAATTTAGGGAGATTACTTGTACCGGTGGGGGCCCTACCCCACCTAAAAAATTTTTGAAATGCTGGAACGCGGCCACCTAGCACCCTCAAGGTCACGTGTTGGATTTTTGTTTTTGGTATTTTCTGAAATCAAAAGAGAGCGTGGTCATGCATCGACATCATGTGCTCAAGCAAATACGTGGACTTCTACGCATTCCCATTAGCAATGCGCCCTTCGGGCGCAAATGCCAATGCTCAATTAATTCTGGCAGGTAAAAATTTTTTAAAGAATAATTCTGATGAATTTTAACTTAAACTACCACCAAAAAACGGATAGATTTCAAAGTGTGAAACAATCAAGTTTTTGCTAATACCGGGCATGCAGTGAGACTGATTTCAGCAAAAATAAAATGGAAAATGAAGGAAATGGAAAGAAAAAAATTGTTCAAAATAAGAATGCATTATCAAAAACTTATTTGATCTCCGCTAATGCCATAAATCCGATCAAACTGATTCCAGATTTTAAGCGTAGAGTTAACGGTTACGGCTGCACCCTCTACAGGTCCCAGAGGGACCGAGTGAGCATCCTACCTCGATCCAGGATAACGGATAGTTGTTTTTAATTTTTCACAAAATTTTTTTCACTAATGCTTGTTTTCAATTCCTCATGAAAAGCTGTATAAATTTTAAAAAAATTGATTTTATTAATCAATGCTTCCAAGATCCAAGAACAACTGATGTTAGGGGGTTACAAATGCGGTTGGTGAAAACTAGTAAGGGATAATGATGAGAAAAATTGTAGGTTTTCTAATGAATTTAAAAACAGTTTTTTTCTTTTTTCTTTTGTAAATCGGGAGAAATGAATCAGTTTTTTTTTGTTTTCCTCGCACCACCCACTGTTCTTAAGTAATGAAGATTCCTGTTCTAGCCGTTTATAACACTTTGGCAGAAACAACATCAATATGATGTAAAATGTTTTAAAAAAGAGAAAAAATTAAAAATTATGTTTTTTTTTAAAAAAGTCAAAAATTTGTAATTTTCAAAATTGAAAAAAAATGAAAAATAATTGCATATTACGATTCAGCGTACCCAACTTAGTGGGTCTAGCATTTTAAATTACCAAAAAATGTTGAAAATTGTAGATTTTATGAAGTTTTCATTCTGGCTATGTTTCCTTGTCGCCTCCACTTAAGGCACCTTTGAGCCAACTTGAGAAACTGGAACCTAAACCAGCTATGCAGATAGTCTGAATGAGCCATTTTTAGCTTGATAAATCGCCTGGAAGAAAAAAAAATCCAGAAAAGAAAGAAAATTTTGAACTTTAACCTTTTTTCTTCTTCAAATGGCGATACTTAGAATAATTTTTCAGCTGAAAAGTTCAAAAAAAATCAAAAAATTCGAATTTTGAAAATTTTTAAAAAAAATCTCATCAGTCTGTTTATTGGAGTCTTCGAGGTTTTTGGAGACCTTATCTGGCGACTAACAACAAGTGGATCACTAATTTTAAAATTTTGAGAAAGGTCAAAAAAACATGTTTTTTCGACTTTTTTGACAGAATTCCGAAAGCAATATCTTGGCTAAAAACAAGAATGAGGGCCTAAAATTAGTACAAACAGTACTCCCACATAAGGTACATTAGGGTGGAAACAAAAAATTTACTCTGACTCAATAATCGTTTTTTAACTTTATTTCTGAACAAGAAATTGAAAAGAAATCAAAAACTTAAAAATTTTTTGAAAAAAATGATTGTTTTGAAAAAGTGCCAATTTTTAGCTGAAACTTTTCATTTTAGCTAAGAAAACCAGAGCAATGCCCTTTAAGCTCAATTAAATTAATATAGCAAATTGTTTTCAAGTTTTTTCGTTAAAGCCTTTCATTTTGAAAAAGTATTCAAAAATGGGTAAAAAAAAGTCAAAAAAATCAGTTTTCTCCGATTCAAAAACCTCCACTACCATGATGATTAGTGCATTAGATAGGACTGCTGAGATCAATTTAGACGTTTTTTCATAAGTATATCGAAATTTTTACTTATTTTTGAGAATTAAGCAAAATAAAAACTTTTCCCAAATTGGGCAAAAAGCCCAAATTAGCCCAAACACCTGTTAAAAATTGTTGGGTCAAAAAATCACAAAAGGAAACCCCTATTCGTTTGACATTTTAGGGCCGCATGCAAAAAATTAGACCAATCTAACCTGACAGTTTCGAGAATCAACTTTTTTGTCAAAATTCTCTAAAGACCAATTTAGGGAGATTACTTGTACCGGTGGGGGCCCTACCCCACCTAAAAAATTTTTGAAATGTTGGAACGCGGCCACCTAGCACCCTCAAGGTCACGTGACTTATTTTTTTTTTTTGGTATTTTCTGAAACCAAAAGAGAGCGTGGTCATGCATCGACATCACATCATGTGCTCAAGCAAATACGTGGACTTCTACGCATTCCCATTCGCAGTGCGCCCTTCGGGCGCAAATGCCAATGCTCAATTAATTTCGCCAGGTGAAAATTTTTTAAAGAAAAATTCTGATAAATTTTAACTTAAACTACCATCAAAAAACGCAAAGATTTCAAATTGTGAAACAATCAAGTTTTTGCTAATACCGGGCATGCAGTGAGACTGATTTTGGCAAAAATAAATTGAAAAATGAAGGAAATGGAAAGAAAAAAAATTGTTCAAAATAAGAACGCAACATCAAAAACTTATTTGATCTCCGCTAAGGTCATAATTCCGATCAGGCTGATTTCAGATTTTAAGCGTAGATTTTACGGTTACGGCTGCTCCCTCTACAGGTCCCAGAGGGACCGAGTGAGCATCCTACCTCGATCCAGGTTAACGGATAGTTGTTCTTAATTTTTCACAAAATTTTTTTTCACTAATGCTTGTTTTCATTTCCTCATGAGAAGCTGTATTAATTTTTAAATATTGATTTTATTAATCAATGCTTCCAAGAACAACTGATGTTAGGCGGTTGCAAATGCGGTTGCTGAAAACTAGTAAGGGATAATGATGAGAAAAATTGTAAGTTTTCAAATGAATTTAAAAACAGTTTTTTTCTTTTTTCTTTTGTAAATCGGAAGAAATGAATCAGTTTTTTTAAAAGTTTTCCTCGCACCAACCACTGTTCTTAAGTAATGAAGATTCCTGTTCTAGCCGTTTATAACACTTTGGCAGAAAAAACATCAATATGATGTAAAATGTTTGAAAAAAGAGAAAAATTTAAAAATTATGTTTTTTTTTAAAAATCAAAAATTTGTAATTTTCAAAATTGAAAAAAAGTGAAAATTAATTGCATATTACGATTCAGCGTACCCATTTTAGTGGGTATAGCATTTTGAATCACCAAAAAATGTTAAAAATTGTAGATTTTATGAAGTTTTCATTGTGGCTATTTTTCCTTGTCGCCTCCACTTAAGGCACCTTTGAGCCAACTTGAGAAACTGGAACCTAAACAAGCTATACAGATAGTCTGAATGAGCCATTTTCAGCGTGATAACACGCCTGGAAGAAAAAAAACTGCAGAAAAGAAAGGAAATTTTGAACTTTAACCTTTTTTCTTCTTAAAATGGCGATACTTAGAATAATTTTTCAGCTGAAAAGTTCAAAAAAAATCAAAAAATTCAAATTTTGAAAAAAATTTAAAAAAATCTCATCAGTCTGTTTATTGGAGTCTTCGAGGTTTTGGGAGACCTTATCTGGCGGCTAACAACAAGTGGATCACTTATTTGAAATTTTTGAGAAAGGTCAAAAAAACCTGTTTTTACGATTTTTTAGACAGAATTCCGAAAGCAATATCTTGGCTGAAAACAAAAATGAGGGCCTAAAAATAGTACAAACAGTACTCCCACATAAAGTACATTAGGTTGGAAACAAGAAATTGACTCTGATTCAAAAATCGTTTTATAACTTTATTTCTGAACAAAAAATTGTAAAAAAATCAAAAACTGAAAAATTTTTTGAAAAAAATGATTGTTTTGAAAAAGTGCCAATTTTCAGCTGAAACTTTTCATTTTAGCTAAAAAAGCCAGAGCAAGGCCCTTTAAGCTCAAATAAATTAATTAAGCAAAATATTTTCAAGTTTTTTCGTTAAAGGCTTTTATTTTGAAAAAGTATTCAAAAATGGGTAAAAAAAAATCAAAAAAATCAATTTTCTCAGATTCAAAAACCTCCACCACCATGATGATTAGTTCGCTAGATAGGACTGCTGAAACCAATTTAGACGTTTTTTCATAAGTATATCAAAATTTTTACTTATTTTTGAGAATTAAGCAAAATAAAAACTTTTCCCAAATTGGGCAAAAAGCCCAAATTAGCCCAAACACCTGTTAAAAATTGTTGGGTCAAAAAATCACAAAAGGAAACCCCTATTCGTTTGACATTTTAGGGCCGCATGCAAAAAATTAGACCAATCTAACCTGACAATTTCGAGAATCAACTTTTTTGTCAAAATTCTCTAAAGACCAATTTAGGGAGATTACTTGTACCGGTGGGGGCCCTACCCCACCTAAAAAATTTTTGAAATGCTGGAACGCGGCCACCTAGCACAGTCAGGTACTAGTGTTTTATTTTTGTTTTTCGTATTTTGTCAAGCCAAAAGAGAGTGTAGTCAAGCATCAACATCATGTGCTCAAGCAAATACGTGGACTTCTACGCATTCCCATTCGCAATGCGCCCTTCGGGCGCAAATGCCAATGCTCAATTAATTTTGCCAGGTGAAAATTTTTTAAAAAAAAAAACTCTGATGAATTTTAACTTAAACTACCACCAAAAACGCAAAGATTTCAAAGTGTGAATTAATCAAGTATTTGATAATACCGGGCATGCAGTGAGACTGATTTCGGCAAAATTAAAATGGAAAATGAAGGAAATGGAAAGAAAAAAATGTTCAAAATTAGAACGCATTATCAAAAACTTATTTGATCTCCGCTAATGTCATAATTCCGATCAGGCTGATTTCAGATTTTAAGCGTAGAGTTTACGGTTACGGCTGCTCCCTCTACAGGTCCCAGAGGGACCGAGTGAGCATCCTACCTCGATCCAGGATAACGGATAGTTGTTTTTAGTTTTTCACAAAATGTTTTTTCACTATTCCTTGTTTTCAATTCCTCATGAGAAGCTGTATTAACTTTCAAAAAAATTGATTTTATTAATCAATGCTTCCAAGAACAACTGATGTTAGGCGGTTACAAATGCGGTTGGTGAAAACTAGTATGGGATAATGATGACAAAATTTGTAAGTTTTCAAATGAATTTAAAAACAGTTTTTTGCTTTTTTCTTTTATAAATTGGGAGAAATGAATCACTTTTTTTTAAGTTTTCCTCGCACCACCCACTGTTCTTAAGTAATGAAGATTCCTGTTCTAGCCGTTTATTACACTTTGGCAGAAACAACATCAATAGAAGTAAAATGTTTAAAAAAAAAAAAATTAAAAATTATGTTTTTTTTTTTAAAAAGTCAAAAATTTGTAATTTTCAAAATTGAAAAAAAGTGAAAATTAATTGCGTATTACGATTCAGCGTACCCAACTTAGTGGGTCTAGCATTTTAAATTACCAAAAAATGTTAAAAATTGTAGATTTTATGAAGTTTTCATTCTGGCTATGTTTCCTTGTCGCCTCCACTTAAGGCACCTTTGAGCCAACTTGAGAAACTGGAACCTAAACAAGCTAAGCAGATAGTCTGAATGAGCCATTTTTAGCTTGATAACACGCCTGGAAGAAAAAAAAATCCAGAAAAGAAAGAAATTTTTGAACTTTAACCTTTTTTTCTTCTTCAAATGGCGATACTTAGAATAATTTTTCAGCTGAAAAGTTCAAAAAAAATCGAAAAATTCGAATTTTGAAAAATTTTTAAAAAAATCTCATCAGTCTGTTCATTGGAGTCTTCGAAGTTTTTGGAGACCTTATCTGGCGACTAACAACAAGTGGATCACTTATTTTAAAATTTTGAGAAAGGACAAAAAAACATGTTTTTTCGACTTTTTTCACAGAATTCCGAAAGCAATATCTTGGCTAAAAACAAGAATGAGGGCCTAAAATTAGTACAAACAGTACTCCCACATAAGGTACATTAGGATGGAAACAAAAAATTTACTCTGACTCAATAATCGTTTTTTAACTTTATTTCTGAACAAGAAATTGAAAAGAAATCAAAAACTTAAAATTTTTTTGAAAAAAATGATTTTTTTTAAAAAGTGCCAATTTTTAGCTGAAACTTTTCATTTTAGCTAAGAAAACCAGAGCAATGCCCTTTAAGCTCAATTAAATTAATATAGCAAATTGTTTTCAAGTTTTTTCGTTAAAAGCTTTCATTTTGAAAGAGTAGTCAAAATTGGGTAAAAAAAATTAAAAAAAATCAATTTTCTCAGATTCAAAAACCTCCACCACCATGATAATTAGTTCGTTAGATAGGACTCCTAAGATCAATTTAGACTTATTTTCATAAAAATATCAAAATTTTTACTTATTTTTGAGAATTAAGCAAAATAAAAATTTTTCCCAAATTGGGCAAAAAGCCCAAATTAGCCCAAACACCTGTTAAAAATTGTTGGGTCAAAAAATCACAAAAGGAAACCCCTATTCGTTTGACATTTTAGGGCTGCATGCAAAAAATTAGACCAATCTAACCTGACAATTTCGAGAATCAACTTTTTTGTCAAAATTCTCTAAAGACCAATTTAGGGAGATTACTTGTACCGGTGGGGGCCCTACCCCACCTAAAAAATTTTTGAAATGCTGGAACGCGGCCACCTAGCACCCTCAAGGTCACGTGTTGGATTTTTGTTTCTGGTATTTTCTGAAACCAAAAGAGAGCGTGGTCATGCATCTACATCATGTGCTCAAGCAAATACGTGGACTTTTACGCATTCCCATTCGCAATGCGCCCTTCGGGCGCAAATGCCAATGCTCAATTAATTTTGCCAGGTGCAAATTTTTAAAGAAAATTTCTGATGAATTTTAACTTAAACTACCAACAAAAAACGCAAAGATTTCAAAGTGTGAAACAATCAAGTGTTTGCTAATACCGGGCATGCAGTGAGACTGATTTCGGCAAAATAAAATAGAAAATGAAGGAAATGGAAAGAAAAAAATTGTTCAAAATAAGAACGCATTATCAAAAACTTATTTGATCTCCGATAATGTCATAATTCCGATCAAGCTGATTTCAGATTTTAAGCGTAGAGTTTACGGTTACGGCTGCTCCCTCTACAGGTCCCAGAGGGACCGAGTGAGCATCCTACGTCGATCCAGGATAACGGATAGTTGTTTTTAATTTTTCACAAAATATTTTTTCACTAATGCTTGTTTTCAATTCCTCATGAGAAGCTGTTTAAATTTTAAAAAATTGATTTTATTAATCAATGCCTCCAAGAACAACTGATTTTAGTGGGTTGCAAATGCGGTTGGTGAAAACTTGTAAGGGATAATGATGAGAAAAATTTTAAGTTTTCAAATGAATTTAAAAACAGTTTTTTTCTTTTTTTCTTTTGTAAATCGGGAGAAATGATTCAGTTTTTTTAAGTTTTCCTCGCACCACCCACTGTTCATAAGTAATGAAGATTCCTGTTCTAGCCGTTTATAAAACTTTGGCAGAAAAAACATCAATATGATGTAAAATGTTTTAAAAAAGAGAAAAAAATAAAAATTATGTTTTTTTTTTAAAAATCTAAAATTTGTAATTTTCAAAATTGAAAAAAAGTAAACATTAATTGCATATTACGATCCAACGTACCCAACTTAGTGGGTATAGCATTTTGAATTACCAAAAAATGTTGAAAATTGTAGATTTTATGAAGTTTTCATTTTGGCTATTTTTCCTTGTCGCCTCCACTTAAGGCACCTTTGAGCCAACTTGAGAAAGTGGAACCTAAACAAGCTATACAGATAGTCTCTATGAACCATTTTCAGCGTGATAACACGCCTGGAAGAAAAAAAGTTCCAGAAAAGAAAAAACATTTTGAACTTTAACCTTTTTTCTTCTTCAAATGGCGATACTTAGAAAAAATTTTCAGCTGAAAAGTTCAAAAAAAATCAAAAAATTCAAATTTTGAAAAAATTTTAAAAAAATCTCATCATTCTGTTTATTGGAGTCTTCGAGGTTTTGGGAGACCTTATCTGGCGGCTAACAACAAGTGGATCACTTATTTTAAAATTTTGAGAAAGGTCAAAAAAACATGTTTTTTCGACTTTTTTGACAGAATTTCGAAAGCAATATCTTGGCTAAAAACAAGAATGAGGGCCTAAAGTTAGTACAAACAGTACTCCCACATAAGGTACATTAGGTTGGAAACAAAAAATTTACTCTGACTCAAAAATCGTTTTTTAACTTTATTTCTGAACAAGAAATTGAAAAGAAATGAAAAACTTAAAAATTTTTTGAAAAAAAAGATTGTTTTGAAAAAGTGCCAATTTTTAGCTGAAACTTTTCATTTTAGCTAATAAAGCCAGAGCAATGCCCTTTAAGCTCAAATAAATTAATTATGCAAATTATTTTGAAGTTTTTTCGTTAAAGCCTTTTATTTTGAAAAAGTATTCAAAAATGGGTAAAAAAAAGTCAAAAAAAATCAATTTTCTCCGATTCAAAAACCTCCACTACCATGATGATTAGTTCGTTAGATAGGACTGCTGAGATCAATTTAGACGTATTTTCATAAGTATATCAAAATTTTTATTTATTTTTGAGAATTAAGCAAAATAAAAACTTTTCCCAAATTGGGCAAAAAGCCCAAATTAGCCCAAACACCTGTTAAAAATTGTTGGGTCAAAAAATCACAAAAGGAAACCCCTATTCGTTTGACATTTTAGGGCCGCATGCAAAAAATTAGACCAATCTAACCTGACAATTTCGAGAATCGACTTTTTTGTCAAAATTCTCTAAAGACCAATTTAGGGAGATTACTTGTACCGGTGGGGGCCCTACCCCACCTAAAAAATTTTTGAAATGCTGGAACGCGGCCACCTAGCACCCTCAAGGTCACGTGACTTAATTTTGTTTTTGGTATTTTCTGAAACCAAAAGCAAGCATGGTCATGCATCGACATCATGTGCTCAAGCAAATACGTGGACTTCTACGCATTCCCATTCGCAATGCGCCCATCGGGCTCAAATGCCAATGCTCAATTAATTTTGCCAGGTGAAAAAAAAATTATTTAAAAAGTTCTGCTAAACTTTATTTTAAACTACCACCAAAAAACGCAAAGATTTCAAAGTGTAAAACAATCAAATTTTTGCCAATACCGGGCTTGCAATGAGACTGATGTTGGCAAAAGTAAAATAGAAAATGTAGAAAATGGAAAGAAAAAAATTGTTCAAAATAAGAACGCAACATCAAAAACTTATTTGATCTCCGCTCAAATCATAATTCAGATCAGGCTGATTTCAGATTTTAAGCGTAGAATTTACGGTTACGGCAGCTCCCTCTACAGGTCCCAGAGGGACCGAGTGAGCATCCTACCTCGATCCAGGTTAACGGATAGTTGTTCTTAATTTTTCACAAATTTTTTTTTCTCTAATGCTTGTTTTCACTTCCTCATGAGAAGCTGTATTAATTTTTAAAAAATTTATTTTATCCATCAATGCTTCCAAGAACAACTGATTTTAGGCGATTACAAATGCGGTTGTTGAAACTAGTAAGGGATAATGATGAGAAAAATTGTAAGTTTTCAAATGAATTTAAAAACAGTTTTTTTCCTTTTTTTCTTTTGTAAATCGGGAGAAATGAATCAGTTTTTTTTTAAGCTTTCCTCGCACCACCCACTGTTCCTAAGTAATGAAGATTCCTGTTCTAGCCGTTTATAACACTTTGGCAGAAAAAACATCAATATGATGTAAAATGTTTTAAAAAAGAGAAAAATTTAAAAATTATGTTTTTTTTAAAAAATCAAAAAATTGTAATTTTCAAAATTGAAAAAAAGTAAAAATTAATTGCATATTACGATTCACCGTACCCAACTTAGTGGGTATAGCATTTTAAATTACCAAAAAATGTTGAAAATTGTAGATTTTATGAAGTTTTCATTTTGGCTATTTTTCCTTGTCGCCTCCACTTAAGGCACCTTTGAGCCAACTTGAGAAACTGGAACCTAAACAAGCTATACAGATAGTCTCAATGAGCCATTTTCAGCGTGATAACACGCCTGGAAGAAAAAAAAACTCCAGAAAAGAAAGAAAATTTTGAACTTTAACCTTTTTTCTTCTTCAAATGGCGATACTTAGAATAATTTTTCATCTGAAAAGTTCAAAAAAAATCAAAAAATTCAAATTTTGAAAAATTTTTTAAAAAATCTCATCAGTCTGTTTATTGGAGTCTTCGAGGTTTTGAGAGATCTTATCTGGCGGCTAACAACAAAAGGATCATTTATTAAAAAAATTTGAGAAAGGTCAAAAAAACATGTTTTTTCGACTTTTTTGACAGAATTTCGAAAGCAATATCTTGGCAAAAAACAAGAATGAGGGCCTAAAATTAGTACAAACAGTACTCCCACATAAGGTACATTAGGTTGGAAACAAAAAATTTACTCAGACTCAAAAATCGTTTTTTAACTTTATTTCTGAACAAGAAATTGAAAAGAAATCAAAAACTTAAAAATTTTTTGAAAAAAAAGATTGTTTTGAAAAAGTGCCAATTTTTAGCTGAAACTTTTCATTTTAGCTAATAAAGCCAGAGCAATGCCCTTTAAGCTCAAATAAATTAATTATGCAAATTATTTTGAAGTTTTTTCGTTAAAGCCTTTTATTTTGAAAAAGTATTCAAAAATGGGTAAAAAAAAGTCAAAAAAATCAATTTTCTCCGATTCAAAAACCTCCACTACCATGATGATTAGTTCGTTAGATAGGACTGCTGAGATCAATTTAGACGTATTTTCATAAGTATATCAAAATTTTTATTTATTTTTGAGAATTAAGCAAAATAAAAACTTTTCCCAAATTGGGCAAAAAGCCCAAATTAGCCCAAACACCTGTTAAAAATTGTTGGGTCAAAAAATCACAAAAGGAAACCCCTATTCGTTTGCCATTTTAGGGCCGCATGCAAAAAATTAGACCAATATAACCTGACAATTTCGAGAATCGACTTTTTTGCAAAATTTCTCTATAGTCCATTTGAGGGATATTACTTGTACCGGTGGGGGCCCCTACCCCACCTCAAAAAATTTTGTAATGCTGGAACGCGGCCACCTAGCACAATCAGGTACTAGTGGTGGATGTTTGTTTTTCGTGTTTTGTCAAACCAAAAGAGAGCGTGGTCATGCATCGACATCATGTGCTCAAGCAAATACGTGGACTTCTACGCATTCCCATTCGCAATACGCCCGTCGGGCGCAAATGCCAATGCTCAATTAATTTTGCCACGTGAAAATTTTGTAAAGAAAAATTCTGATAAATTTTAACTTAAAGTACCACCAAAAAACGCAACGATTTCAAAGTGTGAAACAATCAAGTTTTTGCTAATACCGGGCATGCAGTGAGACTGATTTCGGCAAAACTAAATTGAAAAATGAAGGAAATGGAAAGAAAAAAATTGTTCAAAATAAGAACGCAACATCGAAAACTTATTTGATCTCCGCTAAGGTCATAATTCCAAACAGGCTGATTTCAGATTTTCAGCGTAGAATTTACGGTTACGGCTGCTCCCTCAACAGGTCCCAGAGGGACCGAGTGAGCATCCTACCTCGATCCAGGATATCGGATAGTTGTTTTTAATTTTTCACAATTTTTTTTCACTAATGCTTATTTTCAGTTCCTCATGAGAAGCTGTATAAATTTTTTTTTTAAATGGATTTTATTAATCAATGCTTCCAAGAACAACTGATGTCAGGCGGTTACAAATGGGGTTGGTGAAAACTAGTAAGGGATAATGATGAGAAAAATTGTAAGTTTTCAAATGAATTTAAACAGTTTTTTTCTTTTTTTCTTTTGTAAATCGGGAGAAATGAATCAGTTCTTTTTTAAGTTTTCCTCGCACCACCCACTGTTCTTAAGTAATGAAGATTCCTGTTTTAGCCGTTTATAACACTTTGGCAGAAAAAACATCAATATGATGTCAAATGTTTTAAAAAAGAGAAAAATTTAAAAATTATGTTTCTTTTTTAAAAATCAAAAAATTTGTAATTTTCAAAATTGAAAAAAAGTGAAAATTAATTGCATATTACGATTCAGCGTACCCAACTTAGTGGGTCTAGCATTTTAAATTACCAAAAAATGTTGAAAATTGTAGATTTTATGAAGTTTTCATTTTGGCTATTTTTCCTTGTTGCCTCCACTTAAGGCACCTTTGAGCCAACTTGAGAAACTGGAACCTAAACAAGCTATACAGATAGTCTGAATGAGCCATTTTCAGCTTGATAACACGCCTGGAAGAAAAAAAAACTCGAGAAAAGAAAGAAAATTTTGAACTTTAACCTTTTTTCTTCTTCAAATGGCGATACTTAGAAAAATTTTTCAGCTGAAAAGTTCAAAAAAAATCAAAAAATTCAAATTTTGAAAAAATTTTAAAAAAATCTCATCATTCTGTTTATTGGAGTCTTCGAGGTTTTGGGAGACCTTATCTGGCGGCTAACAACAAGTGGATCACTTATTTTAAAATTTTGAGAAAGGTCAAAAAAACATGTTTTTTCGATTTTTTTGACAGAATTCCGGAAGCAATATCTTGGCTAAAAACAAAAGTGAGGGCCTAAAAACAGTACAAACAGTACTCCCACATCAGGTACATTAGGTTGGAAACAAAAAAATTATTCTGACTCAAAAATCGTTTTTTAACTTTATTTCTGAACAAGAAATTGAAAAGAAATCTAAAACTTAAAAATTTTTTGAAAAAAATGATTGTTTTGAAAAAGTGCCAATTTTTAGCTGAAACTTTTTATTTTAGCTAATAAAGCCAGAGCAATGCCCTTTAAGCTCAAAAAAATTAATTAGGCAAATTATTTTCAAGTTTTTTCGTTAAAGGCTTTTATTTTGAAAAAGTATTCAAAAATGGGTAAAAAAAAGTCAAAAAAATCAATTTTCTCAGATTCAAAAACCTCCACCACCATGATGATTAGTTCGCTAGATAGGACTGCTGAAACCAATTTAGACGTATTTTCATAAACATATCAAAATTTTCACTTATTTTTGAGAATTAAGCAAAATAAAAACTTTTCCCAAATTGGGCAAAAAGCCCAAATTAGCCCAAACACCTGTTAAAAATTGTTGGGTCAAAAAGTCACAAAAGGAAACCCCTATTCGTTTGACATTTTAGGGCCGCATGCAAAAAATTAGACCAATCTAACCTGACAATTTCGAGAATCGACTTTTTTGCAAAATTTCTCTATAGTCCATTTGAGGGATATTACTTGTACCGGTGGGGGCCCCTACCCCACCTCAAAAAATTTTGTAATGCTGGAACGCGGCCACCTAGCACCCTCAAGGTCACGTGACTTACTTTTGGTTTTGGTATTTTCTGTAACCAAAACAATAAGGTCATGCGCCAATATCATGGCCTCAAGCAAAGACGTCGGACTCTACGCATTCCCATTCGCAATGCGCCCTTAGGGCGCAAATGCCAATGCTCAATTAATTTTGCCAGGTGAAATTTTTAAAGAAAAATTCTGATGAATTTTAACTTAAACTACCACCAAAAAACGCACAGATTTCAAAGTGTAAAACAATCAAGTTTTGCTAATTCCGGGTATGCAGTGAGACTGATTTCGGCAAAAATAAAATAGAAAATGAAGGAAATGGAAAGAAAAAAATTGTTCAAAATAAGAACGCATTATCAAAATCTTATTTGATCTCCGCTAATGTCATAATTCCGATCAGGCTGATTTCAGATTTTAAGCGTAGAGTTTACGGTTACGGCTGCTCCCTCTACAGGTCCCAGAGGGACCGTGTGAGCATCCTACCTCGATCCAGGATAACGGAGAGTTGCTTTTAATTTTTCACAAAATTTTTTTTCACTAATGCTTGTTTTCAATTCCTCATGAGAAGCTGTATAAATTTAAAAAAAAATTGATTTTATTAATAAATGCTTCCAAGAAAAACTGATGTTAGGCGGTTACAAATGCGGTTGGTGAAAACTAGTAAGGGATAATGATGAGAAAAATTGTAAGTTTTCAAATGAATTTAACAACAGTTTTTTTTCTTTTTTCCTTTTGTAAATCGGGAGAAATGAATCATTTTTTTTTGAGTTTTCCTCGCACCACCCACTTTTCTTAAGTAATGAAGATTCCTGTTATAGCCGTTTATAACACTTTGGCAGAAAAAACATCAATATGATGTAAAATGTTTTTAAAAAGAGAAAAATTTAAAAATTATGTTTTTTTTAAATAATCAAAATTTTGTAATTTTCAAAATTGAAAAAAAGTGAAAATTAATTGCATATTACGATTCAGCGTACCCAACTTAGTGGGTCTAGCAGTTTAAATTACCAAAAAATCTTGAAAATTGTAGATTTTATGAAGTTTTCATTTTGGCTATTTTTCCTTTTCGCCTCCACTTAAGGCACCTTTGAGCCAACTTGAGAAACTGGAACCTAAACAAGCTATACAGATAGTCTGAATGAGCCATTTTCAGCGTGATAACACCCCTGGAAGAAAAAAAACTGCAGAAAAGAAAGGGAATTTTGAACTTTAACCTTTTTTCTTCTTCAAATGGCGATACTTAGAATAATTTTTCAGCTGAAAAGTTCAAAAAAAATCAAAAAATTCAAATTTTGAAAAAATTTGTAAAAAAATCTCATCAGTCTGTTTATTGGAGTCTTCGAGGTTTTGGGAGACCTTATCTGGCGGCTAACAACAAGTGGGTCACTTATTTTAAAATTTTGAGAAAGGTCAAAAAAACCTGTTTTTACGATTTTTTAGACAGAAATCCGTAAGCAATATCTTGGCTTAAAACAAAAATGAGGGCCTAAAAATAGTACAAACAGTACTCTCACATAAAGTACATTAGGTTGGAAACAAAAAATTGACTCTGATTCAAAAATCGTTTTTTAACTTTATTTCTGAACAAAAAATTGTAAAAAAATCAAAAACTTAAAAATTTTTTGAAAAAAAAGATTGTTTCGAAAAAGTGCCAATTTTCAGCTGAAACTTTTCATTTTAGCTAAAAAAGCCAGAGCAAGGACCTTTAAGCTCAAATAAATTAATTAAGCAAATTGTTTTCAAGTTTTTTCGTTAAAGGCTTTTATTTTGAAAAAGTATTCAAAAATGGGTAAAAAAAAGTCAAAAAAATCAATTTTCTCAGATTCAAAAACCTCCACCACCATGATGATTAGTTCGCTAGATAGGACTGCTGAAACCAATTTAGACGTATTTTCATAAGCATATCAAAATTTTTACTTATTTTTGAGAATTAAGCAAAATAAAAACTTTTCCCAAATTGGGCAAAAAGCCCTAATTAGCCCAAACACCTGTTAAAAATTGTTGGGTCAAAAAATCACAAAAGGAAACCCCTATTCATTTGACATTTTAGGGCCGCATGCAAAAAATTAGACCAATCTAACCTGACAATTTCGAGAATCGACTTTTTTGCAAAATTTCTCTATAGTCCATTTGAGGGATATTACTTGTACCGGTGGGGGCCCCTACCCCACCTCAAAAAATTTTGTAATGCTGGAACGCGGCCACCTAGCACAATCAGGTACTAGTGGCTTGATTTTGGTTTTTAATATTGTCTGGAACCAAAAGAGAGTGTCGTCAAGCATCGACATCATGTGGTCAAGCAAATACGTGGACTTCTACGCATTCCCATTAGCAATGCGCCCTTCGGGCGCAAATGCCAATGCTCAACTAATTTTGCCAGGTGAAAAAATTTGTTTAAAGAAAAATTCTGATAAATTTTAATTTAAACTATCACCAAAAAACGCAAAGATTTCAAAGTGTGAAACAATCAAATTTTGGCCAATACCGGGCTTGCAATGAGACTGATGTTGGCAAAAGTAAAATAGAAAATGAAGAAAATGGAAAGAAAAAAATTGTTGAAAATAAGAACGCAACATCAAAAACTTATTTGATCTCCGCTCAAATCATAATTCAGATCAGGCTGATTTCAGATTTTAAGCGTAGAATCTACGGTTACGGCTGCTCCCTCTACAGGTCCCAGAGGGACCGAGTGAGCATCCTACCTCGATCCAGGTTAACGGATAGTTGTTCTTAATTTTTCACAAAATTTTTTTACACTAATGCTTGTTTCCAATTCCTCATGAGAAGCTGTATTATTTTTTAAAAAATTGATTTTATTAATCAATGCTTCCAAGAACAACTGATGTTAGGCGGTTATAAATGCGGTTGTTGAAAACTAGTAAGGGATAATGATGAGAAAAATTGTAAGTTTTCAAATGAATTGAAAAACGGTTTTTTTCCTTTTTTTCTTTTGTAAATCGGTAGAAATGAATCATTTTTTTTTCAAGTTTTCCTCGCACCACCCACTGTTCTTAAGTAATGAAGATTCCTTCTCTAGCCGTATATAACACTTTGGCAGAAAAAACATCAATATGATATAAAATGTTTTAAAAAAGAGAAAAAATTAAAAATTATGTTTTTTTTTAAAAATCAAAAAATTTGTAATTTTCAAAATTGAAAAAAAGTGAAAACTAATTGCATATTACAATTCAGCGTACCCAACTTAGTGGGTCTAGCATTTTAAATTACCAAAAAATGTTGAAAATTGTAGATTTTATGAAGTTTTCATTTTGGCTATTTTTCCTTTTCGCCACCACTTAAGGCACCTTTGAGCCAACTTGAGAAACTGGAACCTAAACAAGCTATACAGATAATCTGAATGAGCCATTTTCAGCGTGATAACACCCCTGGAAGAAAAAAAACTGCAGAAAAGAAAAGGAATTTTGAACTTTAACCTTTTTTCTTCTTCAAATGGCGATACTTAGAATAATTTTTCAGCTGAAAAGTTCAAAAAAAATCAAAAAATTCAAATTTTGAAAAAATTTGTAAAAAAATCTCATCAGTCTGTTTATTGGAGTCTTCGAGGTTTTGGGAGACCTTATCTGGCGGCTAACAACAAGTGGGTCACTTATTTTAAAAATTAGAGAAAGGTCAAAAAAACATGTTTTTTCGGTTTTTTTGACAGAATTCCTAAAGCGATATCTTGGCTAAAAACAAAAATGAGGGCCTAAAATTAGTACAAACAGTACTCTCACATAAGGTACATTAGGTTGGAAACAAAAAATTGACTCTGACTCAAAAATCGTTTTTTAACTTTATTTCTGAACAAAAAATTGTAAAAAAATCAAAAAGTTAAAATTTTTTTGAAAAAAATGATTGTTTTGAAAAAGTGCCAATTTTTAGCTGAAACTTTTCATTTTAGCTAATAAAGCCAAAGCAATGCCCTTTAAGCTCAAATAAATTAATTAAGCAGATTATTTTCAAGTTTTTTCGTTAAAGGCTTTTATTTTGAAAAGTTAGTCAAAAATGGGTTAAAAAAAGTCAAAAAAATTAATTTTCTCAGATTGAAAAACCTCCACTGCCATGATGATTAGTTCGATCGATAGGACTACTGAGATCAATTTAGACGTATTTTCATAAGTATATCAAAATTTTTATTTATTTTTGAGAATTAAGCAAAATAAAAACTTTTCCCAAATTGGGCAAAAAGCCCAAATTAGCCCAAACACCTGTTAAAAATTGTTGGGTCAAAAAGTCACAAAAGGAAACCCCTATTCGTTTGACATTTTAGGGCCGCATGCAAAAAATTAGACCAATCTAACCTGACAATTTTGAGAATCGACTTTTTTGCAAAATTTCTCTATAGTCCATTTGAGGGATATTACTTGTACCGGTGGGGGCCCCTACCCCACCTCAAAAAATTTTGTAATGCTGGAACGCGGCCACCTAGCACCCTCAAGGTCACGTGACTTAATTTTGTTTTTGGTATTTTCTGAAACCAAAACAGAGCGTGGTCATGCATCGACATCATGTGCTCAAGCAAATACGTGGACTTCTAGGCATTCCCAATCGCAATGCGCCCTTCGGGCGCAAATGCCAATGCTCAATTAATTTTGCCAGGTGAAAAAAGAAAATATTTAAAAAGTTCTGCTAAACTTTATTTTAAACTACCGCCAAAAAACGCAAAGATTTCAAGGTGTAAAACAATCAAGTTTTTGCCAATACCGGGCTTGCAATGAGACTGATGTTGGCAAAAGTAAAATAGAAAATGTAGAAAATGGAAAGAAAAAAATTGTTCAAAATAAGAACACAACATCAAAAACTTATTTGATCTCCGCTCAAATCATAATTCAGATCAGGCTGATTTCAGATTTTAAGCGTAGAATTTACGGTTACGGCTGCTCCCTCTACAGGTCCCAGAGGGACCGAGTGAGCATCCTTCCTCGATCGAGGTTAAGGGATAGTTGTTCCTAATTTTTCACAAAATATTTTTTCACTAATGCTTGTTTTCAATTCCTCATGAGAAGCTGTATAAATTTAAAAAAAATTGATTTTATTAATCAATGCTTCCTAGAACAACTGATGTTAGGCGGTTACAAATGCGGTTGTTGAAAACTAGTAAGGGATAATGATGAGAAAAATTGTAAGTTTTCAAATGAATTTAAAAACTGTTTTTTTCTTTTTTTCTTTAATAAATCGGGAGAAATGAATCAGTTTTTTTTAGGTTTTCCTCGCACCACCCACTGTTCGTAAGTAATGAAGATTCCTGTTGTAGCCGTTTATAACACTTTGGTAGAAAAAACATCAATATGATGTAAAATGTTTTAAAAAAGAGAAAAAATTAAAAATTATGTTTTTTTTTAAAAAGTCAAAAATTTGCAATTTTTAAAATTGAAAAAAAGTAAAAATTAATTGCATATTACGATTCAGCGTACCCAACTTAGTGGATATAGCATTTTGAATTACCAAAAAATGTTGAAAATTGTAGATTTTATGACGTTTTCATTTTGGCTATTTTTCCTTGTCGCCTCCACTTAAGGCACCTTTGAGCCAACTTGAGAAACTGGAACCTAAACAAGCTATACAGATAGTCTGAATGAGCCTTTTTCAGCGTGATAACACGCCTGGAAGAAAAAAAAACTGCAGAAAAGAAAGGAAATTTTGAACTTTAACCTTTTTTCTTCTTCAAATGGCGATACTTAGAATAATTTTTCAGCTGAAAAGTTCAAAAAAAATCAAAAAATTCAAATTTTGAAAAAATTTAAAAAAAAATATCATCAGTCTGTTTATTGGAAACGTCGAGGTTTTGAGAGACCTTATCTGGCGGCTAACAACAAGTGGATCACTTATTTTAAAATTTTGAGAAAGGTAAAAAAAACCTGTTTTTACGATTTTTTAGACAGAATTCCGAAAGCAATATCTTGGCTAAAAACAAAATTGAGGGCCTAAAAATAGTACAAACAGTACTCCCACATAAAGTACATTAGGTTGGAAACAAAAAATTGACTCTGATTCAAAAATCGTTTTTTAACTTTATTTCTGAACAAAAAAATTGTAAAAAAATCAAAAATTTAAAAATTTTTTGAAAAAAGTGATTGATTTGAAAAAGTGCCATTTTTTAGCTGAAACTTTTCATTTTAGCTAAGAAAGCCAGAGCAATGCCCTTTAAACACAAATAAATTAATTAAGCAAATTATTTTCAAATTTTTTCGTTAAAGGCTTTTATTTTGAAAAAGTATTCAAAAATGGGTAAAAAAAAGTCAAAAAAATACAATTTTCTCCAATTCAAAAACCTCCATTACCATGATGATTAGTTCGTTAGATAGGACTGCTGAGATCAATTTAGACGTATTTTCATAAGTATATCAAAATTTTTATTTATTTTTGAGAATTAAGCAAAATAAAAACTTTTCCCAAATTGGGCAAAAAGCCCAAATTAGCCCAAACACCTGTTAAAAATTGTTGGGTCAAAAAATCACAAAAGGAAACCCCTATTCGTTTGACATTTTAGGGCCGCATGCAAAAAATTAGACCATTCTAACCTGACAATTTCGAGAATCGACTTTTTTGCAAAATTTCTCTATAGTCCATTTGAGGGATATTACTTGTACCGGTGGGGGCCCCTACCCCACCTCAAAAAATTTTGTAATGCTGGAACGCGGCCACCTAGCACCCTCAAGGTCACGTGTTGGATTTTTGTTTTTGGTATTTTCTGAAATCAAAAGAGAGCGTGGTCATGCATCGACATCATGTGCTCAAGCAAATACGTGGACTTCTACGCATTCCCATTAGCAATGCGCCCTTCGGGCGCAAATGCCAATGCTCAATTAATTCTGGCAGGTGAACATTTTTTAAAGAATAATTCTGATGAATTTTAACTTAAACTACCACCAAAAAACGGATAGATTTCAAAGTGTGAAACAATCAAGTTTCTGCTAATACCGGGCATGCAGTGAGACTGATTTCAGCAAAAATAAAATGGAAAATGAAGGAAATGGAAAGAAAAAAATTGTTCAAAATAAGAATGCATTACCAAAAACTTATTTGATCTCCGCTAATGCCATAATTCCGATCAAACTGATTCCAGATTTTAAGCGTAGAGTTAACGGTTACGGCTGCTCCCTCTACAGGTCCCAGAGGGACCGAGTGAGCATCCTACCTCGATCCAGGATAACGGATAGTTGTTTTTAATTTTTCACAAAATTTTTTTCACTAATGCTTGTTTTCAATTCCTCATGAAAAGCTCTATAAATTTTTAAAAAATTGATTTTTTTAATCAATGCTTCCAAGATCGAAGAACAACTGATGTTAGGGGGTTACAAATGCGGTTGGTGAAAACTAGTAAGGGATAATGATGAGAAAAATTGTAGGTTTTCTAATGAATTTAAAAACAGTTTTTTTCTTTTTTCTTTTGTAAATCGGGAGAAATGAATCAGTTTTTTTTTGTTTTCCTCGCACCACCCACTGTTCTTAAGTAATGAAGATTCCTGTTCTAGCCGTTTATAACACTTTGGCAGAAACAACATCAATATGATGTAAAATGTTTTAAAAAAGAGAAAAAATTAAAAATTATGTTTTTTTTTAAAAAAGTCAAAAATTTGTAATTTTCAAAAATGAAAAAAAAATGAAAAATAATTGCATATTACGATTCAGCGTACCCAACTTAGTGGGTCTAGCATTTTAAATTACCAAAAAATGTTGAAAATTGTAGATTTTATGAAGTTTTCATTCTGGCTATGTTTCCTTGTCGCCTCCACTTAAGGCACCTTTGAGCCAACTTGAGAAACTGGAACCTAAACAAGCTATGCAGATAGTCTGAATGAGCCATTTTTAGCTTGATAAATCGCCTGGAAGAAAAAAAATCCAGAAAAGAAAGGAAATTTTGAACTTTAACCTTTTTTCTTCTTCAAATGGCGATACTTAGAAAAATTTTTCAGCTGAAAAGTTCAAAAAAAATCAAAAAATTCGAATTTTAAAATTTTTTTTAAAAAATCTCATCAGTCTGTTTATTGGAGTCTTCGAGGTTTTTGGAGACCTTATCTGGCGACTAACAACAAGTGGATCACTAATTTTAAAATTTTGAGAAAGGTCAAAAAAACATGTTTTTTCGACTTTTTTGACAGAATTCCGAAAGCAATATCTTGGCTAAAAACAAGAATGAGGGCCTAAAATTAGTACAAACAGTACTCCCACATAAGGTACATTAGGGTGGAAACAAAAAATTTACTCTGACTCAATAATCGTTTTTTAACTTTATTTCTGAACAAGAAATTGAAAAGAAATCAAAAACTTAAAAATTTTTTGAAAAAAATGATTGTTTTGAAAAAGTGCCAATTTTCAGCTGAAACTTTTCATTTTAGCTAAGAAAACCAGAGCAATGCCCTTTAAGCTCAATTAAATTAATATAGCAAATTGTTTTCAAGTTTTTTCGTTAAAGCCTTTCATTTTGAAAAAGTATTCAAAAATGGGTAAAAAAAAGTCAAAAAAATCAGTTTTCTCCGATTCAAAAACCTCCACTACCATGATGATTAGTGCATTAGATAGGACTGCTGAGTTCAATTTAGACGTTTTTTCATAAGTATATCGAAATTTTTACTTATTTTTGAGAATTAAGCAAAATAAAAACTTTTCCCAAATTGGGCAAAAAGCCCAAATTAGCCCAAACACCTGTTAAAAATTGTTGGGTCAAAAAATCACAAAAGGAAACCCCTATTCGTTTGACATTTTAGGGCCGCATGCAAAAAATTAGACCAATCTAACCTGACAATTTCGAGAATCAACTTTTTTGTCAAAATTCTCTAAAGACCAATTTAGGGAGATGTCTTGTACCGGTGGGGGCCCTACCCCACCTAAAAAATTTTTGAAATGCTGGAACGCGGCCACCTAGATAGGTCAGTGACCTGCGGTGCATGGGTGTTATGGACTTGATTCGTCAGCATTGGCCTGGGGGCCATTAGCTTCAAGACATGTGGCACTCGCAGAAAAAGAGCACCCGAAGGGTGCTCTTTTTCTGCTCGAATGTCTTGTGAAACGGTATCTGATGAACTTTGTAGGGTGTCACAAAAGCAACATGACAAAACGTTCTGTATCTGATCAGTAATGGTCAAAAAAGATTTATGACACTTTCAATGACTGAAGCTACACCTGATCAGTCTCTAGAGAACTCTAAAACAAAGTAACTTATATTTTTCAGTGACTCATGAAGAGGACTGTTTCAACGAAAACAAGTTTTCGGAAACAGTCCTAATATTTTTCTTGGAGCTCATTTTCAAGTAGGTGGACTTTCAATAGTGACTAATAGTTGAATTAGACTTGGAATTTGTCCCAAAAAGTTAAGTTTGTCTCAAATTGATTAGAAGCAATAGACAAAAAAAAACATTTTTTTTATTTGATAAATATACTTGAGTCAGAAAAGTGAAAAATCAATTTTTTTCAAAAAGTCATAAGAAGTAATTCAATTTGCATTAAATCACTAACCTATATTATATAAACCTGTTCAGATTGGTTTTCATGAACAAAGCCGTAAAATTTCCATATTTAGAGAAAAGGCAAAAAAACACCTTTTTGATTAACTGAAAAAGGTAGATAAATCGGGTAAAGTCGTCTTCAAACCTATAGGACCGAAAAATGATCTAATTGAGATATATATTTAGTGTCCCTTGTAAGGTCACATGCAAAAAAGTGAAACAATTGGGGTGGCCACTTCAGAAAACAAGACTTTTTTTCGGACTTTGGCCATTTTTATTTGAAGTAAAGTAGTAGTAAGTTACCAGAGAAAAAAAAGTTGTAAAAACCAAAATTTTTATCCAATTTTGACAATTAAATACTCTATACCTACTAAAATGACTATGGCAAGCTCAAATATGCCATCAAAACTCATTTTTTCTCACTTTTTAAAATTTTTGTTTTTTTGATATAAAATGTTGAGTCAGAAACGTGAAAAATCAATTTTTTTCAAAAAGTCAAGGGAAGTTGTTCCAATCAATTTGTTTCACTAAAACACACTTTCTCAGCCTGTTCAGAATGGTTTTCATGTTTAAAGCTGAAACTTTACACATTTTGAGAAAAGTGGAAAAAATAACTTTTTAGTTACAAAAAAACCATCATTTTTGTTGCAGTTTTTGAAAAAACTCAAATTTTTAAGAGAAACAAATTTTCCCAAACCTACAAAATTGGGCTCCCAAAACAGTTTACTTTCATCCATTCTTCATCAATTTACCCCAATTTGTTAACCAAAATAGAGTTACTGAGCCATTTTTACCAAAAAACGTGGTTTTTCCCTGTTTTTCCCCATTTTTCCCACTATAAGTCAACGCATAACAAAATTTTGGGAAAACGGAGCAAAAGTGTATCCTTAGAATTGCATTTTAGGCCCGCATGCCAATTTTTATCGAATTCTATCCCGACAATTTTGAGATCAGCACTTTTTCCGAGCAAATAGTCATACCGTTATAATTCTTTGGCCGTTCGGGGCCCCTACCCCAAACTCACTAAACAAAGACGCCGAAGGCGGACGGCCACCTAGCACAATCAGGTACTAGTGGTTGATGTTTGTTTTTCGTATTTTGTCAAACCAAAAGAGAGCGTGGTCATGCATCGACATAATGTGCTCAAGCAAATACGTGGACTTCTACGCATTCCCATTCGCAATGTGCCCTTCGGGCGCAAATGCCAATGCTCAATTAATTTTGTCAGGTGAAAATTTTGTAAAGAAAAATTCTGATGAATTTTAACTTAAACTACCACCAAGAAACGCAAAGAGTTCAAAGTGTGAAACAATCAAGTTTTTGCTACTACTGGGCATGCAGTGAGACTAATTTCGGCAAAAATAAAATGGAAAATGAAGGAAATGGAAAGAAAAAAATTGTTCAAAATTAGAACGCAATTTCAAAAACTTATTTGATCTCCGCCAATGTCATAATTCCGATCAGGCTAATTTCAGATTTTGAGCGTAGAGTTTAAGGTTACGGCTGCTCCCTCTACAGGTCCCAGAGGGACCGAGTGAGCATCCTACGTCGATCCAGGATAACGGATAGTTGCTTTTAATTTTTCACAAAATCTTTTTTCACTAATGCTTGTTTTCAATTCCTCATGAGAAGCTGTATAAATTTTTAAAAAAATTGATTTTATTAATCAATGCTTGCAAGAACAACTGATGTTAGGCAGTTATAAATGCGGTTGGTGAAAACTAGTAAGGGATAATGATGAGAAAAAATGTAAGTTTTCAACTGAATTTAAAAACATTTTTTTTCTTTTTTTTGTAAATCGGGAGAAATAAATCAGTTTTTTTTTTAAGTTTTCCTCGCACCATCCACTGTTCTTAAGTAATGAAGATTCCTGTTCTAGCCGTTTATAATACTTTGGCAGGAAAAACATCAATATGATGTAAAATGTTTTAAAAAAGAGAAAAATTTAAAAATTATGTTTCTTTTTTAAAAATCAAAAAATTTGTAATTTTCAAAATTGAAAAAAAGTGAAAATTAATTGCATATTACGATTCAGCGTACCCAACTTAGTGGGTCTAGCATTTCAAATTACCAAAAAATGTTGAAAATTGTAGATTTTATGAAGTTTTCATTTTGGCTATTTTTCCTTGTTGCCTCCACTTAAGGCACCTTTGAGCCAACTTGAGAAACTGGAACCTAAACAAGCTATACAGATAGTCTGAATGAGCCATTTTCAGCTTGATAACACGCCTGGAAGAAAAAAAAACTCCAGAAAAGAAAGAAAATTTTGAACTTTAACCTTTTTTCTTCTTCAAATGGCGATACTTAGAAAAATTTTTCAGCTGAAAAGTTCAAAAAAAATCAAAAAATTCAAATTTTGAAAAAATTTTAAAAAAATCTCAACATTCTGTTTATTGGAGTCTTCGAGGTTTTGGGAGACCTTATCTGACGGCTAACAACAAGTGGATCACTTATTTTAAAATTTTGAGAAAGGTCAAAAAAACATGTTTTTTCTATTTTTTTGACAGAATTCCGGAAGCAATATCTTGGCTAAAAACAAAAATGAGGGCCTAAAAACAGTACAAACAGTACTCCCACATCAGGTACATTAGGTTGGAAACAAAAAAATTATTCTGACTTAAAAATCGTTTTTTAACTTTATTTCTGAACAAGAAATTGAAAAGAAATCTAAAACTTAAAAATTTTTTGAAAAAAATGATTGTTTTGAAAAAGTGCCAATTTTTAGCTGAAACTTTTTATTTAAGCTAATAAAGCCAGAGCAATGCCCTTTAAGCTCAAATAAATTAATTAAGCAAATTATTTTCAAGTTTTTTCGTTAAAGGCTTTTATTTTGAAAAAGTATTCAAAAATGGGTAAAAAAAAGTCAAAAAAATCAATTTTCTCCGATTCAAAAACCTCCACTACCATGATGATTTGTTCGTTAGATAGGACTGCTGAGATCACGTTAGACTTACTTTCATAAAAATATCAAAATTTTTACTTATTTTTGAGAATTAGGCAAAATAAAAACTTTTCCCAAATTGGGCAAAAAGCCCAAATTAGCCCAAACACCTGTTAAAAATTGTTCGGTCAAAAAATCACAAAAGGAAACCCCTATTCGTTTGACATTTTAGGGCCGCATGCAAAAAATTAGACCAATCTAACCTGACAATTTCGAGAATCGACTTTTTTGTCAAAATTCTCTAAAGACCAATTTAGGGAGATTACTTGTACCGGTGGGGGCCCTACCCCACCTAAAAAATTTTTGAAATGCTGGAACGCGGCCACCTAGCACAATCAGGTACTAGTGGCTTGATTTTGGTTTTTAGTATTTTCTGGAACCAAAACAAAATGGTTGGTCATGCGTCCAAATCATGGCCTAAAGCAAAGACGTTGGACTCTACGCATTCGCATTAGCAATGCGCGCTTCGGGCGCAAATGCCAATGCTCAAGTAATTTTTCCACGTGAAAACTTTTTAAAAAAACTTCTGATAAATTTTTAATTAAACTACCAACAAAAAACGCAAAGAATTCAAAGTGTTAAAACAATCATGTTTTTGCTAATACCGGGCATGCAGTGAGACTGATTTCGGCAAAAATAAAATGAAAAATGAAGGAAATGGAAAGAAAAAAATTGTTCAAAATAAGAACGCATCATTAAAAACTTATTTGATCTCCGCTAATGTCATAATTGCGATCAGGCTGATTTCGAATTTTAAGCGTAGAATTTACGGTTACGGCTGCTCCCTCTACAGGTCCCACAGGGACCGAGTGAGCATCCTACCTGGATCCAGGATAACGGATAGTTGTTTTTAATTTTTCACAAATTTTTTTTTCACTAATGCTTGTTTTCAATTCCTCATGAGAAGCTGTATAATTTTTTTTTAAAATGGATTTTATTAATCAATGCTTCCAAGAACAACTGATGTTAGGCGGTTACAAATGCGGTTGGTGAAAACTAGTAGGGGATAATGATGAGAAAAAATTGTAAGTTTTCAAATGAATTAAAAAACAGTTTTTTTCTTTTGTAAATCGGGAGAAATGATGCAGTTTTTTTAAGTTTTCCTCGCATCACCCACTGTTCTTAAGTAATGAAGATTCCTGTTCTAGCCGTTTATAACACTTTGGCAGAAAAAACATCAATTTGATGTAAAATGTTTTAAAAATGATAAAAATTTAAAACTATGTTTTTTAAAAAAAAAAATCAAAAAAGTTGTAATTTTCAAAATTGAAAAAAAGTGAAAATTCATTGCATATTACGATTCAGCGTACCCATCTTAGTGGGTCTAGCATTTTAAATTATCAAAAAATGTTAAAAATTGTGGATTTTATGAAGTTTGCATTTTGGCTATTTTTCCTTGTCGCCTCCACTTAAGGCACCTTTGAGCCAACTTGAGAAACTGGAACCTAAACAAGCTATACAGATAGTCTGAATGAGCCATTTTCAGCGTGATAACACGCCTGGAAGAAAAACACTCCAGAAAACAAAGAAAATTTTGAACTTTAACTTTTTTCTTCTTCAAATGGCGATACTTAGAATAATTTTTCAGCTGAAAAGTTAAAAAAAAATCAAAAAATTCAATTTCCGAATTTTTTTTAAAAAATCTCATCAGTCTGTTTATTGGAGTCTTCGAGGTTTTGGGAGACCTTATCTGGCAACTAACAACAAAAGGATCACTTATTTTAAAATTTCGAGAAAGGTCAAAAAAACCTGTTTTTTCGATTTTTTTGACAGAATTCCGAAAGCAATATCTTGGCTTGAAACAAAAATGAGGGCCTAAAATTAGTACAAACAGTACTCCCACATAAAGTACATTAGGTTGGAAACAAAAAATTGACTCTGACTCAAAAATCGTTTTTAAACTTTATTTCTGAACAAAAAATTGTAAAAAAATCAAAAATTGAAAATTATTTTGAAAAAAATGATTGTTTTAAAAAAGTGCCAATTTTTAGCTGAAACTTTTCATTTTAGCTAAGAAAGCCAGAGCAATGCCGTTTAAGCTCTAATAAATTAATATAGCAAATTGTTTTCAAGTTTTTTCGTTAAAAGCTTTTATTTTGAAAGAGTAGTCAAAAATGGGTAAAAAAAAGTCAAAAAAATCATTTTTCTCCGATTCAAAAACCTCCACTACCATGATGATTAGTGCGTTAGTTAGGACTGCTGAGATCAATTTACACGTTCTTTCATAAGTATATCAAAATTTTTACTTATTTTTGAGAATTAAGCAAAATAAAAACTTTTCCCAAATTGGGCAAAAAGCCCAAATTAGCCCAAACACCTGTTAAAAATTGTTGGGTCAAAAAATCACAAAAGGAAACCCCTATTCGTTTGACATTTTAGGGCCGCATGCAAAAAATTAGACCAATCTAACCTGACAATTTCGAGAATCAACTTTTTTGTCAAAATTCTCTAAAGACCAATTTAGGGAGATTACTTGTACCGGTGGGGGCCCTACCCCACCTAAAAAAATTTTGAAATGCTGGAACGCGGCCACCTAGAGGCAGAGCAGGCGCCCCACCCACCCAACCTGTCTGCTTCACCCACCCACCCAATCAGTCAGGATTTGTCCGCTTTTTCGTTTTTCCGATTCGATTCATTCCGTAGGTGAAATTGAGTTGTGATGTGCCCCAAGACATAGAGATTTGACGATCACGTGTCCCACTATTTGATAGATCATTCGAATACGTTTTTTCTAATCGATTTGCTAATTCTGGGCTGGATATCAATATATATATATATGCCTTCCTCACAGATGTCAATGAAGCAAAAAGAGCACCGTGTAGGATCCATAATTATATCCCAAATGGACAATGCTAAGAAGCAGGAACCTTCGAAATATATTTCTATTAAATTAAGATACAATGTCTCATAAATGAAGTAAAAACGCTAGCGTCAGGTGTAAGTTTTCCAGGAAACTGTATCAACTGCATTGTAACAATACAATATAGCGGCTGCTCTCTAATTTTCTGCTCTATAATTGAGGTCGCGGATGCCCCTACCTGGGACCACAAGGGTCCCAGGAAGCATCCTATAGGGATTTAAGCATAAAATTTGCAATCATGAAAAGCAAAACTCTAATCAGTTTTGACTGGCTATTTTCCATTTTTTATCTCTCTACAAAGGGTATATAATTGCAATTTTGTGTCAAAGAGCCTGTTAAACTATCAAACAAAACTTACAGTTAAATTATAAACTCATTACTTTTCCGTATTTGAAACAAAATGGTTTATTTTGAACTGCAGTTAAACCTTGTAACTCAGTGCAGTAACTAACGAAGTGCACTCTAGCTACATATGTCAACACAGTAAATTATTTTAAAGAGGAAAACTGAATCTGGTTTTTCATTAAAAAAAAACAACACTAGTCAACGCAGTAAATTCTTTAAAGAAAGGACCACTGAATCTGGTTTTTCGTTTGGTTTTTAATTAGGATTGCATAAGTTATTAATTGAAATCGAACAAAAACAACTAAAAACATCTTACCATTATTGATCAGTTTTGACCAAACTATTACAAAACCTCACTTATTTGACTGTGGCAAGCTCAAATAATCTATCAAAATGCACTTTTGCTTAAGTTTTTTTTTAAAGTTAAAAATGAAAAAAGGATCAAAAAGGAAAAACAAAATCGATTCTTTCATACTATCAAAACAATAGATGACAGACATTTTAGCCATAGACACACACCGAAGGAACCTGTTTACAAAAGGTCTTCATTTGCAAAGCCGAAAAACTGACCCGTTTCGAGAAAAGAGCAAAAAAAAACAATTTTGGCATCCTACGAAACTGCTAAAATCAAGAAAAAAGAAAAATGGCCTTGAAAAAGAAGACATTAGAAAATAGTAACAAACTGGCATCACTCTATACATTCAGAATGTCATGCAAAAAAAAAACCTAAAAAGATTTCGGGAAGATTTTTGAACAGATAAGTCTCTCAGGAATTTTGGCAGTACTATTTATACTACTATAGTATTGAATAAAGTCAAAATAAAAAGTCTTAAAAACGAACACTTCTTAACAATTTTGACAAATAAATGATCAAAACGTACTAAGTTGACTATGAGAAGCCCGAATATTTCATCAAAAACTGTTTTTGAATACTTTTGGAATTTTTATTCATTTTCGACCAAAAAAAGTTCAAGTTAAAATTCAAAAAAATCTATTTTTTTCAAAAAATCAAAAAAAATGGCGCCAATCTATTTTATCCATAGAAACACACTCTAGGGAAGGTTTTAGAAAGACTCTGATGTCCAAAGCCGACAAATTACTCATTTTGAGAAAAGGGCAAAAAACCATTTTTGGCTCCCTACCAAAGCTGGAGAAATCGGGTAAAATGGTATTGAAAAATAAACCATCGAAAATTGGCAATTACAAACTGCCAGTCTTCTATCCATATAGGGCCTCAAGCAAAAACTTAGAGAAAAATCCAGCGGAAATATTTGATAACAGACCAGTTTCTCCTGACTTTTGGAATTTTTTTTTGTATACTGTAGTATTAAATATAGTGAAGTCTAAAAGTCGTAAAAACTACAATTTTTGTTCATTTTTGACAATTTAATGATCGAAAGCCACTATATTGGCTACGGCAAGCTCAAATATATTATCAGAATGCATTTTTTCTCACTTTTGAAATTTTTTATTTTTTTGAGGAAAAATGTTGAGTCAGAAAAGGGAAAAATGGAATTTTTTAAAAAAGTCAAAAAAAATTGTTCCCTTCAAATTAATTCATTAGGCCACAATTTAGGAACCTGTTTAAAACGGTTTTCAAGTCCAAAGCCGTAAAACTTACCCATTTTGAGAAAAGTTGAAAAAACACCTTTTTAGTTAACGCAAAAAAGTGGAAAAAGTGGGAAAAATGGTCTTCAAAATGAAACCATCGAAAAGTGGCATTAACAAACTGCCATTATTTTGTCAATTCAGACCCGCATGCAAAAAATTAGGAAGTTCTGACGAAACGTTTTGGAGAACGTGAAAGTTTTCAGCAAAATGGTATATGTATATTTTTTATAGTACTTCTGCACGGGAGGGGCCCCTACCCCTCCCTAATTGCTTTTTTTGCTACACGCGACCATCTAGCACCCTCAAGGTCACGTGTTGGATTTTGTTTTTGGTATTTTCTGAAATCAAAAGAGAGCGTGGTCATGCATCGACATCATGTGCTCAAGCAAATACGTGGACTTCTACGCATTCCCATTAGCAATGCGCCCTTCGGGCGCAAATGCCAATGCTCAATTAATTCTGGCAGGTGAAAATTTTTTGAAGAATAATTCTGATGAATTTTAACTTAAACTACCACCAAAAAACGAAAAGTTTTCAAAGTGTGAAACAATCAAGTTTTTGGTAATACCGGGCATGCAGAGAGACTGATTTGGGCAAAAATAAAATGGAAAATGAAGGAAATGGAAAGAAAAAAATTGTTCAAAATATGAACGCATTATCAAAAATTATTTGATCTCCGCTAATGTCATAATTCCGATCAGGCTGATTTCAGATTTTAAGCGTAGGGTTTACAGTTACGGCTGCTCTCTCTACAGGTCCCAGAGGGACCGAGTGAGCATCCTACCTCGATCCAGGATAACGGATAGTTGTTTTAAGTTTTTCACAATTTTTTTCTACACTAATGCTTGTTTTCACTTCCTCATGAGAAGCTGTATAATTTTTTAGAAAAAATGATTTTAATAATCAATGCTTCCAAGAACAACTGATGTTAGGCGGTTACAAATGAGGTTGGTGAAAAGTAGTAAGGGATAATGATGAGAAAAATAGCAAGTTTTCAAATGAATTTAAAAACAGTTTTTTTCTTTATTTCTTTTGTAAATCGGGAGAAACGAATCAGTTTTTTTAAAGTTTTCCTGGTACCACCCACTGTTATTAAATAATGAAGATTCATGTTCTAGCCGTTAATAACAATTTGGCAGAAAAAACATCAATATGATGTAAAATGTTTTAAAAAAGAGAAAAATTTAAAAATTATGTTTTTTTTAGAAAAAAAAATTGTAATTTTCAAAATTGAAAAAAAGTGAAAATTAATTGCCTATTACGATTCAGCGTGCCCAATTTAGTGGGTCTAGCATTTTAAATTACCAAAAAACGTTGAAAATTGTAGATTTTATGAAGTTTTCATTTTGGCTATTTTTCCTTGTCGCCTCCACTTAAGGCACCTTTGAGCCAACTTGAGAAACTGAAACCTAAACAAGCTACACAGATAGTCTGAATGAGCCATTTTCAGCTTGATAACACGCCAAGAAGAAAAAAAACTGTAGAAAAGAATGAAAACTTTGAACTTTAACCTTTTTTCTTCTTCAAATGGCGTTACTTAGAATAATTTTTCAGGTGAAAAGTTGAAAAAAAATCAAAAAATTCAAACTTTGAAAAAATTTTAAAAAAATCTCATCAGTCTGTTTATTGGAGTCTTCGAGATTTTGGGAGACCTTATCTGGTGGCTAACAACAAGTGGATCACTTATTTTAAAATTTCGAGAAAGGTCAAAAAAACATGTTTTTTCGATTTTTTTGACAGAATTCCGAAAGCAATATCTTGGCTTAAAACAAAAATGAGGGCCTAAAATTAGTACAAACAGTACTCCCACATAAAGTACATTAGGTTGGAAACAAAAAATTGACTCTGACTCAAAAATCGTTTTTAAACTTTATTTCTGAACAAAAAATTGTAAAAAAATCAAAAATTTAAATTTTTTTTGAAAAAAATGATTGTTTTGAAAAAGTGCCAATTTTTAGCTGAAACTTTTCATTTTAGCTAAGAAAGCCAGAGCAATGCCCTTTAAGTTCTAATAAATTAATAAACCAAATTGTTTTCAAGTTTTTTCGTCAAAGGTTTTTATTTTGAAAAAGTATTCAAAAATGGGTAAAAAAAAGTCAAAAAAATCAATTTTCTCCGATTCAAAAACCTCCACTACCATGATGATTATTGCGTTAGATAGGACTGCTGAGATCAATTTAGACGTTCTTTCATAAGTATATCAAAATTTTTACTTATTTTTGAGAATTAGGCAAAATAAAAACTTTTCCCATATTGGGCAAAAAGCCCAAATTAGCCCAAACACCTGTTAAAAATTGTTGGGTCAGAAAATCACAAAAGGAAACCCCTATTCGTTTGACATTTTAGGGCCGCATGCAAAAAATTAGACCAATCTAACCTGACAATTTCGAGAATCAACTTTTTTGTCAAGATTCTCTAAAGACCAATTTAGGGAGATTACTTGTACCGGTGGGGGCCCTACCCCACCTAAAAAATTTTTGAAATGTTGGAACGCGGCCACCTAGCACAATCAGGTACTAGTGGTGGATGTTTGTTTTTCGTGTTTTGTCAAACCAAAAGAGAGTGTCGTCAAGCATCGACATCATGTGGTCAAGCAAATACGTAGACTTCTACGCATTCCCATTAGCAATGCGCACTTCGGGCGCAAATGCCAATGCTCAATTAATTTTGCCAGGTGAAAAAAAAAATTAATTAAAAAGTTCAGATAAATTTTACTTAAACTACCACCAAAAACGCAAAGCTTTCAAAGTGTAAGACAATCAAGCTTTTGCCATTACCGGACTTGCAGTGAGACTGGTTTTGGCAAAAGTAAAATAGAAAATGTAGAAAATAGAAAGTAAAGAATTGTTCAAAAAAAGAACGCAACTTCTGAAATTTACTTGATCTCCGCTAATGACAAAATTATGATCAGGCTGATTTTAGTTTAAAGCTTACAATTTACGGTTACGGCTGCTCCCTCTAATGGTCCCAGAGGGACCGAGTGAGCATCCTACCTCGATCCAGGACAACGGATAGTTGTTTTTAATTTTTCATAAAATTTATTTTTCTTTAATGCTTGTTTTCATTTTCTCATGAGAAGCTGTATGATTTAAAAAAAAACAGATTTCATTAAGCAATGATTCTAAGAACAACTGACGTTAGGCGCTTACAAATACGGTTGGTAAAAACTGGTAAAGGATAATGTTGAGAAAAATTGTAAGCTTTCAAGAAAATTAAAAAAACAGTTTTTTTTCTTTTTTTTCTTTTGTAAATCGGGAGAAATCATTCAGTTTTTTTAAATTTTCCTCGCACCACCCACTGCTCTTAAGTAGTGAAGATTCATATTCTAGCCATTTATAACATTTTGGCAGAAAAAACATCAATATGTTGTAAAATGTTTTAAAATAGAGAAAAATTAAAAATTATCTTTTTTTTTCGAAAAAATCAAAAATTAGTTATTTTCAAAAATGTAAAAAAGTGAAAAACAATTGCATATTACGATTCACCGTACCCAAATTAGTGGGTCTAGTATTTTAAATTATCAAAAAATGTTGAAAATTGTGGATTTTATGAAGGTTCCATTCTGGCTATTTTTCCTTGTTGCCTCCACTTAAGGCACCTTTGAGCCAACTTGAGAAACTGGAACCTAAACAAGCTATACAGATAGTCTGAATGAGCCATTTCAAGCGTGATAACACGCCTGGAAGAAAAAAAAACTTCAGAAAAGAAAAAAAATTTTGAACTTTAACCTTTTTTCTTCTTCAAATGGCGATACTTAGAATAATTTTTCGGCTGAAAAGTTCAAAAAAAATCAAAAAATTCAAATTTTGAAGAAATTTTAAAAAATCTCATCAGTCTGTTAATTGGAGTCTTCGAGATTCTGGGAGACCTTATCTGGCGACTAACAACAAGTGGATCACTTATTTTAAAATATTGAGAAAGGTCAAAAAAACATGTTTTTTCGACTTTTTTGACAGAATTTCGAAAGCAATATCTTGGCTAAAAACAAGAATGAGGGCCTAAAATTAGTACAAACATTACTCCCACATACGGTACATTAGGTTGGAAACAAAAAATTTACTCTGACTCAAAAATCGTTTTTTAACTTTATTTCTGAACAAGAAATTGAAAAGAAATCAAAAACTTAAAAATTTTTTGAAAAAAATGATTGTTTTGAAAAAGTGCCAATTTTTAGCTGAAACTTTTCATTTTAGCTAATAAAGCCAGAGCAATGCCCTTTAAGCTCAAATAAATTAATTATGCAAATTCTTTTCAAGTTTTTTCGTTAAAGGCTTTTATTTTGAAAAAGTATTCAAAAATGGGTAAAAAAAAGTCAAAAAAATCAATTTTCTCAGATTCAGAAACTCCCACCACCATGATGATTAGTTCGTTAGATAGGACTGCTGAGATCAATTAAGACGTATTTTTATAAGTATATCAAAATTTTCACTTATTTTTGAGAATTAAGCAAAATAAAAACTTTTCCCAAATTGGGCAAAAAGCCCAAATTAGCCCAAACACCTGTTAAAAATTGTTGGGTCAAAAAATCACAAAAGGAAACCCCTATTCGTTTGACATTTTAGGGCCGCATGCAAAAAATTAGACCAATCTAACCTGACAATTTCGAGAATCGACTTTTTTGTCAAAATTCTCTAAAGACCAATTTAGGGAGATTACTTGTACCGGTGGGGGCCCTACCCCACCTAAAAAATTTTTGAAATGCTGGAACGCGGCCACCTAGCACCCTCAAGGTCACGTGACTTACTTTTGGTTTTGGTATTTTCTGTAACCAAAACAATAAGGTCATGCGCCAATATCATGGCCTCAAGCAAAGACGTCGGACTCTACGCATTCCCATTCGCAATGCGCCCTTAGGGCGCAAATGCCAATGCTCAATTAATTTTGCCAGGTGAAATTTTTAAAGAAAAATTCTGATGAATTTTAACTTAAACTACCACCAAAAAACGCACAGATTTCAAAGTGTAAAACAATCAAGTTTTGCTAATTCCGGGTATGCAGTGAGACTGATTTCGGCAAAAATAAAATAGAAAATGAAGGAAATGGAAAGAAAAAAATTGTTCAAAATAAGAACGCATTATCAAAATCTTATTTGATCTCCGCTAATGTCATAATTCCGATCAGGCTGATTTCAGATTTTAAGCGTAGAGTTTACGGTTACGGCTGCTCCCTCTACAGGTCCCAGAGGGACCGTGTGAGCATCCTACCTCGATCCAGGATAACGGAGAGTTGCTTTTAATTTTTCACAAAATTTTTTTTCACTAATGCTTGTTTTCAATTCCTCATGAGAAGCTGTATAAATTTAAAAAAAAATTGATTTTATTAATAAATGCTTCCAAGAAAAACTGATGTTAGGCGGTTACAAATGCGGTTGGTGAAAACTAGTAAGGGATAATGATGAGAAAAATTGTAAGTTTTCAAATGAATTTAACAACAGTTTTTTTTCTTTTTTCCTTTTGTAAATCGGGAGAAATGAATCATTTTTTTTTGAGTTTTCCTCGCACCACCCACTTTTCTTAAGTAATGAAGATTCCTGTTATAGCCGTTTATAACACTTTGGCAGAAAAAACATCAATATGATGTAAAATGTTTTTAAAAAGAGAAAAATTTAAAAATTATGTTTTTTTTAAATAATCAAAATTTTGTAATTTTCAAAATTGAAAAAAAGTGAAAATTAATTGCATATTACGATTCAGCGTACCCAACTTAGTGGGTCTAGCAGTTTAAATTACCAAAAAATGTTGAAAATTGTAGATTTTATGAAGTTTTCATTTTGGCTATTTTTCCTTTTCGCCTCCACTTAAGGCACCTTTGAGCCAACTTGAGAAACTGGAACCTAAACAAGCTATACAGATAGTCTGAATGAGCCATTTTCAGCGTGATAACACCCCTGGAAGAAAAAAAACTGCAGAAAAGAAAGGGAATTTTGAACTTTAACCTTTTTTCTTCTTCAAATGGCGATACTTAGAATAATTTTTCAGCTGAAAAGTTCAAAAAAAATCAAAAAATTCAAATTTTGAAAAAATTTGTAAAAAAATCTCATCAGTCTGTTTATTGGAGTCTTCGAGGTTTTGGGAGACCTTATCTGGCGGCTAACAACAAGTGGGTCACTTATTTTAAAATTTTGAGAAAGGTCAAAAAAACCTGTTTTTACGATTTTTTAGACAGAAATCCGTAAGCAATATCTTGGCTTAAAACAAAAATGAGGGCCTAAAAATAGTACAAACAGTACTCTCACATAAAGTACATTAGGTTGGAAACAAAAAATTGACTCTGATTCAAAAATCGTTTTTTAACTTTATTTCTGAACAAAAAATTGTAAAAAAATCAAAAACTTAAAAATTTTTTGAAAAAAAAGATTGTTTCGAAAAAGTGCCAATTTTCAGCTGAAACTTTTCATTTTAGCTAAAAAAGCCAGAGCAAGGACCTTTAAGCTCAAATAAATTAATTAAGCAAATTGTTTTCAAGTTTTTTCGTTAAAGGCTTTTATTTTGAAAAAGTATTCAAAAATGGGTAAAAAAAAGTCAAAAAAATCAATTTTCTCAGATTCAAAAACCTCCACCACCATGATGATTAGTTCGCTAGATAGGACTGCTGAAACCAATTTAGACGTATTTTCATAAGCATATCAAAATTTTTACTTATTTTTGAGAATTAAGCAAAATAAAAACTTTTCCCAAATTGGGCAAAAAGCCCTAATTAGCCCAAACACCTGTTAAAAATTGTTGGGTCAAAAAATCACAAAAGGAAACCCCTATTCATTTGACATTTTAGGGCCGCATGCAAAAAATTAGACCAATCTAACCTGACAATTTCGAGAATCGACTTTTTTGCAAAATTTCTCTATAGTCCATTTGAGGGATATTACTTGTACCGGTGGGGGCCCCTACCCCACCTCAAAAAATTTTGTAATGCTGGAACGCGGCCACCTAGCACCCTCAAGGTCACGTGACTTATTTTTGTTTTTCGTATTTTCTGAAACCAAAACATTAAGGTCATGCGTCCATATCATGGCCTCAAGCAAAGACGTCGGACTCTACGCATTCCCATTTGCAATGCGCCCTTGGGGCGCAAATGCCAATGCTCAATTAATTTTGCCAGGTGAAAATTTTTCAAAGGAAAATTCTGATAAATTTTAACTTAAACTACCACCAAAAAAACCAAAGATATCAAAGTGTGAAACAATCATGTTTTGCTAATACCGGGCATGCAGTGAGACTGATTTTGGCAAAAATAAAATGGAAAATGAAGGAAATGGAAAGAAAAAATTTGTTCAAAATAAGAACGCAACATAAAAAACTTATTTGATTTCCGCTAATGTCATAATTCCGATCAGGCTGATTTCAGATTTTAAGCATAGAATTTTACGGTTACGGCTGCTCCCTCTACAGGTCCCAGAGGGACCGAGTGAGCATCCTACCTCGATCCAGGACAACGGATAGTTGTTTTTAATTTTTCATAAAATTTATTTTTCTTTAATGCTTGTTTTCATTTTCTCATGAGAAGCTGTATGATTTTAAAAAAAATTGATTTCATTAAGCAATGGTTCTAAGAACAACTGACGTTAGGCGCTTACAAATACGGTTGGTGAAAACTGGTAAAGGATAATGTTGAGAAAAATTGTAAGCTTTCAAGAAAATTAAAAAAACAGTTTTTTTCTTTTTTTTCTTTTGTAAGTCGGGAGAAATCATTAAGTTTTTTTAAATTTTCCTCGCACCACCCACTGCTCTTAAGTAGTGAAGATTCATATTCTAGCCATTTATAACATTTTGGCCGAAAAAACATCAATATGTTGTAAAATGTTTTAAAATAGAGAAAAATTAAAAATTATCTTTTTTTTCGAAAAAATCAAAATTTAGTTATTTTCAAAAATGTAAAAAAGTGAAAAACAATTGCATATTACGATTCACCGTACCCAAATTAGTGGGTCTAGTATTTTAAATTATCAAAAAATGTTGAAAATTGTGGATTTTATGAAGTTTTCATTCTGGCTATTTTTCCTTGTTGCCTCCACTTAAGGCACCTTTGAGCCAACTTGAGAAACTGGAGCCTAAACAAGCTATACAGATAGTCTGAATGAGCCATTTTCAGCGTGATAACACGCCTGGAAGAAAAAAACTCCAGAAAAGAAAGAAAACTTTGAACTTTAACCTTTTTTCTTCTTCAAATGGAGATACTTAGAATAATTTTTCAGCCGAAAAGTTCAAAAAAAATCAAAAAATTCAAATTTCGAAGAAATTAAAAAAAATCTCATCAGTCTGTTCATTGGAGTCTTCGATGTTCTGGGAGACCTTATCTGGCGACTAACAACAAGTGGATCACTTATTTTAAAATTTTGAGAAAGGTCAAAAAAACATGTTTTTTCGACTTTTTTGACAGAATTTCGAAAGCAATATCTTGGCTAAAAACAAGAATGAGGGCCTAAAATTAGTACAAACAGTACTCCCAAATAAGGTACACTACGTTGGAAACAAAAAATTTACTCTGACTCAAAAATCGTTTTTTAACTTTATTTCTGAACAAGAAATTGAAAAGAAATCAAAAATTTAAAAATTTTTTGAAAAAAATGATTGTTTTGAAAAATTGCCAAATTTTAGCTGAAACTTTTCATTTTAGCTAATAAAGCCAGAGCAATGCCCTTTAAGCACAAATAATTTAATTATGCAAATTATTTTCAAGTTTTTTCGTTAAAGCCTTTTATTTTGAAAAAGTATTCAAAAATGGGTAAAAAAAAGTTAAAAAAATCAATTTTCTCCGATTCAAAAACCTCCACTACCATGATGATTAGTGCGTTAGATAGGACTGCTGAGATCAATTTAGACGTATTTTCATAATTATATCAAAATTTTTATTTATTTTTGAGAATTAAGCAAAATAAAAACTTTTCTTAAATTGGGCAAAAAGCCCAAATTAGCCCAAACACCTGTTAAAAATTGTTGGGTCGAAAAATCACAAAAGGAAACCCCTATTCGTTTGACATTTTAGGGCCGCATGCAAAAAATTAGACCAATCTAACCTGACAATTTCGAGAATCAACTTTTTTGTCAAAATTCTCTAAAGACCAATTTAGGGAGATTACTTGTACCGGTGGGGGCCCTACCCCACCTAAAAAATTTTTGAAATGCTGGAACGCGGCCACCTAGATCTTTCAGGTCTGCGTCCCACCCGCCCTCCGTGACTAATCTTGCTTCCGAGAATGATCATTTGTTTCACCTTTACCCCATCTCAGGTCAGTTACTCTTGAAAAAAGTCCTACTTGAAACGTTCGGATTCACTTTGCCCCCTACGGGCGCAATGGTGAAGCCCATTTTTTCTTCTCACTGAACTTCTTCTCCGAACAGTTCACATAAAACATTACTATGGTTTTATCTGAAATTTGCCGTGTCCAGCTGCGACTCCTACTTTTTTCACGTCACTGGTGTTCCAACAACAGGACCACATGAGATTCCCATTCAGATACTGTCTCAATTTTGAAAATTCTGATTTTATTTTTTTTGCCGTTTTTCGGAAAATAAACTAATTACTTCATTCGAATTAAAAAAAAAACGAAAAACTCTTAAAGATAGCAAGACATTATTGTGACTGTCGTCTATATCTGTTCTCTTTGTTGGAGGTCAATGATGCTCCCTAAGTGGGACCACAAGGGTCCCAGGGAGCATCAGTAAATGTTTTGGATAGTATGCCATTTTTGATTAAGACAAAATCTTTGGCCAATTGTGTTTTTTTTCACAGTCCCTTATCCACTGCAAATGTAAAGACTAATTTTTGTTTGAAGTTTTAAAAAATAATAATAACCTTTTCATTTGTGATGACTCGTATCACTCATAAATCAATGGAAGACTCTGACTAACCTTCTCAAGCATGGAAATACATCAAAAAGAAAAAACGATTCTGGTTATTTCAGACTGCTTTTTTTGTTAAATTTCAGATAGATTTTGAAAACTCTTTCTTTAAATTGTATGTCTGCCGAAAAAGAACAAAAATTACAAACTGAAACCATTTTGGTTAAATTAAGGCTCTTCACCCACCAAACTCAAAATTGCGAAGCTGAAACGAACAATCGACAGCCCATTTTATAAGTTTCGTTTTATTTTTTCAAAACATGTGTCATATATTTTCAAAAGCAATTTATTAAAGTTTCATTTTTTACCAGAAAAGTAAGTCCGAAAAAAAAAACAGATTTTTAAATACTGTCAAAAAAAAGGTGGCAACTAGTTTTACCAATGGAATCATAGTATATGATTAAGTTCAAAATAGTTTTCATTACCATTGACTAGACGCTTACTCAATTTGAGAAATGTCGTTAATAACTTTTTTGGAAACATAAAAAACGGATAATGGAAAAGTTTTCCTCTAACTTATAGAAAAGAATTTTATGAGAAAAACCATTACTAATATCACGTGTAAATTACGAGAGTAGATTCAGGCCACATGCAAAATTTCAGCAGAAGCACTCAAGCAATTTTGAGAACGAAACAATTGTTCCAGAAATTGACAAAGTAGTATATACACCAATTTTACCATAAATCGTCAAACTAAAAAAATCGCAAAAACTACAAATTTTATCCAATTTTGACTTTTAAATACTCTATACCGACTAAATTGACTATGGTAAGCTCGAATCAACCATCAAAAACCATTTTTAATCGTTCTGAATTTTTTAAGTTTTTTTCCATCAAAAAGTTGAGTCAGAAATGGGAAAAAGGTTTTTTTTCAGAAAAACGGAAAAAGTTGTTCAAAATCAACTAGAAATATAAGCCATTATTTTTGAACCTGCTCAGAATGGTTCTGGTGACCGAAGCCGTAAAAAGTACCCAATTCGAGGAAATTCGAAAAAACTCTTTTTTCAGCACTTTGAAAAAGTGGAAAAATGTAAAAAATAGTCTTCAAACAAATAGGATGAAAAAGTGATCAGTAAAAGCATCGATGCCGTGTCAAATGAGGATTGCATGCCAATTTTTGAAACAATCCAACGGGTTTTTTTTAAGAACGAAACCATTTTTTGACAATTTTAGTAGTAGTATTTACACTAATTAGTACCATATATGGTCAAAATTCAAAAATACAAAAAACTACAATTTTCATCCAATTTTGACCTTCAAATACTCTATACCCACTAAATTGACTATCGGGAGCTCGAATCAACCATCAAAAACCACTTTTAATCACTTTCAAATTTTTTTTATTTTTTAAATCAAAATGTTGAGTCAGAAATAGGAAAAAACAATTTTTTTCAAAAAGTCAAGAAAAGTTGTCCCAATTGAATAAACTCACTAAGCCACACTCTATGAACCTGTTCAGATTGGTTTTCATGACCAAAGCCGTAAAAATTACCCAATTTGAGAAACTTCGAAAAATCACCTTTTAGTTAACTCAAAAAAGTGGAAAAATCGGGTAAAATGGGCTTCAAACCGATAGGATCGAAAAGTGACCTTTATAAGATATGATTGCCGTGTCAAATTAGGGCCGCATGCAAAAATTTAGAAAAATTCAACGAAACGTTTTTGAGAACTCGACAAATTTGGTCGTTTTGTTAAAGGTTAAATTTTAGAAATTTTTTGTCCGGAAGGGGCCCCTTCCCCTTCCTAAATGCTTTTTATGCTACACGCGACCATCTAGCACCCTCAAGGTCACGTGTTGGATTTTTGTTTCTGGTATTTTCTGAAACCAAAAGAGAGCGTGGTCATGCATCTACATCATGTGCTCAAGCAAATACGTGGACTTTTACGCATTCCCATTCGCAATGCGCCCTTCGGGCGCAAATGCCAATGCTCAATTAATTTTGCCAGGTGCAAATTTTTAAAGAAAATTTCTGATGAATTTTAACTTAAACTACCAACAAAAAACGCAAAGATTTCAAAGTGTGAAACAATCAAGTGTTTGCTAATACCGGGCATGCAGTGAGACTGATTTCGGCAAAATAAAATAGAAAATGAAGGAAATGGAAAGAAAAAAATTGTTCAAAATAAGAACGCATTATCAAAAACTTATTTGATCTCCGATAATGTCATAATTCCGATCAAGCTGATTTCAGATTTTAAGCGTAGAGTTTACGGTTACGGCTGCTCCCTCTACAGGTCCCAGAGGGACCGAGTGAGCATCCTACGTCGATCCAGGATAACGGATAGTTGTTTTTAATTTTTCACAAAATATTTTTTCACTAATGCTTGTTTTCAATTCCTCATGAGAAGCTGTTTAAATTTTAAAAAATTGATTTTATTAATCAATGCCTCCAAGAACAACTGATTTTAGTGGGTTGCAAATGCGGTTGGTGAAAACTTGTAAGGGATAATGATGAGAAAAATTTTAAGTTTTCAAATGAATTTAAAAACAGTTTTTTTCTTTTTTTCTTTTGTAAATCGGGAGAAATGATTCAGTTTTTTTAAGTTTTCCTCGCACCACCCACTGTTTATAAGTAATGAAGATTCCTGTTCTAGCCGTTTATAAAACTTTGGCAGAAAAAACATCAATATGATGTAAAATGTTTTAAAAAAGAGAAAAAAATAAAAATTATGTTTTTTTTTTAAAAATCTAAAATTTGTAATTTTCAAAATTGAAAAAAAGTAAACATTAATTGCATATTACGATCCAACGTACCCAACTTAGTGGGTATAGCATTTTGAATTACCAAAAAATGTTGAAAATTGTAGATTTTATGAAGTTTTCATTTTGGCTATTTTTCCTTGTCGCCTCCACTTAAGGCACCTTTGAGCCAACTTGAGAAAGTGGAACCTAAACAAGCTATACAGATAGTCTCTATGAACCATTTTCAGCGTGATAACACGCCTGGAAGAAAAAAAGTTCCAGAAAAGAAAAAACATTTTGAACTTTAACCTTTTTTCTTCTTCAAATGGCGATACTTAGAAAAAATTTTCAGCTGAAAAGTTCAAAAAAAATCAAAAAATTCAAATTTTGAAAAAATTTTAAAAAAATCTCATCATTCTGTTTATTGGAGTCTTCGAGGTTTTGGGAGACCTTATCTGGCGGCTAACAACAAGTGGATCACTTATTTTAAAATTTTGAGAAAGGTCAAAAAAACATGTTTTTTCGACTTTTTTGACAGAATTTCGAAAGCAATATCTTGGCTAAAAACAAGAATGAGGGCCTAAAGTTAGTACAAACAGTACTCCCACATAAGGTACATTAGGTTGGAAACAAAAAATTTACTCTGACTCAAAAATCGTTTTTTAACTTTATTTCTGAACAAGAAATTGAAAAGAAATCAAAAACTTAAAAATTTTTTGAAAAAAATGATTGTTTTGAAAAAGTGCCAATTTTTAGCTGAAACTTTTCATTTTAGCTAATAAAGCCAGAGCAATGCCCTTTAAGCTCAAATAAATTAATTATGCAAATTATGTTCAAGTTTTTTCGTTAAAGCCTTTTGTTTTGAAAAAGTATTCAAAAATGGGTAAAAAAAAGTCAAAAAAATCAATTTTCTCCGATTTAAAAACCTCCACTACCATGATGATTAGTGCGTTAGATAGGACTGCTGAGATCAATTTAGACGTTCTTTCATAAGTATATCAAAATTTTTACTTATTTTTGAGAATTAAGCAAAATAAAAACTTTTCCCAAATTGGGCAAAAAGCCCAAATTAGCCCAAACACCTGTTAAAAATTGTTGGGTCAAAAAATCACAAAAGGAAACCCCTATTCGTTTGACATTTTAGGGCCGCATGCAAAAAATTAGACCAATCTAACCTGACAATTTTGAGAATCGACTTTTTTGCAAAATTTCTCTATAGTCCATTTGAGGGATATTACTTGTACCGGTGGGGGCCCCTACCCCACCTCAAAAAATTTTGTAATGCTGGAACGCGGCCACCTAGGGGTGCTTAACCGTCCCCACCCACCCGACCGAAATAATTATTGACCATTTCACGTGATCAATCGGGCTTCAATCACTTTTTTTTCCGTTGAGTAGTAACGGAAAGCGATTTAAGACAACCAAATTTCTTTAAAAACTGATGAAGCAGGTTTTCACTGAGCTACATATCCAATATGGGTAAAATGCCTTTTATATCTGAAACCCCCTCTCGCAAAAACCCCAATAAAGCGAAAATTTACCCCATTTTTTCTGTGTTTGCTGGCCACATTTTTGATCTGGCTCTGGTCATGACGTTGTTTAACTTATAATCTTCCAAGACATTTTTTCTACAATCAAATATTTTTAAGAGTGCCAACAAAAGGAGAGTGCCAACACAACAGCTCTGCCCAAAGTAGTGTAAGAAAAATGAACAGCTAGAATCTATTTTTTTTGTCTTTGGTTGTTCTGGATGCTCCCCACATGGGACCACATGGGTCCCAGGGAGCATCCCATAAGGATTAAAGCAAACGTGCAACAATTATTTACCCGCCAATTAGGGTCACTCTTGCGGTTCAACAATCTGTATTTGAAAAAAAAATGATTCAAAGAACAGTTCAGGGCGGCATGCAAAAAATAAGAACAATCTCACGCACGGGTTCCTGAAATTACTTTATTGAGAGTAAAAATATTCAGTATGTGTAGGAGCCTTTAACGTAAAATCCATTCAGAAAACAGATAAAACCTACAATTTTTATCCAATTTTGACAATTTACTACTGTCAACTCAATAAATTGTCAACGGGGAATTCAAATATGCCATCAAAACTCACTTTTTCTCCCTTTTGAACTTTTTTGTACATTTTTGATAAAAAATGTTGAGTCAGAAACGCTTAAAATCAATTTTTTCCAAAAAGACAAAAAAAGTTGTTCCAACCATTTTATTTCACTGAGCCACACTTTATCAACCTCTTCAGAATGGTTTTCATTACCATAGCCGTAAAATTCCCATATTTAGAGAAAAGGCGAAATAACACCTTTTTGGTTAAATAAAAAAAAGGAAAAACCGGATAAAGTGGTCTTCAATCCCTTAGGATCAAAACGTGACCTCAATAAGGTATGATTGCAGTGTCAATTAAGGGTCGCATGCAAAATTATAGAACGTTTTTGTGAGCCAACTATGAGAAAGAGGTTTTTTTTCGAAATTTGGCTAATAGTATTTGTAGTAATATAGTAGTAAGCGGCCACAGAAAAAAAACTTGTTAAAACCACAATTTTTAGCCAATTTTGATAAATTATTACTCTATACCTACTAAATCGACTATGGCAAGCTCAAATCTGCCATCAAACCTCACTTTTTCTCACTTTTGAACAATTTTATTTTTTTGATAAAAAATGTTGAGTCAGAAACGTTAAAAATCACTTTTTTCCAAAAAGTCAAAAAAAGTTGGTCCAATCAAAACATGTCACTAAGCCGAACTTTATGAACCCGTTTAGAATGGTTTTCATGACCAAAGACGTAAAATTTACCCATTTTGAGAAAAGTCGAAAAAAAACCTTTTTGGTTAACGCTAAAAAGTGGAAAAAGTGGGAAAATGTTCTTAAAAATAAAACCATGGAAAAGTGACACAAATAAACTGCCATTATCTTGTCAATTCCTGGCCGCATGCAAAAAATTGGAAAGATTAAACGAGCCGTTTCCGAGAACGAGACTTTTTTTTAGGAATTTGACTATTAGTATTTGTAGTAATATAAAAGTAACTGACAATAGGAAAAAATTCGTAAAAACCACAATTTTTACCCAATTTTGTTATTTTAAAACTCTATACCAACTAAATCGACTATGGCAAGCTCAAATAAGCCATCGAAACTCACTTTTTCTCACTTTGGAACAATTTTATTTTTTTGATAAAAAATGTTGAGTCAGAAACGTTAAAAATCAATTTTTTTCAAAAAGTCAAAAAAAGTTGGTCCAATCGATACAATTCACTAAGCTAGACTTTACAAACCTGTTTAGAATGCTCTTCATGACCAAAGACGTAAAAATTACCCATTTTGAGAAAAGTCGAAAAAACACGTTTTTGGTTAACGCGAAAAAGTGGAAAAAGTGGGAAAAATGGTCTTAAAAACAAAACCATGGAAAAGTGGCACTAACAAATTGTCCTTATCTCGTCAATTCAGGGCCGCATGCAAAAAATTGGAAAGATTGAACCTGACGTTTTTGAGAACTCAATTTATTTTCCGAAAAGGACAGGGTATATATTGAAAAAAATTTTTTGCCCGGAAGGGGCCCCTACCCCTTCCTAATCGCTTTTTGCGCCCGACGCGCGTCCATCTAGAGGCAGAGCAGGCGCCCCACCCACCCAACCTGTCTGCTTCACCCACCCACCCAATCAGTCAGGCTTTGTCCACGACCTATTCTTCTCAACTCGATTCATTCCGTAGATGGAATCGAGTTATGATGTGCCCCAAGACATAGAGATTTGACGAACACGTGTCCCACTATTTGATAGATCTTTTTTCGAATCAGTTTCTTCTAATTGATTTGCAAACTATGGGCCAGAAATCAACATGTGCATTCATCAAAGATGTCAACAAAGCAAAAAAAAGCACCGTGCATGTTCCATATTTGTGTCCCAGTTTTGACAATGGGAAGAAGCAGCAAAACTTCAAACAGCTTAATACTAAAATTTAGATATAATTTCTCATGAATGAAACAAATACGCTCTCCTCAGGTTTAGTTTTAAGAGGAAATTGTAAATGATGAAAAGTATCAATACAACATGCGGCTGCTTTTTTTTTCTCTGCTCTTTGCTCAAGGTCCCGGATGCCCCTACCTGGGACCACAAGGGTCCCAGGGAGCATCCTACAGTGATTTTAGCATAAAACATACAATTATGAATAGCAAAGCTCTAAGCAGTTTTGAAATTTTTTTCCCCATTTTCTTCTCTCCACAAAGGGTATACAATCCCATTTTTGTTACAAAGAGCCTGTTAAACTAGCAATCCAAAACTTACAGTTAAATTATAAACTCATTACTTTTCCGAATTTGTAACAAAATTGTACATTTTGAACCGCAGTTAAACCTTGTAACTCGGTGCAGTAACAAAGTCAAGTGCACACTAGCTACATTTTCAACACAGTAAATTATTTTAAAAAGGACAACTGCATCTGGTTTTTCATAAAAAAACAACACTAGTCAACGCAGTAAATTCTTTAAAGAAAGGACCTCTGAATCTGGTTTTTCGTTTGATTTTTAATAAGTATTACATAAGTTATTAATTGAAATCGAACAAAAACAACTAAAAAAATTTTACCATTTTTGATCAGTTTCGACAAAAAAATTACAAAACCTCACTTATTTGACTGTGGCAGGCTCAAACAATCTATCAAAAAGCACTTTTGCTTAAGTTTTTTTAAGTTAAAAATGAAAAAAGGATCAAAAAGGAAAAACAAAATCGATTCTCTCATACTATCAAAACAATAGGTGACAGACATTTTTGCCCATAGACACACACCGTAGGAACCTGTTTACAAAAGGTCTTCATAGGCAAAGCCGAAAAACTACCCGTTTCGAGAAAAGAGCAAAAAAAAATTTGGCATCCTACGAAATTGCTAAAATCAAGAAAAAAGAAAAATGGCCTTGAAAAAAAAGACATTAGAAAATAGTAACAAATTGGCATAACTCTATACATTCAGAATGTCATGCAAAAAATATAAAAAGATTTCGGGAGGATTTTTGAACAGATAAGTCTCTCCGGAATTTTGGCAGTACTATTTATACTACTATAGTATTGAATCAAGTCAAAACAAAAAGTCTTAAAAACTAACACTTCTTAACAATTTCGACAAATAAATGATCAAACCCTCTAAGTTGACTATGAGAAGCCCGAATATTTCATCAAAAATTATTTTTGAATACTTTTGGAATTTTTTCATTTTCGACCAAAAAAAGATAAAGTTGAAAATCCAAAAAACTTATTTTTTCAAAAAATCATAAAAAATTGGCCCCAATCTATTTTATCCTCAGAAACACACTCTGGGAACGGATTTAGAAAGACTATGATGACCAAAGCCGACATATTACTTATTTTGAGAAAAGGGCAAAAAACCATTTTTGGCTCCCTACCAAAGCTGGAGAAATCGGACAAAATGGTATTGAAAAAGAAACCATCGAAAATTGGCAAATACAAACTGCCAGTCTTCTATCCATTTGAGCCTCATGCAAAAACTCAGAAAAAGTCCAGCGGAAATATTTGAGAACATACCAGTTTCTCCTGAATTTTGAAATTATTTTTTGTACTACTGTAGTATTAAATATAGTGAAATCTAAAAGTCGTAAAAACTACAATTTTTGTTCAATTTTGACAATTTAATAATCAAAACCCACTATATTGACTAGGGCAACCTCAAATATATCATCAGAATGCTTTTTTTCTCACTTTTGAAAAAAAAAAATTTTTTGAGGAAAAATGTTGAGTCAGAAACGGGAAAAATCAATTTTTTTCAAAAAGTTAAAAAAAGTTGTTCCATTCGGATTAATTCATTAGGCTAAACTTTATGAACCTGTTCAGAACTGTTTTCATGTCCAAAGCCGTAAAACTTACCCATTTTGAGAAAAGTCCAAAAAACACCTTTTTAGTTAACGCAAAAAAGTGGAAAAAGTGGGAAAAATGGTCTTCAAAATGAAACCATCGAAAAGTGGCATTAACAAACTGCCATTATTTCGTCAATTCAGACCCGCATGCAAAAAATTAGGAAGTTCTGACGAAACGTTTTGGAGAACGTGAAAGTTTTCAGCAAAATGGTATATGTATATTTTTTATAGTACTTCTGCACGGGAGGGGCCCCTACCCCTCCCTAATTGCTTTTTTTTGCTACACGCGACCATCTAGCACCCTCAAGGTCACGTGACTTATTTTTGTTTTGGGAATTTTCTGAAACCAAAAGAGAGCCTGGTCATGCATCGACATCACATCATGTGCTCAAGCAAATACGTGGACTTCTACGCATTCCCATTCGCAGTGCGCCCTTCGGGCGCAAATGCCAATGCTCAATTAATTTCGCCAGGTGAAAATTTTTTAAAGAAAAATTCTGATAAATTTTAACTTAAACTACCATCAAAAAACGCAAAGATTTCAAAGTGTGAAACAATCAAGTTTTTGCTATTACCGGGCATGTAGTGAGACTGAATCCGGCAAAAATAAATTGAAAAACGAAGGAAATGGAAAGAAAAAAATTGTTCAAAATAAGAACGCAACCTCAAAAACTTATTTGATCTCCGCTAAGGTCATAATTCCGATCAGGCTGATTTCAGATTTTAAGCGTACAATTTACGGTTACGGGTGCTCCCTCTACAGGTCCCAGAGGGACCGAGTGAGCATCCTACCTCGATCCAGGTTAACGGATAGTTGTTCTTAATTTTTCACAAATTTTTTTTTTCACTAATGCTTGTTTTCATTTCCTCATGAGAAGCTGTATTAATTTTAAAAAAATTGATTTTATTAATCAATGCTTCCAAGAACAACTGATGTTAGGCGGTTGCAAATGCGGTTGCTGAAAACTAGTAAGGGATAATGATGAGAAAAATTGTAAGTTTTCAAATGAATTTAAAAACAGTTTTTTTCTTTTTTCTTTTGTAAATCGGGAGAAATGAATCATTTTTTTTAAAAGTTTTCCTCGCACCAACCACTGTTCTTAAGTAATGAAGATTCCTGTTCTAGCCGTTTATAACACTTTGGCAGAAAAAACATCAATATGATGTAAAATGTTTTAAAAAAGAGAAAAATTTAAAAATTATGTTTTTTTTTAAAAATCAAAAATTTGTAATTTTCAAAATTGAAAAAAAGTGAAAATTAATTGCATATTACAATTCAGCGTACCCATTTTAGTGGGTATAGCATTTTGAATCACCAAAAAATGTTACAAATTGTAGATTTTATGAAGTTTTCATTTTGGCTATTTTTCCTTGTCGCCTCCACTTAAGGCACCTTTCAGCCAACTTGAGAAACTGGAACCTAAACAAGCTATACAGATAGTCTGAATGAGCCATTTTCAGCGTGATAACACGCTTGGAAGAAAAAAAACTGCAGAAAAGAAAGGAAATTTTGAACTTTAACCTTTTTTCTTCTTCAAATGGCGATACTTAGAATAATTTTTCAGCTGAAAAGTTCAAAAAAAATCAAAAAATTCAAATTTTGAAAAATTTTTAAAAAAATCTCATCAGTCTGTTTATTGGAGTCTTCGAGGTTTTGGGAGACCTTATCTGGCGGCTAACAACAAGTGGATCACTTATTTTAAATTTTTGAGAAAGGTCAAAAAAACCTGTTTTTACGATTTTTTAGACAGAATTCCGAAAGCAATATCTTGGCTAAAAACAAAAATGAGGGCCTAAAAATAGTACAAACAGTACTCCCACATAAAGTACATTAGGTTGGAAAGAAGAAATTGACTCTGATTCAAAAATCGTTTTATAACTTTATTTCTGAACAAAAAATTGTATAAAAATCAAAAACTGAAAAATTTTTTGAAAAAAATGATTGTTTTGAAAAAGTGCCAATTTTTAGCTGAAACTTTTCATTTTAGCTAAAAAAGCCAGAGCAAGGCCCTTTAAGTTCAATTAAATTAATTAAGCAAATTATTTTCAAGTTTTTTCGTTAAAGGCTTTTATTTTGAAAAAGTATTCAAAAATGGGTAAAAAAAAGTCAAAAAAATCAATTTTCTCAGATTCAAAAACCTCCACCACCATGATGATTAGTTCGCTAGATAGGACTGCTGAAACCAATTTAGACGCATTTTCATAAGTATATCAAAATTTTTATTTATTTTTGAGAATTAAGCAAAATAAAAACTTTTCCCAAATTGGGCAAAAAGCCCAAATTAGCCCAAACACCTGTTAAAAATTGTTGGGTCGAAAAATCACAAAAGGAAACCCCTATTCGTTTGACATTTTAGGGCCGCATGCAAAAAATTAGACCAATCTAACCTGACAATTTCGAGAATCAACTTTTTTGTCAAAATTCTCTAAAGACCAATTTAGGGAGATTACTTGTACCGGTGGGGGCCCTACCCCACCTAAAAAATTTTTGAAATGCTGGAACGCGGCCACCTAGCACCCTCAAGGTCACGTGACTTACTTTTGTTTTTGGTATTTTCTGAAACCAAAAGCAAGCATGGTCATGCATCGACATCATGTGCTCAAGCAAATACGTGGACTTCTACGCATTCCCATTCGCAATGCGCCCATCGGGCTCAAATGCCAATGCTCAATTAATTTTGCCAGGTGAAAAAAAAATTATTTAAAAAGTTCTGCTAAACTTTATTTTAAACTACCACCAAAAAACGCAAAGATTTCAAAGTATAAAACAATCAAATTTTTGCCAATACCGGGCTTGCAATGAGACTGATGTTGGCAAAAGTAAAATAGAAAATGTAGAAAATGGAAAGAAAAAAATTGTTCAAAATAAGAACGCAACATCAAAAACTTATTTGATCTCCGCTCAAATCATAATTCAGATCAGGCTGATTTCAGATTTTAAGCGTAGAATTTACGGTTACGGCTGCTCCCTCTACAGGTCCCAGAGGGACCGAGTGAGCATCCTACCTCGATCCAGGTTAACGGATAGTTGTTCTTAATTTTTCACAAATTTTTTTTTCTCTGATGCTTGTTTACACTTCCTCATGAGAAGCTGTATTAATTTTTAAAAAAATTATTTTATCCATCATTGCTTCCAAGAACAACTGATTTTAGGCGATTACAAATGCGGTTGTTGAAACTAGTAAGGGATAATGATGAGAAAAATTGTAAGTTTTCAAATGAATTTAAAAACAGTTTTTTTCCTTTTTTTCTTTTGTAAATCGGGAGAAATGAATCAGTTTTTTTTTTAAGTTTTCCTCGCACCACCCACTGTTCCTAAGTAATGAAGATTCCTGTTCTAGCCGTTTATAACACTTTGGCAGAAAAAACATCAATATGATGTAAAATGTTTTAAAAAAGAGAAAAATTTAAAAATTATGTTTTTTTAAAAAAATCAAAAAATTGTAATTTTCAAAATTGAAAAAAAGTAAAAGTTAATTGCATATTACGATTCACCGTACCCAACTTAGTGGGTATAGCATTTTAAATTACCAAAAAATGATGAAAATTGTAGATTTTATGAAGTTTTCATTTTGGCTATTTTTCCTTGTCGCCTCCACTTAAGGCACCTTTGAGCCAACTTGAGAAACTGGAACCTAAACAAGCTATACAGATAGTCTCAATGAGCCATTTTCAGCGTGATAACACGCCTGGAAGAAAAAAAACTCCAGAAAAGAAAGAAAATTTTGAACTTTAACCTTTTTTCTTCTTCAAATGGCGATACTTAGAATAATTTTTCAGCTGAAAAATTCAAAAGAAATCAAAAAATTCAAATTTTGAAAATTTTTTTAAAAAATCTCATCAGTCTGTTTATTGGAGTCTTCCAGGTTTTGAGAGATCTTATCTGGCGGCTAACAACAAAAGGATCATTTATTATAAAAATTTGAGAAAGGTCAAAAAAACATGTTTTTTCGACTTTTTTGACAGAATTTCGAAAGCAATATCTTGGCAAAAAACAAGAATGAGGGCCTAAAATTAGTACAAACAGTACTCCCACATAAGGTACATTAGGTTGGAAATAAAAAATTTACTCTGACTCAAAAATCGTTTTTTAACTTTATTTCTGAACAAGAAATTGAAAAGAAATCAAAAACTTAAAAATTTTTTGAAAAAAATGATTGTTTTGAAAAAGTGCCAATTTTTAGCTGAAACTTTTCATTTTAGCTAATAAAGCCAGAGCAATGCCCTTTAAGCTCAAATAAATTAATTATGCAAATTTTTTTCAAGTTTTTTCGTTAAAGCCTTTTATTTTGAAAAAGTATTCAAAAATGGGTAAAAAAAAGTCAAAAAAATCAATTTTCTCCGATTCAAAAACCTCCACTACCATGATGATTAGTGCGTTAGATAGGACTGCTGAGATCAATTTAGACGTTCTTTCATAAATATATCAAAATTTTTACTTATTTTTGAGAATTAAGCAGAATAAAAACTTTTCCCAAATTGGGCAAAAAGCCCAAATTAGCCCAAACACCTGTTAAAAATTGTTGGGTCAAAAAATCACAAAAGGAAACCCCTATTTGTTTGACATTTTAGGGCCGCATGCAAAAAATTAGACCAATCTAACCTGACAATTTCGAGAATCAACTTTTTTGTCAAAATTCTCTAAAGACCAATTTAGGGAGATTACTTGTACCGGTGGGGGCCCTACCCCACCTAAAAAATTTTTGAAATGCTGGAACGCGGCCACCTAGCACCCTCAAGGTCACGTGACTTAATTTTGTTTTTGGTTTTTTCTGTAACCAAAACAATAAGGTCATGCGCCAATATCATGGCCTCAAGCAAAGACGTCGGACTCTACGCATTCCCATTCGCAATGCGCCCTTAGGGCGCAAATGCCAATGCTCAATTAATTTTGCCAGGTGAAATTTTTAAAGAAAAATTCTGATGAATTTTAACTTAAACTACCACCAAAAAACGCACAGATTTCAAAGTGTAAAACAATCAAGTTTTTGCTAATTCCGGGTATGCAGTGAGACTGATTTCGGCAAAAATAAAATAGAAAATGAAGGAAATGGAAAGAAAAAAATTTTTCAAAATAAGAACGCATTATCAAAATCTTATTTGATCTCCGCTAATGTCATAATTCCGATCAGGCTGATTTCAGATTTTAAGCGTAGAGTTTACGGTTACGGCTGCTCCCTCTACAGGTCCCAGAGGGACCGTGTGAGCATCCTACCTCGATCCAGGATAACGGATAGTGGCTTTTAATTTTTCACAAAATTTTTTTTCACTAATGCTTGTTTTCAATTCCTCATGAGAAGCTGTATAAATTTTAAAAAAAATTGATTTTATTAATAAATGCTTCCAAGAAAAACTGATGTTAGGCGGTTACAAATGCGGTTGGTGAAAACTAGTAAGGGATAATGATGAGAAAAATTGTAAGTTTTCAAATGAATTTAACAACAGTTTTTTTCTTTTTTCCTTTTGTAAATCGGGAGAAATGAATCAGTTTTTTTTAAGTTTTCCTCGCACCACCCACTTTTCTTAAGTAATGAAGATTCCTGTTATAGCCGTTTATAACACTTTGGCAGAAAAAACATCAATATGATGTAAAATGTTTTTAAAAAGAGAAAAATTTAAAAATTATGTTTTTTTTAAATAATCAAAATTTTGTAATTTTCAAAATTGAAAAAAAGTGAAAATTAATTGCATATTACGATTCAGCGTACCCAACTTAGTGGGTCTAGCAGTTTAAATTACCAAAAAATGTTGAAAATTGGAGATTTTATGAAGTTTTCATTTTGGCTATTTTTCCTTTTCGCCTCCACTTAAGGCACCTTTGAGCCAACTTGAGAAACTGGAACCTAAACAAGCTATACAGATAGTCTGAATGAGCCATTTTCAGCGTGATAACACCCCTGGAAGAAAAAAAACTGCAGAAAAGAAAGGGAATTTTGAACGTTAACCTTTTTTCTTCTTCAAATGGCGATACTTAGAATAATTTTTCAGCTGAAAAGTTCAAAAAAATTCAAAAAATTCAAATTTTGAAAAAATTTGTAAAAAAATCTCATCAGTCTGTTTATTGGAGTCTTCGAGGTTTTGGGAGACCTTATCTGGCGGCTAACAACAAGTGGTTCACTTATTTTAAAATTTTGAGAAAGGTCAAAAAAACCTGTTTTTACGATTTTTTAGACAGAAATCCGTAAGCAATATCTTGGCTTAAAACAAAAATGAGGGCCTAAAATTAGTACAAACAGTACTCTCACATAAGGTACATTAGGTTGGAAACAAAAAATGGACTCTAATTCAAAAATCGTTTTTTAACTTTATTTCTGAACAAAAAATTGTTAAAGAAATCAAAAACTTAAAAATTTTTTGAAAAAAATGATTGTTTTGAAAAAGTGCCAATTTTTAGCTGAAACGTTTCATCTTAGCTAATAAAGCCAGAGCAATGCCCTTTAAGATCAAATAAATTAATAAGGCAAACAAATTTCAAGTTTTTTCGTTAGAGGCTTTTATTTTGAAAAAGTATTCAAAAATGGGTAAAAAAAAGTCAAAAAAATCAATTTTCTCCGATTCAAAAACCTCCACTACCATGATGATTAGTTCGTTAGATAGGACTGCTGAGATCAGTTTAGACTTACTTTCATAAAGATATCAAAATTTTTACTTATTTTTGAGAATTAAACAAAATAAAAACTTTTCCCAAATTGGGCAAAAAGCCCAAATTAGCCCAAACACCTGTTAAAAATTGTTGGGTCAAAAAATCACAAAAGGAAACCCCTATTCATTTGACATTTTAGGGCCGCATGCAAAAAATTAGACCATTCTAACCTGACAATTTCGAGAATCGACTTTTTTGCAAAATTTCTCTATAGTCCATTTGAGGGATATTACTTGTACCGGTGGGGGCCCCTACCCCACCTCAAAAAATTTTGTAATGCTGGAACGCGGCCACCTAGCACCCTCAAGGTCACGTGACTAATTTTGTTTTTGGTATTTTCTGTAACCAAAACAATAAGGTCATGCGCCAATATCATGGCCTCAAGCAAAGACGTCGGACTCTACGCATTCACATCAGCCTTGAGCCCTTCGGGCGCAAATGCCAATGCTCAATTAATTTTGCCTGGTGAAAACTTTTTAAGAAAAATTCTGACAAATTTTAAGTTAAACAACCACCAAAAAACGCAAAGATTTCAAAATGTGAAACAATCAAGTTTTTGCTAATACCGGGCATGCAGTGAGACTGATTTCGGCAAAAATAAAATGGAAAATGAAGGAAATGGAAAGAAAAAAATTGTTCAAAATAAGAACGCAACATCAAAAACTTATTTGATCTCCACTAATGTCATAATTCCGATCAAGCTGATGTCAGATTTTAAGCGTAGAATTTACGGTTACGGCTGCTCCCTCTACAGGTCCCAGAGGGACCGAGTGAGCATCCTACCTCGATCCAGGATAACGGATAGTTGTTTTTAATTTTTCACAAAATTGTTTTTCACTAATGCTTGTTTTCAATTCCTCATGAGAAGCTGTATAAAATTTTTAAAAAATTGATTTTATAAATCAATGGTTCCAAGAATAACGGATGTTAGGCGGTTACAAATGCGGTTGATGAAAACTAGTTAGGGATAATGATGAGAAAAATTGTAAGTTTTCAAATGAATTTAAAATTTTTTTTTCTTTTTTTCTTTTGTAAATCAGGAGAAATGAATCAGTTTTTTTTTAAGTTTTCCTCGCACCATCCACTGTTGTTAAGTAATGAAGATTCCTGTTCTAGCCGTTTATAACACTTTGGCAGAAAAAACATCAAAATGATGGAAAAGTTTTTAAAAAAGAGAAAAAATTAAAAATTATGTTTTTTTTTAAAGAGTCAAAAATTTGTAATTTTCAAAATTGAAAAAAAGTGAAAATTAATTACATATTACAATTCAGCGTACCCAATTTAGTGGGTCTAGCATTTTAAATTACCAAAAAATGTTTAAAATTGTAGATTTTATGAAGTTTTCATTTTGGCTATTTTTCCTCGTCGCCTCCACTTAAGGCACCTTTGAGCCAACTTGAGAAACTGGAACCTAAACAAGCTATACAGATAGTCTGAATGAGCCATTTTCAGCGTGATAAGACGCCTGGAAGAAAAAAAACTGCAGAAAAGAAAGGGAATTTTGAACTTTAACCTTTTTTCTTCTTCAAATGGCGATACTTAGAATAATTTTTCAGCTGAAAAGTTCAAAAAAAATCTAAAAATTCAAATTTTGAAAAAATTTGTAAAAAAATCTCATCAGTCTGTTTATTGGAGTCTTCGAAGTTTTGGGAGACCTTATCTGGCGGCTAACAACAAGTGGGTCACTTATTTTAAAATTTTGAGAAAGGTCAAAAAAACCTGTTTTTACGATTTTTTAGACAGAAATCCGAAAGCAATATCTTGGCTAAAAACAAAAATGAGGGCCTAAAATTAGTACAAACAGTACTCCCACGTAAGGTACATTAGGTTGGAAACAAAAAATTGACTCTGACTCAAAAATCGTTTTTTAACTTTATTTCTGAACAAAAAATTGTAAAAAAATCAAAAATTAAAAATTTTTTTGAAAAAATTGATTGTTTTGAAAAAGTGCCAATTTTTAGCTGAAACTTTTCATCTTAGCTAAGAAAGCCAGAGCAATGTCCTTTAAGCTCAAATAAATTAATATAGCAAATTATTTTTAAGTTTTTTCGTTAGAGGCTTTTATTTTGAAAAAGTATCGAAAAATGGGTAAAAAAAAGTCAAAAAAAACAATTTTCTCAGATTCAAAAACCTCCACCACCATGATGATTAGTGCGTTACATAGTACTGCTGAGACCAGTTTAGACTTACTTTCATAAAAATATCAAAATTTTTACTTATTTTTGAGAATTAAGCAAAATAAAAACTTTTCCCAAATTGGGCAAAAAGCCCAAATTAGCCCAAACACCTGTTAAAAATTGTTGGGTCAAAAAATCACAAAAGGAAACCCCCATTCATTTGACATTTTAGGGCCGCATGCAAAAAATTAGACCATTCTAACCTGACAATTTCGAGAATCGACTTTTTTGCAAAATTTCTCTATAGTCCATTTGAGGGATATTACTTGTACCGGTGGGGGCCCCTACCCCACCTCAAAAAATTTTGTAATGCTGGAACGCGGCCACCTAGCACAATCAGGTACTAGTGGCTTGATTTTGGTTTTTAATATTGTCTGGAACCAAAAGAGAGTGTCGTCAAGCATCGACATCATGTGGTCAAGCAAATACGTGGACTTCTACGCATTCCCATTAGCAATGGGCCCTTCGGGCGCAAATGCCAATGCTCAATTAATTTTGCCTGGTGAAAAAATAAATTAATTAAAAAGTTCTCCTAAACTTTATTTTCAACTACCACCAAAAAACGCAAAGATTTCAAGGTGTAAAACTATCAAATTTTGGCCAATACCGGGCTTGCAATGAGACTGATGTTGGCAAAAGTAAAATAGAAAATGAAGAAAATGGAAAGAAAAAAATTGATGAAAATAAGAACGCAACATCAAAAACTTATTTGATCTCCGCTCAAATCATAATTCAGATCAGGCTGATTTCAGATTTTAAGCGTAGAATTTACGGTTACGGCTGCTCCCTCTACAGGTCCCAGAGGGACCGAGTGAGCATCCTACCTCGATCCAGGTTAACGGATAGTTGTTCTTAATTTTTCACAAAATTTTTTTACACTAATGCTTGTTTTCAATTCCTCGTGAGAAGCTGTATTAATTTTAAAAAAATTGATTTTATTTATCAATGCTTCCAAGAACAACTGATGTTAGGCGGTTACAAATGCGGTTGTTGAAAACTAGTATGGGATAATGATGAGAAAAATTGTAAGTTTTCAAATGAATTGAAAAACGTTTTTTTTTCCTTTTTTTCTTTTGTAAATCGGTAGAAATGAATCATTTTTTTTTCAAGTTTTCCTCGCACCACCCACTGTTCTTAAGTAATGAAGATTCCTTCTCTAGCCGTTTATAACACTTTGGCAGAAAAAACATCAATATGATGTAAAATGTTTTAAAAAAGAGAAAAAATTAAAAATTATGTTTTTTTTTAAAAATCAAAAAATTTGTAATTTTCAAAATTGAAAAAAAGTGAAAATTAATTGCATATTACGATTCAGCGTACCCAACTTAGTGGGTCTAGCATTTTAAATTACCAAAAAATGTTGAAAATTGTAGATTTTATGAAGTTTTCATTTTGGCTATTTTTCCTTTTCGCCTCCACTTAAGGCACCTTTGAGCCAACTTGAGAAACTGGAACCTAAACAAGCTATACAGATAGTCTGAATGAGCCATTTTCAGCGTGATAACACCCCTGGAAGGAAAAAAACTGCAGAAAAGAAAGGGAATTTTGAACTTTAACCTTTTTTCTTCTTCAAATGGCGATACTTAGAATAATTTTTCAGCTGAAAAGTTCAAAAAAAATCAAAAAATTCAAATTTTGAAAAAATTTGTAAAAAAATCTCATCAGTCTGTTTATTGGAGTCTTCGAGGTTTTGGGAGACCTTATCTGGCGGCTAACAACAAGTGGGTCACTTATTTCAAAAATTAGAGAAAGGTCAAAAAAACATGTTTTTTCGGTTTTTTTGACAGAATTCCTAAAGCGATATCTTGGCTAAAAACAAAAATGAGGGCCTAAAATTAGTACAAACAGTACTCTCACATAAGGTACATTAGGTTGGAAACAAAAAATTGACTCTGACTCAAAAATCGTTTTTTAACTTTATTTCTGAACAAAAAATTGTAAAAAAATCAAAAATTAAAAATTTTTTTGAAAAAAACGATTGTTTTGAAAAAGTGCCAAATTTTAGCTGAAACTTTTCATTTTAGCTAAGAAAGCCAGAGCAATGTTCTTTAAGCTCAAATAATTTAATTAAGCAAATTATTTTCAAGTTTTTTCGTTAAAGTCTTTTATTTTGAAAAAGTATTCAAAAATGGGTAAAAAAAAGTCAAAAAAATCAATTTTCTCCGATTCAAAAACCTCCACTACCATGATGATTAGTGCGTTAGATAGGACTGCTGAGATAAATTTAGACGTTCTTTCATAAGTATATCGAAATTTTTACTTATTTTTGAGAATTAGGCAAAATAAAAACTTTTCCCAAATTGGGCAAAAAGCCCAAATTAGCCCAAACACCTGTTAAAAATTGTTGGGTCAAAAAATCACGAAAGGAAACCCCTATTCGTTTGACATTTTAGGGCCGCATGCAAAAAATTAGACCAATCTAACCTGACAATTTCTAGAATCAACTTTTTTGTCAAAATTCTCTAAAGACCAATTTAGGGAGATTACTTGTACCGGTGGGGGCCCTACCCCACCTAAAAAATTTTTGAAATGCTGGAACGCGGCCACCTAGCACCCTCAAGGTCACGTGACTTAATTTTGTTTTTGGTTTTTTCTGTAACCAAAACAATAAGGTCATGCGCCAATATCATGGCCTCAAGCAAAGACGTCGGACTCTACGCATTCCCATTCGCAATGCGCCCTTAGGGCGCAAATGCCAATGCTCAATTAATTTTGCCAGGTGAAATTTTTAAAGAAAAATTCTGATGAATTTTAACTTAAACTACCACCAAAAAACGCACAGATTTCAAAGTGTAAAACAATCAAGTTTTTGCTAATTCCGGGTATGCAGTGAGACTGATTTCGGCAAAAATAAAATAGAAAATGAAGGAAATGGAAAGAAAAAAATTTTTCAAAATAAGAACGCATTATCAAAATCTTATTTGATCTCCGCTAATGTCATAATTCCGATCAGGCTGATTTCAGATTTTAAGCGTAGAGTTTACGGTTACGGCTGCTCCCTCTACAGGTCCCAGAGGGACCGTGTGAGCATCCTACCTCGATCCAGGATAACGGATAGTGGCTTTTAATTTTTCACAAAATTTTTTTTCACTAATGCTTGTTTTCAATTCCTCATGAGAAGCTGTATAAATTTTAAAAAAAATTGATTTTATTAATAAATGCTTCCAAGAAAAACTGATGTTAGGCGGTTACAAATGCGGTTGGTGAAAACTAGTAAGGGATAATGATGAGAAAAATTGTAAGTTTTCAAATGAATTTAACAACAGTTTTTTTCTTTTTTCCTTTTGTAAATCGGGAGAAATGAATCAGTTTTTTTTAAGTTTTCCTCGCACCACCCACTTTTCTTAAGTAATGAAGATTCCTGTTATAGCCGTTTATAACACTTTGGCAGAAAAAACATCAATATGATGTAAAATGTTTTTAAAAAGAGAAAAATTTAAAAATTATGTTTTTTTTAAATAATCAAAATTTTGTAATTTTCAAAATTGAAAAAAAGTGAAAATTAATTGCATATTACGATTCAGCGTACCCAACTTAGTGGGTCTAGCAGTTTAAATTACCAAAAAATGTTGAAAATTGGAGATTTTATGAAGTTTTCATTTTGGCTATTTTTCCTTTTCGCCTCCACTTAAGGCACCTTTGAGCCAACTTGAGAAACTGGAACCTAAACAAGCTATACAGATAGTCTGAATGAGCCATTTTCAGCGTGATAACACCCCTGGAAGAAAAAAAACTGCAGAAAAGAAAGGGAATTTTGAACGTTAACCTTTTTTCTTCTTCAAATGGCGATACTTAGAATAATTTTTCAGCTGAAAAGTTCAAAAAAATTCAAAAAATTCAAATTTTGAAAAAATTTGTAAAAAAATCTCATCAGTCTGTTTATTGGAGTCTTCGAGGTTTTGGGAGACCTTATCTGGCGGCTAACAACAAGTGGTTCACTTATTTTAAAATTTTGAGAAAGGTCAAAAAAACCTGTTTTTACGATTTTTTAGACAGAAATCCGTAAGCAATATCTTGGCTTAAAACAAAAATGAGGGCCTAAAATTAGTACAAACAGTACTCTCACATAAGGTACATTAGGTTGGAAACAAAAAATGGACTCTAATTCAAAAATCGTTTTTTAACTTTATTTCTGAACAAAAAATTGTTAAAGAAATCAAAAACTTAAAAATTTTTTGAAAAAAATGATTGTTTTGAAAAAGTGCCAATTTTTAGCTGAAACGTTTCATCTTAGCTAATAAAGCCAGAGCAATGCCCTTTAAGATCAAATAAATTAATAAGGCAAACAAATTTCAAGTTTTTTCGTTAGAGGCTTTTATTTTGAAAAAGTATTCAAAAATGGGTAAAAAAAAGTCAAAAAAATCAATTTTCTCCGATTCAAAAACCTCCACTACCATGATGATTAGTTCGTTAGATAGGACTGCTGAGATCAGTTTAGACTTACTTTCATAAAGATATCAAAATTTTTACTTATTTTTGAGAATTAAACAAAATAAAAACTTTTCCCAAATTGGGCAAAAAGCCCAAATTAGCCCAAACACCTGTTAAAAATTGTTGGGTCAAAAAATCACAAAAGGAAACCCCTATTCATTTGACATTTTAGGGCCGCATGCAAAAAATTAGACCATTCTAACCTGACAATTTCGAGAATCGACTTTTTTGCAAAATTTCTCTATAGTCCATTTGAGGGATATTACTTGTACCGGTGGGGGCCCCTACCCCACCTCAAAAAATTTTGTAATGCTGGAACGCGGCCACCTAGCACCCTCAAGGTCACGTGTGTGATTTTTGTTTTTGGTATTTTCTGAAAACAAAAGAGAGCGTGGTCATGCATCTACATCATGTGCCCAAGCAAATACGTGGACTTCTACGCATTCCCATTCGCAAGGCGCCCTTCGGGCGCAAATGCCAAGGCTCAATTAATTTTGCCAGGTGAAAATGTTTTAAAGAAAAATTCGGATGAATTTTAACTTAAACTACCACCAAAAAACGCAAAGTTTTCAAAGTGTGAAACAATCAAGTTTTTGGTAATACCGGGCATGCAGAGAGACTGATTTGGGCAAAAATAAAATGGAAAATGAAGGAAATGGAAAGAAAAAAATTGTTCAAAATAAGAACGCATTATCAAAAATTATTTGATCTCCGCTAATGTCATAATTCCGATCAGGCTGATTTCAGATTTTAAGCGTAGGGTTTACAGTTACGGCTGCTCTCTCTACAGGTCCCAGAGGGACCGAGTGAGCATCCTACCTCGATCCAGGATAACGGATAGTTGTTTTAAGTTTTTCACAATTTTTTTTACACTAATGCTTGTTTTCACTTCCTCATGAGAAGCTGTATAGTTTTTTAGAAAAAATGATTTTAATAATCAATGCTTCCAAGAACAACTGATGTTAGGCGGTTACAAATGAGGTTGGTGAAAAGTAGTAAGGGATAATGATGAGAAAAATAGCAAGTTTTCAAATGAATTTAAAAACAGTTTTTTTCTTTTTTTCTTTTGTAAATCGGGAGAAACGAATCAGTTTTTTTAAAGTTTTCCTGGCACCACCCACTGTTATTAAATAATGAAGATTCATGTTCTAGCCGTTAATAACAATTTGGCAGAAAAAACATCAATATGATGTAAAATGTTTTAAAAAAGAGAAAAATTTAAAAATTATGTTTTTTTTAGAAAAAAAAAATTGTAATTTTCAAAATTGAAAAAAAGTGAAAATTAATTGCCTATTACGATTCAGCGTGCCCAATTTAGTGGGTCTAGCATTTTAAATTACCAAAAAACGTTGAAAATTGTAGATTTTATGAAGTTTTCATTTTGGCTATTTTTCCTTGTCGCCTCCACTTAAGGCACCTTTGAGCCAACTTGAGAAACTGAAACCTAAACAAGCTACACAGATAGTCTGAATGAGCCATTTTCAGCTTGATAACACGCCAAGAAGAAAAAAAACTGTAGAAAAGAATGAAAATTTTGAACTTTAACCTTTTTTCTTCTTCAAATGGCGTTACTTAGAATAATTTTTCAGGTGAAAAGTTGAAAAAAAATCAAAAAATTCAAACTTTGAAAAAATTTTAAAAAAATCTCATCAGTCTGTTTTTTGGAGTCTTCGAGATTTTGGGAGACCTTATCTGGTGGCTAACAACAAGTGGATCACTTATTTTAAAATTTCGAGAAAGGTCAAAAAAACATGTTTTTTCGATTTTTTTGACAGAATTCCGAAAGCAATATCTTGGCTTAAAACAAAAATGAGGGCCTAAAATTAGTACAAACAGTACTCCCACATAAAGTACATTAGGTTGGAAACAAAAAATTGACTCTGACTCAAAAATCGTTTTTAAACTTTATTTCTGAACAAAAAATTGTAAAAAAATCAAAAACTTAAAAATTTTTTGAAAAAAATGATTGTTTTGAAAAAGTGCCAATTTTTGGCTGAAACTTTTCATTTTAGCTAAGAAAGCCAGAGCAATGCCCTTTAAGCTCTAATAAATTAATAAACCAAATTGTTTTCAAGTTTTTTCGTCAAAGGTTTTTATTTTGAAAAAGTATTCAAAAATGGGTAAAAAAAAGTCAAAAAAATCAATTTTCTCCGATTCAAAAACCTCCACTACCATGATGATTAGTGCGTTAGATAGGACTGCTGAGATCAATTTAGACGTTCTTTCATAAGTATATCAAAATTTTTACTTATTTTTGAGAATTAGGCAAAATAAAAACTTTTCCCAAATTGGGCAAAAAGCCCAAATTAGCCCAAACACCTGTTAAAAATTGTTGGGTCAAAAAATCACAAAAGGAAACCCCTATTCGTTTGACATTTTAGGGCCGCATGCAAAAAATTAGACCAATCTAACCTGACAATTTCGAGAATCAACTTTTTTGTCAAGATTCTCTAAAGACCAATTTAGGGAGATTACTTGTACCGGTGGGGGCCCTACCCCACCTAAAAAATTTTTGAAATGCTGGAACGCGGCCACCTAGCACCCTCAAGGTCACGTGTGTGATTTTTGTTTTTGGTATTTTCTGAAAACAAAAGAGAGCGTGGTCATGCATCTACATCATGTGCCCAAGCAAATACGTGGACTTCTACGCATTCCCATTCGCAATGCGCCCATCGGGCTCAAATGCCAATGCTCAATTAATTTTGCCAGGTGAAAAAAAAATTATTTAAAAAGTTCTGCTAAACTTTATTTTAAACTACCACCAAAAAACGCAAAGATTTCAAAGTGTAAAACAATCAAATTTTTGCCAATACCGGGCTTGCAATGAGACTGATGTTGACAAAAGTAAAATAGAAAATGTAGAAAATGGAAAGAAAAAAATTGTTCAAAATAAGAACGCAACATCAAAAACTTATTTGATCTCCGCTCAAATCATAATTCAGATCAGGCTGATTTCAGATTTTAAGCGTAGAATTTACGTTTACGGCTGCTCCCTCTACAGGTCCCAGAGGGACCGAGTGAGCATCCTACCTCGATCCAGGTTAACGGATAGTTGTTCTTAATTTTTCACAATTTTTTTTTCTCTAATGCTTGTTTTCACTTCCTCATGAGAAGCTGTATTAATTTTTAAAAAATTTATTTTATCCATCAATGCTTCCAAGAACAACTGATTTTAGGCGATTACAAATGCGGTTGTTGAAACTAGTAAGGGATAATGATGAGAAAAATTGTAAGTTTTCAAATGAATTTAAAAACAGTTTTTTTCCTTTTTTTCTTTTGTAAATCGGGAGAAATGAATCAGTTTTTTTTAAGTTTTCCTCGCACCACCCACTGTTCCTAAGTAATGAAGATTCCTGTTCTAGCCGTTATAACACTTTGGCAGAAAAAACATCAATATGATGTAAAATGTTTTGAAAAAGAGAAAAATTTAAACATTATGTTTTTTAAAAAAAAAATCAAAAAATTGTAATTTTCAAAATTGAAAAAAAGTAAAAGTTAATTGCATATTACGATTCACCGTACCCAACTTAGTGGGTATAGCATTTTAAATTACCAAAAAATGTTGAAAATTGTAGATTTTATGAAGTTTTCATTTTGGCTATTTTTCCTTGTCGCCTCCACTCAAGGCACCTTTGAGCCAACTTGAGAAACTGGAACCTAAACAAGCTATACAGATAAGTCTCAATGAGCCATTTTCAGCGTGATAACACGCCTGGAAGAAAAAAAACTCCAGAAAAGAAAGAAAATTTTGAACTTTAACCTTTTTTCTTCTTCAAATGGCGATACTTAGAATAATTTTTCATCTGAAAAGTTCAAAAAAAATCAAAAAATTCAAATTTTGAAAATTTTTTTAAAAAATCTCATCAGTCTGTTTATTGGAGTCTTCGAGGTTTTGAGAGATCTTATCTGGCGGCTAACAACAAAAGGATCATTTATTATAAAAATTTGAGAAAGGTCAAAAAAACATGTTTTTTCGACTTTTTTGACAGAATTTCGAAAGCAATATCTTGGCAAAAAACAAGAATGAGGGCCTAAAATTAGTACAAACAGTACTCCCACATAAGGTACATTAGGTTGGAAACAAAAAATTTACTCTGACTCAAAAATCGTTTTTTAACTTTATTTCTGAACAAGAAATTGAAAAGAAATCAAAAACTTAAAAATTTTTTGAAAAAAATGATTGTTTTGAAAAAGTGCCAATTTTTAGCTGAAACTTTTCATTTTAGCTAATAAAGCCAGAGCAAGGACCTTTAAGCTCAAATAAATTAATTATGCAAATTATTTTCAAGTTTTTTCGTTAAAGCCTTTTATTTTGAAAAAGTATTCAAAAATGGGTAAAAAAAAGTCAAAAAAATCAATTTTCTCCGATTCAAAAAACTCCACTACCATGATGATTAGTGCGTTAGATAGGACTGCTGAGATCAATTTAGACGTTCTTTCATAAGTATATCAAAATTTTTACTTATTTTTGAGAATTAAGCAAAATAAAAACTTTTCCCAAATTGGGCAAAAAGCCCAAATTAGCCCAAACACCTGTTAAAAATTGTTGGGTCAAAAAATCACAAAAGGAAACCCCTATTCGTTTGAAATTTTAGGGCCGCATGCAAAAAATTAGACCAATCTAACCTGACAATTTCGAGAATCAACTTTTTTGTCAAAATTCTCTAAAGACCAATTTAGGGAGATTACTTGTACCGGTGGGGGCCCTACCCCACCTAAAAAATTTTTGAAATGCTGGAACGCGGCCACCTAGCACCCTCAAGGTCACGTGACTTATTTTTGTTTTGGGAATTTTCTGAAACCAAAAGAGAGCCTGGTCATGCATCGACATCATGTGGTCAAGCAAATACGTGGACTTCTACGCATTCCCATTAGCAATGCGCCCTTCGGGCGCAAATGTCAATGCTCAATTAATTCTGGCAGGTGAAAATTTTTTAAAGAAAAATTCTGATGAATTTTAACTTAAACTACCACCAAAAAACGGATAGATTTCAAAGTGTGAAACAATCAAGTTTTTGCTAATACGGGGCATGTAGTGAGACTGATTTCGGCAAAAATAAAATGGAAAATGAAGGAAATGGAAAGAAAAAAATTGTTCAAAATAAGAACGCATTATCAAAAACTTATTTGATCTCCGCTAATGCCATAATTCCGATCAAACTGATTCCAGATTTTAAGCGTAGAGTTAACGGTTACGGCTGCTCCCTCTACAGGTCCCAGAGGGACCGAGTGAGCATCCTACCTCGATCCAGGATAACGGATAGTTGTTTTTAATTTTTCACAAAATTTTTTTCACTAATGCTTGTTTTCAATACCTCATGAGAAGCTGTATAAATTTTCAAAAAATTGATTTTATTAATCAATGCTTCCAAGAATAACTGTTGTTAGGGGGTTACAAATGCGGTTGGTGAAAACTAGTAAGGGATAATGATGAGAAAAATTGTAAGTTTTCAAATGAATTTAAAAACAGTTTTTTCTTTTTTCTTTTGTAAATCGGGAGAAATGAATCACTTTTTTTTGTTTTCCTCGCACCACTCACTGTTCTTAAGTAATGAAGATTCCTGTTCTAGCCGTTTATTACACTTTGGCAGAAACAACATCAATAGATGTAAAATGTTTAAAAAAAAAATTAAAAATTATGTTTTTTTTTTTAAAAAGTCAAAAATTTGTAATTTTCAAAATGAAAAAAAAGTGAAAATTAATTGCGTATTACGATTCAGCGTACCCAACTTAGTGGGTCTAGCATTTTAAATTACCAAAAAATGTTGAAAATTGTAGATTTTATGAAGTTTTCATTCTGGCTATGTTTCCTTGTCGCCTCCACTTAAGGCACCTTTGAGCCAACTTGAGAAACTGGAACCTAAACAAGCTAAGCAGATAGTCTGAATGAGCCATTTTTAGCTTGATAACACGCCTGGAAGAAAAAAAAAATCCAGAAAAGAAAGAAAATTTTGAATTTTAACCTTTTTTTCTTCTTCAAATGGCGATACTTAGAATAATTTTTCAGCTGAAAAGTTCAAAAAAAATCGAAAAATTCGAATTTTGAAAAATTTTTAAAAAAATCTCATCACTCTGTTTATTGGAGTCTTCGAGGTTTTTGGAGACCTTATCTGGCGACTAACAACAAGTGGATCACTTATTTTAAAATTTTGAGAAAGGTCAAAAAAACATGTTTTTTCGACTTTTTTCACAGAATTCCGAAAGCAATATCTTGGCTAAAAACAAGAATGAGGGCCTAAAATTAGTACAAACAGTACTCCCACATAAAGTACATTAGGTTGGAAACAAAAAATTTACTCTGACTCAAAAATCGTTTTTTAACTTTATTTCTGAACAAGAAATTGAAAAGAAATCAAAAACTTAAAAATTTTTTGAAAAAAATGATTGTTTTGAAAAAGTGCCAATTTTTAGCTGAAACTTTTCATTTTAGCTAATAAAGCCAGAGCAATGCCCTTCAAGCTCAAATAAATTAATTATGCAAATTATTTTCAAGTTTTTTCGTTAAAGCCTTTTATTTTGAAAAAGTATTCAAAAATGGGTAAAAAAAAGTCAAAAAAATCAATTTTCTCCGATTCAAAAACCTCCACTACCATGATGATTAGTGCGTTAGATAGGACGGCTGAGATCAATTTAGACGTTCTTTCATAAGTATATCGAAATTTTCACTTATTTTTGAGAATTAAGCAAAATAAAAACTTTTCCCAAATTGGGCAAAAAGCCCAAATTAGCCCAAACACCTGTTAAAAATTGTTGGGTCAAAAAATCACAAAAGGAAACCCCTATTCGTTTGACATTTTAGGGCCGCATGCAAAAAATTAGACCAATCTAACCTGACAATTTCGAGAATCAACTTTTTTGTCAAAATTCTCTAAAGACCAATTTAGGGAGATTACTTGTACCGGTGGGGGCCCTACCCCACCTAAAAAATTTTTGAAATGTTGGAACGCGGCCACCTAGCACCCTCAAGGTCACGTGACTTATTTTTTGTTTTTGGTATTTTCTGAAACCAAAAGAAAGCGTGGTCAAGCATCGACATCATGTGCTCAAGCAAATACGTGGAGTTCTACGCATTCCCATTCGCAATGCGCCCTTCGGGCGCAAATGCCAATGCTCAATTAATTTTGCCAGGTGAAAATTTCTTAAAGAAAAATTCTGATAAATTTTAATTTAAAATACCAGCAAAAAACGCAAAGATTTCAAAGTGTGAAACAATCAAGATTTTGCTAACACCGGGCATGCAGCGAGACTGATTTCGGCAAAAATAAAATGGAAAATGAAGGAAATGGAAAGAAAAAAAATGTTCAAAATCAGAACGCATGATCAAAAACTTATTTGATCTCCGCTAATGTCATAATTCCGATCAGGCTGATTTCAGATTTTAAGCGTAGAGTTTACGGTTACGGCTGCTCCCTCTTCTGGTCCCAGAGGGACCGAGTGAGCATCCTACCTCGATCCAGGATAACGGATAGTTGTTTTTAAATTTTCACACATTTTTTTTTCACTAAAGCTTGTTTTCAATTCCTCATGAGAAGCTGTATAAATTTTTAAAAAATTGATTTTATTAATCAATGCTTCCAAGAACAACTGATGTTAGGCGGTTACAAATGCGGTTGGTGACAACTAGTAAGGGATAATGATGAGAAAAGTTGTAAGTTTTCAAATGAATTTAAAAACAGTTTTTTTCTTTTTTCTTCTGTAAATCGGGAGAAATGAATCAGTTTTTTTTTAAGTTTTCCTCGCACCACCCACTGTTCCTAAGTAATGAAGATTCCTGTTCTAGCCGTTTATAACACTTTGGCAGAAAAAACATCAATATGATGTAAAATGTTTTAAAAAAGAGAAAAATTTAAAAATTATGTTTTTTTTAAAAAATCAAAAAATTGTAATTTTCAAAATTGAGAAAAAGTAAAAATTAATTGCATATTACGATTCAGCGTACCCAAATTAGTGGGTCTAGCATTTTAAATTACCAAAAAATGATGAAAATTGTAGATTTTATGAAGTTTTCATTTTGGCCATTTTTCCTTGTCGCCTCCACTTAAGGCACCTTTGAGCCAACTTGAGAAACTGGAATCTAAACAAGCTGTACAGATAGTCTGAATGAGCCATTTTCAGCGTGATAACACGCCTGGAAGAAAAAAACTCCAGAAAAGAAAGAAATTTATGAACTTTAATCTTTTTTCTTCTTCAAATGGCGATACTTAGAATAATTTTTCAGCTGAAAAGTTCAAAAAATATCAAAAAAGTCAGATTTTGAAAATATTTTAAAAAAATCTCATCAGTCTGTTTATTGGAGTCTTCGAGGTTTTGGAAGATCTTATCTGGCGGCTAACAACAAAAGGATCACTTATTATAAAAATTTGAGAAAGGTCAAAAAAACATGTTTTTTCGATTTTTTTGACAGAATTCCGAAAGCAATATCTTGGCTAAAAACAAAAATGAGGGCCTAAAATTAGTACAAACAGTACTCCCACATAAAGTACATTAGGTTGGAAACAAAAAATTGACTCTGACTCAAAAATCGTTTTTTAACTTAATTTCTGAACAAAAAATTGTAAAAAAATCAAAAATTTAAAATTTTTTTGAAAAAAATGATTGTTTTGAAAAAGTGCCAATTTTTAGCTGAAACTTTTCATTTTAGCTAAGAAAGCCAGAGCATTGCCCTTTAAGCTCAAATAAATTAAAATAGCAAATTATTTTCAAGTTTTTTCGTTAAAAGCTTTTATTTTGAAAAAGTATTCAAAAATGGGTAAAAAAAAGTCAAAAAAATCAATTTTCTCAGATTCAAAAACCTTCACTACCATGATGATTAGTTCGCTAGATAGGACTGCTAAAACAATTTTAGACGTATTTTCATAAGCATATCAAAATTTTTACTTATTTTTGAGAATTAAGCAAAATAAAAACTTTTCCCAAATTGGGCAAAAAGCCCAAATTAGCCCAAACACCTGTTAAAAATTGTTGGGTCAAAAAATCACAAAAGAAAACCCCTATTCGTTTGACATTTTAGGGCCGCATGCAAAAAATTAGACCAATCTAACCTGACAATTTCGAGAATCGACTTTTTTGCAAAATTTCTCTATAGTCCAATTGAGGGATATTACTTGTACCGGTGGGGGCCCCTACCCCACCTCAAAAAATTTTGTAATGCTGGAACGCGGCCACCTAGCACCCTCAAGGTCACGTGTGTGATTTTTGTTTTTGGTATTTTCTGAAAACAAAAGAGAGCGTGGTCATGCATCTACATCATGTGCCCAAGCAAATACGTGGACTTCTACGCAATCCCATTCGCAAGGCGCCCTTCGGGCGCAAATGCCAAGGCTCAATTAATTTTGCCAGGTGAAAATGTTTTAAAGAAAAATTCTGATGAATTTTAACTTAAACTACCACCAAAAAACGCAAAGTTTTCAAAGTGTGAAACAATCAAGTTTTTGGTAATACCGGGCATGCAGAGAGACTGATTTGGGCAAAAATAAAATGGAAAATGAAGGAAATGGAAAGAAAAAAATTGTTCAAAATAAGAACGCATTATCAAAAATTATTTGATCTCCGCTAATGTCATAATTCCGATCAGGCTGATTTCAGATTTTAAGCGTAGGGTTTACAGTTACGGCTGCTCTCTCTACAGGTCCCAGAGGGACCGAGTGAGCATCCTACCTCGATCCAGGATAACGGATAGTTGTTTTAAGTTTTTCACAATTTTTTTTACACTAATGCTTGTTTTCACTTCCTCATGAGAAGCTGTATAATTTTTTAGAAAAAATAATTTTAATAATCAATGCTTCCAAGAACAACTGATGTTAGGCGGTTACAAATGAGGTTGGTGAAAAGTAGTAAGGGATAATGATGAGAAAAATAGCAAGTTTTCAAATGAATTTAAAAACAGTTTTTTTCTTTTTTTCTTTTGTAAATCGGGAGAAACGAATCAGTTTTTTAAAGTTTTCCTGGCACCACCCACTGTTACTAAATAATGAAGATTCATGTTCTAGCCGTTAATAACAATTTGGCAGAAAAAACATCAATATGATGTAAAATGTTTTAAAAAAGAGAAAAATTTAAAAATTATGTTTTTTTTTAGAAAAAAAAAATTGTAATTTTCAAAATTGAAAAAAAGTGAAAATTAATTGCCTATTACGATTCAGCGTACCCAATTTAGTGGGTCTAGCATTTTAAATTACCAAAAAACGTTGAAAATTGTAGATTTTATGAAGTTTTCATTTTGGCTATTTTTCCTTGTCGCCTCCACTTAAGGCACCTTTGAGCCAACTTGAGAAACTGAAACCTAAACAAGCTACACAGATAGTCTGAATGAGCCATTTTCAGCTTGATAACACGCCAGGAAGAAAAAAAACTGTAGAAAAGAATGAAAATTTTGAACTTTAACCTTTTTTCTTCTTCAAATGGCGTTACTTAGAATAATTTTTCAGCAGAAAAGTTGAAAAAAAATCAAAAAATTCAAATTTTGAAAAAATTTTAAAAAAATCTCATCAGTCTGTTTATTGGAGTCTTCGAGATTTTGGGAGACCTTATCTGGTGGCTAACATCAAAAGATCACTTATTTTGAAATTTCGAGAAAGGTCAAAAAAACATGTTTTTTCGATTTTTTTGACAGAATTCCGAAAGCAATATCTTGGCTTAAAACAAAAATGAGGGCCTAAAATTAGTACAAACAGTACTCCCACATAAAGTACATTAGGTTGGAAACAAAAAATTGACTCTGACTCAAAAATCGTTTTTAAACTTTATTTCTGAACAAAAAATTGTAAAAAAATCAAAAATTTAAATTTTTTTTGAAAAAAATGATTGTTTTGAAAAAGTGCCTATTTTTAGCTGAAACTTTTCATTTTAGCTAAGAAAGCCAGAGCAATGCCCTTTAAGCTCTAATAAATTAATAAACCAAATTGTTTTCAAGTTTTTTCGTCAAAGGTTTTTATTTTGAAAAAGTATTCAAAAATGGGTAAAAAAAAGTCAAAAAAATCAATTTTCTCCGATTCAAAAACCTCCACTACCATGATGACTAGTGCGTTAGATAGGACTGCTGAGATCAATTTAGACGTTCTTTCATAAGTATATCAAAATTTTTACTTATTTTTGAGAATTAGGCAAAATAAAAACTTTTCCCAAATTGGGCAAAAAGCCCAAATTAGCCCAAACACCTGTTAAAAATTGTTGGGTCAAAAAATCACAAAAGGAAACCCCTATTCGTTTGACATTTTAGGGCCGCATGCAAAAAATTAGACCAATCTAACCTGACAATTTCGAGAATCAACTTTTTTGTCAAGATTCTCTAAAGACCAATTTAGGGAGATTACTTGTACCGGTGGGGGCCCTACCCCACCTAAAAAATTTTTGAAATGCTGGAACGCGGCCACCTAGCACAATCAGGTACTAGTGGCTTGATTTGAGATTTTAGTATTTTCTCGGACCAAAAGAGAGTGTCGTCAAGCATCTACATCTTGTGCTCAAGCAAATACGTGGACTTCTACGCATTCCCATTAGCAATGCGCCCTTCGGGCGCAAATGCCAATGCTCAATTAATTTTGCCAGGTGAAAAAAAAATTATTTAAAAATGTCTGCTAAATTTTACTTTAAACTATCACCAAAAAACGCAAATAATTCAATGTGTAAAACAATAAAATTTTCGCCAATACCAGACATGCAATGAGACTGATTTTGGCAAAAGTGAAATAGAAATTGTAAAAACAAGCAAGAAAATAATTGTTCAAAAAAAGAACGCAACATCAGAAAATTATTTGATCTCCGCTAATGACATAATTATGATCAGGCTGATTTCAGATTAAAGCGTACAATTTAGGGTTACGGCTGCACCCTCTAACGGTCCCAGAGGGACCGAGTGAGCATCCTACTTCGATCCTGGATAACGGATAGTTGTTTTTAATTTTTCATAAAATTTTTTTTTCTTTAAGGCTTGTTTTCATTTTGTCATGAGAAGCTGTAGAGATTTCAAAACATTTTGACTTCAATAAACAATGGTTCCAAGAACAACTGACGTTAGGCGATTACAAATACGGTTGGTGAAAACTGGTAAAGGATAATGTTGCGAAAAATTGTAAGCTTTAGGAAAATTAAAGAACAGTTTTTTCTTTTTTTTTTGTAAATGGGGAGAAATCATTCAAATTTTTAAATTTTGCCTTAAACCAACTATTTTTCTTAAGTAATGAAGATTCCTGTTCTAGCCTTTTATAACACTTTAGCAGAAAAAACATCAAAATGTTTGAAAACGTTTTAAAATAAAGAAAAACTATAAATTATGTTATTTTTGAAAAAAAAATCAAAAAATAGTAAATTTAAAAATTGAAAAAAAGTGAAAAACAATTGCGTATTGCAATTCAGCGTACCCAAATTAGTGGGTCTAGCATTTTAAATTATCAAAAAATGTTGAAAATTGTAGATTTTATGAAGTTTTCATTTTGGCTATTTTTCCTTGTCGCCTCCACTTAAGGCACCTTTGAGCCAACTTGAGAAACTGGAACCTAAACAAGCTATACAGATAGTCTGATTGAGCCATTTTCAGCGTGATAACACCCCTGGAAGAAAACAAAACTCCAGAAAAGAAAGAAAATTTTGAACTTTAACCTTTTTTCTTCTTCAAATGGCGATACTTAGAATATTTTTTCAGCTGAAAAGTTCAAAAAAAATCAAAAAATTCAAATTTTGAAAAAAATTTAAAAAAATCTCATCAGTCTGTTTATTGGAGTCTTCGAGGTTTTGGGAGATCTTATCTGGCGGCTAACAACAAAAGGATCACTTATTATAAAAATTTGAGAAAGGTCAAAAAAACATGTTTTTTCGATTTTTTTGACAGAATTCCGAAAGCAATATCTTGGCTAAAAACAAAAATGAGGGCCTAAAATTAGTACAAACAGTACTCCCACATAAAGTACATTAGGTTGGAAACAAAAAATTGACTCTGACTCAAAAATCGTTTTTTAACTTTATTTCTGAACAAAAAATTGTAAAAAAATCTAAAATTAAAAAATTTTTTGAAAAAAACGATTGTTTTGAAAAAGTGCCAATTTTTAGCTGAAACTTTTCATTTTAGCTAAGGAAGCCAGAGCAATGTTCTTTAAGCTCAAATAATTTAATTAAGCAAATTATTTTCAAGTTTTTTCGTTAAAGGCTTTTATTTTGAAAAAAATATTCAAAAATGGGTAAAAAAAAGTCAAAAAAATTAATTTTCTCAGATTGAAAAACCTCCACTGCCATGATGATTAGTTCGTTCGATAGGACTACTGAGATCAATTTAGACGTATTTTCATAAGTATATCAAAATTTTTATTTATTTTTGAGAATTAAGCAAAATAAAAACTTTTCCCAAATTGGGCAAAAAGCCCAAATTAGCCCAAACACCTGTTAAAAATTGTTGGGTCAAAAAATCACAAAAGAAAACCCCTATTCGTTTGCCATTTTAGGGCCGCATGCAAAAAATTAGACCATTCTAACCTGACAATTTCGAGAATCGACTTTTTTGCAAAATTTCTCTATAGTCCATTTGAGGGATATTACTTGTACCGGTGGGGGCCCCTACCCCACCTCAAAAAATTTTGTAATGCTGGAACGCGGCCACCTAGCACCCTCAAGGTCACGTGACTTAATTTTGTTTTTGGTTTTTTCTGAAACCAAAACAGAGCGTGGTCATGCGTCTAAATCATGGCCTCAAGCAAATACGTGGACTTCTACGCATTCCCATTCGCAATGCGCCCTTCGAGCGCAATTACCAATGCTCAATCAACTGTGCCAGGTGAAAATGTTTTAAAGAAAAATTCTGATAAATTTTAACTTAAACTACCACCAAAAAACGCAAAGATTTCAAAGTGTGAAACAATCAAGTTTTTGCTAATACCGGGCATGCAGTCAGACTGATTTCGGCAAAAATAAAATGGAAAATGAAAGAAATGGAAAGAAAAAAAATTGTTCAAAATAAGAACGCAACATCAAAAACGTATTTGATCTCCGCTAATGACAAAATTATGATCAGGCTGATTTCAGATTAAAGCGTACAATTTAAGGTTACGGATGCTCCCTCTAACGGTCCCAGAGGGACCGAGTGAGCATCCTACCTCGATCCAGGACAACGGATAGTTGTTTTTAATTTTTCATAAAATTTATTTTTCTTTAATGCTTGTTTTCATTTTCTCATGAGAAGCTGTAGACATTTCAAAACATTTTGATTTCATTAAACAATGGTTCCCAAAACAACTGACAATGGGTGCTTAAAAATACGGTTGGTGAAAACTGGTAAGGGATAATGTTGAGAAAAATTGTAAGCTTTCAAGAAGTTTTTAAAAAAAAAAGTTTCTTTTCTTCTTTTTTTTGTTAAATCAGAAATCAATCAAATTTTTTAAATTTTACCTTAGAACAACAATTATTTTTAAGTAATGAAGATTCCTGTTCTAGCCTTTTATAACACGTTGGCAGAAAAAAAACATCAAACTGTTTGAAAATGTTTTGAAATAAAGAAAAATTAAAAAAAATTTTTTTTGGAAAAAAGTAAAAAAATAGTAAATTTCAATATTGAAAAAAAGTGAAAATTAATTGCATAATACGATTCAGCGTACTCAACTTAGTGGGTCTAGCATTTTAAATCACCAAAAAAGGTTGAAAATTGTAGATTTTATGAAGTTTTCATTCTGGCTATTTTTCCTTGTTGCCTCCACTTAAGGCACCTTTGAGGCAACTTGAGAAACTGGAACCTAAACAAGCTATACAGATAGTCTGAATGAGCCATTTTCAGCGTGATAACACGCCTGGAAGAAAAAAAACTCCAAAATAGAAAGAAAATTTGAACTTTAGCCTTTTTTCTTCTTCAAATGGCGATACTTAGAATAATTTTTCAGCTGAAAAGTTAAAAAAAAAACAAAAAATTCAAATTTTGAAGAAATTTAAAAAAATCTCATCAGTCTGTTCATTGGAGTCTTCGAGGTTCTGGGAGACCTTATCTGGCGACTAACAACAAGTGGATCACTTATTTTAAAATTTTGAGAAAGGTCAAAAAAACATGTTTTTTCGACTTTTTTGACAGAATTTCGAAAGCAATATCTTGGCTAAAAACAAGAATGAGGGTCTAAAATTAGTACAAACAGTACTCCCACATAAAGTACATTAGGTTGGAAACAAAAAATTTACTCTGACTCAAAAATCGTTTTTTAACTTTATTTCTGAACAAGAAATTGAAAAGAAATCAAAAACTTAAAAATTTTTTGAAAAAAATGATTGTTTTGAAAAAGTGCCAATTTTTAGCTGAAACTTTTCATTTTAGCTAATAAAGCCAGAGCAATCCCCTTTAAGCTCAAATAAATTAATTATGCAATATATTTTCAAGTTTTTTCGTTAAAGCCTTTTATTTTGAAAAAGTAATCAAAAATGGGTAAAAAAAAGTCAAAAAAATCAATTTTCTCCGATTCAAAAACCTCCACTACCATGATGATTAGTTCGTTAGATAGGACTGCTGAGATCAGTTTAGACTTAATTTCATAAAAATATCAAAATTTTTACTTATTTTTGAGATTTAAGCAAAATAAAAACTTTTCCCAAATTGGGCAAAAAGCCCAAATTAGCCCAAACACCTGTTAAAAATTGTTGGGTCAAAAAGTCACAAAAGAAAACCCCTATTCGTTTGACATTTTAGGGCCGCATGCAAAAAATTAGACCAATCTAACCTGACAATTTCGAGAATCGACTTTTTTGCAAAATTTCTCTATAGTCCATTTGAGGGATATTACTTGTACCGGTGGGGGCCCCTACCCCACCTCAAAAAATTTTGTAATGCTGGAACGCGGCCACCTAGCACAATCAGGTACTAGTGGCTTGATTTTGGTTTTTAGTATTTTCTGGAACCAAAACAAAATGGTTGGTCATGCGTCCAAATCATGGCCTAAAGCAAAGACGTTGGACTCTACGCATTCGCATTAGCAATGCGCGCTTCGGGCGCAAATGCCAATGCTCAAGTAATTTTTCCACGTGAAAACTTTTTAAAAAAACTTCTGATAAATTTTTAATTAAACTACCAACAAAAAACGCAAAGAATTCAAAGTGTTAAAACAATCATGTTTTTGCTAATACCGGGCATGCAGTGAGACTGATTTCGGCAAAAATAAAATGAAAAATGAAGGAAATGGAAAGAAAAAAATTGTTCAAAATAAGAACGCATCATTAAAAACTTATTTGATCTCCGCTAATGTCATAATTGCGATCAGGCTGATTTCGAATTTTAAGCGTAGAATTTACGGTTACGGCTGCTCCCTCTACAGGTCCCACAGGGACCGAGTGAGCATCCTACCTGGATCCAGGATAACGGATAGTTGTTTTTAATTTTTCACAAATTTTTTTTTCACTAATGCTTGTTTTCAATTCCTCATGAGAAGCTGTATAATTTTTTTTTAAAATGGATTTTATTAATCAATGCTTCCAAGAACAACTGATGTTAGGCGGTTACAAATGCGGTTGGTGAAAACTAGTAGGGGATAATGATGAGAAAAAATTGTAAGTTTTCAAATGAATTAAAAAACAGTTTTTTTCTTTTGTAAATCGGGAGAAATGATGCAGTTTTTTTAAGTTTTCCTCGCATCACCCACTGTTCTTAAGTAATGAAGATTCCTGTTCTAGCCGTTTATAACACTTTGGCAGAAAAAACATCAATTTGATGTAAAATGTTTTAAAAATGATAAAAATTTAAAACTATGTTTTTTAAAAAAAAAAATCAAAAAAGTTGTAATTTTCAAAATTGAAAAAAAGTGAAAATTCATTGCATATTACGATTCAGCGTACCCATCTTAGTGGGTCTAGCATTTTAAATTATCAAAAAATGTTAAAAATTGTGGATTTTATGAAGTTTGCATTTTGGCTATTTTTCCTTGTCGCCTCCACTTAAGGCACCTTTGAGCCAACTTGAGAAACTGGAACCTAAACAAGCTATACAGATAGTCTGAATGAGCCATTTTCAGCGTGATAACACGCCTGGAAGAAAAACACTCCAGAAAACAAAGAAAATTTTGAACTTTAACTTTTTTCTTCTTCAAATGGCGATACTTAGAATAATTTTTCAGCTGAAAAGTTAAAAAAAAATCAAAAAATTCAATTTCCGAATTTTTTTTAAAAAATCTCATCAGTCTGTTTATTGGAGTCTTCGAGGTTTTGGGAGACCTTATCTGGCAACTAACAACAAAAGGATCACTTATTTTAAAATTTCGAGAAAGGTCAAAAAAACCTGTTTTTTCGATTTTTTTGACAGAATTCCGAAAGCAATATCTTGGCTTGAAACAAAAATGAGGGCCTAAAATTAGTACAAACAGTACTCCCACATAAAGTACATTAGGTTGGAAACAAAAAATTGACTCTGACTCAAAAATCGTTTTTAAACTTTATTTCTGAACAAAAAATTGTAAAAAAATCAAAAATTGAAAATTATTTTGAAAAAAATGATTGTTTTAAAAAAGTGCCAATTTTTAGCTGAAACTTTTCATTTTAGCTAAGAAAGCCAGAGCAATGCCGTTTAAGCTCTAATAAATTAATATAGCAAATTGTTTTCAAGTTTTTTCGTTAAAAGCTTTTATTTTGAAAGAGTAGTCAAAAATGGGTAAAAAAAAGTCAAAAAAATCATTTTTCTCCGATTCAAAAACCTCCACTACCATGATGATTAGTGCGTTAGTTAGGACTGCTGAGATCAATTTACACGTTCTTTCATAAGTATATCAAAATTTTTACTTATTTTTGAGAATTAAGCAAAATAAAAACTTTTCCCAAATTGGGCAAAAAGCCCAAATTAGCCCAAACACCTGTTAAAAATTGTTGGGTCAAAAAATCACAAAAGGAAACCCCTATTCGTTTGACATTTTAGGGCCGCATGCAAAAAATTAGACCAATCTAACCTGACAATTTCGAGAATCAACTTTTTTGTCAAAATTCTCTAAAGACCAATTTAGGGAGATTACTTGTACCGGTGGGGGCCCTACCCCACCTAAAAAAATTTTGAAATGCTGGAACGCGGCCACCTAGCACCCTCAAGGTCACGTGACTTAATTTTGTTTTTGGTTTTTTCTGAAACCAAAACAATAAGGTCATGCGCCAATATCATGGCCTCAAGCAAAGACGTCGGACTCGACGCATTCACATTAGCCTTGCGCCCTTCGGGCGCAAATGCCAATGCTCAATTAATTTTGCCACGTGAAAAAATTTTTAAGGAAAAATTCTGATAAAATTTAACTTAAACTACCACGAAAGAACGCAAAGATTTCAAAGTGTGAAACAATCAAGTTTTTGCTAATACCGGGCATGCAGTGAGACTGATTTCGGCAAAAATAAAATGAAAATTGAAGGAAATGGAAAGAAAAAAATTGTTCAAAAAAGAACGCAACATCAAAAACTTATTTGATGTCCGCTAATGTCATAATTCCGATCAGGCTGATTTCAGATTTTAAGCGCAGATTTTACGGTTACGGCTGCTCCCTCTACAGGTCCCAGAGGGACCGAGTGAGCATCCTACCTCGATCCAGGATAACGGACAGTTGTTTTTAATTTTTCACAAATTTTTTTTCACTAATGCTTGTTTTCAATTCCTCATGAGAAGCTGTATAAATTTTTTAAAAAAATGATTTTTTTTATCAATGCTTCCAAGAACAACTGATGTTAGGCGGTTACAAATGCGGTTGGTGAAAACTAGTAAGGGATAATGATGAGAAAAATTGTAAGTTTTCAAATGAATTTAAAAACAGTTTTTTTTCTTTTTTCTTTTGTAAATCGGGAGAAATGAATCAGTTTTTTTAAGTTTTCCTCGCACCACCCACTGTTCATAAGTAATGAAGATTCCTGTTCTAGCCGTTTATAAAACTTTGGCAGAAAAAACATCAGAATGATGTAAAATGTTTTAAAAAAAATAAAAATTTAAAAATTATGTTTAAAAAAAAAATCAAAAACTTGTAATTTTCAAAATTGAAAAAAAGTTAAAATTAATTGCATATTACGATTCAGCGTACCCAACTTAGTGGGTCTAGCATTTTAAATTACCAAAAAATGTTGAAAATTGTAGATTTTATGAAGTTTTCATTTTGGCTATTTTTCCTTGTCGCCTCCACTTGAGTCACCTTTGAGCCAACTTGAGAAAGTGGAACGTAAACAAGCTGCACAGATGGTCAAAGTGAGCCATTTTCAGCGTGATAACACGCCTGGAAGAAAAAAAACTCCAGAAAAGAAAGAAAATTATGAACTTTAACCTTTTTTCTTCTTCAAATGGCGATACTTAGAATAATTTTTCAGCTGAAAAGTTCAAAAAAAATCAAAAAATTCAAATTTTGAAAAAATTTATAAAAAAATCTCATCAGTCTGTTTATTGGAGTCTTCGAGGTTTTGAGAGACCTCATCTGGCGGCTAACAACAAGTGGATCACTTATTTTAAAATTTTGAGAAAGGTCAAAAAAACATGTTTTTTGATTTTTTTGACAGAATTCCGAAAGCAATATCTTGGCTAAAAACAAGATTGAGGGCCTAAAATTAGTACAAACAGTACTCCCACATAAGGTTTATTAGGTTGGAAACAAAAAATTTACTCTGACTCAAAAATCGTTTTTTAACTTTATTTCTGAACAAGAAATTGAAAAGAAATGAAAAACTTAAAAATTTTTTGAAAAAAAAGATTGTTTTGAAAAAGTGCCAATTTTTAGCTGAAACTTTTCATTTTAGCTAATAAAGCCAGAGCAATGCCCTTTAAGCTCAAATAAATTAATTAAGCAAATTATTTTCAAGTTTTTTCGTTAAAGCCTTTTATTTTGAAAAAGTATTCAAAAATGGGTAAAAAAAAGTCAAAAAAATCAATTTTCTCCGATTCAAAAACCTCCACTACCATGATGATTAGTTCGTTAGATAGGACTGCTGAGATCAATTTAGACGTATTTTCATAAGTATATCAAAATTTTTATTTATTTTTGAGAATTAAGCAAAATAAAAACTTTTCCCAAATTGGGCAAAAAGCCCAAATTAGCCCAAACACCTGTTAAAAATTGTTGGGTCAAAAAATCACAAAAGGAAACCCCTATTCGTTTGCCATTTTAGGGCCGCATGCAAAAAAATAGACCAATCTAACCTGACAATTTCGAGAATCGACTTTTTTGCAAAATTTCTCTATAGTCCATTTGAGGGATATTACTTGTACCGGTGGGGGCCCCTACCCCACCTCAAAAAATTTTGTAATGCTGGAACGCGGCCACCTAGCACAATCAGGTACTAGTGGCTTGTTTTGAGTTTTTAGTAATTTCTGGAACCAAAAGAGAGTGTCGTCAAGCAACGACATCATGTGGTCAAGCAAATACGTGGACTTCTACGCATTCCCATTCGCAATGCGCCCTTCGGGCGCAAATGCCAATGCTCAATTAATTTTGCCTGGTGAAAAAATAAATTAATTAAAAAGTTCTCCTAAACTTTATTTTCAACTACCACCAAAAAACGCAAAGATTTTAAGGTGTAAAACTATCAAATTTTGGCCAATACCGGGCTTGCAATGAGACTGATGTTGGCAAAAGTAAAATAGAAAATGAAGAAAATGGAAAGAAAAAAATTGTTGAAAATAAGAACGCAACATCAAAAACTTATTTGATCTCCGCTCAAATCATAATTCAGATCAGGCTGATTTCAGATTTTAAGCGTAGAATTTACGGTTACGGCTGCTCCCTCTAAAGGTCCCAGAGGGACCGAGTGAGCATCCTACCTCGATCCAGGTTAACGGATAGTTGTTCTTAATTTTTCACAAAATTTTTTACACTAATGCTTGTTTTCAATTCCTCATGAGAAGCTGTATTAATATTAAAAAAATTGATTTTATTAATCAATGCTTCCAAGAACAACTGATGTTAGGCGGTTACAAATGCGGTTGTTGAAAACTAGTAAGGGATAATGATGAGAAAAATTGTAAGTTTTCAAATGAATTGAAAAACGGTTTTTTTCCTTTTTTTCTTTTGTAAATCGGTAGAAATGAATTATTTTTTTTCAAGTTTTCCTCGCACCACCCACTGTTCTTAAGTAATGAAGATTCCTTCTCTAGCCGTTTATAACACTTTGGCAGAAAAAACATCAATATGATGTAAAATGTTTTAAAAAAGAGAAAAAATTAAAAATTATGATTTTTTTTTAAATCAAAAAATTTGTAATTTTCAAAATTGAAAAAAAGTGAAAATTAATTGCATATTACGATTCAGCGTACCCAACTTAGTGGGTCTAGCATTTTAAATTACCAAAAAATGTTGAAAATTGTAGATTTTATGAAGTTTTCATTTTGGCTATTTTTCCTTTTCGCCTCCACTTAAGGCACCTTTGAGCCAACTTGAGAAACTGGAACCTAAACAAGCTATACAGATAGTCTGAATGAGCCATTTTCAGCGTGATAACACCCCTGGAAGAAAAAAAACTGCAGAAAAGAAAGGGAATTTTGAACTTTAACCTTTTTTCTTCTTCAAATGGCGATACTTAGAATAATTTTTCAGCTGAAAAGTTCAAAAAAAATCAAAAAATTCAAATTTTGAAAAAATTTGTAAAAAAATCTCATCAGTCTGTTTATTGGAGTCTTCGAGGTTTTGGGAGACCTTATCTGGCGGCTAACAACAAGTGGGTCACTTATTTTAAAAATTAGAGAAAGGTCAAAAAAACATGTTTTTTCGGTTTTTTTGACAGAATTCCTAAAGCGATATCTTGGCTAAAAACAAAAATGAGGGCCTAAAATTAGTACAAACAGTACTCTCACATAAGGTACATTAGGTTGGAAACAAAAAATTGACTCTGACTCAAAAATCGTTTTTTAACTTTATTTCTGAACAAAAAATTTTAAAAAAATCAAAAAGTTAAAATTTTTTTGAAAAAAATGATTGTTTTGAAAAAGTGCCAATTTTTAGCTGAAACTTTTCATTTTAGCTAATAAAGCCAAAGCAATGCCCTTTAAGCTCAAATAAATTAATTAAGCAGATTATTTTCAAGTTTTTTCGTTAAAGGCTTTTATTTTGAAAAAGTATTCAAAAATGGGTAAAAAAAAGTCAAAAAAATCAATTTTCGCACATTCAAAAACCTCCACTACCATGATGATTAGTTCGCTAGATAGGACTGCTGAAACCAATTTAGACGTATTTTCATAAGTATATCAAAATTTTTACTTATTTTTGAGAATTAAGCAAAATAAAAACTTTTCCCAAATTGGGCAAAAAGCCCAAATTAGCCCAAACACCTGTTAAAAATTGTTGGGTCAAAAAATCACAAAAGGAAACCCCTATTCGTTTGCCATTTTAGGGCCGCATGCAAAAAATTAGACCAATCTAACCTGACAATTTTGAGAATCGACTTTTTTGCAAAATTTCTCTATAGTCCATTTGAGGGATATTACTTGTACCGGTGGGGGCCCCTACCCCACCTCAAAAAATTTTGTAATGCTGGAACGCGGCCACCTAGCACAATCAGGTACTAGTGGCTTGATTTTGGTTTTTAGTTTTTTCTGGAACCAAAAGAGAGTGTTGTCAAGCATCGACATCATGTGGTCAAGCAAATACGTGAACTTCTACGCATTCCCATTAGCAATGCGCCCTTCGGGCGCAAATGCCAATGCTCAATTAATTTTGCCAGGTGAAAAATTTTTTTGTAACGAAAAAGTCTGATAAATTTTAACTTAAACTACCACCAAAAAACGCAAAGATTTCAAAGTGTGAAACAATCAAGTTTTGGCTAATACCGGGCATGCAGTGAGACTGATTTCGGCATAAGTAAAATGGAAAATGAAGGAAATGGAAAGAAAAAAATTGTTCAAAATAAGAACGCAACATCAAAAACTTATTTGATCTCCGCTAATGTCATAATTCCGATCAAGCTGATTTCAGATTTTAAGTGTAGAAATTACGGTTACGGCTGCTCCCTCTACAGGTCCCAGAGGGACCGAGTGAGCATCCTACCTCGATCCAGGATAACGGATAGTTGTTTTTAATTTTTCATAAATTTTTTTTCACTAATGCTTGTTTTCAATTCCTCATGAGAAGCTGTATAAATTTTTTTAAAAATTGATTTTTTTAATCAATGCTTCCAAGAACAACTGATGTTAGGGGGTTACAAATGCGGTTGGTGAAAACTGGTAAGGGATAATGATGAGAAAAATTGTAAGTTTTCAAATGAATTTAAAAACAGTTTTTTTTTTTCTTTTTTCTTTTGTAAATCGGGAGAAATGAATCAGTTTTTTTAAGTTTTCCTCGCACCACCCACTGTTCATAAGTAATGAAGATTCCTGTTCTAGCCGTTTATAAAACTTTGGCAGAAAAAACATCAGAATGATGTAAAATGTTTTAAAAAAAATAAAAATTTGAAAATTATGTTTAAAAAAAAAAATCAAAAACTTGTAATTTTCAAAATTGGAAAAAAGTTAAAATTAATTGCATATTAAGATTCAGCGTACCCAACTTAGTGGGTCTAGCATTTTAAATTACCAAAAAAAGTTGAAAATTGTAGATTTTATGAAGTTTTCATTTTGGCTATTTTTCCTTGTCGCCTCCACTTGAGGCACCTTTGAGCCAACTTGAGAAACTGGAACATAAACAAGCTGCACAGATGGTCAAAGTGAGCCATTTTCAGCGTGATAACACGCCTGGAAGAAAAAAAAACTCCAGAAAAGAAAGAAAATTATGAACTTTAACCTTTTTTCTTCTTCAAATGGCGATACTTAGAATAATTTTTCAGCTGAAAAGTATAAAAAAAATCAAAAAATTCAAATTTTGAAAAAATTTATAAAAAAAAATCTCATCAGTCTGTTTATTGGAGTCTTCGAGGTTTTGAGAGACCTCATCTGGCGGCTAACAACAAGTGGATCACTTATTTTAAAATTTTGAGAAAGGTCAAAAAAACATGTTTTTTCGATTTTTTTGACAGAATTCCGAAAGCAATATCTTGGCTAAAAACAAGAATGAGGGCTTAAAATTAGTACAAACAGTACTCCCACATAAGGTACATTAGGTTGGAAACAAGAAATTTACTCTGACTCAAAAATCGTTTTTTAACTTTATTTCTGAACAAGAAATTGAAAAGAAATGAAAAACTTAAAAATTTTTTGAAAAAAAAGATTGTTTTGAAAAAGTGCCAATTTTTAGCTGAAACTTTTCATTTTAGCTAATAAAGCCAGAGCAATGCCCTTTAAGCTCAAATAAATTAATTATGCAAATTATTTTGAACTTTTTTCGTTAAAGCCTTTTATTTTGAAAAAGTATTCAAAAATGGGTAAAAAAAAGTCAAAAAAATCAATTTTCTCCGATTCAAAAACCTCCACTACCATGATGATTAGTTCGTTAGATAGGACTGCTGAGATCAATTTAGACGTATTTTCATAAGTATATCAAAAATTTTATTTATTTTTGAGAATTAAGCAAAATAAAAACTTTTCCCAAACTGGGCAAAATGCCCAAATTAGCCCAAACACCTGTTAAAAATTGTTGGGTCAAAAAGTCACAAAAGGAAACCCCTATTCGTTTGCCATTTTAGGGCCGCATGCAAAAAATTAGACCAATCTAACCTGACAATTTCGAGAATCGACTTTTTTGCAAAATTTCTCTATAGTCCATTTGAGGGATATTACTTGTACCGGTGGGGGCCCCTACCCCACCTCAAAAAATTTTGTAATGCTGGAACGCGGCCACCTAGCACCCTCAAGGTCACGTGTTGGATTTTTGTTTTTGGTATTTTCTGAAACCAAAAGAGAGCGTGGTCATGCATCGACATCATGTGGTCAAGCAAATACGTGGACTTCTACGCATTCCCATTCGCAATGTGCCCTTCGGGCGCAAATGCCAATGCTCAATTAATTTTGTCAGGTGAAAATTTTGTAAAGAAAAATTCTGATGAATTTTAACTTAAACTACCACCAAGAAACGCAAAGAGTTCAAAGTGTGAAACAATCAAGTTTTTGCTACTACTGGGCATGCAGTGAGACTAATTTCGGCAAAAATAAAATGGAAAATGAAGGAAATGGAAAGAAAAAACTTGTTCAAAATAAGAACGCAATTTCAAAAACTTATTTGATCTCCGCCAATGTCATAATTCCGATCAGGCTAATTTCAGATTTTGAGCGTTGAGTTTAAGGTTACGGCTGCTCCCTCTACAGGTCCCAGAGGGACCGAGTGAGCATCCTACGTCGATCCAGGATAACGGATAGTTGCTTTTAATTTTTCACAAAATCTTTTTTCACTAATGCTTGTTTTCAATTCCTCATGAGAAGCTGTATAAATTTTTTAAAAAATTGATTTTATTAATCAATGTTTCCAAGAACAACTGATCTTAGGCAGTTATAAATGCGGTTGGTGAAAACTAGTAAGGGATAATGATGAGAAAAAATGTAAGTTTTCAACTGAATTTAAAAACAGTTTTTTTCTTTTTTTTTGTAAATCGGGAGAAATAAATCAGTTTTTTTTTAAGTTTTCCTCGCACCATCCACTGTTCTTAAGTAATGAAGATTCCTGTTCTAGCCGTTTATAATACTTTGGCAGGAAAAACATCAATATGATGTAAAATGTTTTAAAAAAGAGAAAAATTTAAAAATTATGTTTTTTTTTAAAAATCAAAAAATTTGTAATTTTCAAAATTGAAAAAAAGTGAAAATTAATTGCATATTACGATTCAGCGTACCCAACTTAGTGGGTCTAGCATTTTAAATTACCAAAAAATGTTGAAAATTGTAGATTTTATGAAGTTTTCATTTTGGCTATTTTTCCTTGTTGCCTCCACTTAAGGCACCTTTGAGCCAACTTGAGAAACTGGAACCTAAACAAGCTATACAGATAGTCTGAATGAGCCATTTTCAGCTTGATAACACGCCTGGAAGAAAAAAAAACTCCAGAAAAGAAAGAAAATTTTGAACTTTAACCTTTTTTCTTCTTCAAATGGCGATACTTAGAAAAATTTTTCAGCGGAAAAGTTCAAAAAAAATCAAAAAATTCAAATTTTGAAAAAATTTTAAAAAAATCTCAACAGTCTGTTTATTGGAGTCTTCGAGGTTTTGGGAGACCTTATCTGACGGCTAACAACAAGTGGATCACTTATTTTAAAATTTTGAGAAAGGTCAAAAAAACATGTTTTTTCGATTTTTTTGACAGAATTCCGGAAGCAATATCTTGGCTAAAAACAAAAATGAGGGCCTAAAAACAGTACAAACAGTACTCCCACATCAGGTACCTTAGGTTGGAAACAAAAAAATTATTCTGACTTAAAAATCGTTTTTTAACTTTATTTCTGAACAAGAAATTGAAAAGAAATCTAAAACTTAAAAATTTTTTGAAAAAAATGATTGTTTTGAAAAAGTGCCAATTTTTAGCTGAAACTTTTTATTTAAGCTAATAAAGCCAGAGCAATGCCCTTTAAGCTCAAATAAATTAATTAGGCAAATTATTTTCAAGTTTTTTCGTTAAAGGCTTTTATTTTGAAAAAGTATTCAAAAATGGGTAAAAAAAAGTCAAAAAAATCAATTTTCTCCGATTCAAAAACATCCACTACCATGATGATTAGTTCGTTAGATAGGACTGCCGAGATCAGTTTAGACGTATTTTCATAAGTATCTCAAAATTTTTACTTATTTTTGAGAATTAGCCAAAATAAAAACTTTTCCCAAATTGGGCAAAATGCCCAAATTAGCCCAAACACCTGTTAAAAATTGTTGGGTCAAAAAATCACAAAAGGAAACCCCTATTCGTTTGACATTTTAGGGCCGCATGCAAAAAATTAGACCAATCTAACCTGACAATTTCGAGAATCAACTTTTTTGTCAAAATTCTCTAAAGACCAATTTAGGGAGATTACTTGTACCGGTGGGGGCCCTACCCCACCTAAAAAATTTTTGAAATGTTGGAACGCGGCCACCTAGCACCCTCAAGGTCACGTGTTGGATTTTTGTTTTTGGTATTTTCTGAAAACAAAAGAGAGCGTGGTCATGCATCTACATCATGTGCCCAAGCAAATAAGTGGACTTCTACGCATTCCCATTCGCAAGGCGCCCTTCGGGCGCAAATGCCAAGGCAATTAATTTTGCCAGGTGAAAATGTTTTAAAGAAAAATTCTGACGAATTTTAACTTAAACTACCACCAAAAAACGAAAAGTTTTCAAAGTGTGAAACAATCAAGCTTTTGGTAATACCGGGCATGCAGAGAGACTGATTTGGGCAAAAATAAAATGGAAAATGAAGGAAATGGAAAGAAAAAAATTGTTCAAAATAAGAACGCATTATCAAAAATTATTTGATCTCCGCTAATGTCATAATTCCGATCAGGCTGATTTCAGATTTTAAGCGTAGGGTTTACAGTTACGGCTGCTCTCTCTACAGGTCCCAGAGGGACCGAGTGAGCATCCTACCTCGATCCAGGATAACGGATAGTTGTTTTAAGTTTTTCACAATTTTTTTCTACACTAATGCTTGTTTTCACTTCCTCATGAGAAGCTGTATAATTTTTTAGAAAAAATGATTTTAATAATCAATGCTTCCAAGAACAACTGATGTTAGGCGGTTACAAATGAGGTTGGTGAAAAGTAGTAAGGGATAATGATGAGAAAAATAGCAAGTTTTCAAATGAATTTAAAAACAGTTTTTTTCTTTATTTCTTTTGTAAATCGGGAGAAACGAATCAGTTTTTTTAAAGTTTTCCTGGCACCACCCACTGTTATTAAATAATGAAGATTCATGTTCTAGCCGTTAATAACAATTTGGCAGAAAAAACATCAATATGATGTAAAATGTTTTAAAAAAGAGAAAAATTTAAAAATTATGTTTTTTTTAGAAAAAAAAATTGTTATTTTCAAAATTGAAAAAAAGTGAAAATTAATTGCCTATTACGATTCAGCGTGCCCAATTTAGTGGGTCTAGCATTTTAAATTACCAAAAAACGTTGAAAATTGTAGATTTTATGAAGTTTTCATTTTGGCTATTTTTCCTTGTCGCCTCCACTTAAGGCACCTTTGAGCCAACTTGAGAAACTGAAACCTAAACAAGCTACACAGATAGTCTGAATGAGCCATTTTCAGCTTGATAACACGCCAAAAAGAAAAAAAACTGTAGAAAAGAATGAAAACTTTGAACTTTAACCTTTTTTCTTCTTCAAATGGCGTTACTTAGAATAATTTTTCAGGTGAAAAGTTGAAAAAAAATCAAAAAATTCAAACTTTGAAAAAATTTTAAAAAAATCTCATCAGTCTGTTTATTGGAGTCTTCGAGATTTTGGGAGACCTTATCTGGTGGCTAACAACAAGTGGATCACTTATTTTAAAATTTCGAGAAAGGTCAAAAAAACATGTTTTTTCGATTTTTTTGACAGAATTCCGAAAGCAATATCTTGGCTTAAAACAAAAATGAGGGCCTAAAATTAGTACAAACAGTACTCCCACATAAAGTACATTAGGTTGGAAACAAAAAATTGACTCTGACTCAAAAATCGTTTTTAAACTTTATTTCTGAACAAAAAATTGTAAAAAAATCAAAAATTTAAATTTTTTTTGAAAAAAATGATTGTTTTGAAAAAGTGCCAATTTTTAGCTGAAACTTTTCATTTTAGCTAAGAAAGCCAGAGCAATGCCCTTTAAGTTCTAATAAATTAATAAACCAAATTGTTTTCAAGTTTTTTCGTCAAAGGTTTTTATTTTGAAAAAGTATTCAAAAATGGGTAAAAAAAAGTCAAAAAAATCAATTTTCTCCGATTCAAAAACCTCCACTACCATGATGATTAGTGCGTTAGATAGGACTGCTGAGATCAATTTAGACGTTCTTTCATAAGTATATCAAAATTTTTACTTATTTTTGAGAATTAGGCAAAATAAAAACTTTTCCCAAATTGGGCAAAAAGCCCAAATTAGCCCAAACACCTGTTAAAAATTGTTGGGTCAAAAAATCACAAAAGGAAACCCCTATTCGTTTGACATTTTAGGGCCGCATGCAAAAAATTAGACCAATCTAACCTGACAATTTCGAGAATCAACTTTTTTGTCAAGATTCTCTAAAGACCAATTTAGGGAGATTACTTGTACCGGTGGGGGCCCTACCCCACCTAAAAAATTTTTGAAATGTTGGAACGCGGCCACCTAGCACAATCAGGTACTAGTGGTTGATGTTTGTTTTTCGTATTTAGTCAAACCAAAAGAGAGCGTGGTCATGCATCGACATAATGTGCTCAAGCAAATATGTGGACTTCTACGCATTCCCATTCGCAATGCGCCCTTCGGGCGCAAATGCCAATGCTCAATTTATTTTGCCAGGTGAAAATTTTTTAAAGAAAAATTCTGATAAATTTTAATTTAAAATACCACCAAAAAACGGATAGATTTCAAAGTGTGAAACAATCAAGTTTTTGCTAATACCGGGCATGCAGTGAGACTGATTTCAGCAAAAATAAAATGGAAAATGAAGGAAATGGAAAGAAAAAAATTGTTCAAAATAAGAATGCATAATCAAAAACTTATTTGATCTCCGCTAATGCCATAATTCCGATCAAACTGATTCCAGATTTTAAGCGTAGAGTTAACGGTTACGGCTGCTCCCTCTACAGGTCCCAGAGGGACCGAGTGAGCATCCTACCTCGATCCAGGATAACGGATAGTTGTTTTTAATTTTTCACAAAATTTTTTTCACTAATGCTTGTTTTCAATTCCTCATGAAAAGCTGTATAAATTTTTAAAAAATTGATTTTATTAATCAATGCTTCCAAGATCCAAGAACAACTGATGTTAGGGGGTTACAAATGCGGTTGGTGAAAACTAGTAAGGGATAATGATGAGAAAAATTGTAGGTTTTCTAATGAATTTAAAAACAGTTTTTTTCTTTTTTCTTTTGTAAATCGGGAGAAATGAATCAGTTTTTTTTTGTTTTCCTCGCACCACCCACTGTTTTTAAGTAATGAAGATTCCTGTTCTAGCCGTTTATAACACTTTGGTAGAAACAACATCAATATGATGTAAAATGTTTTAAAAAAGAGAAAAAAATAAAAATTGTTTTTTTTTAAAAAAGTCAAAAATTTTGTAATTTTCAAAATTGAAAAAAAATGAAAAATAATTGCATATTACGATTCAGCGTACCCAACTTAGTGGGTCTAGCATTTTAAATTACCAAAAAATGTTGAAAATTGTAGATTTTATGAAGTTTTCATTCTGGCTATGTTTCCTTGTCGCCTCCACTTAAGGCACCTTTGAGCCAACTTGAGAAACTGGAACCTAAACAAGCTATGCAGATAGTCTGAATGAGCCATTTTTAGCTTTATAAATTGCCTGGAAGAAAAAAAAATCCAGAAAAGAAAGAAAATTTTGAACTTTAACCTTTTTTCTTCTTCAAATGGCGATACTTAGAATAATTTTTCAGCTGAAAAGTTCAAAAAAAATCAAAAAATTCAAATTTTGAAAAAATTTGTAAAAAAATCTCATCAGTCTGTTTATTGGAGTCTTCGAGGTTTTTGGAGACCTTATCTGGCGACTAACAACAAGTGGATCACTAATTTTAAAATTTTGAGAAAGATCAAAAAAACATGTTTTTTCGACTTTTTTGACAGAATTCCGAAAGCAATATCTTGGCTAAAAACAAGAATGAGGGCCTAAAATTAGTACAAACAGTACTCCCACATAAGGTACATTAGGGTGGAAACAAAAAATTTACTCTGATTCAATAATCGTTTTTTAACTTTATTTCTGAACAAGAAATTGAAAAGAAATCAAAAACTTAAAAATTTTTTGAAAAAAATGATTGTTTTGAAAAAGTGCCAATTTTTAGCTGAAACTTTTCATTTTAGCTAAGAAAACCAGAGCAATGCCCTTTAAGCTCAATTAAATTAATATAGCAAATTGTTTTCAAGTTTTTTCGTTAAAGCCTTTCATTTTGAAAAAGTATTCAAAAATGGGTAAAAAAAAGTCAAAAAAATCAGTTTTCTCCGATTCAAAAACCTCCACTACCATGATGATTAGTGCATTAGATAGGACTGCTGAGATCAATTTAGACGTTTTTTCATAAGTATATCGAAATTTTTACTTATTTTTGAGAATTAAGCAAAATAAAAACTTTTCCCAAATTGGGCAAAAAGCCCAAATTAGCCCAAACACCTGTTAAAAATTGTTGGGTCAAAAAATCACAAAAGAAAACCCCTATTCGTTTGACATTTTAGGGCCGCATGCAAAAAATTAGACCAATCTAACCTGACAATTTCGAGAATCAACTTTTTTGTCAAAATTCTCTAAAGACCAATTTAGGGAGATTACTTGTACCGGTGGGGGCCCTACCCCACCTAAAAAAATTTTGAAATGCAGGAACGCGGCCACCTAGCACAATCAGGTACTAGTGGTGGATGCTTGTTTTTCGTATTTTGTCAAACCAAAACAGAGCGTGGTCATGCATCGACATCATGTGCTCAAGCAAATACGTGGACTTCTACGCATTCCCATTCGCAATGTGCCCTTCGGGCGCAAATGCCAATGCTCAATTAATTTTGTCGAGTGAAAATTTTGTAAATAAAAATTCTGATGAATTTTAACTTAAACTACCACCAAAAAACGCAAAGAGTTGAAAGTGTGAAACAATCAAGTTTTTGCTACTACCGGGCATGCAGTGAGACTGATTTCGGCAAAAATAAAATGGAAAATGAAGGAAATGGAAAGAAAAAAATTGTTCAAAATAAGAACGCAATTTCAAAAACTTATTTGATCTCCGCTAATGTCATAATTCCGATCAGGCTAATTTCAGATTTTGAGCGTAGAGTTTAAGGTTACGGCTGCTCCCTCTACAGGTCCCAGAGGGACCGAGTGAGCATCCTACCTCGATCCAGGATAACGGATAGTTGCTTTTAATTTTTCACAAAATCTTTTTTCACTAATGCTTGTTTTCAATTCCTCATGAGAAGCTGTATAAATTTTTTTAAAAATTGATTTTATTAATCAATGCTTCCAAGAACAACTGATGTTAGGCGGTTATAAATGCGGTTGGTGAAAACTAGTAAGGGATAATGATGAGAAAAAATGTAAGTTTTCAAATGAATTTAAAAACAGTTTTTTTTCTTTTTTCTTTTGTAAATCGGGAGAAATAAATCAGTTTTTTTTAAGTTTTCCTCGCACCACCCACTGTTCTTAAGTAATGAAGATTCCTGTTCTAGCAGTTTATAATACTTTGGCAGGAAAAACAACAATATGATGTAAAATGTTTTAAAAAAGAGAAAAAATTAAAAATTATGTTTTTTTTTTAAAAAACCAAAAACTTTTAATTTTCAAAATTGAAAAAAAGTGAAAATTAATAGCATATTACAATTCAGCGTACCCAACTTAGTGGGTCTAGCGTTTTAAATTACCAAAAAATGTTGAAAATTGTAGATTTTATGAAGTTTTCATTTTGGCTATTTTTCCTTGTCGCCTCCACTTAAGGCACCTTTGAGCCAACTTGAGAAACTGGAACCTGAACAAGCTATACAGATAGTCTGAATGAGCCATTTTCAGCTTGATAACACGCCTGGAAGAAAAAAAGATCTAGAAAAGAATGAAAACTTTGATTTTTTACCTTTTTTCTTCTTCAAATGGCGTTACTTAGAATAATTTTTCAGCTGAAAAGTTGAAAAAAATCAAAAAATTCAAATTTTGAAAAAATTTTAAAAAAATCTCATCAGTCTGTTTATTGGAGTCTTCGAGGTTTTGGGGACTTTATCTGGCGGCTAACAACAAGTGGATCACTTATTTTGAAATTTCGAGAAAGGTCAAAAAAACATGTTTTTTCGATTTTTTTGACAGAATTCCGAAAGCAATATCTTGGCTTAAAACAAAAATGAGGGCCTAAAATTAGTACAAACAATACTCCCACATAAAGTACATTAGGTTGGAAATAAAAAATTGACTCTGACTCAAAAATCGTTTTTAAACTTTATTTCTGAACAAAAAATTGTAAAAAAAAGAAAAATTTAAAATTTTTTTGAAAAAAATGATTGTTTTGAAAAAGTGCCAATTTTTAGCTGAAACTTTTCATTTTACCTAAGAAAGCCAGAGCAAGGCCCTTTAAGCTCAATTAAATTAATATAGCAAATTGTTTTCAAGTTTTTTCGTTAAAAGCTTTTATTTTGAAAGAGTAGTCAAAAATGGGTAAAAAAAAAGTCAAAAAAATCAATTTTCTCAGATTCAAAAACCTTCACCACCATGATGATTAGTGCGTTAGATAGGACTGCTGAGATCAATTTAGACGTATTTTCATAAGTATATCAAAATTTTTATTTATTTTTGAGAATTCAGCAAAATAAAAACTTTTCCCAAATTGGGCAAAATGCCCAAATTAGCCCAAACACCTGTTAAAAATTGTTGGGTCAAAAAGTCACAAAAGGAAACCCCTATTCGTTTGCCATTTTAGGGCCGCATGCAAAAAATTAGACCAATCTAACCTGACAATTTCGAGAATCGACTTTTTTGCAAAATTTCTCTATAGTCCATTTGAGGGATATTACTTGTACCGGTGGGGGCCCCTACCCCACCTCAAAAAATTTTGTAATGCTGGAACGCGGCCACCTAGCACAATCAGGTACTAGTGGTGGATGTTTGTTTTTCGTATTTAGTCAAACCAAAAGAGAGCGTGGTCATGCATCGACATAATGTGCTCAAGCAAATATGTGGACTTCTACGCATTCCCATTCGCAATGCGCCCTTCGGGCGCAAATGCCAATGCTCAATTAATTTTGCCAGGTGAAAATTTTTTAAAGAAAAATTCTGATAAAATTTAATTTAAACTACCACCAAAAAACGCAAAGATTTCAAAGTGTGAAACAATCCAGTTTTGGCTAATACCGGGCATGCAGTGAGACTGATTTTGGCGAAAATAAAATGGAAAATGAAGGAAATGGAAAGAAAAAAATTGTTCAAAATAAGAACGCAACATCAAAAACTTATTTGATATCCGCTAATGTCATAATTCCGATCAGGCTGATTTCAGATTTTAAGCGTAGATTTTACGGTTACGGCTGCTCTCTCTACAGGTCCCAGAGGGACCGAGTGAGCATCCTACCTCGATCCAGGATAACGGATAGTTGTTTTTAAATTTTCACAAGTTTTTTTTTCACTAATGCTTGTTTTCAATTCCTCATGAGAAGCTGTATAAATTTTAAAAAATTGATTTTTTTAATCAATGCTTCCAAGAACAACTGATGTTAGGCGGTTACAAATGCGGTTGGTGAAAACTAGTTAGGGATAATGATGAGAAAAATTGTAAGTTTTCAAATGAATTTAAAAACAGTTTTTTTCTTTTTTTCTTTTGTAAATCGGGAGAAATGAATCAGTTTTTTTTTAAGTTTTACTCGCACCACCCACTGTTCCTAAGAAATGAAGATTTCTGTTCTAGCCGTTTATAACACTTTGGCAGAAAAAACATCAATATGATGTAAAATGTTTTAAAAAAGAGAAAAAGTTAAAAATTATGTTTTTTTTTTTAAAATCAAAAAATTGTAATTTTCAAAAATGAAAAAAAGTAAAAATTAAATGCATATTACAATTCACCGTACCCAACTTAGTGGGTATAGCATTTTAAATTACCAAAAAATGTTGAAAATTGTAGATTTTATGAAGTTTTCATTTTGGCTATTTTTCCTTGTCGCCTCCACTTAAGGCACCTTTGAGCCAACTTGAGAAACTGGAACCTAAACAAGCTATACAGATAGTCTGAATGAGCCATTTTCAGCGTGATAACACGCCTGAAAGAAAACAAAACTCCAGAAATGAAAGAAAATTTTGAACTTTAACCTTTTTTCTTCTTCAAATGGCGATACTTAGAATAATTTTTCAGCTGAAAAGTTCAAAAAAAATCAAAAAATTAAAATTTTGAAAAAAATTTAAAAAAATCTCATCAGTCTGTTTATTGGAGTCTTCGAGGTTTTGGGAGATCTTATCTGGCGGCTAACAACAAAAGGATCACTTATTATAAAAATTTGAGAAAGGTCAAAAAAACATGTTTTTTCGATTTTTTTGACAGAATTCCGAAAGCAATATCTTGGCTAAAAACAAAAATGAGGGCCTAAAATTAGTACAAACAGTACTCCCACATAAAGTACATTAGGTTGGAAACAAAAAATTGACTCTGACTCAAAAATCGTTTTTTAACTTTATTTCTGAACAAAAAATTGTAAAAAAATCAAAAATTAAAAAAATTTTTGAAAAAAACGATTGTTTTGAAAAAGTGCTAAGTTTTAGCTGAAACTTTTCATTTTAACTAAGAAAGCCAGAGCAATTTTCTTTAAGCTCAAATAATTTAATTAAGCAAATTATTTTCAAGTTTTTTCGTTAATGGCTTTTATTTTGAAAAAGTATTCAAAAATGGGTAAAAAAAAGTCAAAAAAATTAATTTTCTCAGATTGAAAAACCTCCACTGCCATGATGATTAGTTCGTTCGATAGGACTACTGAGATCAATTTAGACGTATTTTCATAAGTATATCAAAATTTTTATTTATTTTTGAGAATTAAGCAAAATAAAAACTTTTCCCAAATTGGGCAAAAAGCCCAAATTAGCCCAAACACCTGTTAAAAATTGTTGGGTCAAAAAGTCACAAAAGAAAACCCCTATTCGTTTGACATTTTAGGGCCGCATGCAAAAAATTAGACCAATCTAACCTGACAATTTCGAGAATCGACTTTTTTGCAAAATTTCTCTATAGTCCATTTGAGGGATATTACTTGTACCGGTGGGGGCCCCTACCCCACCTCAAAAAATTTTGTAATGCTGGAACGCGGCCACCTAGCACCCTCAAGGTCACGTGACTTACTTTTGTTTTTGGTATTTTCTGAAACCAAAAGAGAGCGTGGTCATGCATCGACATCACATCATGTGCTCAAACAAATACGTGGACTTCTACGCATTCCCATTCGCAGTGCGCCCTTCGGGCGCAAATGCCAATGCTCAATTAATTTCGCCAGGTGAAAATTTTTTAAAGAAAAATTCTGATAAATTTTAACTTAAACTACCATCAAAAAACGCAAAGATTTCAAAGTGTGAAACAATAAAGTTTTTGCTAATACCGGGCATGCAGTGAGACTGATTTTGGCAAAAATAAATTGAAAAATGAAGGAAATGGAAAGAAAAAAATTGTTCAAAATAAGAACGCAACATCAAAAACTTATTTGATCTCCGCTAAGGTCATAATTCCGATCAGGCTGATTTCAGATTTTAAGCGTAGATTTTACGGTTACGGCTGCTCCCTCTACAGGTCCCAGAGGGACCGAGTGAGCATCCTACCTCGATCCAGGTTAACGGATAGTTGTTCTTAATTTTTCACAAAATTTTTTTTCACTAATGCTTCTTTTCATTTCCTCATGAGAAGCTGTATTAATTTTTAAAAAATTGATTTTATTAATCAATGCTTCCAAGAACAACTGATGTTAGGCGGTTGCAAATGCGGTTGCTGAAAACTAGTAAGGGATAATGATGAGAAAAATTGTAAGTTTTCAAATGAATTTAAAAACAGTTTTTTTCTTTTTTTCTTTTGTAAATCGGAAGAAATGAATCAGTTTTTTTAAAAGTTTTCCTCGCACCAACCACTGTTCTTAAGTAATGAAGATTCCTGTTCTAGCCGTTTATAACACTTTGGCAGAAAAAACATCAATATGATGTAAAATGTTTTAAAAAAGAGAAAAATTTAAAAATTATGTTTTTTTTTTAAAATCAAAAATTTGTAATTTTCAAAATTGAAAAAAAGTGAAAATTAATTGCATATTACGATTCAGCGTACCCATTTTAGTGGGTATAGCATTTTGAATCACCAAAAAATGTTAAAAATTGTAGATTTTATGAAGTTTTCATTGTGGCTATTTTTCCTTGTCGCCTCCACTTAAGGCACCTTTGAGCCAACTTGAGAAAGTGGAACCTAAACAAGCTATACAGATAGTCTGAATGAGCCATTTTCAGCGTGATAACACGCCTGGAAGAAAAAAAACTGCAGAAAAGAAAGGAAATTTTGAACTTTAACCTTTTTTCTTCTTAAAATGGCGACACTTAGAATAATTTTTCAGCTGAAAAGTTCGAAAAAAATCAAAAAGTTCAAATTTTGAAAAAAATTTAAAAAAATCTCATCAGTCTGTTTATTGGAGTCTTCGAGGTTTTGGGAGACCTTATCTGGCGGCTAACAACAAGTGGATCACTTCTTTTAAAATTTTGAGAAAGGTCAAAAAAACCTGTTTTTACGATTTTTTAGACAGAATTCCGAAAGCAATATCTTGGCAAAAAACAAGAATGAGGGCCTAAAATTAGTACAAACAGTACTCCCACATAAGGTACATTAGGTTGGAAACAAAAAATTTACTCTGACTCAAAAATCGTTTTTTAACTTTATTTCTGAACAAGAAATTGAAAAGAAATCAAAAACTTAAAAATTTTTTGAAAAAAATGATTGTTTTGAAAAAGTGCCAAATTTTAGCTGAAACTTTTCATTTTAGCTAATAAAGCCAGAACAATGCCCTTTAAGCTCAAATAAATTAATTATGCAAATTATTTTCAAGTTTTTTCGTTAAAGCCTTTTATTTTGAAAAAGTATTCAAAAATGGGTAAAAAAAAGTCAAAAAAATCAATTTTCTCCGATTCAAAAACCTCCACTACCATGATGATTAGTGCGTTAGATAGGACTGCTGAGATCAATTTAGACGTTCTTTCATAAATATATCAAAATTTTTACTTATTTTTGAGAATTAAGCAGAATAAAAACTTTTCCCAAATTGGGCAAAAAGCCCAAATTAGCCCAAACACCTGTTAAAAATTGTTGGGTCAAAAAATCACAAAAGGAAACCCCTATTCGTTTGACATTTTAGGGCCGCATGCAAAAAATTAGACCAATCTAACCTGACAATTTCGAGAATCAACTTTTTTGTCAAAATTCTCTAAAGACCAATTTAGGGAGATTACTTGTACCGGTGGGGGCCCTACCCCACCTAAAAAATTTTTGAAATGTTGGAACGCGGCCACCTAGCACCCTCAAGGTCACGTGACTTATTTTTGTTTTGGGAATTTTCTGAAACCAAAAGAGAGCCTGGTCATGCATCGACATCACATCATGTGCTCAAGCAAATACGTGGACTTCTACGCATTCCCATTCGCAGTGCGCCCTTCGGGCGCAAATGCCAATGCTCAATTAATTTCGCCAGGTGAAAATTTTTTAAAGAAAAATTCTGATAAATTTTAACTTAAACTACCATCAAAAAACGCAAAGATTTCAAAGTGTGAAACAATCAAGTTTTTGCTATTACCGGGCATGTAGTGAGACTGAATCCGGCAAAAATAAATTGAAAAACGAAGGAAATGGAAAGAAAAAAATTGTTCAAAATAAGAACGCAACCTCAAAAACTTATTTGATCTCCGCTAAGGTCATAATTCCGATCAGGCTGATTTCAGATTTTAAGCGTACAATTTACGGTTACGGCTGCTCCCTCTACAGGTCCCAGAGGGACCGAGTGAGCATCCTACCTCGATCCAGGTTAACGGATAGTTGTTCTTAATTTTTCACAAATTTTTTTTTTCACTAATGCTTGTTTTCATTTCCTCATGAGAAGCTGTATTAATTTTAAAAAAATTGATTTTATTAATCAATGCTTCCAAGAACAACTGATGTTAGGCGGTTGCAAATGCGGTTGCTGAAAACTAGTAAGGGATAATGATGAGAAAAATTGTAAGTTTTCAAATGAATTTAAAAACAGTTTTTTTCTTTTTTCTTTTGTAAATCGGGAGAAATGAATCATTTTTTTTAAAAGTTTTCCTCGCACCAACCACTGTTCTTAAGTAATGAAGATTCCTGTTCTAGCCGTTTATAACACTTTGGCAGAAAAAACATCAATATGATGTAAAATGTTTTAAAAAAGAGAAAAATTTAAAAATTATGTTTTTTTTTAAAAATCAAAAATTTGTAATTTTCAAAATTGAAAAAAAGTGAAAATTAATTGCATATTACAATTCAGCGTACCCATTTTAGTGGGTATAGCATTTTGAATCACCAAAAAATGTTACAAATTGTAGATTTTATGAAGTTTTCATTTTGGCTATTTTTCCTTGTCGCCTCCACTTAAGGCACCTTTCAGCCAACTTGAGAAACTGGAACCTAAACAAGCTATACAGATAGTCTGAATGAGCCATTTTCAGCGTGATAACACGCTTGGAAGAAAAAAAACTGCAGAAAAGAAAGGAAATTTTGAACTTTAACCTTTTTTCTTCTTCAAATGGCGATACTTAGAATAATTTTTCAGCTGAAAAGTTCAAAAAAAATCAAAAAATTCAAATTTTGAAAAATTTTTAAAAAAATCTCATCAGTCTGTTTATTGGAGTCTTCGAGGTTTTGGGAGACCTTATCTGGCGGCTAACAACAAGTGGATCACTTATTTTAAATTTTTGAGAAAGGTCAAAAAAACCAGTTTTTACGATTTTTTAGACAGAATTCCGAAAGCAATATCTTGGCTAAAAACAAAAATGAGGGCCTAAAAATAGTACAAACAGTACTCCCACATAAAGTACATTAGGTTGGAAAGAAGAAATTGACTCTGATTCAAAAATCGTTTTATAACTTTATTTCTGAACAAGAAATTGTATAAAAATCAAAAACTGAAAAATTTTTTGAAAAAAATGATTGTTTTGAAAAAGTGCCAATTTTTAGCTGAAACTTTTCATTTTAGCTAAAAAAGCCAGAGCAAGGCCCTTTAAGTTCAATTAAATTAATTAAGCAAATTATTTTCAAGTTTTTTCGTTAAAGGCTTTTATTTTGAAAAAGTATTCAAAAATGGGTAAAAAAAAGTCAAAAAAATCAATTTTCTCAGATTCAAAAACCTCCACCACCATGATGATTAGTTCGCTAGATAGGACTGCTGAAACCAATTTAGACGCATTTTCATAAGTATATCAAAATTTTTATTTATTTTTGAGAATTAAGCAAAATAAAAACTTTTCCCAAATTGGGCAAAAAGCCCAAATTAGCCCAAACACCTGTTAAAAATTGTTGGGTCGAAAAATCACAAAAGGAAACCCCTATTCGTTTGACATTTTAGGGCCGCATGCAAAAAATTAGACCAATCTAACCTGACAATTTCGAGAATCAACTTTTTTGTCAAAATTCTCTAAAGACCAATTTAGGGAGATTACTTGTACCGGTGGGGGCCCTACCCCACCTAAAAAATTTTTGAAATGCTGGAACGCGGCCACCTAGATCTTTCAGGTCTGCGTCCCACCCGCCCTCCGTGACTAATCTTGCTTCCGAGAAATATCATTTTTTTCACCTTTACCCCGTCACAGGTCAGTTACTCTTGAAAAAAGTCCTACTTGAAACGTTCGCATTCACTTTGCCCCCTACGGGCGCAATGGTGAAGCCCAATTTTTCTTCTCACTGAACTTCTTCTCCAAATAGTTCACATAAAACATTACTATGGTTTTATCTGAAATTTGCCGTGTCCAGCTGCGACTCCGACTTTTTTCACGTCACTGGTGTTCCAACAACAGGACCACATGAGATTCCCATTCAGATACTGTCTCAATTTTGAAAATACTGATTTCATTTTTTTTGCCGTTTTTCGCAAAATAAACTAATTATTTCATTCGAATTTTAAAAAAAATACCGAAAAACACTTAAAGATAGCAAGACATTATTGTGACTGTCGTCTATATCTGTTCTCTTTGTTGGAGGTCAATGATGCTCCCTAAGTGGGACCACAAGGGTCCCAGGGAGCATCAGTAAAGGCTTTGGATAGTATGCCATTTTTGATTAAGGCAAAATCTTTGGCCAATTGTTTTTTTTTCACAGTCCCTTATCCACTGCAAATGTAAAGACTAATTTTAGTTTGAAGTTTTAAAAAATAATTAACCTTTTCATTTGTGATGACTCGTATCACTCATAAATCAATGGAAGACTCTGACTAACCTTCTCAAGCATGGAAATACATCAAAAAGAAAAAATGATTCTGGTTATTTCAGACTGCTTTTTTTGTTAAATTTCAGATAGATTTTGAAAACTCTTTCTTCAAATTGTATGTCTGCCGAAAAAGAACAAAAATTACAAACTGAAACCATTTTGGTTAAATTAAGGCTCTTCACCCACCAAACCCGAAATTGCGAAGCTGAAACGAACAATCGACAGCCCATTTTATAAGTTTCGTTTTATTTTTTCAAAACATGTGTCATATATTTTCAAAAGCAATTTATTAAAGTTTCATTTTTTACCAGAAAAGTAAGTCCGAAAAAAACAGATTTTTAAATACTGTCAAAAAATAAGGTGGCAAGTAGTTTTACCAATGGAATCATAGTATATGATTAAGTTCAAAATAGTTCTCATTACCATTGACTAGACGCTTACTCAATTTGAGAAATGTCGTTAATAATTTTTTTGGAAACATAAAAAACGGATAATGCAAAATTTTTCTTCAAACTTATAGAAAAGAATTTTATGAGAAAAACCATAACTAGTATCACGTGTAAATTACATCAGTAGATTCAGGCCACATGCAAAATTTCAGCAGAAGCACTCAAGCTATTTTGAGAACGAAACAATTGTTCCAGAAATTGACAAAGTAGTATATACACCAATTTTAACATAAATCGTCAAAATACAAAAAAGCGCAAAAACTACAAATTTTATCCAATTTTGACTTTTAAATACTCTATACCGACTAAATTGACTATGCTCAGCTCGAATCAACCATCAAAAACCATTTTTAATCGTTCTGAATTTTTTAAGTTTTTTTCCATCAAAAAGTTGAGTCAGAAATGGGAAAAAGGTTTTTTTTTCAGAAAAACAAAAAAAGTTGCTCAAAATCAACTAAAAATCTAAGCCACTATTTTTGAACCTGCTCAGAATGATTCTGGTGACCGAAGCTGTAAAAAGTACCCAATTGGAGGAAATTCGAAAAAACTCTTTTTTCAGCACTTTGAAAAAGTGGAAAAATGTAAAAAAATAGTCTTCAAACAAATAGGATGAAAAAGTGATCAGTAAAAGCATCAATGCCGTGTCAAATGAGGATCGCATGCCAATTTTTGAAACAATCCATCGGGTTTTTTTTAAGAACGAAACCATTTTTTGACAATTTTAGTAGTAGTATTTACACTAATTAGTACCATATATGGTCAAAATTCAAAAATACAAAAAACTACAATTTTTATCCAATTTTGACCTTCAAATACTCTATACCCACTAAATTGGCTATCGGGAGCTCGAATCAGCCATCAAAAACAATTTTTAATCACTTTCAAAATTTTTTTATTTTTTTAAATCAAAATGTTGAGTCAGAAATGGGAAAAATCAATTTTTTCCAAAAAGTCAAAAAAAATTGTCTCAATTGAATAAACTCACTAAGCCACACTCTATGAACCTGTTCAGAATGGTTTTCATGACCAAAGCCGTAAAAAGTACCCAATTTGAGAAACTTCGAAAAATCACCTTTTAGTTAACTCAAAAAAGTGGAAAAATCGGGTAAAATGGGCTTCAAACCGATAGGATCGAAAAGTGACCTTTATAAGATATGATTGCCGTGTCAAATTAGGGCCGCATGCAGAAAATTAGAAAAATTCAACGAAAGGTTTTTGAGAACTCGACAAATTTGGTCGTTTTGTTAAACGTTTAATTTTAGAAATTTTTTGCCCGGAAGGGGCCCCTCCCCCTTCTAAATGCTTTTTGTGCTACACGCGACCATCTAGATCTTTCAGGTCTGCGTCCCACCCGCCCTCCGTGACTAATCTTGCTTCCGAGAAAAGTTTTTTGCTTCACCTTTACCCCATCTCAGGTTAGTTACTCTTGAAAAAAGTCCTACTTGAAACGTTCGCATTCACTTTGCCCCCTACGGGCGCAATGGTGAAGCCCATTTTTTCTTCTCACTGAACTTCTTCTCCGAAAAGTTCACATAAAACATTACTATGGTTTTATCTAAAATTTGCCGTGTCCAGCTGCGACTCCGACTTTTTTCACGTCACTGGTGTTCCAACAACAGGACCACATGAGATTCCCATTCAGATACTGTCTCAATTTTGAAAATACTGATTTGATTTTTTTTGCCGTTTTTCGTAAAATAAACTAATTACTTCATTCGAATTTAAAAAAATACCGAAAAACACTTAAAGATAGCAAGACATTATTGTGACTGTCGTCTATATCTGTTCTTTTTGTTGGAGGTCAATGATGCTCCCTAAGTGGGACCACAAGGGTCCCAGGGAGCATCAATAAAGGCTTTGGATAGTATGCCATTTTTGATTAAGACAAAATCTTTGGCCAATTGTGTTTTTTTTCACAGTCCCTTATCCACTGCAAATGTAAAGACTAATTTTTGTTTGAAGTTTTAAAAAATAATAATAACCTTTTCATTTGTGATGACTCGTATCACTCATAAATCAATGGAAGACTCTGACTAACCTTCTCAAGCATGAAAATACATAAAAAAAAGATTCTGGTTATTTCAGACTGCTTTTTTTGTTAAATTTCAGATAGATTTTGAAAACTCTTTCTTCAAATTGTATGTCTGCCGAAAAAGAACAAAAATTACAAACTGAAACGATTTTGGTTAAATTAAGGCTCTTCACCCACCAAACTCGAAATTGCGAAGCTGAAACGAACAATCGACAGCCCATTTTATAAGTTTTTTTTTTTTTTTTAAAACATGTGTCATATATTTTCAAAAGCAATTTATTAAAGTTTCATTTTTTACCAGAAAACTAAGTCCGAAAAAAACCAGATTTTCAAATACTGTCAAAAAATAAGGTGGCAAGTAGTTTTACCAATGGAATCATAGTATACGATTAAGTTCAAAATAGTTTTCATTACCATTGACTAGACGCTTACTAAATTTGAGAAATGTCGTAAATAACTTTTTTGGAAACATAAAAAACGGATAATGGAAAAGTTTTCTTCAAACTTATAGAAAAGAATTTTATGAGAAAAACCATTATTAATATCACGTGTAAATTACGAGAGTAGATTCAGGCCACATGCAAAATTTCAGCAGAAACACTCAAGCAATTTTGAGAACGAAACAATTGTTCCAGAAATTGACAAAGTAGTGTATACACCAATTTTACCATAAATCGTCAAAATAAAAAAATCGCAAAAACTACAAATTTTATCCAATTTTGACTTTTAAATACTCTATACCGACTAAATTGACTATGGTAAGCTCGAATCAACCATCAAAAACCATTTTTAATCGTTTTGAATTTTTTAAGTTTTTTTCCATCAAAAAGTTGAGTCAGAAATGGGAAAAAGATTTTTTTTTCAGAAAAACAAAAAAAGTTGTTCAAAATCAACTAAAAATCTAAGCCACATTTTTTGAACCTGCTCAGAATGGTTCTGGTGACCGAAGCCGTAAAAAGTACCCAATTCGAGGAAATTCGAAAATACTCTTTTTTCAGCACTTTGAAAAAGTGGAAAAATGGAAAAAATGGTCTTCAAACAAATAGGATGAAAAAGTGATCAGTAAAAGCATCGATGCCGTGTCAAATGAGGATTGCATGCCAATTTTTGAAACAATCCAACGGGTTTTTTTTAAGAACGAAACCATTTTTTGACAATTTTAGTAGTAGTATTTACACTAATTAGTACCATATATGGTCAAAATTCCAAAACACAAAAAACTACAATTTTCATCCAATTTTGACCTTCAAATACTCTATACCCACTAAATTGACTATCGGGAGCTCGAATCAACCATCAAAAACCACTTTATATCACTTTCAAAATTTTTTATTTTTTAAATCAAAATGTTGAGTCAGAAATAGGAAAAAACAATTTTTTTCAAAAAGTCAAGAAAAGTTGTCCCAATTGAATAAACTCACTAAGCCACACTCTATGAACCTGTTCAGAATGGTTTTCATGACCAAAGCCGTAAAAAGTACCCAATTTGAGAAACTTCGAAAAATCACCTTTTAGTTAACTCAAAAAAGTGGAAAAATCGGGTAAAATGGGCTTCAAACCGATAGGATCGAAAAGTGACCTTTATAAGATATGATTGCCGTGTCAAATTAGGGCCGCATGCAAAAAATTAGAAAAATTCAACGAAACGTTTTTGAGAACTCGACAAATTTGGTCGTTTTGTTAAAGGTTAAATTTTAGAAATTTTTTGTCCGGAAGGGGCCCCTTCCCCTTCCTAAATGCTTTTTATGCTACACGCGACCATCTAGCCGGTCAGGTCTGCGTCCCACCCGCCCTCCGTGACTAATCTTGCTTCCGAGAAAAGTTTTTTGTTTCACCTTTACCCCATCTCAGGTCAGTTACTCTTGAAAAAAGTCCTACTTGAAACGTTCGCATTCACTTTGCCCCCTACGGGCGCAGTGGTGAAGCCGATTTTTTCTTCTTACTGAACTTCTTCTCCGAACAGTTCACATAAAACATTACTATGGTTTTATCTGAAATTTGCCGTGTCCAGCTGCGACTCCGACTTTTTTCACGAGATTCAGTACCACCAACAACAGGACCACATGAGGTTCCCATTCAGATACTGTCAGAATTTTGAAAATACTGATTTGATTTTTTTTGCCGTTTTTCGCAAAATAAACTAATTACTTCATTCGAATTTTTTAAAAAAATACCTAAAAACACTTAAACATAGCAAGACATTATTGTGACTGTCGTCTATATCTGTTTTCTTTGTTGGAGGTCAATGATGCTCCCTAAGTGGGACCACAAGGGTCCCAGGGAGCATCAGTAAAGGCTTTGGATAGTATGCCATTTTTGATTAAGACAAAATCTTTGGCCAATTGTGTTTTTTTTTTCACAGTCCCTTATCCACTGCAAATGTAAAGACTAATTTTTGTTTGAAGTTTTAAAAAATAATAATAATCTTTTCATTTGTGATGACTCGTATCACTCATAAATCAATGGAAGACTCTGACTAACCTTCTCAAGCATGGAAATAGATCAAAAAGCAAAAAACGATTCTGGTTATTTCAGACTGCTTTTTTTGTTAATTTTCAGATAGATTTTGAAAACTCTTTCTTCAAATTGTATGTCTGCCGAAAAAGAACAAAAATTACAAACTGAAACCATTTCGGTTAAATTAAGGCTCTTCACCCACCAAACTCAAAATTGCGAAGCTAAAACGAACAATCGACAGCCCATTTTATATGTTTCGTTTTATTTTTTCAAAACATGTGTCATATATTTTCAAAAGCAATTTATTAAAATTTCATTTTTTACCAGAAAAGTAAGTCCGAAAAACAAACAGATTTTTAAATACTGTCAAAAAATAAGGTGGCAAGTAGTTTTACCAATGGAATCATAGTATATGATTAAGTTCAAAATAGTTTTCATTACCATTGACTAGACGCTTACTCAATTTGAGAAATGTCGTTAATAACTTTTTTGGAAACATAAAAAACGGATAATGGAAAAGTTTTCTTCAAACTTATAGAAAAGAATTTTATGAGAAAAACCATTACTAATATCACGTGTAAATTACGAGAGTAGATTCAGGCCACATGCCAAATTTCAGCAGAAGCACTCAAGCAATTTTGAGAACGAAACAATTGTTCCAGAAATTGACAAAGTAGTATATACACCAATTTTTCCATAAATCGTCAAAATAAAAAAATCGCAAAAACTACAAATTTTATCCAATTTTGACTTTTAAATACTCTATACCGACTAAATTGACTATGCTAAGCTCGAATCAACCATCAAAAACCATTTTTAATCGTTCTGAATTTTTTAAGTTTTTTTCCATCAAAAAGTTGAGTCAGAAATGGGAAAAAGGTTTTTTTTTTCAGAAAAACAAAAAAAGTTGTTCAAAATCAACTAAAAATCTAAGCCACTATTTTTGAACCTGCTCAGAATGGTTCTGGTGACCGAAGCCGTAAAAAGTACCCAATTCGAGGAAATTCGAAAAAACTCTTTTTTCAGCACTTTGAAAAAGTGGAAAAATGTAAAAAATAGTCTTCAAACAAATAGGATGAAAAAGTGATCAGTAAAAACATCGATGCCGTGTCAAATGAGGATCGCATGCCAATTTTTGAAACAATCCATCGGGTTTTTTTTAAGAACGAAACCATTTTTTGACAATTTTAGTAGTAGTATTTACACTAATTAGTACCATATATGGTCAAAATTCAAAAATACAAAAAACTACAATTTTTATCCAATTTTGACCTTCAAATACTCTATACCCACTAAATTGACTATCGGGAGCTCGAATCAACCATCAAAAACCACTTTTAATCACTTTCAAAATTTTTTAATTTTTAAATCAAAATGTTGAGTCAGAAATAGGAAAAAACAATTTTTTTCAAAAAGTCAAAAAAAGTTGTCCCAATTGAATAAACTCACTAAGCCACACTCTATGAACCTGTTCAGAATGGTTTTCATGACCAAAGCCGTAAAAAGTACCCAATTTGAGAAACTTCGAAAAATCACCTTTTAGTTAACTCAAAAAAGTGGAAAAATCGGGTAAAATGGGCTTCAAACCGATAGGATCGAAAAGTGACCTTTATAAGATATGATTGCCGTGTCAAATTAGGGCCGCATGCAAAAAATTAGAAAAATTCAACGAAACGTTTTTGAGAACTCGACAAATATGGTCATTTTGGTAAATGTATAATTTTAGAAATTTTTTGCCCGGAAGGGGCCCCTACCCCTTCCTAATTGCTTTTTGTGCTACACGCGACCATCTAGCACCCTCAAGGTCACGTGTTGGATTTTTGTTTCTGGTATTTTCTGAAACCAAAAGAGAGCGTGGTCATGCATCTACATCATGTGCTCAAGCAAATACGTGGACTTTTACGCATTCCCATTCGCAATGCGCCCTTCGGGCGCAAATGCCAATGCTCAATTAATTTTGCCAGGTGCAAATTTTTAAAGAAAATTTCTGATGAATTTTAACTTAAACTACCAACAAAAAACGCAAAGATTTCAAAGTGTGAAACAATCAAGTGTTTGCTAATACCGGGCATGCAGTGAGACTGATTTCGGCAAAATAAAATAGAAAATGAAGGAAATGGAAAGAAAAAAATTGTTCAAAATAAGAACGCATTATCAAAAACTTATTTGATCTCCGATAATGTCATAATTCCGATCAAGCTGATTTCAGATTTTAAGCGTAGAGTTTACGGTTACGGCTGCTCCCTCTACAGGTCCCAGAGGGACCGAGTGAGCATCCTACGTCGATCCAGGATAACGGATAGTTGTTTTTAATTTTTCACAAAATATTTTTTCACTAATGCTTGTTTTCAATTCCTCATGAGAAGCTGTTTAAATTTTAAAAAATTGATTTTATTAATCAATGCTTCCAAGAACAACTGATTTTAGTGGGTTGCAAATGCGGTTGGTGAAAACTTGTAAGGGATAATGATGAGAAAAATTTTAAGTTTTCAAATGAATTTAAAAACAGTTTTTTTCTTTTTTTCTTTTGTAAATCGGGAGAAATGATTCAGTTTTTTTAAGTTTTCCTCGCACCACCCACTGTTCATAAGTAATGAAGATTCCTGTTCTAGCCGTTTATAAAACTTTGGCAGAAAAAACATCAATATGATGTAAAATGTTTTAAAAAAGAGAAAAAAATAAAAATTATGTTTTTTTTTTAAAAATCTAAAATTTGTAATTTTCAAAATTGAAAAAAAGTAAACATTAATTGCATATTACGATTCAACGTACCCAACTTAGTGGGTATAGCATTTTGAATTACCAAAAAATGTTGAAAATTGTAGATTTTATGAAGTTTTCATTTTGGCTATTTTTCCTTGTCGCCTCCACTTAAGGCACCTTTGAGCCAACTTGAGAAAGTGGAACCTAAACAAGCTATACAGATAGTCTCTATGAACCATTTTCAGCGTGATAACACGCCTGGAAGAAAAAAAGTTCCAGAAAAGAAAAAACATTTTGAACTTTAACCTTTTTTCTTCTTCAAATGGCGATACTTAGAAAAAATTTTCAGCTGAAAAGTTCAAAAAAAATCAAAAAATTCAAATTTTGAAAAAATTTTAAAAAAATCTCATCATTCTGTTTATTGGAGTCTTCGAGGTTTTGGGAGACCTTATCTGGCGGCTAACAACAAGTGGATCACTTATTTTAAAATTTTGAGAAAGGTCAAAAAAACATGTTTTTTCGACTTTTTTGACAGAATTTCGAAAGCAATATCTTGGCTAAAAACAAGAATGAGGGCCTAAAGTTAGTACAAACAGTACTCCCACATAAGGTACATTAGGTTGGAAACAAAAAATTTACTCTGACTCAAAAATCGTTTTTTAACTTTATTTCTGAACAAGAAATTGAAAAGAAATCAAAAACTTAAAAATTTTTTGAAAAAAATGATTGTTTTGAAAAAGTGCCAATTTTTAGCTGAAACTTTTCATTTTAGCTAATAAAGCCAGAGCAATGCCCTTTAAGCTCAAATAAATTAATTATGCAAATTATTTTCAAGTTTTTTCGTTAAAGCCTTTTGTTTTGAAAAAGTATTCAAAAATGGGTAAAAAAAAGTCAAAAAAATCAATTTTCTCCGATTTAAAAACCTCCACTACCATGATGATTAGTGCGTTAGATAGGACTGCTGAGATCAATTTAGACGTTCTTTCATAAGTATATCAAAATTTTTACTTATTTTTGAGAATTAAGCAAAATAAAAACTTTTCCCAAATTGGGCAAAAAGCCCAAATTAGCCCAAACACCTGTTAAAAATTGTTGGGTCAAAAAATCACAAAAGGAAACCCCTATTCATTTGACATTTTAGGGCCGCATGCAAAAAATTAGACCAATCTAACCTGACAATTTCGAGAATCGACTTTTTTGTCAAAATTCTCTAAAGACCAATTTAGGGAGATTACTTGTACCGGTGGGGGCCCTACCCCACCTAAAAAATTTTTGAAATGCTGGAACGCGGCCACCTAGCACAATCAGGTACTAGTGGCTTGATTTTGGTTTTTAGTTTTTTCTGGAACCAAAAGAGAGTGTTGTCAAGCATCGACATCATGTGGTCAAGCAAATACGTGAACTTCTACGCATTCCCATTAGCAATGCGCCCTTCGGGCGCAAATGCCAATGCTCAATTAATTTTGCCAGGTGAAAAATTTTTTTGTAACGAAAAAGTCTGATAAATTTTAACTTAAACTACCACCAAAAAACGCAAAGATTTCAAAGTGTGAAACAATCAAGTTTTGGCTAATACCGGGCATGCAGTGAGACTGATTTCGGCATAAGTAAAATGGAAAATGAAGGAAATGGAAAGAAAAAAATTGTTCAAAATAAGAACGCAACATCAAAAACTTATTTGATCTCCGCTAATGTCATAATTCCGATCAAGCTGATTTCAGATTTTAAGTGTAGAAATTACGGTTACGGCTGCTCCCTCTACAGGTCCCAGAGGGACCGAGTGAGCATCCTACCTCGATCCAGGATAACGGATAGTTGTTTTTAATTTTTCATAAATTTTTTTTCACTAATGCTTGTTTTCAATTCCTCATGAGAAGCTGTATAAATTTTTTTAAAAATTGATTTTTTTAATCAATGCTTCCAAGAACAACTGATGTTAGGGGGTTACAAATGCGGTTGGTGAAAACTGGTAAGGGATAATGATGAGAAAAATTGTAAGTTTTCAAATGAATTTAAAAACAGTTTTTTTTTTTCTTTTTTCTTTTGTAAATCGGGAGAAATGAATCAGTTTTTTTAAGTTTTCCTCGCACCACCCACTGTTCATAAGTAATGAAGATTCCTGTTCTAGCCGTTTATAAAACTTTGGCAGAAAAAACATCAGAATGATGTAAAATGTTTTAAAAAAAATAAAAATTTGAAAATTATGTTTAAAAAAAAAAATCAAAAACTTGTAATTTTCAAAATTGGAAAAAAGTTAAAATTAATTGCATATTAAGATTCAGCGTACCCAACTTAGTGGGTCTAGCATTTTAAATTACCAAAAAAAGTTGAAAATTGTAGATTTTATGAAGTTTTCATTTTGGCTATTTTTCCTTGTCGCCTCCACTTGAGGCACCTTTGAGCCAACTTGAGAAACTGGAACATAAACAAGCTGCACAGATGGTCAAAGTGAGCCATTTTCAGCGTGATAACACGCCTGGAAGAAAAAAAAACTCCAGAAAAGAAAGAAAATTATGAACTTTAACCTTTTTTCTTCTTCAAATGGCGATACTTAGAATAATTTTTCAGCTGAAAAGTATAAAAAAAATCAAAAAATTCAAATTTTGAAAAAATTTATAAAAAAAAATCTCATCAGTCTGTTTATTGGAGTCTTCGAGGTTTTGAGAGACCTCATCTGGCGGCTAACAACAAGTGGATCACTTATTTTAAAATTTTGAGAAAGGTCAAAAAAACATGTTTTTTCGATTTTTTTGACAGAATTCCGAAAGCAATATCTTGGCTAAAAACAAGAATGAGGGCTTAAAATTAGTACAAACAGTACTCCCACATAAGGTACATTAGGTTGGAAACAAGAAATTTACTCTGACTCAAAAATCGTTTTTTAACTTTATTTCTGAACAAGAAATTGAAAAGAAATGAAAAACTTAAAAATTTTTTGAAAAAAAAGATTGTTTTGAAAAAGTGCCAATTTTTAGCTGAAACTTTTCATTTTAGCTAATAAAGCCAGAGCAATGCCCTTTAAGCTCAAATAAATTAATTATGCAAATTATTTTGAACTTTTTTCGTTAAAGCCTTTTATTTTGAAAAAGTATTCAAAAATGGGTAAAAAAAAGTCAAAAAAATCAATTTTCTCCGATTCAAAAACCTCCACTACCATGATGATTAGTTCGTTAGATAGGACTGCTGAGATCAATTTAGACGTATTTTCATAAGTATATCAAAAATTTTATTTATTTTTGAGAATTAAGCAAAATAAAAACTTTTCCCAAACTGGGCAAAATGCCCAAATTAGCCCAAACACCTGTTAAAAATTGTTGGGTCAAAAAGTCACAAAAGGAAACCCCTATTCGTTTGCCATTTTAGGGCCGCATGCAAAAAATTAGACCAATCTAACCTGACAATTTCGAGAATCGACTTTTTTGCAAAATTTCTCTATAGTCCATTTGAGGGATATTACTTGTACCGGTGGGGGCCCCTACCCCACCTCAAAAAATTTTGTAATGCTGGAACGCGGCCACCTAGCACAATCAGGTACTAGTGGTGGATGTTTGTTTTTCGTATTTAGTCAAACCAAAAGAGAGCGTGGTCATGCATCGACATCATGTGCTCAAGCAAATATGTGGACTTCTACGCATTCCCATTCGCAATGCGCCCTTCGGGCGCAAATGCCAATGCTCAACTAATTTTGCCAGGTGAAAAAAAATTTTACAGAAAAATTCTGAGAAATTTTAATTTAAACTATCACCAAAAAACGCAAAGAATTCAAAGTGTGAAACAATCAAGATTTTGCTATTACCGAGCATGCAGTGAGACTGATTTCGGCAAAAGTAAAAGAGAAAATGAAGGAAATGGAAAGAAAAAAACTGTTCAAAATAAGAACGCAACATCAAAAACTTATTTGATATCCGCTAATGTCATAATTCCCATCAGGCTGATTTCAGATTTTAGGCGTAGATTTTACGGTTACGGCTGCTCTCTCTACAGGTCCCAGATGGACCGAGTGAGCATCCTACCTCGATCCAGGATAACGGATAGTTGTTTTAAATTTTTCACAAAATATTTTTTCACTAATGCTTGTTTTCAATTCCTCATGAGAAGCTGTATAAATTTTAAAAAATTGATTTTTTAATCAATGCTTCCAAGAACAACTGATGTTAGGCGGTTACAAATGCGGTTGGTGAAAACTAGTTAGGGATAATGATGAGAAAAATTGTAAGTTTTCAAATGAAATTAAAAACAGTTTTTTTCTTTTTTTCTTTTGTAAATCGGGAGAAATGAATCAGTTTTTTTTATGTTTTCCTCGCACCACCCACTGTTCCTAAGAAATGAAGATTCCTGTTCTAGCCGTTTATAACACTTTGGCAGAAAAAACATCAATATGATGTAAAATGTTTTAAAAAAGAGAAAAAGTTAAAAATTATGTTTTTTTTTTAAAAATCAAAAAATTGTAATTTTCAAAATTGAAAAAAAGTAAAAATTAATTGCATATTACAATTCACCGTACCCAACTTAGTGGGTATAGCATTTTAAATAACCAAAAAATGTTGAAAATTGTAGATTTTATGAAGTTTTCATTTTGGCTATTTTTCCTTGTCGCCTCCACTTAAGGCACCTTTGAGCCAACTTGAGAAACTGGAACCTAAACAAGCTATACAGATAGTCTGAATGAGCCATTTTCAGCGTGATAACACGCCTGGAAGAAAAAAAACTCCAGAAAAGAGAGAAAATTTTGAACTTTAACCTTTTTTCTTCTTCAAATGGCGATACTTAGAATAATTTTTCAGCTGAAAAGTTCAAAAAAAATCAAAAAAATCAAATTTTGAAAAAATTTAAAAAAAATCTCATCAGTCTGTTTATTGGAGTCTTCGAGGTTTTGGGAGATCTTATCTATCGGCTAACAACAAAAGGATCACTTATTATAAAAATTTGAGAAAGGTCAAAAAAACATGTTTTTTCGATTTTTTTGACAGAATTCCGAAAGCAATATCTTGGCTAAAAACAAAAATGAGGGCCTAAAATTAGTACAAACCGTACTCCCACATAAAGTACGTTAGGTTGGAAACAAAAAATTGACTCTGACTCAAAAATCGTTTTTTAACTTTATTTCTGAACAAAAAATTGTAAAAAAATCTAAAATTAAAAAAATTTTTGAAAAAAACGATTGTTTTGAAAAAGTGCCAATTTTTAGCTGAAACTTTTCATTTTAGCTAAGAAAGCCAGAGCAATCTTCTTTAAGCTCAAATAATTTAATTAAGCAAATTATTTTCAAGTTTTTTCGTTAAAGGCTTTTATTTTGAAAAAGTATTCAAAAATGGGTAAAAAAAAGTCAAAAAAATCAATTTTCTCAGATTCAAAAACCTCCACCACCATGATGATTAGTTCGCTAGATAGGACTGCTGAAACCAATTTAGACGTATTTTCATAAGTTTATCAAAAATTTTATTTATTTTTGAGAATTAAGCAAAATAAAAACTTTTCCCAAATTGGGCAAAAAGCCCAAATTAGCCCAAACACCTGTTAAAAATTGTTGGGTCAAAAAGTCACAAAAGGAAACCCCTATTCGTTTGACATTTTAGGGCCGCATGCAAAAAATTAGACCAATCTAACCTGACAATTTCGAGAATCGACTTTTTTGCAAAATTTCTCTATAGTCCATTTGAGGGATATTACTTGTACCGGTGGGGGCCCCTACCCCACCTCAAAAAATTTTGTAATGCTGGAACGCGGCCACCTAGGGGTGCTTAACCATCCCCACCCACCCGACCGAAACTATTGACCATTCTTAATGATCCAATCGGGCTTCAATCACTGTTTTTTGTTCCATTGAGTAGTGTTCCAACGGAAAACGATTTGCGATAATCAATCCCGTTACAAAAATGATGGAGCACGTTTTCACTGAGCTACCTATCCAAGTTAGTTAAAGTGCCTTTGATATCTGAAACGCCCTTTCACAAAAACCCCAATGAAGCAAAAACCTACCCAATTTTTCAGTGTTTGCTTGCCACATTTTTGATCTGGCGCTGGTCATGACGTTGTTTAAGTTATGGTCTTCCCCGACATTTTTTCTACAATCAAATATTTTTACGAGTGAAAACAGAGTGCCAAGACAGCAGCTCCGCACAAAGCAGTGTAAGAAAATGAACAGCTTGGATCTATTTTTTTTCTCTCTGGTTGTTGTTACGGATGCTCCCACATGGGACCACATGGGTCCCAGGGAGCATCCCATAAGGATTAAAGCAAAAGAGCAACAAATATTTACCCGTCAATTAGGGTCACTCTTGCGGTTCAACAATCTGTATTTGAAAAAAAAATGTTTCAAAGAACAGTTCAGGGCCGCATGCAAAAAATAAGAACAATCTCACGCATGGGTTCCTGAAATTACTTAATTAAAAATAAAAATATTCAGTATGTGTAGGAGCCTTTAACATAAAATCCATTCAGAAAAAGTCAAACCTACAATTTTTATCCAATTTTGACAATTTCCTACTCTATACTCAACAAATTGTCAATGGGGATTTCAAATATGCCATCAAAACTCACTTTTTCTCACTTTTGAACTTTTTTATTCATTTTTGATAAAAAATGTTGAGTCAGAAACGCTTAAAATCAGTTTTTTCCAAAAAGTCAAAAAAAGTTGTTCCAACCAATTTATTTCACTTAGCCACACTTTATGAACCTCTTCAGAATGGTTTTCATAACCATAGCCGTAAATTCTCATATTTAGAGAAAAGGCGAAATAACACCGTTTTGGTTATATCAAAAAAATGGAAAAACCAGATAAAGTAGTCTTCAATACTTTAGGATCAAAATGTGACCTCAGTAAGGTATGATTGCAGTGTCAATTTAGGTTCGCATGCAAAATTATAGAACATTTTTGCGAGCCAACTATGAGAAAGAGACTTTTTTTTCGGAATTTGGCTATTAGTATTTGTAGTAATATAGTAGTAAGTGGCCACAGAAAAAAACTTGTAAAAACCAAAATTTTTAACCAATTTTGATAATTTAAAAGTCAATACCTACTAAATCGACTATGGCAAGCTCAAATAAGCCATCGAAACTCACTTTTTCTCACTTTGGAACAATTTTATTTTTTTGATAAAAAATGTTGAGTCAGAAACGTGAAAAATCATTTTTTTTCAAAAATTCAAAAAAAGTTGGTCCAATTGATACAATTCACTGAGCCGAACTTTATGAACCTGTTTAGAATGGTTTTCATGGCCAAAGACGTAAAATTTACCCATTTTGAGAAAAGTCGAAAAAACACGTTTTTGGTTAACGCGAAAAAGTGGAAAAAGTGGGAAAAATGGTCTTAAAAACAAAACCATGGAAAAGTGGCACTAACAAATTGTCCTTATCTCGTCAATTCAGGGCCGCATGCAAAAAATTGGAAAGATTAAACGAGTCTTTACTGAGGACGAAACTTATTTTAGGAATTTGCCTATTAGTATTTGTAGTAGTATAGTAGTAACTGACAATAGGAAAAAAAATTCGTAAAAACCACAATTTTTAACCAATTTTGATAATTTAAAACTCAATACCTACTAAATCGACTATGGCAAGCTCTAATAAGCCATCGAAACTCACTTTTTCTCATTTTGGAACAATTTTATTTTTTTGATAAAAAATGTTGAGTCAGAAACGTGAAAAATCATTTTTTTTCAGAAAGTCAAAAAAAGTTGTTCCAATCGATACATTTCACTGAGCCACACTTTATGAACCTGTTTAGAAAGGTTTTCATGGCCAAAGACGTAAAATTTACCCATTTTGAGAAAAGTCGAAAAAACACGTTTTTGGTTAACGCGAAAAAGTGGAAAAAGTGGGAAAAATGGTCTTAAAAACAAAACCATGGAAAAGTGGCACTAACAAATTGTCCTTATCTCGTCAATTCAGGGCCGCATGCAAAAAATTGGAAAGATTGAACCTGACGTTTTTGAGAACTCGATTTATTTTCCGAAAAGGACAGGGTATATATTGAAAAAAATTTTTTGCCCGGAAGGGGCCCCTACCCCTTCCTAATCGCTTTTTGCGCCCGACGCGCGTCCATCTAGCACAGTCAGGTACTAGTGTTTTATTTTTGTTTTTCGTATTTTGTCAAGCCAAAAGAGAGTGTAGTCAAGCATCAACATCATGTGCTCAAGCAAATACGTGGACTTCTACGCATTCCCATTCGCAATGCGCCCTTCGGGCGCAAATGCCAATGCTCAATTAATTTTGCCAGGTGAAAATTTTTTAAAAAAAAAAACTCTGGTGAATTTTAACTTAAACTACCACCAAAAACGCAAAGATTTCAAAGTGTGAATTAATCAAGTATTTGATAATACCGGGCATGCAGTGAGACTGATTTCGGCAAAATTAAAATGGAAAATGAAGGAAATGGAAAGAAAAAAATGTTCAAAATTAGAACGCATTATCAAAAACTTATTTGATCTCCGCTAATGTCATAATTCCGATCAGGCTGATTTCAGATTTTAAGCGTAGAGTTTACGGTTACGGCTGCTCCCTCTACAGGTCCCAGAGGGACCGAGTGAGCATCCTACCTCGATCCAGGATAACGGATAGTTGTTTTTAGTTTTTCACAAAATGTTTTTTCACTATTCCTTGTTTTCAATTCCTCATGAGAAGCTGTATTAACTTTCAAAAAAATTGATTTTATTAATCAATGCTTCCAAGAACAACTGATGTTAGGCGGTTACAAATGCGGTTGGTGAAAACTAGTATGGGATAATGATGACAAAATTTGTAAGTTTTCAAATGAATTTAAAAACAGTTTTTTGCTTTTTTCTTTTATAAATTGGGAGAAATGAATCACTTTTTTTTAAGTTTTCCTCGCACCACCCACTGTTCTTAAGTAATGAAGATTCCTGTTCTAGCCGTTTATTACACTTTGGCAGAAACAACATCAATAGAAGTAAAATGTTTAAAAAAAAAAAAATTAAAAATTATGTTTTTTTTTTTAAAAAGTCAAAAATTTGTAATTTTCAAAATTGAAAAAAAGTGAAAATTAATTGCGTATTACGATTCAGCGTACCCAACTTAGTGGGTCTAGCATTTTAAATTACCAAAAAATGTTAAAAATTGTAGATTTTATGAAGTTTTCATTCTGGCTATGTTTCCTTGTCGCCTCCACTTAAGGCACCTTTGAGCCAACTTGAGAAACTGGAACCTAAACAAGCTAAGCAGATAGTCTGAATGAGCCATTTTTAGCTTGATAACACGCCTGGAAGAAAAAAAAAATCCAGAAAAGAAAGAAATTTTTGAACTTTAACCTTTTTTTCTTCTTCAAATGGCGATACTTAGAATAATTTTTCAGCTGAAAAGTTCAAAAAAAATCGAAAAATTCGAATTTTGAAAAATTTTTAAAAAAATCTCATCAGTCTGTTCATTGGAGTCTTCGAAGTTTTTGGAGACCTTATCTGGCGACTAACAACAAGTGGATCACTTATTTTAAAATTTTGAGAAAGGACAAAAAAACATGTTTTTTCGACTTTTTTCACAGAATTCCGAAAGCAATATCTTGGCTAAAAACAAGAATGAGGGCCTAAAATTAGTACAAACAGTACTCCCACATAAGGTACATTAGGATGGAAACAAAAAATTTACTCTGACTCAATAATCGTTTTTTAACTTTATTTCTGAACAAGAAATTGAAAAGAAATCAAAAACTTAAAATTTTTTTGAAAAAAATGATTTTTTTTAAAAAGTGCCAATTTTTAGCTGAAACTTTTCATTTTAGCTAAGAAAACCAGAGCAATGCCCTTTAAGCTCAATTAAATTAATATAGCAAATTGTTTTCAAGTTTTTTCGTTAAAAGCTTTCATTTTGAAAGAGTAGTCAAAATTGGGTAAAAAAAATTAAAAAAAATCAATTTTCTCAGATTCAAAAACCTCCACCACCATGATAATTAGTTCGTTAGATAGGACTCCTAAGATCAATTTAGACTTATTTTCATAAAAATATCAAAATTTTTACTTATTTTTGAGAATTAAGCAAAATAAAAATTTTTCCCAAATTGGGCAAAAAGCCCAAATTAGCCCAAACACCTGTTAAAAATTGTTGGGTCAAAAAATCACAAAAGGAAACCCCTATTCGTTTGACATTTTAGGGCTGCATGCAAAAAATTAGACCAATCTAACCTGACAATTTCGAGAATCAACTTTTTTGTCAAAATTCTCTAAAGACCAATTTAGGGAGATTACTTGTACCGGTGGGGGCCCTACCCCACCTAAAAAATTTTTGAAATGCTGGAACGCGGCCACCTAGCACCCTCAAGGTCACGTGACTTATTTTTGTTTTTCGTATTTTCTGAAACCAAAACAATAAGGTCATGCGTCCATATCATGGCCTCAAGCAAAGACGTCTGACTCTACGCATTCCCATTCGCAAGGCGCCCTTCGGGCGCAAATGCCAATGCTCAATTAATTTTGCTACGTGAAAAAATTTTTAAGGAAAAATTCTGATAAAATTTAACTTAAACTACCACGAAAGAACGCAAAGATTTCAAAGTGTGAAACAATCAAGTTTTTGCTAATACCGGGCATGCAGTGAGACTGATTTTGGCAAAAATAAAATGGAAAATGAAGGAAAAGGAAAGAAAAATTTGTTCAAAATAACGCAACATCAAAAACTTATTTGATTTCTGCTAATTTCAGAATTCCGATCAGGCTGATTTCAGATTTTAAGCATAGAGTTTACGGTTACGGCTGCTCCCTCTACAGGTCCCAGAGGGACCGAGTGAGCATCCTACCTCGATCCAGGATACCGGATAGTTGTTTTAAATTTTTCACAAAATTGTATTTCACTAATGCTTGTTTGCAATTCCTCATGAGAAGCTGTATGAATTTTAAAAAAATTGATTTTATTAATCAAGGCTTCCAAGAACAACTGATGTTAGGCGGTTACAAATGCGGTTGGTGAAAACTAGTAAGGGATAATGATGAGAAAAATTGTAAGTTTTCAAATGAATTTAAAAAGATTTTTTTTCTTTTTTCTTTTGTAAATCGGGAGAAATGAATCAGTTTTTTTTTAAGTTTTCCTCGCACCACCCACTGTTCATAAGTAATGAAGATTCCTGTTCTAGCCGTTTATAAAACTTTGGCAGAAAAAACATCAGAATGATGTAAAGTGTATTAAAAAAAAGAAAAATTTAAAAATTATGTTTTAAAAAAAAAATATCAAAAACTTGTAATTTTCAAAATTGAAAAAAAGTGAAAATTAAAGGCATATTACAATTCAGCGTACCCAACTTAGTGGATCTAGCATTTTAAATTACTAAAAAATGTTGAAAATTGTAGATTTTATGAAGTTTTCATTTTGGCTATTTTTCCTTGTCGCCTCCACTTGAGGCACCTTTGAGCCAACTTGAGAAACTGGAACCTAAACAAGCTGCACAGATGGTCAAAATGAGCCATTTTCAGCGTGATAACACGCCTGGAAGAAAAAAAACTCCAGAAAAGAAAGAAAATTATGAACTTTAACCTTTTTTCTTCTTCAAATGGCGATACTTAGAATAATTTTTCAGCTGAAAAGTTCAAAAAAAATCAAAAAATTCAAATTTTGAAAAAATTTATAAAAAAATCTCATCAGTCTGTTTATTGGAGTCTTCGAGGTTTTGAGAGACCTCATCTGGCGGCTAACAACAAGTGGATCACTTATTTTAAAATTTTGAGAAAGGTCAAAAAAACATGTTTTTTCGATTTTTTTGACAGAATTTCGACAGCAATATCTTGGCTAAAAACAAGAATGAGGGCCTAAAATTAGTACAAACAGTACTCCCACATAAGGTACATTAGGTTGGAAACAAAAAATTTACTCTGACTCAAAAATCGTTTTTTAACTTTATTTCTGAACAAGAAATTGAAAAGAAATCAAAAACTTAAAAATTTTTTGAAAAAAATGATTGTTTTGAAAAAGTGCCAATTTTTAGCTGAAACTTTTCATTTTAGCTAATAAAGCCAGAGCAATGCCCTTTAAGCTCAAATAAATTAATTATGCAAATTCTTTTCAAGTTTTTTCGTTAAAGCCTTTTATTTTGAAAAAGTATTCAAAAATGGGTAAAAAAAAGTCAAAAAAATCAATTTTCTCCGATTCAAAAACCTCCACTACCATGATGATTAGTGCGTTAGATAGGACTGCTGAGATCAATTTAGACGTTTTTTCATAAGTATATCGAAATTTTTACTTATTTTTGAGAATTAAGCAAAATAAAAACTTTTCCCAAATTGGGCAAAAAGCCCAAATTAGCCCAAACACCTGTTAAAAATTGTTGGGTCAAAAAATCACAAAAGGAAACCCCTATTCGTTTGACATTTTAGGGCCGCATGCAAAAAATTAGACCAATCTAACCTGACAATTTCGAGAATCAACTTTTTTGTCAAAATTCTCTAAAGACCAATTTAGGGAGATTACTTGTACCGGTGGGGGCCCTACCCCACCTAAAAAATTTTTGAAATGCTGGAACGCGGCCACCTAGCACCCTCAAGGTCACGTGACTTATTTTTGTTTTTCGTATTTTCTGAAACCAAAAGCAAGCATGGTCATGCATCGACATGATGTGCTCAAGCAAATACGTGGACTTCTACGCATTCCCATTCGCAATGCGCCCATCGGGCTCAAATGCCAATGCTCAATTAATTTTGCCAGGTGAAAAAAAAATTATTTAAAAAGTTCTGCTAAACTTTATTTTAAACTACCACCAAAAAACGCAAAGATTTCAAAGTGTAAAACAATCAAATTTTTGCCAATACCGGGCTTGCAATGAGACTGATGTTGGCAAAAGTAAAATACAAAATGTAGAAAATGGAAAGAAAAAAATTGTTCAAAATAAGAACGCAACATCAAAAACTTATTTGATCTCCGCTCAAATCATAATTCAGATCAGGCTGATTTCAGATTTTAAGCGTAGAATTTACGGTTACGGCTGCTCCCTCTACAGGTCCCAGAGGGACCGAGTGAGCATCCTACCTCGATCCAGGTTAACGGATAGTTGTTCTTAATTTTTCACAAATTTTTTTTTCTCTAATGCTTGTTTTCACTTCCTCATGAGAAGCTGTATTAATTTTTAAAAAATTTATTTTATCCATCAATGCTTCCAAGAACAACTGATTTTAGGCGATTACAAATGCGGTTGTTGAAACTAGTAAGGGATAATGATGAGAAAAACTGTAAGTTTTCAAATGAATTTAAAAACAGTTTTTTTCCTTTTTTTCTTTTGTAAATCGGGAGAAATGAATCAGTTTTTTTTTAAGTTTTCCTCGCACCACCCACTGTTCCTTAGTAATGAAGATTCCTGTTCTAGCCGTTTATAACACTTTGGCAGAAAAAACATCAATATGATGTAAAATGTTTTAAAAAAGAGAAAAATTTAAAAATTATGTTTTTTTTTTAAAAATCAAAAAATTGTAATTTTCAAAATTGAAAGAAAGTAAAAATTAATTGCATATTACGATTCACCGTACCCAACTTAGTGGGTATAGCATTTTAAATTACCAAAAAATGTTGAAAATTGTAGATTTTATGAAGTTTTCATTTTGGCTATTTTTCCTTGTCGCCTCCACTTAAGGCACCTTTGAGCCAACTTGAGAAACTGGAACCTAAACAAGCTATACAGATAGTCTCAATGAGCCATTTTCAGCGTGATAACACGCCTGGAAGAAAAAAAAACTCCAGAAAAGAAAGAAAATTTTGAACTTTAACCTTTTTTCTTCTTCAAATGGCGATACTTAGAATAATTTTTCATCTGAAAAGTTCAAAAAAAATCAAAAAATTCAAATTTTGAAAAATTTTTTAAAAAATCTCATCAGTCTGTTTATTGGAATCTTCGAGGTTTTGAGAGATCTTATCTGGCGGCTAACAACAAAAGGATCATTTATTATAAAAATTTGAGAAAGGTCAAAAAAACATGTTTTTTCGACTTTTTTGACAGAATTTCGAAAGCAATATCTTGGCAAAAAACAAGAATGAGGGCCTAAAATTAGTACAAACAGTACTCCCACATAAGGTACATTAGGTTGGAAACAAAAAATTTACTCTGACTCAAAAATCGTTTTTTAACTTTACTCTGAACAAGAAATTGAAAAGAAATCAAAAACTTAAAAATTTTTTGAAAAAAATGATTGTTTTGAAAAAGTGCCAATTTTTAGCTGAAACTTTTCATTTTAGCTAATAAAGCCAGAGCAATGCCCTTTAAGCTCAAATAAATTAATTATGCAAATTATTTTCAAGTTTTTTCGTTAAAGTCTTTTATTTTGAAAAAGTATTCAAAAATGGGTAAAAAAAAGTCAAAAAAATCAATTTTCTCCGATTCAAAAACCTCCACTACCATGATGATTAGTGCGTTAGATAGGACTGCTGAGATCAATTTAGACGTTCTTCCATAAGTATATCAAAATTTTTACTTATTTTTGAGAATTAAGCAGAATAAAAACTTTTCCCAAATTGGGCAAAAAGCCCAAATTAGCCCAAACACCTGTTAAAAATTGTTGGGTCAAAAAATCACAAAAGGAAACCCCTATTCGTTTGACATTTTAGGGCCGCATGCAAAAAATTAGACCAATCTAACCTGACAATTTCGAGAATCAACTTTTTTGTCAAAATTCTCTAAAGACCAATTTAGGGAGATTACTTGTACCGGTGGGGGCCCTACCCCACCTAAAAAATTTTTGAAATGCTGGAACGCGGCCACCTAGCACCCTCAAGGTCACGTGTGTGATTTTTGTTTTTGGTATTTTCTGAAAACAAAAGAGAGCGTGGTCATGCATCTACATCATGTGCCCAAGCAAATACGTGGACTTCTACGCATTCCCATTCGCAATGCGCCCATCGGGCTCAAATGCCAATGCTCAATTAATTTTGCCAGGTGAAAAAAAAATTATTTAAAAAGTTCTGCTAAACTTTATTTTAAACTACCACCAAAAAACGCAAAGATTTCAAAGTGTAAAACAATCAAATTTTTGCCAATACCGGGCTTGCAATGAGACTGATGTTGACAAAAGTAAAATAGAAAATGTAGAAAATGGAAAGAAAAAAATTGTTCAAAATAAGAACGCAACATCAAAAACTTATTTGATCTCCGCTCAAATCATAATTCAGATCAGGCTGATTTCAGATTTTAAGCGTAGAATTTACGTTTACGGCTGCTCCCTCTACAGGTCCCAGAGGGACCGAGTGAGCATCCTACCTCGATCCAGGTTAACGGATAGTTGTTCTTAATTTTTCACAATTTTTTTTTCTCTAATGCTTGTTTTCACTTCCTCATGAGAAGCTGTATTAATTTTTAAAAAATTTATTTTATCCATCAATGCTTCCAAGAACAACTGATTTTAGGCGATTACAAATGCGGTTGTTGAAACTAGTAAGGGATAATGATGAGAAAAATTGTAAGTTTTCAAATGAATTTAAAAACAGTTTTTTTCCTTTTTTTCTTTTGTAAATCGGGAGAAATGAATCAGTTTTTTTTAAGTTTTCCTCGCACCACCCACTGTTCCTAAGTAATGAAGATTCCTGTTCTAGCCGTTATAACACTTTGGCAGAAAAAACATCAATATGATGTAAAATGTTTTGAAAAAGAGAAAAATTTAAACATTATGTTTTTTAAAAAAAAAATCAAAAAATTGTAATTTTCAAAATTGAAAAAAAGTAAAAGTTAATTGCATATTACGATTCACCGTACCCAACTTAGTGGGTATAGCATTTTAAATTACCAAAAAATGTTGAAAATTGTAGATTTTATGAAGTTTTCATTTTGGCTATTTTTCCTTGTCGCCTCCACTCAAGGCACCTTTGAGCCAACTTGAGAAACTGGAACCTAAACAAGCTATACAGATAAGTCTCAATGAGCCATTTTCAGCGTGATAACACGCCTGGAAGAAAAAAAACTCCAGAAAAGAAAGAAAATTTTGAACTTTAACCTTTTTTCTTCTTCAAATGGCGATACTTAGAATAATTTTTCATCTGAAAAGTTCAAAAAAAATCAAAAAATTCAAATTTTGAAAATTTTTTTAAAAAATCTCATCAGTCTGTTTATTGGAGTCTTCGAGGTTTTGAGAGATCTTATCTGGCGGCTAACAACAAAAGGATCATTTATTATAAAAATTTGAGAAAGGTCAAAAAAACATGTTTTTTCGACTTTTTTGACAGAATTTCGAAAGCAATATCTTGGCAAAAAACAAGAATGAGGGCCTAAAATTAGTACAAACAGTACTCCCACATAAGGTACATTAGGTTGGAAACAAAAAATTTACTCTGACTCAAAAATCGTTTTTTAACTTTATTTCTGAACAAGAAATTGAAAAGAAATCAAAAACTTAAAAATTTTTTGAAAAAAATGATTGTTTTGAAAAAGTGCCAATTTTTAGCTGAAACTTTTCATTTTAGCTAATAAAGCCAGAGCAAGGACCTTTAAGCTCAAATAAATTAATTATGCAAATTATTTTCAAGTTTTTTCGTTAAAGCCTTTTATTTTGAAAAAGTATTCAAAAATGGGTAAAAAAAAGTCAAAAAAATCAATTTTCTCCGATTCAAAAAACTCCACTACCATGATGATTAGTGCGTTAGATAGGACTGCTGAGATCAATTTAGACGTTCTTTCATAAGTATATCAAAATTTTTACTTATTTTTGAGAATTAAGCAAAATAAAAACTTTTCCCAAATTGGGCAAAAAGCCCAAATTAGCCCAAACACCTGTTAAAAATTGTTGGGTCAAAAAATCACAAAAGGAAACCCCTATTCGTTTGAAATTTTAGGGCCGCATGCAAAAAATTAGACCAATCTAACCTGACAATTTCGAGAATCAACTTTTTTGTCAAAATTCTCTAAAGACCAATTTAGGGAGATTACTTGTACCGGTGGGGGCCCTACCCCACCTAAAAAATTTTTGAAATGCTGGAACGCGGCCACCTAGCACCCTCAAGGTCACGTGACTTATTTTTGTTTTGGGAATTTTCTGAAACCAAAACAATAAGGTCATGCGCCAATATCATGGCCTCAAGCAAAGACGTCGGACTCTACGCATTCACATTAGCCTTGCGCCATTCGGGCGCAAATGCCAATGCTCAATTAATTTTGCCAGGTGAAAATTTTTCAAAGGAAAATTCTGATAAATTTTAACTGAAACTACCACCAAAAAAACCAAAGATATCAAAGTGTGAAACAATCAAGTTTTTGCTAATACCGGGCATGCAGTGAGACTGATTTCGGCAAAAATAAAATGGAAAATGAAGGAAATGGAAAGAAAAAAATTGTTCAAAATAAGAACGCAATTTCAAAAACTTATTTGATCTCCGCTAATGTCATAATTCCGATCAAGCTGATTTCTGATTTTAAGCGTAGAATTTACGGTTACGGCTGCTCCCTCTACAGGTCCCAGAGGGACCGAGTGAGCATCCTACCTCGATCCAGGATAACGGATAGTTGTTTTCAATTTTTCACAAAGTTTTTTTCACTAATGCTTGTTTTCAATTCCTCATGAGAAGCTGTATAAATTTTTAAAAAATTGATTTTAATAATCAATGCTTCCAAGAACAACTGTTGTTAGGGGGTTACAAATGCGGTTGGTGAAAACTAGTAAGGGATAATGATGAGAAAAATTGTAAGTTTTCAAATGAATTTAAAAACAGTTTTTTTCTTTTTTCTTTTGTAAATCGGGAGAAATGAATCACTTTTTTTTTGTTTTCCTCGCACCACTCACTGTTCTTAAGTAATGAAGATTCCTGTTCTAGCCGTTTATTACACTTTGGCAGAAACAACATCAATAGATGTGAAATGTTTAAAAAAAAAATTAAAAAATTATGTTTTTTTTTTAAAAAGTCAAAAATTTGTAATTTTCAAAATTGAAAAAAAGTGAAAATTAATTGCGTATTACGATTCAGCGTACCCAACTTAGTGGGTCTAGCATTTTAAATTCCCAAAAAATGTTGAAAATTGTAGATTTTATGAAGTTTTCATTCTGGCTATGTTTCCTTGTCGCCTCCACTTAAGGCACCTTTGAGCCAACTTGAGAAACTGGAACCTAAACAAGCTAAGCAGATAGTCTGAATGAGCCATTTTTAGCTTGATAACTCGCCTGGAAGAAAAAAAATCCAGAAAAGAAAGAAAATTTTGAACTTTAACCTTTTTTTCTTCTTCAAATGGCGATACTTAGAATAATTTTTCAGCTGAAAAGTTCAAAAAAAATCGAAAAATTCGAATTTTGAAATTTTTTTTAAAAAATCTCATCACTCTGTTTATTGGAGTCTTCGAGGTTTTTGGAGACCTTATCTGGCGACTAACAACAAGTGGATCACTTATTTTAAAATTTTGAGAAAGGTCAAAAAAACATGTTTTTTCGACTTTTTTCACAGAATTCCGAAAGCAATATCTTGGCTAAAAACAAGAATGAGGGCCTAAAATTAGTACAAACAGTACTCCCACAAAAGGTACATTAGGGTGGAAACAAAAAATTTACTCTGACTCAATAATCGTTTTTTAACTTTATTTCTGAACAAGAAATTGAAAAGAAATCAAAAACTTAAAATTTTTTTGAAAAAAATGATTTTTTTTAAAAAGTGCCAATTTTTAGCTGAAACTTTTCATTTTAGCTAAGAAAACCAGAGCAATGCCCTTTAAGCTCAATTAAATTAATATAGCAAATTGTTTTCAAGTTTTTTCGTTAAAAGCTTTCATTTTGAAAGAGTAGTCAAAATTGGGTAAAAAAAAGTCAAAAAAATCATATTTCTCAGATTCAAAAACCTCCACCACCATGATAATTAGTTCGTTAGATAGGACTCCTAAGATCAATTTAGACTTACTTTCATAAAAATATCAAAATTTTTACTTATTTTTGAGAATTAAGCAAAATAAAAATTTTTCCCAAATTGGGCAAAAAGCCCAAATTAGCCCAAACACCTGTTAAAAATTGTTGGGTCAAAAAATCACAAAAGGAAACCCCTATTCGTTTGACATTTTAGGGCCGCATGCAAAAAATTAGACCAATCTAACCTGACAATTTCGAGAATCAACTTTTTTGTCAAAATTCTCTAAAGACCAATTTAGGGAGATTACTTGTACCGGTGGGGGCCCTACCCCACCTAAAAAATTTTTGAAATGCTGGAACGCGGCCACCTAGCACAATCACGTACTAGTGGCTTGATTTTAGTGTTTTTTCTGGAACCAAAAGAGAGTGTCGTCAAGCATCGACATCTTGAGCTCAAGCAAATACGTGGACTTCTACGCATTCCCATTGGCAATGCGCCCTTCGGGCGCAAATGCCAATGCTCAACTAATTTTGCCAGGTGAAAAAATTTGTTTAAAGGAAAATTCTGATAAATTTTAATTTAAACTATCACCAAAAAACGCAAAGATTTCAAAGTGTGAAACAATCAAGTTTTTGCTATTACCGGGCTTGCAATGAGACTGATGTTGGCAAAAGTAAAATAGAAAATGTAGAAAATGGAAAGAAAAAAATTGTTCAAATAAGAACGCAACATCAAAAACTTATTTGATCTCCGCTCAAATCATAATTCAGATCAGGCTGATTTCAGATTTTAAGCGTAGAATTTACGGTTACGGCTGCTCCCTCTACAGGTCCCAGAGGGACCGAGTGAGCATCCTACCTCGATCCAGGATATCGGATAGTTGTTTTTAATTTTTCGCAATTTTTTTTCACTAATGCTTATTTTCAGTTCCTCATGAGAAGCTGTATAAATTTTTTTTTTGAAAATGGATTTTATTAATCAATGCTTCCAAGAACAACTGATGTTAGGCGGTTACAAATGCGGTTGGTGAAAACTAGTAAGGGATAATGATGAGAAAAATTGTAAGTTTTCAAATGAATTTAAAAACAGTTTTTTTTCTTTTTTTCTTTTGTATTTCGGGAGAAATGAATCAGTTTTTTTTTAAGTTTTCCTCGCACCACCCACTGTTCTTAAGTAATGAAGATTCCTGTTTTAGCCGTTTATAACACTTTGGCAGAAACAACATCAATATGATGTAAAATGTTTTAAAAAAGAGAAAAATATAAAAAATTATGTTTCTTTTTTAAAAATCAAAAATTTGTAATTTTCAAAATTGAAAAAAAGTGAAAATTAATTGCATATTACGATTCAGCGTACCCAACTTAGTGGGTCTAGCATTTTAAATTACCAAAAAATGTTAAAAATTGTAGATTTTATGAAGTTTTCATTCTGGCTATGTTTCCTTGTCGCCTCCACTTAAGGCACCTTTGAGCCAACTTGAGAAACTGGAACCTAAACAAGCTATGCAGATAGTCTGAGTGAGCCATTTTTAGCTTGATAACACGCCTGGAAGAAATAAAATCCAGAAAAGAAAGAAAATTTTGAACTTTAACCTTTTTTCTTCTTCAAATGGCGATACTTAGAATAATTTTTCAGCTGAAAAGTTCAAAAAAAAAAACAAAAAATTCAAATTTTGAAAAAATTTTAAAAAAATCTCATCAGTCTGTTTATTGGAGTCTTCGAGGTTTTGGGAGACCTTATCTGGCGGCTAACAACAAGTGGATCGCTAATTTTAAAATTTTGAGAAAGGTCAAAAAAACCTGTTTTTACGATTTTTTAGACAGAATTCCGAAAGCAATATCTTGGCTAAAAACAAAAATGAGGGCCTAAAAATAGTACAAACAGTACTCCCACATAAGGTACATTAGGTTGGAAACAAAAAAATTACTCTGACTCAAAAATCGTTTTTTAACTTTATTTCTGAACAAGAAATTGAAAAGAAATCAAAAACTTAAAAATTTTTTGAAAAAAATGATTGTTTTGAAAAAGTGCCAATTTTTAGCTGAAACTTTTCATCTTAGCTAATAAAGCCAGAGCAAAGCCCTTTAAGCTCAAATAAATTAATTATGCAAATTATTTTCAAGTTTTTTCGTTAAAGCCTTTTATTTTGAAAAAGTATTCAAAAATGGGTAAAAAAAAGTCAAAAAAATCAATTTTCTCCGATTCAAAAACCTCCACTACCATGATGATTAGTGCGTTAGATAGGACTGCTGAGATCAATTTAGACGTTCTTTCATAATTATGTCGAAATTTTTACTTATTTTTGAGAATTAAGCAAAATAAAAACTTTTCCCAAATTGGGCAAAAAGCCCAAATTAGCCCAAACACCTGTTAAAAATTGTTGGGTCAAAATATCACAAAAAGAAACCCCTATTCGTTTGACATTTTAGGGCCGCATGCAAAAAATTAGACCAATCTAACCTGACAATTTCGAGAATCGACTTTTTTGTCAAAATTCTCTAAAGACCAATTTAGGGAGATTACTTGTACCGGTGGGGGCCCTACCCCACCTAAAAAATTTTTGAAATGCTGGAACGCGGCCACCTAGCACCCTCAAGGTCAAGTGACTTACTTTTGTTTTTGGTTTTTTCTGAAACCAAAAGCAAGCATGGTCATGCATCGACATCATGTGCTCAAGCAAATACGTGGACTTCTACGCATTCCCATTCGCAATGCGCCCATCGGGCTCAAATGCCAATGCTCAATTAATTTTGCCAGGTGAAAAAAAAATTATTTAAAAAGTTCTGCTAAAATTTATTTTAAACTACCACCAAAAAACGCAAAGATTTCAAAGTGTGAAACAATCAATTTTTGGCTATTACCGGGCATGCAGTGAGACTGATTTTGGCAAAAATAAAATGGAAAATGAAGGAAATGGAAGGAAAAAATTGTTCAAAATAAGAACGCAACATCAAAAACTTATTTGATCTCCGCTTATGTCATAATTCGATCAGGCTGATTTCAGATTTTAAGCGTAGAATTTACGGTTACGGCTGCTCCCTCTACAGGTCCCAGAGGGACCGAGTGAGCATCCTACCTCGATCCAGGTTAACGGATAGTTGTTCTTAATTTTTCACAAATTTTTTTTTCTCTAATGCTTGTTTTCACTTCCTCATGAGAAGCTGTATTAATTTTTAAAAAATATATTTTATCCATCAATGCTTCCAAGAACAACTGATTTAAGGCGATTACAAATGCGGTTGTTGAAACTAGTAAGGGATAATGATGAGAAAAATTGTAAGTTTTCAAATGAATTTAAAAACAGTTTTTTTCCTTTTTTTCTTTTGTAAATCGGGAGAAATGAATCAGTTTTTTTTTAAGTTTTCCTCGCACCACCCACTGTTCCTAAGTATTGAAGATTCCTGTTCTAGCCGTTTATAACACTTTGGCAGAAAAAACATCAATATGATGTAAAATGTTTTAAAAAAGAGAAAAATTTAAAAATTATGTTTTTTTTTAAAAAATCAAAAAATTGTAATTTTCAAAATTGAAAAAAAGTAAAAGTTAATTGCATATTACGATTCACCGTACCCAACTTAGTGGGTATAGCATTTTAAATTACCAAAAAATGTTGAAAATTGTAGATTTTATGAAGTTTTCATTTTGGCTATTTTTCCTTGTCGCCTCCACTTAAGGCACCTTTGAGCCAACTTGAGAAACTGGAACCTAAACAAGCTATACAGATAGTCTCAATGAGCCATTTTCAGCGCGATAACACGCCTGGAAGAAAAAAGAACTCCAGAAAAGAAAGAAAATTTTGAACTTAAACCTTTTTTCTTCTTCAAATGGCGATACTTAGAATAATTTTTCAGCTGAAAAGTTCAAAAAAAATCAAAAAATTCAAATTTTGAAAAATTTTTAAAAAAATCTCATCAGTCTGTTTATTGGAGTCTTCGAGGTTCTGGGAGACCTTATCTGGCGACTCACAACAAGTGGATCACTTATTTTAAAATTTTGAGAAAGGTCAAAAAAACATGTTTTTTCGACTTTTTTGACAGAATTTCGAAAGCAATATCTTGGCTAAAAACAAGAATGAGGGCCTAAAACTAGTACAAACAGTACTCCCACATAAGGTACATTAGGTTGGAAACAAAAAATTTACTCTGACTCAAAAATCGTTTTTTAACTTTATTTCTGAACAGGAAATTGAAAAGAAATCAAAAACTTAAAAATTTTTTGAAAAAAATGATTGTTTTGAAAAAGTGCCAATTTTTACTTGAAACTTTTCGTTTTAGCTAATAAAGCCAGAGCAATGCCCTTTAAGCTCAAATAAATTAATTATGCAAAGTATTTTCAAGTTTTTTCGTTAAAGCCTTTTATTTTGAAAAAGTATTCAAAAATGGGTAAAAAAAAGTCAAAAAAAATCAATTTTCTCCGATTCAAAAACCTCCACTACCATGATGATTAGTGCGTTAGATAGGACTGCTGAGATCAATTTAGACGTTCTTTCATAAGTATATCGAAATTTTTATTTATTTTTGAGAATTAGGCAAAAGAAAAACTTTTCCCAAATCGGGCAAAAAGCCCAAATTAGCCCAAACACCTGTTAAAAATTGTTGGGTCAAAAAATCACAAAAGGAAACCCCTATTCGTTTGACATTTTAGGGCCGCATGCAAAAAATTAGACCAATCTAACCTGACAATTTCGAGAATCGACTTTTTTGTCAAAATTCTCTAAAGACCAATTTAGGGAGATTACTTGTACCGGTGGGGGCCCTACCCCACCTAAAAAATTTTTGAAATGCTGGAACGCGGCCACCTAGCACCCTCAAGGTCACGTGACTTAATTTTGTTTTTGGTTTTTTCTGAAACCAAAAGAGAGCGTGGTCATGCATCGACATCACATCATGTGCTCAAGCAAATACGTGGACTTCTACGCATTCCCATTCGCAGTGCGCCCTTCGGGCGCAAATGCCAATGCTCAATTAATTTCGCCAGGTGAAAATTTTTTAAAGAAAAATTCTGATAAATTTTAACTTAAACTACCATCAAAAAACGCAAAGATTTCAAAGTGTGAAACAATCAAGTTTTTGCTAATACCGGGCATGCAGTGAGACTGATTTTGGCAAAAATAAATTGAAAAATGAAGGAAATGGAAAGAAAAAAAATTGTTCAAAATAAGAACGCAACATCAAAAACTTATTTGATCTCCGCTAAGGTCATAATTCCGATCAGGCTGATTTCATATTTTAAGCGTAGATTTTACGGTTACGGCTGCTCCCTCTACAGGTCCCAGAGGGACCGAGTGAGCATCCTACCTCGATCCAGGTTAACGGATAGTTGTTCTTAATTTTTCACAAAATTTTTTTTCACTAATGCTTGTTTTCATTTCCTCATGAGAAGCTGTATTAATTTTTAAAAAATTGATTTTATTAATCAATGCTTCCAAGAACAACTGATGTTAGGCGGTTGCAAATGCGGTTGCTGAAAACTAGTAAGGGATAATGATGAGAAAAATTGTAAGTTTTCAAATGAATTTAAAAACAGTTTTTTTCTTTTTTCTTTTGTAAATCGGAAGAAATGAATCAGTTTTTTTAAAAGTTTTCCTCGCACCAACCACTGTTCTTAAGTAATGAAGATTCCTGTTCTAGCCGTTTATAACACTTTGGCAGAAAAAACATCAATATGATGTAAAATGTTTGAAAAAAGAGAAAAATTTAAAAATTATGTTTTTTTTTAAAAATCAAAAATTTGTAATTTTCAAAATTGAAAAAAAGTGAAAATTAATTGCATATTACGATTCAGCGTACCCATTTTAGTGGGTATAGCATTTTGAATCACCAAAAAATGTTAAAAATTGTAGATTTTATAAAGTTTTCATTGTGGCTATTTTTCCTTGTCGCCTCCACTTAAGGCACCTTTGAGCCAACTTGAGAAACTGGAACCTAAACAAGCTATACAGATAGTCTGAATGAGCCATTTTCAGCGTGATAACACGCCTGGAAGAAAAAAAACTGCAGAAAAGAAAGGAAATTTTGAACTTTAACCTTTTTTCTTCTTAAAATGGCGATACTTAGAATAATTTTTCAGCTGAAAAGTTCAAAAAAAATCAAAAAATTCAAATTTTGAAAAAAATTTAAAAAAATCTCATCAGTCTGTTTATTGGAGTCTTCGAGGTTTTGGGAGACCTTATCTGGCGGCTAACAACAAGTGGATCACTTATTTGAAATTTTTGAGAAAGGTCAAAAAAACCTGTTTTTACGATTTTTTAGACAGAATTCCGAAAGCAATATCTTGGCTGAAAACAAAAATGAGGGCCTAAAAATAGTACAAACAGTACTCCCACATAAAGTACATTAGGTTGGAAACAAGAAATTGACTCTGATTCAAAAATCGTTTTATAACTTTATTTCTGAACAAAAAATTGTAAAAAAATCAAAAACTGAAAAAATTTTTGAAAAAAATGATTGTTTTGAAAAAGTGCCAATTTTCAGCTGAAACTTTTCATTTTAGCTAAAAAAGCCAGAGCAAGGCCCTTTAAGCTCAAATAAATTAATTAAGCAAATTATTTTCAAGTTTTTTCGTTAAAGGCTTTTATTTTGAAAAAGTATTCAAAAATGGGTAAAAAAAACTCAAAAAAATCAATTTTCTCAGATTCAAAAACCTCCACCACCATGATGATTAGTTCGCTAGATAGGACTGCTAAAACCAATTTAGACGTTTTTTCATAAGTATATCAAAATTTTTACTTATTTTTGAGAATTAAGCAAAATAAAAACTTTTCCCAAATTGGGCAAAAAGCCCAAATTAGCCCAAACACCTGTTAAAAATTGTTGGGTCAAAAAATCACAAAAGGAAACCCCTATTCGTTTGACATTTTAGGGCCGCATGCAAAAAATTAGACCAATCTAACCTGACAATTTCGAGAATCAACTTTTTTGTCAAAATTCTCTAAAGACCAATTTAGGGAGATTACTTGTACCGGTGGGGGCCCTACCCCACCTAAAAAATTTTTGAAATGCTGGAACGCGGCCACCTAGCACAGTCAGGTACTAGTGTTTTATTTTTGTTTTTCGTATTTTGTCAAGCCAAAAGAGAGTGTAGTCAAGCATCAACATCATGTGCTCAAGCAAATACGTGGACTTCTACGCATTCCCATTCGCAATGCGCCCTTCGGGCGCAAATGCCAATGCTCAATTAATTTTGCCAGGTGAAAATTTTTTAAAAAAAAAAACTCTGATGAATTTTAACTTAAACTACCACCAAAAACGCAAAGATTTCAAAGTGTGAATTAATCAAGTATTTGATAATACCGGGCATGCAGTGAGACTGATTTCGGCAAAATTAAAATGGAAAATGAAGGAAATGGAAAGAAAAAAATGTTCAAAATTAGAACGCATTATCAAAAACTTATTTGATCTCCGCTAATGTCATAATTCCGATCAGGCTGATTTCAGATTTTAAGCGTAGAGTTTACGGTTACGGCTGCTCCCTCTACAGGTCCCAGAGGGACCGAGTGAGCATCCTACCTCGATCCAGGATAACGGATAGTTGTTTTTAGTTTTTCACAAAATGTTTTTTCACTATTCCTTGTTTTCAATTCCTCATGAGAAGCTGTATTAACTTTCAAAAAAATTGATTTTATTAATCAATGCTTCCAAGAACAACTGATGTTAGGCGGTTACAAATGCGGTTGGTGAAAACTAGTATGGGATAATGATGACAAAATTTGTAAGTTTTCAAATGAATTTAAAAACAGTTTTTTGCTTTTTTCTTTTATAAATTGGGAGAAATGAATCACTTTTTTTTAAGTTTTCCTCGCACCACCCACTGTTCTTAAGTAATGAAGATTCCTGTTCTAGCCGTTTATTACACTTTGGCAGAAACAACATCAATAGAAGTAAAATGTTTAAAAAAAAAAAAATTAAAAATTATGTTTTTTTTTTTAAAAAGTCAAAAATTTGTAATTTTCAAAATTGAAAAAAAGTGAAAATTAATTGCGTATTACGATTCAGCGTACCCAACTTAGTGGGTCTAGCATTTTAAATTACCAAAAAATGTTAAAAATTGTAGATTTTATGAAGTTTTCATTCTGGCTATGTTTCCTTGTCGCCTCCACTTAAGGCACCTTTGAGCCAACTTGAGAAACTGGAACCTAAACAAGCTAAGCAGATAGTCTGAATGAGCCATTTTTAGCTTGATAACACGCCTGGAAGAAAAAAAAATCCAGAAAAGAAAGAAATTTTTGAACTTTAACCTTTTTTTCTTCTTCAAATGGCGATACTTAGAATAATTTTTCAGCTGAAAAGTTCAAAAAAAATCGAAAAATTCGAATTTTGAAAAATTTTTAAAAAAATCTCATCAGTCTGTTCATTGGAGTCTTCGAAGTTTTTGGAGACCTTATCTGGCGACTAACAACAAGTGGATCACTTATTTTAAAATTTTGAGAAAGGACAAAAAAACATGTTTTTTCGACTTTTTTCACAGAATTCCGAAAGCAATATCTTGGCTAAAAACAAGAATGAGGGCCTAAAATTAGTACAAACAGTACTCCCACATAAGGTACATTAGGATGGAAACAAAAAATTTACTCTGACTCAATAATCGTTTTTTAACTTTATTTCTGAACAAGAAATTGAAAAGAAATCAAAAACTTAAAATTTTTTTGAAAAAAATGATTTTTTTTAAAAAGTGCCAATTTTTAGCTGAAACTTTTCATTTTAGCTAAGAAAACCAGAGCAATGCCCTTTAAGCTCAATTAAATTAATATAGCAAATTGTTTTCAAGTTTTTTCGTTAAAAGCTTTCATTTTGAAAGAGTAGTCAAAATTGGGTAAAAAAAATTAAAAAAAATCAATTTTCTCAGATTCAAAAACCTCCACCACCATGATAATTAGTTCGTTAGATAGGACTCCTAAGATCAATTTAGACTTATTTTCATAAAAATATCAAAATTTTTACTTATTTTTGAGAATTAAGCAAAATAAAAATTTTTCCCAAATTGGGCAAAAAGCCCAAATTAGCCCAAACACCTGTTAAAAATTGTTGGGTCAAAAAATCACAAAAGGAAACCCCTATTCGTTTGACATTTTAGGGCTGCATGCAAAAAATTAGACCAATCTAACCTGACAATTTCGAGAATCAACTTTTTTGTCAAAATTCTCTAAAGACCAATTTAGGGAGATTACTTGTACCGGTGGGGGCCCTACCCCACCTAAAAAATTTTTGAAATGCTGGAACGCGGCCACCTAGCACAATCAGGTACTAGTGGTTGATGTTTGTTTTTCGTATTTTGTCAAACCAAAAGAGAGCGTGGTCATGCATCGACATAATGTGCTCAAGCAAATACGTGGACTTCTACGCATTCCCATTCGCAATGTGCCCTTCGGGCGCAAATGCCAATGCTCAATTAATTTTGTCAGGTGAAAATTTTGTAAAGAAAAATTCTGATGAATTTTAACTTAAACTACCACCAAGAAACGCAAAGAGTTCAAAGTGTGAAACAATCAAGTTTTTGCTACTACTGGGCATGCAGTGAGACTAATTTCGGCAAAAATAAAATGGAAAATGAAGGAAATGGAAAGAAAAAAATTGTTCAAAATTAGAACGCAATTTCAAAAACTTATTTGATCTCCGCCAATGTCATAATTCCGATCAGGCTAATTTCAGATTTTGAGCGTAGAGTTTAAGGTTACGGCTGCTCCCTCTACAGGTCCCAGAGGGACCGAGTGAGCATCCTACGTCGATCCAGGATAACGGATAGTTGCTTTTAATTTTTCACAAAATCTTTTTTCACTAATGCTTGTTTTCAATTCCTCATGAGAAGCTGTATAAATTTTTAAAAAAATTGATTTTATTAATCAATGCTTGCAAGAACAACTGATGTTAGGCAGTTATAAATGCGGTTGGTGAAAACTAGTAAGGGATAATGATGAGAAAAAATGTAAGTTTTCAACTGAATTTAAAAACATTTTTTTTCTTTTTTTTGTAAATCGGGAGAAATAAATCAGTTTTTTTTTTAAGTTTTCCTCGCACCATCCACTGTTCTTAAGTAATGAAGATTCCTGTTCTAGCCGTTTATAATACTTTGGCAGGAAAAACATCAATATGATGTAAAATGTTTTAAAAAAGAGAAAAATTTAAAAATTATGTTTCTTTTTTAAAAATCAAAAAATTTGTAATTTTCAAAATTGAAAAAAAGTGAAAATTAATTGCATATTACGATTCAGCGTACCCAACTTAGTGGGTCTAGCATTTCAAATTACCAAAAAATGTTGAAAATTGTAGATTTTATGAAGTTTTCATTTTGGCTATTTTTCCTTGTTGCCTCCACTTAAGGCACCTTTGAGCCAACTTGAGAAACTGGAACCTAAACAAGCTATACAGATAGTCTGAATAAGCCATTTTCAGCTTGATAACACGCCTGGAAGAAAAAAAAACTCCAGAAAAGAAAGAAAATTTTGAACTTTAACCTTTTTTCTTCTTCAAATGGCGATATTTAGAAAAATTTTTCAGCTGAAAAGTTCAAAAAAAATCAAAAAATTCAAATTTTGAAAAAATTTTAAAAAAATCTCAACATTCTGTTTATTGGAGTCTTCGAGGTTTTGGGAGACCTTATCTGACGGCTAACAACAAGTGGATCACTTATTTTAAAATTTTGAGAAAGGTCAAAAAAACATGTTTTTTCTATTTTTTTGACAGAATTCCGGAAGCAATATCTTGGCTAAAAACAAAAATGAGGGCCTAAAAACAGTACAAACAGTACTCCCACATCAGGTACATTAGGTTGGAAACAAAAAAATTATTCTGACTTAAAAATCGTTTTTTAACTTTATTTCTGAACAAGAAATTGAAAAGAAATCTAAAACTTAAAAATTTTTTGAAAAAAATGATTGTTTTGAAAAAGTGCCAATTTTTAGCTGAAACTTTTTATTTAAGCTAATAAAGCCAGAGCAATGCCCTTTAAGCTCAAATAAATTAATTAAGCAAATTATTTTCAAGTTTTTTCGTTAAAGGCTTTTATTTTGAAAAAGTATTCAAAAATGGGTAAAAAAAGTCAAAAAAATCAATTTTCTCCGATTCAAAAACCTCCACTACCATGATGATTTGTTCGTTAGATAGGACTGCTGAGATCACGTTAGACTTACTTTCATAAAAATATCAAAATTTTTACTTATTTTTGAGAATTAGGCAAAATAAAAACTTTTCCCAAATTGGGCAAAAAGCCCAAATTAGCCCAAACACCTGTTAAAAATTGTTCGGTCAAAAAATCACAAAAGGAAACCCCTATTCGTTTGACATTTTAGGGCCGCATGCAAAAAATTAGACCAATCTAACCTGACAATTTCGAGAATCGACTTTTTTGTCAAAATTCTCTAAAGACCAATTTAGGGAGATTACTTGTACCGGTGGGGGCCCTACCCCACCTAAAAAATTTTTGAAATGCTGGAACGCGGCCACCTAGCACAATCAGGTACTAGTGGCTTGATTTTGGTTTTTAATATTGTCTGGAACCAAAAGAGAGTGTCGTCAAGCATCGACATCATGTGGTCAAGCAAATACGTGGACTTCTACGCATTCCCATTAGCAATGCGCCCTTCGGGCGCAAATGCCAATGCTCAACTAATTTTGCCAGGTGAAAAAATTTGTTTAAAGAAAAATTCTGATAAATTTTAATTTAAACTATCACCAAAAAACGCAAAGATTTCAAAGTGTGAAACAATCAAATTTTGGCCAATACCGGGCTTGCAATGAGACTGATGTTGGCAAAAGTAAAATAGAAAATGAAGAAAATGGAAAGAAAAAAATTGTTGAAAATAAGAACGCAACATCAAAAACTTATTTGATCTCCGCTCAAATCATAATTCAGATCAGGCTGATTTCAGATTTTAAGCGTAGAATCTACGGTTACGGCTGCTCCCTCTACAGGTCCCAGAGGGACCGAGTGAGCATCCTACCTCGATCCAGGTTAACGGATAGTTGTTCTTAATTTTTCACAAAATTTTTTTACACTAATGCTTGTTTCCAATTCCTCATGAGAAGCTGTATTATTTTTTAAAAAATTGATTTTATTAATCAATGCTTCCAAGAACAACTGATGTTAGGCGGTTATAAATGCGGTTGTTGAAAACTAGTAAGGGATAATGATGAGAAAAATTGTAAGTTTTCAAATGAATTGAAAAACGGTTTTTTTCCTTTTTTTCTTTTGTAAATCGGTAGAAATGAATCATTTTTTTTTCAAGTTTTCCTCGCACCACCCACTGTTCTTAAGTAATGAAGATTCCTTCTCTAGCCGTATATAACACTTTGGCAGAAAAAACATCAATATGATATAAAATGTTTTAAAAAAGAGAAAAAATTAAAAATTATGTTTTTTTTTAAAAATCAAAAAATTTGTAATTTTCAAAATTGAAAAAAAGTGAAAACTAATTGCATATTACAATTCAGCGTACCCAACTTAGTGGGTCTAGCATTTTAAATTACCAAAAAATGTTGAAAATTGTAGATTTTATGAAGTTTTCATTTTGGCTATTTTTCCTTTTCGCCACCACTTAAGGCACCTTTGAGCCAACTTGAGAAACTGGAACCTAAACAAGCTATACAGATAATCTGAATGAGCCATTTTCAGCGTGATAACACCCCTGGAAGAAAAAAAACTGCAGAAAAGAAAAGGAATTTTGAACTTTAACCTTTTTTCTTCTTCAAATGGCGATACTTAGAATAATTTTTCAGCTGAAAAGTTCAAAAAAAATCAAAAAATTCAAATTTTGAAAAAATTTGTAAAAAAATCTCATCAGTCTGTTTATTGGAGTCTTCGAGGTTTTGGGAGACCTTATCTGGCGGCTAACAACAAGTGGGTCACTTATTTTAAAAATTAGAGAAAGGTCAAAAAAACATGTTTTTTCGGTTTTTTTGACAGAATTCCTAAAGCGATATCTTGGCTAAAAACAAAAATGAGGGCCTAAAATTAGTACAAACAGTACTCTCACATAAGGTACATTAGGTTGGAAACAAAAAATTGACTCTGACTCAAAAATCGTTTTTTAACTTTATTTCTGAACAAAAAATTGTAAAAAAATCAAAAAGTTAAAATTTTTTTGAAAAAAATGATTGTTTTGAAAAAGTGCCAATTTTTAGCTGAAACTTTTCATTTTAGCTAATAAAGCCAAAGCAATGCCCTTTAAGCTCAAATAAATTAATTAAGCAGATTATTTTCAAGTTTTTTCGTTAAAGGCTTTTATTTTGAAAAGTTAGTCAAAAATGGGTTAAAAAAAGTCAAAAAAATTAATTTTCTCAGATTGAAAAACCTCCACTGCCATGATGATTAGTTCGATCGATAGGACTACTGAGATCAATTTAGACGTATTTTCATAAGTATATCAAAATTTTTATTTATTTTTGAGAATTAAGCAAAATAAAAACTTTTCCCAAATTGGGCAAAAAGCCCAAATTAGCCCAAACACCTGTTAAAAATTGTTGGGTCAAAAAGTCACAAAAGGAAACCCCTATTCGTTTGACATTTTAGGGCCGCATGCAAAAAATTAGACCAATCTAACCTGACAATTTTGAGAATCGACTTTTTTGCAAAATTTCTCTATAGTCCATTTGAGGGATATTACTTGTACCGGTGGGGGCCCCTACCCCACCTCAAAAAATTTTGTAATGCTGGAACGCGGCCACCTAGCACCCTCAAGGTCACGTGTTGGATTTTTGTTTTTGGTATTTTCTGAAAACAAAAGAGAGCGTGGTCATGCATCGACATCATGTGCTCAAGCAAATACGTGGACTTCTACGCATTCCCATTCGCAATGCGCCCTTCGGGCGCAAATGCCAATGCTCAATTAATTTTGCCAGGTGAAAATTTTTTAAAGAAAAATTCTGATGAATTTTAAGTTAAACTACCACCAAAAAACGCAAAGTTTTCAAAGTGTGAAACAATCAAGTTTTTGCTAATACCGGGCATGCAGAGAGACTGGTTTCGGCAAAAATAAAATGGAAAATGAAGGAAATGGAAAGAAAAAAATTGTTCAAAATAAGAACGCATTATGAAAAACTTATTTGATCTCCGCTAATGTCATAATTCCGATCAGGCTGATTTCAGATTTTAAGCGTAGGGTTTACAGTTACGGCTGCTCTCTCTACAGGTCCCAGAGGGACCGAGTGAGCATCCTACCTCGATCCAGGATAACGGATAGTTGTTTTTAGTTTTTCACAATTTTTTTTTCACTAATGCTTGTTTTCACTTCCTCATGAGAAGCTGTATAAATTTTTAGAAAAACTGATTTTAATAATCAATGCTTCCAAGAATAACTGATGTAAGGCGGTTACAAATGCGGTTGGTGAAAAGTAGTAAGGGATAATGATGAGAAAAATTGCAAGTTTTCAAATGAATTTAAAAACAGTTTTTTTTCTTTTTTCTTTTGTAAATTGGGAGAAATGAATCAGTTTTTTTTTTGTTTTCCTTGCACCACCCATTGTTCTTAAGTAATGAAGATTCCTGTTCTAGCCGTTTATAACACTTTGGCAGAAACAACATCAATATGATGTAAAATGTTTTAAAAAAGAGAAAAAATTAAAAATTATGTTTTTTTTTTTAAAATCAAAATTTAGTTATTTTCAAAAATGTAAAAAAGTGAAAAACAATTGCATATTACGATTCACCGTACCCAAATTAGTGGGTCTAGTATTTTAAATTATCAAAAAATGTTGAAAATTGTGGATTTTATGAAGTTTTCATTCTGGCTATTTTTCCTTGTTGCCTCCACTTAAGGCACCTTTGAGCCAACTTGAGAAACTGGAACCTAAACAAGCTATAAAGATAGTCTGAATGAGCCATTTTCAGCGTGATAACACGCCTGGAAGAATAAAAAAATCCAGAAACGAAAGAAAATTTTGAACTTTAACCGTTTTTCTTCTTCAAATGGCGATACTTAGAATAATTTTTCAGCTGAAAAGTTCAAAAAAAATCAAAAAATTCAAATTTTGAAGAAATTTAAAAAAATCTCATCAGTCTGTTCATTGGAGTCTTCGAGGTTTTGATAGACCTTATCTGGCGGCTAACAACTAAAGGATCACTTATTTTAAAAATTTGAGAAAGATCAAAAAAACATGTTTTTTCGATTTTTTTGACAGAATTCCGAAAGCGATATCTTGGCTAAAAACAAAATTGAGGGCCTAAAATTAGTAAAAAAAGTACTCCCACACAAAGTACATTAGGTTGGAAACAAAAAAAAGACTCTGACTCAAAAATCGTTTTTTAACTTTATTTCTGAACAAAAAATTGTAAAAAAATCAAAAAGTTAAATTTTTTTTGAAAAAAATGATTTTTTTGAAAAAGTGCCAATTTTTAGCTGAAACTTTTCATTTTAGCTAAGAAAGCCAGAGCAATGCCCTTTAAGCTCAAATAAATTAATTAACCAAACTGTTTTCAAGTTTTTTCGTTAAAGGCTTTTATTTTGAAAAAGTATTCAAAAATGGGTAAAAAAAAGTCAAAAAAATCATTTTTCTCCGATTCAAAAACCTCCACTACCATGATGATTAGTGCGTTAGATAGGACTGCTGAGATCAATTTAGACGTTCTTTCATAAGTATATCGAATTTTTTACTTATTTTTGAGAATTAAGCAAAATAAAAACTTTTCCCAAATTGGGCAAAAAGCCCAAATTAGCCCAAACACCTGTTAAAAATTGTTGGGTCAAAAAATCACAAAAGGAAACCCCTATTCGTTTGACATTTTAGGGCCGCATGCAAAAAATTAGACCAATCTAACCTGACAATTTCGAGAATCGACTTTTTTGTCAAAATTCTCTAAAGACCAATTTAGGGAGATTACTTGTACCGGTGGGGGCCCTACCCCACCTAAAAAATTTTTGAAATGCTGGAACGCGGCCACCTAGCACCCTCAAGGTCACGTGACTTAATTTTGTTTTTGGTATTTTCTGAAACCAAAAGAGAGCGTGGTCATGCATCATGCATCGACATCATGTGCTCAAGCAAATACGTGGACTTCTACGCATTCCCATACGCATTCCCATTCGCATTAATTTCGCCAGGTGAAAATTTTTTAAAGAAAAATTCTGATAAATTTTAACTTAAACTACCATCAAAAAACGCAAAGATTTCAAAGTGTGAAACAATCAAGTTTTTGCTATTACCGGGCATGTAGTGAGACTGAATCCGGCAAAAATAAATTGAAAAATGAAGGAAATGGAAAGAAAAAAATTGTTCAAAATAAGAACGCAACATCAAAAACTTATTTGATCTCCGCTAAGGTCATAATTCTGATCAGGCTGATTTCAGATTTTAAGCGTACAATTTACGGTTACGGCTGCTCCCTCTACAGGTCCCAGAGGGACCGAGTGAGCATCCTACCTCGATCCAGGTTAACGGATAGTTGTTCTTAATTTTTCCAAAAATTTTTTTTCACTAATGCTTGTTTTCATTTCCTGATGAGAAGCTGTATTAATTTTAAAAAAATTGATTTTATTAATCAATGCTTCCAAGAACAACTGATGTTAGGTGGTTGCAAATGCGGTTGCTGAAAACTAGTAAGGGATAATGATGAGAAAAATTGTAAGTTTTCAAATGAATTTAAAAACAGTTTTTTTCTTTTTTTTCTTTTTGTAAATCGGGAGAAATGAATCATTTTTTTTAAAGTTTTCCTCGCACCAACCACTGTTCTTAAGTAATGAAGATTCCTGTTCTAGCCGTTTATAACACTTTGGCAGAAAAAACATCAATATGATGTAAAATGTTTTAAAAAAGAGAAAAATTTAAAAATTATGTTTTTTTTTAAAAATCAAAAATTTGTAATTTTCAAAATTGAAAAAAAGTGAAAATTAATTGCATATTACGACTCAGCGTACCCATTTTAGTGGGTATAGCATTTTGAATCACCAAAAAATGTTAAAAATTGTAGATTTTATGAAGTTTTCATTTTGGCTATTTTTCCTTGTCGCCTCCACTTAAGGCACCTTTGAGCCAACTTGAGAAACTGGAACCTAAACAAGCTATACAGATAGTCTGAATGAGCCATTTTCAGCGTGATAACACGCTTGGAAGAAAAAAAAAACTGCAGAAAAGAAAGGAAATTTTGAACTTTAACCTTTTTTCTTCTTCAAATGGCGATACTTAGAATAATTTTTCAGCTGAAAAGTTCAAAAAAAATCAAAAAATTCAAATTTTGAAAAAATTTTAAAAAAATCTCATCAGTCTGTTTATTGGAGTCTTCGAGGTTTTGGGAGACCTTATCTGGCGGCTAACAACAAGTGGATCACTTATTTTAAATTTTTGAGAAAGGTCAAAAAAACCTGTTTTTACGATTTTTTAGACAGAATTCCGAAAGCAATATCTTGGCTAAAAACAAAAATGAGGGCCTAAAAATAGTACAAACAGTACTCCCACATAAAGTACATTAGGTTGGAAAGAAGAAATTGACTCTGATTCAAAAATCGTTTTATAACTTTATTTCTGAACAAAAAATTGTAAAAAAATCAAAAACTGAAAAATTTTTTGAAAAAAATGATTGTTTTGAAAAAGTGCCAATTTTCAGCTGAAACTTTTCAGTTTATCTTAAAAAGCCAGAGCAAGGCCCTTTAAGCTCAAATAAATTAATTAAGCAAATTATTTTCAAGTTTTTTCGTTAAAGGCTTTTATTTTGAAAAAGTATTCAAAAATGGGTAAAAAAAAGTCAAAAAAATCAATTTTCTCAGATTCAAAAACCTTCACCACCATGATGATTAGTTCGCTAGATAGGACTGCTGAAACCAATTTATACGTATTTTCATAAGTATATCAAAATTTTTTTTTATTTTTGAGAATTAAGCAAAATAAAAACTTTTCCCAAATTGGGCAAAAAGCCCAAATTAGCCCAAACACCTGTTAAAAATTGTTGGGTCGAAAAATCACAAAAGGAAACCCCTATTTGTTTGACATTTTAGGGCCGCATGCAAAAAATTAGACCAATCTAACCTGACAATTTCGAGAATCAACTTTTTTGTCAAAATTCTCTAAAGACCAATTTAGGGAGATTACTTGTACCGGTGGGGGCCCTACCCCACCTAAAAAATTTTTGAAATGCTGGAACGCGGCCACCTAGCACCCTCAAGGTCAAGTGACTTACTTTTGTTTTTGGTTTTTTCTGAAACCAAAAGCAAGCATGGTCATGCATCGACATCATGTGCTCAAGCAAATACGTGGACTTCTACGCATTCCCATTCGCAATGCGCCCATCGGGCTCAAATGCCAATGCTCAATTAATTTTGCCAGGTGAAAAAAAAATTATTTAAAAAGTTCTGCTAAAATTTATTTTAAACTACCACCAAAAAACGCAAAGATTTCAAAGTGTGAAACAATCAATTTTTGGCTATTACCGGGCATGCAGTGAGACTGATTTTGGCAAAAATAAAATGGAAAATGAAGGAAATGGAAGGAAAAAATTGTTCAAAATAAGAACGCAACATCAAAAACTTATTTGATCTCCGCTTATGTCATAATTCGATCAGGCTGATTTCAGATTTTAAGCGTAGAATTTACGGTTACGGCTGCTCCCTCTACAGGTCCCAGAGGGACCGAGTGAGCATCCTACCTCGATCCAGGTTAACGGATAGTTGTTCTTAATTTTTCACAAATTTTTTTTTCTCTAATGCTTGTTTTCACTTCCTCATGAGAAGCTGTATTAATTTTTAAAAAATATATTTTATCCATCAATGCTTCCAAGAACAACTGATTTAAGGCGATTACAAATGCGGTTGTTGAAACTAGTAAGGGATAATGATGAGAAAAATTGTAAGTTTTCAAATGAATTTAAAAACAGTTTTTTTCCTTTTTTTCTTTTGTAAATCGGGAGAAATGAATCAGTTTTTTTTTAAGTTTTCCTCGCACCACCCACTGTTCCTAAGTATTGAAGATTCCTGTTCTAGCCGTTTATAACACTTTGGCAGAAAAAACATCAATATGATGTAAAATGTTTTAAAAAAGAGAAAAATTTAAAAATTATGTTTTTTTTTAAAAAATCAAAAAATTGTAATTTTCAAAATTGAAAAAAAGTAAAAGTTAATTGCATATTACGATTCACCGTACCCAACTTAGTGGGTATAGCATTTTAAATTACCAAAAAATGTTGAAAATTGTAGATTTTATGAAGTTTTCATTTTGGCTATTTTTCCTTGTCGCCTCCACTTAAGGCACCTTTGAGCCAACTTGAGAAACTGGAACCTAAACAAGCTATACAGATAGTCTCAATGAGCCATTTTCAGCGCGATAACACGCCTGGAAGAAAAAAGAACTCCAGAAAAGAAAGAAAATTTTGAACTTAAACCTTTTTTCTTCTTCAAATGGCGATACTTAGAATAATTTTTCAGCTGAAAAGTTCAAAAAAAATCAAAAAATTCAAATTTTGAAAAATTTTTAAAAAAATCTCATCAGTCTGTTTATTGGAGTCTTCGAGGTTCTGGGAGACCTTATCTGGCGACTCACAACAAGTGGATCACTTATTTTAAAATTTTGAGAAAGGTCAAAAAAACATGTTTTTTCGACTTTTTTGACAGAATTTCGAAAGCAATATCTTGGCTAAAAACAAGAATGAGGGCCTAAAACTAGTACAAACAGTACTCCCACATAAGGTACATTAGGTTGGAAACAAAAAATTTACTCTGACTCAAAAATCGTTTTTTAACTTTATTTCTGAACAGGAAATTGAAAAGAAATCAAAAACTTAAAAATTTTTTGAAAAAAATGATTGTTTTGAAAAAGTGCCAATTTTTACTTGAAACTTTTCGTTTTAGCTAATAAAGCCAGAGCAATGCCCTTTAAGCTCAAATAAATTAATTATGCAAAGTATTTTCAAGTTTTTTCGTTAAAGCCTTTTATTTTGAAAAAGTATTCAAAAATGGGTAAAAAAAAGTCAAAAAAAATCAATTTTCTCCGATTCAAAAACCTCCACTACCATGATGATTAGTGCGTTAGATAGGACTGCTGAGATCAATTTAGACGTTCTTTCATAAGTATATCGAAATTTTTATTTATTTTTGAGAATTAGGCAAAAGAAAAACTTTTCCCAAATCGGGCAAAAAGCCCAAATTAGCCCAAACACCTGTTAAAAATTGTTGGGTCAAAAAATCACAAAAGGAAACCCCTATTCGTTTGACATTTTAGGGCCGCATGCAAAAAATTAGACCAATCTAACCTGACAATTTCGAGAATCGACTTTTTTGTCAAAATTCTCTAAAGACCAATTTAGGGAGATTACTTGTACCGGTGGGGGCCCTACCCCACCTAAAAAATTTTTGAAATGCTGGAACGCGGCCACCTAGCACCCTCAAGGTCACGTGACTTATTTTTGTTTTTCGTATTTTCTGAAACCAAAAGAGAGCGTGGTCATGCATCGACATCTTGAGCTCAAGCAAATACGTGTACTTCTACGCATTCCCATTAGCAATGCGCCCTTCGGGCGCAAATGCCAATGCTCAATTAATTTTGCCTGGTGAAAAAATAAATTAATTAAAAAGTTCTCCTAAACTTTATTTTCAACTACCACCAAAAAACGCAAAGATTTCAAGGTGTAAAACTATCAAATTTTGGCCAATACCGGGCTTGCAATGAGACTGATGTTGGCAAAAGTAAAATAGAAAATGAAGAAAATGGAAAGAAAAAAATTGTTGAAAATAAGAACGCAACATCAAAAACTTATTTGATCTCCGCTCAAATCATAACTCAGATCAGGCTGATTTCAGATTTTAAGCGTAGAATTTACGGTTACGGCTGCTCCCTCTACAGGTCCCAGAGGGACCGAGTGAGCATCCTACCTCGATCCAGGTTAACGGATAGTTGTTCTTAATTTTTCACAAAATTTTTTTACACTAATGCTTGTTTTCAATTCCTCATGAGAAGCTGTATTAATTTTTAAAAAATTGATTTTATTAATCAATGCTTCCAAGAACAACTGATGTTAGGCGGTTACAAATGCGGTTGTTGAAAACTAGTAAGGGATAATGATGAGAAAAATTGTAAGTTTTCAAATGAATTGGAAAACGGTTTTTTTTCCTTTTTTTCTTTTGTAAATCGGTAGAAATGAATCATTTTTTTTTCAAGTTTTCCTCGCACCACCCACTGTTCTTAAGTAATGAAGATTCCTTCTCTAGCCGTTTATAACACTTTGGCAGAAAAAACATCAATATGATGTAAAATGTTTTAAAAAAGAGAAAAAATTAAAAATTATGTTTTTTTTTTAAAATCAAAAAATTTGTAATTTTCAAAATTGAAAAAAAATGAAAATTAATTGCATATTACGATTCAGCGTACCCAACTTAGTGGGTCTAGCATTTTAAATTACCAAAAAATGTTGAAAATTGTAGATTTTATGAAGTTTTCATTTTGGCTATTTTTCCTTTTCGCCTCCACTTAAGGCACCTTTGAGCCAACTTGAGAAACTGGAACCTAAACAAGCTATACAGATAGTCTGAATGAGCCATTTTCAGCGTGATAACACCCCTGGAAGAAAAAAAACTGCAGAAAAGAAAGGGAATTTTGAACTTTAACCTTTTTTCTTCTTCAAATGGCGATACTTAGAATAATTTTTCAGCTGAAAAGTTCAAAAAAAATCAAAAAATTCAAATTTTGAAAAAATTTGTAAAAAATCTCATCAGTCTGTTTATTGGAGTCTTCGAGGTTTTGGGAGACCTTATCTGGCGGCTAACAACAAGTGGGTCACTTATTTTAAAAATTAGAGAAAGGTCAAAAAAACATGTTTTTTCGGTTTTTTTGACAGAATTCCTAAAGCGATATCTTGGCTAAAAACAAAAATGAGGGCCTAAAATTAGTACAAACAGTACTCTCACATAAGGTACATTAGGTTGGAAACAAAAAATTGACTCTGACTCAAAAATCGTTTGTTAACTTTATTTCTGAACAAAAAATTGTAAAAAAATCAAAAAGTTAAAATTTTTTTGAAAAAAATGATTGTTTTGAAAAAGTGCCAATTTTTAGCTGAAACTTTTCATTTTAGCTAATAAAGCCAAAGCAATGCCCTTTAAGCTCAAATAAATTAATTAAGCAGATTATTTTCAAATTTTTTCGTTAAAGGCTTTTATTTTGAAAAGTTAGTCAAAAATGGGTTAAAAAAAGTCAAAAAAATAAATTTTCTCAAATTCAAAAACCTCCACCACCATGATGATTAGTTCGTTAGATAGGACTGCTGAGATCAATTTAGACGTATTTTCATAAGCATATCAAAATTTTTACTTATTTTTGAGAATTAAGCAAAATAAAAACTTTTCCCAAATTGGGCAAAATGCCCAAATTAGCCCAAACACCTGTTAAAAATTGTTGGGTCAAAAAGTCACAAAAGGAAACCCCTATTCGTTTGCCATTTTAGGGCCGCATGCAAAAAATTAGACCAATCTAACCTGACAATTTCGAGAATCGACTTTTTTGCAAAATTTCTCTATAGTCCATTTGAGGGATATTACTTGTACCGGTGGGGGCCCCTACCCCACCTCAAAAAAATTTGTAATGCTGGAACGCGGCCACCTAGCACAATCAGGTACTAGTGGTGGATGCTTGTTTTTCGTATTTTGTCAAACCAAAACAGAGCGTGGTCATGCATCGACATCATGTGCTCAAGCAAATACGTGGACTTCTACGCATTCCCATTCGCAATGTGCCCTTCGGGCGCAAATGCCAATGCTCAATTAATTTTGCCAGGTGAAAATTTTTTAAAGAAAAATTCTGATAAATTTTAATTTAAACTACCACCAAAAAACGCAAAGATTTCAAAGTGTAAAACAATCAAATTTTTGCCAATACCGGGCTTGCAATGAGACTGATGTTGGCAAAAGTAAAATAGAAAATGTAGAAAATGGAAAGAAAAAAATTGTTCAAAATAAGAACGCAACATCAAAAACTTATTTGATCTCCGCTCAAATCATAATTCAGATCAGGCTGATTTCAGATTTTAAGCGTAGAATTTACGGTTACGGCTGCTCCCTCTACAGGTCCCAGAGGGACCGAGTGAGCATCCTACCTCGATCCAGGTTAACGGATAGTTGTTCTTAATTTTTCACAAATTTTTTTTTCTCTAATGCTTGTTTTCACTTCCTCATGAGAAGCTGTATTAATTTTTAAAAAAACTATTTTATCCATCAATGCTTCCAAGAACAACTGATGTTAGGCGGTTACAAATGCGGTTGTTGAAAACTAGTAAGGGATAATGATGAGAAAAATTGAAAGTTTTCAAATGAATTGAAAAACTGTTTTTTTCTTTTTTTCTTTTGTAAATCGGTAGAAATGAATCATTTTTTTTCAAGTTTTCCTCGCACCACCCACTGTTCTTAAGTAATGAAGATTCCTTCTCTAGCCGTTTATAACACTTTGGCAGAAAAAACATCAATTTGATGTAAAATGTTTTAAAAAAGAGAAAAATTTAAAAATTATGTTTTTTTTTAAAAATCAAAAAATTTGTTATTTTCAAAATTGAAAAAAAGTGAAAATTAATTGCATATTACGATTCAACGTACCCAACTTAGTGGGTCTAGCATTTTAAATTACCAAAAAATGTTGAAAATTGTAGATTTTATGAAGTTTTCATTTTGGCTATTTTTCCTTTTCGCCTCCACTTAAGGCACCTTTGAGCCAACTTGAGAAACTGGAACCTAAACAAGCTATACAGATAGTCTGAATGAGCCATTTTCAGCGTGATAACACCCCTGGAAGAAAAAAAACTGCAGAAAAGAAAGGGAATTTTGAACTTTAACCTTTTTTCTTCTTCAAATGGCAATACTTAGAATAATTTTTCAGCTGAAAAGTTCAAAAAAAATCAAAAAATTCAAATTTTGAAAAAATTTTAAAAAAATCTCATCATTCTGTTTATTGGAGTCTTCGAGGTTTTGGGAGACTTTATCTGGCGGCTAACAACAAGTAGATCACTTATTTTAAAATTTTGAGAAAGGTCAAAAAAACATGTTTTTTCGATTTTTTTGACAGAATTCCGGAAGCAATATCTTGGCTAAAAACAAAAATGAGGGCCTAAAAACAGTACAAACAGTACTCCCACATCAGGTACATTAGGTTGGAAACAAAAAAATTATTCTGACTCAAAAATCGTTTTTTAACTTTATTTCTGAACAAGAAATTGAAAAGAAATCTAAAACTTAAAAATTTTTTGAAAAAAATGATTGTTTTGAAAAAGTGCCAATTTTTAGCTGAAATTTTTTATTTTAGCTAATAAAGCCAGAGCAATGCCCTTTAAGCTCAAATAAATTAATTAGGCAAATTATTTTCAAGTTTTTTCGTTAAAGGCTTTTATTTTGAAAAAGTATTCAAAAATGGGTAAAAAAAAGTCAAAAAAATCAATTTTCTCAGATTCAAAAACCTCCACCACCATGATGATTAGTTCGCTAGATAGGACTGCTAAAACCAATTTAGACGTATTTCCATAAGTATATCAAAATTTTTACTTATTTTTGAGAATTAAGCAAAATAAAAACTTTTCCCAAATTGGGCAAAAAGCCCAAATTAGCCCAAACACCTGTTAAAAATTGTTGGGTCAAAAAATCACAAAAAGAAACCCCTATTCGTTTGACATTTTAGGGCCGCATGCAAAAAATTAGACCAATCTAACCTGACAATTTCGAGAATCGACTTTTTTGTCAAAATTCTCTAAAGACCAATTTAGGGAGATTACTTGTACCGGTGGGGGCCCTACCCCACCTAAAAAATTTTTGAAATGCTGGAACGCGGCCACCTAGTTGTCACTGTGGCCCCGCTGTATTTTTGACTTTTGAGGAGAAGGTTCCGCGGGGGGCGGAGCAGGGGAACGCTTAACGCACTCGCAAAAGGAGCACCCTTCGGGTGCTCTTTTTTGCTCGAAAGTTTTCTGAAACGGTATCTGATGAACTTTGTAAGGTGTCACAAAAGCAACAACTCAAAACGTTCTGTATGTGATTAGAAAAGGTCAAAAAAAATTCTCATACTTTCAATGATTGAATCTACACCTGATCAGTCTCTAGAGAACTCTAAACCAAAGTAACTTTTGTTTTTCAGTGATTCATGAAGAGGACCGTTCCAACGAAAACAAGTTTTCGGAAACAGTCCTCATATTTTTTTTCGAGCCCATTGTCAAGTACGTGAACTTTCAATTGTGACTTATAGCTGAATTGGACTTGGAATTTGTCCCAAAAAGGTTAAGTTTGTCTCAAATTGATTAGAAGCAAAAGAAAAAAAAACATTTTTTTTATTTGGAAAAAAAAGTTGAGTCAGAAACGTGAAAAAATCCTTTTTTCAAAAGTCATAAAAAGTAGCTCCAATATTCTTAAATCACTAGGCTACAATATAAGATCCTGTTTAGGATGGTTTCCATGACCAAAGCCGTAAAATTTCCATATTTAGAGAAAAGGCAAAAAAAAAACAACTTTTTGGTTAACTCAAAAAGGTAGATAAATCGGGTAAAGTCGTCTTCAATCCTATAGGATCGAAAAGTGATCTATATAGAGTATATATGTAGTGTCCTTGTTAGGTCGCATGCAAAAAAAATAGAATTTTTTTTGTTTGCCACTTCCGAAATTAAGACTTTTTTTTCGAAATTTGGCCATTTTTATTTGTAGTAAAATAGTAGTAAAATAGCCGAGAAAAAAAATTGTAAAAACCATAATTTTTATTCAATTTTGACGTTTAAATACTCTATACCTACTAAAATGGCTATGGCAAGCTCAAATAAGCCATCAAAATTCATTTTTTCTCACTTTTTAAAAATTTTGTTTTTTTGATATACAATGTTGAGTCAGAAACGTGAAAAATCAATTTTTTTCAAAAAGTCAAAATAAAGTGTTCCAATCAATTTGTTTCACTAAAACACACTTTATGAACCTGTTCAGAATGGTTTTTTGGGTTGAAGCCGAAAATTCACCTATTTTGAGAAAAATGGAAAAAACACCTTTTTAGTTACAAAAAAACCATCATTTTTGTTGCAGTTTTTGAAAAAACTCAAATTTTTGAGAGGAAAATGTTTTCTCAAACTTTTATATTTGGGCTTCCCAAACAGTCTACTTTCATCCATTCCTTGTCAATATACCCCCTTTTTTGAACCAAAACAGAGTTAATAGGTGATTTTTATCGAAAAACGTGTTTTTTACCATTTTTGGCCCCCATTTCCCTCTATAAGTCAACACATAACAAAATTTTGGCAAAACGGGGCAAAAGTGTATCCTTAGAATTTCAATACCGGGCTGCATGCAAAAAATTAGGGAATTCTGACCTCCAGTTTTCGAGAACACGACTTATTCTGCACGAAAGGTAATATAGGTAAATGTTCTTTCGAACCGACGGGGCCCCTTCCCCTGTCTCTACTGAACGCCAAAGCCGGACGCGGCGGCCACCTAGCACCCTCAAGGTCACGTGACTTATTTTTTTTTTTTGGTATTTTCTGAAACCAAAAGAGAGCGTGGTCATGCATCGACATCACATCATGTGCTCAAGCAAATACGTGGACTTCTACGCATTCCCATTCGCAGTGCGCCCTTCGGGCGCAAATGCCAATGCTCAATTAATTTCGCCAGGTGAAAATTTTTTAAAGAAAAATTCTGATAAATTTTAACTTAAACTACCATCAAAAAACGCAAAGATTTCAAAGTGTGAAACAATCAAGTTTTTGCTAATACCGGGCATGCAGTGAGACTGATTTTGGCAAAAATAAATTGAAAAATGAAGGAAATGGAAAGAAAAAAAATTGTTCAAAATAAGAACGCAACATCAAAAACTTATTTGATCTCCGCTAAGGTCATAATTCCGATCAGGCTGATTTCAGATTTTAAGCGTAGATTTTACGGTTACGGCTGCTCCCTCTACAGGTCCCAGAGGGACCGAGTGAGCATCCTACCTCGATCCAGGTTAACGGATAGTTGTTCTTAATTTTTCACAAAATTTTTTTTCACTAATGCTTGTTTTCATTTCCTCATGAGAAGCTGTATTAATTTTTAAAAAATTGATTTTATTAATCAATGCTTCCAAGAACAACTGATGTTAGGCGGTTGCAAATGCGGTTGCTGAAAACTAGTAAGGGATAATGATGAGAAAAATTGTAAGTTTTCAAATGAATTTAAAAACAGTTTTTTTCTTTTTTCTTTTGTAAATCGGAAGAAATGAATCAGTTTTTTTAAAAGTTTTCCTCGCACCAACCACTGTTCTTAAGTAATGAAGATTCCTGTTCTAGCCGTTTATAACACTTTGGCAGAAAAAACATCAATATGATGTAAAATGTTTGAAAAAAGAGAAAAATTTAAAAATATTGTTTTTTTTTTAAAAATCAAAAAATTGTAATTTTCAAAATTGAAAAAAAGTGAAAATTAATTGCATATTACGATTCAGCGTACCCATTTTAGTGGGTATAGCATTTTGAATCACCAAAAAATGTTAAAAATTGTAGATTTTATGAAGTTTTCATTGTGGCTATTTTTCCTTGTCGCCTCCACTTAAGGCACCTTTGAGCCAACTTGAGAAACTGGAACCTAAACAAGCTATACAGATAGTCTGAATGAGCCATTTTCAGCGTGATAACACGCCTGGAAGAAAAAAAACTGCAGAAAAGAAAGGAAATTTTGAACTTTAACCTTTTTTCTTCTTAAAATGGCGATACTTAGAATAATTTTTCAGCTGAAAAGTTCAAAAAAAATCAAAAAATTCAAATTTTGAAAAAAATTTAAAAAAATCTCATCAGTCTGTTTATTGGAGTCTTCGAGGTTTTGGGAGACCTTATCTGGCGGCTAACAACAAGTGGATCACTTATTTGAAATTTTTGAGAAAGGTCAAAAAAACCTGTTTTTACGATTTTTTAGACAGAATTCCGAAAGCAATATCTTGGCTGAAAACAAAAATGAGGGCCTAAAAATAGTACAAACAGTACTCCCACATAAAGTACATTAGGTTGGAAACAAGAAATTGACTCTGATTCAAAAATCGTTTTATAACTTTATTTCTGAACAAAAAATTGTAAAAAAATCAAAAACTGAAAAATTTTTTGAAAAAAATGATTGTTTTGAAAAAGTGCCAATTTTCAGCTGAAACTTTTCATTTTAGCTAAAAAAGCCAGAGCAAGGCCCTTTAAGCTCAAATAAATTAATTAAGCAAATTATTTTCAAGTTTTTTCGTTAAAGGCTTTTATTTTGAAAAAGTATTCAAAAATGGGTAAAAAAAACTCAAAAAAATCAATTTTCTCAGATTCAAAAACCTCCACCACCATGATGATTAGTTCGCTAGATAGGACTGCTGAAACCAATTTAGACGTTTTTTCATAAGTATATCAAAATTTTTACTTATTTTTGAGAATTAAGCAAAATAAAAACTTTTCCCAAATTGGGCAAAAAGCCCAAATTAGCCCAAACACCTGTTAAAAATTGTTGGGTCAAAAAATCACAAAAGGAAACCCCTATTCGTTTGACATTTTAGGGCCGCATGCAAAAAATTAGACCAATCTAACCTGACAATTTCGAGAATCAACTTTTTTGTCAAAATTCTCTAAAGACCAATTTAGGGAGATTACTTGTACCGGTGGGGGCCCTACCCCACCTAAAAAATTTTTGAAATGCTGGAACGCGGCCACCTAGCACCCTCAAGGTCACGTGACTTAATTTTGTTTTTGGTATTTTCTGAAACCAAAAGCAAGCATGGTCATGCATCGACATCATGTGCTCAAGCAAATACGTGGACTTCTACGCATTCCCATTCGCAATGCGCCCATCGGGCTCAAATGCCAATGCTCAATTAATTTTGCCAGGTGAAAAAAAAATTATTTAAAAACTCTGCTAAACTTTATTTTAAACTACCACCAAAAAACGCAAAGATTTCAAAGTGTAAAACAATCAAATTTTTGCCAATACCGGGCTTGCAATGAGACTGATGTTGGCAAAAGTAAAATAGAAAATGTAGAAAATGGAAAGAAAAAAATTGTTCAAAATAAGAACGCAACATCAAAAACTTATTTGATCTCCGCTCAAATCATAATTCAGATCAGGCTGATTTCAGATTTTAAGCGTAGAATTTACGGTTACGGCTGCTCCCTCTACAGGTCCCAGAGGGACCGAGTGAGCATCCTACCTCGATCCAGGTTAACGGATAGTTGTTCTTAATTTTTCACAAATTTTTTTTTCTCTAATGCTTGTTTTCACTTCCTCATGAGAAGCTGTATTAATTTTTAAAAAATTTATTTTATCCATCAATGCTTCCAAGAACAACTGATTTTAGGCGATTACAAATGCGGTTGTTGAAACTAGTAAGGGATAATGATGAGAAAAATTGTAAGTTTTCAAATGAATTTAAAAACAGTTTTTTTCCTTTTTTTCTTTTGTAAATCGGGAGAAATGAATCAGTTTTTTTTTTAAGTTTTCCTCGCACCACCCACTGTTCCTAAGTAATGAAGATTCCTGTTCTAGCCGTTTATAACACTTTGGCAGAAAAAACATCAATATGATGTAAAATGTTTTAAAAAAGAGAAAAATTTAAAAATTATGTTTTTTTTAAAAAATCAAAAAATTGTAATTTTCAAAATTGAAAAAAAGTAAAAGTTAATTGCATATTACGATTCACCGTACCCAACTTAGTGGGTATAGCATTTTAAATTACCAAAAAATGTTGAAAATTGTAGATTTTATGAAGTTTTCATTTTGGCTATTTTTCCTTGTCGCCTCCACTTAAGGCACCTTTGAGCCAACTTGAGAAACTGGAACCTAAACAAGCTATACAGATAGTCTCAATGAGCCATTTTCAGCGTGATAACACGCCTGGAAGAAAAAAAACTCCAGAAAAGAAAGAAAATTTTGAACTTTAACCTTTTTTCTTCTTCAAATGGCGATACTTAGAATAATTTTTCATCTGAAAAGTTCAAAAAAAATCAAAAAATTCAAATTTTGAAAATTTTTTTAAAAAATCTCATCAGTCTGTTTATTGGAGTCTTCGAGGTTTTGAGAGATCTTATCTGGCGGCTAACAACAAAAGGATCATTTATTATAAAAATTTGAGAAAGGTCAAAAAAACATGTTTTTTCGACTTTTTTGACAGAATTTCGAAAGCAATATCTTGGCAAAAAACAAGAATGAGGGCCTAAAATTAGTACAAACAGTACTCCCACATAAGGTACATTAGGTTGGAAACAAAAAATTTACTCTGACTCAAAAATCGTTTTTTAACTTTATTTCTGAACAAGAAATTGAAAAGAAATCAAAAACTTAAAAATTTTTTGAAAAAAAAGATTGTTTTGAAAAAGTGCCAATTTTTAGCTGAAACTTTTCATTTTAGCTAATAAAGCCAGAGCAATGCCCTTTAAGCTCAAATAAATTAATTATGCAAATTACTTTGAAGTTTTTTCGTTAAAGCCTTTTATTTTGAAAAAGTATTCAAAAATGGGTAAAAAAAAGTCAAAAAAATCAATTTTCTCCGATTCAAAAACCTCCACTACCATGATGATTAGTTCGTTAGATAGGACTGCTGAGATCAATTTAGACGTATTTTCATAAGTATATCAAAATTTTTATTTATTTTTGAGAATTAAGCAAAATAAAAACTTTTCCCAAATTGGGCAAAAAGCCCAAATTAGCCCAAACACCTGTTAAAAATTGTTGGGTCAAAAAATCACAAAAGGAAACCCCTATTCGTTTGCCATTTTAGGGCCGCATGCAAAAAATTAGACCAATCTAACCTGACAATTTCGAGAATCGACTTTTTTGCAAAATTTCTCTATAGTCCATTTGAGGGATATTACTTGTACCGGTGGGGGCCCCTACCCCACCTCAAAAAATTTTGTAATGCTGGAACGCGGCCACCTAGCACAGTCAGGTACTAGTGTTTTATTTTTGTTTTTCGTATTTTGTCAAGCCAAAAGAGAGTGTAGTCAAGCATCAACATCATGTGCTCAAGCAAATACGTGGACTTCTACGCATTCCCATTCGCAATGCGCCCTTCGGGCGCAAATGCCAATGCTCAATTAATTTTGCCAGGTGAAAATTTTTTAAAAAAAAAAACTCTGATGAATTTTAACTTAAACTACCACCAAAAACGCAAAGATTTCAAAGTGTGAATTAATCAAGTATTTGATAATACCGGGCATGCAGTGAGACTGATTTCGGCAAAATTAAAATGGAAAATGAAGGAAATGGAAAGAAAAAAATGTTCAAAATTAGAACGCATTATCAAAAACTTATTTGATCTCCGCTAATGTCATAATTCCGATCAGGCTGATTTCAGATTTTAAGCGTAGAGTTTACGGTTACGGCTGCTCCCTCTACAGGTCCCAGAGGGACCGAGTGAGCATCCTACCTCGATCCAGGATAACGGATAGTTGTTTTTAGTTTTTCACAAAATGTTTTTTCACTATTCCTTGTTTTCAATTCCTCATGAGAAGCTGTATTAACTTTCAAAAAAATTGATTTTATTAATCAATGCTTCCAAGAACAACTGATGTTAGGCGGTTACAAATGCGGTTGGTGAAAACTAGTATGGGATAATGATGACAAAATTTGTAAGTTTTCAAATGAATTTAAAAACAGTTTTTTGCTTTTTTCTTTTATAAATTGGGAGAAATGAATCACTTTTTTTTAAGTTTTCCTCGCACCACCCACTGTTCTTAAGTAATGAAGATTCCTGTTCTAGCCGTTTATTACACTTTGGCAGAAACAACATCAATAGAAGTAAAATGTTTAAAAAAAAAAAAATTAAAAATTATGTTTTTTTTTTTAAAAAGTCAAAAATTTGTAATTTTCAAAATTGAAAAAAAGTGAAAATTAATTGCGTATTACGATTCAGCGTACCCAACTTAGTGGGTCTAGCATTTTAAATTACCAAAAAATGTTAAAAATTGTAGATTTTATGAAGTTTTCATTCTGGCTATGTTTCCTTGTCGCCTCCACTTAAGGCACCTTTGAGCCAACTTGAGAAACTGGAACCTAAACAAGCTAAGCAGATAGTCTGAATGAGCCATTTTTAGCTTGATAACACGCCTGGAAGAAAAAAAAATCCAGAAAAGAAAGAAATTTTTGAACTTTAACCTTTTTTTCTTCTTCAAATGGCGATACTTAGAATAATTTTTCAGCTGAAAAGTTCAAAAAAAATCGAAAAATTCGAATTTTGAAAAATTTTTAAAAAAATCTCATCAGTCTGTTCATTGGAGTCTTCGAAGTTTTTGGAGACCTTATCTGGCGACTAACAACAAGTGGATCACTTATTTTAAAATTTTGAGAAAGGACAAAAAAACATGTTTTTTCGACTTTTTTCACAGAATTCCGAAAGCAATATCTTGGCTAAAAACAAGAATGAGGGCCTAAAATTAGTACAAACAGTACTCCCACATAAGGTACATTAGGATGGAAACAAAAAATTTACTCTGACTCAATAATCGTTTTTTAACTTTATTTCTGAACAAGAAATTGAAAAGAAATCAAAAACTTAAAATTTTTTTGAAAAAAATGATTTTTTTTAAAAAGTGCCAATTTTTAGCTGAAACTTTTCATTTTAGCTAAGAAAACCAGAGCAATGCCCTTTAAGCTCAATTAAATTAATATAGCAAATTGTTTTCAAGTTTTTTCGTTAAAAGCTTTCATTTTGAAAGAGTAGTCAAAATTGGGTAAAAAAAATTAAAAAAAATCAATTTTCTCAGATTCAAAAACCTCCACCACCATGATAATTAGTTCGTTAGATAGGACTCCTAAGATCAATTTAGACTTATTTTCATAAAAATATCAAAATTTTTACTTATTTTTGAGAATTAAGCAAAATAAAAATTTTTCCCAAATTGGGCAAAAAGCCCAAATTAGCCCAAACACCTGTTAAAAATTGTTGGGTCAAAAAATCACAAAAGGAAACCCCTATTCGTTTGACATTTTAGGGCTGCATGCAAAAAATTAGACCAATCTAACCTGACAATTTCGAGAATCAACTTTTTTGTCAAAATTCTCTAAAGACCAATTTAGGGAGATTACTTGTACCGGTGGGGGCCCTACCCCACCTAAAAAATTTTTGAAATGCTGGAACGCGGCCACCTAGCACCCTCAAGGTCACGTGACTTATTTTTGTTTTTCGTATTTTCTGAAACCAAAAGCAAGCATGGTCATGCATCGACATGATGTGCTCAAGCAAATACGTGGACTTCTACGCATTCCCATTCGCAATGCGCCCATCGGGCTCAAATGCCAATGCTCAATTAATTTTGCCAGGTGAAAAAAAAATTATTTAAAAAGTTCTGCTAAACTTTATTTTAAACTACCACCAAAAAACGCAAAGATTTCAAAGTGTAAAACAATCAAATTTTTGCCAATACCGGGCTTGCAATGAGACTGATGTTGGCAAAAGTAAAATACAAAATGTAGAAAATGGAAAGAAAAAAATTGTTCAAAATAAGAACGCAACATCAAAAACTTATTTGATCTCCGCTCAAATCATAATTCAGATCAGGCTGATTTCAGATTTTAAGCGTAGAATTTACGGTTACGGCTGCTCCCTCTACAGGTCCCAGAGGGACCGAGTGAGCATCCTACCTCGATCCAGGTTAACGGATAGTTGTTCTTAATTTTTCACAAATTTTTTTTTCTCTAATGCTTGTTTTCACTTCCTCATGAGAAGCTGTATTAATTTTTAAAAAATTTATTTTATCCATCAATGCTTCCAAGAACAACTGATTTTAGGCGATTACAAATGCGGTTGTTGAAACTAGTAAGGGATAATGATGAGAAAAACTGTAAGTTTTCAAATGAATTTAAAAACAGTTTTTTTCCTTTTTTTCTTTTGTAAATCGGGAGAAATGAATCAGTTTTTTTTTAAGTTTTCCTCGCACCACCCACTGTTCCTTAGTAATGAAGATTCCTGTTCTAGCCGTTTATAACACTTTGGCAGAAAAAACATCAATATGATGTAAAATGTTTTAAAAAAGAGAAAAATTTAAAAATTATGTTTTTTTTTTAAAAATCAAAAAATTGTAATTTTCAAAATTGAAAGAAAGTAAAAATTAATTGCATATTACGATTCACCGTACCCAACTTAGTGGGTATAGCATTTTAAATTACCAAAAAATGTTGAAAATTGTAGATTTTATGAAGTTTTCATTTTGGCTATTTTTCCTTGTCGCCTCCACTTAAGGCACCTTTGAGCCAACTTGAGAAACTGGAACCTAAACAAGCTATACAGATAGTCTCAATGAGCCATTTTCAGCGTGATAACACGCCTGGAAGAAAAAAAAACTCCAGAAAAGAAAGAAAATTTTGAACTTTAACCTTTTTTCTTCTTCAAATGGCGATACTTAGAATAATTTTTCATCTGAAAAGTTCAAAAAAAATCAAAAAATTCAAATTTTGAAAAATTTTTTAAAAAATCTCATCAGTCTGTTTATTGGAATCTTCGAGGTTTTGAGAGATCTTATCTGGCGGCTAACAACAAAAGGATCATTTATTATAAAAATTTGAGAAAGGTCAAAAAAACATGTTTTTTCGACTTTTTTGACAGAATTTCGAAAGCAATATCTTGGCAAAAAACAAGAATGAGGGCCTAAAATTAGTACAAACAGTACTCCCACATAAGGTACATTAGGTTGGAAACAAAAAATTTACTCTGACTCAAAAATCGTTTTTTAACTTTACTCTGAACAAGAAATTGAAAAGAAATCAAAAACTTAAAAATTTTTTGAAAAAAATGATTGTTTTGAAAAAGTGCCAATTTTTAGCTGAAACTTTTCATTTTAGCTAATAAAGCCAGAGCAATGCCCTTTAAGCTCAAATAAATTAATTATGCAAATTATTTTCAAGTTTTTTCGTTAAAGTCTTTTATTTTGAAAAAGTATTCAAAAATGGGTAAAAAAAAGTCAAAAAAATCAATTTTCTCCGATTCAAAAACCTCCACTACCATGATGATTAGTGCGTTAGATAGGACTGCTGAGATCAATTTAGACGTTCTTCCATAAGTATATCAAAATTTTTACTTATTTTTGAGAATTAAGCAGAATAAAAACTTTTCCCAAATTGGGCAAAAAGCCCAAATTAGCCCAAACACCTGTTAAAAATTGTTGGGTCAAAAAATCACAAAAGGAAACCCCTATTCGTTTGACATTTTAGGGCCGCATGCAAAAAATTAGACCAATCTAACCTGACAATTTCGAGAATCAACTTTTTTGTCAAAATTCTCTAAAGACCAATTTAGGGAGATTACTTGTACCGGTGGGGGCCCTACCCCACCTAAAAAATTTTTGAAATGCTGGAACGCGGCCACCTAGCACAATCAGGTACTAGTGGCTTGTTTTGAGTTTTTAGTAATTTCTGGAACCAAAAGAGAGTGTCGTCAAGCAACGACATCATGTGGTCAAGCAAATACGTGGACTTCTACGCATTCGCATTCGCAATGCGCCCTTCGCGCGCAAATGCCAATGCTCAATTAATTTTGCCAGGTGAAAAATTTTTTTGTAACGAAAAATTCTGATAAATTTTAACTTAAACTACCACCAAAAAACGCAAAGATTTCAAAGTGTGAAACAATCAAGTTTTGGCTAATACCGGGCATGCAGTGAGACTGATTTCCGCATAAGTAAAATGGAAAATGAAGGAAATGGAAAGAAAAAAATTGTTCAAAATAAGAACGCAACATCAAAAACTTATTTGATCTCCGCTAATGTCATAATTCCGATCAAGCTGATTTCAGATTTTAAGTGTAGAAATTACGGTTACGGCTGCTCCCTCTACAGGTCCCAGAGGGACCGAGTGAGCATCCTACCTCGATCCAGGATAACGGATAGTTGTTTTTAATTTTTCATAAATTTTTTTTCACTAATGCTTGTTTTCAATTCCTCATGAGAAGCTGTATAAATTTTTTTAAAAATTGATTTTTTTAATCAATGCTTCCAAGAACAACTGATGTTAGGGGGTTACAAATGCGGTTGGTGAAAACTGGTAAGGGATAATGATGAGAAAAATTGTAAGTTTTCAAATGAATTTAAAAACAGTTTTTTTTTTCTTTTTTCTTTTGTAAATCGGGAGAAATGAATCAGTTTTTTTAAGTTTTCCTCGCACCACCCACTGTTCATAAGTAATGAAGATTCCTGTTCTAGCCGTTTATAAAACTTTGGCAGAAAAAACATCAGAATGATGTAAAATGTTTTAAAAAAAATAAAAATTTGAAAATTATGTTTAAAAAAAAAAATCAAAAACTTGTAATTTTCAAAATTGGAAAAAAGTTTAAATTAATTGCATATTAAGATTCAGCGTACCCAACTTAGTGGGTCTAGCATTTTAAATTACCAAAAAAAGTTGAAAATTGTAGATTTTATGAAGTTTTCATTTTGGCTATTTTTCCTTGTCGCCTCCACTTGAGGCACCTTTGAGCCAACTTGAGAAACTGGAACATAAACAAGCTGCACAGATGGTCAAAGTGAGCCATTTTCAGCGTGATAACACGCCTGGAAGAAAAAAAAACTCCAGAAAAGAAAGAAAATTATGAACTTTAACCTTTTTTCTTCTTCAAATGGCGATACTTAGAATAATTTTTCAGCTGAAAAGTATAAAAAAAATCAAAAAATTCAAATTTTGAAAAAATTTATAAAAAAATCTCATCAGTCTGTTTATTGGAGTCTTCGAGGTTTTGAGAGACCTCATCTGGCGGCTAACAACAAGTGGATCACTTATTTTAAAATTTTGAGAAAGGTCAAAAAAACATGTTTTTTCGATTTTTTTGACAGAATTCCGAAAGCAATATCTTGGCTAAAAACAAGAATGAGGGCTTAAAATTAGTACAAACAGTACTCCCACATAAGGTACATTAGGTTGGAAACAAGAAATTTACTCTGACTCAAAAATCGTTTTTTAACTTTATTTCTGAACAAGAAATTGAAAAGAAATGAAAAACTTAAAAATTTTTTGAAAAAAAAGATTGTTTTGAAAAAGTGCCAATTTTTAGCTGAAACTTTTCATTTTAGCTAATAAAGCCAGAGCAATGCCCTTTAAGCTCAAATAAATTAATTATGCAAATTATTTTGAACTTTTTTCGTTAAAGCCTTTTATTTTGAAAAAGTATTCAAAAATGGGTAAAAAAAAGTCAAAAAAATCAATTTTCTCCGATTCAAAAACCTCCACTACCATGATGATTAGTTCGTTAGATAGGACTGCTGAGATCAATTTAGACGTATTTTCATAAGTATATCAAAAATTTTATTTATTTTTGAGAATTAAGCAAAATAAAAACTTTTCCCAAACTGGGCAAAATGCCCAAATTAGCCCAAACACCTGTTAAAAATTGTTGGGTCAAAAAGTCACAAAAGGAAACCCCTATTCGTTTGCCATTTTAGGGCCGCATGCAAAAAATTAGACCAATCTAACCTGACAATTTCGAGAATCGACTTTTTTGCAAAATTTCTCTATAGTCCATTTGAGGGATATTACTTGTACCGGTGGGGGCCCCTACCCCACCTCAAAAAATTTTGTAATGCTGGAACGCGGCCACCTAGCACCCTCAAGGTCACGTGACTTATTTTTTTTTTTTGGTATTTTCTGAAACCAAAAGAGAGCGTGGTCATGCATCGACATCACATCATGTGCTCAAGCAAATACGTGGACTTCTACGCATTCCCATTCGCAGTGCGCCCTTCGGGCGCAAATGCCAATGCTCAATTAATTTCGCCAGGTGAAAATTTTTTAAAGAAAAATTCTGATAAATTTTAACTTAAACTACCATCAAAAAACGCAAAGATTTCAAATTGTGAAACAATCAAGTTTTTGCTAATACCGGGCATGCAGTGAGACTGATTTTGGCAAAAATAAATTGAAAAATGAAGGAAATGGAAAGAAAAAAAATTGTTCAAAATAAGAACGCAACATCAAAAACTTATTTGATCTCCGCTAAGGTCATAATTCCGATCAGGCTGATTTCAGATTTTAAGCGTAGATTTTACGGTTACGGCTGCTCCCTCTACAGGTCCCAGAGGGACCGAGTGAGCATCCTACCTCGATCCAGGTTAACGGATAGTTGTTCTTAATTTTTCACAAAATTTTTTTTCACTAATGCTTGTTTTCATTTCCTCATGAGAAGCTGTATTAATTTTTAAAAAATTGATTTTATTAATCAATGCTTCCAAGAACAACTGATGTTAGGCGGTTGCAAATGCGGTTGCTGAAAACTAGTAAGGGATAATGATGAGAAAAATTGTAAGTTTTCAAATGAATTTAAAAACAGTTTTTTTCTTTTTTCTTTTGTAAATCGGAAGAAATGAATCAGTTTTTTTAAAAGTTTTCCTCGCACCAACCACTGTTCTTAAGTAATGAAGATTCCTGTTCTAGCCGTTTATAACACTTTGGCAGAAAAAACATCAATATGATGTAAAATGTTTGAAAAAAGAGAAAAATTTAAAAATTATGTTTTTTTTTAAAAATCAAAAATTTGTAATTTTCAAAATTGAAAAAAAGTGAAAATTAATTGCATATTACGATTCAGCGTACCCATTTTAGTGGGTATAGCATTTTGAATCACCAAAAAATGTTAAAAATTGTAGATTTTATGAAGTTTTCATTGTGGCTATTTTTCCTTGTCGCCTCCACTTAAGGCACCTTTGAGCCAACTTGAGAAACTGGAACCTAAACAAGCTATACAGATAGTCTGAATGAGCCATTTTCAGCGTGATAACACGCCTGGAAGAAAAAAAACTGCAGAAAAGAAAGGAAATTTTGAACTTTAACCTTTTTTCTTCTTAAAATGGCGATACTTAGAATAATTTTTCAGCTGAAAAGTTCAAAAAAAATCAAAAAATTCAAATTTTGAAAAAAATTTAAAAAAATCTCATCAGTCTGTTTATTGGAGTCTTCGAGGTTTTGGGAGACCTTATCTGGCGGCTAACAACAAGTGGATCACTTATTTGAAATTTTTGAGAAAGGTCAAAAAAACCTGTTTTTACGATTTTTTAGACAGAATTCCGAAAGCAATATCTTGGCTGAAAACAAAAATGAGGGCCTAAAAATAGTACAAACAGTACTCCCACATAAAGTACATTAGGTTGGAAACAAGAAATTGACTCTGATTCAAAAATCGTTTTATAACTTTATTTCTGAACAAAAAATTGTAAAAAAATCAAAAACTGAAAAATTTTTTGAAAAAAATGATTGTTTTGAAAAAGTGCCAATTTTCAGCTGAAACTTTTCATTTTAGCTAAAAAAGCCAGAGCAAGGCCCTTTAAGCTCAAATAAATTAATTAAGCAAAATATTTTCAAGTTTTTTCGTTAAAGGCTTTTATTTTGAAAAAGTATTCAAAAATGGGTAAAAAAAAATCAAAAAAATCAATTTTCTCAGATTCAAAAACCTCCACCACCATGATGATTAGTTCGCTAGATAGGACTGCTGAAACCAATTTAGACGTTTTTTCATAAGTATATCAAAATTTTTACTTATTTTTGAGAATTAAGCAAAATAAAAACTTTTCCCAAATTGGGCAAAAAGCCCAAATTAGCCCAAACACCTGTTAAAAATTGTTGGGTCAAAAAATCACAAAAGGAAACCCCTATTCGTTTGACATTTTAGGGCCGCATGCAAAAAATTAGACCAATCTAACCTGACAATTTCGAGAATCAACTTTTTTGTCAAAATTCTCTAAAGACCAATTTAGGGAGATTACTTGTACCGGTGGGGGCCCTACCCCACCTAAAAAATTTTTGAAATGCTGGAACGCGGCCACCTAGCACCCTCAAGGTCACGTGACTTATATTTTTTTTTTGGTATTTTCTGAAACCAAAAGAGAGCATGGTCACGCATCGACATCACATCATGTGCTCAAGCAAATACGTAGACTTCTACGCATTCCCATTCGCAGTGCGCCCTTCGGGCGCAAATGCCAATGCTCAACTAATTTCGCCAAGTGAAAATTTTTTAAAGAAAATTTCTGATAAAATTTAACTTAAACTACCACCAAAAAACGCAAAGATTTCAAAGTGTGAAACAATCAAGTTTTTGCTAATACCGGGGATGCAGTGAGACTGATTTCGGCACAAATAAAATGGAAATGAAGGAAATGGAAAGAAAAAAATTGTTCAAAAGAAGAACGCAACATCAAAAACTTATTTGATCTCTGCTAACGTCATAATTTCGATCAGGCTGATTTCAGATTTTAAGCGTAGAATTTACGGTTACGGCTGCTCCCTCTACAGGTCCCAGAGGGACCGAGTGAGCATCCTACCTCGATCCAGGATAACGGATAGTTGTTTTTAATTTTTCACAAAATTTTTTTTTCACTAATGCTTGTTTTCAATTCCTCATGAGAAGCTGTATAAAGTAAAAAAACAATTGATTTTATTAATCAATGCTTCCAAGAACAACTGATGTTAGGCGGTTACAAATGCGGTTGTTGAAAACTAGTAAGGGATAATGATGAGAAAAATTGTAAGTTTTCAAATGAATTGAAAAACTGTTTTTTTCTTTTTTTTCTTTTGTAAATCGGTAGAAATGAATCATTTTTTTTTCAAGTTTTCCTCGCACCACCCACTGTTCTTAAGTAATGAAGATTCCTTCTCTAGCCGTTTATAACACTTTGGCAGAAAAAAAACATCAATATGATGTAAAATGTTTTAAAAAAGAGAAAAATTTAAAAATTATGTTTTTTTTTAAAAATCAATAAATTTGTAATTTTCAAAATTGAAAAAAAGTGAAAATTAATTGCATATTACGATTCAGCGTACCCAACTTAGTGGGTCTAGCATTTTAAATTACCAAAAAATGTTGAAAATTGTAGATTTTACGAAGTTTTCATTTTGGCTACTTTTCCTTTTCGCCTTCACTTAAGGCACCTTTGAGCCAACTTGAGAAACTGGAACCTAAACAAGCTATACAGATAGTCTGAATGAGCCATTTTCAGCGTAATAACACCCCTGGAAGAAAAAAAACTGCCGAAAAGAAAGGGAATTTTGAACTTTAACTTTTTTTCTTCTTCAAATGGCGATACTTAGAATAATTTTTCAGCTGAAAAGTTCAAAAAAAATCAAAAAATTCAAATTTTGAAAAAATTTGTAAGAAAATCTCATCAGTCTGTTTATTGGAGTCTTCGAGATTTTGGGAGACCTTATCTGGCGGCTAACAACAAGTGGGTCACTTATTTTAAAATTTTGAGAAAGGTCAAAAAAACCTGTTTTTACGATTTTTTAGACAGAAATCCGAAAGCAATATCTTGGCTTAAAACAAAAATGAGGGCCTAAAAATAGTACAAACAGTACTCCCACATAAAGTACATTAGGTTGGAAACAAAAAATTGACTCTGATTCAAAAATCGTTTTTTATCTTTATTTCTGAACAAAAAATTGTAAAAAAATCAAAAACTTAAAAATTTTTTGAAAAAAATTATTGTTTCGAAAAAGTGCCAATTTTCAGCTGAAACTTTTCATTTTAGCTAAAAAAGCCAGAGCAAGGCCCTTTAAGCTCAAAAAAATTAATTAAGCAAATTATTTTCAAGTTTTTTCGTTAAAGGCTTTTATTTTGAAAAAGTATTCAAAAATGGGTAAAAAAAAGTCAAAAAAATCAATTTTCTCAGATTCAAAAACCTTCACCACCATGATGATTAAATCGCTAGATAGGACTGCTGAAACCAATTTAGACGTAATTTCATAAGCATATCAAAATTTTTACTTATTTTTGAGAATTAGGCAAAATAAAAACTTTTCCCAAATTGGGCAAAAAGCCCAAATTAGCCCAAACACCTGTTAAAAATTGTTGGGTCAAAAAATCACAAAAGGAAACCCCTATTCATTTGACATTTTAGGGCCGCATGCAAAAAATTAGACCATTCTAACCTGACAATTTCGAGAATCGACTTTTTTGCAAAATTTCTCTATAGTCCATTTGAGGGATATTACTTGTACCGGTGGGGGCCCCTACCCCACCTCAAAAAATTTTGTAATGCTGGAACGCGGCCACCTAGCACCCTCAAGGTCACGTGACTTATTTTTGTTTTTGGTTTTTTCTGAAACCAAAACAATAAGGTCATGCGCCAATATCATGGCCTCAAGCAAAGACGTCGGACTCTACGCATTCACATTAGCCTTGCGCCCTTTGGGCGCAAATGCCAATGCTCAATTAATTTTGCCACGTGAAAAAATTTTTAAGGAAAAATTCTGATAAAATTTAACTTAAACTACCACGAAAGAACGCAAAGATTTCAAAGCGTGAAACAATCAAGTTTTTGCTAATACCGGGCATGCAGTGAGACTAATTTCGGCAAAAATAAAATGAAAATTGAGGGAAATGGAAAGAAAAAAATTGTTCAAAATAAGAACGAAACATCAAAAACTTATTTGATCTCCGCTAATGTCATAATTCCGATCAGGCTGATTTCAGATTTTAAGCGTACAGTTTAAGGTTACGGCTGCTCCCTCTACAGGTCCCAGAGGGACCGAGTGAGCATCCTACCTCGATCCAGGATAACTGATAGTTGTTTTAAATTTTTCACAAAATTTTTTTTCACTAATGCTTGTTTTCAATTCCTCATGAGAAGCAGTTTAAATTTAAAAAAAAAAATTGATTTTATTAATCAATGCTTCCAAGAACAACTGATGTTAGGCGGTTACAAATGCGGTTGTTGAAAACTAGTAAGGGATAATGATGAGAAAAATTGTAAGTTTTCAAATGAATTGAAAAACTGTTTTTTTCTTTTTTTCTTTTGTAAATCGGTAGAAATGAATCATTTTTTTTCAAGTTTTCCTCGCACCACCCACTGTTCTTAAGTAATGAAGATTCCTTCTCTAGCCGTTTATAACACTTTGGCAGAAAAAACATCAATTTGATGTAAAATGTTTTAAAAAAGAGAAAAATTTAAAAATTATGTTTTTTTTTAAAAATCAAAAAATTTGTAATTTTCAAAATTGAAAAAAAAGTGAAAATTAATTGCATATTACGATTCAACGTACCCAACTTAGTGGGTCTAGCATTTTAAATTACCAAAAAATGTTGAAAATTGTAGATTTTATGAAGTTTTCATTTTGGCTATTTTTCCTTTTCGCCTCCACTTAAGGCACCTTTGAGCCAACTTGAGAAACTGGAACCTAAACAAGCTATACAGATAGTCTGAATGAGCCATTTTCAGCGTTATAACACCCCTGGAAGAAAAAAAACTGCAGAAAAGAAAGGGAATTTTGAACTTTAACCTTTTTTCTTCTTCAAATGGCAATACTTAGAATAATTTTTCAGCTGAAAAGTTCAAAAAAAATCAAAAAATTCAAATTTTGAAAAAATTTTAAAAAAATGTCATCATTCTGTTTATTGGAGTCTTCGAGGTTTTGGGAGACCTTATCTGGCGGCTAACAACAAGTAGATCACTTATTTTAAAATTTTGAGAAAGGTCAAAAAAACATGTTTTTTCGATTTTTTTGACAGAATTCCGGAAGCAATATCTTGGCTAAAAACAAAAATGAGGGCCTAAAAACAGTACAAACAGTACTCCCACATCAGGTACATTAGGTTGGAAACAAAAAAATTATTCTGACTCAAAAATCGTTTTTTAACTTTATTTCTGAACAAGAAATTGAAAAGAAATCTAAAACTTAAAAATTTTTTGAAAAAAATGATTGTTTTGAAAAAAGCCAATTTTTAGCTGAAATTTTTTATTTTAGCTAATAAAGCCAGAGCAATGCCCTTTAAGCTCAAATAAATTAATTAGGCAAATTATTTTCAAGTTTTTTCGTTAAAGGCTTTTATTTTGAAAAAGTATTCAAAAATGGGTAAAAAAAAGTCAAAAAAATCAATTTTCTCAGATTCAAAAACCTCCACCACCATGATGATTAGTTCGCTAGATAGGACTGCTAAAACCAATTTAGACGTATTTCCATAAGTATATCAAAATTTTTACTTATTTTCGAGAATTAAGCAAAATAAAAACTTTTCCCAAATTGGGCAAAAAGCCCAAATTAGCCCAAACACCTGTTCAAAATTGTTGGGTCAAAAAATCACAAAAAGAAACCCCTATTCGTTTGACATTTTAGGGCCGCATGCAAAAAATTAGACCAATCTAACCTGACAATTTCGAGAATCGACTTTTTTGTCAAAATTCTCTAAAGACCAATTTAGGGAGATTACTTGTACCGGTGGGGGCCCTACCCCACCTAAAAAATTTTTGAAATGCTGGAACGCGGCCACCTAGCACCCTCAAGGTCACGTGACTTAATTTTGTTTTTGGTTTTTTCTGAAACCAAAACAATAAGGTCATGCGCCAATATCATGGCCTCAAGCAAAGACGTCGGACTCGACGCATTCACATTAGCCTTGCGCCCTTCGGGCGCAAATGCCAATGCTCAATTAATTTTGCCACGTGAAAAAATTTTTAAGGAAAAATTCTGATAAAATTTAACTTAAACTACCACGAAAGAACGCAAAGATTTCAAAGTGTGAAACAATCAAGTTTTTGCTAATACCGGGCATGCAGTGAGACTGATTTCGGCAAAAATAAAATGAAAATTGAAGGAAATGGAAAGAAAAAAATTGTTCAAAAAAGAACGCAACATCAAAAACTTATTTGATGTCCGCTAATGTCATAATTCCGATCAGGCTGATTTCAGATTTTAAGCGCAGATTTTACGGTTACGGCTGCTCCCTCTACAGGTCCCAGAGGGACCGAGTGAGCATCCTACCTCGATCCAGGATAACGGACAGTTGTTTTTAATTTTTCACAAATTTTTTTTCACTAATGCTTGTTTTCAATTCCTCATGAGAAGCTGTATAAATTTTTTAAAAAAATGATTTTTTTTATCAATGCTTCCAAGAACAACTGATGTTAGGCGGTTACAAATGCGGTTGGTGAAAACTAGTAAGGGATAATGATGAGAAAAATTGTAAGTTTTCAAATGAATTTAAAAACAGTTTTTTTTCTTTTTTCTTTTGTAAATCGGGAGAAATGAATCAGTTTTTTTAAGTTTTCCTCGCACCACCCACTGTTCATAAGTAATGAAGATTCCTGTTCTAGCCGTTTATAAAACTTTGGCAGAAAAAACATCAGAATGATGTAAAATGTTTTAAAAAAAATAAAAATTTAAAAATTATGTTTAAAAAAAAAATCAAAAACTTGTAATTTTCAAAATTGAAAAAAAGTTAAAATTAATTGCATATTACGATTCAGCGTACCCAACTTAGTGGGTCTAGCATTTTAAATTACCAAAAAATGTTGAAAATTGTAGATTTTATGAAGTTTTCATTTTGGCTATTTTTCCTTGTCGCCTCCACTTGAGTCACCTTTGAGCCAACTTGAGAAAGTGGAACGTAAACAAGCTGCACAGATGGTCAAAGTGAGCCATTTTCAGCGTGATAACACGCCTGGAAGAAAAAAAACTCCAGAAAAGAAAGAAAATTATGAACTTTAACCTTTTTTCTTCTTCAAATGGCGATACTTAGAATAATTTTTCAGCTGAAAAGTTCAAAAAAAATCAAAAAATTCAAATTTTGAAAAAATTTATAAAAAAATCTCATCAGTCTGTTTATTGGAGTCTTCGAGGTTTTGAGAGACCTCATCTGGCGGCTAACAACAAGTGGATCACTTATTTTAAAATTTTGAGAAAGGTCAAAAAAACATGTTTTTTGATTTTTTTGACAGAATTCCGAAAGCAATATCTTGGCTAAAAACAAGATTGAGGGCCTAAAATTAGTACAAACAGTACTCCCACATAAGGTTTATTAGGTTGGAAACAAAAAATTTACTCTGACTCAAAAATCGTTTTTTAACTTTATTTCTGAACAAGAAATTGAAAAGAAATGAAAAACTTAAAAATTTTTTGAAAAAAAAGATTGTTTTGAAAAAGTGCCAATTTTTAGCTGAAACTTTTCATTTTAGCTAATAAAGCCAGAGCAATGCCCTTTAAGCTCAAATAAATTAATTAAGCAAATTATTTTCAAGTTTTTTCGTTAAAGCCTTTTATTTTGAAAAAGTATTCAAAAATGGGTAAAAAAAAGTCAAAAAAATCAATTTTCTCCGATTCAAAAACCTCCACTACCATGATGATTAGTTCGTTATATAGGACTGCTGAGATCAATTTAGACGTATTTTCATAAGTATATCAAAATTTTTATTTATTTTTGAGAATTAAGCAAAATAAAAACTTTTCCCAAATTGGGCAAAAAGCCCAAATTAGCCCAAACACCTGTTAAAAATTGTTGGGTCAAAAAATCACAAAAGGAAACCCCTATTCGTTTGCCATTTTAGGGCCGCATGCAAAAAATTAGACCAATCTAACCTGACAATTTCGAGAATCGACTTTTTTGCAAAATTTCTCTATAGTCCATTTGAGGGATATTACTTGTACCGGTGGGGGCCCCTACCCCACCTCAAAAAATTTTGTAATGCTGGAACGCGGCCACCTAGCCGGTCAGGTCTGCGTCCCACCCGCCCTCCGTGACTAATCTTGCTTCCGAGAAATATCATTTGTTTCACCTTTACCCCATCTCAGGTCAGTTACTCTTGAAAAAAGTCCTACTTGAAACGTTCGCATTCACTTTGCCCCCTACGGGCGCAATGGTTAAGCCCATTTTTTCTTCTCACTGAACTTCTTCTCCGAACAGTTCACATAAAACATTACTATGGTTTTATCTGAAATTTGCCGTGTCCAGCTGCGACTCCGACTTTTTTCACGTCACTGGTGTTCCAACAACAGGACCACATGAGATTCCCATTCAGATACTGTCTCAATTTTGAAAATACTGATTTGATTTTTTTTTGCCGTTTTTCGCAAAATAAACTAATTACATCATTCGAATTAAAAAAAAATTCCGAAAAACAATTAAAGATAGCAAGACATTATTGTGACTGTCGTCTATATCTGTTCTCTTTGTTGGAGGTCAATGATGCTCCCTAAGTGGGACCACAAGGGTCCCAAGGAGCATCAGTAAAGGCTTTGAATAGTATGCCATTTTTGATTAAGACAAAATCTTTGGCCAATTGTGTTTTTTTACAGTCCCTTTTCCACTGCAAATGCAAAGACTAATTTTTGTTTGAAGTTTTAAAAAATAATAATAGCCTTTTCATTTGTGATGACTCGTATCACTCATAAATCAATGGAAGACTCTGACTAACCTTCTCAAGCATGGAAATACATCAAAAAGAAAAAACGATTCTGGTTATTTCAGACTGCTTTTTTTGTTAAATTTCAGATAGATTTTGAAAACTCTTTCTTCAAATTGTATGTCTGCCGAAAAAGAACAAAAATTACAAACTGAAACCATTTTGGTTAAATTAAGGCTCTTCCTTCACCCACCAATATCGAAATTGCGAAGCTTAAACGAACAATCGACAGCCCATTTTATAAGTTTCGTTTTATTTTTTCAAAACATGTGTCATATATTTTCAAAAGCAATTTATTAAAGTTTCATTTTTTACCAGAAAAGTAAGTCCGAACAAAACAGATTTTTAAATACTGTCAAAAAATAAGGTGGCAAGTAGTTTTACCAATGGATTCATAGTATATGATTAGGTTCAAAATAGTTTTCATTACCATTGACTAGACGCTTACTCAATTTGAGAGATGTCCTTAATAACTTTTTTGGAAACATAAAAAACGGATAATGGAAAAGTTTTCTTCAAACTTATAGAAAAGAATTTTATGAGAAAAACCATTACTAATATCACGTGTAAGTTACGAGAATAGATTCAGGCCACATGCAAAATTTCAGCAGAAGCACTCAAGCAATTTTGAGATCGAAACAATTGTTCCAGAAATTGACAAAGTAGTATATACACCAATTTTACCATAAATCGTCAAAATAAAAAAATCGCAAAAACTACAAATTTTATCCAATTTTGACTTTTAAGTACTCTATACCGACTAAATTGACTATGCTAAGCTCGAATCAACCATCAGAAACCATTTTAATCGTTCTGCATTTTTTAAGTTTTTTCCCATCAAAAAGTTGAGTCAGAAATGGGAAAAAGGTTTTTTTTTCAGAAAAACAAAAAAAGTTGTTCAAAATCAACTAAAAATATAAGCCATTTTTTTTGAACCTGCTCAGAATGGTTCTGGTGATCGAAGCCGTAAAAAGTACCCAATTCGAGGAAATTCGAAAAAACTCTTTTTTCAGCACTTTGAAAAAGTGGAAAAATGTAAAAAATAGTCTTCAAACAAATAGGATGAAAAAGTGATCAGTAAAAGCATCGATGCCGTGTCAAATGAGGATCGCATGCCAATTTTGAAACAATCCAACGGGTTTTTTTTAAGAACGAAACCATTTTTTGACAATTTTAGTAGTAGTATTTACACTAATTAGTACCATATATGGTCAAAATTCAAAAATACAAAAAACTACAATTTTTATCCAATTTTTACCTTCAAATACTCTATACCCACTAAATTGACTATCGGGAGCTCGAATCAACCATCAAAAACCACTTTTAATCACTTTCAAAATTTTTTATTTTTTAAATCAAAATGTTGAGTCAGAAATAGGAAAAAACATTTTTTTTCAAAAAGTCAAAAAAAGTTGTCCCAATTGAATAAACTCACTAAGCCACACTCTATGAACCTGTTCAGAATGGTTTTCATGACCAAAGCCGTAAAAAGAACCCAATTTGAGAAACTTCGAAAAATCATTTTTTAGTTAACTCAAAAAAGTGGAAAAATTGGGTAAAATGGGCTTCAAACCGATAGGATCGAAAAGTGACCTTTATAAGATATGATTGCCGTGTCAAATTAGGGCCGCATGCAAAAAATTAGAAAAATTCAACGAAACGTTTTTGAGAACTCGACAAATTTGGTCGTTTTGTTAAACGTTTAATTTTAGAAATTTTTTGTCCGGAAGGGGCCCCTTCCCCTTCCTAAATGCTTTTTATGCTACACGCGACCATCTAGCACCCTCAAGGTCACGTGACTTATTTTTGTTTTTCGTATTTTCTGAAACCAAAACAATAAGGTCATGCGCCAATATCATGGCCTCAAGCAAAGACGTCGGACTCGACGCATTCACATTAGCCTTGCGCCCTTCGGGCGCAAATGCCAATGCTCAATTAATTTTGCCACGTGAAAAAATTTTTAAGGAAAAATTCTGATAAAATTTAACTTAAACTACCACGAAAGAACGCAAAGATTTCAAAGTGTGAAACAATCAAGTTTTTGCTAATACCGGGCATGCAGTGAGACTGATTTCGGCAAAAATAAAATGAAAATTGAAGGAAATGGAAAGAAAAAAATTGTTCAAAAAAGAACGCAACATCAAAAACTTATTTGATGTCCGCTAATGTCATAATTCCGATCAGGCTGATTTCAGATTTTAAGCGCAGAGTTTACGGTTACGGCTGCTCCCTCTACAGGTCCCAGAGGGACCGAGTGAGCATCCTACCTCGATCCAGGATAACGGACAGTTGTTTTTAATTTTTCACAAATTTTTTTTCACTAATGCTTGTTTTCAATTCCTCATGAGAAGCTGTATAAATTTTTTTAAAAAATGATTTTTTTTATCAATGCTTCCAAGAACAACTGATGTTAGGCGGTTACAAATGCGGTTGGTGAAAACTAGTAAGGGATAATGATGAGAAAAATTGTAAGTTTTCAAATGAATTTAAAAACAGTTTTTTTTCTTTTTTCTTTTGTAAATCGGGAGAAATGAATCAGTTTTTTTAAGTTTTCCTCGCACCACCCACTGTTCATAAGTAATGAAGATTCCTGTTCTAGCCGTTTATAAAACTTTGGTAGAAAAAACATCAGAATGATGTAAAATGTTTTAAAAAAAATAAAAATTTAAAAATTATGTTTAAAAAAAAAATCAAAAACTTGTAATTTTCAAAATTGAAAAAAAGTTAAAATTAATTGCATATTACGATTCAGCGTACCCAACTTAGTGGGTCTAGCATTTTAAATTACCAAAAAATGTTGAAAATTGTAGATTTTATGAAGTTTTCATTTTGGCTATTTTTCCTTGTCGCCTCCACTTGAGGCACCTTTGAGCCAACTTGAGAAACTGGAACGTAAACAAGCTGCACAGATGGTCAAAGTGAGCCATTTTCAGCGTGATAACACGCCTGGAAGAAAAAAAACTCCAGAAAAGAAAGAAAATTATGAACTTTAACCTTTTTTCTTCTTCAAATGGCGATACTTAGAATAATTTTTCAGCTGAAAAGTTCAAAAAAAATCAAAAAATTCAAATTTTGAAAAAATTTATAAAAAAATCTCATCAGTCTGTTTATTGGAGTCTTCGAGGTTTTGAGAGACCTCATCTGGCGGCTAACAACAAGTGGATCACTTATTTTAAAATTTTGAGAAAGGTCAAAAAAACATGTTTTTTTGATTTTTTTGACAGAATTCCGAAAGCAATATCTTGGCTAAAAACAAGATTGAGGGCCTAAAATTAGTACAAACAGTACTCCCACATAAGGTACATTAGGTTGGAAACAAAAAATTTACTCTGACTCAAAAATCGTTTTTTAACTTTATTTCTGAACAAGAAATTGAAAAGAAATGAAAAACTTAAAAATTTTTTGAAAAAAAAGATTGTTTTGAAAAAGTGCCAATTTTTAGCTGAAACATTTCATTTTAGCTAATAAAGCCAGAGCAATGCCCTTTAAGCTCAAATAAATTAATTATGCAAATTATTTTGAAGTTTTTTCGTTAAAGCCTTTTATTTTGAAAAAGTATTCAAAAATGGGTAAAAAAAAGTCAAAAAAATCAATTTTCTCACATTCAAAAACCTCCACCACCATGATGATCAGTTCGCTAGATAGGACTGCTGAAACCAATTTAGACGTATTTTCATAAGCATATCAAAATTTTTACTTATTTTTGAGAATTAGGCAAAATAAAAACTTTTCCCAAATTGGGCAAAAAGCCCAAATTAGCCCAAACACCTGTTAAAAATTGTTGGGTCAAAAAATCACAAAAGGAAACCCCTATTCGTTTGACATTTTAGGGCCGCATGCAAAAAATTAGACCAATCTAACCTGACAATTTCGAGAATCAACTTTTTTGTCAAAATTCTCTAAAGACCAATTTAGGGAGATTACTTGTACCGGTGGGGGCCCTACCCCACCTAAAAAATTTTTGAAATGCTGGAACGCGGCCACCTAGCACCCTCAAGGTCACGTGTTGGATTTTTGTTTTTGGTATTTTCTGAAACCAACCAAAAGAGAGCGTGGTCCTGCATCGACATCAAGTGCTCAAGCAAATACGCGGACTTCTACGCATTCCCATTCGCAATGCGCCCTTCGGGCGCAAATGCCAATGCTCAATTAATTTTGCCACGTGAAAATTTTGTAAAGAAAAATTCTGATAAATTTTAACTTAAAGTACCACCAAAAAACGCAACGATTTCAAAGTGTGAAACAATCAAGTTTTTGCTAATACCGGGCATGCAGTGAGACTGATTTCGGCAAAACTAAATTGAAAAATGAAGGAAATGGAAAGAAAAAAATTGTTCAAAATAAGAACGCAACATCGAAAAATTATTTGATCTCCGCTAAGGTCATAATTCCAAACAGGCTGATTTCAGATTTTCAGCGTAGAATTTACGGTTACGGCTGCTCCCTCAACAGGTCCCAGAGGGACCGAGTGAGCATCCTACCTCGATCCAGGATATCGGATAGTTGTTTTTAATTTTTCACAATTTTTTTTCACTAATGCTTATTTTCAGTTCCTCATGAGAAGCTGTATAAATTTTTTTTTAAATGGATTTTATTAATCAATGCTTCCAAGAACAACTGATGTTAGGCGGTTACAAATGCGGTTGGTGAAAACTAGTAAGGGATAATGATGAGAAAAATTGTAAGTTTTCAAATGAATTTAAAAACAGTTTTTTTTTCTTTTTTTCTTTTGTAAATCGGGAGAAATGAATCAGTTCTTTTTTAAGTTTTCCTCGCACCACCCACTGTTCTTAAGTAATGAAGATTCCTGTTTTAGCCGTTTATAACACTTTGGCAGAAAAAACATCAATATGATGTCAAATGTTTTAAAAAAGAGAAAAATTTAAAAATTATGTTTCTTTTTTAAAAATCAAAAAATTTGTAATTTTCAAAATTGAAAAAAAGTGAAAATTAATTGCATATTACGATTCAGCGTACCCAACTTAGTGGGTCTAGCATTTTAAATTACCAAAAAATGTTGAAAATTGTAGATTTTATGAAGTTTTCATTTTGGCTATTTTTCCTTGTTGCCTCCACTTAAGGCACCTTTGAGCCAACTTGAGAAACTGGAACCTAAACAAGCTATACAGATAGTCTGAATGAGCCATTTTCAGCTTGATAACACGCCTGGAAGAAAAAAAAACTCCAGAAAAGAAAGAAAATTTTGAACTTTAACCTTTTTTCTTCTTCAAATGGCGATACTTAGAAAAATTTTTCAGCTGAAAAGTTCAAAAAAAATCAAAAAATTCAAATTTTGAAAAAATTTTAAAAAAATCTCATCATTCTGTTTATTGGAGTCTTCGAGGTTTTGGGAGACCTTATCTGGCGGCTAACAACAAGTGGATCACTTATTTTAAAATTTTGAGAAAGGTCAAAAAAACATGTTTTTTCGATTTTTTTGACAGAATTCCGGAAGCAATATCTTGGCTAAAAACAAAAGTGAGGGCCTAAAAACAGTACAAACAGTACTCCCACATCAGGTACATTAGGTTGGAAACAAAAAAATTATTCTGACTCAAAAATCGTTTTTTAACTTTATTTCTGAACAAGAAATTGAAAAGAAATCTAAAACTTAAAAATTTTTTGAAAAAAATGATTGTTTTGAAAAAGTGCCAATTTTTAGCTGAAACTTTTTATTTTAGCTAATAAAGCCAGAGCAATGCCCTTTAAGCTCAAAAAAATTAATTAGGCAAATTATTTTCAAGTTTTTTCGTTAAAGGCTTTTATTTTGAAAAAGTATTCAAAAATGGGTAAAAAAAAGTCAAAAAAATCAATTTTCTCCGATTCAGAAACATCCACTACCATGATGATTAGTTCGTTAGATAGGACTGCCGAGATCAAATTAGACGTATTTTCATAAGTATATCAAAATTTTTACTTATTTTTGAGAATTAAGCAAAATAAAAACTTTTCCCAAATTGGGCAAAATGCCCAAATTAGCCCAAACACCTGTTAAAAATTGTTGGGTCAAAAAGTCACAAAAGGAAACCCCTATTCGTTTGCCATTTTAGGGCCGCATGCAAAAAATTAGACCAATCTAACCTGACAATTTCGAGAATCGACTTTTTTGCAAAATTTCTCTATAGTCCATTTGAGGGATATTACTTGTACCGGTGGGGGCCCCTACCCCACCTCAAAAAATTTTGTAATGCTGGAACGCGGCCACCTAGGGGTGCTTAACCATCCCCACCCACCCGACCGAAACTATTGACCATTCTTAATGATCCAATCGGGCTTCAATCACTGTTTTTTGTTCCATTGAGTAGTGTTCCAACGGAAAACGATTTGCGATAATCAATCCCGTTACAAAAATGATGGAGCACGTTTTCACTGAGCTACCTATCCAAGTTAGTTAAAGTGCCTTTGATATCTGAAACGCCCTTTCAAAAAAACCCCAATGAAGCAAAAACCTACCCAATTTTTCAGTGTTTGCTTGCCACATTTTTGATCTGGCGCTGGTCATGACGTTGTTTAAGTTATGGTCTTCCCCGACATTTTTTCTACAATCAAATATTTTTACGAGTGAAAAGAGAGTGCCAAGACAGCAGCTCCGCACAAAGTAGTGTAAGAAAAATGAACAGCTTGGATCTATTTTTTTTTTCTCTCTGGTTGTTGTTACGGATGCTCCCCACATGGGACCACATGGGTCCCAGGGAGCATCCCATAAGGATTAAAGCAAAAGAGCAACAAATATTTACCCGTCAATTGGGGTCACTCTTGCGGTTCAACAATCTGTATTTGAAAAAAAAAAGTTTCAAAGAACAGTTCAGGGCCGCATGCAAAAAATAAGAACAATCTCACGCATGGGTTCCTGAAATTACCTAATTAAAAATAAAAATATTCAGTATGTGTAGGAGCCTTTAACATAAAATCCATTCAGAAAAAAGTCAAACCTACAATTTTTATCAAATTTTGACAATTTACTACTCTATACTCAATAAATTGTCAATGGGGATTTCAAATATGCCATCAAAACTCACTTTTTCTCACTTTTGAACTTTTTTATTCATTTTTGATAAAAAATGTTGAGTCAGAAACGCTTAAAATCAGTTTTTTCCAAAAAGTCAAAAAAAGTTGTTCCAACCAATTTATTTCACTTAGCCACACTTTATGAACCTCTTCAGAATGGTTTTCATAACCATAGCCGTAAATTCTCATATTTAGAGAAAAGGCGAAATAACACGGTTTTGGTTATATCAAAAAAATGGAAAAACCAGATAAAGTAGTCTTCAAACCTTTAGGATAAAAATGTGACCTCAGTAAGGTATGATTGCAGTGTCAATTTAGGGTCGCATGCAAAATTATAGAACATTTTTGCGAGCCAACTATGAGAAAGAGACTTTTTTTTCGGAATTTGGCTATTAGTATTTGTAGTAATATAGTAGTAAGTGACCACAGAAAAAAACTTGTAAAAACCAAAATTTTTAACCAATTTTGATAATTTAAAACTCAATACCTACTAAATCGACTATGGCAAGCTCAAATAAGCCATCGAAACTCACTTTTTCTCACTTTGGAACAATTTTATTTTTTTGATAAAAAATGTTGAGTCAGAAACGTGAAAAATCATTTTTTTTCAAAAAGTCAAAAAAGTTGGTCCAATTGATACAATTCACTGAGCCGAACTTTATGAACCTGTTTAGAATGGTTTTCATGACCAAAGACAAAAAATTTATCCATTTTGAGAAAAGTCGAAAAAACACCTTTTTGGTTAACGCTAAAAAGTGGAAAAAGTGGGAAAAATGGTCTTAAAAATAAAACCAAGGAAAAGTGGCATTAACAAACTGCCATTATCTCGTCAATTCTTGGCCGCATGCGAAAAATTGTGAAGATTAAACGAGTCTTTTCTGAGGACGAAACTTTTTTTTAGGAATTTGCCTATTAGTATTTGTAGTAGTATAGTAGTAACTGACAATAGGAAAAAAATTCGTAAAAACCACAATTTTTAACCAATTTTGATAATTTAAAACTCAATACCTACTAAATCGACTATGGCAAGCTCAAATAAGCCATCGAAACTCACTTTTTCTCACTTTGGAACAATTTTATTTTTTTGATAAAAAAAGTTGAGTCAGAAACGTGAAAAATCATTTTTTTTCAGAAAGTCAAAAAAAGTTGTTCCAATCGATACATTTCACTGAGCCACACTTTATGAACCTGTTTAGAAAGGTTTTCATGGCCAAAGACGTAAAAATTACCCATTTTGAGAAAAGTCGAAAAAACACGTTTTTGGTTAACGCGAAAAAGTGGAAAAAGTGGGAAAAATGGTCTTAAAAACAAAACCATGGAAAAGTGGCACTAACAAATTGTCCTTATCTCGTCAATTCAGGGCCGCATGCAAAAAATTGGAAAGATTGAACCTGACGTTTTTGAGAACTCGATTTATTTTCCGAAAAGGACAGGGTATATATTGAAAAAAATTTTTTGCCCGGAAGGGGCCCCTACCCCTTCCTAATCGCTTTTTGCGCCCGACGCGCGTCCATCTAGCCGGTCAGGTCTGCGTCCCACCCGCCCTCCGTGACTAATCTTGCTTCCGAGAAAAGAAAGTTTTTCGTTTCACCTTTACCCCATCTCAGGTCAGTTAACCTTGCAAAAAACCCTACTTGAAACGTTCGCATTCACATTACCCCCTACGGGCGCAATGGCGAAGCCCATTTTTTCTTCTCACTGAACTTCTCCGAACAGTTCACATAAAACATTACTATGGTTTTATCTGAAGTGTCCAGCTGTGACTCCGACATTTTTCACGTCGCTGATGTTCCCACAACAGGACCACATGAGTTTCCCACTCAGATACTGTCTCAATTTTGAAAAAAACTGATTTGATTTTTTTTGCCGTTTTTCACAAAATAAACTAATTACTTCATTCGAATTAAAAAAAATACCGAAAAACACTTAAAGGTAGCAAGACATTATTGTGACTGTCGTCTATATCTGTTCTCTTTGTTTAAGGTCAGTGATGCTCCCTAAGTGGGACCACAAGGGTCCCAGGGAGCATCAATAAAGGCTTTAGATAGTATGCCATTTTTGATAAAGACAAAAACGTTGGCCAATTATATTTTTTACAGTCCCTTACCCACTGCAAATGTAAAGACTAGTTTTTTTTTGAAGGTTTCTAAAAATAAGAACTTTTTCATTTGTGATAACTCGTATCACTCATAAATCAATGGAAGACTGGGACTACCCCTGTCAAGCATGAAAAAACATCAAAAAGAAAAAACGTATCTGGTTATTTCAGACGGTGCAATTTTTTATTTTTCAGATTGATTTTGAAAATTCATTCTTCAAATTGTAATGTCAGCCGAAAAAGAACAAAAATTACAAATTCAAACCATTTTTTTTGACAAACTAAGGCTCTTTACCCAATAGGTTCGAATTTGCGGAGCTGAAACCAACAATCCACAACCATTTTTTATAAATTTTGTTTCATTTTGTTGTACATGTTTTAAATATATTTTTAAAAGCAATTTTTTAAACGTTTTATATTTTTTGACCAGAAAAGTAAGAGCGAAAAAAAAGTACTACAGTTTTTAATCATGTCAAAAAAGGGGGCAAACAGTTGTACCAATGGAATCATATCATTTGAACAAGTTCAAAATAGTTTTCATGATCATTGACTAAAAGCTTACTCAATTTGAGAAATTTCTTTAAAAACATTTTTGGAAACATAAAAAAATGGAAAGAGGAAAAATTTTCTTAAAACTTTTAGAAAAAAATTAATCGGAAAAACTGTAGAGATTATCTTGTGTAAATCACAAATAGATTCAGGCCGCTAGCAAAATTTCAGCAAAAACACTGAAGCCAATTATGAGAACGAAACAATTGTTCCAGAAAATGACAAGTAATATTTAGACCAATTTAACCATAAACCGTCAAAATTAAAAAATCGCAAAAACTACAATTTTTATCCCATTTTGACCTTCAAATACTCTATACCCACTAAATCGACTATTGGGAGCTCGAATCAACCATCAAAGACCATTTTTAATCACTTTCAAAATTTTTTATTTTTTATATGAAAATGTTGAGTCAGAAATGGGAAAAATCAATTTTTTCCAAAAAGTCAAAAAAAGTTGTTCCAGTTGAATAAACTCACTAAGCCACACTCCATGAACCTGTTCAGAATGGTTTTCATGAGCAAAGCCGTAAAAACTACCCAATTTGAGAAAAGGCGAAAAAACACTTTTTTCAGGACTTTGAAAAAGTGGAAAAATGGAAAAAATGGTCTTCAAACAAATAGGATGAAAAAGTGACCAGTAAAAGCATCGATGCCGTGTCAAATCAGGATCGCATGCCAATTTTTGAAACAATTCATCGGGTTTTTTTTAAGAACGAAACCATTTTTTGACAATTTTAGTAGTAGTATTTACACTAATTAGTACCATATATGGTCAAAATTCAAAAATACAAAAAACTACAATTTTCATCCAATTTTGACCTTCAAATACTCTATACCCACTAAATTGACTATCGGGAGCTCGAATCAACCATCAAAAACCATTTTTAATCACTTTCAAAATTTTTTATTTTTTAAATCAAAATGTTGAGTCAGAAATAGGAAAAAACAATTTTTTTCAAAAAGTCAAGAAAAGTTGTCCCAATTGAATAAACTCACTAAGCCACACTCTATGAACCTGTTCAGAATGGTTTTCATTACCAAAGCTGTAAAAAGTACCCAATTTGAGAAACTTCGAAAAATCACCTTTTAGTTAACTCAAAAAAGTGGAAAAATCGGGTAAAATGGGCTTCAAACCGATAGGATCGAAAAGTGACCTTTATAAGATATGATTGCCGTGTCAAATTAGGGCCGCATGCAAAAAATTAGAAAAATTCAACGAAACGTTTTTGAGAACTCGACAAATTTGGTCGTTTTGTTAAAGGTTAAATTTTAGAAATTTTTTGTCCGGAAGGGGCCCCTTCCCCTTCCTAAATGCTTTTTATGCTACACGCGACCATCTAGCACAATCAGGTACTAGTGGTTGATGTTTGTTTTTCGTATTTTGTCAAACCAAAAGAGAGCGTGGTCATGCATCGACATAATGTGCTCAAGCAAATACGTGGACTTCTACGCATTCCCATTCGCAATGTGCCCTTCGGGCGCAAATGCCAATGCTCAATTAATTTTGTCAGGTGAAAATTTTGTAAAGAAAAATTCTGATGAATTTTAACTTAAACTACCACCAAGAAACGCAAAGAGTTCAAAGTGTGAAACAATCAAGTTTTTGCTACTACTGGGCATGCAGTGAGACTAATTTCGGCAAAAATAAAATGGAAAATGAAGGAAATGGAAAGAAAAAAATTGTTCAAAATTAGAACGCAATTTCAAAAACTTATTTGATCTCCGCCAATGTCATAATTCCGATCAGGCTAATTTCAGATTTTGAGCGTAGAGTTTAAGGTTACGGCTGCTCCCTCTACAGGTCCCAGAGGGACCGAGTGAGCATCCTACGTCGATCCAGGATAACGGATAGTTGCTTTTAATTTTTCACAAAATCTTTTTTCACTAATGCTTGTTTTCAATTCCTCATGAGAAGCTGTATAAATTTTTAAAAAAATTGATTTTATTAATCAATGCTTGCAAGAACAACTGATGTTAGGCAGTTATAAATGCGGTTGGTGAAAACTAGTAAGGGATAATGATGAGAAAAAATGTAAGTTTTCAACTGAATTTAAAAACATTTTTTTTCTTTTTTTTGTAAATCGGGAGAAATAAATCAGTTTTTTTTTTAAGTTTTCCTCGCACCATCCACTGTTCTTAAGTAATGAAGATTCCTGTTCTAGCCGTTTATAATACTTTGGCAGGAAAAACATCAATATGATGTAAAATGTTTTAAAAAAGAGAAAAATTTAAAAATTATGTTTCTTTTTTAAAAATCAAAAAATTTGTAATTTTCAAAATTGAAAAAAAGTGAAAATTAATTGCATATTACGATTCAGCGTACCCAACTTAGTGGGTCTAGCATTTCAAATTACCAAAAAATGTTGAAAATTGTAGATTTTATGAAGTTTTCATTTTGGCTATTTTTCCTTGTTGCCTCCACTTAAGGCACCTTTGAGCCAACTTGAGAAACTGGAACCTAAACAAGCTATACAGATAGTCTGAATAAGCCATTTTCAGCTTGATAACACGCCTGGAAGAAAAAAAAACTCCAGAAAAGAAAGAAAATTTTGAACTTTAACCTTTTTTCTTCTTCAAATGGCGATATTTAGAAAAATTTTTCAGCTGAAAAGTTCAAAAAAAATCAAAAAATTCAAATTTTGAAAAAATTTTAAAAAAATCTCAACATTCTGTTTATTGGAGTCTTCGAGGTTTTGGGAGACCTTATCTGACGGCTAACAACAAGTGGATCACTTATTTTAAAATTTTGAGAAAGGTCAAAAAAACATGTTTTTTCTATTTTTTTGACAGAATTCCGGAAGCAATATCTTGGCTAAAAACAAAAATGAGGGCCTAAAAACAGTACAAACAGTACTCCCACATCAGGTACATTAGGTTGGAAACAAAAAAATTATTCTGACTTAAAAATCGTTTTTTAACTTTATTTCTGAACAAGAAATTGAAAAGAAATCTAAAACTTAAAAATTTTTTGAAAAAAATGATTGTTTTGAAAAAGTGCCAATTTTTAGCTGAAACTTTTTATTTAAGCTAATAAAGCCAGAGCAATGCCCTTTAAGCTCAAATAAATTAATTAAGCAAATTATTTTCAAGTTTTTTCGTTAAAGGCTTTTATTTTGAAAAAGTATTCAAAAATGGGTAAAAAAAGTCAAAAAAATCAATTTTCTCCGATTCAAAAACCTCCACTACCATGATGATTTGTTCGTTAGATAGGACTGCTGAGATCACGTTAGACTTACTTTCATAAAAATATCAAAATTTTTACTTATTTTTGAGAATTAGGCAAAATAAAAACTTTTCCCAAATTGGGCAAAAAGCCCAAATTAGCCCAAACACCTGTTAAAAATTGTTCGGTCAAAAAATCACAAAAGGAAACCCCTATTCGTTTGACATTTTAGGGCCGCATGCAAAAAATTAGACCAATCTAACCTGACAATTTCGAGAATCGACTTTTTTGTCAAAATTCTCTAAAGACCAATTTAGGGAGATTACTTGTACCGGTGGGGGCCCTACCCCACCTAAAAAATTTTTGAAATGCTGGAACGCGGCCACCTAGCACCCTCAAGGTCACGTGACTTTTTTTTGTTTTTGGTATTTTCTGAAACCAAAAGAGAGCGTGGTCATGCATCGAAATCCTGTGCTCAAGCAAATACGTGGACTTGTACGCATTCCCATTCGCAATGCGCCCTTCGGGCGAAAATGCCAATGCATAATTAATTTTGCCAGGTGAAAATTTTTTAAAGAAAAATTCTGATGAATTTTAACTTAAACTACCACCAAAAAACGCAAAGTTTTCAAAGTGTGAAATAATCAAGTTTTTGCTAATACTGGGCATGCAGAGAGACTGATTTCGGCAAAAATAAAATGGAAAATGAAGGAAATGGAAAGAAAAAAATTGTTCAAAATAAGAACGCATTATCAAAAACTTATTTGATCTCCGCTAATGTCATAATTCCGATCAGGCTGATTTCAGATTTTAAGCGTAGGGTTTACAGTTACGGCTGCTCTCTCTACAGGTCCCAGAGGGACCGAGTGAGCATCCTACCTCGATCCAGGATAACGAATAGTTGTTTTTAGTTTTTCACAATTTTTTTTTCACTAATGCTTGTTTTCACTTCCTCATTAGAAGCTGTATAAATTTTTAGAAAAACTGATTTTAATAATCAATGCTTCCAAGAACAACTGATGTTAGGCGGTTACAAATGCGGTTGGTGAAAAGTAGTAAGGGATAATGATGAGAAAAATTGCAAGTAAAATTGTAAATCGGGAGAAATGAATCAGTTTTTTTTTAGTTTTCCTCGCACTACCCACTGTGATTAAATAATGAAGATTCATGTTCTAGCCGTTAATAACAATTTGGCAGAAAAAACATCAATATGATGTAAAATGTTTTAAAAAAGAGAAAAATTTAAAAATTATGTTTTTTTTTTAAAATCAAAAAATTTGTAATTTTCAAAATTGAAAAAAAGTGAAAATTAATTGCATATTACGATTCAGCGTACCCAACTTAGTGGGTCTAGCATTTTAAATTACCAAAAAATGTTGAAAATTGTAGATTTTATGAAGTTTTCATTTTGGCTATTTTTCCTTTTCGCCTCCACTTAAGGCACCTTTGAGCCAACTTGAGAAACTGGAACCTAAACAAGCTATACACATAGTCTGAATGAGCCATTTTCAGCGTGATAACACCCCTGGAAGAAAAAAAACTGCAGAAAAGAAAGGGAATTTTGAACTTTAACCTTTTTTCTTCTTCAAATGGCGATACTTAGAATAATTTTTCAGATGAAAAGTTCAAAAAAAATCAAAAAATTCAAATTTTGAAAAATAAGTAAAAAAATCTCATCAGTCTGTTTATTGGAGTCTTCGAGATTTTGGGAGACCTTATCTGGCGGGTAACAACAAGTGGGTCACTTATTTTAAAATTTTGAGAAAGGTCAAAAAAACCTGTTTTTACGATTTTTTAGACAGAAATCCGAAAGCAATATCTTGGCTTAAAACAAAAATGAGGGCCTAAAAATAGTACAAACAGTACTCCCACATAAAGTACATTAGGTTGGAAACAAAAAATTGACTCTGATTCAAAAATCGTTTTTTAACTTTATTTCTGAACAAAAAATTGTAAAAAAATCAAAAACTTAAAAATTTTTTGAAAAAAATGATTGTTTCGAAAAAGTGCCAATTTTCAGCTGAAACTTTTCATTTTAGCTAAAAAAGCCAGAGCAAGGCCCTTTAAGCTCAAATAAGTTAATTAAGCAAATTATTTTCAAGTTTTTTCGTTAAAGGCTTTTATTTTGAAAAAGTATTCAAAAATGGGTAAAAAAAAGTCAAAAAAATCAATTTTCTCAGATTCAAAAACCTCCACCACCATGATGATTAGTTCGCTAGATAGGACTGCTGAAACCAATTTAGACGTATTTTCATAAATATATCAAAATTTTTACTTATTTTTGAGAATTAAGCAAAATAAAAACTTTTCCCAAATTGGGCAAAAAGCCCAAATTAGCCCAAACACCTGTTAAAAATTGTTGGGTCAAAAAATCACAAAAGGAAACCCCTATTCATTTGACATTTTAGGGCCGCATGCAAAAAATTAGACCATTCTAACCTGACAATTTCGAGAATCGACTTTTTTGCAAAATTTCTCTATAGTCCATTTGAGGGATATTACTTGTACCGGTGGGGGCCCCTACCCCACCTCAAAAAATTTTGTAATGCTGGAACGCGGCCACCTAGTTGTCACTGTGGCCCCGCTGTATTCTTGAATTTTGAGGAGAAGGTTCCGCGGGGGGCGGAGCAGGGGAACGCTTAACGCACTCGCAAAAGGAGCACCCTTCGGGTGCTCTTTTTTGCTCGAAAGTTTTCTGAAACGGTATCTGATGAACTTTGTAAGGTGTCACAAAAGCAACAACTCAAAACATTCTGTATGTGATTAGAAAAGGTCAAAAAAGATTTCTCATACTTTCAATGACTGAATCTACACCTGATCAGTCTCTAGAGAACTCTAAACCAAAGTAACTTATGTTTTTCAGTGATTCATGAAGAGGACCGTTCCAACGAAAACAAGTTTTCGGAAACAGTCCTCAAATTTTAGTTCGAGCCCATTGTCAAGTACGTGAACTTTCAATTGTGAATTATAGCTGAATTGGACTTGGAATTTGTCCCAAAAAGGTTAAGTTTGTCTCAAATTGATTAGAAGCAAAAGAAAAAAATTATATTTTTTTTATTTGGAAAAAAAAAGTTGAGTCAGAAACGTGAAAAACCCCTTTTTTCAAGATTCATAAAAAGTAACTCCAATTGGCTTAAATCACTAGGCTACAAAATATGAACCTGTTCAGAATGGTTTTCATGACCAAAGCCGTAAAATTTCGATATTTAGAGAAAAGGCAAAAAAAACATCTTTTTGGTTAACTCAAAAAGGTAGATAAATCGGGTAAAGTCGTCTTCAAACCTATAGGATCGAAAAGTGATCTATATAGGGTATATATGTAGTGTCCTTGTTAGGTAGCATGCAAAAAAAATAGAACAGTTTTGTTGGCCACTTCCGATATTAATACTTTTTTTTCGAAATTTGGCCATTTTTATTTGTAGTAAAATAGTAGTAAAATAGCCGAGAAAAAAAAATTGTAAAAACCACAATTTTTATCCAATTTTGACGTTTAAATACCCAATACCTACTAAAATGTCTATGGCAAGCTCAAATATGCCATCAAAAATCATTTTTTCTCACTTTTTAAAATTTTAGTTTTTTTGATATACAATGTTGAGTCAGAAACGTGAAAAAACTATTTTTTTTAAAAAGTCAAATTAAAGTGTTCCAATCAATTTGTTTCACTGAAACACACTTTATGAACCTGTTCAGAATGGGTTTGTGGGTTAAAGCCGGAAACCTTACCTATTTTGAGAAAATTGGAAAAAACACCTTTTTAGTTACAAAAAAACCATCATTTTTGTTGCAGTTTTTGAAAAAACTCAAATTTTTGAGAAAAAATTTTTTTCTCAAACCTTTATATTTAGGCTCCCCAAACAGTCTACTTTCATCCATTCTCTGTCAATATACCCCATTTTTTGAACCAAAACAGAGTTAAAAGGTGATTTTTATCAAAAAACGTGTTTTTTACCATTTTTGCCCCCCATTTCCCTCTATAAGTCAACACATAACAAAATTTTGGCAAAACGGGGCAAAAGTGTATCCTTAGAATTTCAATACGGGGCTGCATGCAAAAAATTAGGGAATTCTGACCTCCAGTTTTCGAGATCGTCTGTTTTTTCCAGGTTCCATTACGGTAGAGGTTTTACCAATGACCGGCCGGGGCCCCAACCCCTGGCCTCCAAAATCATTGACGCCGAAGCGCGGACGACCACCTAGGGGTGCTTAACCGTCCCCACCCACCCGACCGAAATGAATCATTGACCTCCCATGTGACCCTTTCGCCTTTCTCCGCTGTTTTTCATTGGGTTGAGTAGTAACGGGAAGTGGTTTGGATTAATCACCTTAAAAAATGATGGAGCAGGTTTTCACTGTGCTATTTAACCTGAGTTTGATTTTTAATGAGTTTGATTTTTAATGCGTCTTTTCCCGAAAACCCGGCTTTTAAAAAAATAACTTCACCCGGCTTTTTTTGTATTTGCTTACCACATTTTCGATCTGGCTCTGGCCAGGACGTTGTTTAGTTAATGTTCTTCCCCGACAATTTTTTCTATAATCAATAATTTTTACGAATGAAAAGAGAGTGCCAACACCTCAGCGCTATGCAAAATAGATTATGAAAAGGAACAACTTGCCTTTATTTTGTTTATTTTTGATTGTCGTAACGGATGCTCCTCACATGGGACCTCATGGGTCCCAGGGAGCATCCCATAAGGATTAAAGCAAAAGTGCAAATTTACCCGTCAATTTGGGTCACTCTTGCGTTTCAACAATCTGTATTTGAAAAAAAAAGATTCGAAGAACAGTTCAGGGCCGCATGCAAAAAAATCAGAATAATCTCACGCATGGGTTCCTGAAATTACTTAATTCAGTATGTGTAGGAGCCTTTAACATAAAATCCATTCAGAAAAAAGGTAAAACCTACAATTTTTATCCAATTTTGACAATTTACTACTCTATACTCAATAAACTGTCAATGGGGAATTCAAAAATGCCATCAAAACCCACTTTTTCTCACTTTTGAACTTTTTTGTTCATTTTTGATAAAAAATGTTGAGTCAGAAACGCTTAAAATCAGTTTTTTCCAAAAAGTCAAAAAAAGTTGTTCCAACCAATTTATTTCACTTAGCCACACTTTATGAACCTCTTCAGAATGGTTTTCATAACCATAGCCGTAAAATCTCATATTTAGAGAAAAGGCGAAATAACACCGTTTTGGTTATATCAAAAAAATGGAAAAACCAGATAAAGTAGTCTTCAAACCTTTAGGATCAAAATGTGACCTCAGTAAGGTATGATTGCAGTGTCAATTTAGGGTCGCATGCAAAATTATAGAACATTTTTGCGAGCCAACTATGAGAAAGAGACTTTTTTTTCGGAATTTGGCTATTAGTATTTGTAGTAATATAGTAGTAAGTGGCCACAGAAAAAAACTTGTAAAAACCAAAATTTTTAACCAATTTTGATAATTTAAAACTCAATACCTACTAAATCGACTATGGCAAGCTCAAAAAAGCCATCGAAACTCACTTTTTCTCACTTTGGAACAATTTTATTTTTTTGATAAAAAATGTTGAGTCAGAAACGTGAAAAATCATTTTTTTTCAAAAAGTCAAAAAAAGTTGGTCCAATTGATACAATTCACTGAGCCGAACTTTATGAACCTGTTTAGAATGGTTTTCATGACCAAAGACAAAAAATTTATCCATTTTGAGAAAAGTCGAAAAAACACCTTTTTCGTTAACGCTAAAAAGTGGAAAAAGTGGGAAAAATGGTCTTAAAAATAAAACCAAGGAAAAGTGGCATTAACAAACTGCCATTATCTCGTCAATTCTTGGCCGCATGCAAAAAATTGTGAAGATTAAACGAGTCTTTACTGAGGACGAAACTTTTTTTTAGGAATTTGCCTATTAGTATTTGTAAAAGTATAGTAGTAACTGACAATAGGAAAAAAATTCGTAAAAACCACAATTTTTAACCAATTTTGATAATTTAAAACTCAATACCTACTAAATCGACTATGGCAAGCTCAAATAAGCCATCGAAACTCACTTTTTCTCACTTTGGAACAAATTTATTTTTTTGATAAAAAATGTTGAGTCAGAAACGTGAAAAATCATTTTTTTTCAGAAAGTCAAAAAAAGTTGTTCCAATCGATACATTTCACTGAGCCACACTTTATGAACCTGTTTCGAAAGGTATTCATGGCAAAAGACGTAAAATTTACCCATTTTGAGAAAAGTCGAAAAAACACGTTTTTGGTTAACGCGAAAAAGTGGAAAAAGTGGGAAAAATGGTCTTAAAAACAAAACCATGGAAAAGTGGCACTAACAAATTGTCCTTATCTCGTCAATTCAAGGCCGCATGCAAAAAATTGGAAAGATTGAACCTGACGTTTTTGAGAACTCGATTTATTTTCCGAAAAGGACAGGGTATATATTGAAAAAAATTTTTTGCCCGGAAGGGGCCCCTACCCCTTCCTAATCGCTTTTTGCGCCCGACGCGCGTCCATCTAGTGGTGCTTAACCGTCCCCACCCACCCGACCTGTGTTTTTTACCCGTGCACTTGATCAATCGGGCTGCAATCACTGTTTCCTGTTCGATTGAGTAGTAAGGGGAAGCGGTTTGGGATAATCAAATTTCTTACAAAATTGATGAAGCAGGTTTTCACTGAGCTAGCTATCGAAGTTGGGTAAAGTACCTTTTATATCTGAAAGGCCTTCTCGCAAAAACCCCAATAAAGCTAAAGTTTACCCATTTTTTCTGTGTTTGCTTGCCACGTTTTTGATCTGGCTCTGGTCATGACGGTGTTTAACTTATAGTCTTCCCCGACATTTTTTCTACAATCAATTTTTTATAGAGTGAAAGGAGAGTGCCAACACAACAGCTCTGTACAAAGTAGTGTAAGAAAAATGAACAACTTGAATCTATTTTTTTTCTCTTTGATTGTTGTTACGGATGCTCCCCACATGGGACCACATGGGTCCCAGGGAGCATCCCATAAGGATTAAAGCAAAAGAGCAACAATTATTTAACCGTCAATTAGGGTCACTCTTGCGGTTCAACAATCTGTAATTGAAAAAAAAAATGATTCAAAGAACAGTTCACGGCCGCATGCAAAATATAAGAACAATCTCTCGCATGAGTTCCTGAAATTACTTAATTAAAAAAAAAATATTCAGTACGTGTAGGAGCCTTTAACATAAAATCCATTCAGAAAAAAGTAAAAACTACAATTTTTATCCAATTTTGACAATTTACTACTCTATACTCAATAAATTGTCAATGGGGAATTCAAATATGCCATCAAAACTCACTTTTTCTCACTTTTGAACTTTTTGTTCATTTTTGATAAAAAATGTTGAGTCAGAAACGCTTAAAATCATTTTTTTCCAAAAAGTCAAAACAGGTTGTTTCAACCAATTTATTTCACTGAGCCACATTTTAGGAACCTCTTCAGAATGGTGTTCATTACCATAGCCGTAAAAATCCCATATTTAGAGAAAAGGCGAAATAACACCTTTTTGGTCATTCAAAAAAATCGAAAAACCGGATAAAGTGGTCTTCAATCCTTTAGGGGCAAAATGTGACCTCAATAAGGTATGATTGCAGTGTCAATTTAGGGTCGCATGCAAAATTATAGAACAGTTTTAAGAGCCAACTATGAGAAAGAGACTTTTTTTCGGAATTTGGCTTTTAGTATTTGTAGTAATTTATTAGTAAGTGGCCACAGAAAAACACTTCTAAAAACCACAATTTATAAGCATTTTTGATAAATTACTACTCTATACCTACGAAATCGACTATGGCAAGCTCAAATATGCCATCAAACCTCACTTTTTCTCATTTTTGAACAATTTTATTTTTTTGAAAAAAAAATGTTGAGTCAGAAACGTTAAAAATCATTTTTTTTTCAAAAAGTCAAAGAAAGCTGGTCAATCGATTCAAATCACTAAGCTGAACTTCATCAACCTGTTTAGAATGGTTTTCATGACCAAAGACGTAAAATTTACCCATTTTGAGAAAAGTCGAAAAAACACATTTTTGGTTAACGCTAAAAAGTGGAAAAAGTGGGAAAAGTGGTCTTAAAATTAAAACCATGGAAAAGTGGCATTAACAAACTGCCATTATCTCGTCAATTCATGGCCGCATGCAAAAAATTGGAAAGATTAAACGAGTCGTTACTGAGGACGAGACTTTTTTTTAGGAATTTGGCTATTAGTATTTGTAGTAATATAGTAGTAACTGACAATAGGAAAAAAATTCGTAAAAACCACAATTTTCAACCAATTTTGATAGTTTAATACTCTATACCTACTAAATCGACTATGGCAAGCTCAAATAAGCCATCGAAACTCACTTTTTCTCACTTTTGAACAATTTTATTTTTTTGACAAAAAATGTTGAGTCAGAAACGTTAAAAATCATTTTTTTTCAAAAAGTCAAAAAAAATTGGTCCAATCGATACAATTCACTCAGCTACACTTTATGAACCTGTTTAGAATGGTTTTCATGACCAAAGACTTTAAATTTACCCATCTTGAGAAAAGTCCAAAAAACACCTTTTTAGTTAACGCAAAAAAGTGGAAAAAGTGGGAAAAATGGTCTTCAAAATGAAACCATCGAAAAGTGGCATTAACAAACTGCCATTATTTCGTCAATTCAGACCCGCATGCAAAAAATTAGGAAGTTCTGACGAAACGTTTCGGAGAACGTGAAAGTTTTCAGCAAAAAGGTATATGTATATTTTTTATAGTACTTCTGCACGGGAGGGGCCCCTACCCCTCCCTAATTGCTTTTTTTGCTACACGCGACCATCTAGCACCCTCAAGGTCACGTGACTTATTTTTTTTTTGGTATTTTCTGAAACCAAAACAATAAGGTCATGCGCCAATATCATGGCCTCAAGCAAAGACGTCGGACTCGACGCATTCACATTAGCCTTGCGCCCTTCGGGCGCAAATGCCAATGCTCAATTAATTTTGCCACGTGAAAAAATTTTTAAGGAAAAATTCTGATAAAATTTAACTTAAACTACCACGAAAGAACGCAAAGATTTCAAAGTGTGAAACTATCAAGTTTTTGCTAATACCGGGCATGCAGTGAGACTGATTTCGGCAAAAATAAAATGAAAATTGAAGGAAATGGAAAGAAAAAAATTGTTCAAAAAAGAACGCAACATCAAAAACTTATTTGATGTCCGCTAATGTCATAATTCCGATCAGGCTGATTTCAGATTTTAAGCGCAGAGTTTACGGTTACGGCTGCTCCCTCTACAGGTCCCAGAGGGACCGAGTGAGCATCCTACCTCGATCCAGGATAACGGACAGTTGTTTTTAATGTTTCACAAATTTTTTTTCACTAATGCTTGTTTTCAATTCCTCATGAGAAGCTGTATAAATTTTTTTAAAAAATGATTTTTTTTATCAATGCTTCCAAGAACAACTGATGTTAGGCGGTTACAAATGCGGTTGGTGAAAACTAAAAAGGGATAATGATGAGAAAAATTGTAAGTTTTCAAATGAATTTAAAAACAGTTTTTTTTCTTTTTTCTTTTGTAAATCGGGAGAAATGAATCAGTTTTTTTAAGTTTTCCTCGCACCACCCACTGTTCATAAGTCATGAAGATTCCTGTTCTAGCCGTTTATAAAACTTTGGCAGAAAAAACATCAGAATGATGTAAAATGTTTTAAAAAAAATAAAAATTTAAAAATTATGTTTAAAAAAAAAATCAAAAACTTGTAATTTTCAAAATTGAAAAAAAGTTAAAATTAATTGCATATTACGATTCAGCGTACCCAACTTAGTGGGTCTAGCATTTTAAATTACCAAAAAATGTTGAAAATTGTAGATTTTATGAAGTTTTCATTTTGTCTATTTTTCCTTGTCGCCTCCACTTGAGGCACCTTTGAGCCAACTTGAGAAACTGGAACGTAAACAAGCTGCACAGATGGTCAAAGTGAGCCATTTTCAGCGTGATAACACGCCTGGAAGAAAAAAAACTCCAGAAAAGAAAGAAAATTATGAACTTTAACCTTTTTTCTTCTTCAAATGGCGATACTTAGAATAATTTTTCAGCTGAAAAGTTCAAAAAAAATCAAAAAATTCAAATTTTGAAAAAATTTATAAAAAAATCTCATCAGTCTGTTTATTGGAGTCTTCGAGGTTTTGAGAGACCTCATCTGGCGGCTAACAACAAGTGGATCACTTATTTTAAAATTTTGAGAAAGGTCAAAAAAACATGTTTTTTTGATTTTTTTGACAGAATTCCGAAAGCAATATCTTGGCTAAAAACAAGATTGAGGGCCTAAAATTAGTACAAACAGTACTCCCACATAAGGTACATTAGGTTGGAAACAAAAAATTTACTCTGACTCAAAAATCGTTTTTTAACTTTATTTCTGAACAAGAAATTGAAAAGAAATGAAAAACTTAAAAATTTTTTGAAAAAAAAGATTGTTTTGAAAAAGTGCCAATTTTTAGCTGAAACTTTTCATTTTAGCTAATAAAGCCAGAGCAATGCCCTTTAAGCTCAAATAAATTAATTATGCAAATTATTTTGAAGTTTTTTCGTTAAAGCCTTTTATTTTGAAAAAGTATTCAAAAATGGGTAAAAAAAAGTCAAAAAAATCAATTTTCTCCGATTCAAAAATCTCCACTACCATGATGATTAGTTCGTTAGACAGGACTGCTAAGATCAATTTAGACGTATTTTCATAAGTATATCAAAATTTTTATTTATTTTTGAGAATTAAGCAAAATAAAAACTTTTCCCAAATTGGGCAAAAAGCCCAAATTAGCCCAAACACCTGTTAAAAATTGTTGGGTCAAAAAATCACAAAAGGAAACCCCTATTCGTTTGCCATTTTAGGGCCGCATGCAAAAAATTAGACCAATCTAACCTGACAATTTCGAGAATCGACTTTTTTGCAAAATTTCTCTATAGTCCATTTGAGGGATATTACTTGTTCCGGTGGGGGCCCCTACCCCACCTCAAAAAATTTTGTAATGCTGGAACGCGGCCACCTAGCCGGTCAGGTCTGCGTCCCACCCGCCCTCCGTGACTAATCTTGCATCCGAGAAATATCATTTGTTTCACCTTTACCCCATCTCAGGTCAGTTACTCTTGAAAAAAGTCCTACTTGAAACGTTCGCATTCACTTTGCCCCCTACGGGCGCAATGGTGAAGCCCATTTTTTCTTCTCACTGAACATCTTCTCCGAACAGTTCACATATAAAATTACTATGGTTTTATCTGAAATTTGCCGTGTCCAGCTGCGACTCCGACTTTTTTCACGTCACTGGTGTTCCAACAACAGGACCACATGAGATTCCCATTCAGATACTGTCTCAATTTTGAAAATACTGATTTGATTTTTTTTTGCCGTTTTTCGCAAAATAAACTAATTACATCATTCGAATTTAAAAAAAATTCCGAAAAACACTTAAAGATAGCAAGACATTATTGTGACTGTCGTCTATATCTGTTCTCTTTGTTGGAGGTCAATGATGCTCCCTAAGTGGGACCACAAGGGTCCCAGGGAGCATCAGTAAAGGGTTTGAATAGTATGCCAATTTTGATTAAGACAAAATCTTTGGCCAATTGTGTTTTTTTTTCACAGTCCCTTATCCACTGCAAATGTAAAGACTAATTTTTGTTTGAAGTTTTAAAAAATATTAATAGCCTTTTCATTTGTGATGACTCGTATCACTCATAAATCAATGGAAGACTCTGACTAACCTTCTCAAGCATGGAAATACATCAAAAAGAAAAAACGATTCTGGTTATTTCAGACTGCCTTTTTTTGTTAAATTTCAGATAGATTTTGAAAACTCTTTCTTCAAATTGTATGTCTGCCGAAAAAGAACAAAAATTACAAACTGAAACCATTTTGGTTAAATTAAGGCTCTTCACCCACCAAACCCGAAATTGCGAAGCTGAAACGAACACTCGACAGCCCATTTTATAAGGTTCGTTTTATTTTTTCAAAACATGTGTCATATATTTTCAAAAGCAATTTATTAAAGTTTCATTTTTTACCAGAAAAGTAAGTCCGAAAAAAAACAGATTTTTAAATACTGTCAAAAAATAAGGTGGCAAGTAGTTTTACCAATGGAATCATAGTATATGATTAGGTTCAAAATAGTTTTCATAACCATTGACTAGACGCTTACTCAATTTGAGAAATGTCCTCAATAACTTTTTTGGAAACATAAAAAACGGATAATGGAAAAGTTTTCTTCAAACTTATAGAAAAGAATTTTATGAGAAAAACCATTGCTAATATCACGTGTAAATTACGAGAATAGATTCAGGCCACATGCACAAATTCAGCAAAAGCACTCAAGCAATTTTGAGAACGAAACAATTGTTCCAGAAATTGACAAAGTAGTATATACACCAATTTTACCATAAATCGTCAAAATAAAAAAATCGCAAAAACTACAAATTTTATCCAATTTTGACTTTTAAATACTCTATACCGACTAAATTGACTATGCTAAGCTCGAATCAACCATCAGAAACCATTTTTAATCGTTCTGCATTTTTTAAGTTTTTTTCCATCAAAAAGTTGAGTCAGAAATGGGAAAAAGGTTTTTTTTTCAGAAAAACAAAAAAAGTTGTTCAAAATCAACTAAAAATATAAGCCATTATTTTTGAACCTGCTCAGAATGGTTCTGGTGACCGAAGCCGTAAAAAGTACCCAATTCGAGGAAATTCGAAAAAACTCTTTTTTCAGCACTTTGAAAAAGTGGAAAAATGTAAAAAATAGTCTTCAAACAAATAGGATGAAAAAGTAATCAGTAAAAGCATCGATGCCGTGTCAAATGAGGATCGCATGCCAATTTTTGAAACAATCCAACGGGTTTTTTTTAAGAACGAAACCATTTTTTGACAATTTAAGTAGTAGTATTTACACTAATTAGTACAATATATGGTCAAAATTCAAAAAAACAAAAAACTGCAATTTTTATCCAATTTTGACCTTCAAATACTCTATACCCACTAAATTGACTATCGGGAGCTCGAATCAACCATCAAAAACCACTTTTAATCACTTTCAAAATTTTTTATTTTTTAAATCAAAATGTTGAGTCAGAAATAGGAAAAAACATTTTTTTTCAAAAAGTCAAAAAAAGTTGTCCCAATTGAATAAACTCACTAAGCCACACTCTATGAACCTGTTCAGAAGGGTTTTCATGACCAAAGCCGTAAAAAGTACCCAATTTGAGAAACTTCGAAAAATCACCTTTTAGTTAACTCAAAAAAGTGGAAAAATCGGGTAAAATGGGCTTCAAACCAATAGGATCGAAAAGTGACCTTTATAAGATATGATTGCCGTGTCAAATTAGGGCCGCATGCAAAAAATTAGAAAAATTCAACGAAAGGTTTTTGAGAACTCGACAAATTTGGTCGTTTTGTTAAAGGTTAAATTTTAGAAATTTTTTGTCCGGAAGGGGCCCCTTCCCCTTCCTAAATGCTTTTTATGCTACACGCGACCATCTAGATCTTTCAGGTCTGCGTCCCACCCGCCCTCCGTGACTAATCTTGCTTCCGAGAAATATCATTTGTTTCACCTTTACCCCATCCCAGGTCAGTTACTCTTGAAAAAAGTCCTACTTGAAACGTTCGCATTCACTTTGCCCCCTACGGGCGCAATGGTGAAGCCCATTTTTTCTTCTCACTGAACTTCTTCTCCGAACAGTTCACATAAAACATTACTATGGTTTTATCTGAAATTTGCCGTGTCCAGCTGCGACTCCGACTTTTTTCACGTCACTGGTGTTCCAACAACAGGACCACATGAGATTCCCATTCAGATACTGTCTCAATTTTGAAAATACTGATTTGATTTTTTTTTGCCGTTTTTCGCAAAATAAACTAATTACATCATTCGAATTAAAAAAAAATTCCGAAAAACACTTAAAGATAGCAAGACATCATTGTGACTGTCGTCTATATCTGTTCTCTTTGTTGGAGGTCAATGATGCTCCCTAAGTGGGACCACAAGGGTCCCAGGGAGCATCAGTAAAGGCTTTGAATAGTATGCTATTTTTGATTAAGACAAAATCTTTGGCCAATTGTGTTTTTTTCACAGTCCCTTATCCACTGCAAATGTAAAGACAAATTTTTGTTTGAAGTTTTAAAAAATAATAATAGCCTTTTCATAAGTGATGACTCGTATCACTCATAAATCAATGGAAGAATCTGACTAACCTTCTCAAGCATGGAAAAACATCAAAAAGAAAAAACGATTCTGGTTATTTTTGACTGCTTTTTTTGTTAAATTTCAGATAGATTTTGAAAACTCTTTCTTCAAATTGTATTTCTGCCGAAAAAGAACAAAAATTACAAACTGAAACCATTTTGGTTAAATTAAGGCTCTTCACCCACCAAACTCGAAATTGCGAAGCTCAAACGAACAATCGTCAGCCCATTTTATAAGTTTCGTTTTATTTTTTCAAAACATGTGTCATATATTATCAAAAGCAATTTATTAAAGTTTCATTTTTTACCAGAAATGTAAGTCCGAAAAAAAACAGATTTTTAAATACTGTCAAAAAATAAGGTGGCAAGTAATTTTACCAATGGAATCATAGTATATGATTAAGTTCAAAATAGTTTTCATTACCATTGACTAGACGCTTACTCAATTTGAGAAATGTCGTTAATAACTTTTTTGGAAACATAAAAAACGGATAATGGAAAAGTTTTCTTCAAACTTATAGAAAAGAATTTTATGAGAAAAACCATTACTAATATCACGTGTAAATTACGAGAGTAGATTCAGGCCACATGCAAAATTTCAGCAGAAGCACTCAAGCAATTTTGAGAACGATACAATTGTTCCAGAAATTGACAAAGTAGTATATACACCAATTTTACCATAAATCGTCAAAACAAAAAAATCGCAAAAACTACAAATTTTATCCAATTTTTACTTTCAAATACTCTATACCGACTAAATTTACTATGCTAAGCTCGAATCAACCATCAAAAATCATTTTTAATCGTTCTGAATTTTTTAAGTTTTTTTCCATCAAAAAGTTGAGTCAGAAATGGGAAAAAGGTTGTTTTTTCAGAAAAACAAAAAAGGTTGTTCAAAATTAACTAAAAATCTAAGCCGCTATTTTTGAACCTGCTCAGAATGGTTCTGGTGACCGAAGCCGTAAAAAGTACCCAATTCGAGGAAATTCGAAAAAACTCTTTTTTCAGCACTTTCAAAAAGTGGAAAAATGTAAAAAATAGTCTTCAAACAAATAGGATGAAAAAGTGATCAGTAAAAGCATCGATGCCGTGTCAAATGAGGATCGCATGCCAATTTTTGAAACAATCCATCGGGTTTTTTTTAAGAACGAAACCATTTTTTGACTATTTTAGTAGTAGTATTTACACCAATTAGTACTATATATAGTCAAAATTCGAAATAACCAAAAACTACAATTTTTATCCAATTTTGACCTTCAAATACTCTATACACACTAAATTGACTATCGGGAGCTCGAATCAACCATCAAAAACCACTTTTAATCACTTTCAAAATTTTTTATTTTTTAAATCAAAATGTTGAGTCAGAAATAGGAAAAAACAATTTTTTTCAAAAAGTTAAAAAAAGTTGTCCCAATTGAATAAACTCACTAAGCCACACTCTATGAACCTGTTCAGAATGGTTTTCATGACCAAAGCCGTAAAAAGTACCCAAATTGAGAAACTTCGAAAAATCACCTTTTAGTTAACTCAAAAAAGTGGAAAAATCGGGTAAAATGGGCTTCAAACCGATAGGATCGAAAAGTGACCTTTATAAGATATGATTGCCGTGTCAAATTAGGGCCGCATGCAAAAAATTAGAAAAATTCAACGAAACGTTTTTGAGAACTCGACAAATTTGGTCGTTTTGTTAAACGTTTAATTTTAGAAATTTTTTGCCCGGAAGGGGCCCCTCCCCCTTCCTAAATGCTTTTTGTGCTACACGCGACCATCTAGCCGGTCAGGTCTGCGTCCCACCCGCCCTCCGTGACTAATCTTGCTTCCGAGAAATATCATTTGTTTCACCTTTACCCCATCCCAGGTCAGTTACTCTTGAAAAAAGTCCTACTTGAAACGTTCGCATTCACTTTGCCCCCTACGGGCGCAATGGTGAAGCCCATTTTTTCTTCTCACTGAACTTCTTCTCCGAACAGTTCACATAAAACATTACTATGGTTTTATCTGAAATCTGCCGTGTCCAGCTGCGACTCCGACTTTTTTCACGTCACTGGTGTTCCAACAACAGGTCCACATGAGATTCCCATTCAGATACTGTCTCAATTTTGAAAATACTGATTTGATTTTTTTTTTGCCATTTTTCGCAAAATAAACTAATTACTTCATTCGAATTTTAAAAAAAATACCGAAAAACACTTAAAGATAGCAAGACATTATTGTGACTGTCGTCTATATCTGTTCTCTTTGTTGGAGGTCAATGATGCTCCCTAAGTGGGACCACAAGGGTCCCAGGGAGCATCAGTAAAGGCTTTGGATAGTATGTCATTTTTGATTATGATAAAATTTTTGGCCAATTGTGTTTTTTTGCAGTCCCTTATCCACTGCAAATGTAAAGACTAATTTTTGTTTGAAGTTTTAAAAAATAATAATAACCTTTTCATTTGTGATGACTCGTATCACTCATAAATCAATGGAAGACTCTGACTAACCTTCTCAAGCATGGAAATACATCAAAAAGAAAAAAAGATTCTGGTTATTTCAGACTGCTTTTTTTGTTAAATTTCAGATAGATTTTGAAAACTCTTTCTTCAAATTGTATGTCTGCCGAAAAAGAACAAAAATTACAAACTGAAACCATTTTGGTTAAATTAAGGCTCTTCACCCACCAAACTGGAAATTGCGAAGCTGAAACGAACAATCGACATCCCATTTTATAAGTTTCGTTTTATTTTTTCAAAACATGTGTCATATATTTTCAAAAGCAATTTATTAAAGTTTCATTTTTTACCAGAAAAGTAAGTCCGAAAAAAAAACAGATTTTTAAATACTGTCAAAAAATAAAGTGGCAAGTAGTTTTACCAATGGAATCATAGTATATGATTAAGTTCAAAATAGTTTTCATTACCATTGACTAGACGCTTACTCAATTTGAGAAATGTCGTTAATAACTTTTTTGGAAACATAAAAAACGGATAATGGAAAAGTTTTCTTCAAACTTATAGAAAAGAATTTTATGAGAAAAACCATTACTAATATCACGTGTAAATTAGGAGAGTAGATTCAGGCCACATGCAAAATTTCAGCAGAAGCACTCAAGCAATTTTGAGAACGAAACAATTGTTCCAGAAAATGACAAAGTAGTATATACACCAATTTTACCATAAATCGTCAAAATAAAAAAATCGCAAAAACTACAAATTTTATCCAATTTTGACTTTTAAATACTCTATACCGACTAAATCAACTATGCTAAGCTAGAATCAATCATCAAAAACCATTTTTAATCGTTCTGAATTTTTCAAGTTTTTTTCTATCAAACATTTGAGTCAGAAATGGGAAAAAGGTTTTTTTTTCAGAAAAACAAAAAAAGTTGTTCAAAATCAAATAAAAATCTAAGCCACTGTTTTTGAACCTGCTCAGAATGGTTCTGGTGACCGAAGCCGTAAAACGTACCCAATTCGAGGAAATTCGAAAAAACTCTTTTTTCAGCACTTTGAAAAAGTGGAAAAATGTAAAAAATAGTCTTCAAACAAATAGGATGAAAAAGTGATCAGTAAAAGCATCGATGCCGTGTCAAATGAGGATCGCATGCCAATTTTTGAAACAATCCATCGGGTTTTTTTTAAGAACGAAACCATTTTTTGACAATTTTAGTAGTAGTATTTACACTTATTAGTACCATATATGGTCAAAATTCAAAAATACAAAAAACTACAATTTTTATCCGATTTTGACCTTCAAATACTCTATACCCACTAAATTGCCTATCGGGAGCTCGAATCAACCATCAAAAACCACTTTTAAATACTTTCAAAATTTTTTATTTTTTAAATCAAAATGTTGAGTCAGAAATAGGAAAAAACAATTTTTTTCAAAAAGTCAAAAAAAGTTGTCCCAATTGAATAAACTCACTAAGCCACACTCTATGAACCTGTTCAGAATGGTTTTCATGATCAAAACCGTAAAAAGTACCCAATTTGAGAAACTTCGAAAAATCACCTTTTAGTTAACTCAAAAAAGTGGAAAAATTGGGTAAAATGGGCTTCAAACCGATAGGATCGAAAAGTGACCTTAATAAGATATGATTGCCGTGTCAAATTAGGGCCGCATGCAAAAAATTAGCAAAATTCAACGAAACGTTTTTGAGAACTCGACAAATATGGTCATTTTGGTAAATGTATAATTTTAGAAATTTTTTGCCCGGAAGGGGCCCCTACCCCTTCCTAATTGCTTTTTGTGCTACACGCGACCATCTAGATAGGTCAGTGACCTGCGGTGCATGGGTGTTATGGACTTGATTCGTCAGCATTGGCCTGGGGGCCATTAGCTTCAAGACATGTGGCACTCGCAGAAAAAGAGCACCCGAAGGGTGCTCTTTTTCTGCTCGAATGTCTTGTGAAACGGTATCTGATGAACTTTGTAGGGTGTCACAAAAGCAACATGACAAAACGTTCTGTATCTGATCAGTAATGGTCAAAAAAGATTTATGACACTTTCAATGACTGAAGCTACACCTGATCAGTCTCTAGAGAACTCTAAAACAAAGTAACTTATATTTTTCAGTGACTCAGGAAGAGGACTGTTTCAACGAAAACAAGTTTTCGGAAACAGTCCTAATATTTTTCTTGGAGCTCATTTTCAAGTAGGTGGACTTTCAATAGTGACTAATAGTTGAATTAGACTTGGAATTTGTCCCAAAAAGTTAAGTTTGTCTCAAATTGATTAGAAGCAATAGACAAAAAAAAACATTTTTTTTATTTGATAAATATACTTGAGTCAGAAAAGTGAAAAATCCATTTTTTTCAAAAAGTCATAAGAAGTAATTCAATTTGCATTAAATCACTAACCTATATTATATAAACCTGTTCAGATTGGTTTTCATGAACAAAGCCGTAAAATTTCCATATTTAGAGAAAAGGCAAAAAAACACCTTTTTGATTAACTGAAAAAGGTAGATAAATCGGGTAAAGTCGTCTTCAAACCTATAGGACCGAAAAATAATCTAATTGAGATATATATTTAGTGTCCCTTGTAAGGTCACATGCAAAAAAGTGAAACAATTGGGGTGGCCACTTCAGAAAACAAGACTTTTTTTCGGACTTTGGCCATTTTTATTTGAAGTAAAGTAGTAGTAAGTTACCAGAGAAAAAAAAGTTGTAAAAACCAAAATTTTTATCCAATTTTGACAATTAAATACTCTATACCTACTAAAATGACTATGGCAAGCTCAAATATGCCATCAAAACTCATTTTTTCTCACTTTTTAAAATTTTTGTTTTTTTGATATAAAATGTTGAGTCAGAAACGTGAAAAATCAATTTTTTTCAAAAAGTCAAGGGAAGTTGTTCCAATCAATTTGTTTCACTAAAACACACTTTCTCAGCCTGTTCAGAATGGTTTTCATGTTTAAAGCTGAAACTTTACACATTTTGAGAAAAGTGGAAAAAATAACTTTTTAGTTACAAAAAAACCATCATTTTTGTTGCAGTTTTTGAAAAAACTCAAATTTTTAAGAGAAACAAATTTTCCCAAACCTACATAATTGGGCTCCCAAAACAGTTTACTTTCATCCATTCTTCATCAATTTACCCCAATTTGTTAACCAAAATAGAGTTACTGAGCCATTTTTACCAAAAAACGTGGTTTTTCCCTGTTTTTCCCCATTTTTCCCACTATAAGTCAACGCATAACAAAATTTTGGGAAAACGGAGCAAAAGTGTATCCTTAGAATTGCATTTTAGGCCCGCATGCCAATTTTTATCGAATTCTATCCCGACAATTTTGAGATCAGCACTTTTTCCGAGCAAATAGTCATACCGTTATAATTCTTTGGCCGTTCGGGGCCCCTACCCCAAACTCACTAAACAAAGACGCCGAAGGCGGACGGCCACCTAGCACAATCAGGTACTAGTGGTGGATGTTTGTTTTTCGTATTTAGTCAAACCAAAAGAGAGCGTGGTCATGCATCGACATAATGTGCTCAAGCAAATATGTGGACTTCTACGCATTCCCATTCGCAATGCGCCCTTCGGGCGCAAATGCCAATGGTCAATTAATTTTGCCGGGTGAACACTTTTTAAAGAAAAATTCTGATAAATTTTAACTTAAACTACCACCATAAAACGAAAACATTTCAAAGTGTGAAACAATCAAGTTTTTGCTAATACCGGGCATGCAGTGAGACTAATTTCGGCAAAAATAAAATGGAAAATGAAAGAAAAGGAAAGAAAAAAATTGTTCAAAATAAGAACGCAACATCAAAAACTTATTTGATTTCCGCTTATGTCAGAATTCCGATCAGGCTGATTTCAGATTTTAAGCATAGAATTTACGGTTACGGCTGCTCCCTCTACAGGTCCCAGAGGGACCGAGTGAGCATCCTACCTCGATCCAGGATACCGGATAGTTGTTTTTAATTTTTCACAAAATTTTTTTTCACTATTGCTTTTTTGCATTTCCCCATGAGAAGCTGTATGAATTTTTAAAAAATTGATTTTATTAATCAAGGCTTCCAAGAACAACTGATATTAGGCGGTTACAAATGCGGTTGGTGAAAACTAGTAAGGGATAATGATGAGAAAAATTGTAAGTTTTCAAATGATTTTAAAAAGAGTTTTTTTCTTTTTTCTTTTGTAAATCGGGAGAAGTGAATCAGTTTTTTTTTAAGTTTTCCTCGCACCACCCACTGTTCTTAAGTAATGAAGATTCCTGTTGTAGCCGTTTAAAACACTTTGGCAGAAAAAACATAAATATGATGTAAAATGTTTTTAAAAAGAGAAAAATGTAAAAATTATGTTTTTAAAAAAAACAATCAAAAACTTGTAATTTTCAAAATTGAAAAAAAATGAAAATTAATTGCATATTACGCTTCAGCGTACCCATTTTAGTGGGTCTAGCTTTTTAAATTACCAAAAAATATTGAAAATTGTAGATTTTATGAAGTTTTCTTTTTGGCTATTTTTCCTTGTCGCCTCCACATAAGGCACCTTTGAGCCAACTTGAGAAACTGGAACCTAAACAAGCTATACAGATAGTCTGAATGAGCCTTTTTCAATGTGATAACACGCCTGGAAGAAAAAAAAACTCCAGAAAAGAAAGAAAATTTTGAACTTTAACCTTTTTTCTTCTTCAAATGGCGATACTTAGAATAATTTTTCAGCTGAAAAGTTCAAAAAAAATCAAAAAATTCAAATTTTGAAAAAATTTTTAAAAAAATCTCATCAGTCTGTTTATTGGAGTCTTCGAGGTTTTGGGAGATCTTATCTGGCGGCTAATAACAAAATGTTCACTTATTATAAAAATTTGAGAAAGGTCAAAAAAACATGTTTTTTCGATTTTTTTGACTGAATTCCGAAAGCAATATCTTGGCTAAAAACAAAAATGAGGGCCTAAAATTAGTACAAACAGTACTCCCACATAAAGTACATTAGGTTGGAAACAAAAAATTGACTCTGACTCAAAAATCGTTTTTTAACTTTATTTCTGAACAAAAAATTGTAAAAAAATCAAAAATTAAAAAATTTTTTGAAAAAAACGATTGTTTTGAAAAAGTGCCAATTTTTAGCTGAAACTTTTCATTTTAGCTAAGAAAGCCAGATCAACGTTCTTTAAGCTCAAATAATTTAATTAAGCAAATTATTTTCAAGTTTTTTCGTTAAAGGCTTTTATTTTGAAAAAGTATTCAAAAATGGGTAAAAAAAAGTCAAAAAAATTAATTTTCTCAGATTGAAAAACCTCCACTGCCATGATGATTAGTTCGTTCGATAGGACTACTGAGATCAATTTAGACGTATTTTCATAAGTATATCAAAATTTTTATTTATTTTTGAGAATTAAGCAAAATAAAAACTTTTCCCAAATTGGGCAAAAAGCCCAAATTAGCCCAAACACCTGTTAAAAATTGTTGGGTCAAAAAATCACAAAAAGAAACCCCTATTCGTTTGACATTTTAGGGCCGCATGCAAAAAATTAGACCATTCTAACCTGACAATTTCGAGAATCGACTTTTTTGCAAAATTTCTCTATAGTCCATTTGAGGGATATTACTTGTACCGGTGGGGGCCCCTACCCCACCTCAAAAAATTTTGTAATGCTGGAACGCGGCCACCTAGCACCCTCAAGGTCACGTGACTTATTTTTTTTTTTGGTATTTTCTGAAACCAAAACAATAAGGTCATGCGCCAATATCATGGCCTCAAGCAAAGACGTCGGACTCGACGCATTCACATTAGCCTTGCGCCCTTCGGGCGCAAATGGCAATGCTCAATTAATTTTGCCACGTGAAAAAATTTTTAAGGAAAAATTCTGATAAAATTTAACTTAAACTACCACGAAAGAACGCAAAGATTTCAAAGTGTGAAACAATCAAGTTTTTGCTAATACCGGGCATGCAGTGAGACTGATTTCGGCAAAAATAAAATGAAAATTGAAGGAAATGGAAAGAAAAAAATTGTTCAAAAAAGAACGCAACATCAAAAACTTATTTGATGTCCGCTAATGTCATAATTCCGATCAGGCTGATTTCAGATTTTAAGCGCAGAGTTTACGGTTACGGCTGCTCCCTCTACAGGTCCCAGAGGGACCGAGTGAGCATCCTACCTCGATCCAGGATAACGGACAGTTGTTTTTAATTTTTCACAAATTTTTTTTCACTAATGCTTGTTTTCAATTCCTCATGAGAAGCTGTATAAATTTTTTTAAAAAATGATTTTTTTTATCAATGCTTCCAAGAACAACTGATGTTAGGTGGTTACAAATGCGGTTGGTGAAAACTAGTAAGGGATAATGATGAGAAAAATTGTAAGTTTTCAAATGAATTTAAAAACAGTTTTTTTTCTTTTTTCTTTTGTAAATCGGGAGAAATGAATCAGTTTTCTTAAGTTTTCCTCGCACCACCCACTGTTCATAAGTAATGAAGATTCCTGTTCTAGCCGTTTATAAAACTTTGGCAGAAAAAACATCAGAATGATGTAAAATGTTTTTAAAAAAATAAAAATTTAAAAATTATGTTTAAAAAAAAAATCAAAAACTTGTAATTTTCAAAATTGAAAAAAAGTTAAAATTAATTGCATATTACGATTCAGCGTACCCAACTTAGTGGGTCTAGCATTTTAAATTACCAAAAAATGTTGAAAATTGTAGATTTTATGAAGTTTTCATTTTGGCTATTTTTCCTTGTCGCCTCCACTTGAGGCACCTTTGAGCCAACTTGAGAAACTGGAACGTAAACAAGCTGCACAGATGGTCAAAGTGAGCCATTTTCAGCGTGATAACACGCCTGGAAGAAAAAAAACTCCAGAAAAGAAAGAAAATTATGAACTTTAACCTTTTTTCTTCTTCAAATGGCGATACTTAGAATAATTTTTCAGCTGAAAAGTTCAAAAAAAATCAAAAAATTCAAATTTTGAAAAAATTTATAAAAAAATCTCATCAGTCTGTTTATTGGAGTCTTCGAGGTTTTGAGAGACCTCATCTGGCGGCTAACAACAAGTGGATCACTTATTTTAAAATTTTGAGAAAGGTCAAAAAAACATGTTTTTTTGATTTTTTTGACAGAATTCCGAAAGCAATATCTTGGCTAAAAACAAGATTGAGGGCCTAAAATTAGTACAAACAGTACTCCCACATAAGGTACATTAGGTTGGAAACAAAAATTTTACTCTGACTCAAAAATCGTTTTTTAACTTTATTTCTGAACAAGAAATTGAAAAGAAATGAAAAACTTAAAAATTTTTTGAAAAAAAAGATTGTTTTGAAAAAGTGCCAATTTTTAGCTGAAACTTTTCATTTTAGCTAATAAAGCCAGAGCAATGCCCTTTAAGCTCAAATAAATTAATTATGCAAATTATTTTTTAAGTTTTTTCGTTAAAGGCTTTTTTTTTGAAAAAGTATTCAAAAATGGGTAAAAAAAAGTCAAAAAAATTAATTTTCTCAAATTGAAAAACCTCCACTGCCATGATGATTAGTTCGTTTGATAGGACTGCTGAGATCAATTTAGACGTATTTTCATAAGTATATCAAAATTTTTATTTATTTTTGAGAATTAAGCAAAATAAAAACTTTTCCCAAATTGGGCAAAATGCCCAAATTAGCCCAAACACCTGTTAAAAATTGTTGGGTCAAAAAGTCACAAAAGGAAACCCCTATTCGTTTGCCATTTTAGGGCCGCATGCAAAAATTTAGACCAATCTAACCTGACAATTTCGAGAATCGACTTTTTTGTCAAAATTCTCTAAAGACCAATTTAGGGAGATTACTTGTACCGGTGGGGGCCCTACCCCACCTAAAAAATTTTTGAAATGCTGGAACGCGGCCACCTAGCACCCTCAAGGTCACGTGACTTACTTTTGTTTTTGGTATTTTCTGTAACCAAAACAATAAGGTCATGCGCCAATATCATGGCCTCAAGCAAAGACGTCGGACTCTACGCATTCCCATTCGCAATGCGCCCTTAGGGCGCAAATGCCAATGCTCAATTAATTTTGCCAGGTGAAATTTTTAAAGAAAAATTCTGATGAATTTTAACTTAAACTACCACCAAAAAACGCACAGATTTCAAAGTGTAAAACAATCAAGTTTTTGCTAATTCCGGGTATGCAGTGAGACTGATTTCGGCAAAAATAAAATAGAAAATGAAGGAAATGGAAAGAAAAAAATTGTTCAAAATAAGAACGCATTATCAAAATCTTATTTGATCTCCGCTAATGTCATAATTCCGATCAGGCTGCTTTCAGATTTTAAGCGTAGAGTTTACGGTTACGGCTGCTCCCTCTACAGGTCCCAGAGGGACCGTGTGAGCATCCTACCTCGATCCAGGATAACGGATAGTTGCTTTTAATTTTTCACAAAATTTTCTTTCACTAATGCTTGTTTTCAATTACTCATGAGAAGGTGTATAAATTAAAAAAAAAATTGATTTTATTGATAAACGCTTCCAAGAAAAACTGATGTTACGCGGTTACAAATGCGGTTGGTGAAAACTAGTAAGGGATAATGATGAGAAAAATTGTAAGTTTTCAAATGAATTTAACAACAGTTTTTTTCTTTTTTCCTTTTGTAAATCGGGAGAAATGAATCATTTTTTTTTAAGTTTTCCTCGCACCACCCACTTTTCTTAAGTAATGAAGATTCCTGTTATAGCCGTTTATAACACTTTGGCAGAAAAAACATCAATATGATGTAAAATGTTTTTAAAAAGAGAAAAATTTTAAAATTATGTTTTTTTTAAATAATCAAAATTTTGTAATTTTCAAAATTGAAAAAAAGTGAAAATTAATTGCATATTACGATTCAGCGTACCCAAGTTAGTGGGTCTAGCAGTTTAAATTACCAAAAAATGTTGAAAATTGTAGATTTTATGAAGTTTTCATTTTGGCTATTTTTCCTTTTCGCCTCCACTTAAGGCACCTTTGAGCCAACTTGAGAAACTGGAACCTAAACAAGCTATACATATAGTCTGAATGAGCCATTTTCAGCGTGATAACACCCCTGGAAGAAAAAAAACTGCAGAAAAGAAAGGGAATTTTGAACTTTAACCTTTTTTCTTCTTCAAATGGCGATACTTAGAATAATTTTTCAGCTAAAAAGTTCAAAAAATATCAAAAATTTCAAATTTTGAAAAAATTTTAAAAAAATCTCATCATTCTGTTTATTGGAGTCTTCGAGGTTTTGGGAGACCTTATCTGGCGGCTACCAACAAGTGGATCACTTATTTTAAAGTTTTGAGAAAGGTCAAAAAAACATGTTTTTTCGATTTTTTTGACAGAATTCCGGAAGCAATATCTTGGCTAAAAACAAGAATGAGGGCCTAAAATTAGTACAAACAGTACTCCCACATAAGGTACATTAGGTTGGAAACAAAAAACTTACTCTGACTCAAAAATCGTTTTTTAACTTTATTTCTGAACAAAAAATTGTAAAAAAAATCAAAAATTAAAAAATTTTTTGAAAAAAACGATTGTTTTGAAAAAGTGCCAAATTTTAGCTGAAACTTTTCATTTTAGCTAAGAAAGCCAGAGCAATGTTCTTTAAGCTCAAATAATTTAATTAAGCAAATTATTTTCAAGTTTTTTCGTTAAAGGCTTTTATTTTGAAAAAGTATTCAAAAATGGGTAAAAAAAAGTCAAAAAAATCAATTTTCTCAGATTCAAAAACCTCCACTACCATGATGATTAGTTCGCTAGATAGGACTGCTGAAACCAATTTAGACGTTTTTTCATAAGCATATCAAAATTTTTACTTATTTTTGAGAATTAAGCAAAATAAAAACTTTTCCCAAATTGGGCAAAATGCCCAAATTAGCCCAAACACCTGTTAAAAATTGTTGGGTCAAAAAGTCACAAAAGGAAACCCCTATTCGTTTGCCATTTTAGGGCCGCATGCAAAAAATTAGACCAATCTAACCTGACAATTTCGAGAATCGACTTTTTTGCAAAATTTCTCTATAGTCCATTTGAGGGATATTACTTGTACCGGTGGGGGCCCCTACCCCACCTCAAAAAATTTTGTAATGCTGGAACGCGGCCACCTAGCACCCTCAAGGTCACGTGACTTATTTTTGTTTCTGGTATTTTCTGAAACCAAAAGAGAGCGTGGTCATGCATCTACATCATGTGCTCAAGCAAATACGTGGACTTTTACGCATTCCCATTCGCAATGCGCCCTTCGGGCGCAAATGCCAATGCTCAATTAATTTTGCCAGGTGCAAATTTTTAAAGAAAATTTCTGATGAATTTTAACTTAAACTACCAACAAAAAACGCAAAGATTTCAAAGTGTGAAACAATCAAGTGTTTGCTAATACCGGGCATGCAGTGAGACTGATTTCGGCAAAATAAAATAGAAAATGAAGGAAATGGAAAGAAAAAAATTGTTCAAAATAAGAACGCATTATCAAAAACTTATTTGATCTCCGATAATGTCATAATTCCGATCAAGCTGATTTCAGATTTTAAGCGTAGAGTTTACGGTTACGGCTGCTCCCTCTACAGGTCCCAGAGGGACCGAGTGAGCATCCTACGTCGATCCAGGATAACGGATAGTTGTTTTTAATTTTTCACAAAATATTTTTTCACTAATGCTTGTTTTCAATTCCTCATGAGAAGCTGTTTAAATTTTAAAAAATTGATTTTATTAATCAATGCTTCCAAGAACAACTGATTTTAGTGGGTTGCAAATGCGGTTGGTGAAAACTTGTAAGGGATAATGATGAGAAAAATTTTAAGTTTTCAAATGAATTTAAAAACAGTTTTTTTCTTTTTTTCTTTTGTAAATCGGGAGAAATGATTCAGTTTTTTTAAGTTTTCCTCGCACCACCCACTGTTCATAAGTAATGAAGATTCCTGTTCTAGCCGTTTATAAAACTTTGGCAGAAAAAACATCAATATGATGTAAAATGTTTTAAAAAAGAGAAAAAAATAAAAATTATGTTTTTTTTTTAAAAATCTAAAATTTGTAATTTTCAAAATTGAAAAAAAGTAAACATTAATTGCATATTACGATTCAACGTACCCAACTTAGTGGGTATAGCATTTTGAATTACCAAAAAATGTTGAAAATTGTAGATTTTATGAAGTTTTCATTTTGGCTATTTTTCCTTGTCGCCTCCACTTAAGGCACCTTTGAGCCAACTTGAGAAAGTGGAACCTAAACAAGCTATACAGATAGTCTCTATGAACCATTTTCAGCGTGATAACACGCCTGGAAGAAAAAAAGTTCCAGAAAAGAAAAAACATTTTGAACTTTAACCTTTTTTCTTCTTCAAATGGCGATACTTAGAAAAAATTTTCAGCTGAAAAGTTCAAAAAAAATCAAAAAATTCAAATTTTGAAAAAATTTTAAAAAAATCTCATCATTCTGTTTATTGGAGTCTTCGAGGTTTTGGGAGACCTTATCTGGCGGCTAACAACAAGTGGATCACTTATTTTAAAATTTTGAGAAAGGTCAAAAAAACATGTTTTTTCGACTTTTTTGACAGAATTTCGAAAGCAATATCTTGGCTAAAAACAAGAATGAGGGCCTAAAGTTAGTACAAACAGTACTCCCACATAAGGTACATTAGGTTGGAAACAAAAAATTTACTCTGACTCAAAAATCGTTTTTTAACTTTATTTCTGAACAAGAAATTGAAAAGAAATCAAAAACTTAAAAATTTTTTGAAAAAAATGATTGTTTTGAAAAAGTGCCAATTTTTAGCTGAAACTTTTCATTTTAGCTAATAAAGCCAGAGCAATGCCCTTTAAGCTCAAATAAATTAATTATGCAAATTATTTTCAAGTTTTTTCGTTAAAGCCTTTTGTTTTGAAAAAGTATTCAAAAATGGGTAAAAAAAAGTCAAAAAAATCAATTTTCTCCGATTTAAAAACCTCCACTACCATGATGATTAGTGCGTTAGATAGGACTGCTGAGATCAATTTAGACGTTCTTTCATAAGTATATCAAAATTTTTACTTATTTTTGAGAATTAAGCAAAATAAAAACTTTTCCCAAATTGGGCAAAAAGCCCAAATTAGCCCAAACACCTGTTAAAAATTGTTGGGTCAAAAAATCACAAAAGGAAACCCCTATTCATTTGACATTTTAGGGCCGCATGCAAAAAATTAGACCAATCTAACCTGACAATTTCGAGAATCGACTTTTTTGTCAAAATTCTCTAAAGACCAATTTAGGGAGATTACTTGTACCGGTGGGGGCCCTACCCCACCTAAAAAATTTTTGAAATGCTGGAACGCGGCCACCTAGTTGTCACTGTGGCCCCGCTAATTTGTTGACTTTTGAGGAGAAGGTTCCGCGGGGGGCGGAGCCGGGGAACGCTAAACGCACTCGCAAAAGGAGCACCCTTCGGGTGCTCTTTTTTGCTCGAAAGTTTTCTGAAACGGTATCTGATGAACTTTGTAAGGTGTCACAAAAGCAACAACACAAAACGTTCTGTATGTGATTAGAAAAGATCAAAAAAGATTTCTCATACTTTCAATGACTGAATCTACACCTGATCAGTCTCTAGAGAACTCTAAACCAAAGTAACTTATGTTTTTCCGTGATTCATGAAGAGGACCGTTCCAACGAAAACAAGTTTTCGGAAACAGTCCTCATAGTTTTTTTCGAGCCCATTGTCAAGTACGTGGACTTTCAATTGTGACTTATAGCTGAATTGGACTTGGAATTTGTCCCAAAAAGGTTAAGTTTGTTTCAAATTGATTAGAAGCAAAAGAAAAAAAAACATTTTTTTTATTTGGAAAAAAAAGTTGAGTCAGAAACGTGAAAAAACCCTTTTTTCAAAAGTCACAAAAAGTAGCTTCAATTAGCTTAAACCACTAGGCTACAATATATGAACCTGTTCAGAATGGTTTTCATGACCAAAGCCGTAAAACTTCCATATTTAGAGAAAAGGCAAAAAAAAAACAACTTTTTGGTTAACTCAAAAAAGTAGATAAATCGGGTAAAATCGTCTTCAAACCTATAGGATCGAAAAGTGATCTAAATAGGGTATACATGTAGTGTCCTTGTTAGGTCGCATGCAAAAAACTAGAACAGTTTTGTTGGCCACTTCCGAAATGAAGACTTTTTTTTCGAAATTTGGCCATTTTTATTTGTAGTAAAATAGTAGTAAAATAGCCGAGAAAAAAAATTGTAAAAACCATAATTTTTATTCAATTTTGAAGTTTAAATACTCTATACTTACTAAAATGTCTATGGCAAGCTCAAATAAGCCATCAAAATTCATTTTTTCTCACTTTTTAAAATTTTTGTTTTTTTGATATACAATGTTGAGTCAGAAACGTGAAAAATCAATTTTTTTCAAAAAGTCAAAATAAAGTGTTCCAATCAATTTGTTTCACTAAAACACACTTTATGAACCTGTTCAGAATGGTTTTTTGGGTTGAAGCCGAAAATTCACCTATTTTGAGAAAAGTGGAAAAAACACCTTTTTAGTTACAAAAAAACCATCAATTTTGTTGCAGTTTTTGAAAAAACTCAAATTTTTGAGAAGAAAACTTTTTCTCAAACTTTTATATTTGGGCTCCCCAAACAATCTACTTTTATCCATTCCCTATCAATATACCCCATTTTCTCAACCAAAACAGAGTTAATATGTGATTTTTATCAAAAAACGTGTTTTTCACCATTTTTGCCCCCCATTTCCCTCTATAAGTCAACACATAACAAAATTTTGGCGAAACGGGGCAAAAGTGTATCCTTAGAATTTCAATACGGGGCTGCATGCAAAAAATTAGGGAATTCTGACCTCCAGTTTTCGAGAACACGACTTATTCTGCACGAAAGGTAATATAGGTAAATGTTCTTTCGAACCGACGGGGCCCCTTCCCCTGTCTCTACTGAACGCCAAAGCCGGACGCGGCGGCCACCTAGCACCCTCAAGGTCACGTGACTTTTTTTTGTTTTTTGTATTTTCTGAAACCAAAAGAGAGCGTGGTCATGCATCGAAATCATGTGCTCAAGCAAATACGTGGACTTGTACGCATTCCCATTCGCAATGCGCCCTTCGGGCGAAAATGCCAATGCATAATTAATTTTGCCAGGTGAAAATTTTTTAAAGAAAAATTCTGATGAATTTTAACTTAAACTACCACCAAAAAACGCAAAGTTTTCAAAGTGTGAAATAATCAAGTTTTTGCTAATACTGGGCATGCAGAGAGACTGATTTCGGCAAAAATAAAATGGAAAATGAAGGAAATGGAAAGAAAAAAATTGTTCAAAATAAGAACGCATTATCAAAAACTTATTTGATCTCCGCTAATGTCATAATTCCGATCAGGCTGATTTCAGATTTTAAACGTAGGGTTTACAGTTACGGCTGCTCTCTCTACAGGTCCCAGAGGGACCGAGTGAGCATCCTACCTCAATCCAGGATAACGGATAGTTGTTTTTAGTTTTTCACAATTTTTTTTTCACTAATGCTTGTTTTCACTTCCTCATTAGAAGCTGTATAAATTTTTAGAAAAACTGATTTTAATAATCAATGCTTCCAAGAACAACTGATGTTAGGCGGTTACAAATGCGGTTGGTGAAAAGTAGTAAGGGATAATGATGAGAAAAATTGCAAGATTTCAAATGAATTTAAAAACAGTTTTTTTCTTTTTTTCTTTTGTAAATCGGGAGAAATGAATCAGTTTTTTTTTTTAGTTTTCCTCGCACCACCCACTGTGATTAAATAATGAAGATTCATGTTCTAGCCGTTGATAACAATTTGGCAGAAAAAACATCAATATGATGTAAAATGTTTTAAAAAAGAGAAACATTTAAAAATTATGTTTTTTTTTTAAATCAAAAAATTTGTAATTTTCAAAATTGAAAAAAAGTGAAAATTAATTGCATATTACGATTCAGCGTACCCAACTTAGTGGGTCTAGCATTTTAAATTACCAAAAAATGTTGAAAATTGTAGATTTTATGAAGTTTTCATTTTGGCTATTTTTCCTTTTCGCCTCCACTTAAGGCACCTTTGAGCCAACTTGAGAAACTGGAACCTAAACAAGCTATACACATAGTCTGAATGAGCCATTTTCAGCGTGATAACACCCCTGGAAGAAAAAAAACTGCAGAAAAGAAAGGGAATTTGGAACTTTAACCTTTTTTCTCCTTCAAATAGCGATACTTAGAATAATTTTTCAGCTGAAAAGTTCAAAAAAAATCAAAAAATTCAAATTTTGAAAAATTAGTAAAAAAATCTCATCAGTCTGTTTATTGGAGTCTTCGAGGTTTTGGGAGACCTTATCTGGCGGCTAACAACAAGTGGGTCACTTATTTTAAAATTTTGAGAAAGGTCAAAAAAACCTGTTTTTACGATTTTTTAGACAGAAATCCGAAAGCAATATCTTGGCTTAAAACAAAAACGAGGGCCTAAAAATAGTACAAACAGTACTCCCACATAAAGTACATTAGGTTGGAAACAAAAAATTGACTCTGATTCAAAAATCGTTTTTTAACTTTAATTCTGAACAAAAAATTGTAAAAAAATCAAAAACTTAAAAATTTTTTGAAAAAAATGATTGTTTCGAAAAAGTGCCAATTTTCAGCTGAAACTTTTCATTTTAGCTAAAAACGCCAGAGCAAGGCCCTTTAAGCTCAAATAAATTAATTAAGCAATTTATTTTCAAGTTTTTTCGTTAAAGGCTTTTATTTTGAAAAAGTATTCAAAAATGGGTAAAAAAAAGTTAAAAAAATCAATTTTCTCACATTCAAAAACCTCCACCACCATGATGATTAGTTCGCTAGATAGGACTGCTAAAACCAATTTAGACGTATTTTCATAAGCATATCAAAATTTTCACTTATTTTTGAGAATTAAGCAAAATAAAAACTTTTCCCAAATTGGGCAAAAAGCCCAAATTAGCCCAAACACCTGTTAAAAATTGTTGGGTCAAAAAATCACAAAAGGAAACCCCTATTCATTTGACATTTTAGGGCCGCATGCAAAAAATTAGACCATTCTAACCTGACAATTTCGAGAATCGACTTTTTTGCAAAATTTCTCTATAGTCCATTTGAGGGATATTACTTGTACCGGTGGGGGCCCCTACCCCACCTCAAAAAATTTTGTAATGCTGGAACGCGGCCACCTAGCACCCTCAAGGTCACGTGACTTATTTTTGTTTTTCGTATTTTCTGAAACCAAAACATTAAGGTCATGCGTCCATATCATGGCCTCAAGCAAAGACGTCGGACTCTACGCATTCCCATTTGCAATGCGCCCTTGGGGCGCAAATGCCAATGCTCAATTAATTTTGCCAGGTGAAAATTTTTCAAAGGAAAATTCTGATAAATTTTAACTTAAACTACCACCAAAAAAACCAAAGATATCAAAGTGTGAAACAATCATGTTTTGCTAATACCGGGCATGCAGTGAGACTGATTTTGGCAAAAATAAAATGGAAAATGAAGGAAATGGAAAGAAAAAATTTGTTCAAAATAAGAACGCAACATAAAAAACTTATTTGATTTCCGCTAATGTCATAATTCCGATCAGGCTGATTTCAGATTTTAAGCATAGAATTTTACGGTTACGGCTGCTCCCTCTACAGGTCCCAGAGGGACCGAGTGAGCATCCTACCTCGATCCAGGACAACGGATAGTTGTTTTTAATTTTTCATAAAATTTATTTTTCTTTAATGCTTGTTTTCATTTTCTCATGAGAAGCTGTATGATTTTAAAAAAAATTGATTTCATTAAGCAATGGTTCTAAGAACAACTGACGTTAGGCGCTTACAAATACGGTTGGTGAAAACTGGTAAAGGATAATGTTGAGAAAAATTGTAAGCTTTCAAGAAAATTAAAAAAACAGTTTTTTTCTTTTTTTTCTTTTGTAAGTCGGGAGAAATCATTAAGTTTTTTTAAATTTTCCTCGCACCACCCACTGCTCTTAAGTAGTGAAGATTCATATTCTAGCCATTTATAACATTTTGGCCGAAAAAACATCAATATGTTGTAAAATGTTTTAAAATAGAGAAAAATTAAAAATTATCTTTTTTTTCGAAAAAATCAAAATTTAGTTATTTTCAAAAATGTAAAAAAGTGAAAAACAATTGCATATTACGATTCACCGTACCCAAATTAGTGGGTCTAGTATTTTAAATTATCAAAAAATGTTGAAAATTGTGGATTTTATGAAGTTTTCATTCTGGCTATTTTTCCTTGTTGCCTCCACTTAAGGCACCTTTGAGCCAACTTGAGAAACTGGAGCCTAAACAAGCTATACAGATAGTCTGAATGAGCCATTTTCAGCGTGATAACACGCCTGGAAGAAAAAAACTCCAGAAAAGAAAGAAAACTTTGAACTTTAACCTTTTTTCTTCTTCAAATGGAGATACTTAGAATAATTTTTCAGCCGAAAAGTTCAAAAAAAATCAAAAAATTCAAATTTCGAAGAAATTAAAAAAAATCTCATCAGTCTGTTCATTGGAGTCTTCGATGTTCTGGGAGACCTTATCTGGCGACTAACAACAAGTGGATCACTTATTTTAAAATTTTGAGAAAGGTCAAAAAAACATGTTTTTTCGACTTTTTTGACAGAATTTCGAAAGCAATATCTTGGCTAAAAACAAGAATGAGGGCCTAAAATTAGTACAAACAGTACTCCCAAATAAGGTACACTACGTTGGAAACAAAAAATTTACTCTGACTCAAAAATCGTTTTTTAACTTTATTTCTGAACAAGAAATTGAAAAGAAATCAAAAATTTAAAAATTTTTTGAAAAAAATGATTGTTTTGAAAAATTGCCAAATTTTAGCTGAAACTTTTCATTTTAGCTAATAAAGCCAGAGCAATGCCCTTTAAGCACAAATAATTTAATTATGCAAATTATTTTCAAGTTTTTTCGTTAAAGCCTTTTATTTTGAAAAAGTATTCAAAAATGGGTAAAAAAAAGTTAAAAAAATCAATTTTCTCCGATTCAAAAACCTCCACTACCATGATGATTAGTGCGTTAGATAGGACTGCTGAGATCAATTTAGACGTATTTTCATAATTATATCAAAATTTTTATTTATTTTTGAGAATTAAGCAAAATAAAAACTTTTCTTAAATTGGGCAAAAAGCCCAAATTAGCCCAAACACCTGTTAAAAATTGTTGGGTCGAAAAATCACAAAAGGAAACCCCTATTCGTTTGACATTTTAGGGCCGCATGCAAAAAATTAGACCAATCTAACCTGACAATTTCGAGAATCAACTTTTTTGTCAAAATTCTCTAAAGACCAATTTAGGGAGATTACTTGTACCGGTGGGGGCCCTACCCCACCTAAAAAATTTTTGAAATGCTGGAACGCGGCCACCTAGCACAATCAGGTACTAGTGGTTGATGTTTGTTTTTCGTATTTTGTCAAACCAAAAGAGAGCGTGGTCATGCATCGACATAATGTGCTCAAGCAAATACGTGGACTTCTACGCATTCCCATTCGCAATGTGCCCTTCGGGCGCAAATGCCAATGCTCAATTAATTTTGTCAGGTGAAAATTTTGTAAAGAAAAATTCTGATGAATTTTAACTTAAACTACCACCAAGAAACGCAAAGAGTTCAAAGTGTGAAACAATCAAGTTTTTGCTACTACTGGGCATGCAGTGAGACTAATTTCGGCAAAAATAAAATGGAAAATGAAGGAAATGGAAAGAAAAAAATTGTTCAAAATTAGAACGCAATTTCAAAAACTTATTTGATCTCCGCCAATGTCATAATTCCGATCAGGCTAATTTCAGATTTTGAGCGTAGAGTTTAAGGTTACGGCTGCTCCCTCTACAGGTCCCAGAGGGACCGAGTGAGCATCCTACGTCGATCCAGGATAACGGATAGTTGCTTTTAATTTTTCACAAAATCTTTTTTCACTAATGCTTGTTTTCAATTCCTCATGAGAAGCTGTATAAATTTTTAAAAAAATTGATTTTATTAATCAATGCTTGCAAGAACAACTGATGTTAGGCAGTTATAAATGCGGTTGGTGAAAACTAGTAAGGGATAATGATGAGAAAAAATGTAAGTTTTCAACTGAATTTAAAAACATTTTTTTTCTTTTTTTTGTAAATCGGGAGAAATAAATCAGTTTTTTTTTTAAGTTTTCCTCGCACCATCCACTGTTCTTAAGTAATGAAGATTCCTGTTCTAGCCGTTTATAATACTTTGGCAGGAAAAACATCAATATGATGTAAAATGTTTTAAAAAAGAGAAAAATTTAAAAATTATGTTTCTTTTTTAAAAATCAAAAAATTTGTAATTTTCAAAATTGAAAAAAAGTGAAAATTAATTGCATATTACGATTCAGCGTACCCAACTTAGTGGGTCTAGCATTTCAAATTACCAAAAAATGTTGAAAATTGTAGATTTTATGAAGTTTTCATTTTGGCTATTTTTCCTTGTTGCCTCCACTTAAGGCACCTTTGAGCCAACTTGAGAAACTGGAACCTAAACAAGCTATACAGATAGTCTGAATAAGCCATTTTCAGCTTGATAACACGCCTGGAAGAAAAAAAAACTCCAGAAAAGAAAGAAAATTTTGAACTTTAACCTTTTTTCTTCTTCAAATGGCGATATTTAGAAAAATTTTTCAGCTGAAAAGTTCAAAAAAAATCAAAAAATTCAAATTTTGAAAAAATTTTAAAAAAATCTCAACATTCTGTTTATTGGAGTCTTCGAGGTTTTGGGAGACCTTATCTGACGGCTAACAACAAGTGGATCACTTATTTTAAAATTTTGAGAAAGGTCAAAAAAACATGTTTTTTCTATTTTTTTGACAGAATTCCGGAAGCAATATCTTGGCTAAAAACAAAAATGAGGGCCTAAAAACAGTACAAACAGTACTCCCACATCAGGTACATTAGGTTGGAAACAAAAAAATTATTCTGACTTAAAAATCGTTTTTTAACTTTATTTCTGAACAAGAAATTGAAAAGAAATCTAAAACTTAAAAATTTTTTGAAAAAAATGATTGTTTTGAAAAAGTGCCAATTTTTAGCTGAAACTTTTTATTTAAGCTAATAAAGCCAGAGCAATGCCCTTTAAGCTCAAATAAATTAATTAAGCAAATTATTTTCAAGTTTTTTCGTTAAAGGCTTTTATTTTGAAAAAGTATTCAAAAATGGGTAAAAAAAGTCAAAAAAATCAATTTTCTCCGATTCAAAAACCTCCACTACCATGATGATTTGTTCGTTAGATAGGACTGCTGAGATCACGTTAGACTTACTTTCATAAAAATATCAAAATTTTTACTTATTTTTGAGAATTAGGCAAAATAAAAACTTTTCCCAAATTGGGCAAAAAGCCCAAATTAGCCCAAACACCTGTTAAAAATTGTTCGGTCAAAAAATCACAAAAGGAAACCCCTATTCGTTTGACATTTTAGGGCCGCATGCAAAAAATTAGACCAATCTAACCTGACAATTTCGAGAATCGACTTTTTTGTCAAAATTCTCTAAAGACCAATTTAGGGAGATTACTTGTACCGGTGGGGGCCCTACCCCACCTAAAAAATTTTTGAAATGCTGGAACGCGGCCACCTAGCACCCTCAAGGTCACGTGACTTAATTTTGTTTTTGGTATTTTCTGAAACCAAAAGCAAGCATGGTCATGCATCGACATCATGTGCTCAAGCAAATACGTGGACTTCTACGCATTCCCATTCGCAATGCGCCCATCGGGCTCAAATGCCAATGCTCAATTAATTTTGCCAGGTGAAAAAAAAATTATTTAAAAAGTTCTGCTAAACTTTATTTTAAACTACCACCAAAAAACGCAAAGATTTCAAAGTGTAAAACAATCAAATTTTTGCCAATACCGGGCTTGCAATGAGACTGATGTTGGCAAAAGTAAAATAGAAAATGTAGAAAATGGAAAGAAAAAAATTGTTCAAAATAAGAACGCAACATCAAAAACTTATTTGATCTCCGCTCAAATCATAATTCAGATCAGGCTGATTTCAGATTTTAAGCGTAGAATTTACGGTTACGGCAGCTCCCTCTACAGGTCCCAGAGGGACCGAGTGAGCATCCTACCTCGATCCAGGTTAACGGATAGTTGTTCTTAATTTTTCACAAATTTTTTTTTTCTCTAATGCTTGTTTTCACTTCCTCATGAGAAGCTGTATTAATTTTTAAAAAATTTATTTTATCCATCAATGCTTCCAAGAACAACTGATTTTAGGCGATTACAAATGCGGTTGTTGAAACTAGTAAGGGATAATGATGAGAAAAATTGTAAGTTTTCAAATGAATTTAAAAACAGTTTTTTTCCTTTTTTTCTTTTGTAAATCGGGAGAAATGAATCAGTTTTTTTTTAAGTTTTCCTCGCACCACCCACTGTTCCTAAGTAATGAAGATTCCTGTTCTAGCCGTTTATAACACTTTGGCAGAAAAAACATCAATATGATGTAAAATGTTTTAAAAAAGAGAAAAATTTAAAAATTATGTTTTTTTTAAAAAATCAAAAAATTGTAATTTTCAAAATTGAAAAAAAGTAAAAATTAATTGCATATTACGATTCACCGTACCCAACTTAGTGGGTATAGCATTTTAAATTACCAAAAAATGTTGAAAATTGTAGATTTTATGAAGTTTTCATTTTGGCTATTTTTCCTTGTCGCCTCCACTTAAGGCACCTTTGAGCCAACTTGAGAAACTGGAACCTAAACAAGCTATACAGATAGTCTCAATGAGCCATTTTCAGCGTGATAACACGCCTGGAAGAAAAAAAAACTCCAGAAAAGAAAGAAAATTTTGAACTTTAACCTTTTTTCTTCTTCAAATGGCGATACTTAGAATAATTTTTCATCTGAAAAGTTCAAAAAAAATCAAAAAATTCAAATTTCGAAAAATTTTTTAAAAAATCTCATCAGTCTGTTTATTGGAGTCTTCGAGGTTTTGAGAGATCTTATCTGGCGGCTAACAACAAAAGGATCATTTATTATAAAAATTTGAGAAAGGTCAAAAAAACATGTTTTTTCGACTTTTTTGACAGAATTTCGAAAGCAATATCTTGGCAAAAAACAAGAATGAGGGCCTAAAATTAGTACAAACAGTACTCCCACATAAGGTACATTAGGTTGGAAACAAAAAATTTACTCAGACTCAAAAATCGTTTTTTAACTTTATTTCTGAACAAGAAATTGAAAAGAAATCAAAAACTTAAAAATTTTTTGAAAAAAAAGATTGTTTTGAAAAAGTGCCAATTTTTAGCTGAAACTTTTCATTTTAGCTAATAAAGCCAGAGCAATGCCCTTTAAGCTCAAATAAATTAATTATGCAAATTATTTTGAAGTTTTTTCGTTAAAGCCTTTTTTTTTGAAAAAGTATTCAAAAATGGGTAAAAAAAAGTCAAAAAAATCATTTTTCTCCGATTCAAAAACCTCCACTACCATGATGATTAGTTCGTTAGATAGGACTGCTGAGGTCAGTTTAGACTTATTTTCATAAAAATATCAAAATTTTTACTTATTTTTGAGAATTAAGCAAAATAAAAACTTTTCCCAAATTGGGCAAAAAGCCCAAATTAGCCCAAACACCTGTTAAAAATTGTTGGGTCAAAAAATCACAAAAGGAAACCCCTATTCGTTTGACATTTTAGGGCCGCATGCAAAAAATTAGACCATTCTAACCTGACAATTTCGAGAATCGACTTTTTTGCAAAATTTCTCTATAGTCCATTTGAGGGATATTACTTGTACCGGTGGGGGCCCCTACCCCACCTCAAAAAATTTTGTAATGCTGGAACGCGGCCACCTAGCACCCTCAAGGTCACGTGACTTATTTTTGTTTTGGGAATTTTCTGAAACCAAAAGAGAGCCTGGTCATGCATCGACATCACATCATGTGCTCAAGCAAATACGTGGACTTCTACGCATTCCCATTCGCAGTGCGCCCTTCGGGCGCAAATGCCAATGCTCAATTAATTTCGCCAGGTGAAAATTTTTTAAAGAAAAATTCTGATAAATTTTAACTTAAACTACCATCAAAAAACGCAAAGATTTCAAAGTGTGAAACAATCTAGTTTTTGCTATTACCGGGCATGTAGTGAGACTTAATCCGGCAAAAATAAATTGAAAAATGAAGGAAATGGAAAGAAAAAAATTGTTCAAAATAAGAACGCAACATCAAAAACTTATTTGATCTCCGCTAAGGTCATAATTCCGATCAGGCTGATTTCAGATTTTAAGCGTACAATTTACGGTTACGGCTGCTCCCTCTACAGGTCCCAGAGGGACCGAGTGAGCATCCTACCTCGATCCAGGTTAACGGATAGTTGTTCTTAATTTTTCACAAATTTTTTTTTCACTAATGCTTGTTTTCATTTCCTCATGAGAAGCTGTATTAATTTTAAAAAAATTGATTTTATTAATCAATGCTTCCTAGAACAACTGATGTTAGGCGGTTGCAAATGCGGTTGCTGAAAACTAGTAAGGGATAATGATGAGAAAAATTGTAAGTTTTCAAATGAATTTAAAAACAGTTTTTTTCTTTTTTTCTTTTGTAAATCGGGAGAAATAAATCATTTTTTTTAAAGTTTTCCTCGCACCAACCACTGTTTTTAAGTTATGAAGATTCCTGTTCTAGCCGTTTATAACACTTTGGCAGAAAAAACATCAATATGATGTAAAATGTTTTAAAAAAGAGAAAAAATTAAAAATTATGTTTTTTTTTTAAAATCAAAAATTTGTAAATTTCAAAATTGAAAAAAAAGTGAAAATTAATTGCATATTACGATTCAGCGTACCCATTTTAGTGGGTATAGCATTTTGAATCACCAAAAAATGTTAAAAATTGTAGATTTTATGAAGTTTTCATTTTGGCTATTTTTCCTTGTCGCCTCCACTTAAGGCACCTTTGAGCCAACTTGAGAAACTGGAACCTAAACAAGCTACACAGATAGTCTGAATGAGCCATTTTCAGCGTGATAACACGCTTGAAAGAAAAAAAAACTGCAGAAAAGAAAGGAAATTTTTAACTTTAACCTTTTTTCTTCTTCAAATGGCGATACTTAGAATAATTTTTCAGCTGAAAAGTTCAAAAAAAATCAAAAAATTCAAATTTTGAAAAAATTTTAAAAAAATCTCATCAGTCTGTTTATTGGAGTCTTCGAGGTTTTGGGAGACCTTATCTGGCGGCTAACAACAAGTGGATCACTTATTTTAAATTTTTGAGAAAGGTCAAAAAAACCTGTTTTTACGATTTTTTAGACAGAATTCCGAAAGCAATATCTTGGCTAAAAACAAAAATGAGGGCCTAAAAATAGTACAAACAGTACTCCCACATAAAGTACATTAGGTTGGAAAGAAGAAATTTACTCTGACTCAAAAATCGTTTTTTAACTTTATTTCTGAACAAGAAATTGAAAAGAAATCAAAAACTTAAAAATGTTTTGAAAAAAATGATTGTTTTGAAAAAGTGCCAATTTTCAGCTGAAACTTTTCATTTTAGGTAAAAAAGCCAGAGCAAGGCCCTTTAAGCTCAAATAAATTAATTAAGCAAATTATTTTCAAGTTTTTTCGTTAAAGGCTTTTATTTTGAAAAAGTATTCAAAAATGGGTAAAAAAAAGTCAAAAAAATCAATTTTCTCAGATTCAAAAACCTCCACCACCATGATGATTAGTTCGCTAGGTAGGACTGCTGAAACCAATTTAGACGTATTTTCATAATTATATCAAAATTTTTATTTATTTTTGAGAATTAAGCAAAATAAAAACTTTTCCCAAATTGGGCAAAAAGCCCAAATTAGCCCAAACACCTGTTAAAAATTGTTGGGTCGAAAAATCACAAAAGGAAACCCCTATTCGTTTGACATTTTAGGGCCGCATGCAAAAAATTAGACCAATCTAACCTGACAATTTCGAGAATCAACTTTTTTGTCAAAATTCTCTAAAGACCAATTTAGGGAGATTACTTGTACCGGTGGGGGCCCTACCCCACCTAAAAAAATTTTGAAATGCTGGAACGCGGCCACCTAGCACCCTCAAGGTCACGTGACTTATTTTTTTTTTTTGGTATTTTCTGAAACCAAAAGAGAGCGTGGTCATGCATCGACATCACATCATGTGCTCAAGCAAATACGTGGACTTCTACGCATTCCCATTCGCAGTGCGCCCTTCGGGCGCAAATGCCAATGCTCAATTAATTTCGCCAGGTGAAAATTTTTTAAAGAAAAATTCTGATAAATTTTAACTTAAACTACCATCAAAAAACGCAAAGATTTCAAATTGTGAAACAATCAAGTTTTTGCTAATACCGGGCATGCAGTGAGACTGATTTTGGCAAAAATAAATTGAAAAATGAAGGAAATGGAAAGAAAAAAAATTGTTCAAAATAAGAACGCAACATCAAAAACTTATTTGATCTCCGCTAAGGTCATAATTCCGATCAGGCTGATTTCAGATTTTAAGCGTAGATTTTACGGTTACGGCTGCTCCCTCTACAGGTCCCAGAGGGACCGAGTGAGCATCCTACCTCGATCCAGGTTAACGGATAGTTGTTCTTAATTTTTCACAAAATTTTTTTTCACTAATGCTTGTTTTCATTTCCTCATGAGAAGCTGTATTAATTTTTAAAAAATTGATTTTATTAATCAATGCTTCCAAGAACAACTGATGTTAGGCGGTTGCAAATGCGGTTGCTGAAAACTAGTAAGGGATAATGATGAGAAAAATTGTAAGTTTTCAAATGAATTTAAAAACAGTTTTTTTCTTTTTTCTTTTGTAAATCGGAAGAAATGAATCAGTTTTTTTAAAAGTTTTCCTCGCACCAACCACTGTTCTTAAGTAATGAAGATTCCTGTTCTAGCCGTTTATAACACTTTGGCAGAAAAAACATCAATATGATGTAAAATGTTTGAAAAAAGAGAAAAATTTAAAAATTATGTTTTTTTTTAAAAATCAAAAATTTGTAATTTTCAAAATTGAAAAAAAGTGAAAATTAATTGCATATTACGATTCAGCGTACCCATTTTAGTGGGTATAGCATTTTGAATCACCAAAAAATGTTAAAAATTGTAGATTTTATGAAGTTTTCATTGTGGCTATTTTTCCTTGTCGCCTCCACTTAAGGCACCTTTGAGCCAACTTGAGAAACTGGAACCTAAACAAGCTATACAGATAGTCTGAATGAGCCATTTTCAGCGTGATAACACGCCTGGAAGAAAAAAAACTGCAGAAAAGAAAGGAAATTTTGAACTTTAACCTTTTTTCTTCTTAAAATGGCGATACTTAGAATAATTTTTCAGCTGAAAAGTTCAAAAAAAATCAAAAAATTCAAATTTTGAAAAAAATTTAAAAAAATCTCATCAGTCTGTTTATTGGAGTCTTCGAGGTTTTGGGAGACCTTATCTGGCGGCTAACAACAAGTGGATCACTTATTTGAAATTTTTGAGAAAGGTCAAAAAAACCTGTTTTTACGATTTTTTAGACAGAATTCCGAAAGCAATATCTTGGCTGAAAACAAAAATGAGGGCCTAAAAATAGTACAAACAGTACTCCCACATAAAGTACATTAGGTTGGAAACAAGAAATTGACTCTGATTCAAAAATCGTTTTATAACTTTATTTCTGAACAAAAAATTGTAAAAAAATCAAAAACTGAAAAATTTTTTGAAAAAAATGATTGTTTTGAAAAAGTGCCAATTTTCAGCTGAAACTTTTCATTTTAGCTAAAAAAGCCAGAGCAAGGCCCTTTAAGCTCAAATAAATTAATTAAGCAAAATATTTTCAAGTTTTTTCGTTAAAGGCTTTTATTTTGAAAAAGTATTCAAAAATGGGTAAAAAAAAATCAAAAAAATCAATTTTCTCAGATTCAAAAACCTCCACCACCATGATGATTAGTTCGCTAGATAGGACTGCTGAAACCAATTTAGACGTTTTTTCATAAGTATATCAAAATTTTTACTTATTTTTGAGAATTAAGCAAAATAAAAACTTTTCCCAAATTGGGCAAAAAGCCCAAATTAGCCCAAACACCTGTTAAAAATTGTTGGGTCAAAAAATCACAAAAGGAAACCCCTATTCGTTTGACATTTTAGGGCCGCATGCAAAAAATTAGACCAATCTAACCTGACAATTTCGAGAATCAACTTTTTTGTCAAAATTCTCTAAAGACCAATTTAGGGAGATTACTTGTACCGGTGGGGGCCCTACCCCACCTAAAAAATTTTTGAAATGCTGGAACGCGGCCACCTAGCACCCTCAAGGTCACGTGACTTATTTTTGTTTTTGGTAGTTTCTGAAACCAAAACAATAAGGTCATGCGCCAATATCATGGCCTCAAGCAAAGACGTCGGACTCGACGCATTCACATTAGCCTTGCGCCCTTCGGGCGCAAATGCCAATGCTCAATTAATTTTGCCACGTGAAAAAATTTTTAAGGAAAAATTCTGATAAAATTTAACTTAAACTACCACGAAAGAACGCAAAGATTTCAAAGTGTGAAACAATCAAGTTTTTGCTAATACCGGGCATGCAGTGAGACTGATTTCGGCAAAAATAAAATGAAAAATTGAAGGAAATGGAAAGAAAAAAATTGTTCAAAAAAGAACGCAACATCAAAAACTTATTTGATGTCCGCTAATGTCATAATTCCGATCAGGCTGATTTCAGATTTTAAGCGCAGAGTTTACGGTTACGGCTGCTCCCTCTACAGGTCCCAGAGGGACCGAGTGAGCATCCTACCTCGATCCAGGATAACGGACAGTTGTTTTTAATTTTTCACAAATTTTTTTTCACTAATGCTTGTTTTCAATTCCTCATGAGAAGCTGTATAATTTTTTTAAAAAAATGATTTTTTTTATCAATGCTTCCAAGAACAACTGATGTTAGGCGGTTACAAATGCGGTTGGTGAAAACTAGTAAGGGATAATGATGAGAAAAATTGTAAGTTTTCAAATGAATTTAAAAACAGTTTTTTTTCTTTTTTCTTTTGTAAATCGGGAGAAATGAATCAGTTTTTTTAAGTTTTCCTCGCACCACCCACTGTTCATAAGTAATGAAGATTCCTGTTCTAGCCGTTTATAAAACTTTGGCAGAAAAAACATCAGAATGATGTAAAATGTTTTAAAAAAAATAAAAATTTAAAAATTATGTTTAAAAAAAAAATCAAAAACTTGTAATTTTCAAAATTGAAAAAAAGTTAAAATTAATTGCATATTACGATTCAGCGTACCCAACTTAGTGGGTCTAGCATTTTAAATTACCAAAAAATGTTGAAAATTGTAGATTTTATGAAGTTTTCATTTTGGCTATTTTTCCTTGTCGCCTCCACTTGAGGCACCTTTGAGCCAACTTGAGAAACTGGAACGTAAACAAGCTGCACAGATGGTCAAAGTGAGCCATTTTTAGCGTGATAACACGCCTGGAAGAAAAAAAACTCCAGAAAAGAAAGAAAATTATGAACTTTAACCTTTTTTCTTCTTCAAATGGCGATACTTAGAATAATTTTTCAGCTGAAAAGTTCAAAAAAAATCAAAAAATTCAAATTTTGAAAAAATTTATAAAAAAATCTCATCAGTCTGTTTATTGGAGTCTTCGAGGTTTTGAGAGACCTCATCTGGCGGCTAACAACAAGTGGATCACTTATTTTAAAATTTTGATAAAGGTCAAAAAAACATGTTTTTTTGATTTTTTTGACAGAATTCCGAAAGCAATATCTTGGCTAAAAACAAGATTGAGGGCCTAAAATTAGTACAAACAGTACTCCCACATAAGGTACATTAGGTTGGAAACAAAAAATTTACTCTGACTCAAAAATCGTTTTTTAACTTTATTTCTGAACAAGAAATTGAAAAGAAATGAAAAACTTAAAAATTTTTTGAAAAAAAAGATTGTTTTGAAAAAGTGCCAATTTTTAGCTGAAACTTTTCATTTTAGCTAATAAAGCCAGAGCAATGCCCTTTAAGCTCAAATAAATTAATTATGCAAATTATTTTGAAGTTTTTTCGTTAAAGCCTTTTATTTTGAAAAAGTATTCAAAAATGGGTAAAAAAAAGTCAAAAAAATCAATTTTCTCCGATTCAAAATTCTCCACTACCATGATGATTAGTTCGTTAGATAGGACTGCTGAGATCAATTTAGACGTATTTTCATAAGTATATCAAAATTTTTATTTATTTTTGAGAATTAAGCAAAATAAAAACTTTTCCCAAATTGGGCAAAAAGCCCAAATTAGCCCAAACACCTGTTAAAAATTGTTGGGTCAAAAAATCACAAAAGGAAACCCCTATTCGTTTGCCATTTTAGGGCCGCATGCAAAAAATTAGACCAATCTAACCTGACAATTTCGAGAATCGACTTTTTTGCAAAATTTCTCTATAGTCCATTTGAGGGATATTACTTGTACCGGTGGGGGCCCCTACCCCACCTCAAAAAATTTTGTAATGCTGGAACGCGGCCACCTAGCACCCTCAAGGTCACGTGACTTACTTTTGTTTTTGGTTTTTTCTGAAGCCAAAACAATAAGGTCATGCGCCAATATCATGGCCTCAAGCAAAGACGTCGGACTCTACGCATTCACATTAGCCTTGCGCCATTCGGGCGCAAATGCCAATGCTCAATTAATTTTGCCAGGTGAAAATTTTTCAAAGGAAAATTCTGATAAATTTTAACTGAAACTACCACCAAAAAAACCAAAGATATCAAAGTGTGAAACAATCAAGTTTTTGCTAATACCGGGCATGCAGTGAGACTGATTTCGGCAAAAATAAAATGGAAAATGAAGGAAATGGAAAGAAAAAAATTGTTCAAAATAAGAACGCAACTTCAAAAACTTATTTGATCTCCGCTAATGTCATAATTCCGATCAGGCTGATTTCAGATTTTAAGCGTCGAATTTACGGTTACGGCTGCTCCCTCTACAGGTCCCAGAGGGACCGAGTGAGCATCCTACCTCGATCCAGGATAACGGATAGTTGTTTTCAATTTTTCACAAAGTTTTTTTCACTAATGCTTGTTTTCAATTCCTCATGAGAAGCTGTATAATTTTTTAAAAAATTGATTTTATTAATCAATGCTTCCAAGAACAACTGTTGTTAGGGGGTTACAAATGCGGTTGGTGAAAACTAGTAAGGGATAATGATGAGAAAAATTGTAAGTTTTCAAATGAATTTAAAAACAGTTTTTTTCTTTTTTCTTTTGTAAATCGGGAGAAATGAATCACTTTTTTTTTGTTTTCCTCGCACCACTCACTGTTCTTAAGTAATGAAGATTCCTGTTCTAGCCGTTTATTACACTTTGGCAGAAACAACATCAATAGATGTAAAATGTTTTTAAAAAAAAAATTAAAAATTATGTTTTTTTTTTAAAAAAGTCAAAAATTTGTAATTTTCAAAATTGAAAAAAAGTGAAAATTAATTGCGTATTACGATTCAGCGTACCCAACTTAGTGGGTCTAGCATTTTAAATTACCAAAAAATGTTGAAAATTGTAGATTTTATGAAGTTTTCATTCTGGCTATGTTTCCTTGTCGCCTCCACTTAAGGCACCTTTGAGCCAACTTGAGAAACTGGAACCTAAACAAGCTAAGCAGATAGTCTGAATGAGCCATTTTTAGCTTGATAACACGCCTGGAAGAAAAAAAAATCCAGAAAAGAAAGAAAATTTTGAACTTTAACCTTTTTTTCTTCTTCAAATGGCGATACTTAGAATAATTTTTCAGCTGAAAAGTTCAAAAAAAATCGAAAAATTCGAATTTTGAAAAATTTTTAAAAAAATCTCATCACTCTGTTTATTGGAGTCTTCGAGGTTTTTGGAGACTTTATCTGGCGACTAACAACAAGTGGATCACTTATTTTAAAAATTTGAGAAAGGTCAAAAAAACATGTTTTTTCTACTTTTTTGACAGAATTCCGAAAGCAATATCTTGGCTAAAAACAAGAATGAGGGCCTAAAATTAGTACAAACAGTACTCCCACATAAGGTACATTAGGGTGGAAACAAAAAATTTACTCTGACTCAATAATCGTTTTTTAACTTTATTTCTGAACAAGAAATTGAAAAGAAATCAAAAACTTAAAATTTTTTTGAAAAAAATGATTTTTTTTTAAAAGTGCCAATTTTTAGCTGAAACTTTTCTTTTTAGCTAAGAAAACCAGAGCAATGCCCTTTAAGCTCAATTAAATTAATATAGCAAATTGTTTTCAAGTTTTTTCGTTAAAAGCTTTCATTTTGAAAGAGTAGTCAAAATTGGGTAAAAAAAAGTCAAAAAAATCAATTTTCTCAGATTCAAAAACCTCCACCACCATGATAATTAGTTCGTTAGATAGGACTTCTAAGATCAATTTAGACTTACTTTCATAAAAATATCAAAATTTTTACTTATTTTTGAGAATTAAGCAAAATAAAAACTTTTCCCAAATTGGGCAAAAAGCCCAAATTAGCCCAAACACCTGTTAAAAATTGTTGGGTCAAAAAATCACAAAAGGAAACCCCTATTCGTTTGACATTTTAGGGCCGCATGCAAAAAATTAGACCAATCTAACCTGACAATTTCGAGAATCAACTTTTTTGTCAAAATTCTCTAAAGACCAATTTAGGGAGATTACTTGTACCGGTGGGGGCCCTACCCCACCTAAAAAATTTTTGAAATGCTGGAACGCGGCCACCTAGAGGAAATTGTTTCGCCCCACCCACCCGACCTAAGCCTTTACCCACCCACCTGCTTAGTCAGGCAGCTTCCTCGTCGTTTTTTGAAATTTGGTTCATTCCGTAGCTGGAATCGATTAATGGTATTGCCTAAGAAATAAAAGTTTGACATACACGACTGTTTGATAGAGACTTTTTCGGATCTTTTTTTCTAATACATTTTCAAAATTATATCCTGAAAATAATCATGCGCCTTCATCACATATGTCATCGAAGCAAATAGAGTATCGTGTTGGTTCCATAAATGTATCCCAGTATCCACAATGCTAAGAAGCAGGAAAACTAAAAAACCTTTCTATTAAATTTGAGATTCAATTTCTGAAGGAAAAGAAAACGCTCTCCTAGGGTGCAAGTTTTCCGCAAAAACTGTATAAGCTGAAACATAACAGCACAACATATCGGCTGCTCTCTATTTCTCTGCTCTTTATTCGAGGTCCCGGATGCCCCTAACTGGGACCACAAGGGTCCCAGGGCGCATCCTATAGGGATTAAAGCATCAAACGTACAATCATGAAATGAGGAATTCTAATCACTTCTTACAATTTTCCATATTTCATTTTGCTCAGCAATCAATAAACTGTTGTATTTTTAACTTGAAGAGCCTGTTATATTATCAAACAAAACTTTTCGATAAAAATTACATTTTTTTTTAGTTTTTCAAACAATATTTTCAAATTTGAAACAAAAGAAAACCCTGCATTTCTTTGCAGTAACTAAGTCAGTGCACTGTAGCTACACTAGTGAATGTAAAACATAGTTAAAAAAACGGACAACTGAATCTGGTTTTTTAAATTTAATGTTTTTTTGTTTGGCTTTTAAATAGGATCACGTCAATTAATAATTGAAATTGAGCAAACAAGAATATAACACTCGCAATTTTTGTTCAATGTTGATTAGAAAAATGATCAGAACACTCTATATTGCCTATGGCAAGCTCAAAACATCCATCAAAAACCACTTTTGTTCACTTTTAAAATTGAATTTTTTTTCGACCAAAAAAAGTTAGAGATGAAATTGAAAAAAAACGAAAATTTACCTAATTTGAAAAAATTGGTGTCAAACTGCCTTATCCATAGAAACACTTTCTATGAACCTATTCAGAAAGGTTTTGTTGAGCAATGCCGAAAAAATTACCCCTTTTGAGAAAAATTCAAAAAACACATTTTTGGTTAACTCAAAAAAGTGGAAAAAGTGGGAAAAGGGGTCTTCAAAATGAAACCATCCAAAAGTGGCATTAACTAACTGCCGTTTTTTTGTGAATTCAGACCCGCATGCAAAAAATTACGAAAATCCTACGTGAAGTTTTTGAGAACAGATTAGTTTCTCCGGAATTTTGGTAGTACTAATTTCATTACTGTACTTATAATTAAAGTCAAATCAAAAAGTCGTTAAAACTACAATTTTTAATCAATTTTGACAAATAAATGATCAAAACCCACTAAATTGGCTATAGCAAGTTCGAATCTACCATCAGAAACCATTTTTTCCCATTTCTGAAAATTTTCATTTTTAAAAAAATAAATGTTGAGTCACAAACGGGAAAAATCATACTTTTTCAAAAAGTCAAAAAAAATTGATCCATTTAAACTAATTCATCAGGCCACACGTTAGGAACCTGTTCAGAATGGTTTCCATGATCAAAGCAGCAAAAGTCACCCGTTTTGAGAAAAGTCGAAAAAACACCTTTTTAGTTAACTCAAAAAAGTGGAAAAATTGGAGAAAGGGGTGTTCAAAACGAAACCATCCAAAAGTGGCATTTACTAACTGCCATTTTTTTGTAAATTCAGACCCGCATGCAAAAATTTACGAAAATCCTACGTGAAGTTTTTGAGAACAGATTAGTTTCTCGGGAATTTTGGTAGTACTATTTTTATTACTATAATTATAATTAAAGTCAAAACTAAAAGTCGTAAAAACTACAATTTTTAATCAATTTTGACAAATTAATGATCAAAACGCACTAAATTGGCTATGGCAAGTTCGAATGTACCATCAGAAACCATTTTTTCCCATTTTTGAAAATTTTCATTTTTTTGAAATTAAATGTTGAGTCACAAACGGGAAAAAACAAATTTTTTCAAAAAGTCAAAAAAAATTGTTCCATTTAAACTTATCCATTAGGTCAAACGTTGGGAACCTGTTCAGAATGGTTTTCATGATCATAGCAGCAAAATTTACCCATTTTGAGAAAAGTCAAAAAAACACCTTTTTAGTTAACTCAAAAAAGTGGAAAAAGTGGGAAAAAGGGTCTTCAAAATGAAACCATCCAAAAGTGGCATTAACAAACTGCCATTATTTTCCAAATTCAGACCCGCATGCAAAAAATTAGGAAATTCTGACGTGCCGTTTTGCAGAACTCGATAGTTTCTAGAAAAATGTACCACTGTAAAAAAATTTCTACTTTTTGACCGGGAGGGGCCCCTACCCCTCCCTAATTGCTTTTTGTGCTACACGCGACCATCTAGCACCCTCAAGGTCACGTGTGTGATTTTTGTTTTTGGTATTTTCTGAAAACAAAAGAGAGCGTGGTCATGCATCTACATCATGTGCCCAAGCAAATACGTGGACTTCTACGCATTCCCATTCGCAAGGCGCCCTTCGGGCGCAAATGCCAAGGCTCAATTAATTTTGCCAGGTGAAAATGTTTTAAAGAAAAATTCTGATGAATTTTAACTTAAACTACCACCAAAAAACGCAAAGTTTTCAAAGTGTGAAACAATCAAGTTTTTGGTAATACCGGGCATGCAGAGAGACTGATTTGGGCAAAAATAAAATGGAAAATGAAGGAAATGGAAAGAAAAAAATTGTTCAAAATAAGAACGCATTATCAAAAATTATTTGATCTCCGCTAATGTCATAATTCCGATCAGGCTGATTTCAGATTTTAAGCGTAGGGTTTACAGTTACGGCTGCTCTCTCTACAGGTCCCAGAGGGACCGAGTGAGCATCCTACCTCGATCCAGGATAACGGATAGTTGTTTTAAGTTTTTCACAATTTTTTTTACACTAATGCTTGTTTTCACTTCCTCATGAGAAGCTGTATAGTTTTTTAGAAAAAATGATTTTAATAATCAATGCTTCCAAGAACAACTGATGTTAGGCGGTTACAAATGAGGTTGGTGAAAAGTAGTAAGGGATAATGATGAGAAAAATAGCAAGTTTTCAAATGAATTTAAAAACAGTTTTTTTCTTTTTTTCTTTTGTAAATCGGGAGAAACGAATCAGTTTTTTTAAAGTTTTCCTGGCACCACCCACTGTTATTAAATAATGAAGATTCATGTTCTAGCCGTTAATAACAATTTGGCAGAAAAAACATCAATATGATGTAAAATGTTTTAAAAAAGAGAAAAATTTAAAAATTATGTTTTTTTTAGAAAAAAAAAATTGTTATTTTCAAAATTGAAAAAAAGTGAAAATTAATTGCCTATTACGATTCAGCGTGCCCAATTTAGTGGGTCTAGCATTTTAAATTACCAAAAAACGTTGAAAATTGTAGATTTTATGAAGTTTTCATTTTGGCTATTTTTCCTTGTCGCCTCCACTTAAGGCACCTTTGAGCCAACTTGAGAAACTGAAACCTAAACAAGCTACACAGATAGTCTGAATGAGCAATTTTCAGCTTGATAACACGCCAAGAAGAAAAAAAACTGTAGAAAAGAATGAAAATTTTGAACTTTAACCTTTTTTCTTCTTCAAATGGCGTTACTTAGAATAATTTTTCAGGTGAAAAGTTGAAAAAAAATCAAAAAATTCAAACTTTGAAAAAATTTTAAAAAAATCTCATCAGTCTGTTTTTTGGAGTCTTCGAGATTTTGGGAGACCTTATCTGGTGGCTAACAACAAGTGGATCACTTATTTTAAAATTTCGAGAAAGGTCAAAAAAACATGTTTTTTCGATTTTTTTGACAGAATTCCGAAAGCAATATCTTGGCTTAAAACAAAAATGAGGGCCTAAAATTAGTACAAACAGTACTCCCACATAAAGTACATTAGGTTGGAAACAAAAAATTGACTCTGACTCAAAAATCGTTTTTAAACTTTATTTCTGAACAAAAAATTGTAAAAAAATCAAAAACTTAAAAATTTTTTGAAAAAAATGATTGTTTTGAAAAAGTGCCAATTTTTGGCTGAAACTTTTCATTTTAGCTAAGAAAGCCAGAGCAATGCCCTTTAAGCTCTAATAAATTAATAAACCAAATTGTTTTCAAGTTTTTTCGTCAAAGGTTTTTATTTTGAAAAAGTATTCAAAAATGGGTAAAAAAAAGTCAAAAAAATCAATTTTCTCCGATTCAAAAACCTCCACTACCATGATGATTAGTGCGTTAGATAGGACTGCTGAGATCAATTTAGACGTTCTTTCATAAGTATATCAAAATTTTTACTTATTTTTGAGAATTAGGCAAAATAAAAACTTTTCCCAAATTGGGCAAAAAGCCCAAATTAGCCCAAACACCTGTTAAAAATTGTTGGGTCAAAAAATCACAAAAGGAAACCCCTATTCGTTTGACATTTTAGGGCCGCATGCAAAAAATTAGAACAATCTAACCTGACAATTTCGAGAATCAACTTTTTTGTCAAGATTCTCTAAAGACCAATTTAGGGAGATTACTTGTACCGGTGGGGGCCCTACCCCACCTAAAAAATTTTTGAAATGCTGGAACGCGGCCACCTAGCACCCTCAAGGTCACGTGACTTATTTTTGTTTTTGGTATTTTCTGAAACCAAAACAATAAGGTCATGCGCCAATATCATGGCCTCAAGCAAAGACGTCGGACTCGACGCATTCACATTAGCCTTGCGCCCTTCGGGCGCAAATGCCAATGCTCAATTAATTTTGCCACGTGAAAAAATTTTTAAGAAAAAATTCTGATAAAATTTAACTTAAACTACCACGAAAGAACGCAAAGATTTCAAAGTGTGAAACAATCAAGTTTTTGCTAATACCGGGCATGCAGTGAGACTGATTTCGGCAAAAATAAAATGAAAATTGAAGGAAATGGAAAGAAAAAAATTGTTCAAAAAAGAACGCAACATCAAAAACTTATTTGATGTCCGCTAATGTCATAATTCTGATCAGGCTGATTTCAGAATTTAAGCGCAGAGTTTACGGTTACGGCTGCTCCCTCTACAGGTCCCAGAGGGACCGAGTGAGCATCCTACCTCGATCCAGGATAACGGACAGTTGTTTTTAATTTTTCACAAATTTTTTTTCACTAATGCTTGTTTTCAATTCCTCATGAGAAGCTGTATAAACTTTTTAAAAAAATGATTTTTTTATCAATGCTTCCAAGAACAACTGATGTTAGGCGGTTACAAATGCGGTTGGTGAAAACTAGTAAGGGATAATGATGAGAAAAATTGTAAGTTTTCAAATGAATTTAAAAACAGTTTTTTTTTCTTTTTTCTTTTGTAAATAGGGAGAAATGAATCAGTTTTTTTCTAAGTTTTCCTCGCACCACCCACTGTTCATAAGTAATGAAGATTCCTGTTCTAGCCGTTTATAACACTTTGGCAGAAAAAAAACATCAATACGATGTAAATGTTTTAAAAAAGAGAAAAATTTAAAAATTATGTTTTTTTTGAAAAATAATAAAAAATTTGTAATTTTCAAAATTGAAAAAAAGTGAAAATTAAATGCATATTACGATTCAGCGTACCCAACTTAGTGGGTCTAGCATTTTAAATTACCAAAAAATGTTGAAAATTGTAGATTTTATGAAGTTTTCATTTTGGCTATTTTTCCTTATCGCCTCCACTTAAGGCACCTTTGAGCCAACTTGAGAAACTGGAACCTAAACAAGCTGCACAGATGGTCAAAATGAGCCATTTTCAGCGTGATAACACGCCTGGAAGAAAAAAACTCCAGAAAAGAAGGAAAATTATGAACTTTAACCTTTTTTCTTCTTTTAATGGCGATACTTAGAATAATTTTTCAGCTGAAAAGTTCAAAAAATATCAAAAATTTCAAATTTTGACAAAAATTTTAAAAAATCTCATCAGTCTATTTATTGGAGTGTTCGAGGTTTTGGGAGACCTTATCTGGCGGCTACCAACAAGTGCATCACTTATTTTAAAGTTTTGAGAAAGGTCAAAAAAACATGTTTTTTTGATTTTTTTGACAGAATTCCGGAAGCAATATCTTGGCTAAAAACAAGAATGAGGGTCTAAATTTAGTACAAACAGTACTCCCACATAAGGTACATTAGGTTGGAAACAAAAAACTTACTCTGACTCAAAAATCGTTTTTTAACTTTATTTCTGAACAAGAAATTGAAAAGAAATCAAAGACTTAAAAATTTTTTGAAAAAAATGATTGTTTTGAAAAAAGGCCAATTTTTAGCTGAAATTTTTCATATTAGCTAATAAAGCCAGAGCACTGCCCTTTAAGCTCAAATAATTTAATTAGGCAAATTATTCTTAAGTTTTTTCGTTAGAGGCTTTCATTTTGAAAAAGTATTCAAAATTGGGTAAAAAAAAGTCAAAAAAATCAATTTTCTCCGATTGGAAAACCTCCACTACCATGATGATTAGTTCGTTAGATAGGACTGCTGAGATCAATTTAGACTTACTTTCATAAAAATATCAAAATTTTTACTTATTTTTGAGAATTAAGCAAAATAAAAACTTTTCCCAAATTGGGCAAAATGCCCAAATTAGCCCAAACACCTGTTAAAAATTGTTGGGTCAAAAAGTCACAAAAGGAAACCCCTATTCATTTGACATTTTAGGGCCGCATGCAAAAAATTAGACCATTCTAACCTGACAATTTCGAGAATCGACTTTTTTGCAAAATTTCTCTATAGTCCAATTGAGGGATATTACTTGTACCGGTGGGGGCCCCTACCCCACCTCAAAAAATTTTGTAATGCTGGAACGCGGCCACCTAGCACAATCAGGTACTAGTGTTTTATTTTTTTTTTCGTATTTTGTCGAACCAAAAGAGAGTCTCGTCAAGCATCGACATCATGTGGTCAAGCAAATACGTGGACTTCTACGCATTCCCTTTAGCAATGCGCCCTTTGGGCGCAAATGCCAATGCTCAATTAATTTTGCCAGGTGAAAAAATGAATTAATTAAAAAAATTCGGATATATTTTACTTTAAACTACCACCAAACAACGCAAAACTTTCAAAGTGTAAGACAATCAAAATTATGCCATTACCGGACATGCAGTGAGACTGGTTTTGGCAAAAGTAAAATAGAATATGTAGAAAAAAGAAAGTAAAGAATTGTTCAAAAAAAGAACGCAACATCTGATATTTATTTGATATCCGCTAATGACAAAATTATGATTAGGCTGATTTCAGATTAAAGCGTACAATTTAAGGTTACGGTTGCTCCCTCTAACGGTCCCAGAGGGACCAAGTGAGCATCCTACCTCGATCCAGGACAACGGATAGTTGTTTTTAATTTTTCATGAAATTTATTTTTCTTTAATGCTTGTTTTTGATTTTCTCATGAGAAGCTGTATGATTTAAAAAAAATTGATTTCATTAAGCAATGGTTCTAAGAACAACTGACGTTAGGGGCTTACAAATACGGTTGGTGAAAACTGGTAAGGGATAATGTTGAGAAAAATTGTAAGCTTTCAAGAAGTTTAAAAAAAAACAGTTTTTTTTCTTCTTTTTTTGTTAAATCAGGAGAAATCAATCAAATTTTTTAAATTTTACCTTAAAATAACTATTATTTTTAAGTAATGAAGATTCCTGTTCTAGCCTTTTATAACACGTTGGCAGAAAAAACATCAAAATGTTTGAAAATGTTTTAAAAAAGAGAAAAAATTAAAAATTATGTTTTTTTTGTAAAATCAAAAACTTGTAATTTTCAAAATTGAAAAAAGTGAAAACTAATTGCATATTACGATTCAGCGTACCCAATTTACTGGGTCTAGCATTTTAAATTACCAAAAAACGTTGAAAATTGTAGATTTTATGAAGTTTTCATTTTGGCTATTTTTCCTTGTCGCCTCCACTTAAGGCACCTTTGAGCCAAGTTGAGAAAGTGGAAACTAAACAAGCTATACAGAAAAACTGAATGAGCCATTTTCAGCGTGATAACACGCCTGGAAGAAGAAAAAAACTCCAGAAAAGAAAGAAAATTTTGAAGTTTAACCTTTTTTCTTCTTCAAATGGCGATACTTAGAATAATTTTTCAGCTGAAAAGTTCAAAAAAAATCATAAAATTCAATTTTTGAAAAAATTTTAAAAAAATCTCATCATTCTGTTTAGTGGAGTCTTCGAGGTTTTGGGAGACCTTATCTAGCGGCTAACAACAAGTGCATCACTAATTTTAAAACTTTGAGAAAATTCAAAAAAACATGTTTTTTCGATTTTTTTGACAGAATTCCGGAAGCAATATCTTGGCTAAAAACGAAAATGAGGGCCTAAAAATAGTACAAACAGTACTCCCACATAAAGTACATTAGGTTAGAAACAAAAAATTGACTCTGACTAAAAAATCGTTTTTTAACTTTATTTCTGAACAAAAAATTGTAAAAAAATTAAAAATTTAAAAATTTTTTGAAAAAAATGATTGTTTTGAAAAAGTGCCAATTTTTAGCTTAAACTTTTTTTTTTAGCTAAGAAAACCAGAGCAATGCCCTTTAACCTCAAATAATTTAATTAAGCAAATTATATTCAAGTTTTTTCGTTAAAGGCTTTTATTTTGAAAAAGTATTCAAAAATGGGTAAAAAAAAGTCAAAAAAATCAATTTTCTCAGATTCAAAAACCTCCACCACCATGATGATTAGTTCGCTAGATAGGACTGTTGAGATCAGTTTAGACTTACTTTCATAAAAATATCAAAATTTTTACTTATTTTTGAGAATTAAGCAAAATAAAAACTTTTCCCAAATTGGGCAAAAAGCCCAAATTAGCCCAAACACCTGTTAAAAATTGTTGGGTCAAAAAATCACAAAAGGAAACCCCTATTCATTTGACATTTTAGGGCCGCATGCAAAAAATTAGACCATTCTAACCTGACAATTTCGAGAATCGACTTTTTTGCAAAATTTCTCTATAGTCCATTTGAGGGATATTACTTGTACCGGTGGGGGCCCCTACCCCACCTCAAAAAATTTTAAAATGCTGGAACGCGGCCACCTAGCACCCTCAAGGTCACGTGACCTATTTTTGTTTTGGGAATTTTCTGAAACCAAAAGAGAGCCTGGTCATGCATCGACATCACATCATGTGCTCAAGCAAATACGTGGACTTCTACGCATTCCCATTCGCAGTGCGCCCTTCGGGCGCAAATGCCAATGCTCAATTAATTTCGGCTGGTGAAAATTTTTTAAAGAAAAATTCTGATAAATTTTAACTTAAACTACCATCAAAAAACGCAAAGATTTCAAAGTGTGAAACAATCAAGTTTTTGCTATTACCGGGCATGTAGTGAGACTGAATCCGGCAAAATAAATTGAAAAATGAAGGAAATGGAAAGAAAAAAATTGTTCAAAATAAGAACGCAACATCAAAAACTTATTTGATCTCCGCTAAGGTCATAATTCCGATCAGGCTGATTTCAGATTTTAAGCGTACAATTTACGGTTACGGCTGCTCCCTCTACAGGTCCCAGAGGGACCGAGTGAGCATCCTACCTCGATCCAGGTTAACGGATAGTTGTACTTAATTTTTCACAAATTTTTTTTTCACTAATGCTTGTTTTCATTTCCTCATGAGAAGCTGAATTAATTTTAAAAAAATTGATTTTATTAATCAATGCTTCCAAGAACAACTGATGTTAGGCGGTTGCAAATGCGGTTGCTGAAAACTAGTAAGGGATAATGATGAGAAAAATTGTAAGTTTTCAAATGAATTTAAAAACAGTTTTTTTCTTTTTTCTTTTGTAAATCGGGAGAAATGAATCATTTTTTTTAAAGTTTTCCTCGCACCAACCACTGTTCTTAAGTAATGAAGATTCCTGTTCTAGCCGTTTATAACACTTTGGCAGAAAAAACATCAATATGATGTAAAATGTTTTAAAAAAGAGAAAAATTTAAAAATTATGTTTTTTTTTTTTAAAATCAAAAATTTGTAATTTTCAAAATTGAAAAAAAGTGAAAATTAATTGCATATTACAATTCAGCGTACCCATTTTAGTGGGTATAGCATTTTGAATCACCAAAAAATGTTAAAAATTGTAGATTTTATGAAGTTTTCATTTTGGCTATTTTTCCTTGTCGCCTCCACTTAAGGCACTTTTCAGCCAACTTGAGAAACTGGAACCTAAACAAGCTATACAGATAGTCTGAATGAGCCATTTTCAGCGTGATAACAAGCTTGGAAGAAAAAAAACTGCAGAAAAGAAAGGAAATTTTGAACTTTAACCTTTTTTCTTCTTCAAATGGCGATACTTAGAATAATTTTTCAGCTGAAAAGTTCAAAAAAAATCAAAAAATTCAAATTTTGAAAAAATTTTAAAAAAATCTCATCAGTCTGTTTATTGGAGTCTTCGAGGTTTTGGGAGACCTTATCTGGCGGCTAACAACAAGTGGATCACTTATTTTAAATTTTTGAGAACGGTCAAAAAAACCTGTTTTTACGATTTTTTAGACAGAATTCCGAAAGCAATATCTTGGCTAAAAACAAAAATGAGGGCCTAAAAATAGTACAAACAGTACTCCCACATAAAGTACATTAGGTTGGAAAGAAGAAATTGACTCTGATTCAAAAATCGTTTTATAACTTTATTTCTGAACAAAAAATTGTATAAAAATCAAAAACTGAAAAATTTTTTGAAAAAAATGATTGTTTTGAAAAAGTGCCAATTTTTAGCTGAAACTTTTCATTTTAGCTAAAAAAGCCAGAGCAAGGCCCTTTAAGCTCAATTAAATTAATATAGCAAATTGTTTTCAAGTTTTTTCGTTAAGAGCTTTCATTTTGAAAGAGTATTCAAAAATGGGTAAAAAAAAGTCAAAAAAATCAATTTTCTCAGATTCAAAAACCTCCACCACCATGATGATTAGTTCGCTAGATAGGACTGCTGAAACCAATTTAGACGTATTTTCATAAGTATATCAAAATTTTTATTTATTTTTGAGAATTAAGCAAAATAAAAACTTTTCCCAAATTGGGCAAAAAGCCCAAATTAGCCCAAACACCTGTTAAAAATTGTTGGGTCGAAAAATCACAAAAGGAAACCCCTATTCGTTTGACATTTTAGGGCCGCATGCAAAAAATTAGACCAATCTAACCTGACAATTTCGAGAATCAACTTTTTTGTCAAAATTCTCTAAAGACCAATTTAGGGAGATTACTTGTACCGGTGGGGGCCCTACCCCACCTAAAAAATTTTTGAAATGCTGGAACGCGGCCACCTAGCACAATCAGGTACTAGTGGCTTGATTTTGGTTTTTAATATTGTCTGGAACCAAAAGAGAGTGTCGTCAAGCATCGACGTCATGTGGTCAAGCAAATACGTGGACTTCTACGCATTCCCATTAGCAATGCGCCCTTCGGGCGCAAATGCCAATGCTCAATTAATTTTGCCTGGTGAAAAAATAAATTAATTAAAAAGTTCTCCTAAACTTTATTTTCAACTACCACCAAAAAACGCAAAGATTTCAAGGTGTAAAACTATCAAATTTTGGCCAATACCGGGCTTGCAATGAGACTGATGTTGGCAAAAGTAAAATAGAAAATGAAGAAAATGGAAAGAAAAAAATTGTTGAAAATAAGAACGCAACATCAAAAACTTATTTGATCTCCGCTCAAATCATAATTCAGATCAGGCTGATTTCAGATTTTAAGCGTAGAATTTACGGTTACGGCTGCTCCCTCTACAGGTCCCAGAGGGACCGAGTGAGCATCCTACCTCGATCCAGGTTAACGGATAGTTGTTCTTAATTTTTCACAAAATTTTTTTACACTAATGCTTGTTTTCAATTCCTCATGAGAAGCTGTATTAATTTTAAAAAAATTGATTTTATTAATCAATGCTTCCAAGAACAACTGATGTTAGGCGGTTATATTTGCGGTTGTTGAAAACTAGTATGGGATAATGATGAGAAAAATTGTAAGTTTTCAAATGAATTGAAAAACGTTTTTTTTTCCTTTTTTTCTTTTGTAAATCGGTAGAAATGAATCATTTTTTTTTAATTTTCCTCGCACCACCTACTGTTCTTAAGTAATGAAGATTCCTTCTCTAGCCGTTTATAACACTTTGGCAGAAAAAACATCAATATGATGTAAAATGTTTTAAAAAAGAGAAAAAATTAAAAATTATGTTTTTTTTTAAAAATCAAAAAATTTGTAATTTTCAAAATTGAAAAAAAGTGAATATTAATTGCATATTACGATTCAGCGTACCCAACTTAGTGGGTCTAGCATTTTAAATTACCAAAAAATGTTGAAAATTGTAGATTTTATGAAGTTTTCATTTTGGCTATTTTTCCTTTTCGCCTCCACTTAAGGCACCTTTGAGCCAACTTGAGAAACTGGAACCTAAACAAGCTATACAGATAGTCTGAATGAGCCATTTTCAGCGTGATAACACCCCTGGAAGAAAAAAAACTGCAGAAAAGAAAGGGAATTTTGAACTTTAACCTTTTTTCTTCTTCAAATGGCGATACTTAGAATAATTTTTCAGCTGAAAAGTTCAAAAAAAATCAAAAAATTAAAATTTTGAAAAAATTTGTAAAAAAATCTCATCAGTCTGTTTATTGGAGTCTTCGAGGTTTTGGGAGACCTTATCTGGCGGCTAACAACAAGTGGGTCACTTATTTTAAAAATTAGAGAAAGGTCAAAAAAACATGTTTTTTCGGTTTTTTTGACAGAATTCCTAAAGCGATATCTTGGCTAAAAACAAAAATGAGGGCCTAAAATTAGTACAAACAGTACTCTCACATAAGGTACATTAGGTTGGAAACAAAAAATTGACTCTGACTCAAAAATCATTTTTTAACTTTATTTCTGAACAAAAAATTGTAAAAAAATCAAAAAGTTAAAATTTTTTTGAAAAAAATGATTGTTTTGAAAAAGTGCCAATTTTTAGCTGAAACTTTTCTTTTTAGCTAATAAAGCCAAAGCAATGCCCTTTAAGCTCAAATAAATTAATTAAGCAGATTATATTCAAGTTTTTTCGTTAAAGGCTTTTATTTTGAAAAGTTAGTCAAAAATGGGTTAAAAAAAGTCAAAAAAATCAAATTTCTCAGATTCAAAAACCTCCACTACCATGATGATTAGTTCGTTAGATAGGACTGCTGAGATCAATTTAGACGTATTTTCATAAGCATATCAAAATTTTTACTTATTTTTGAGAATTAAGCAAAATAAAAACTTTTCCCAAATTGGGCAAAAAGCCCAAATTAGCCCAAACACCTGTTAAAAATTGTTGGGTCAAAAAATCACAAAAGAAAACTCCTATTCATTTGACATTTTAGGGCCGCATGCAAAAAATTAGACCATTCTAACCTGACAATTTCGAGAATCGACTTTTTTGCAAAATTTCTCTATAGTCCATTTGAGGGATATTACTTGTACCGGTGGGGGCCCCTACCCCACCTCAAAAAATTTTGTAATGCTGGAACGCGGCCACCTAGCACAATCAGGTACTAGTGGCTTGTTTTGAGTTTTTAGTAATTTCTGGAACCAAAAGAGAGTGTCGTCAAGCAACGACATCATGTGCTCAAGCAAATACGTGGACTTCTACGCATTCCCATTCGCAATGCGCCCTTCGGGCGCAAATGCCAATGCTCAATTAATTTTGCCGGGTGAACACTTTTTAAAGAAAAATTCTGATAAATTTTAACTTAAACTACCACCATAAAACGAAAACATTTCAAAGTGTGAAACAATCAAGTTTTTGCTAATACCGGGAATGCAGTGAGACTAATTTCGGCAAAAATAAAATGGAAAATGAAAGAAAAGGAAAGAAAAAAATTGTTCAAAATAAGAGCGCAACATCAAAAACTTATTTGATTTCCGCTTATGTCAGAATTCCGATCAGGCTGATTTCAGATTTTAAGCATAGAATTTACGGTTACGGCTGCTCCCTCTACAGGTCCCAGAGGGACCGAGTGAGCATCCTACCTCGATCCAGGATACCGGATAGTTGTTTTTAATTTTTCACAAAATTTTTTTTCACTATTGCTTTTTTGCATTTCCCCATGAGAAGCTGTATGAATTTTAAAAAAATTGATTTTATTAATCAAGGCTTCCAAGAACAACTGATGTTAGGCGGTTACAAATGCGGTTGGTGAAAACTAGTAAGGGATAATGATGAGAAAAATTGTAAGTTTTCAAATGATTTTAAAAAGAGTTTTTTTCTTTTGTAAATCGGGAGAAGTGAATCAGTTTTTTTTTAAGTTTTCCTCGCACCACCCACTGTTCTTAAGTATTGAAGATTCCTGTTCTAGCCGTTTAAAACACTTTGGCAGAAAAAACATAAATATGATGTAAAATGTTTTTAAAAAAGAAAAATTATGTTTTTAAAAAAAAAAATCAAAAACTTGTAATTTTCAAAATTGAAAAAAAGTGAAAATTAATTGCATATTACGCTTCAGCGTACCCATTTTAGTGGGTCTAGCTTTTTAAATTACCAAAAAATATTGAAAATTGTAGATTTTATGAAGTTTTCTTTTTGGCTATTTTTCCTTGTCGCCTCCACATAAGGCACCTTTGAGCCAACTTGAGAAACTGGAACCTAAACAAGCTATACAGATAGTCTGAATGAGCCTTTTCCAATGTGATAACACGCCTGGAAGAAAAAAAACTCCAGAAAAGAAAGAAAATTTTGAACTTTAACCTTTTTTCTTCTTCAAATGGCGATACTTAGAATAATTTTTCAGCTGAAAAGTTCAAAAAAAATCAAAAAATTCAAATTTTGAAAAAATTTTAAAAAAAATCTCATCAGTCTGTTTATTGGAGTCTTCGAGGTTTTGGGAGATCTTATCTGGCGGCTAATAACAAAATGTTCACTTATTATAAAAATTTGAGAAAGGTCAAAAAAACATGTTTTTTCGATTTTTTTGACTGAATTCCGAAAGCAATATCTTGGCTAAAAACAAAAATGAGGGCCTAAAATTAGTACAAACAGTACTCCCACATAAAGTACATTAGGTTGGAAACAAAAAATTGACTCTGACTCAAAAATCGTTTTTTAACTTTATTTCTGAACAAAAAATTGTAAAAAAATCAAAAATTAAAAAATTTTTTGAAAAAAACGATTGTTTTGAAAAAGTGCCAATTTTTAGCTGAAACTTTTCATTTTAGCTAAGAAAGCCAGATCAACGTTCTTTAAGCTCAAATAATTTAATTAAGCAAAATATTTTCAAGTTTTTTCGTTAAAGGCTTTTATTTTGAAAAAGTATTCAAAAATGGGTAAAAAAAAGTCAAAAAAATTAATTTTCTCAGATTGAAAAACCTCCACTGCCATGATGATTAGTTCGTTCGATAGGACTACTGAGATCAATTTAGACGTATTTTCATAAGTATATCAAAATTTTTATTTATTTTTGAGAATTAAGCAAAATAAAAACTTTTCCCAAATTGGGCAAAAAGCCCAAATTAGCCCAAACACCTGTTAAAAATTGTTGGGTCAAAAAATCACAAAAGGAAACCCCTATTCGTTTGACATTTTAGGGCCGCATGCAAAAAATTAGACCATTCTAACCTGACAATTTCGAGAATCGACTTTTTTGCAAAATTTCTCTATAGTCCATTTGAGGGATATTACTTGTACCGGTGGGGGCCCCTACCCCACCTCAAAAAATTTTGTAATGCTGGAACGCGGCCACCTAGCACAATCAGGTACTAGTGGCTTGATTTGAGTTTTTAGTATTTTCTGGAACCAAAAGAGAGTGTCGTCAAGCATCAACATCTTGTGCTCAAGCAAATACGTGGACTTCTACGCATTCCCATTAGCAATGCGCCTTTCGGGCGCAAATGCCAATGCTCAACTAATTTTGCCAGGTGAAAAAATTAGTTTAAAGAAAAATTCTGATAAATTTTAATTTAAACTATCACCAAAAAACGCAAAGATTTCAAAGTGTGAAACAATCAAGTTTTTGCTATTACCGGACACTCAGTGAGACTGATTTCGGCAAAATTAAAAGTGAAAAAGAAGGAAATGGAAAGAAAAAAACTGTTCAAAATAAGAACACAACATCAAAAACTTATTTGATCTCCGCTAATGTCATAATTCCGATCAGGCTGATTTCAGATTTTAAGCGTAGAACTTACGGTTACGGCTGCTCCCTCTGCAGGTCCCAGAGGGACCGAGTGAGCATCCTACCTCGATCCAGGATAACGGATAGTTGTATTTAATTTTTCACAAAATTTTTTTTCACTAATGCTTGTGTTCAATTCCTCATGAAAAGCTGTATAATATTTTTTTAAAAAATGAATTTATTAATCAATGCTTCCAAGAACAACTGATGTTAGGCGGTTACAAATGCAGTTAGTGAAAACTAGTAAGGGATAATGATGAGAAAAATTGTAAGTTTTCAAATGATTTTAAAAACAGTTTTTTTCTTTTTTTCTTTTCTAAATCGAGAGAAATGAATCAGTTTTTTTAAGTTTTCCTCGCACTAACCACTGTTCATAAGAAATGAAGATTCCTGTTCTAGCCGTTTATAACACTTTGGCAGAAAAAACATCAATATGATGTAAAATGTTTTAAAGAGAAAAATTTAAAAATTATGTTTTTTTTTTTTAAAAATCAAAAAATTTGTAATTTTCAAAATTCAAAAAAAGTGAAAATTAATTGCATATTACGATTCAGCGTACCCAACTTAGTGGGTCTAGCTTTTTAAATTACCAAAAAATGTTGAAAATTGTAGATTTTATGAAGTTTTCATTTTGGCTATTTTTCCTTGTTGCCTCCAGTTAAGGCACCTTTGAGCCAACTTGAGAAGCTGGAACCTAAACAAGCTATACAGATAGTCTGAATGAGCCGTTTTTAGCTTGAAACCACGCCTGGAAGAAAAAAAAACTCCAGAAAAGAAAGAAAATTTTGAACTTTAACCTTTTTTCTTCTTCAAATGGCGATACTTAGAATAATTTTTCAGCTGAAAAGTTCACAAAAAATCAAAAAAATTCAAATTTTGAAAAAATTTTAAAAAAATCTCATCAGTCTGTTTATTGGAGTCTTCGAGGTTTTGGGAGACCTTATCTGGCGACTAACAACAAGTGGATCACTTATTTTAAAATTTTGAGAAAGGTCAAAAAAACATGTTTTTTCGATTTTTTTGACAGAATTTCGAAAGCAATATCTTGGCTAAAAACAAGAATGAGGGCCTAAAATTAGTACAAACGGTACTCCCACATAAAGTACATTAGGGTGGAAGCAAAAAATTGACTCTGACTCAAAAATCGTTTTTTAACTTTATTTCTGAACAAGAAATTGAAAAGAAATCAAAAACTTAAAAATTTTTTGAAAAAAATGATTGTTTTGAAAAAGTGCCAATTTTCAGCTGAAACTTTTCATTTTAGCTGAAAAAGCCAGAGCAAGGCCCTTTAAGCTCAAATAAATTAATTAAGCAAATTATTTTCAAGTTTTTTCGTTAAAGGCTTTTATTTTGAAAAAGTATTCAAAAATGGGTAAAAAAAAGTCAAAAAAACCAATTTTCTCAGATTCAAAAACCTCCACCACCATGATGATTAGTTCGCTAGATAGGACTGCTGAAACCAATTTAGACGTATTTTCATAAACATATGAAAATTTTTACTTATTTTTGAGAATTAAGCAAAATAAAAACTTTTCCCAAATTGGGCAAAAAGCCCAAATTAGCCCAAACACCTGTTAAAAATTGTTGGGTCAAAAAATCACAAAAGGAAACCCCTATTCATTTGACATTTTAGGGCCGCATGCAAAAAATTAGACCATTCTAACCTGACAATTTCGAGAATCGACTTTTTTGCAAAATTTCTCTATAGTCCATTTGAGGGATATTACTTGTACCGGTGGGGGCCCCTACCCCACCTCAAAAAATTTTGTAATGCTGGAACGCGGCCACCTAGCACAATCAGGTACTAGTGGCTTGATTTGAGTTTTTAGTATTTTCTGGAACCAAAACAGACTGTCGCCAAGCATCGACATCATGTGTTCAAGCAAATACGTGGAGTTCTACGCATTCCCATTCGCAATGCGCCCATCGGGCGCAAATGCCAATGCTCAATTATTTTTGCCAGGTGAAAAAAAAATTTTTAAAGAAAAATTCTGATAAATTTTAATTTAAACTATCACCAAAAAACGCAAAGATTTCAAAGTGTGAAACAATCAAGTTTTTGCTATTACCGGGCATGCAGTGAGACTGATTTCGGCAAAAGTAAAAGAGAAAATGAAGGAAATGGAAAGAAAAAAACTCTTCAAAATAAGAACGCAACATCAAAAATACTTATTTGATCTCTGCAAATGTCATAATTCCGATCAGGCTGATTTCAGATTTTAAGCATAGAATTTACGGTTACGGCTGCTCCCTCTATAGGTCCCAGAGGGACCGAGTGAGCATCCTACCTCGATCCAGGATAACGGATAGTTGTTTTTCATTTTTCATAAAAAATTTTTTTTCATTAATGCTTGTTTTCATTTTCACATGAGAAGCTGTAGACATTTCAAAACATTTTGATTTCATGAAACAATGGTTCTAAGAACAACTGACGTTAGGGTTGGTGAAATACGGTTGGTGAAAACTGGTAAAGGATAATGTTGAGAAAAATTGTAAGCTTTAGGAAAATTTAAAAAACAGTTTTCTCTTCTTTTTTTTTGTAAATCGGGAGAAATCATTCAAATTTTTAAATTTTACCTTAAACCAACTATTTTTCTTAAGTAATGAAGATTCCTGTTCTAGCCTTTTATAAAACTTTGGCAGAAAAAACATCAAAATTTTTGAAAATGTTTTAAAATAAAGAAAAACTATAAATTATGTTATTTTTGCAAAAAAAATCAAAAAATAGTAAATTTAAAAATTAAAAAAAAGTGAAAAACAATTGCGTATTGCGATTCAGCGTACCCAAAATAGTGGGTCTAGCATTTTCAATTACCAAAAAATGTTGAAAATTGTAGATTTTATGAAGTTTTCATTTTGGCTATTTTTCCTTGTCGCCTCCACTTAAGGCACCTTTGAGCCAACTTGAGAAACTGGAATCTAAACAAGCTATACAGATAGTCTGAATGAGCCATTTTTAGCGTGATAACACGCCTGGAAGAAAAAAACTGCAGAAAAGAAAGGAAATTTTGAACTTTAACCTTTTTTCTTCTTCAAATGGCGATACTTAGAATAATTTTTCAGCTGAAAAGTTCAAAAAAAATCAAAAAATTCAAATTTTGAAGAAATTTAAAAAAATTCTCATCAGTCTGTTTATTGGAGTCTTCGAGGTTTTAGAAGATCTTATCTGGCGGCTAACAACAAAAGGATCACTTATTATAAAAATTTGAGAAAGGTCAAAAAAACATGTTTTTTCGATTTTTTTGACAGAATTCCGAAAGCAATATCTTGGCTAAAAACAAGAATGAGGGCCTAAAATTAGTACAAACAGTACTCCCACATAAGGTACATTAGGTTGGAAACAAAAAATTTACTCTGACTCAAAAATCGTTTTTTAACTTTATTTCTGAACAAGAAATTGAAAAGAAATCAAAAACTTAAAAATTTTTTGAAAAAAATGATTGTTTTGAAAAAGTGCCAAATTTTAGCTGAAACTTTTCATTTTAGCTAAGAAAGCCAGAACAATGCCCTTTAAGCTCAAATAAATTAATATAGCAATTTTTATTCAAGTTTTTTCGTTAGAGGCTTTTATTTTGAAAAAGTATTCAAAAATAGGTAAAAAAAAGTCAAAAAAATCAATTTTCTCCGATTCAAAAACCTCCACTACCATGATGATTTGTTCGTTAGATAGGACTGCTGAGATCACTTTAGACTTACTTTCATAAAAATATCAAAATTTTTACTTATTTTTGAGAATTAGGCAAAATAAAAACTTTTCCCAGATTGGGCAAAAAGCCCAAATTAGCCCAAACACCTGTTAAAAATTGTTCGGTCAAAAAATCACAAAAGGAAACCCCTATTCGTTTGACATTTTAGGGCCGCATGCAAAAATTTAGACCAATCTAACCTGACAATTTCGAGAATCGACTTTTTTGTCAAAATTCTCTAAAGACCAATTTAGGGAGATTACTTGTACCGGTGGGGGCCCTACCCCACCTAAAAAATTTTTGAAATGCTGGAACGCGGCCACCTAGAGGAAATTGTTTCGCCCCACCCACCCGACCTAAAATTTTACCCATCCACCTGATCAGTCAGGCCACTTCCTTGTCGTCTTTTTAAATTTGATTCATTCCGTAGCTGGAATCGATTAATGTTATTGCCTAAGAATTAAAAGTTTGACAGACACGACTGTTTGATAGAGACTTTTTCGGATCTTTTTTTCTAATACATTTTCAAAATTATATCCTGAAAATAATCATGCGCCTTCATCACATATGTCATCGAAGCAAATAGAGTATCGTGTTGGTTCCATAAATGTAACCCAGTATCCACAATGCTAAGAAGCAGGAAAACTAAAATACCTTTCTATTAAATTTGAGATTCAATGTCTCCTGAAGGAAAAAAAAACGCTCTCCTAGGGTGCAAGTTTTCCGCAAAAACTGTATAAGCTGAAACATAACAGCACAACATATCGGCTGCTCTCTATTTCTCTGCTCTTTATTCGAGGTCCCGGATGCCCCTACCTGGGACCACAAGGGTCCCAGGGCGCATCCTATAGGGATTAAAGCATCAAACGTACAATCATGAAATGAGAAATTCTAATCACTTATTACAAATTTCCATATTTCATTTTGCTCAGCAATCAATAAACTGTTGTATTTTTAACTTGAAGAGCCTGTTATATTATCAAACAAAATTTTTCGATAAAAATTACATTTTTTTTTAGTTTTTCAAACAATATTTTCAAAATTGAAACAAAAGAAAACCCTGCATTTCTTTGCAGTAACTAAGTCAGTGCACTGTAGCTACACTAGTGAATGTAAAACATAGTTAAAAAAACGGACAACTGAATCTGGTTTTTTAAATTTAATGTTTTTTTGTTTGGCTTTTAAATAGGATCACGTCAATTAATAATTGAAATTGAGCAAACAAGAATATAACACTGGCAATTTTTGTTCAATTTTGACTAGAAAAATGATCAAACCACTCTATATTGCCTATGGCACGCTCAAAACATCCATCAAAAACCACTTTTGTTCACTTTTAAAATTGAATTATTTTTCGACCAAAAAAAGTTAGAGATGAAATTGAAAAAAAAAACGAAAATTTACCTAATTTGAAAAAATTGGGGTCAAACTGCCTTATCCATAGAAACACTTTCTATGAACCTATTCAGAAAGGTTTTGTTGAGCAATGCCGAAAAAATTACCCCTTTTGAGAAAAAATCAAAAAACACATTTTTGGTTAACTCAAAAAAGTGGAAAAAGTGGGAAAAGGGGTCTTCAAAATGAAACCATCCAAAAGTGGCTTTAACTAACTGCCATTTTTTTGTGAATTCAGACCCGCATGCAAAAAATTACGAAAATCTTACGTGAAGTTTTTGAGAACAGATTAGTTTCTCCGGAATTTTGGTAGTACTAATTTCATTACTGTACTTATAATTAAAGTCAAATCAAAAAGTCGTAAAAACTACAATTTTTAATCAATTTTGACAAATAAATGATCAAAACCCACTAAATTGGCTATAGCAAGTTCGAATCTTCCATCAGAAACCATTTTTTCCCATTTCTGAAAATTTCCATTTTTTAAAAATTAAATGTTGAGTCACAAACGGGAAAAATCATACTTTTTCAAAAAGTCAAAAAAAATTGATCCATTTAAACTAATTCATCAGGCCACACGTTAGGAACCTGTTCAGAATGGTTTCCATGATCAAAGCTGCAAAAGTCACCCATTTTGAGAAAAGTCGAAAAAACACCTTTTTAGTTAACTCAAAGAAGTGGAAAAAGTGGAGAAAGGGGTGTTCAAAACGAAACCATCCAAAAGTGGCATTTACTAACTGCCATTTTTTTGTAAATTCAGACCCGCATGCAACAATTTACGAAAATCCTACGTGAAGTTTTTGAGAACAGATTAGTTTCTCAGGAATTTTGGTAGTACTAATTTCATTACTATACTTATAATTAAAGTCAAATGTAAAAGTCATAAAAACTACAATTTTTTATCAATTTAGACAAATTAATGATCAAAACCCACTAAATTGGCTATGGCAAGTTCGAATATACCATCAGAAACCATTTTCTCCCATTTCTGAAAACTTTCATTTTTTAAAAGATAAATGTTGAGTCACAAACGGGAAAAATCATATTTTTTCAAAAAGAGAAAAAAAAAATGTTCCATTTAAACTAACTCATCAGTCCACACGTTAGGAACCTGTTCAGAATGGTTTTCATGAACTTAGCAGCAAAATTTACCCATTTTGAGAAAAGTCGAAAAAACACCTTTTTAGTTAACTGAAAAAAGTGGAAAAAGTGGGAAAAGGGGTCTTCAAAATGAAACCATCAAAAAATGGCATTAACAAACTGCCATTATTTTCTAAATTCAGACCCGCATGCAAAAAATTAGGAAATTCTGACGTGCCGTTTAGCAGAACTCGATAGTTTCTAGGAATATGGACCAATGTAAAAAATTTATTGCCTTTTGACCGGAAGGGGCCCCTACCCCTTCCTAATCGCTTTTTGTGCTACACGCGACCATCTAGCCGGTCAGGTCTGCGTCCCACCCGCCCTCCGTGACTAATCTTGCTTCCGAGACAAGTTTTGTCTTTCACCTTTACCCCATCTCAGGTCAGTTAATCTTAAAAAAAACCCTACTTGAAACGTTCGCGTTCACATTACCCCCTACGGGCGCAATGGCAAAGCCCATTTTTTCTTCTCACTTAACTTCTTCTCCGAACAGTTCACATAAAACATTACTATGGTTTTATCTAAATTTTGCCGTGTCCAGCTGCGACTCCGACTTTTTTCACGTCACTGGTGTTCCAACAACAGGACCACATGAGATTCCCATTCAGATACTGTCTCAATTTTGAAAATATTGATTTGATTTTTTTTGCCGTTTTTCGTAAAATAAACTAATTACTTCATTCGAATTTAAAAAAATACCGAAAAACACTTAAAGATAGCAAGACATTATTGTGACTGTCGTCTATATCTGTTCTCTTTGTTGGAGGTCAATGATGCTCCCTAAATGGGACCACAAGGGTCCCAGGGAGCATCAATAAAGGCTTTGTATAGTATGCCATTTTTGATTAAGACAAAATCTTTGGCCAATTGTGTTTTTTTTCACAGTCCCTTATCCACTGCAAATGTAAAGACTAATTTTTGTTTGAAGTTTTAAAAAATAATAATAACCTTTTCATTTGTGATGACTCGTATCACTCATAAATCAGTGGAAGACTCTGATTAACCTTCTCAAGCATGAAAATACATAAAAAAAAGATTCTGGTTATTTCAGACTGCTTTTTTTGTTAAATTTCAGATAGATTTTGAAAAATCTTTCTTCAAATTGAATGTCTGCCGAAAAAGAACAAAAATTACAAACTGAAAAGATTTTGGTTAAATTAAGGCTCTTCACCCACCAAACTCGAAATTGCGAAGCTGAAACGAACAATCGACAGCCCATTTTATAAGTTTTTTTTTTTTTAAAACATGTGTCATATATTTTCAAAAGCAATATATTAAAGTTTCATTTTTTACCAGAAAAGTAAGTCCGAAAAAACCAGATTTTCAAATACTGTCGAAAAATAAGGTGGCAAGTAGTTTTACCAATGGAATCATAGTATATGATTAAGTTCAAAATAGTTTTCATTACCATTGACTAGACGCTTACTCAATTTGAGAAATGTCGTTAATAACTTTTTTGGAAACATAAAAAACGGATAATGGAAAAGTTTTCTTCAAACTTATAGAAAAGAATTTTATGAGAAAAACCATTATTAATATCACGTGTAAATTACGAGAGTAGATTCAGGCCACATGCAAAATTTCAGCAGAAACACTCAAGCAATTTTGAGAACGAAACAATTGTTCCAGAAATTGACAAAGTAGTGTATACACCAATTTTACAATAAATCGTCAAAATAAAAAAATCGCAAAAACTACAAATTTTATCCAATTTTGACTTTTAAACACTCTATACCGACTAAATTGACTATGGTAAGCTCGAATCAACCATCAAAAACTATTTTTAATCGTTTTGAATTTTTTAAGTTTTTTTCCATCAAAAAGTTGAGTCAGAAATGGGAAAAAGGTTTTTTTTTCAGAAAAACAAAAAAAGTTGTTCAAAATCAACTAAAAATCTAAGCCACATTTTTTGAACCTGCTCAGAATGGTTCTGGTGACCGAAGCCGTAAAAAGTACCCAATTCGAGGAAATTCGAAAATACTCTTTTTTCAGCACTTTGAAAAAGTGGAAAAATGGAAAAAAAGGTCTTCAAACAAATAGGATGAAAAAGTGATCAGTAAAAGCATCGATGCCGTGTCAAATGAGGATTGCATGCCAATTTTTGAAACAATCCAACGGGTTTTTTTTAAGAACAAAACCATTTTTTGACAATTTTAGTAGTAGTATTTACACTAATTAGTACCATATATGGTCAAAATTCAAAAACACAAAAAACTACAATTTTCATCCAATTTTGACCTTCAAATACTCTATACCCACTAAATTGACTATCGGGAGCTCGAATCAACCATCAAAAACCACTTTTAATCACTTTCAAAATTTTTTATTTTTTAAATCAAAATGTTGAGTCAGAAATAGGAAAAAACAATTTTTTTCAAAAAGTCAAAAAAAGTTGTCCCAATTGAATAAACTCACTAAGCCACACTCTATGAACCTGTTCAGAATGGTTTTCATGACCAAAGCCGTAAAAAGTACCCAATTTGAGAAACTTCGAAAAATCACCTTTTAGTTAACTCAAAAAAGTGGAAAAATCGGGTAAAATGGGCTTCAAACCGATAGGATCGAAAAGTGACCTTTATAAGATATGATTGCCGTGTCAAATTAGGGCCGCATGCAAAAAATTAGAAAAATTCAACGAAACGTTTTTGAGAACTCGACAAATTTGGTCGTTTTGTTAAAGGTTAAATTTTAGAAATTTTTTGTCCGGAAGGGGCCCCTTCCCCTTCCTAAATGCTTTTTATGCTACACGCGACCATCTAGCACCCTCAAGGTCACGTGACTTATTTTTTTTTTTCGTATTTTCTGAAACCAAAAGAGAGCGTGGTCATGCATCGACATCACATCATGTGCTCAAACAAATACGTGGACTTCTACGCATTCCCATTCGCAGTGCGCCCTTCGGGCGCAAATGCCAATGCTCAATTAATTTCGCCAGGTGAAAATTTTTTAAAGAAAAATTCTGATAAATTTTAACTTAAACTACCATCAAAAAACGCAAAGATTTCAAAGTGTGAAACAATAAAGTTTTTGCTAATACCGGGCATGCAGTGAGACTGATTTTGGCAAAAATAAATTGAAAAATGAAGGAAATGGAAAGAAAAAAATTGTTCAAAATAAGAACGCAACATCAAAAACTTATTTGATCTCCGCTAAGGTCATAATTCCGATCAGGCTGATTTCAGATTTTAAGCGTAGATTTTACGGTTACGGCTGCTCCCTCTACAGGTCCCAGAGGGACCGAGTGAGCATCCTACCTCGATCCAGGTTAACGGATAGTTGTTCTTAATTTTTCACAAAATTTTTTTTCACTAATGCTTCTTTTCATTTCCTCATGAGAAGCTGTATTAATTTTTAAAAAATTGATTTTATTAATCAATGCTTCCAAGAACAACTGATGTTAGGCGGTTGCAAATGCGGTTGCTGAAAACTAGTAAGGGATAATGATGAGAAAAATTGTAAGTTTTCAAATGAATTTAAAAACAGTTTTTTTCTTTTTTTCTTTTGTAAATCGGAAGAAATGAATCAGTTTTTTTAAAAGTTTTCCTCGCACCAACCACTGTTCTTAAGTAATGAAGATTCCTGTTCTAGCCGTTTATAACACTTTGGCAGAAAAAACATCAATATGATGTAAAATGTTTTAAAAAAGAGAAAAATTTAAAAATTATGTTTTTTTTTTAAAATCAAAAATTTGTAATTTTCAAAATTGAAAAAAAGTGAAAATTAATTGCATATTACGATTCAGCGTACCCATTTTAGTGGGTATAGCATTTTGAATCACCAAAAAATGTTAAAAATTGTAGATTTTATGAAGTTTTCATTGTGGCTATTTTTCCTTGTCGCCTCCACTTAAGGCACCTTTGAGCCAACTTGAGAAAGTGGAACCTAAACAAGCTATACAGATAGTCTGAATGAGCCATTTTCAGCGTGATAACACGCCTGGAAGAAAAAAAACTGCAGAAAAGAAAGGAAATTTTGAACTTTAACCTTTTTTCTTCTTAAAATGGCGACACTTAGAATAATTTTTCAGCTGAAAAGTTCGAAAAAAATCAAAAAGTTCAAATTTTGAAAAAAATTTAAAAAAATCTCATCAGTCTGTTTATTGGAGTCTTTGAGGTTTTGGGAGACCTTATCTGGCGGCTAACAACAAGTGGATCACTTCTTTTAAAATTTTGAGAAAGGTCAAAAAAACCTGTTTTTACGATTTTTTAGACAGAATTCCGAAAGCAATATCTTGGCAAAAAACAAGAATGAGGGCCTAAAATTAGTACAAACAGTACTCCCACATAAGGTACATTAGGTTGGAAACAAAAAATTTACTCTGACTCAAAAATCGTTTTTTAACTTTATTTCTGAACAAGAAATTGAAAAGAAATCAAAAACTTAAAAATTTTTTGAAAAAAATGATTGTTTTGAAAAAGTGCCAAATTTTAGCTGAAACTTTTCATTTTAGCTAATAAAGCCAGAACAATGCCCTTTAAGCTCAAATAAATTAATTATGCAAATTATTTTCAAGTTTTTTCGTTAAAGCCTTTTATTTTGAAAAAGTATTCAAAAATGGGTAAAAAAAAGTCAAAAAAATCAATTTTCTCCGATTCAAAAACCTCCACTACCATGATGATTAGTGCGTTAGATAGGACTGCTGAGATCAATTTAGACGTTCTTTCATAAATATATCAAAATTTTTACTTATTTTTGAGAATTAAGCAGAATAAAAACTTTTCCCAAATTGGGCAAAAAGCCCAAATTAGCCCAAACACCTGTTAAAAATTGTTGGGTCAAAAAATCACAAAAGGAAACCCCTATTCGTTTGACATTTTAGGGCCGCATGCAAAAAATTAGACCAATCTAACCTGACAATTTCGAGAATCAACTTTTTTGTCAAAATTCTCTAAAGACCAATTTAGGGAGATTACTTGTACCGGTGGGGGCCCTACCCCACCTAAAAAATTTTTGAAATGTTGGAACGCGGCCACCTAGGGGTGCTTAACCATCCCCACCCACCCGACCGAAACTATTGACCATTCTTAATGATCCAATCGGGCTTCAATCACTGTTTTTTGTTCCATTGAGTAGTGTTCCAACGGAAAACGATTTGCGATAATCAATCCCGTTACAAAAATGATGGAGCACGTTTTCACTGAGCTACCTATCCAAGTTAGTTAAAGTGCCTTTGATATCTGAAACGCCCTTTCAAAAAAACCCCAATGAAGCAAAAACCTACCCAATTTTTCAGTGTTTGCTTGCCACATTTTTGATCTGGCGCTGGTCATGACGTTGTTTAAGTTATGGTCTTCCCCGACATTTTTTCTACAATCAAATATTTTTACGAGTGAAAAGAGAGTGCCAAGACAGCAGCTCCGCACAAAGTAGTGTAAGAAAAATGAACAGCTTGGATCTATTTTTTTTTTCTCTCTGGTTGTTGTTACGGATGCTCCCCACATGGGACCACATGGGTCCCAGGGAGCATCCCATAAGGATTAAAGCAAAAGAGCAACAAATATTTACCCGTCAATTGGGGTCACTCTTGCGGTTCAACAATCTGTATTTGAAAAAAAAAAGTTTCAAAGAACAGTTCAGGGCCGCATGCAAAAAATAAGAACAATCTCACGCATGGGTTCCTGAAATTACCTAATTAAAAATAAAAATATTCAGTATGTGTAGGAGCCTTTAACATAAAATCCATTCAGAAAAAAGTCAAACCTACAATTTTTATCAAATTTTGACAATTTACTACTCTATACTCAATAAATTGTCAATGGGGATTTCAAATATGCCATCAAAACTCACTTTTTCTCACTTTTGAACTTTTTTATTCATTTTTGATAAAAAATGTTGAGTCAGAAACGCTTAAAATCAGTTTTTTCCAAAAAGTCAAAAAAAGTTGTTCCAACCAATTTATTTCACTTAGCCACACTTTATGAACCTCTTCAGAATGGTTTTCATAACCATAGCCGTAAATTCTCATATTTAGAGAAAAGGCGAAATAACACGGTTTTGGTTATATCAAAAAAATGGAAAAACCAGATAAAGTAGTCTTCAAACCTTTAGGATAAAAATGTGACCTCAGTAAGGTATGATTGCAGTGTCAATTTAGGGTCGCATGCAAAATTATAGAACATTTTTGCGAGCCAACTATGAGAAAGAGACTTTTTTTTCGGAATTTGGCTATTAGTATTTGTAGTAATATAGTAGTAAGTGACCACAGAAAAAAACTTGTAAAAACCAAAATTTTTAACCAATTTTGATAATTTAAAACTCAATACCTACTAAATCGACTATGGCAAGCTCAAATAAGCCATCGAAACTCACTTTTTCTCACTTTGGAACAATTTTATTTTTTTGATAAAAAATGTTGAGTCAGAAACGTGAAAAATCATTTTTTTTCAAAAAGTCAAAAAAGTTGGTCCAATTGATACAATTCACTGAGCCGAACTTTATGAACCTGTTTAGAATGGTTTTCATGACCAAAGACAAAAAATTTATCCATTTTGAGAAAAGTCGAAAAAACACCTTTTTGGTTAACGCTAAAAAGTGGAAAAAGTGGGAAAAATGGTCTTAAAAATAAAACCAAGGAAAAGTGGCATTAACAAACTGCCATTATCTCGTCAATTCTTGGCCGCATGCGAAAAATTGTGAAGATTAAACGAGTCTTTTCTGAGGACGAAACTTTTTTTTAGGAATTTGCCTATTAGTATTTGTAGTAGTATAGTAGTAACTGACAATAGGAAAAAAATTCGTAAAAACCACAATTTTTAACCAATTTTGATAATTTAAAACTCAATACCTACTAAATCGACTATGGCAAGCTCAAATAAGCCATCGAAACTCACTTTTTCTCACTTTGGAACAATTTTATTTTTTTGATAAAAAAAGTTGAGTCAGAAACGTGAAAAATCATTTTTTTTCAGAAAGTCAAAAAAAGTTGTTCCAATCGATACATTTCACTGAGCCACACTTTATGAACCTGTTTAGAAAGGTTTTCATGGCCAAAGACGTAAAAATTACCCATTTTGAGAAAAGTCGAAAAAACACGTTTTTGGTTAACGCGAAAAAGTGGAAAAAGTGGGAAAAATGGTCTTAAAAACAAAACCATGGAAAAGTGGCACTAACAAATTGTCCTTATCTCGTCAATTCAGGGCCGCATGCAAAAAATTGGAAAGATTGAACCTGACGTTTTTGAGAACTCGATTTATTTTCCGAAAAGGACAGGGTATATATTGAAAAAAATTTTTTGCCCGGAAGGGGCCCCTACCCCTTCCTAATCGCTTTTTGCGCCCGACGCGCGTCCATCTAGCCGGTCAGGTCTGCGTCCCACCCGCCCTCCGTGACTAATCTTGCTTCCGAGAAAAAAATTTTCTTTCACCTTTACCCCATCTAAGGTCAGTTACTTTTGAAGAACCTCTTACGTGAAGCTTTCACACTCACATTCCGCCCTTCGAGCGCAATGGCAATGCTTATTTTTTTTCTAACTGAACCCCCAAGACTGTTCCAATAAATAGAACATAACTATTGTGTTAATTTAAAACTGACATGTCCGACTGTGACGACTTTTTTGTGTCGCCCATGTGTGCCACAACGGGACCACATGCGTTTCCCATTCAGATGGCGTCTCAATTTTCAAAATACTGATTTGATTTATTTTTGCCGTCTTTTTAAAAATGAACGTATTACTTTATTCGAGTTCAAAAAATACCGAAAAACACCTAAAGATTGCAAGACAATTTTGTGACTGTCGTCTAAATTTGTTCTCTTTGTTGAAGGTCAATGATGCTCCCTAAGTGGGACCACAAGGGTCCCAGGGAGCATCAGTAAAGGCTTTGGATAGTATGCCATTTTTGATTAAGACAAAATCTTTGACCAATTGTGTTTTTTTTCACAGTCCCTTATCCACTGCAAATGTAAAGACTAATTTTTGTTTGAAGTTTTAAAAAATAATAATAACCTTTTCATTTGTGATGACTCGTATCACTCATAAATCAAATAAAGACTCTGACTACCCTTCTCACGCATGAAAATAAATCAAACAGAAAAAAACGATTCTGGTTATTTCACACTGCTTTTTTTGATCAATTTCAGATAGATTTTGAAAACTCCTTCTTCTAATTGTATGTCAGCCGAAAAAGAACAAAAATTACAAATTCAAACCATTTTGGTTAAATTAAGGCTCTTCACCCACCCAACTCGACTTTGCGAAGCTGAAACGAAAAATCGACAGCCCATTTTATAAGTTTTGTTTTGTTTTTTTAAACATGTCTCATATATTTTCAAAAGCAATTTATTAAAATTTAATTTTTTTACCAGAAAATTAAGACCGAAAAAAAACAGATTTTTCAATACTGTCAAAAAAAGGTGGCAAATAGTTTTACCAATGGAATCATAGTATATGATTAGGTACAAAATAGTTTTCATAACCATTGACTAGACGCTTACTCAATTTGAGAAATGTCGTTAATAACTTTTTTGGAAACAAAAAAAACGGATAATGGAAAACTTTTCTTCAAACTTATAGAAAAGAATTTTATGAGAAAAACCATTATGAATATCACGTGTAAATGACGAGAGTCGATTCAGGTTACATGCAAAATTTCAGCAGAAACACTCAAGCCAATTTGAGAACGGAACGATTGTTGCAGAAATTGGCAAAGTAGTATTTACACTAATTTTACCATAAATCGTCAAATTAAAAAAATCACAAAAACTACAAATTTTATCCATTTTTGACTTTTAAATACTCTATACCGACTAAATTGACTATGGTAAGCTCGAATCAACCATCAAAATCCATTTTAAACCATTTTAAAATTTTTAATTTTTTTTCCATCAAAACGTTGAGTCAGAAATGGGAAAAATCAATTTTTTTCAAAAAGTAAAAAAGAGTTGTTCAAAACCAAATTAAAATCAAATCCATCCTTTTGAAACTGCTCAGAATTGTTGTAGTGACTAACGCTTAAAAAACTGCCCATTTTGAGAAATGTCGAAAAAACACTTTTTTCAGCACTTTGAAAAAGTGGAAAAATGGAAAAAATGGTCTTCAAACAAATAGGATGAAAAAGTGATCAGTAAAAGCGTCGATGCCGTGTCAAATCAGGATCGCATGCCAATTTTGGAAACAATCCATCGGGTTTTTTTTAAGAACGAAACCATTTTTTGACAATTTTAGTAGTAGTATTTACACTAATTAGTACTATATATGGTCAAAATTAAAAAATACAAAAAATTACAATTTTTAACCAATTTTGACCTTCAAATACTCTATACCCACTAAATTGGCTATCGGGAGCTCGAATCAGCCATCAAAAACAATTTTTAATCACTTTCAAATTTTTTTTATTTTTTAAATCAAAATGTTGAGTCAGAAATGGGAAAAATCAATTTTTTCCAAAAAGTCAAAAAAAGTTGTTCCACTTGAATAAACTCACTAAGCCACACTCTATGAACCTGTTCAGAATGGTTTTCATGACCAAAGCCGTAAAAAGTACCCAATTTGAGAAACTTCGAAAAATCACCTTTTAGTTAACTCAAAAAAGTGGAAAAATCGGGTAAAGTGGGCTTCAAACCGATAGGATCGAAAAGTGACCTTTATAAGATATGATTGCCGTGTCAAATTAGGGCCGCATGCAAAAAATTAGAAAAATTCAACGAAACGTTTTTGAGAACTCGACAAATTTGGTCGTTTTGTTAAACGTTTAATTTTAGAAATTTTTTGCCCGGAAGGGGCCCCTCCCCCTTCCTAAATGCTTTTTATGCTACACGCGACCATCTAGATAGGTCAGTGACCTGCGGTGCATGGGTGTTATGGGCTTGATTCGTCAGCATTGGCCTGGGGGCCATTAGCTTCAAGACATGTGGCACTCGCAGAAAAAGAGCACCCGAAGGGTGCTCTTTTTCTGCTCGAATGTCTTGTGAAACGGTATCTGATGAACTTTGTAGGGTGTCACAAAAGCAACATGACAAAACGTTCTGCATCTGATCAGTAATGGTCAAAAAAGATTTATGGCACTTTCAATGACTGAAGCTACACCTGATCAGTATCTAGAGAACTCTAAAACAAAGTAACTTATATTTTTCAGTGACTCAGGAAGAGGACTGTTTCAACGAAAACAAGTTTTCGGAAACAGTCCTAATATTTTTCTTGGAGCTTATTTTCAAGTACGTGGGCTTTCAATTGTTACTAATAGCTGAATTAGACTTGGAATTTGTCCCAAAAAAGTTAAGTTTGTCTCAAATTGATTAGAAGCAATAGTAAAAAAAAACATTTTTTTTATTTGATAAAAATACTTGAGTCAGAAATGTGAAAAATCCCTTTTTTTCAAAAAGTCATAAGAAGTAGTTCAGTTTGCATTAAATTACCAAACTACAATATATGAACCTGTTCAGATTGGTTTTCATGAACAAAGCCTTAAAATTTCCATATTTAGAGAAAAGGCAAAAAAACACCTTTTTGGTTAACTGAAAAAGGTAGATAAATCGGATAAAGTCGTCTTCAAACCTATAGGACCGAAAAATGATCTAAATGAGGTATATATGTAGTGTCCCTTGTAAGGTCACATGCAAAAAGATGAAAAAACAATTGGGGTGGCCACTTCAGAAAACAAGACTTTTTTTTCGGACTTCGTCCATTTTTTTGTAGTAAAGTAGTAGTAAGTTACCAGAGAAAAAAAGTTGTAAAAACCAAAATTTTTATCCAATTTTGACATTTAAATACTCTATACCTACTAAAATGACTATGGCAAGCTCAAATATGCCGTCAAAACTCATTTTTTCTCACTTTTTAAAATTTTTGTTTTTTTGATATAAAATGTTGAGTCAGAAACGTGAAAAATCAGTTTTTTTCAAAAAGTCAAAATAAGTTGTTCCAATCAATTTGTTTCACTGAAACACACTTTTTCAGCCTGTTCAGAATGGTTTTCATGTTTAAAGCTGTAACTTTACACATTTTGAGAAAACTGGAAAAAATATCTTTTTAGTTAAAAAAAACCATTAATTTTGTTGCATTTTTTGAAAAAACTCAAATTTTTAAGAAAAACAAATTTTCGCAAACCTACATAATTGGGCTCCTAAAACAGTCTACTTTCATCCATTCTTCATCAAATTACCCCAATTTGTTAACCAAAATAGAGTTACTGAGCCATTTTTACCAAAAAACGTGGTTTTTCCCTGTTTTTCCCGATTTTTCCCACTATAAGTCAACGCATAACAAAATTTTGGGAAAACGGAGCAAAAGTGTATCCTTAGAATTGCATTTTAGGCCCGCATGCCAATTTTTATCGAATTCTATCCCGACAATTTTGAGATCAGCACTTTTTCCGAGCAAATAGTCATACCGTTATAATTCTTTGGCCGTTCGGGGCCCCTACCCCAAACTCACTAAACAAAGACGCCGAAGGCGGACGGCCACCTAGATAGGTCAGTGACCTGCGGTGCATGGGTGTTATGGGCTTGATTCGTCAGCATTGGCCTGGGGGCCATTAGCTTCAAGACATGTGGCACTCGCAGAAAAAGAGCACCCGAAGGGTGCTCTTTTTCTGCTCGAATGTCTTGTGAAACGGTATCTGATGAACTTTGTAGGGTGTCACAAAAGCAACATGACAAAACGTTCTGTATCTGATCAGTAATGGTCAAAAAAGATTTATGGCACTTTCAATGACTGAAGCTACACCTGATCGGTCTCTAGAGAACTCTAAAACAAAGTAACTTATATTTTTCAGTGACTCAGGAAAAGGACTGTTTCAACGAAAACAAGTTTTCGGAAACAGTCCTATTATTTTTCTTGGAGCTTATTTTCAAGTACGTGGGCTTTCAATTGTGACTAATAGCTGAATTAGACTTGGAATTTGTCCCAAAAAAGTTAAGTTTATCTCAAATTGATTAGAAGCAATAGAAAAAAATTTTTTTTTTTTATTTGATAAAAATACTTGAGTCAGAAACGTGAAAAATCCCTTTTTTTCAAAAAGTCATAAGAAGTAGTTCAGTTTGCATTAAATTACCAAACTACAATATATGAACCTGTTCAGATTGGTTTTCATGAACAAAGCCTTAAAATTTCCATATTTAGAGAAAAGGCAAAAAAAACACCTTTTTGGTTAACTGAAAAAGGTAGATAAATCGGATAAAGTCGTCTTCAAACCTATAGGACCGAAAAATGATCTAATTGAGGTATATATGTAGTGTCCCTTGTAAGGTCACATGCAAAAAGGTGAAACAGTTGGGGTGGCCACTTCAGAAAACAAGACTTTTTTTCGGACTTTGGCCATTTTTTTGTAGTAAAGTAGTAGTAAGTTACCAGAGAAAAAAAGTTGTAAAAACCAAAATTTTTATCCAATTTTGACATTTAAATACTCTATACCTACTAAAATGACTATGGCAAGCTCAAATATGCCATCAAAACTCATTTTTTCTCACTTTTTAAAATTTTTGTTTTTTTGATATAAAATGTTGAGTCAGAAACGTGAAAAATCAGTTTTTTTCAAAAAGTCAAAAAAAGTTGTTCCAATCAATTTGTTTCACTGAAACAAACTTTTTCAGCCTGTTCAGAATGGTTTTCATGTTTAAAGCTGAAACTTTACACATTTTGAGAAAAATGGAAAAAATATCTTTTTAGTTAAAAAAAAAACATCAATTTTGTTGCAGTTTTTGAAAAAACTCAAATTTTTAAGAAAAACAAATTTTCCCAAACCTACATAATTGGGCTCTCAAAACAGTCTACTTTCATCCATTCTTCATCAAATTACCCCAATTTGTTAACCAAAATAGAGTTACTGAGCCATTTTTACCAAAAAACGTGGTTTTTCCCTGTTTTACCCGATTTTTCCCACTATAAGTCAACGCATAACAAAATTTTGGGAAAACGGAGCAAAAGTGTATCCTTAGAATTGCATTTTAGGCCCGCATGCCAATTTTTATCGAATTCTATCCCGACAATTTTGAGATCAGCACTTTTTCCGAGCAAATAGTCATACCGTTATAATTCTTTGGCCGTTCGGGGCCCCTACCCCAAACTCACTAAACAAAGACGCCGAAGGCGGACGGCCACCTAGGTCAATCCTTTACCTGCGGTGCGTTGGTGTTTTTGGGTAAGTTTTTGCTGCGCGGACTGGGTGCTATCAGTTTGAGGCATGTGGCACTCTCAAAAAAGAGCACCCTGCGGGTGCTCTCTTTTTGCTCGAAAAGTAAATCTACCCACTTTTGTAAGTTTCATGACTTGTCTTTTTTATAATTGGTCCAATTAAAAAATTCTTAATTACACTGTCAGACAAACCTAAAACTGTTGTGTGGCTTGATTGTGTTTACAAGTCACTAGGTGACTTGATCAGTCAATTATCAAATTTATTTAGATTCACGAAATGGACTGTTTCAACGAAAACAAGTTTTCGTAAACAGTCCAATTTTTTTACTTGAGATCACAAAAGCAAACAGAGAGAAATCAAATTCCTAGGTTATTATAATAGATCCCACTTTATGCTGTTGCGTTTATTAACTGTTGAAACACAGAACAACGATCTTAAAGGTGTACTAATTTAAAAAAAACACTCAAGAGAAAAACTAAAAAAAATTATCAAAAAAATTTGCAAAAAATCAAAAAAGTCTCCTCCAATATATCATAAAAAGCTTCATATTAAGGAAAGGATACCTGATGAGCCCAATATGACTCGTTTCAACAGTGTAAGCCTGTTTCGATATCAAAACAACAAACAAAAGTCGACTAAGTTTGGTGTTTGTTCGACATACACGAATTTTGATTTAAATCAAAAATCCATAACTCCTGAACTACTCAGATAATATAGACAATTTTTTTTTGCATCAGAACAGACAAGTCAAGGGTTTTTCAGGTATTTGATAAAATTATCCAGTTAATATATAATTTTTGGTTAATTTTTGAAAAAAACTTGAAAAATTTGAAAAAACGATTTTTTTTTCACTTATGGCGTTCGAAAAGTGCCTTTTATGATGGAGTAGCGAAAAATTTGTTCTGAGGCCATAAGTATGGCTCAATGTGGTATATAAAATAGCAAATTGGTTATAATAAAAAAATAAACAAGGACAAGGACTTTTTTGAAAAAATAGAAAAAATAGTGAAAAAATCAGTTTTTGGCGGGGAAATTCTCAAAAAAATAAAAATCAAGTTTTCTCTTTCATCACTCCTATGAACTAATTCGGCCACGACAACCATTTTTTGTCATCAGTAAAATTGTCGAAAAACGACTGGAACATAGACTTATCTGAAATTTGACAAAAAAAAATTCTAAAAAATGTCAAAAATCTCAAAAATTTGTTTTTCACAAAATTCCTTTCATAACGCCATTCAGACACTCAAACAGTGCCCATTCATTCGCTTGACCACAGTTTACCTCAATTTCTTGCACAAAACAAAGCTAACTAGTCGTTTTTAGAAAAAAAACGTGATTTTTCCCATTTTTGCCCCCCATTTCCCCCTGGAAGTCAACACATAACATTTTTTCGGAAAAAAGAAAAAGAATCGTATCCTTAGAATTTCGGGTTAGGGCCGCATGCAAAAAACAAAAAAAATCTGACGGACAGTTTTCGAGAAAGTAGATTATTTTTTCAAGTCCGTAATACTATGTATCTGGGGTGAGGTTCAGAGACCGGACGGGGCCCCTTCCCCTGTCCTCCTTGCTCTGAGACGCCGGAAAGCGGACGGCCACCTAGTTGTCACTGTGGCCCCGCTGTATTCTTGACTTTTGAGGAGAAGGTTCCGCGGGGGGCGGAGCAGGAGAACGCTTAACGCACTCGCAAAAGGAGCACCCTTCGGGTGCTCTTTTTTGCTCGAAAGTTTTCTGAAACGGTATCTGATGAACTTTGTAAGGTGTCACAAAAGCAACAACACAAAACGTTCTGTATGTGATTAGAAAAGGTCAAAAAAAATTTCTCATACTTTCAATGACTGAATCTACACCTGATCAGTCTCTAGAGAACTGTAAACCAAAGTAACTTATGTTTTTCAGTGATTCATGAAGAGGACCGTTCCAACGAAAACAAGTTTTCGGAAACAGTCCTAATATTTTTCTTGGAGCTCATTTTCAAGTACGTGGACTTTCAGTTGTGACTAATACATGAATTAGCCTTGGAATTTGTCCCAAAAAAGTTAAGTTTGTCTCAAATTGATTAGAAGCAATAGAAAAAAAAAATTTTTTTTTTATTTGATAAAAATACTTGAGTCAGAAACGTGAAAAATCCCTTTTTTTCAAAAAGTCATAAAAAGTAGTTCAATTTGCATTAAATTACCAAACTACAATATATGAACCAGTTCAGATTGGTTTTCATCAACAAAGCCGTAAAATTTCCATATTTAGAGAAAAGGCAAAAAAACACCTTTTTGGTTAACTGAAAAAGGTAGATAAATCGGATAAAGTCGTCTTCAAACCTATAGGACCGAAAAATAATCTAATTGAGGTATATATGTAGTGTCCCTTGTAAGGTCACATGCAAAAAGGTGAAACAATTGGGGTGGCCACTTCAGAAAACAAGACTTTTTTTTCGGACTTTGGCCATTTTTTTGTAGTAAAGTAGTAGTAAGTTACCAGAGAAAAAAAGTTGTAAAAACCAAAATTTTTATCCAATTTTGACATTTAAATACTCTATACCTACTAAAATGACTATGGCAAGCTCAAATATGCCATCAAAACTCATTTTTTCTCACTTTTTAAAATTTTTATTTTTTGGATATAAAATGTTGAGTCAGAAACGTGAAAAATCAGTTTTTTTTCAAAAAGTCAAAAAAAATTGTTCCAATCATTTTGTTTCACTAAAACAAACTTTTTCAGCTTGTTCAGAATGGTTTTCATGTTTAAAGCTGAAACTTTACACATTTTGAGAAAAGTGGAAAACACACCTTTTTAGTTACAAAAAAACCATCATTTTTGTTGCAGTTTTTGAAAAAACTCAAATTTTTGAGAGAAAAATTTTTTATCAAATTTTTATATTTAGGCTCCCCAAACAGTCTACTTTCATCCATTCCTTGTCAATATACCCCATTTTTTGAACCAAAACAGAGTTAATAGGTGATTTTTATCGAAAAACGTGTTTTTTACCATTTTTGCCCCCCATTTCCCTCTATAAGTCAACACATAACAAAATTTTGGCAAAACGGGGCAAAAGTGTATCCTTAGAATTTCAATACGGGGCTGCATGCAAAAAATTAGGGAATTCTGACCTCCAGTTTTCGAGAACACGACTTATTCTGCACGAAAGGTAATATAGGTAAATGTTCTTTCGAACCGACGGGGCCCCTTCCCCTGTCTCTGCTGAACGCCAAAGCCGGACGCGGCGGCCACCTAGCACCCTCAAGGTCACGTGACTTACTTTTGGTTTTGGTATTTTCTGTAACCAAAACAATAAGGTCATGCGCCAATATCATGGCCTCAAGCAAAGACGTCGGACTCTACGCATTCCCATTCGCAATGCGCCCTTAGGGCGCAAATGCCAATGCTCAATTAATTTTGCCAGGTGAAATTTTTAAAGAAAAATTCTGATGAATTTTAACTTAAACTACCACCAAAAAACGCACAGATTTCAAAGTGTAAAACAATCAAGTTTTGCTAATTCCGGGTATGCAGTGAGACTGATTTCGGCAAAAATAAAATAGAAAATGAAGGAAATGGAAAGAAAAAAATTGTTCAAAATAAGAACGCATTATCAAAATCTTATTTGATCTCCGCTAATGTCATAATTCCGATCAGGCTGATTTCAGATTTTAAGCGTAGAGTTTACGGTTACGGCTGCTCCCTCTACAGGTCCCAGAGGGACCGTGTGAGCATCCTACCTCGATCCAGGATAACGGAGAGTTGCTTTTAATTTTTCACAAAATTTTTTTTCACTAATGCTTGTTTTCAATTCCTCATGAGAAGCTGTATAAATTTAAAAAAAAATTGATTTTATTAATAAATGCTTCCAAGAAAAACTGATGTTAGGCGGTTACAAATGCGGTTGGTGAAAACTAGTAAGGGATAATGATGAGAAAAATTGTAAGTTTTCAAATGAATTTAACAACAGTTTTTTTTCTTTTTTCCTTTTGTAAATCGGGAGAAATGAATCATTTTTTTTTGAGTTTTCCTCGCACCACCCACTTTTCTTAAGTAATGAAGATTCCTGTTATAGCCGTTTATAACACTTTGGCAGAAAAAACATCAATATGATGTAAAATGTTTTTAAAAAGAGAAAAATTTAAAAATTATGTTTTTTTTAAATAATCAAAATTTTGTAATTTTCAAAATTGAAAAAAAGTGAAAATTAATTGCATATTACGATTCAGCGTACCCAACTTAGTGGGTCTAGCAGTTTAAATTACCAAAAAATCTTGAAAATTGTAGATTTTATGAAGTTTTCATTTTGGCTATTTTTCCTTTTCGCCTCCACTTAAGGCACCTTTGAGCCAACTTGAGAAACTGGAACCTAAACAAGCTATACAGATAGTCTGAATGAGCCATTTTCAGCGTGATAACACCCCTGGAAGAAAAAAAACTGCAGAAAAGAAAGGGAATTTTGAACTTTAACCTTTTTTCTTCTTCAAATGGCGATACTTAGAATAATTTTTCAGCTGAAAAGTTCAAAAAAAATCAAAAAATTCAAATTTTGAAAAAATTTGTAAAAAAATCTCATCAGTCTGTTTATTGGAGTCTTCGAGGTTTTGGGAGACCTTATCTGGCGGCTAACAACAAGTGGGTCACTTATTTTAAAATTTTGAGAAAGGTCAAAAAAACCTGTTTTTACGATTTTTTAGACAGAAATCCGTAAGCAATATCTTGGCTTAAAACAAAAATGAGGGCCTAAAAATAGTACAAACAGTACTCTCACATAAAGTACATTAGGTTGGAAACAAAAAATTGACTCTGATTCAAAAATCGTTTTTTAACTTTATTTCTGAACAAAAAATTGTAAAAAAATCAAAAACTTAAAAATTTTTTGAAAAAAAAGATTGTTTCGAAAAAGTGCCAATTTTCAGCTGAAACTTTTCATTTTAGCTAAAAAAGCCAGAGCAAGGACCTTTAAGCTCAAATAAATTAATTAAGCAAATTGTTTTCAAGTTTTTTCGTTAAAGGCTTTTATTTTGAAAAAGTATTCAAAAATGGGTAAAAAAAAGTCAAAAAAATCAATTTTCTCAGATTCAAAAACCTCCACCACCATGATGATTAGTTCGCTAGATAGGACTGCTGAAACCAATTTAGACGTATTTTCATAAGCATATCAAAATTTTTACTTATTTTTGAGAATTAAGCAAAATAAAAACTTTTCCCAAATTGGGCAAAAAGCCCTAATTAGCCCAAACACCTGTTAAAAATTGTTGGGTCAAAAAATCACAAAAGGAAACCCCTATTCATTTGACATTTTAGGGCCGCATGCAAAAAATTAGACCAATCTAACCTGACAATTTCGAGAATCGACTTTTTTGCAAAATTTCTCTATAGTCCATTTGAGGGATATTACTTGTACCGGTGGGGGCCCCTACCCCACCTCAAAAAATTTTGTAATGCTGGAACGCGGCCACCTAGCACCCTCAAGGTCACGTGACTTATTTTTGTTTTTCGTATTTTCTGAAACCAAAACATTAAGGTCATGCGTCCATATCATGGCCTCAAGCAAAGACGTCGGACTCTACGCATTCCCATTTGCAATGCGCCCTTGGGGCGCAAATGCCAATGCTCAATTAATTTTGCCAGGTGAAAATTTTTCAAAGGAAAATTCTGATAAATTTTAACTTAAACTACCACCAAAAAAACCAAAGATATCAAAGTGTGAAACAATCATGTTTTGCTAATACCGGGCATGCAGTGAGACTGATTTTGGCAAAAATAAAATGGAAAATGAAGGAAATGGAAAGAAAAAATTTGTTCAAAATAAGAACGCAACATAAAAAACTTATTTGATTTCCGCTAATGTCATAATTCCGATCAGGCTGATTTCAGATTTTAAGCATAGAATTTTACGGTTACGGCTGCTCCCTCTACAGGTCCCAGAGGGACCGAGTGAGCATCCTACCTCGATCCAGGACAACGGATAGTTGTTTTTAATTTTTCATAAAATTTATTTTTCTTTAATGCTTGTTTTCATTTTCTCATGAGAAGCTGTATGATTTTAAAAAAAATTGATTTCATTAAGCAATGGTTCTAAGAACAACTGACGTTAGGCGCTTACAAATACGGTTGGTGAAAACTGGTAAAGGATAATGTTGAGAAAAATTGTAAGCTTTCAAGAAAATTAAAAAAACAGTTTTTTTCTTTTTTTTCTTTTGTAAGTCGGGAGAAATCATTAAGTTTTTTTAAATTTTCCTCGCACCACCCACTGCTCTTAAGTAGTGAAGATTCATATTCTAGCCATTTATAACATTTTGGCCGAAAAAACATCAATATGTTGTAAAATGTTTTAAAATAGAGAAAAATTAAAAATTATCTTTTTTTTCGAAAAAATCAAAATTTAGTTATTTTCAAAAATGTAAAAAAGTGAAAAACAATTGCATATTACGATTCACCGTACCCAAATTAGTGGGTCTAGTATTTTAAATTATCAAAAAATGTTGAAAATTGTGGATTTTATGAAGTTTTCATTCTGGCTATTTTTCCTTGTTGCCTCCACTTAAGGCACCTTTGAGCCAACTTGAGAAACTGGAGCCTAAACAAGCTATACAGATAGTCTGAATGAGCCATTTTCAGCGTGATAACACGCCTGGAAGAAAAAAACTCCAGAAAAGAAAGAAAACTTTGAACTTTAACCTTTTTTCTTCTTCAAATGGAGATACTTAGAATAATTTTTCAGCCGAAAAGTTCAAAAAAAATCAAAAAATTCAAATTTCGAAGAAATTAAAAAAAATCTCATCAGTCTGTTCATTGGAGTCTTCGATGTTCTGGGAGACCTTATCTGGCGACTAACAACAAGTGGATCACTTATTTTAAAATTTTGAGAAAGGTCAAAAAAACATGTTTTTTCGACTTTTTTGACAGAATTTCGAAAGCAATATCTTGGCTAAAAACAAGAATGAGGGCCTAAAATTAGTACAAACAGTACTCCCAAATAAGGTACACTACGTTGGAAACAAAAAATTTACTCTGACTCAAAAATCGTTTTTTAACTTTATTTCTGAACAAGAAATTGAAAAGAAATCAAAAATTTAAAAATTTTTTGAAAAAAATGATTGTTTTGAAAAATTGCCAAATTTTAGCTGAAACTTTTCATTTTAGCTAATAAAGCCAGAGCAATGCCCTTTAAGCACAAATAATTTAATTATGCAAATTATTTTCAAGTTTTTTCGTTAAAGCCTTTTATTTTGAAAAAGTATTCAAAAATGGGTAAAAAAAAGTTAAAAAAATCAATTTTCTCCGATTCAAAAACCTCCACTACCATGATGATTAGTGCGTTAGATAGGACTGCTGAGATCAATTTAGACGTATTTTCATAATTATATCAAAATTTTTATTTATTTTTGAGAATTAAGCAAAATAAAAACTTTTCTTAAATTGGGCAAAAAGCCCAAATTAGCCCAAACACCTGTTAAAAATTGTTGGGTCGAAAAATCACAAAAGGAAACCCCTATTCGTTTGACATTTTAGGGCCGCATGCAAAAAATTAGACCAATCTAACCTGACAATTTCGAGAATCAACTTTTTTGTCAAAATTCTCTAAAGACCAATTTAGGGAGATTACTTGTACCGGTGGGGGCCCTACCCCACCTAAAAAATTTTTGAAATGCTGGAACGCGGCCACCTAGCACCCTCAAGGTCACGTGACTTAATTTTGTTTTTGGTTTTTTCTGAAACCAAAACAATAAGGTCATGCGCCAATATCATGGCCTCAAGCAAAGACGTCGGACTCGACGCATTCACATTAGCCTTGCGCCCTTCGGGCGCAAATGCCAATGCTCAATTAATTTTGCCACGTGAAAAAATTTTTAAGGAAAAATTCTGATAAAATTTAACTTAAACTACCACGAAAGAACGCAAAGATTTCAAAGTGTGAAACAATCAAGTTTTTGCTAATACCGGGCATGCAGTGAGACTGATTTCGGCAAAAATAAAATGAAAATTGAAGGAAATGGAAAGAAAAAAATTGTTCAAAAAAGAACGCAACATCAAAAACTTATTTGATGTCCGCTAATGTCATAATTCCGATCAGGCTGATTTCAGATTTTAAGCGCAGATTTTACGGTTACGGCTGCTCCCTCTACAGGTCCCAGAGGGACCGAGTGAGCATCCTACCTCGATCCAGGATAACGGACAGTTGTTTTTAATTTTTCACAAATTTTTTTTCACTAATGCTTGTTTTCAATTCCTCATGAGAAGCTGTATAAATTTTTTAAAAAAATGATTTTTTTTATCAAGGCTTCCAAGAACAACTGATGTTAGGCGGTTACAAATGCGGTTGGTGAAAACTAGTAAGGGATAATGATGAGAAAAATTGTAAGTTTTCAAATGAATTTAAAAACAGTTTTTTTTCTTTTTTCTTTTGTAAATCGGGAGAAATGAATCAGTTTTTTTAAGTTTTCCTCGCACCACCCACTGTTCATAAGTAATGAAGATTCCTGTTCTAGCCGTTTATAAAACTTTGGCAGAAAAAACATCAGAATGATGTAAAATGTTTTAAAAAAAATAAAAATTTAAAAATTATGTTTAAAAAAAAAATCAAAAACTTGTAATTTTCAAAATTGAAAAAAAGTTAAAATTAATTGCATATTACGATTCAGCGTACCCAACTTAGTGGGTCTAGCATTTTAAATTACCAAAAAATGTTGAAAATTGTAGATTTTATGAAGTTTTCATTTTGGCTATTTTTCCTTGTCGCCTCCACTTGAGTCACCTTTGAGCCAACTTGAGAAAGTGGAACGTAAACAAGCTGCACAGATGGTCAAAGTGAGCCATTTTCAGCGTGATAACACGCCTGGAAGAAAAAAAACTCCAGAAAAGAAAGAAAATTATGAACTTTAACCTTTTTTCTTCTTCAAATGGCGATACTTAGAATAATTTTTCAGCTGAAAAGTTCAAAAAAAATCAAAAAATTCAAATTTTGAAAAAATTTATAAAAAAATCTCATCAGTCTGTTTATTGGAGTCTTCGAGGTTTTGAGAGACCTCATCTGGCGGCTAACAACAAGTGGATCACTTATTTTAAAATTTTGAGAAAGGTCAAAAAAACATGTTTTTTGATTTTTTTGACAGAATTCCGAAAGCAATATCTTGGCTAAAAACAAGATTGAGGGCCTAAAATTAGTACAAACAGTACTCCCACATAAGGTTTATTAGGTTGGAAACAAAAAATTTACTCTGACTCAAAAATCGTTTTTTAACTTTATTTCTGAACAAGAAATTGAAAAGAAATGAAAAACTTAAAAATTTTTTGAAAAAAAAGATTGTTTTGAAAAAGTGCCAATTTTTAGCTGAAACTTTTCATTTTAGCTAATAAAGCCAGAGCAATGCCCTTTAAGCTCAAATAAATTAATTAAGCAAATTATTTTCAAGTTTTTTCGTTAAAGCCTTTTATTTTGAAAAAGTATTCAAAAATGGGTAAAAAAAAGTCAAAAAAATCAATTTTCTCCGATTCAAAAACCTCCACTACCATGATGATTAGTTCGTTAGATAGGACTGCTGAGATCAATTTAGACGTATTTTCATAAGTATATCAAAATTTTTATTTATTTTTGAGAATTAAGCAAAATAAAAACTTTTCCCAAATTGGGCAAAAAGCCCAAATTAGCCCAAACACCTGTTAAAAATTGTTGGGTCAAAAAATCACAAAAGGAAACCCCTATTCGTTTGCCATTTTAGGGCCGCATGCAAAAAATTAGACCAATCTAACCTGACAATTTCGAGAATCGACTTTTTTGCAAAATTTCTCTATAGTCCATTTGAGGGATATTACTTGTACCGGTGGGGGCCCCTACCCCACCTCAAAAAATTTTGTAATGCTGGAACGCGGCCACCTAGCACCCTCAAGGTCACGTGTGTGATTTTTGTTTTTGGTATTTTCTGAAAACAAAAGAGAGCGTGGTCATGCATCTACATCATGTGCCCAAGCAAATACGTGGACTTCTACGCATTCCCATTCGCAAGGCGCCCTTCGGGCGCAAATGCCAAGGCTCAATTAATTTTGCCAGGTGAAAATGTTTTAAAGAAAAATTCTGATGAATTTTAACTTAAACTACCACCAAAAAACGCAAAGTTTTCAAAGTGTGAAACAATCAAGTTTTTGGTAATACCGGGCATGCAGAGAGACTGATTTGGGCAAAAATAAAATGGAAAATGAAGGAAATGGAAAGAAAAAAATTGTTCAAAATAAGAACGCATTATCAAAAATTATTTGATCTCCGCTAATGTCATAATTCCGATCAGGCTGATTTCAGATTTTAAGCGTAGGGTTTACAGTTACGGCTGCTCTCTCTACAGGTCCCAGAGGGACCGAGTGAGCATCCTACCTCGATCCAGGATAACGGATAGTTGTTTTAAGTTTTTCACAATTTTTTTTACACTAATGCTTGTTTTCACTTCCTCATGAGAAGCTGTATAATTTTTTAGAAAAAATGATTTTAATAATCAAAGCTTCCAAGAACAACTGATGTTAGGCGGTTACAAATGAGGTTGGTGAAAAGTAGTAAGGGATAATGATGAGAAAAATAGCAAGTTTTCAAATGAATTTAAAAACAGTTTTTTTCTTTTTTTCTTTTGTAAATCGGGAGAAACGAATCAGTTTTTTAAAGTTTTCCTGGCACCACCCACTGTTACTAAATAATGAAGATTCATGTTCTAGCCGTTAATAACAATTTGGCAGAAAAAACATCAATATGATGTAAAATGTTTTAAAAAAGAGAAAAATTTAAAAATTATGTTTTTTTTTAGAAAAAAAAAAAAATTGTAATTTTCAAAATTGAAAAAAAGTGAAAATTAATTGCCTATTACGATTCAGCGTACCCAATTTAGTGGGTCTAGCATTTTAAATTACCAAAAAACGTTGAAAATTGTAGATTTTATGAAGTTTTCATTTTGGCTATTTTTCCTTGTCGCCTCCACTTAAGGCACCTTTGAGCCAACTTGAGAAACTGAAACCTAAACAAGCTACACAGATAGTCTGAATGAGCCATTTTCAGCTTGATAACACGCCAGGAAGAAAAAAAACTGTAGAAAAGAATGAAAATTTTGAACTTTAACCTTTTTTCTTCTTCAAATGGCGTTACTTAGAATAATTTTTCAGCAGAAAAGTTGAAAAAAAATCAAAAAATTCAAATTTTGAAAAAATTTTAAAAAAATCTCATCAGTCTGTTTATTGGAGTCTTCGAGATTTTGGGAGACCTTATCTGGTGGCTAACATCAAAAGATCACTTATTTTGAAATTTCGAGAAAGGTCAAAAAAACATGTTTTTTCGATTTTTTTGACAGAATTCCGAAAGCAATATCTTGGCTTAAAACAAAAATGAGGGCCTAAAATTAGTACAAACAGTACTCCCACATAAAGTACATTAGGTTGGAAACAAAAAATTGACTCTGACTCAAAAATCGTTTTTAAACTTTATTTCTGAACAAAAAATTGTAAAAAAATCAAAAATTTAATTTTTTTTTGAAAAAAATGATTGTTTTGAAAAAGTGCCTATTTTTAGCTGAAACTTTTCATTTTAGCTAAGAAAGCCAGAGCAATGCCCTTTAAGCTCTAATAAATTAATAAACCAAATTGTTTTCAAGTTTTTTCGTCAAAGGTTTTTATTTTGAAAAAGTATTCAAAAATGGGTAAAAAAAAGTCAAAAAAATCAATTTTCTCCGATTCAAAAACCTCCACTACCATGATGACTAGTGCGTTAGATAGGACTGCTGAGATCAATTTAGACGTTCTTTCATAAGTATATCAAAATTTTTACTTATTTTTGAGAATTAGGCAAAATAAAAACTTTTCCCAAATTGGGCAAAAAGCCCAAATTAGCCCAAACACCTGTTAAAAATTGTTGGGTCAAAAAATCACAAAAGGAAACCCCTATTCGTTTGACATTTTAGGGCCGCATGCAAAAAATTAGACCAATCTAACCTGACAATTTCGAGAATCAACTTTTTTGTCAAGATTCTCTAAAGACCAATTTAGGGAGATTACTTGTACCGGTGGGGGCCCTACCCCACCTAAAAAATTTTTGAAATGCTGGAACGCGGCCACCTAGCACAATCAGGTACTAGTGGCTTGATTTGAGATTTTAGTATTTTCTCGGACCAAAAGAGAGTGTCGTCAAGCATCTACATCTTGTGCTCAAGCAAATACGTGGACTTCTACGCATTCCCATTAGCAATGCGCTCTTCGGGCGCAAATGCCAATGCTCAATTAATTTTGCCAGGTGAAAATTTTTTAAAGAAAAATTCTGATAAATTTTAATTTAAACTACCACCAAAAAACGCAAAGATTTCAAAGTGTGAAACAATCCAGTTTTGGCTAATACCGGGCATGCAGTGAGACTGATTTTGGCGAAAATAAAATGGAAAATGAAGGAAATGGAAAGAAAAAAATTGTTCAAAATAAGAACGCAACATCAAAAACTTATTTGATATCCGCTAATGTCATAATTCCGATCAGGCTGATTTCAGATTTTAAGCGTAGATTTTACGGTTACGGCTGCTCTCTCTACAGGTCCCAGAGGGACCGAGTGAGCATCGTACCTCGATCCAGGATAACGGATAGTTGTTTTAAATTTTTCACAAAATATTTTTTCACTAATGCTTGTTTTCAATTCCTCATGAGAAGCTGTATAAATTTTAAAAAATTGATTTTTTTAATCAATGCTTCCAAGAACAACTGATGTTAGGCAGTTACAAATGCGGTTGGTGAAAACTAGTAAGGGATAATGATGAGAAAAATTGTAAGTATTCAAATGAATTTAAAAACAGTTTTTTTCTTTTTTTCTTTTGTAAATCGGGAGAAATGAATCAGTTTTTTTTTAAGTTTTCCTCGCACCACCCACTGTTCCTAAGAAATGAAGATTCCTGTTCTAGCCGTTTATAACACTTTGGCTGAAAAAACATCAATATGATGTAAAATGTTTTAAAAAAGAGAAAAAGTTAAAAATTATGTTTTTTTTTTTTAAAAATCAAAAAATTGTAATTTTCAAAATTGAAAAAAAGTAAAAATTAAATGCATATTACAATTCACCGTACCCAACTTAGTGGGTATAGCATTTTAAATTACCAAAAAATGTTGAAAATTGTAGATTTTATGAAGTTTTCATTTTGGCTATTTTTCCTTGTCGCCTCCACTTAAGGTACCTTTGAGCCAACTTGAGAAACTGGAACCTAAACAAGCTATACAGATAGTCTGAATGAGCCATTTTCAGCGTGATAACACGCCTGGAAGAAAACAAAACTCCAGAAAAGAAAGAAAATTTTGAACTTTAACCTTTTTTCTTCTTCAAATGGCGATACTTAGAATAATTTTTCAGCTGAAAAGTTCAAAAAAAATCAAAAAATTCAAATTTTGAAAAAAATTTAAAAAAATCTCATCAGTCTGTTGATTGGAGTCTTCGAGGTTTTGGGAGATCTTATCTGGCGGCTAACAACAAAAGGATCACTTATTATAAAAATTTGAGAAAGGTCAAAAAAACATGTTTTTTCGATTTTTTTGACAGAATTCCGAAAGCAATATCTTGGCTAAAAACAAAAATGAGGGCCTAAAATTAGTACAAACAGTACTCCCACATAAAGTACATTAGGTTGGAAACAAAAAATTGACTCTGACTCAAAAATCGTTTTTTAACTTTATTTCTGCACAAAAAATTGTAAAAAAATCAAAAATTAAAAAATTTTTTGAAAAAAACGATTGTTTTGAAAAAGTGCCAAATTTTAGCTGAAACTTTTCATTTTAGCTAAGAAAGCCACAGCAATGTTCTTTAAGCTCAAATAATTTAATTAAGCAAATTAATTTCAAGTTTTTTCGTTAAAGGCTTTTATTTTGAAAAAGTATTCAAAAATGGGTAAAAAAAAGTCAAAAAAATTAATTTTCTCAGATTGAAAAACCTCCACTGCCATGACGATTAGTTCGTTCGATAGGACTACTGAGATCAATTTAGACGTATTTTCATAAGAATATCAAAATTTTTATTTATTTTTGAGAATTAAGCAAAATAAAAACTTTTCCCAAATTGGGCAAAAAGCCCAAATTAGCCCAAACACCTGTTAAAAATTGTTGGGTCAAAAAGTCACAAAAGGAAACCCCTATTCGTTTGACATTTTAGGGCCGCATGCAAAAATTTAGACCAATCTAACCTGACAATTTCGAGAATCGACTTTTTTGCAAAATTTCTCTATAGTCCATTTGAGGGATATTACTTGTACCGGTGGGGGCCCCTACCCCACCTCAAAAAATTTTGTAATGCTGGAACGCGGCCACCTAGCACCCTCAAGGTCACGTGACTTATTTTTTGTTTTTGGTATTTGCTGAAACCAAAACAATAAGGTCATGCGCCAATATCATGGCCTCAAGCAAAGACGTCGGACTCGACGCATTCAGATTAGCCTTGCGCCCTTCGGGCGCAAATGCCAATGCTCAATTAATTTTGCCACGTGAAAAAATTTTTAAGGAAAAATTCTGATAAAATTTAACTTAAACTACCACGAAAGAACGCAAAGATTTCAAAGTGTGAAACAATCAAGTTTTTGCTAATACCGGGCATGCAGTGAGACTGATTTCGGCAAAAATAAAATGAAAATTGAAGGAAATGGAAAGAAAAAAATTGTTCAAAAAAGAACGCAAAATCAAAAACTTATTTGATGTCCGCTAATGTTATAATTCAGGCTGATTTCAGATTTTAAGCGCAGAGTTTACGGTTACGGCTGCTCCCTCTACAGGTCCCAGAGGGACCGAGTGAGCATCCTACCTCGATCCAGGATAACGGACAGTTGTTTTTAATTTTTCACAAATTTTTTTTCACTAATGCTTGTTTTCAATTCCTCATGAGAAGCTGTATAAATTTTTTAAAAAAATGTTTTTTTTTATCAATGCTTCCAAGAACAACTGATGTTAGGCGGTTACAAATGCGGTTGGTGAAAACTAGTAAGGGATAATGATGAGAAAAATTGTAAGTTTTCAAATGAATTTAAAAACAGTTTTTTTCTTTTTTCTTTTGTAAATCGGGAGAAATGAATCAGTTTTTTTAAGTTTTCCTCGCACCACCCACTGTTCATAAGTAATGAAGATTCCTGTTCTAGCCGTTTATAAAACTTTGGCAGAAAAAACATCAGAATGATGTAAAATGTTTTAAAAAAAAAAAAATTAAAAATTATGTTTAAAAAAAAAATCAAAAACTTGTAATTTTCAAAATTGAAAAAAAGTTAAAATTAATTGCATATTACGATTCAGCGTACCCAACTTAGTGGGTCTAGCATTTTAAATTACCAAAAAATGTTGAAAATTGTAGATTTTATGAAGTTTTCATTTTGGCTATTTTTCCTTGTCGCCTCCACTTGAGGCACCTTTGAGCCAACTTGAGAAACTGGAACGTAAACAAGCTGCACAGATGGTCAAAGTGAGCCATTTTCAGCGTGATAACACGCCTGGAAGAAAAAAAACTCCAGAAATGAAAGAAAATTATGAACTTTAACCTTTTTTCTTCTTCAAATGGCGATACTTAGAATAATTTTTCAGCTGAAAAGTTCAAAAAAAATCAAAAAATTCAAATTTTGAAAAAATTTATAAAAAAACCTCATCAGTCTGTTTATTGGAGTCTTCGAGGTTTTGAGAGACCTCATCTGGCGGCTAACAACAAGTGGATCACTTATTTTAAAATTTTGAGAAAGGTCAAAAAAACATGTTTTTTTGATTTTTTTGACAGAATTCCGAAAGCAATATCTTGGCTAAAAACAAGATTGAGGGCCTAAAATTAGTACAAACAGTACTCCCACATAAGTTACATTAGGTTGGAAACAAAAAATTTACTCTGACTCAAAAATCGTTTTTTAACTTTATTTCTGAACAAGAAATTGAAAAGAAATGAAAAACTTAAAAATTTTTTGAAAAAAAAGATTGTTTTGAAAAAGTGCCAATTTTTAGCTGAAACTTTTCATTTTAGCTAATAAAGCCAGAGCAATGCCCTTTAAGCTCAAATAAATTAATTATGCAAATTATTTTGAAGTTTTTTCGTTAAAGCCTTTTATTTTGAAAAAGTATTCAAAAATGGGTAAAAAAAAGTCAAAAAAATCAATTTTCTCCGATTCAAAAACCTCCACTACCATGATGATTAGTTCGTTAGATAGGACTGCTGAGATCAATTTAGACGTATTTTCATAAGTATATCAAAATTTTTATTTATTTTTGAGAATTAAGCAAAATAAAAACTTTTCCCAAATTGGGCAAAAAGCCCAAATTAGCCCAAACACCTGTTAAAAATTGTTGGGTCAAAAAATCACAAAAGGAAACCCCTATTCATTTGACATTTTAGGGCCGCATGCAAAAAATTAGACCATTCTAACCTGACAATTTGGAGAATCGACTTTTTTGCAAAATTTCTCTATAGTCCATTTGAGGGATATTACTTGTACCGGTGGGGGCCCCTACCCCACCTCAAAAAATTTTGTAATGCTGGAACGCGGCCACCTAGCACAATCAGGTACTAGTGGTGGATGCTTGTTTTTCGTATTTTGTCAAACCAAAACAGAGCGTGTTCATGCATCGACATCATGTGCTCAAGCAAATACGTGGACTTCTACGCATTCCCATTCGCAATGTGCCCTTCGGGCGCAAATGCCAATGCTCAATTAATTTTGTCGAGTGAAAATTTTGTAAATAAAAATTCTGATGAATTTTAACTTAAACTACCACCAAAAAACGCAAAGAGTTGAAAGTGTGAAACAATCAAGTTTTTGCTACTACCGGGCATGCAGTGAGACTGATTTCGGCAAAAATAAAATGGAAAATGAAGGAAATGGAAAGAAAAAAATTGTTCAAAATAAGAACGCAATTTCAAAAACTTATTTGATCTCCGCTAATGTCATAATTCCGATCAGGCTAATTTCAGATTTTGAGCGTAGAGTTTAAGGTTACGGCTGCTCCCTCTACAGGTCCCAGAGGGACCGAGTGAGCATCCTACCTCGATCCAGGATAACGGATAGTTGTTTCAAATTTTTCACAAAATATTTTTTCACTAATGCTTGTTTTCAATTCCTCATGAGAAGCTGTATAAATTTTAAAAAATTGATTTTTTTAATCAATGCTTCCAAGAACAACTGATGTTAGGCGGTTACAAATGCGGTTGGTGAAAACTAGTTAGGGATAATGATGAGAAAAATTGTAAGTTTTCAAATGAATTTAAAAACAGTTTATTTCTTTTTTTCTTTTGTAAATCGGGAGAAATGAATCAGTTTTTTTTAAGTTTTCCTCGCACTACCCACTGTTCCTAAGAAATGAAGATTCCTGTTCTAGCCGTTTATAACACTTTGGCAGAAAAAAACATCAATATGATGTAAAATGTTTTAAAAAAGAGAAAAAGTTAAAAATTATGTTTTTTTTTAAAAAATCAAAAAATTGTAATTTTCAAAATTGAAAAAAAGTAAAAATTAATTGCATATTACAATTCACCGTACCCAACTTAGTGGGTATAGCATTTTAAATTACCAAAAAATGTTGAAAATTGTAGATTTTATGAAGTTTTCATTTTGGCTATTTTTCCTTGTCGCCTCCACTTAAGGCACCTTTGAGCCAACTTGAGAAACTGGAACCTAAACAAGCTATACAGATAGGCTGAATGAGCCATTTTCAGCGTGATAACACGCCTGGAAGAAAAAAAACTCCAGAAAAGAAAGAAAATTTTGAACTTTAACCTTTTTTCTTCTTCAAATGGCGATACTTAGTATAATTTTTCAGCTGAAAAGTTCAAAAAAAATCAAAAAATTCAAATTTTGAAAAAATTTTAAAAAAATCTCATCAGTCTGTTTATTGGAGTCTTCGAGGTTTTGGGAGATCTTATCTGGCGGCTAACAACAAAAGGATCACTTATTATAAAAATTTGAGAAAGGTCAAAAAAACATGTTTTTTCGATTTTTTTGACAGAATTCCGAAAGCAATATCTTGGCTAAAAACAAAAATGAGGGCCTAAAATTAGTACAAACCGTACTCCCACATAAAGTACATTAGGTTGGAAACAAAAAAATGACTCTGACTCAAAAATCGTTTTTTAACTTTATTTCTGAACAAAAAATTGTAAAAAAATCAAAAATTAAAAAATTTTTTGAAAAAAACGATTGTTTTGAAAAAGTGCCAATTTTTAGCTGAAACTTTTCATTTTAGCTAAGAAAGCCAGAGCAATGTTCTTTAAGCTCAAATAATTTAATTAAGCAAATTATTTTCAAGTTTTTTCGTTAAAGGCTTTTATTTTGAAAAAGTATTCAAAAATGGGTAAAAAAAAGTCAAAAAAATTAATTTTTTCAGATTGAAAAACCTCCACTGCCATGATGATTAGTTCGTTCGATAGGACTACTGAGATCAATTTAGACGTATTTCCATAAGTATATCAAAATTTTTATTTATTTTTGAGAATTAAGCAAAATAAAAACGTTTCCCAAATTGGGCAAAATGCCCAAATTAGCCCAAACACCTGTTAAAAATTGTTGGGTCAAAAAGTCACAAAAGGAAACCCCTATTCGTTTGCCATTTTAGGGCCGCATGCAAAAAATTAGACCAATCTAACCTGACAATTTCGAGAATCGACTTTTTTGCAAAATTTCTCTATAGTCCATTTGAGGGATATTACTTGTACCGGTGGGGGCCCCTACCCCACCTCAAAAAATTTTGTAATGCTGGAACGCGGCCACCTAGAGCTTTTTGTGGCCCCGCTATATCAGTGACTGTTGACGAGTGGGTTCCGCGGGGGGCGGAGCAGGGGAACGCTTAACGCACTCGCAAAAGGAGCACCCTTCGGGTGCTCTTTTTTGCTCGAAAGTTTTCTGAAACGGTATCTGATGAACTTTGTAAGGTGTCACAAAAGCAACAACACAAAACATTCTGTATGTGATTAGAAAAGGTCAAAAAAGATTTCTCATACTTTCAATGACTGAATCTACACCTGATCAGTCTCTAGAGAACTCTAAGCCAAAGTAACTTATGTTTTTCAGTGATTCATGAAGAGGACCGTTCCAACGAAAACAAGTTTTCGGAAACAGTCCTCATATTTTTTTTCGAGCCCATTGTCAAGTACGTAGACTTTCAATTGTGAATAATAGCTGAATTGGACTTGGAGTTTGTCCCAAAAAGGTTAAGTTTGTCTCAAATTGATTAGAAGCAAAAGAAAAAAAAAACATTTTTTTTATTATGAAAAAAAAGTTGAGTCAGAAACGTGAAAAAACCCTTTTTTTTTAAAAGTCATGAAAAGTAGCTCCAATTGGCTTAAATCACTAGACTACAATATATGAACCTGTTCATAATGGTTTTCAAGACCAAAGCCGTAAAATTTCCATATTTAGAGAAAAGGCAAAAAAAAACAACTTTTTGGTTAACTCAAAAAGGTAGATAAATCGGGTAAAGTCGTCTTCAAACATATAGGATCGAGAAGTGATCTAAATAGGGTATATATGTAGTGTCCTTGTTAGGTCGCATGCAAAAAACTAGAACAGTTTTGTTGGCCACTTCCGAAATTAAGACTTTTTTTTCGAAATTTGGCCATTTTTATTTGTAGTAAAATAGTAGTAAAATAGCCGAGAAAAAAAATTGTAAAAACCATAATTTTTATCCAATTTTGATGTTTAAATACTCTATACCTACTAAAATGTCTATGGCAAGCTCAAATAAGTCATCAAAATTCATTTTTTCTCACTTTTTAAAATTTTTGTTTTTTTGAAATACAATGTTGAGTCAGAAACGTAAAAAATCAATTTTTTTCAAAAAGTCAAAAAAAAGTGTTCCAATCAATTTGTTTCACTAAAACACACTTTATGAACCTGTTCAGATTGTGTTTTTGGGTTAAAGCCGAAAATTCACTCATTTTGAGAAAAGTGGAAAAAACACCTTTTTAGTTACAAAAAAACCATCATTTTTGTTGCAGTTTTTGAAAAAACTCAAATTATTGACAGAATTTTTTTTTCTCAAACTTTTATATTTAGGCTCCCCAAACAGTCTACTTTTATCCATTCCTTGTCAATATACCCCATTTTTTGAACCAAAACAGAGTTAATAGGTGATTTTTATCAAAAATCGTGTTTTTTACCATTTTTGCCCCCCATTTCCCTCTATAAGTCAACACATAACAAAATTTTTGCAAAACGGGGCAAAAGTGTATCCTTAGAATTTCAATACGGGGCTGCATGCAAAAAATTAGGGAATTCTGACCTCCAGTTTTCGAGAACACGACTTATTCTGCACGAAAGGTAATATAGGTAAATGTTCTTTCGAACCGACGGGGCCCCTTCCCCTGTCTCTACTGAACGCCATAGCCGGACGCGGCGGCCACCTAGTTGTCACTGTGGCCCCGCTATATCAGTGACTTTCGAAGGAGTAGGTTCCGCGGGGGGCGGAGCAGGGGAACGCTAAACGCACTCGCAAAAGGAGCACCCTTCGGGTGCTCTTTTTTGCTCGAAAGTTTTCTGAAACGGTATCTGATGAACTTTGTAAGGTGTCACAAAAGCAACAACACAAAACATTCTGTATTTGATTAGAAAAGATCAAAAAAGATTTCTCATACTTTCAATGACTGAATCTACACCTGATCAGTCTCTAGAGAACTCCAAACCAAAGTAACTTATGTTTTTCATTGATTCATGAAGAGGACCGTTCCAACGAAAACAAGTTTTCGGAAACAGTCCTCATATTTTTTTTTCGAGCCCATTGTCAAGTACGTGGACTTTCAATTGTGACTTATAACTGAATTGGACTTGGAATTTGTCCCAAAAAGGTTAAGTTTGTCTCAAATTGATTAGAAGCAAAAGAAAAAAAAACATTTTTTTTATTTGGAAAAAAAGTTGAGTCAGAAACGTGAAAAAACCCTTTTTTCAAAAGTCATTAAAAGTAGCTCCAGTTGGCTTAAATCACTAGACTACAATATATGAACCTGTTCAGAATGGTTTTCAAGACCAAAGCCGTAAAATTTCCATATTTAGAGAAAAGGCAAAAAAAAACAACTTTTTGGTTAACTTAAAAAGGTAGATAAATCGGGTAAAGTCGTCTTCAAACCTATAGGATCGAGAAGTGATCTAAATAGGGTATATTTATAGTGTCCTTGTTAGGTCGCATGCAAAAAACTAGAACAGTTTTGTTGGCCACTTCCGAAATTAAGACTTTTTTTTCGAAATTTGGCCATTTTTATTTGTAGTAAAATAGTAGTAAAATAGCCGAGAAAAAAAATTGTAAAAACCATAATTTTTATCCAATTTTGACGTTTAAATAATCTATACCTACTAAAATGTCTATGGCAAGCTCAAATAAGCCATCAAAATTCATTTTTTCTCAGCTTTTAAAATTTTTGTTTTTTTGATATACAATGTTGAGTCAGAAACGTAAAAAATCAATTTTTTTCAAAAAGTCAAAATAAAGTGTTCCAATCAATTTGTTTCACTAAAACACACTTTATGAACCTGTTCAGAATGTATTTTTGGGTTAAAGCCGAAAATTCACCCATTTTGAGAAAAGTGGAAAAAACACCTTTTTAGTTAAAAAAAAACCATCTTTTTTGTTGCAGTTTTTGAAAACACTCAAATTTTTGACAGAAATTTTTTTTCTCAAACCTTTATAATTAGGCTCCCCAAACAGTCTACTTTCATCCATTCCTTATCAATATACCCCATTTTTTGAACCAAAACAGAGTTAATAGGTGATTTTTATCAAAAAACGTGTTTTTTACCGTTTTTGCCCCCCATTTCCCTCTATAAGTCAACACATAACAAAATTTTGGCAAAACGGGGCAAAAGTGTATCCTTAGAATTTCAATACGGGGCTGCATGCAAAAAATTAGGGAATTCTGACCTCCAGTTTTCGAGAACACGACTTATTCTGCATGAAAAGGGTAAAAGGTAAATGTTCCTTCGAACCGACGGGGCCCCTTCCCCTGTCTCTGCTGAACGCCATAGCCGGACGCGGCGGCCACCTAGTTGTCACTGTGGCCCCGCTTTTTTAGTGACTTTTGATGACTAGGTTCCGCGGGGGGCGGAGCAGGGGAACGCTAAACGCACTCGCAAAAAAGACCACCCTCAGGGTGCTCTTTTTTGCTCGAAAGTCTTGTGAAACGATTTGGAACTGTAAGTATTGGAAGCAGTTACACACAAAACGTTATGCATCTTTGTGATCATAGTCACAAGTGGTTTTCGACAGCTTCAATCACTCAATCTTGACATGATCTATCTCTAAAATAGACTAAATTAAGTGATTTTAAGTTTTTCAATGATTCTTGAAGAGGACTGTCTCAACGAAAACAAGTTTTCGGAAACAGTCCTGGTAACTTATTTTTGATCTCGTTTTCGAGTCTATCGACTTTCAGTCGTAATTAGTAGGCTAACAGGACCTATATTAGGTATTAAAAAGATTGAGTTTGTACCAAAAACATCAAAAGCAAGAGATACAAAAACATGAAAAAAGTTCAAAAAATTTAAAAAATTTGAAAAAATTTTCCAAAAAACTTGATTTTTTGTTTTGTCATAAAATAACAAAAAATTAACGTAAAATGAACTTTCAATAGTCCATTTTGACTAATTTTTACGATTCAAGCACATTTTAACTTAATAACAACATTAAAAAAACCACTGGAAAGGGTGTTTTTCAGCAAACGCCCTTTTTGACCACACCTACGAAATTGATAACTTTTTATCTAACAAATATAGAGACCTCGGGTTTTTTGCATTGTAATGGGCATACTGAAGACTACCTCTCGCGTGCTGGAACGAACAATTTTTCTCTTTAATTTTTCCCGCAATTTCGAATTAGGGCGTTTTTTGGCTAATTTTGGTCCTTTTGGGCGGTAAAAAGTCAAACTTAGAGACAACTGTCAAAAAATCTGTTATCACATGATAGAGTCAACATGCCATGGCGTACCAGATAGTGTCCTGATTCAGACCAAAATTGCCCTCTAATTGTCCGTGGGGGGAGGAAATTGAAAATTTTTATTTTTGGCGGGAAAATTTGAAATTTTTCAAAAAAACATTTACTCCACAGACAACGGTTTTAAACTAATGTTGGCATGGTACACAATTTATCGCTTCATAACTAGGGTCGATTTCTGCCGGGAACATTGATTTTTTAAAAAAATGACCAAAATTTTTGTTGCATTTTTTCAAAAAAATCAAAATTTTGAGAAAAAAAAAGTTTAAAAATCCTACATATTTAAGCTCCCCAAACTGTCTACTTTCATCCATTCCCTATCAATATAACCCATTTTCTCAACCAAAATCAAGTTATGGGGCCAAAAAGTCAAAAAACGTGAAAAAACGACATTTCACGCCCATTTTCGCCCCAAAAGTACCACACATAATGTTTTTTCGGAAAAACGTCACCAGAGTTTTCGCCTTATCTCAAAAAGTTTCAGGGGGGTTGGCAAAATTTCAGAGGGATCTGACCTACAGTTTTCGAGAACTTGACTTTTTCTGCAAGAAAAGAATAAAAGGTAAATGTTCTTTCGAACCGACGGGGCCCCCTTCCCCTGTCTCTACTGAACGCCAAAGCCGGATGCGGCGGCCACCTAGCACCCTCAAGGTCACGTGACTTAATTTTGTTTTTGGTATTTTCTGAAACCAAAAGAGAGCGTGGTCATGCATCATGCATCGACATCATGTGCTCAAGCAAATACGTGGACTTCTACGCATTCCCATACGCATTCCCATTCGCATTAATTTCGCCAGGTGAAAATTTTTTAAAGAAAAATTCTGATAAATTTTAACTTAAACTACCATCAAAAAACGCAAAGATTTCAAAGTGTGAAACAATCAAGTTTTTGCTATTACCGGGCATGTAGTGAGACTGAATCCGGCAAAAATAAATTGAAAAATGAAGGAAATGGAAAGAAAAAAATTGTTCAAAATAAGAACGCAACATCAAAAACTTATTTGATCTCCGCTAAGGTCATAATTCTGATCAGGCTGATTTCAGATTTTAAGCGTACAATTTACGGTTACGGCTGCTCCCTCTACAGGTCCCAGAGGGACCGAGTGAGCATCCTACCTCGATCCAGGTTAACGGATAGTTGTTCTTAATTTTTCCAAAAATTTTTTTTCACTAATGCTTGTTTTCATTTCCTGATGAGAAGCTGTATTAATTTTAAAAAAATTGATTTTATTAATCAATGCTTCCAAGAACAACTGATGTTAGGTGGTTGCAAATGCGGTTGCTGAAAACTAGTAAGGGATAATGATGAGAAAAATTGTAAGTTTTCAAATGAATTTAAAAACAGTTTTTTTCTTTTTTTTCTTTTTGTAAATCGGGAGAAATGAATCATTTTTTTTAAAGTTTTCCTCGCACCAACCACTGTTCTTAAGTAATGAAGATTCCTGTTCTAGCCGTTTATAACACTTTGGCAGAAAAAACATCAATATGATGTAAAATGTTTTAAAAAAGAGAAAAATTTAAAAATTATGTTTTTTTTTAAAAATCAAAAATTTGTAATTTTCAAAATTGAAAAAAAGTGAAAATTAATTGCATATTACGACTCAGCGTACCCATTTTAGTGGGTATAGCATTTTGAATCACCAAAAAATGTTAAAAATTGTAGATTTTATGAAGTTTTCATTTTGGCTATTTTTCCTTGTCGCCTCCACTTAAGGCACCTTTGAGCCAACTTGAGAAACTGGAACCTAAACAAGCTATACAGATAGTCTGAATGAGCCATTTTCAGCGTGATAACACGCTTGGAAGAAAAAAAAAACTGCAGAAAAGAAAGGAAATTTTGAACTTTAACCTTTTTTCTTCTTCAAATGGCGATACTTAGAATAATTTTTCAGCTGAAAAGTTCAAAAAAAATCAAAAAATTCAAATTTTGAAAAAATTTTAAAAAAATCTCATCAGTCTGTTTATTGGAGTCTTCGAGGTTTTGGGAGACCTTATCTGGCGGCTAACAACAAGTGGATCACTTATTTTAAATTTTTGAGAAAGGTCAAAAAAACCTGTTTTTACGATTTTTTAGACAGAATTCCGAAAGCAATATCTTGGCTAAAAACAAAAATGAGGGCCTAAAAATAGTACAAACAGTACTCCCACATAAAGTACATTAGGTTGGAAAGAAGAAATTGACTCTGATTCAAAAATCGTTTTATAACTTTATTTCTGAACAAAAAATTGTAAAAAAATCAAAAACTGAAAAATTTTTTGAAAAAAATGATTGTTTTGAAAAAGTGCCAATTTTCAGCTGAAACTTTTCAGTTTATCTTAAAAAGCCAGAGCAAGGCCCTTTAAGCTCAAATAAATTAATTAAGCAAATTATTTTCAAGTTTTTTCGTTAAAGGCTTTTATTTTGAAAAAGTATTCAAAAATGGGTAAAAAAAAGTCAAAAAAATCAATTTTCTCAGATTCAAAAACCTTCACCACCATGATGATTAGTTCGCTAGATAGGACTGCTGAAACCAATTTATACGTATTTTCATAAGTATATCAAAATTTTTTTTTATTTTTGAGAATTAAGCAAAATAAAAACTTTTCCCAAATTGGGCAAAAAGCCCAAATTAGCCCAAACACCTGTTAAAAATTGTTGGGTCGAAAAATCACAAAAGGAAACCCCTATTTGTTTGACATTTTAGGGCCGCATGCAAAAAATTAGACCAATCTAACCTGACAATTTCGAGAATCAACTTTTTTGTCAAAATTCTCTAAAGACCAATTTAGGGAGATTACTTGTACCGGTGGGGGCCCTACCCCACCTAAAAAATTTTTGAAATGCTGGAACGCGGCCACCTAGTTGTCACTGTGGCCCCGCTGTATTCTTGACTTTTGAGGAGAAGGTTCCGCGGGGGGCGGAGCAGGGGAACGCTTAACGCACTCGCAAAAGGAGCACCCTTCGGGTGCTCTTTTTTGCTCGAAAGTTTTCTGAAACGGTATCTGATGAACTTTGTCAGGTGTCACAAAAGCAACAACACAAAACGTTCTGTATGTGATTAGAAAAGGTCAAAAAAAATTTCTCATACTTTCAATGACTGAATCTACACCTGATCAGTCTCTAGAGAACTCTAAACCAAAGTAACTTTTGTTTTTTAGTGATTCATGAAGAGGACCGTTCCAACGAAAACAAGTTTTCGGAAACAGTCCTCAGATTTTTTTTCGAGCCCATTGTCAAGTACGTGAACTTTCAATTGTGAATTATAGCTGAATTGGACTTGGAATTTGTCCCAAAAAGGTTAAGTTTGTCTCAAATTGATTAGAAGCAAAAGAAAAAAAAACATTGTTTTTTTATTTGGAAAAAAAAAGTTGAGTCAAAAACGTGAAAAAATCCTTTTATCAAAAGTCATAAAAAGTAACTCCAATTTTCTTAAAGCACAAGGCTACAATATAAGAACCTGTTTAGGAGGTTTCCATGACCAAAGCCGTAAAATTTCCATATTTAGAGAAAAGGCAAAAAAAAAACAACTTTTTGGTTAACTCAAAAAGGTAGATAAATCGGGTAAAGTCGTCTTCAAACCTGTAGGATCGAAACGTGATCTAAATAGGGTACATATGTAGTGTCCTTGTTAGGTCGCATGCAAAAAACTAGAACAGTTTTGTTGGCCACTTCCGAAATTAAGACTTTTTTTTCGAAATTTGGCCATTTTTATTTGTAGTAAAATAGTAGTAAAATAGCCGAGAAAAAAAACTGTAAAAACCAAAATTTTTATCCAATTTTGACGTTTAAATACTCTATACCTATTAAAATGTCTATGGCAAGCTCAAATAAGCCATCAAAATTCATTTTTTCTCACTTTTTAAAATTTTTGTTTTTTTGATGTACAATGTTGAGTCAGAAACGTGAAAAATCAATTTTTTTCAAAAAGTCAAAATAAAGTGTTCCAATCAATTTGTTTCACTAAAACACACTTTATGAGCCTGTTCAGAATGTGTTTTTGGGTTAAAGCCGAAAATTCACCCATTTTGAGAAAAGTGGAAAAAACACCTTTTTAGTTAAAAAAAAACCATCATTTTTGTTGCAGTTTTTGAAAAAAATCAAATTTTTGAGAAAAAAAATTTTTCTCAAACTTTTATATTTAGGCTCCCCAAACAGTCTTCTTTCATCCATTCCTTGTCAATATACCCCATTTTTTGAACCAAAACAGAGTTAATATGTAATTTTTATCAAAAATCGTGTTTTTTACCATTTTTGCCCCCCATTTCCCTCTATAAGTCAACACATAACAAAATTTTGGCAAAACGGGGCAAAAGTGTATCCTTAGAATTTGAATACGGGGCCGCATGCAAAAAATTAGGGAATTCTGACCTCCAGTTTTCGAGAACACGACTTATTCTGCACGAAAGGTAATATAGGTAAATGTTCTTTCGAACCGACGGGGCCCCTTCCCCTGTCTCTACTGAACGCCAAAGCCGGACGCGGCGGCCACCTAGCACCCTCAAGGTCACGTGACTTACTTTTGTTTTTGGTATTTTCTGAAACCAAAAGAGAGCGTGGTCATGCATCGACATCATGTGCTCAAGCAAATACGTGGACTTCTACGCATTCCCATTAGCAATGCGCCCTTCGGGCGCAAATGCCAATGCTCAACTAATTTTGCCAGGTGAAAAAAAAATTATTTAAAAAGTTCTGCTAAACTTTATTTTAAACTACCACCAAAAAACGGAAAGATTTCAAAGTGTAAAACAATCAAATTTTTGCCAATACCGGGCTTGCAATGAGACTGATGTTGGCAAAAGTAAAATAGAAAATGTAGAAAATGGAAAGAAAAAAATTGTTCAAAATAAGAACGCAACATCAAAAACTTATTTGATCTCCGCTCAAATCATAATTCAGATCAGGCTGATTTCAGATTTTAAGCGTAGAGTTTACGGTTACGGCTGCTCCCTCTACAGGTCCCAGAGGGACCGAGTGAGCATCCTACCTCGATCCAGGATAACGGATAGTTGTTTTTAGTTTTTCACAAAATTTTTTTTCACTATTCCTTGTTTTCAATTCCTCATGAGAAGCTGTATTAACTTTCAAAAAAAGTGTTTTTATTAATCAATGCTTCCAAGAACAACTGATGTTAGGCGGTTACAAATGCGGTTGGTGAAAACTAGTAAGGGATAATGATGACGAAATTTGTAAGTTTTCAAATGAATTTAAAAACAGTTTTTTTCTTTTTTCTTTTATAAATCGGTAGAAATGAATCACTTTTTTTTTAAGTTTTCCTCGCACCACCCACTGTTCTTAAGTAATGAAGATTCCTGTTCTAGCCGTTTATAACACTTTGGTAGAAAAAACATCAATATGATGTAAAATGTTTTAAAAAAAAGAAAAATTTAAAAATTATATTTAAAAAAAAAAAATCAAAAATTCAAAATTGAAAAAAAGTGAAAATTAGTTGCATATTACGATTCAGCGTACCCAACTTAGTGGGTCTAGCATTTTAAATTACCAAAAAATATTGAAAATTGTAGATTTTATGAAGTTTTCATTTTGGCTATTTTTCCTTGTCGCCTCCACTTAAGGCACCTTTGAGCCAACTTGAGAAACTGGAACCTAAACAAGCTGCACAGATGGTCAAAATGAGCCATTTTCAGCGTGATAACACGCCTGGAAGAAGAAAAACTCCAGAAAAGAAAGAAAATTATGAACTTTAACCTTTTTTCTTCTTTAAATGGCGATACTTAGAATAATTTTTCAGCTGAAAAGTTCAAAAAATATCAAAAATTTCAAATTTTGACAAAAATTTTAAAAAATCTCATCAGTCTATTTATTGGAGTGTTCGAGGTTTTGGGAGACCTTATCTGGCGGCTACCAACAAGTGGATCACTCATTTTAAAGTTTTGAGAAAGGTCAAAAAAACATGTTTTTTTGATTTTTTTGACAGAATTCCGGAAGCAATATCTTGGCTAAAAACAAGAATGAGGGCCTAAAATTAGTACAAACAGTACTCCCACATAAGGTACATTAGGTTGGAAACAAAAAACTTACTCTGACTCAAAAATCGTTTTTTAACTTTATTTCTGAACAAGAAATTGAAAAGAAATCAAAAACTTAAAAATATTTAGAAAAAAATGATTGTTTTGAAAAAGTGCTAATTTTTAGCTGAAACTTTTCATTTTAGCTAATAAAGCCAGAGCACTGCCCTTTAAGCTCAAATAAATTAATTAGGCAAATTATTTTCAAGTTTTTTCGTTAGAGGCTTTCATTTTGAAAAAGTATTCAAAAATGGGTAAAAAAAAGTCAAAAAAATCAATTTTCTCCGATTGAAAAGCCTCCACTACCATGATGATTAGTTCGTTAGTTAGGACTGCTGAGATCAATTTAGACGTATTTTCATAAGTTTGAGAATTAAGCAAAATAAAAACTTTTCCCAAATTGGGCAAAAAGCCCAAATTAGCCCAAACACCTGTTAAAAATTGTTGGGTCAAAAAGTCACAAAAGGAAACCCCTATTCGTTTGACATTTTAGGGCCGCATGCAAAAAATTAGACCAATCTAACCTGACAATTTCGAGAATCGACTTTTTTGCAAAATTTCTCTATAGTCCATTTGAGGGATATTACTTGTACCGGTGGGGGCCCCTACCCCACCTCAAAAAATTTTGTAATGCTGGAACGCGGCCACCTAGCACCCTCAAGGTCACGTGACTTAATTTTGTTTTTGGTATTTTCTGAAACCAAAAGCAAGCATGGTCATGCATCGACATCATGTGCTCAAGCAAATACGTGGACTTCTACGCATTCCCATTCGCAATGCGCCCATCGGGCTCAAATGCCAATGCTCAATTAATTTTGCCAGGTGAAAAAAAAATTATTTAAAAACTCTGCTAAACTTTATTTTAAACTACCACCAAAAAACGCAAAGATTTCAAAGTGTAAAACAATCAAATTTTTGCCAATACCGGGCTTGCAATGAGACTGATGTTGGCAAAAGTAAAATAGAAAATGTAGAAAATGGAAAGAAAAAAATTGTTCAAAATAAGAACGCAACATCAAAAACTTATTTGATCTCCGCTCAAATCATAATTCAGATCAGGCTGATTTCAGATTTTAAGCGTAGAATTTACGGTTACGGCTGCTCCCTCTACAGGTCCCAGAGGGACCGAGTGAGCATCCTACCTCGATCCAGGTTAACGGATAGTTGTTCTTAATTTTTCACAAATTTTTTTTTCTCTAATGCTTGTTTTCACTTCCTCATGAGAAGCTGTATTAATTTTTAAAAAATTTATTTTATCCATCAATGCTTCCAAGAACAACTGATTTTAGGCGATTACAAATGCGGTTGTTGAAACTAGTAAGGGATAATGATGAGAAAAATTGTAAGTTTTCAAATGAATTTAAAAACAGTTTTTTTCCTTTTTTTCTTTTGTAAATCGGGAGAAATGAATCAGTTTTTTTTTTAAGTTTTCCTCGCACCACCCACTGTTCCTAAGTAATGAAGATTCCTGTTCTAGCCGTTTATAACACTTTGGCAGAAAAAACATCAATATGATGTAAAATGTTTTAAAAAAGAGAAAAATTTAAAAATTATGTTTTTTTTAAAAAATCAAAAAATTGTAATTTTCAAAATTGAAAAAAAGTAAAAGTTAATTGCATATTACGATTCACCGTACCCAACTTAGTGGGTATAGCATTTTAAATTACCAAAAAATGTTGAAAATTGTAGATTTTATGAAGTTTTCATTTTGGCTATTTTTCCTTGTCGCCTCCACTTAAGGCACCTTTGAGCCAACTTGAGAAACTGGAACCTAAACAAGCTATACAGATAGTCTCAATGAGCCATTTTCAGCGTGATAACACGCCTGGAAGAAAAAAAACTCCAGAAAAGAAAGAAAATTTTGAACTTTAACCTTTTTTCTTCTTCAAATGGCGATACTTAGAATAATTTTTCATCTGAAAAGTTCAAAAAAAATCAAAAAATTCAAATTTTGAAAATTTTTTTAAAAAATCTCATCAGTCTGTTTATTGGAGTCTTCGAGGTTTTGAGAGATCTTATCTGGCGGCTAACAACAAAAGGATCATTTATTATAAAAATTTGAGAAAGGTCAAAAAAACATGTTTTTTCGACTTTTTTGACAGAATTTCGAAAGCAATATCTTGGCAAAAAACAAGAATGAGGGCCTAAAATTAGTACAAACAGTACTCCCACATAAGGTACATTAGGTTGGAAACAAAAAATTTACTCTGACTCAAAAATCGTTTTTTAACTTTATTTCTGAACAAGAAATTGAAAAGAAATCAAAAACTTAAAAATTTTTTGAAAAAAAAGATTGTTTTGAAAAAGTGCCAATTTTTAGCTGAAACTTTTCATTTTAGCTAATAAAGCCAGAGCAATGCCCTTTAAGCTCAAATAAATTAATTATGCAAATTACTTTGAAGTTTTTTCGTTAAAGCCTTTTATTTTGAAAAAGTATTCAAAAATGGGTAAAAAAAAGTCAAAAAAATCAATTTTCTCCGATTCAAAAACCTCCACTACCATGATGATTAGTTCGTTAGATAGGACTGCTGAGATCAATTTAGACGTATTTTCATAAGTATATCAAAATTTTTATTTATTTTTGAGAATTAAGCAAAATAAAAACTTTTCCCAAATTGGGCAAAAAGCCCAAATTAGCCCAAACACCTGTTAAAAATTGTTGGGTCAAAAAATCACAAAAGGAAACCCCTATTCGTTTGCCATTTTAGGGCCGCATGCAAAAAATTAGACCAATCTAACCTGACAATTTCGAGAATCGACTTTTTTGCAAAATTTCTCTATAGTCCATTTGAGGGATATTACTTGTACCGGTGGGGGCCCCTACCCCACCTCAAAAAATTTTGTAATGCTGGAACGCGGCCACCTAGCACCCTCAAGGTCACGTGTTGGATTTTTGTTTTTGGTATTTTCTGAAAACAAAAGAGAGCGTGACCATGCATCGACATCATGTGCTCAAGCAAATACGTGGTTTCTACGCATTCCCATTTGCAATGCGCCCTTCGGGCGCAAATGCCAATGCTCAATTAATTTTGCCAGGTGAAAATGTTTTAAAGAAAAATTCTGATGAATTTTAACTTAAACTACCACCAAAAAACGCAAAGTTTTCAAAGTGTGAAACAATCAAGTTTTTGCTAATACCGGGCATGCAGAGAGACTGATTTCGGCAAAAATAAAATTGAAAATGAAGGAAATGGAAAGAAAAAAATTGTTCAAAAAAAGAACGCAATTTCAAAAACTTATTTGATCTCCGCTAATGTCATAATTCCGATCAGGCTGATTTCAGATTTTGAGTGTAGAGTTTAAGATTACGGCTGCTCCCTCTACAGGTCCCAGAGGGACCGAGTGAGCATCCTACCTCGATCCAGGATAACGGATAGTTGCTTTTAATTTTTCACAAAATCTTTTTTCACTAATGCTTGTTTTCAATTTCTCATGAGAAGCTGTATAAATTTTTTTAAAAATTGATTTTATTAATCAATGCTTCCAAGAACAACTGATGTTAGGCGGTTATAAATGCGGTTGGTGAAAACTAGTAAGGGATAATGATGAGAAAAATTGTAAGTTTTCAAATGAATTTAAAAACAGTTTTTTTCGTTTTTAAAAAATCGGGAGAAATAAATCAGTTTTTTCTAAGTTTTCTTCGCACCACCCACTGTTCTTAAGTAATGAAGATTCCTGTTCTAGCCGTTTATAATACTTTGGTAGGAAAAACATCAATATGATGTAAAATGTTTTAAAAAAGAGAAAAATTTAAAAATTATGTTTTTTTTTTAAAATCAAAAAATATGTAATCTTCAAAATTGAAAAAAAGTGAAAAGTAATTGCCTATTACGATTCAGCGTACCCAATTTAGTGGGTCTAGCATTTTAAATTACCAAAAAACGTTGAAAATTGTAGATTTTATGAAGTTTTCATTTTGGCTATTTTTCCTTGTCGCCTCCACTTAAGGCACCTTTGAGCCAACTTGAGAAACTGGAACCTAAACAAGCTACACAGATAGTCTGAATGAGCTATTTTCAGCTTGATAACACGCCTGGAAGAAAAAAAACTCTAGAAAAGAATGAAAATTTTGATTTTTAACCTTTTTTCTTCTTCAAATGGCGTTACTTAGAATAATTTTTCAGCTGAAAAGTTGAAAAAAAATCAAAAAATTCAAATTTTGAAATTTTTTTTAAAAAATCTCATCAGTCTGTTTATTGGAGTCTTCGAGGTTTTAGGAGACCTTATCTGGCGGCTAACAACAAGTGGATCACTTATTTTAAAATTTCGAGAAAGGTCAAAAAAACATGTTTTTTCGAATTTTTTGACAGAATTCCGAAAGCAATATCTTGGCTTAAAACAAAAATGAGGGCCTAAAATTAGTACAAACAGTACTCCCACATAAAGTACATCAGGTTGGAAACAAAAAATTGACTCTGACTCAAAAATCGTTTTTAAACTTTATTTCTGAACAAAAAATTGTAAAAAAATCAAAAAGTTAAATTTTTTTTGAAAAAAATGATTGTTTTGAAAAAGTGCCAATTTTTACTGAAACTTTTCATTTTAGCTAACAAAGCCAGAGCAATGCCCTTTAAGCTCAATTAAATTAATATAGCAAATTGTTTTCAAGTTTTTTCGTTAAAAGCTTTTCTTTTGAAAGAGTAGTCAAAAATGGGTAAAAAAAAGTCAAAAAAATCAATTTTCTCAGATTCAAAAACCTTCACCACCATGATGATAAGTGCGTTAGATAGGACTGCTGAGATCAATTTAGACGTATTTTCATATGTATATCAAAATTTTTATTTATTTTTGAGAATTAAGCAAAATAAAAACTTTTCCCAAATTGGGCAAAATGCCCAAATTAGCCCAAACACCTGTTAAAAATTGTTGGGTCAAAAAGTCACAAAAGGAAACCCCTATTCGTTTGCCATTTTAGGGCCGCATGCAAAAAATTAGACCAATCTAACCTGACAATTTCGAGAATCGACTTTTTTGCAAAATTTCTCTATAGTCCATTTGAGGGATATTACTTGTACCGGTGGGGGCCCCTACCCCACCTCAAAAAATTTTGTAATGCTGGAACGCGGCCACCTAGCACCCTCAAGGTCACGTGTTGGATTTTTGTTTCTGGTTTTTTCTGAAACCAAAAGAGAGCGTGGTCATGCATCTACATCATGTGCTCAAGCAAATACGTGGAGTTTTACGCATTCCCATTCGCAATGCGCCCTTCGGGCGCAAATGCCAATGCTCAATTAATTTTGCCAGGTGCAAATTTTTAAAGAAAATTTCTGATGAATTTTAACTTAAACTACCAACAAAAAACGCAAAGATTTCAAAGTGTGAAACAATCAAGTGTTTGCTAATACCGGGCATGCAGTGAGACTGATTTCGGCAAAATAAAATGGAAAATGAAGGAAATGGAAAGAAAAAAATTGTTCAAAATAAGAACGCATTATCAAAAACTTATTTGATCTCCGCTAATGTCATAATTCCGATCAAGCTGATTTCAGATTTTAAGCGTAGAGTTAACGGTTACGGCTGCTCTCTCTACAGGTCCCAGAGGGACCGAGTGAGCATCCTACCTCGATCCAGGATAACGGATAGTTGTTTTAAGTTTTTCACAATTTTTTTTACACTAATGCTTGTTTTCACTTCCTCATGAGAAGCTGTATTAATTTTAAAAAAATTGATTTTATTACTCAATGCTTCCAAGAACAACTGATGTTAGGCGGTTACAAATGCGGTTGTTGAAAACTAGTTAGGGATAATGATGAGAAAAATTGTAAGTTTTCAAATGAATTTAAAAACAGTTTTTTTCTTTTTTTCTTTTGTAAATCGGGAGAAATGAATCAGTTTTTTTTTAAGTTTTTCTCGCACCACCCACTGTTCCTAAGAAATGAAGATTTCTGTTCTAGCCGTTTATAACACTTTGGCAGAAAAAACATCAATATGATGTAAAATGTTTTTAAAAAGAGAAAAAGTTAAAAATTATGTTTTTTTTTTTTAAAAATCAAAAAATTGTAATTTTCAAAATTGAAAAAAAGTAAAAATTAAATGCATATTACAATTCACCGTACCCAACTTAGTGGGTATAGCATTTTAAATTACCAAAAAATGTTGAAAATTGTAGATTTTATGAAGTTTTCATTTTGGCTATTTTTCCTTGTCGCCTCCACTTAAGGCACCTTTGAGCCAACTTGAGAAACTGGAACCTAAACAAGCTATACAGATAGTCTGAATGAGCCATTTTCAGCGTGATAACACGCCTGGAAGAAAACAAAACTCCAGAAAAGAAAGAAAATTTTGAACTTTAACCTTTTTTCTTCTTCAAATGGCGATACTTAGAATAATTTTTGTGCTGAAAAGTTCAAAAAAAATCAAAAAATTCAAATTTTGAAAAAAATTTAAAAAAATCTCATCAGTTTGTTTATTGGAGTCTTCGAGGTTTTGGGAGATCTTATCTGGCGGCTAACAACAAAAGGATCACTTATTATAAAAATTTGAGAAAGGTCAAAAAACATGTTTTTTCGATTTTTTTGACAGAATTCCGAAAGCAATATCTTGGCTAAAAACAAAAATGAGGGCCTAAAATTAGTACAAACAGTACTCCCACATAAAGTACATTAGGTTGGAAACAAAAAATTGACTCTGACTCAAAAATCGTTTTTTAACTTTATTTCTGAACAAAAAATTGTAAAAAAATCAAAAATTAAAAAATTTTTTGAAAAAAACGATTGTTTTGAAAAAGTGCCAAATTTTAGCTGAAACTTTTCATTTTAGCTAAGAAAGCCAGAGCAATGTTCTTTAAGCTCAAATAATTTAATTAAGCAAATTATTTTCAAGTTTTTTCGTTAAAGGCTTTTATTTTGAAAAAGTATTCAAAAATGGGTAAAAAAAAGTCAAAAAAATTAATTTTCTCAGATTGAAAAACCTCCACTGCCATGATGATTAGTTCGTTCGATAGGACTACTGAGATCAATTTAGACGTATTTTCATAAGTATATCAAAATTTTTATTTATTTTTGAGAATTAAGCAGAATAAAAACTTTTCCCAAATTGGGCAAAAAGCCCAAATTAGCCCAAACACCTGTTAAAAATTGTTGGGTCAAAAAATCACAAAAGAAAACCCCTATTCGTTTGACATTTTAGGGCCGCATGCAAAAAATTAGACCAATCTAACCTGACAATTTCGAGAATCGACTTTTTTGCAAAATTTCTCTATAGTCCATTTGAGGGATATTACTTGTACCGGTGGGGGCCCCTACCCCACCTCAAAAAATTTTGTAATGCTGGAACGCGGCCACCTAGCACCCTCAAGGTCACGTGACTTATTTTTGTTTTTGGTAGTTTCTGAAACCAAAACAGAGCGTGGTCATGCATCGACATCACATCATGTGCTCAAACAAATACGTGGACTTCTACGCATTCCCATTCGCAGTGCGCCCTTCGGGCGCAAATGCCAATGCTCAATTAATTTCGCCAGGTGAAAATTTTTTAAAGAAAAATTCTGATAAATTTTAACTTAAACTACCATCAAAAAACGCAAAGATTTCAAAGTGTGAAACAATAAAGTTTTTGCTAATACCGGGCATGCAGTGAGACTGATTTTGGCAAAAATAAATTGAAAAATGAAGGAAATGGAAAGAAAAAAATTGTTCAAAATAAGAACGCAACATCAAAAACTTATTTGATCTCCGCTAAGGTCATAATTCCGATCAGGCTGATTTCAGATTTTAAGCGTAGATTTTACGGTTACGGCTGCTCCCTCTACAGGTCCCAGAGGGACCGAGTGAGCATCCTACCTCGATCCAGGTTAACGGATAGTTGTTCTTAATTTTTCACAAAATTTTTTTTCACTAATGCTTCTTTTCATTTCCTCATGAGAAGCTGTATTAATTTTTAAAAAATTGATTTTATTAATCAATGCTTCCAAGAACAACTGATGTTAAGCGGTTGCAAATGCGGTTGCTGAAAACTAGTAAGGGATAATGATGAGAAAAATTGTAAGTTTTCAAATGAATTTAAAAACAGTTTTTTTCTTTTTTTCTTTTGTAAATCGGAAGAAATGAATCAGTTTTTTTAAAAGTTTTCCTCGCACCAACCACTGTTCTTAAGTAATGAAGATTCCTGTTCTAGCCGTTTATAACACTTTGGCAGAAAAAACATCAATATGATGTAAAATGTTTTAAAAAAGAGAAAAATTTAAAAATTATGTTTTTTTTTTAAAATCAAAAATTTGTAATTTTCAAAATTGAAAAAAAGTGAAAATTAATTGCATATTACGATTCAGCGTACCCATTTTAGTGGGTATAGCATTTTGAATCACCAAAAAATGTTAAAAATTGTAGATTTTATGAAGTTTTCATTGTGGCTATTTTTCCTTGTCGCCTCCACTTAAGGCACCTTTGAGCCAACTTGAGAAAGTGGAACCTAAACAAGCTATACAGATAGTCTGAATGAGCCATTTTCAGCGTGATAACACGCCTGGAAGAAAAAAAACTGCAGAAAAGAAAGGAAATTTTGAACTTTAACCTTTTTTCTTCTTAAAATGGCGACACTTAGAATAATTTTTCAGCTGAAAAGTTCGAAAAAAATCAAAAAGTTCAAATTTTGAAAAAAATTTAAAAAAATCTCATCAGTCTGTTTATTGGAGTCTTCGAGGTTTTGGGAGACCTTATCTGGCGGCTAACAACAAGTGGATCACTTCTTTTAAAATTTTGAGAAAGGTCAAAAAAACCTGTTTTTACGATTTTTTAGACAGAATTCCGAAAGCAATATCTTGGCAAAAAACAAGAATGAGGGCCTAAAATTAGTACAAACAGTACTCCCACATAAGGTACATTAGGTTGGAAACAAAAAATTTACTCTGACTCAAAAATCGTTTTTTAACTTTATTTCTGAACAAGAAATTGAAAAGAAATCAAAAACTTAAAAATTTTTTGAAAAAAATGATTGTTTTGAAAAAGTGCCAAATTTTAGCTGAAACTTTTCATTTTAGCTAATAAAGCCAGAGCAATGCCCTTTAAGCTCAAATAAATTAATTATGCAAATTATTTTCAAGTTTTTTCGTTAAAGCCTTTTATTTTGAAAAAGTATTCAAAAATGGGTAAAAAAAAGTCAAAAAAATCAATTTTCTCCGATTCAAAAACCTCCACTACCATGATGATTAGTGCGTTAGATAGGACTGCCAAGATCAATTTAGACGTATTTTCATAAGTATCTCAAAATTTTTACTTATTTTTGAGAATTAGCCAAAATAAAAACTTTTCCCAAATTGGGCAAAAAGCCCAAATTAGCCCAAACACCTGTTAAAAATTGTTGGGTCAAAAAATCACAAAAGGAAACCCCTATTCGTTTGACATTTTAGGGCCGCATGCAAAAAATTAGACCAATCTAACCTGACAATTTCGAGAATCAACTTTTTTGTCAAGATTCTCTAAAGACCAATTTAGGGAGATTACTTGTACCGGTGGGGGCCCTACCCCACCTAAAAAATTTTTGAAATGCTGGAACGCGGCCACCTAGCACCCTCAAGGTCACGTGACTTACTTTTGTTTTTGGTATTTTCTGAAACCAAAAGCAAGCATGGTCATGCATCGACATCATGTGCTCAAGCAAATACGTGGACTTCTACGCATTCCCATTCGCAATGCGCCCATCGGGCTCAAATGCCAATGCTCAATTAATTTTGCCAGGTGAAAAAAAAATTATTTAAAAAGTTCTGCTAAACTTTATTTTAAACTACCACCAAAAAACGCAAAGATTTCAAAGTATAAAACAATCAAATTTTTGCCAATACCGGGCTTGCAATGAGACTGATGTTGGCAAAAGTAAAATAGAAAATGTAGAAAATGGAAAGAAAAAAATTGTTCAAAATAAGAACGCAACATCAAAAACTTATTTGATCTCCGCTCAAATCATAATTCAGATCAGGCTGATTTCAGATTTTAAGCGTAGAATTTACGGTTACGGCTGCTCCCTCTACAGGTCCCAGAGGGACCGAGTGAGCATCCTACCTCGATCCAGGTTAACGGATAGTTGTTCTTAATTTTTCACAAATTTTTTTTTCTCTGATGCTTGTTCACACTTCCTCATGAGAAGCTGTATTAATTTTTAAAAAATTTATTTTATCCATCATTGCTTCCAAGAACAACTGATTTTAGGCGATTACAAATGCGGTTGTTGAAACTAGTAAGGGATAATGATGAGAAAAATTGTAAGTTTTCAAATGAATTTAAAAACAGTTTTTTTCCATTTTTTCTTTTGTAAATCGGGAGAAATGAATCAGTTTTTTTTTTAAGTTTTCCTCGCACCACCCACTGTTCCTAAGTAATGAAGATTCCTGTTCTAGCCGTTTATAACACTTTGGCAGAAAAAACATCAATATGATGTAAAATGTTTTAAAAAAGAGAAAAATTTAAAAATTATGTTTTTTTTAAAAAATCAAAAAATTGTAATTTTCAAAATTGAAAAAAAGTAAAAATTAATTGCATATTACGATTCACCGTACCCAACTTAGTGGGTATAGCACTTTAAATTACCAAAAAATGTTGAAAATTGTAGATTTTATGAAGTTTTCATTTTGGCTATTTTTCCTTGTCGCCTCCACTTAAGGCACCTTTGAGCCAACTTGAGAAACTGGAACCTAAACAAGCTATACAGATAGTCTCAATGAGCCATTTTCAGCGTGATAACACGCCTGGAAGAAAAAAAACTCCAGAAAAGAAAGAAAATTTTGAACTTTAACCTTTTTTCTTCTTCAAATGGCGATACTTAGAATAATTTTTCAGCTGAAAAATTCAAAAGAAATCAAAAAATTCAAATTTTGAAAATTTTTTTAAAAAATCTCATCAGTCTGTTTATTGGAGTCTTCCAGGTTTTGAGAGATCTTATCTGGCGGCTAACAACAAAAGGATCATTTATTATAAAAATTTGAGAAAGGTCAAAAAAACATGTTTTTTCGACTTTTTTGACAGAATTTCGAAAGCAATATCTTGGCAAAAAACAAGAATGAGGGCCTAAAATTAGTACAAACAGTACTCCCACATAAGGTACATTAGGTTGGAAACAAAAAATTTACTCTGACTCAAAAATCGTTTTTAAACTTTATTTCTGAACAAGAAATTGAAAAGAAATCAAAAACTTAAAAATTTTTTGAAAAAAATGATTGTTTTGAAAAAGTGCCAATTTTTAGCTGAAACTTTTAATTTTAGCTAATAAAGCCAGAGCAATGCCCTTTAAGCTCAAATAAATTAATTATGCAAATTATTTTCAAGTTTTTTCGTTAAAGCCTTTTATTTTGAAAAAGTATTCAAAAATGGGTAAAAAAAAGTCAAAAAAATCAATTTTCTCCGATTCAAAAACCTCCACTACCATGATGATTAATGCGTTAGATAGGACTGCTGAGATCAATTTAGACGTTCTTTCATAAATATATCAAAATTTTTACTTGTTTTTGAGAATTAAGCAGAATAAAAACTTTTCCCAAATTGGGCAAAAAGCCCAAATTAGCCCAAACACCTGTTAAAAATTGTTGGGTCAAAAAATCACAAAAGGAAACCCCTATTTGTTTGACATTTTAGGGCCGCATGCAAAAAATTAGACCAATCTAACCTGACAATTTCGAGAATCAACTTTTTTGTCAAAATTCTCTAAAGACCAATTTAGGGAGATTACTTGTACCGGTGGGGGCCCTACCCCACCTAAAAAATTTTTGAAATGCTGGAACGCGGCCACCTAGCACCCTCAAGGTCACGTGACTTAATTTTGTTTTTGGTTTTTTCTGTAACCAAAACAATAAGGTCATGCGCCAATATCATGGCCTCAAGCAAAGACGTCGGACTCTACGCATTCCCATTCGCAATGCGCCCTTAGGGCGCAAATGCCAATGCTCAATTAATTTTGCCAGGTGAAATTTTTAAAGAAAAATTCTGATGAATTTTAACTTAAACTACCACCAAAAAACGCACAGATTTCAAAGTGTAAAACAATCAAGTTTTTGCTAATTCCGGGTATGCAGTGAGACTGATTTCGGCAAAAATAAAATAGAAAATGAAGGAAATGGAAAGAAAAAAATTTTTCAAAATAAGAACGCATTATCAAAATCTTATTTGATCTCCGCTAATGTCATAATTCCGATCAGGCTGATTTCAGATTTTAAGCGTAGAGTTTACGGTTACGGCTGCTCCCTCTACAGGTCCCAGAGGGACCGTGTGAGCATCCTACCTCGATCCAGGATAACGGATAGTGGCTTTTAATTTTTCACAAAATTTTTTTTCACTAATGCTTGTTTTCAATTCCTCATGAGAAGCTGTATAAATTTTAAAAAAAATTGATTTTATTAATAAATGCTTCCAAGAAAAACTGATGTTAGGCGGTTACAAATGCGGTTGGTGAAAACTAGTAAGGGATAATGATGAGAAAAATTGTAAGTTTTCAAATGAATTTAACAACAGTTTTTTTCTTTTTTCCTTTTGTAAATCGGGAGAAATGAATCAGTTTTTTTTAAGTTTTCCTCGCACCACCCACTTTTCTTAAGTAATGAAGATTCCTGTTATAGCCGTTTATAACACTTTGGCAGAAAAAACATCAATATGATGTAAAATGTTTTTAAAAAGAGAAAAATTTAAAAATTATGTTTTTTTTAAATAATCAAAATTTTGTAATTTTCAAAATTGAAAAAAAGTGAAAATTAATTGCATATTACGATTCAGCGTACCCAACTTAGTGGGTCTAGCAGTTTAAATTACCAAAAAATGTTGAAAATTGGAGATTTTATGAAGTTTTCATTTTGGCTATTTTTCCTTTTCGCCTCCACTTAAGGCACCTTTGAGCCAACTTGAGAAACTGGAACCTAAACAAGCTATACAGATAGTCTGAATGAGCCATTTTCAGCGTGATAACACCCCTGGAAGAAAAAAAACTGCAGAAAAGAAAGGGAATTTTGAACGTTAACCTTTTTTCTTCTTCAAATGGCGATACTTAGAATAATTTTTCAGCTGAAAAGTTCAAAAAAATTCAAAAAATTCAAATTTTGAAAAAATTTGTAAAAAAATCTCATCAGTCTGTTTATTGGAGTCTTCGAGGTTTTGGGAGACCTTATCTGGCGGCTAACAACAAGTGGTTCACTTATTTTAAAATTTTGAGAAAGGTCAAAAAAACCTGTTTTTACGATTTTTTAGACAGAAATCCGTAAGCAATATCTTGGCTTAAAACAAAAATGAGGGCCTAAAATTAGTACAAACAGTACTCTCACATAAGGTACATTAGGTTGGAAACAAAAAATGGACTCTAATTCAAAAATCGTTTTTTAACTTTATTTCTGAACAAAAAATTGTTAAAGAAATCAAAAACTTAAAAATTTTTTGAAAAAAATGATTGTTTTGAAAAAGTGCCAATTTTTAGCTGAAACGTTTCATCTTAGCTAATAAAGCCAGAGCAATGCCCTTTAAGATCAAATAAATTAATAAGGCAAACAAATTTCAAGTTTTTTCGTTAGAGGCTTTTATTTTGAAAAAGTATTCAAAAATGGGTAAAAAAAAGTCAAAAAAATCAATTTTCTCCGATTCAAAAACCTCCACTACCATGATGATTAGTTCGTTAGATAGGACTGCTGAGATCAGTTTAGACTTACTTTCATAAAGATATCAAAATTTTTACTTATTTTTGAGAATTAAACAAAATAAAAACTTTTCCCAAATTGGGCAAAAAGCCCAAATTAGCCCAAACACCTGTTAAAAATTGTTGGGTCAAAAAATCACAAAAGGAAACCCCTATTCATTTGACATTTTAGGGCCGCATGCAAAAAATTAGACCATTCTAACCTGACAATTTCGAGAATCGACTTTTTTGCAAAATTTCTCTATAGTCCATTTGAGGGATATTACTTGTACCGGTGGGGGCCCCTACCCCACCTCAAAAAATTTTGTAATGCTGGAACGCGGCCACCTAGCACAATCAGGTACTAGTGGCTTGTTTTGAGTTTTTAGTAATTTCTGGAACCAAAAGAGAGTGTCGTCAAGCAACGACATCATGTGGTCAAGCAAATACGTGGACTTCTACGCATTCCCATTCGCAATGCGCCCTTCGGGCGCAAATGCCAATGCTCAATTAATTTTGCCAGGTGAAAAAGTTTTTTTAACGAAAAATTCTGATAAATTTTAACTTAAACTACCACCAAAAAACGCAAAGATTTCAAAGTGTGAAACAATCAAGTTTTGGCTAATACCGGGCATGCAGTGAGACTGATTTCGGCAAAAGTAAAATGGAAAATGAAGGAAATGGAAAGAAAAAAATTGTTCAAAATAAGAACGCAACATCAAAAACTTATTTGATCTCCGCTAATGTCATAATTCCGATCAAGCTGATTTCAGATTTTAAGTGTAGAAATTACGGTTACGGCTGCTCCCTCTACAGGTCCCAGAGGGACCGAGTGAGCATCCTACCTCGATCCAGGATAACGGATAGTTGTTTTTAATTTTTCATAAATATTTTTTCACTAATGATTGTTTTCAATTCCTCATGAGAAGCTGTATAAATTTTTTTAAAAATTGATTTTTTTAATCAATGCTTCCAAGAACAACTGATGTTGGGCGGTTACAAATGCGGTTGGTGAAAACTAGTAAGGGATAATGATGAGAAAAATTGTAAGTTTTCAAATGAATTTAAAAACAGTTTTTTTTTTCTTTTGTAAATCGGGAGAAATGAATCAGTTTTTTTTAAGTTTTCCTCGCACCACCCACAGTTATTAAGTAAGGAAGATTCCTGTTCCAGCCGTTTATAACACTTTGGCAGAAAAAACATCAATATGATGTAAAATGTTTTAAAAACGAGAAAAATTTAAAAATTATGTTTTTTTTTAAAAATAATCAAAAATTTGTAATTTTCAAAATTGAAAAAAAGTGAAAACTAATTGCATATTACGATTCAACGTACCCAACTTAGTGGGTCTAGCATTTTAAATTACCAAAAAATGTTGAAAATTGTAGATTTTATGAAGCTTTCATTTTGGCTATTTTTCCTTGTCGCCTCCACTTAAGGCACCTTTGAGCCAACTTGAGAAACTGGAACCTAAACAAGCTGTACAGATAGTCTGAATGAGCCATTTTCAGCGTGATAACACGCCTGGAAGAAAAAAAAACTCCAGAAAAGAAAGAAAATTATGAACTTTAACCTTTTTTCTTCTACAAATGGCGATACTTAGAATAATTTTTCAGCTGAAAATTTCAAAAAAAAATCAAAAAATTCAAATTTTGAAAATATTTTTAAAAAATCTCATCAGTCTGTTTATTGGAGTCTTCGAGGTTTTGGGAGACCTTATCTGGCGGCTAACAACAAGTGGATCACTTGTTTTAAAAATTTGAGAAAGATCAAAAAAACATGCTTTTCCGATATTTTTGACAGAATTCCGAAAGAAATATCTTGGCTAAAAACAAAAATGAGGGCCTAAAAATAGTACAAACAGTACTCCCACATAAAGTATATTAGGTTGGAAACAAAAAAATGACTCTGACTCAAAAATCGTTTTTTAACTTTATTTCTGAACAAAAAATTGTAAAAAAATCAATAATTAAAAATTTTTTTGAAAAAAATGATTGTTTTGAAAAAGTGCCAATTTTTAGCTGAAACTTTTCATTTTAGCTAAGAAAGCCAGAGCAATGCCCTTTAAGCTCAACTAAATTAATTAAGCAAATTGTTTTCAAGTTTTTTCGTTAAACGCTTTTATTTTGAAAAAGTATTCAAAAATGGGAAAAAAAAAGTCAAAAAAATCAATTTTCTCCGATTCAAAAACCTCCACTACCATGATGATTAGTTCGTTAGATAGGACTGCTGAGGTCAGTTTAGACTTACTTTCATAAAAATATCAAAATTTTTACTTATTTTTGAGAATTAAGCAAAATAAAAACTTTTCCCAAATTGGGCAAAAAGCCCAAATTAGCCCAAACACCTGTTAAAAATTGTTGGGTCAAAAAATCACAAAAGGAAACCCCTATTCGTTTGACATTTTAGGGCCGCATGCAAAAAATTAGACCAATCTAACCTGACAATTTCGAGAATCGACTTTTTTGTCAAAATTCTCTAAAGACCAATTTAGGGAGATTACTTGTACCGGTGGGGGCCCTACCCCACCTAAAAAATTTTTGAAATGCTGGAACGCGGCCACCTAGCACCCTCAAGGTCACGTGTGTGATTTTTGTTTTTGGTATTTTCTGAAAACAAAAGAGAGCGTGGTCATGCATCTACATCATGTGCCCAAGCAAATACGTGGACTTCTACGCATTCCCATTCGCAATGCGCCCATCGGGCTCAAATGCCAATGCTCAATTAATTTTGCCAGGTGAAAAAAAAATTATTTAAAAAGTTCTGCTAAACTTTATTTTAAACTACCACCAAAAAACGCAAAGATTTCAAAGTGTAAAACAATCAAATTTTTGCCAATACCGGGCTTGCAATGAGACTGATGTTGACAAAAGTAAAATAGAAAATGTAGAAAATGGAAAGAAAAAAATTGTTCAAAATAAGAACGCAACATCAAAAACTTATTTGATCTCCGCTCAAATCATAATTCAGATCAGGCTGATTTCAGATTTTAAGCGTAGAATTTACGTTTACGGCTGCTCCCTCTACAGGTCCCAGAGGGACCGAGTGAGCATCCTACCTCGATCCAGGTTAACGGATAGTTGTTCTTAATTTTTCACAATTTTTTTTTCTCTAATGCTTGTTTTCACTTCCTCATGAGAAGCTGTATTAATTTTTAAAAAATTTATTTTATCCATCAATGCTTCCAAGAACAACTGATTTTAGGCGATTACAAATGCGGTTGTTGAAACTAGTAAGGGATAATGATGAGAAAAATTGTAAGTTTTCAAATGAATTTAAAAACAGTTTTTTTCCTTTTTTTCTTTTGTAAATCGGGAGAAATGAATCAGTTTTTTTTAAGTTTTCCTCGCACCACCCACTGTTCCTAAGTAATGAAGATTCCTGTTCTAGCCGTTATAACACTTTGGCAGAAAAAACATCAATATGATGTAAAATGTTTTGAAAAAGAGAAAAATTTAAACATTATGTTTTTTAAAAAAAAAATCAAAAAATTGTAATTTTCAAAATTGAAAAAAAGTAAAAGTTAATTGCATATTACGATTCACCGTACCCAACTTAGTGGGTATAGCATTTTAAAATTCCAAAAAATGTTGAAAATTGTAGATTTTATGAAGTTTTCATTTTGGCTATTTTTCCTTGTCGCCTCCACTCAAGGCACCTTTGAGCCAACTTGAGAAACTGGAACCTAAACAAGCTATACAGATAAGTCTCAATGAGCCATTTTCAGCGTGATAACACGCCTGGAAGAAAAAAAACTCCAGAAAAGAAAGAAAATTTTGAACTTTAACCTTTTTTCTTCTTCAAATGGCGATACTTAGAATAATTTTTCATCTGAAAAGTTCAAAAAAAATCAAAAAATTCAAATTTTGAAAATTTTTTTAAAAAATCTCATCAGTCTGTTTATTGGAGTCTTCGAGGTTTTGAGAGATCTTATCTGGCGGCTAACAACAAAAGGATCATTTATTATAAAAATTTGAGAAAGGTCAAAAAAACATGTTTTTTCGACTTTTTTGACAGAATTTCGAAAGCAATATCTTGGCAAAAAACAAGAATGAGGGCCTAAAATTAGTACAAACAGTACTCCCACATAAGGTACATTAGGTTGGAAACAAAAAATTTACTCTGACTCAAAAATCGTTTTTTAACTTTATTTCTGAACAAGAAATTGAAAAGAAATCAAAAACTTAAAAATTTTTTGAAAAAAATGATTGTTTTGAAAAAGTGCCAATTTTTAGCTGAAACTTTTCATTTTAGCTAATAAAGCCAGAGCAAGGACCTTTAAGCTCAAATAAATTAATTATGCAAATTATTTTCAAGTTTTTTCGTTAAAGCCTTTTATTTTGAAAAAGTATTCAAAAATGGGTAAAAAAAAGTCAAAAAAATCAATTTTCTCCGATTCAAAAAACTCCACTACCATGATGATTAGTGCGTTAGATAGGACTGCTGAGATCAATTTAGACGTTCTTTCATAAGTATATCAAAATTTTTACTTATTTTTGAGAATTAAGCAAAATAAAAACTTTTCCCAAATTGGGCAAAAAGCCCAAATTAGCCCAAACACCTGTTAAAAATTGTTGGGTCAAAAAATCACAAAAGGAAACCCCTATTCGTTTGAAATTTTAGGGCCGCATGCAAAAAATTAGACCAATCTAACCTGACAATTTCGAGAATCAACTTTTTTGTCAAAATTCTCTAAAGACCAATTTAGGGAGATTACTTGTACCGGTGGGGGCCCTACCCCACCTAAAAAATTTTTGAAATGCTGGAACGCGGCCACCTAGCCGGTCAGGTCTGCGTCCCACCCGCCCTCCGTGACTAATCTTGCTTCCGAGACAAGTTTTGTCTTTCACCTTTACCCCATCTCAGGTCAGTTAATCTTAAAAAAAACCCTACTTGAAACGTTCGCGTTCACATTACCCCCTACGGGCGCAATGGCAAAGCCCATTTTTTCTTCTCACTTAACTTCTTCTCCGAACAGTTCACATAAAACATTACTATGGTTTTATCTAAAATTTGCCGTGTCCAGCTGCGACTCCGACTTTTTTCACGTCACTGGTGTTCCAACAACAGGACCACATGAGATTCCCATTCAGATACTGTCTCAATTTTGAAAATATTGATTTGATTTTTTTTGCCGTTTTTCGTAAAATAAACTAATTACTTCATTCGAATTTAAAAAAATACCGAAAAACACTTAAAGATAGCAAGACATTATTGTGACTGTCGTCTATATCTGTTCTCTTTGTTGGAGGTCAATGATGCTCCCTAAATGGGACCACAAGGGTCCCAGGGAGCATCAATAAAGGCTTTGGATAGTATGCCATTTTTGATTAAGACAAAATCTTTGGCCAATTGTGTTTTTTTTCACAGTCCCTTATCCACTGCAAATGTAAAGACTAATTTTTGTTTGAAGTTTTAAAAAATAATAATAACCTTTTCATTTGTGATGACTCGTATCACTCATAAATCAGTGGAAGACTCTGATTAACCTTCTCAAGCATGAAAATACATAAAAAAAGATTCTGGTTATTTCAGACTGCTTTTTTTGTTAAATTTCAGATAGATTTTGAAAAATCTTTCTTCAAATTGTATGTCTGCCGAAAAAGAACAAAAATTACAAACTGAAACGATTTTGGTTAAATTAAGGCTCTTCACCCACCAAACTCGAAATTGCGAAGCTGAAACGAACAATCGACAGCCCATTTTATAAGTTTTTTTTTTTTTTTTAAAACGTGTCATATATTTTCAAAAGCAATATATTAAAGTTTCATTTTTTACCAGAAAAGTAAGTCCGAAAAAAACCAGATTTTCAAATACTGTCGAAAAATAAGGTGGCAAGTAGTTTTACCAATGGAATCATAGTATATGATTAAGTTCAAAATAGTTTTCATTACCATTGACTAGACGCTTACTCAATTTGAGAAATGTCGTTAATAACTTTTTTGGAAACATAAAAAACGGATAATGGAAAAGTTTTCTTCAAACTTATAGAAAAGAATTTTATGAGAAAAACCATTATTAATATCACGTATAAATTACGAGAGTAGATTCAGGCCACATGCAAAATTTCAGCAGAAACACTCAAGCAATTTTGAGAACGAAACAATTGTTCCAGAAATTGACAAAGTAGTGTATACACCAATTTTACCATAAATCGTCAAAATAAAAAAATCGCAAAAACTACAAATTTTATCCAATTTTGACTTTTAAACACTCTATACCGACTAAATTGACTATGGTAAGCTCGAATCAACCATCAAAAACTATTTTTAATCGTTTTGAATTTTTTAAGTTTTTTTCCATCAAAAAGTTGAGTCAGAAATGGGAAAAAGGTTTTTTTTTCAGAAAAACAAAAAAAGTTGTTCAAAATCAACTAAAAATCTAAGCCACATTTTTTGAACCTGCTCAGAATGGTTCTGGTGACCGAAGCCGTAAAAAGTACCCAATTCGAGGAAATTCGAAAATACTCTTTTTTCAGCACTTTGAAAAAGTGGAAAAATGGAAAAAAAGGTCTTCAAACAAATAGGATGAAAAAGTGATCAGTAAAAGCATCGATGCCGTGTCAAATGAGGATTGCATGCCAATTTTTGAAACAATCCAACGGGTTTTTTTTAAGAACGAAACCATTTTTTGACAATTTTAGTAGTAGTATTTACACTAATTAGTACCATATATGGTCAAAATTCAAAAACACAAAAAACTACAATTTTCATCCAATTTTGACCTTCAAATACTCTATACCCACTAAATTGACTATCGGGAGCTCGAATCAACCATCAAAAACCACTTTTAATCACTTTCAAAATTTTTTATTTTTTAAATCAAAATGTTGAGTCAGAAATAGGAAAAAACAATTTTTTTCAAAAAGTCAAAAAAAGTTGTCCCAATTGAATAAACTCACTAAGCCACACTCTATGAACCTGTTCAGAATGGTTTTCATGACCAAAGCCGTAAAAAGTACCCAATTTGAGAAACTTCGAAAAATCACCTTTTAGTTAACTCAAAAAAGTGGAAAAATCGGGTAAAATGGGCTTCAAACCGATAGGATCGAAAAGTGACCTTTATAAGATATGATTGCCGTGTCAAATTAGGGCCGCATGCAAAAAATTAGAAAAATTCAACGAAACGTTTTTGAGAACTCGACAAATTTGGTCGTTTTGTTAAAGGTTAAATTTTAGAAATTTTTTGTCCGGAAGGGGCCCCTTCCCCTTCCTAAATGCTTTTTATGCTACACGCGACCATCTAGCACCCTCAAGGTCACGTGACTTATTTTTGGTTTTGGTATTTTCTGAAACCAAAGCGAGCATGGTCATGCATCGACATCATGTGCTCAAGCAAATACGTGGACTTCTACGCATTCCCATTCGCAATGCGCCCATCGGGCGAAAATGCCAATGCATAATTAATTTTGCCAGGTGAAAAAAAAATTTTAAAGAAAAATTCTGATAAATTTTAATCTAAACTATCACCAAAAAACGCAAAGATTTCAAATTGTAAAACAATCAAGTTTTTGCTATTACCGGGCATGCAGTGAGACTGATTTCGGCAAAATTAAAAGAGAAAATGAAGGAAATGGAAAGAAAAAAACTGTTCAAAATAAGAACGCAACATCAAAAATACTTATTTGATCTCTGCAAATGTCATAATTCCGATCAGGCTGATTTCAGATTTTAAGCATAGAATTTACGGTTACGGCTGCTCCCTCTATAGGTCCCAGAGGGACCGAGTGAGCATCCTACCTCGATCCAGGATAACGGATAGTTGTTTTTCATTTTTCATAAAATTTTTTTTTTCTTTAATGCTTGTTTTCATTTTCACATGAGAAGCTGTAGACATTTCAAAACATTTTGATTTCATGAAACAATGGTTCTAAGAACAACTGACGTTAGGGTTGGTGAAATACGGTTGGTGAAAACTGGTAAAGGATAATGTTGAGAAAAATTGTAAGCTTTAGGAAAATTTAAAAAACATGTTTTTTCTTCTTTTTTTTGTAAATCGGGAGAAATCATTCAAATTTTTAAATTTTACCTTAAACCAACTATTTTTCTTAAGTAATGAAGATTCCTGTTCTAGCCTTTTATGAAACTTTGGCAGAAAAAACATCAAAATTTTGAAAATGTTTTAAAATAAAGAAAAACTATAAATTATGTTATTTTTGCAAAAAAAATCAAAAAATAGTAAATTTAAAAATTAAAAAAAAGTGAAAAACAATTGCGTATTGCGATTCAGCGTACCCAAAATAGTGGGTCTAGCATTTTAAATTACCAAAAAACGTTGAAAATTGTAGATTTTATGAAGTTTTCATTTTGGCTATTTTTCCTTGTCGCCTCCACTTAAGGCACCTTTGAGCCAACTTGAGAAACTGGAATTTAAACAAGCTATACAGATAGTCTGAATGAGCCATTTTTAGCGTGATAACACGCCTGGAAGAAAAAAACTGCAGAAAAGAAAGGAAATTTTGAACTTTGACCTTTTTTCTTCTTCAAATGGCGATACTTAGAATAATTTTTCAGCTGAAAAGTTCAAAAAAAATCAAAAAATTCAAATTTTGAAGAAATTTAAAAAAATTCTCATCAGTCTGTTTATTGGAGTCTTCGAGGTTTTAGAAGATCTTATCTGGCGGCTAACAACAAAAGGATCACTTATTATAAAAATTTGAGAAAGGTCAAAAAAACATGTTTTTTCGATTTTTTTGACAGAATTCCGAAAGCAATATCTTGGCTAAAAACAAGAATGAGGGCCTAAAATTAGTACAAACAGTACTCCCACATAAGGTACATTAGGTTGGAAACAAAAAATTTACTCTGACTCAAAAATCGTTTTTTAACTTTATTTCTGAACAAGAAATTGAAAAGAAATCAAAAACTTAAAAATTTTTTGAAAAAAATGATTGTTTTGAAAAAGTGCCAAATTTTAGCTGAAACTTTTCATTTTAGCTAAGAAAGCCAGAACAATGCCCTTTAAGCTCAAATAAATTAATATAGCAATTTTTATTCAAGTTTTTTCGTTAGAGGCTTTTTTTTTGAAAAAGTATTCAAAAATAGGTAAAAAAAAGTCAAAAAAATCAATTTTCTCCGATTCAAAAACGTCCACTACCATGATGATTTGTTCGTTAGATAGGACTGCTGAGATCACTTTAGACTTACTTTCATAAAAATATCAAAATTTTTACTTATTTTTGAGAATTAGGCAAAATAAAAACTTTTCCCAGATTGGGCAAAAAGCCCAAATTAGCCCAAACACCTGTTAAAAATTGTTCGGTCAAAAAATCACAAAAGGAAACCCCTATTCGTTTGACATTTTAGGGCCGCATGCAAAAATTTAGACCAATCTAACCTGACAATTTCGAGAATCGACTTTTTTGTCAAAATTCTCTAAAGACCAATTTAGGGAGATTACTTGTACCGGTGGGGGCCCTACCCCACCTAAAAAATTTTTGAAATGCTGGAACGCGGCCACCTAGCAGTGTCCTTTACCTGCGGTGCAAAATTGTTATGTGTTTGATTCGTCAGCATTGGCCTGGGGGCCATTAGCTTCAAAACATGTGGCACTCGCAAAAAAGAGCACCCTTCGGTTGCTCTTTTTTTGCTCGAGAGTCTGTTGAAACGGTTGAAACTGATGGACTTTGCAAGGTATCACAAAAGCAACGTCACAAAAATTTCTGTATCTGATTAGTATTGGTCAAAAAATTTTTGTCATACTTTCAATTACTGAATCTACACCTGATCAGTCTCTAGAGAACTTTAAAACAAAGTAACTTATATTTTTAGTGACTCATGAAGAGGACTGTTCCAACGAAAACAAGTTTTCGGAAACAGTCCTCATATTCTTTTTCGATCCCATTGTCAAGTACGTGGATTTTCAATGGTGACTTATAGATGAATTGGACTTGGAATTTGTCCCAAAAAGGTTAAGTTTGTCTCAAATTGATTAGAAGCAATAGAAAAAAAAAGTTTTGATAAAAAAAGTTGAGTCAGAAACGTGAAAAATCGTTTTTTTTTTCTTCAAAAATTCATCAAAAGTAGTTCCATTTGGATTAAATAAAAAGGCTACAATAAATGAACCTGTTCAGAATGACTTTCATGACCAAAGCCGTAAAATTTCCATATTTAGAGAAAAGGCAAAAAAACCTCTTTTTGGTTAACTGAAAAACGTAAATAAATCGAGTAAAGTCGTCTTCAAACCTATAGGTTCGAAAAAGGATCTAACTAAGGTATATCTGCAGTGTTCTTGTAAGGTCACATGCAAAAAAAATGGAACAATTGTGGTGGCCACTTCCAAAAACAAGACTTTTTTTCGGAACTTGGCCATTTTTATTTGTAGTAAAGTAGTAAAAAGCTAACCGAGAAAAAAAGTTATAAAAACCAAAATTTTCATCCAATTTTGACAATTAACTACTCTATACCTACTAAAATGAATACGGCAAGCTCGAATATGCTATCAAAACTCATTTTTTCTCACTTTTTAAAAATTTTGTTTTTTTGCTATTAAATGTTGAGTCAGAAATGTGAAAAACCAGTTTTTTTCAAAAAGTTTAAAAAAGTTGTTGCAATCAATTTGTTTCACTAAAACACACTTAATGAACCTGTTCAGAAGGCTTTTCATGTTTAAAGCCAAAACTTTACCCCTTTTGAGAAAAGTGGAAAAAACACTTTTTTAGTTACAAAAAAACCATCATTTTTGTTGCAGTTTTTGAAAAAACTCAAATTTTTGAGAAAAATTTTTTTCCCACACCTACATCATTGGGCTCCTAAAACAGTCTACTTTCATCCATTCTTCATCAAATTACCCCAATTTGTTAACCAAAATAGAGTTACTGAGCCATTTTTACCAAAAAACGTGGTTTTTCCCTGTTTTTCCCGATTTTTCCCACTATAAGTCAACGCATAACAAAATTTTGGGAAAACGGAGCAAAAGTGTATCCTTAGAATTGCATTTTAGGCCTGCATGCCAATTTTTATCGAATTCTATCCCGACAATTTTGAGATCAGCACTTTTTCCGAGCAAATAGTCATACCGTTATAATTCTTTGGCCGTTCGGGGCCCCTACCCCAAACTCACTAAACAAAGACGCCGAAGGCGGACGGCCACCTAGTTGTCACTGTGGCCCCGCTGTATTCTTGACTTTTGAGGAGAAGGTTCCGCGGGGGGCGGAGCAGGGGAACGCTTAACGCACTCGCAAAAGGAGCACCCTTCGGGTGCTCTTTTTTGCTCGAAAGTTTTCTGAAACGGTATCTGATGAACTTTGTAAGGTGTCACAAAAGCAACAACACAAAACGTTCTGTATGTGATTAGAAAAGGTCAAAAAAAATTTTTCTCATACTTTCAATGACTGAATCTACACCTGATCAGTCTCTAGAGAACTGTAAACCAAAGTAACTTATGTTTTTCAGTGATTCATGAAGAGGACCGTTCCAACGAAAACAAGTTTTCGGAAACAGTCCTAATATTTTTCTTGGAGCTCATTTTCAAGTACGTGGACTTTCAGTTGTGACTAATACCTGAATTAGACTTGGAATTTGTCCCAAAAAAGTTAAGTTTGTCTCAAATTGATTAGAAGCAATAGAAAAAAAAAACATTTTTTTTATTTGATAAAAATACCTGAGTTAGAAACGTGAAAAATCCCTTTTTTTCAAAAAGTCATAAAAAGTAGTTCAATATGCATTAAATTACCAAACTACAATATATGAACCAGTTCAGATTGGTTTTCATCAACAAAGCCGTAAAATTTCCATATTTAGAGAAAAGGCAAAAAAACACCTTTTTGGTTAACTGAAAAAGGTAGATAAATCGGATAAAGTCGTCTTCAAACCTATAGGACCGAAAAATGATCTAATTGAGGTATATATGTAGTGTCCCTTGTAAGGTCACATGCAAAAAGGTGAAACAATTGGGGTGGCCACTTCAGAAAACAAGACTTTTTTTCGGACTTTGGCCATTTTTTTTTGTAGTAAAGTAGTAGTAAGTTACCAGAGAAAAAAAGTTGTAAAAACCAAAATTATTATCCAATTTTGACATTTAAATACTCTATACCTACTAAAATGACTATGGCAAGCTCAAATATGCCATCAAAACTCATTTTTTCTCACTTTTTAAAATTTTTGTTTTTTGGATATAAAATGTTGAGTCAGAAACGTGAAAAATCAGTTTTTTTTCAAAAAGTCAAAAAAAGTTGTTCCAATCAATTTGTTTCACTAAAACACACTTTTTCAGCTTGTTCAGAATGGTTTTCATGTTTAAAGCTGAAACTTTACACATTTTGAGAAAAGTGGAAAAAACACCTTTTTAGTTACAAAAAAACCATCATTTTTGTTGCAGTTTTTGAAAAAACTCAAATTTTTGAGAGGAAAATTTTTTATCAAATTTTTATATTTAGGCTCCCCAAACAGTCTACTTTCATCCATTCCTTGTCAATATACCCCCTTTTTTGAACCAAAACAGAGTTAATAGGTGATTTTTATCGAAAAACGTGTTTTTTACCATTTTTGCCCCCCATTTCCCTCTATAAGTCAACACATAACAAAATTTTGGCAAAACGGGGCAAAAGTGTATCCTTAGAATTTCAATACGGGGCTGCATGCAAAAAATTAGGGAATTCTGACCTCCAGTTTTCGAGAACACGACTTATTCTGCACGAAAGGTAATATAGGTAAATGTTCTTTCGAACCGACGGGGCCCCTTCCCCTGTCTCTACTGAACGCCAAAGCCGGACGCGGCGGCCACCTAGCACAATCAGGTACTAGTGGCTTGTTTTGAGTTTTTAGTAATTTCTGGAACCAAAAGAGAGTGTCGTCAAGCAACGACATCATGTGGTCAAGCAAATACGTGGACTTCTACGCATTCCCATTCGCAATGCGCCCTTCGGGCGCAAATGCCAATGCTCAATTAATTTTGCCTGGTGAAAAAATAAATTAATTAAAAAGTTCTCCTAAACTTTATTTTCAACTACCACCAAAAAACGCAAAGATTTCAAGGTGTAAAACTATCAAATTTTGGCCAATACCGGGCTTGCAATGAGACTGATGTTGGCAAAAGTAAAATAGAAAATGAAGAAAATGGAAAGAAAAAAATTGTTGAAAATAAGAACGCAACATCAAAAACTTATTTGATCTCCGCTCAAATCATAATTCAGATCAGGCTGATTTCAGATTTTAAGAGTAGAATTTACGGTTACGGCTGCTCCCTCTACAGGTCCCAGAGGGACCGAGTGAGCATCCTACCTCGATCCAGGTTAACGGATAGTTGTTCTTAATTTTTCACAAATTTTTTTTTCTCTAATGCTTGTTTTCACTTCCTCATGAGAAGCTGTATTAATTTTAAAAAAATTGATTTTATTAATCAATGCTTCCAAGAACAACTGATGTTAGGCGGTTACAAATGCGGTTGTTGAAAACTAGTAAGGGATAATGATGAGAAAAATTGTAAGTTTTCAAATGAATTGAAAAACGGTTTTTTTCCTTTTTTTCTTTTGTAAATCGGTAGAAATGAATCATTTTTTTTTCAAGTTTTCCTCGCACCACCCACTGTTCTTAAGTAATGAAGATTCCTTCTCTAGCCGTTTATAACACTTTGGCAGAAAAAACATCAATATGATGTAAAATGTTTTAAAAAAGAGAAAAAATTAAAAATTATGATTTTTTTTAAATCAAAAAAATTGTAATTTTCAAAATTGAAAAAAAGTGAAAATTAATTGCATATTACGATTCAGCGTACCCAACTTAGTGGGTCTAGCATTTTAAATTACCAAAAAATGTTGAAAATTGTAGATTTTATGAAGTTTTCATTTTGGCTATTTTTCCTTTTCGCCTCCACTTAAGGCACCTTTGAGCCAACTTGAGAAACTGGAACCTAAACAAGCTATACAGATAGTCTGAATGTGCCATTTTCAGCGTGATAACACCCCTGGAAGAAAAAAAACTGCAGAAAAGAAAGGGAATTTTGAACTTTAACCTTTTTTCTTCTTCAAATGGCGATACTTAGAATAATTTTTCAGCTGAAAAGTTCAAAAAAAATCAAAAAATTCAAATTTTGAAAAAATTTGTAAAAAAATCTCATCAGTCTGTTTATTGGAGTCTTCGAGGTTTTGGGAGACCTTATCTGGCGGCTAACAACAAGTGGGTCACTTATTTTAAAAATTAGAGAAAGGTCAAAAAAACATGTTTTTTCGGTTTTTTTGACAGAATTCCTAAAACGATATCTTGGCTAAAAACAAAAATGAGGGCCTAAAATTAGTACAAACAGTACTCTCACATAAGGTACATTAGGTTGGAAACAAAAAATTGACTCTGACTCAAAAATCGTTTTTTAACTTTATTTCTGAACAAAAAATTTTAAAAAAATCAAAAAGTTAAAATTTTTTTGAAAAAAATGATTGTTTTGAAAAAGTGCCAATTTTTAGCTGAAACTTTTCATTTTAGCTAATAAAGCCAAAGCAATGCCCTTTAAGCTCAAATAAATTAATTAAGCAGATTTTTTTCAAGTTTTTTCGTTAAAGGCTTTTATTTTGAAAAAGTATTCAAAAATGGGTAAAAAAAAGTCAAAAAAATCAATTTTCTCACATTCAAAAACCTCCACCACCATGATGATTAGTTCGCTAGATAGGACTGCTGAAACCAATTTAGACGTATTTTCATAAGCATATCAAAATTTTTACTTATTTTTGAGAATTAGGCAAAATAAAAACTTTTCCCAAATTGGGCAAAAAGCCCAAATTAGCCCAAACACCTGTTAAAAATTGTTGGGTCAAAAAATCACAAAAGGAAACCCCTATTCATTTGACATTTTAGGGCCGCATGCAAAAAATTAGACCATTCTAACCTGACAATTTCGAGAATCGACTTTTTTGCAAAATTTCTCTATAGTCCATTTGAGGGATATTACTTGTACCGGTGGGGGCCCCTACCCCACCTCAAAAAATTTTGTAATGCTGGAACGCGGCCACCTAGCACAATCAGGTACTAGTGGTGGATGTTTGTTTTTCGTATTTAGTCAAACCAAAAGAGAGCGTGGTCATGCATCGACATCATCTGTTCAAGCAAATATGTGGACTTCTACGCATTCCCATTCGCAATGCGCCCTTCGGGCGCAAATGCCAATGCTCAACTAATTTTGCCAGGTGAAAAAAAATTTTTACAGAAAAATTCTGATAAATTTTAATTCAAACTATCACCAAAAAACGCAAAGAATTCAAAGTGTGAAACAATCAAGTTTTTGCTATTACCGAGCATGCAGTGAGACTGATTTCGGCAAAAGTAAAAGAGAAAATGAAGGAAATGGAAAGAAAAAAACTGTTCAAAATAAGAACGCAACATCAAAAACTTATTTGATATCCGCTAATGTCATAATTCCGATCAGGCTGATTTCAGATTTTAAGCGTAGATTTTACGGTTACGGCTGCTCTCTCTACAGGTCCCAGAGGGACCGAGTGAGCATCCTACCTCGATCCAGGATAACGGATAGTTGTTTTAAATTTTTCACAAAATATTTTTTCACTAATGCTTGTTTTCAATTCCTCATGAGAAGCTGTATAAATTTTAAAAAATTGATTTTTTTAATCAATGCTTCCAAGAACAACTGATGTTAGGCGGTTACAAATGCGGTTGGTGAAAACTAGTTAGGGATAATGATGAGAAAAATTGTAAGTTTTCAAATGAATTTAAAAACAGTTTTTTTCTTTTTTTCTTTTGTAAATCGGGAGAAATGAATCAGTTTTTTTTAAGTTTTCCTCGCACCACCCACTTTTCCTAAGAAATGAAGATTCCTGTTCTAGCCGTTTATAACACTTTGGCAGAAAAAACATCAATATGATGTAAAATGTTTTAAAAAAGAGAAAAAGTTAAAAATTATGTTTTTTTTTTAAAAAATCAAAAAATTGTATTTTTCAAAATTGAAAAAAAGTAAAAATTAATTGCATATTACAATTCACCGTACCCAACTTAGTGGGTATAGCATTTTAAATTACCAAAAAATGTTAAAAATTGTAGATTTTATGAAGTTTTCATTTTGGCTATTTTTCCTTGTCGCCTCCACTTAAGGCACCTTTGAGCCAACTTGAGAAACTGGAACCTAAACCAGCTATACAGATAGTCTGAATGAGCCATTTTCAGCGTGATAACACGCCTGGAAGAAAAAAAACTCCAGAAAAGAAAGAAAATTTTGAACTTTAACCTTTTTTCTTCTTCAAATGGCGATACTTAGTATAATTTTTCAGCTGAAAAGTTCAAAAAAAATCAAAAAATTCAAATTTTGAAAAAATTTTAAAAAAATCTCATCAGTCTGTTTATTGGAGTCTTCGAGGTTTTGGGAGATCTTATCTGGCGGCTAACAACAAAAGGATCACATATTATAAAAATTTGAGAAAGGTCAAAAAAACATGTTTTTTCGATTTTTTTGACAGAATTCCGAAAGCAATATCTTGGCTAAAAACAAAAATGAGGGCCTAAAATTAGTACAAACCGTACTCCCACATAAAGTACATTAGGTTGGAAACAAAAAATTGACTCTGACTCAAAAATCGTTTTTTAACTTTATTTCTGAACAAAAAATTGTAAAAAAATCAAAAATTAAAAAATTTTTTGAAAAAAACGATTGTTTTGAAAAAGTGCCAATTTTTAGCTGAAATTTTTCATTTTAGCTAAGAAAGCCAGAGCAATGTTCTTTAAGCTCAAATAATTTAATTAAGCAAATTATTTTCAAGTTTTTTCGTTAAAGACTTTTATTTTGAAAAAGTATTCAAAAATGGGTAAAAAAAAGTCAAAAACATTAATTTTCTCAGATTGAAAAACCTCCACTGCCATGATGATTAGTTCGTTCGATAGGACTACTGAGATCAATTTAGACGTATTTTCATAAGTATATCAAAATTTTTATTTATTTTTGAGAATTAAGCAAAATAAAAACTTTTCCCAAATTGGGCAAAAAGCCCAAATTAGCCCAAACACCTGTTAAAAATTGTTGGGTCAAAAAGTCACAAAAGGAAACCCCTATTCGTTTGACATTTTAGGGCCGCATGCAAAAAATTAGACCAATCTAACCTGACAATTTCGAGAATCGACTTTTTTGCAAAATTTCTCTATAGTCCATTTGAGGGATATTACTTGTACCGGTGGGGGCCCCTACCCCACCTCAAAAAATTTTGTAATGCTGGAACGCGGCCACCTAGGGGTGCTTGACCGTCCCCACCCACCCGACCTGTGTTATTGACCATTCCACGTGATCAATCGGGCTTCAATCACTGTTTTTTGTTCCATTGAGTAGTGTTCCAACGGAAAACGATTTGCGATAATCAATCCCGTTACAAAAATGATGGAGCACGTTTTCACTGAGCTATTTATCCAAGTTAGTTAAAGTGCCTTTGAATTCTGAAACGCCCTTTCACAAAAACCCCAATGAAGCAAAAACCTACCCAATTTTTCAGTGTTTGCTTGCCACATTTTTGATCTGGCGCTGGTCATGACGTTGTTTAAGTTATGGTCTTCCCCGACATTTTTTCTACAATCAAATATTTTTACGAGTGAAAAGAGAGTGCCAAGACAGCAGCTCCGCACAAAGCAGTGTAAGAAAATGAACAGCTTGGATCTATTTTTTTTCTCTCTGGTTGTTGTTACGGATGCTCCCCACATGGGACCACATGGGTCCCAGGGAGCATCCCATAAGGATTAAAGCAAAAGAGCAACAAATATTTACCCGTCAATTAGGGTCACTCTTGCGGTTCAACAATCTGTATTTGAAAAAAAAAATGTTTCAAAGAACAGTTCAGGGCCGCATGCAAAAAATAAGAACAATCTCACGCATGGGTTCCTGAAATTACTTAATTAAAAATAAAAATATTCAGTATGTGTAGGAGCCTTTAACATAAAATCCATTCAGAAAAAAGTCAAACCTACAATTTTTATCCAATTTTGACAATTTCCTACTCTATACTCAATAAATTGTCAATGGGGATTTCAAATATGCCATCAAAACTCACTTTTTCTCACTTTTGAACTTTTTTATTCATTTTTGATAAAAAATGTTGAGTCAGAAACGCTTAAAATCAGTTTTTTCCAAAAAGTCAAAATAAGTTGTTCCAACCAATTTATTTCACTTAGCCACACTTTATGAACCTCTTCAGAATGGTTTTCATAACCATAGCCGTAAATTCTCATATTTAGAGAAAAGGCGAAATAACACCGTTTTGGTTATATCAAAAAAATGGAAAAACCAGATAAAGTAGTCTTCAATACTTTAGGATCAAAATGTGACCTCAGTAAGGTATGATTGCAGTGTCAATTTAGGGTCGCATGCAAAATTATAGAACATTTTTGCGAGCCAACTATGAGAAAGAGACTTTTTTTCGGAATTTGGCTATTAGTATTTGTAGTAATATAGTAGTAAGTGGCCACAGAAAAAAACTTGTAAAAACCAAAATTTTTAACCAATTTTGATAATTTAAAAGTCAATACCTACTAAATCGACTACGGCAAGCTCAAATAAGCCATCGAAACTCACTTTTTCTCACTTTGGAACAATTTTATTTTTTTGATAAAAAATGTTGAGTCAGAAACGTGAAAAATCATTTTTTTTTCAAAAAGTCAAAAAAAGTTGGTCCAATTGATACAATTCACTGAGCCGAACTTTATGAACCTGTTTAGAATGGTTTTCATGACCAAAGACAAAAAATTTATCCATTTTGAGAAAAGTCGAAAAAACTCCTTTTTGGTTAACGCTAAAAAGTGGAAAAAGTGGGAAAAATGGTCTTAAAAATGAAACCAAGGAAAAGTGGCATTAACAAACTGCCATTATCTCGTCAATTCTTGGCCGCATGCGAAAAATTGTGAAGATTAAACGAGTCTTTACTGAGGACGAAACATTTTTTAGGAATTTGCCTATTAGTATTTGTAGTAGTATAGTAGTAACTGACAATAGGAAAAAAATTCGTAAAAACCACAATTTTTAACCAATTTTGATAATTTAAAACTCAATACCTACTAAATCGACTATGACAAGCTCAAATAAGCCATCGAAACTCACTTTTTCTCACTTTGGAACAATTTTATTTTTTTGATAAAAAATGTTGAGTCAGAAACGTGAAAAATCATTTTTTTTCAGAAAGTCAAAAAAGTTGTTCCAATCGATACATTTCACTGAGCCACACTTTATGAACCTGTTTAGAAAGGTTTTCATGGCCAAAGACGTAAAATTTACCCATTTTGAGAAAAGTCGAAAAAACACGTTTTTGGTTAACGCGAAAAAGTGGAAAAAGTGGGAAAAATGGTCTTAAAAACAAAACCATGGAAAAGTGGCACCAACAAATTGTCCTTATCTCGTCAATTCAGGGCCGCATGCAAAAAATTGGAAAGATTGAACCTGACGTTTTTGAGAACTCGATTTATTTTCCGAAAAGGACAGGGTATATATTGAAAAAAATTTTTTGCCCGGAAGGGGCCCCTACCCCTTCCTAATCGCTTTTTGCGCCCGACGCGCGTCCATCTAGCACCCTCAAGGTCACGTGACTTACTTTTGGTTTTGGTATTTTCTGTAACCAAAACAATAAGGTCATGCGCCAATATCATGGCCTCAAGCAAAGACGTCGGACTCTACGCATTCCCATTCGCAATGCGCCCTTAGGGCGCAAATGCCAATGCTCAATTAATTTTGCCAGGTGAAATTTTTAAAGAAAAATTCTGATGAATTTTAACTTAAACTACCACCAAAAAACGCACAGATTTCAAAGTGTAAAACAATCAAGTTTTGCTAATTCCGGGTATGCAGTGAGACTGATTTCGGCAAAAATAAAATAGAAAATGAAGGAAATGGAAAGAAAAAAATTGTTCAAAATAAGAACGCATTATCAAAATCTTATTTGATCTCCGCTAATGTCATAATTCCGATCAGGCTGATTTCAGATTTTAAGCGTAGAGTTTACGGTTACGGCTGCTCCCTCTACAGGTCCCAGAGGGACCGTGTGAGCATCCTACCTCGATCCAGGATAACGGAGAGTTGCTTTTAATTTTTCACAAAATTTTTTTTCACTAATGCTTGTTTTCAATTCCTCATGAGAAGCTGTATAAATTTAAAAAAAAATTGATTTTATTAATAAATGCTTCCAAGAAAAACTGATGTTAGGCGGTTACAAATGCGGTTGGTGAAAACTAGTAAGGGATAATGATGAGAAAAATTGTAAGTTTTCAAATGAATTTAACAACAGTTTTTTTTCTTTTTTCCTTTTGTAAATCGGGAGAAATGAATCATTTTTTTTTGAGTTTTCCTCGCACCACCCACTTTTCTTAAGTAATGAAGATTCCTGTTATAGCCGTTTATAACACTTTGGCAGAAAAAACATCAATATGATGTAAAATGTTTTTAAAAAGAGAAAAATTTAAAAATTATGTTTTTTTTAAATAATCAAAATTTTGTAATTTTCAAAATTGAAAAAAAGTGAAAATTAATTGCATATTACGATTCAGCGTACCCAACTTAGTGGGTCTAGCAGTTTAAATTACCAAAAAATGTTGAAAATTGTAGATTTTATGAAGTTTTCATTTTGGCTATTTTTCCTTTTCGCCTCCACTTAAGGCACCTTTGAGCCAACTTGAGAAACTGGAACCTAAACAAGCTATACAGATAGTCTGAATGAGCCATTTTCAGCGTGATAACACCCCTGGAAGAAAAAAAACTGCAGAAAAGAAAGGGAATTTTGAACTTTAACCTTTTTTCTTCTTCAAATGGCGATACTTAGAATAATTTTTCAGCTGAAAAGTTCAAAAAAAATCAAAAAATTCAAATTTTGAAAAAATTTGTAAAAAAATCTCATCAGTCTGTTTATTGGAGTCTTCGAGGTTTTGGGAGACCTTATCTGGCGGCTAACAACAAGTGGGTCACTTATTTTAAAATTTTGAGAAAGGTCAAAAAAACCTGTTTTTACGATTTTTTAGACAGAAATCCGTAAGCAATATCTTGGCTTAAAACAAAAATGAGGGCCTAAAAATAGTACAAACAGTACTCTCACATAAAGTACATTAGGTTGGAAACAAAAAATTGACTCTGATTCAAAAATCGTTTTTTAACTTTATTTCTGAACAAAAAATTGTAAAAAAATCAAAAACTTAAAAATTTTTTGAAAAAAAAGATTGTTTCGAAAAAGTGCCAATTTTCAGCTGAAACTTTTCATTTTAGCTAAAAAAGCCAGAGCAAGGACCTTTAAGCTCAAATAAATTAATTAAGCAAATTGTTTTCAAGTTTTTTCGTTAAAGGCTTTTATTTTGAAAAAGTATTCAAAAATGGGTAAAAAAAAGTCAAAAAAATCAATTTTCTCAGATTCAAAAACCTCCACCACCATGATGATTAGTTCGCTAGATAGGACTGCTGAAACCAATTTAGACGTATTTTCATAAGCATATCAAAATTTTTACTTATTTTTGAGAATTAAGCAAAATAAAAACTTTTCCCAAATTGGGCAAAAAGCCCTAATTAGCCCAAACACCTGTTAAAAATTGTTGGGTCAAAAAATCACAAAAGGAAACCCCTATTCATTTGACATTTTAGGGCCGCATGCAAAAAATTAGACCAATCTAACCTGACAATTTCGAGAATCGACTTTTTTGCAAAATTTCTCTATAGTCCATTTGAGGGATATTACTTGTACCGGTGGGGGCCCCTACCCCACCTCAAAAAATTTTGTAATGCTGGAACGCGGCCACCTAGCACCCTCAAGGTCACGTGTGTGATTTTTGTTTTTGGTATTTTCTGAAAACAAAAGAGAGCGTGGTCATGCATCTACATCATGTGCCCAAGCAAATACGTGGACTTCTACGCATTCCCATTCGCAAGGCGCCCTTCGGGCGCAAATGCCAAGGCTCAATTAATTTTGCCAGGTGAAAATGTTTTAAAGAAAAATTCGGATGAATTTTAACTTAAACTACCACCAAAAAACGCAAAGTTTTCAAAGTGTGAAACAATCAAGTTTTTGGTAATACCGGGCATGCAGAGAGACTGATTTGGGCAAAAATAAAATGGAAAATGAAGGAAATGGAAAGAAAAAAATTGTTCAAAATAAGAACGCATTATCAAAAATTATTTGATCTCCGCTAATGTCATAATTCCGATCAGGCTGATTTCAGATTTTAAGCGTAGGGTTTACAGTTACGGCTGCTCTCTCTACAGGTCCCAGAGGGACCGAGTGAGCATCCTACCTCGATCCAGGATAACGGATAGTTGTTTTAAGTTTTTCACAATTTTTTTTACACTAATGCTTGTTTTCACTTCCTCATGAGAAGCTGTATAGTTTTTTAGAAAAAATGATTTTAATAATCAATGCTTCCAAGAACAACTGATGTTAGGCGGTTACAAATGAGGTTGGTGAAAAGTAGTAAGGGATAATGATGAGAAAAATAGCAAGTTTTCAAATGAATTTAAAAACAGTTTTTTTCTTTTTTTCTTTTGTAAATCGGGAGAAACGAATCAGTTTTTTTAAAGTTTTCCTGGCACCACCCACTGTTATTAAATAATGAAGATTCATGTTCTAGCCGTTAATAACAATTTGGCAGAAAAAACATCAATATGATGTAAAATGTTTTAAAAAAGAGAAAAATTTAAAAATTATGTTTTTTTTAGAAAAAAAAAATTGTAATTTTCAAAATTGAAAAAAAGTGAAAATTAATTGCCTATTACGATTCAGCGTGCCCAATTTAGTGGGTCTAGCATTTTAAATTACCAAAAAACGTTGAAAATTGTAGATTTTATGAAGTTTTCATTTTGGCTATTTTTCCTTGTCGCCTCCACTTAAGGCACCTTTGAGCCAACTTGAGAAACTGAAACCTAAACAAGCTACACAGATAGTCTGAATGAGCCATTTTCAGCTTGATAACACGCCAAGAAGAAAAAAAACTGTAGAAAAGAATGAAAATTTTGAACTTTAACCTTTTTTCTTCTTCAAATGGCGTTACTTAGAATAATTTTTCAGGTGAAAAGTTGAAAAAAAATCAAAAAATTCAAACTTTGAAAAAATTTTAAAAAAATCTCATCAGTCTGTTTTTTGGAGTCTTCGAGATTTTGGGAGACCTTATCTGGTGGCTAACAACAAGTGGATCACTTATTTTAAAATTTCGAGAAAGGTCAAAAAAACATGTTTTTTCGATTTTTTTGACAGAATTCCGAAAGCAATATCTTGGCTTAAAACAAAAATGAGGGCCTAAAATTAGTACAAACAGTACTCCCACATAAAGTACATTAGGTTGGAAACAAAAAATTGACTCTGACTCAAAAATCGTTTTTAAACTTTATTTCTGAACAAAAAATTGTAAAAAAATCAAAAACTTAAAAATTTTTTGAAAAAAATGATTGTTTTGAAAAAGTGCCAATTTTTGGCTGAAACTTTTCATTTTAGCTAAGAAAGCCAGAGCAATGCCCTTTAAGCTCTAATAAATTAATAAACCAAATTGTTTTCAAGTTTTTTCGTCAAAGGTTTTTATTTTGAAAAAGTATTCAAAAATGGGTAAAAAAAAGTCAAAAAAATCAATTTTCTCCGATTCAAAAACCTCCACTACCATGATGATTAGTGCGTTAGATAGGACTGCTGAGATCAATTTAGACGTTCTTTCATAAGTATATCAAAATTTTTACTTATTTTTGAGAATTAGGCAAAATAAAAACTTTTCCCAAATTGGGCAAAAAGCCCAAATTAGCCCAAACACCTGTTAAAAATTGTTGGGTCAAAAAATCACAAAAGGAAACCCCTATTCGTTTGACATTTTAGGGCCGCATGCAAAAAATTAGACCAATCTAACCTGACAATTTCGAGAATCAACTTTTTTGTCAAGATTCTCTAAAGACCAATTTAGGGAGATTACTTGTACCGGTGGGGGCCCTACCCCACCTAAAAAATTTTTGAAATGCTGGAACGCGGCCACCTAGCCGGTCAGGTCTGCGTCCCACCCGCCCTCCGTGACTAATCTTGCTTCCGAGACAAGTTTTGTCTTTCACCTTTACCCCATCTCAGGTCAGTTAATCTTAAAAAAAACCCTACTTGAAACGTTCGCGTTCACATTACCCCCTACGGGCGCAATGGCAAAGCCCATTTTTTCTTCTCACTTAACTTCTTCTCCGAACAGTTCACATAAAACATTACTATGGTTTTATCTAAAATTTGCCGTGTCCAGCTGCGACTCCGACTTTTTTCACGTCACTGGTGTTCCAACAACAGGACCACATGAGATTCCCATTCAGATACTGTCTCAATTTTGAAAATATTGATTTGATTTTTTTTGCCGTTTTTCGTAAAATAAACTAATTACTTCATTCGAATTTAAAAAAATACCGAAAAACACTTAAAGATAGCAAGACATTATTGTGACTGTCGTCTATATCTGTTCTCTTTGTTGGAGGTCAATGATGCTCCCTAAATGGGACCACAAGGGTCCCAGGGAGCATCAATAAAGGCTTTGGATAGTATGCCATTTTTGATTAAGACAAAATCTTTGGCCAATTGTGTTTTTTTTCACAGTCCCTTATCCACTGCAAATGTAAAGACTAATTTTTGTTTGAAGTTTTAAAAAATAATAATAACCTTTTCATTTGTGATGACTCGTATCACTCATAAATCAGTGGAAGACTCTGATTAACCTTCTCAAGCATGAAAATACATAAAAAAAAGATTCTGGTTATTTCAGACTGCTTTTTTTGTTAAATTTCAGATAGATTTTGAAAAATCTTTCTTCAAATTGTATGTCTGCCGAAAAAGAACAAAAATTACAAACTGAAACGATTTTGGTTAAATTAAGGCTCTTCACCCACCAAACTCGAAATTGCGAAGCTGAAACGAACAATCGACAGCCCATTTTATAAGTTTTTTTTTTTTTTTTAAAACGTGTCATATATTTTCAAAAGCAATATATTAAAGTTTCATTTTTTACCAGAAAAGTAAGTCCGAAAAAAACCAGATTTTCAAATACTGTCGAAAAATAAGGTGGCAAGTAGTTTTACCAATGGAATCATAGTATATGATTAAGTTCAAAATAGTTTTCATTACCATTGACTAGACGCTTACTCAATTTGAGAAATGTCGTTAATAACTTTTTTGGAAACATAAAAAACGGATAATGGAAAAGTTTTCTTCAAACTTATAGAAAAGAATTTTATGAGAAAAACCATTATTAATATCACGTGTAAATTACGAGAGTAGATTCAGGCCACATGCAAAATTTCAGCAGAAACACTCAAGCAATTTTGAGAACGAAACAATTGTTCCAGAAATTGACAAAGTAGTGTATACACCAATTTTACCATAAATCGTCAAAATAAAAAAATCGCAAAAACTACAAATTTTATCCAATTTTGACTTTTAAACACTCTATACCGACTAAATTGACTATGGTAAGCTCGAATCAACCATCAAAAACTATTTTTAATCGTTTTGAATTTTTTAAGTTTTTTTCCATCAAAAAGTTGAGTCAGAAATGGGAAAAAGGTTTTTTTTTCAGAAAAACAAAAAAAGTTGTTCAAAATCAACTAAAAATCTAAGCCACATTTTTTGAACCTGCTCAGAATGGTTCTGGTGACCGAAGCCGTAAAAAGTACCCAATTCGAGGAAATTCGAAAATACTCTTTTTTCAGCACTTTGAAAAAGTGGAAAAATGGAAAAAAAGGTCTTCAAACAAATAGGATGAAAAAGTGATCTGTAAAAGCATCGATGCCGTGTCAAATGAGGATTGCATGCCAATTTTTGAAACAATCCAACGGGTTTTTTTTAAGAACGAAACCATTTTTTGACAATTTTAGTAGTAGTATTTACACTAATTAGTACCATATATGGTCAAAATTCAAAAACACAAAAAACTACAATTTTCATCCAATTTTGACCTTCAAATACTCTATACCCACTAAATTGACTATCGGGAGCTCGAATCAACCATCAAAAACCACTTTTAATCACTTTCAAAATTTTTTATTTTTTAAATCAAAATGTTGAGTCAGAAATAGGAAAAAACAATTTTTTTCAAAAAGTCAAAAAAAGTTGTCCCAATTGAATAAACTCACTAAGCCACACTCTATGAACCTGTTCAGAATGGTTTTCATGACCAAAGCCGTAAAAAGTACCCAATTTGAGAAACTTCGAAAAATCACCTTTTAGTTAACTCAAAAAAGTGGAAAAATCGGGTAAAATGGGCTTCAAACCGATAGGATCGAAAAGTGACCTTTATAAGATATGATTGCCGTGTCAAATTAGGGCCGCATGCAAAAAATTAGAAAAATTCAACGAAACGTTTTTGAGAACTCGACAAATTTGGTCGTTTTGTTAAAGGTTAAATTTTAGAAATTTTTTGTCCGGAAGGGGCCCCTTCCCCTTCCTAAATGCTTTTTATGCTACACGCGACCATCTAGATAGGTCAGTGACCTGCGGTGCATGGGTGTTAAGGGCTTGATTCGTCAGCAATGGCCTGGGGGCCATTAGCTTCAAGGCATGTGGCACTCGCAGAAAAAGAGCACCCGAAGGGTGCTCTTTTTCTGCTCGAATGTCTTGTGAAACGGTATCTGATGAACTTTGTAGGGTGTCACAAAAGCAACGTGACAAAACTTTCTGTATCTGATAAGCAATGGTCAAAAAACATTTTTGTAACTTTCAATGACTGAAGCTACACCTGATCAGTCTCTAGAGAACTCTAAAACAAAGTAACTTATTTTTTTCAGTGACTCATGAAGAGGACTGTTTCAACGAAAACAAGTTTTCGGAAACAGTCCTTATATTTTTCTTGGAGCTCATTTTCAAGTACGTGGACTTTCAATTGTGACTAATAGCTGAATTGGACTTGAAATTTGTCCCAAAAAAGTTAAGTTTGTCTCAAATTGATTAGAAGCAATAGAAAAAAAAAACATTTTTTTTATTTGATAAAAATACTTGAGTCAGAAACGTGAAAAATCCCTTTTTTTTCAAAAAGTCATAAGAAGTAGTTTAATTTGCATTAAATCACTAAACTACAATATATGAACCTGTTCAGATTGGTTTTCATGAACAAAGCCGTAAAATTTCCATATTTAGAGAAAAGGCAAAAAAACACATTTTTGGTTAACTGAAAAAGGTAGATAAATCGGGTAAAGTCGTCTTCAAACCTATAGGACCGAAAAGTGATCTAAGTGAGGTAAATATGTAGTGTCCCTTGTAAGGTCACATGCAAAAAAGTGAAACAATTGTGGTGGCCACTTCAGAAAACAAGACTTTTTTCGGACTTTGGCCATTTTTATTTGTAGTAAAGTAGTAGTAAGTTACCAGAGAAAAAAAAGTTGTAAAAACCAAAATTTTTATCCAATTTTGACAATTAAATACTCTATACCTACTAAAATGACTATGGCAAGCTCAAATATGCCATCAAAACTCATTTTTTCTCACTTTTTAAAATTTTTGTTTTTTTGATATAAAATGTTGAGTCAGAAACGTGAAAAATCATTTTTTTTGAAAAAGTCAAAAAAAGTTGTTCCAATCAATTTGTTTCACTAAAACACACTTTCCTAACCTGTTCAGAATGGTTTTCATGTTTAAAGCTGAAACTTTACACATTTTGAGAAAAGTGGAAAAAATAACTTTTTAGTTACAAAAAAACAATCAATTTTGTTGCAGTTTTTGAAAAAAATCAAATTTTTAAGAAAAACAAATTTTCCCAAACCTACATAATTGGGCTCTTAAATCAGTCTACTTTCATCCATTCTTCATCAAAATACCCCAATTTGTTAACCAAAAGAGAGTTACTGAGCCATTTTTACCAAAAAACGTGGTTTTTCCCTGTTTTTCCCCATTTTTCCCACTATAAGTCAACGCATAACAAAATTTTGGGAAAACGGAGCAAAAGTGTATCCTTAGAATTGCATTTTAGGCCCGCATGCCAATTTTTATCGAATTCTATCCCGACAATTTTGAGATCAGCACTTTTTCCGAGCAAATAGTCATACCGTTATAATTCTTTGGCCGTTCGGGGCCCCTACCCCAAACTCACTAAACAAAGACGCCGAAGGCGGACGGCCACCTAGATAGGTCAGTGACCTGCGGTGCATGGGTGTTATGGGCTTGATTCGTCAGCATTGGCCTGGGGGCCATTAGCTTCAAGACATGTGGCACTCGCAGAAAAAGAGCACCCGAAGGGTGCTCTTTTTCTGCTCGAATGTCTTGTGAAACGGTATCTGATGAACTTTGTAGGGTGTCACAAAAGCAACATGACAAAACGTTCTGTATCTGATCAGTAATGGTCAAAAAAGATTTATGACACTTTCAATGACTGAAGCTACACCTGATCAGTCTCTAGAGAACTCTAAAACAAAGTAACTTATATTTTTCAGTGACTCATGAAGAGGACTGTTTCAACGAAAACAAGTTTTCGGAAACAGTCCTAATATTTTTCTTGGAGCTCATTTTCAAGTAGGTGGACTTTCAATAGTGACTAATAGTTGAATTAGACTTGGAATTTGTCCCAAAAAGTTAAGTTTGTCTCAAATTGATTAGAAGCAATAGACAACAAAAAAAAAATTTTTTTTTTATTTGATAAAAATACTTGAGTCAGAAAAGTGAAAAATCCATTTTTTTCAAAAAGTCATAAGAAGTAGTTCAATTTGCATTAAATCACTAACCTACATTATATAAACCTGTTCAGATTGGTTTTCATGAACAAAGCCGTAAAATTTCCATATTTAGAGAAAAGGCAAAAAAACACCTTTTTGATTAACTGAAAAAGGTAGATAAATCGGGTAAAGTCGTCTTCAAACCTATAGGATCGAGCAGTGATCTAAATAGGGTGTATATTTAGTGTCCCTTGTAAGGTCACATGCAAAAAAGTGAAACAATTGGGGTGGCCACTTCAGAAAACAAGACTTTTTTTCGGACTTTGGCCATTTTTAATTGTAGTAAAGTAGTAGTAAGTTACCAGAGAAAAAAAAGTTGTAAAAACCAAAATTTTTATCCAATTTTGACAATTAAATACTCTATACCTACTATAATGACTATGGCAAGCTCAAATATGCCATCAAAACTCATTTTTTCTCACTTTTTAAAATTTTTGTTTTTTTGAAATAAAATGTTGAGTCAGAAACGTGAAAAATCAATTTTTTTCAAAAAGTCAGTAGAAGTTGTTCCAATCAATTTGTTTCACTAAAACACACTTTCTCAGCCTGTTCAGAATGGTTTTCATGTTTAAAGCTGAAACTTTACACATTTTGAGAAAAGTGGAAAAAATAACTTTTTAGTTACAAAAAAACCATCATTTTTGTTGCATTTTTTGAGAAAACTCAAATTTTTAAGAAAAACAAATTTTCCCAAACCTACATAATTGGGCTCCCAAAACAGTTTACTTTCATCCATTCTTCATCAATTTACCCCAATTTGTTAACCAAAATAGAGTTACTGAGCCATTTTTACCAAAAAACGTGGTTTTTCCCTGTTTTTCCCCATTTTTCCCACTATAAGTCAACGCATAACAAAATTTTGGGAAAACGGAGCAAAAGTGTATCCTTAGAATTGCATTTTAGGCCCGCATGCCAATTTTTATCGAATTCTATCCCGACAATTTTGAGATCAGCACTTTTTCCGAGCAAATAGTCATACCGTTATAATTCTTTGGCCGTTCGGGGCCCCTACCCCAAACTCACTAAACAAAGACGCCGAAGGCGGACGGCCACCTAGATAGGTCAGTGACCTGCGGTGCATGGGTGTTATGGGCTTGATTTGTCAGCATTGGCCTGGGGGCCATTAGCTTCAAGACATGTGGCACTCGCAGAAAAAGAGCACCCGAAGGGTGCTCTTTTTCTGCTCGAATGTCTTGTGAAACGGTATCTGATGAACTTTGTAGGGTGTCACAAAATCAACATGACAAAACGTTCTGTATCTGATCAGTAATGGTCAAAAAAGATTTATGGCACTTTCAATGACTGAAGCTACACCTGATCAGTCTCTAGAGAACTCTAAAACAAAGTAACTTACATTTTTCAGTGACTCATGAAGAGGACTGTTTCAACGAAAACAAGTTTTCGGAAACAGTCCTAATATTTTTCTTGGAGCTTATTTTCAAGTACGTGGGCTTTCAATTGTGACTAATAGCTGAATTAGACTTGGAATTTGTCCCAAAAAGGTTAAGTTTGTCTCAAATTGATTAGAAGCAAAAGAAAAAAAAAACATTTTTTTTTATTTGGAAAAAAAAGTTGAGTCAGAAACGTGAAAAACCCCTTTTTGTCAAAAAGTCATCAAAAGTAGATCCATTTGGGTTAAATTACTAGGCTACAAAATTTGAACCTGTTCAGAATGGTTTTCATGACCAAAGCCGTAAAATTTCCATATTTAGAGAAAAGGCAAAAAAACACCTTTTTGGTTAACTGAAAAAGTTAGATAAATCGGTTAAAGTCGTCTTCAAACCTATAGGACCGAAAACTGATCTAATTGAAGTATATATGTAGTGTCCCTTGTAAGGTCACATGCAAAAAATTGAAACACTTGTGGTGGCCACTTCAGAAAACAAGACTTTTTTTTCGGAATTTGGCCATTTTTATTTGTAGTAAAGTAGTAGTAAGTTACCAGAGAAAAAAAGTTGTAAAAACCAAAATTTTTATCCAATTTTGACAATTAAATACTCTATACCTACTAAAATGACTATGGCAAGCTCAAATATGCCATCAAAACTCATTTTTTCTCATTTTTTAAAATTTTTGTTTTTTTGATCTAAAATGTTGAGTCAGAAACGTGAAAAATCAGTTTTTTTCAAAAAGTCAAAAAAAGTTGTGCCAATCAAATTGTTTCAATAAAGCACACTTTATGAACCTGTTCAGAATGGTTTTCATGTTTAAAGCCAAACTTTTACCTAAATTGAGAAAAGTGGAAAAAACACTTTTTTAGTAACAAAAAAACCATCAATTTTGTTGCAGTTTTTGAAAAAACTCGAATTTTTGAGAAAAAACAATATTCCCAAACCTACACAATTGGGCTCACAAAACAGTCTTCTTCCCTCCATTTTTCATCAAAGTACCCCAATTTGTTAACCAAAATAGAGTTACTGAGCCATTTTTACCAAAAAACGTGGTTTTTCCCTGTTTTTCCCCATTTTTCCCACTATAAGTCAACGCATAACAAAATTTTGGGAAAACGGAGCAAAAGTGTATCCTTAGAATTGCATTTTAGGCCCGCATGCCAATTTTTATCGAATTCTATCCCGACAATTTTGAGATCAGCACTTTTTCCGAGCAAATAGTCATACCGTTATAATTCTTTGGCCGTTCGGGGCCCCTACCCCAAACTCACTAAACAAAGACGCCGAAGGCGGACGGCCACCTAGCACCCTCAAGGTCACGTGACTTTTTTTTGTTTTTTGTATTTTCTGAAACCAAAAGAGAGCGTGGTCATGCATCGAAATCATGTGCTCAAGCAAATACGTGGACTTGTACGCATTCCCATTCGCAATGCGCCCTTCGGGCGAAAATGCCAATGCATAATTAATTTTGCCAGGTGAAAATTTTTTAAAGAAAAATTCTGATGAATTTTAACTTAAACTACCACCAAAAAACGCAAAGTTTTCAAAGTGTGAAATAATCAAGTTTTTGCTAATACTGGGCATGCAGAGAGACTGATTTCGGCAAAAATAAAATGGAAAATGAAGGAAATGGAAAGAAAAAAATTGTTCAAAATAAGAACGCATTATCAAAAACTTATTTGATCTCCGCTAATGTCATAATTCCGATCAGGCTGATTTCAGATTTTAAACGTAGGGTTTACAGTTACGGCTGCTCTCTCTACAGGTCCCAGAGGGACCGAGTGAGCATCCTACCTCAATCCAGGATAACGGATAGTTGTTTTTAGTTTTTCACAATTTTTTTTTCACTAATGCTTGTTTTCACTTCCTCATTAGAAGCTGTATAAATTTTTAGAAAAACTGATTTTAATAATCAATGCTTCCAAGAACAACTGATGTTAGGCGGTTACAAATGCGGTTGGTGAAAAGTAGTAAGGGATAATGATGAGAAAAATTGCAAGATTTCAAATGAATTTAAAAACAGTTTTTTTCTTTTTTTCTTTTGTAAATCGGGAGAAATGAATCAGTTTTTTTTTTTAGTTTTCCTCGCACCACCCACTGTGATTAAATAATGAAGATTCATGTTCTAGCCGTTGATAACAATTTGGCAGAAAAAACATCAATATGATGTAAAATGTTTTAAAAAAGAGAAACATTTAAAAATTATGTTTTTTTTTTAAATCAAAAAATTTGTAATTTTCAAAATTGAAAAAAAGTGAAAATTAATTGCATATTACGATTCAGCGTACCCAACTTAGTGGGTCTAGCATTTTAAATTACCAAAAAATGTTGAAAATTGTAGATTTTATGAAGTTTTCATTTTGGCTATTTTTCCTTTTCGCCTCCACTTAAGGCACCTTTGAGCCAACTTGAGAAACTGGAACCTAAACAAGCTATACACATAGTCTGAATGAGCCATTTTCAGCGTGATAACACCCCTGGAAGAAAAAAAACTGCAGAAAAGAAAGGGAATTTGGAACTTTAACCTTTTTTCTCCTTCAAATAGCGATACTTAGAATAATTTTTCAGCTGAAAAGTTCAAAAAAAATCAAAAAATTCAAATTTTGAAAAATTAGTAAAAAAATCTCATCAGTCTGTTTATTGGAGTCTTCGAGGTTTTGGGAGACCTTATCTGGCGGCTAACAACAAGTGGGTCACTTATTTTAAAATTTTGAGAAAGGTCAAAAAAACCTGTTTTTACGATTTTTTAGACAGAAATCCGAAAGCAATATCTTGGCTTAAAACAAAAACGAGGGCCTAAAAATAGTACAAACAGTACTCCCACATAAAGTACATTAGGTTGGAAACAAAAAATTGACTCTGATTCAAAAATCGTTTTTTAACTTTAATTCTGAACAAAAAATTGTAAAAAAATCAAAAACTTAAAAATTTTTTGAAAAAAATGATTGTTTCGAAAAAGTGCCAATTTTCAGCTGAAACTTTTCATTTTAGCTAAAAACGCCAGAGCAAGGCCCTTTAAGCTCAAATAAATTAATTAAGCAATTTATTTTCAAGTTTTTTCGTTAAAGGCTTTTATTTTGAAAAAGTATTCAAAAATGGGTAAAAAAAAGTTAAAAAAATCAATTTTCTCACATTCAAAAACCTCCACCACCATGATGATTAGTTCGCTAGATAGGACTGCTAAAACCAATTTAGACGTATTTTCATAAGCATATCAAAATTTTCACTTATTTTTGAGAATTAAGCAAAATAAAAACTTTTCCCAAATTGGGCAAAAAGCCCAAATTAGCCCAAACACCTGTTAAAAATTGTTGGGTCAAAAAATCACAAAAGGAAACCCCTATTCATTTGACATTTTAGGGCCGCATGCAAAAAATTAGACCATTCTAACCTGACAATTTCGAGAATCGACTTTTTTGCAAAATTTCTCTATAGTCCATTTGAGGGATATTACTTGTACCGGTGGGGGCCCCTACCCCACCTCAAAAAATTTTGTAATGCTGGAACGCGGCCACCTAGCACCCTCAAGGTCACGTGACTTATTTTTGTTTTTCGTATTTTCTGAAACCAAAACAATAAGGTCATGCGCCAATATCATGGCCTCAAGCAAAGACGTCGGACTCTACGCATTCACATTAGCCTTGCGCAATTCGGGCGCAAATGCCAATGCTCAATTAATTTTGCCAGGTGAAAAAATAAATTAATTAAAAAGTTCCGATAAATTTTACTTAAACTACCACCAAAAACGCAAAGCTTTCAAAGTGTAAGACAATCAAGCTTTTGCCATTACCGGACATGCAGTGAGACTGATGTTGGCAAAAGTAAAATAGAAAATGTAGAAAATGGAAAGAAAAAAATTGTTCAAAATAAGAACGCAACATCAAAAACTTATTTGATCTCCGCTCAAATCATAATTCAGATCAGGCTGATTTCAGATTTTAAGCGTAGAATTTACGGTTACGGCTGCTCCCTCTACAGGTCCCAGAGGGACCGAGTGAGCATCCTACCTCGATCCAGGTTAACGGATAGTTGTTCTTAATTTTTCACAAAATTTTTTTTCACTAATGCTTGTTTTCAATTCCTCATGAGAAGCTGTATTAATTTTAAAACAATTGATTTTATTAATCAATGCTTCCAAGAACAACTGATGTTAGGCGGTTACAAATGCGGTTGTTGAAAACTAGTAAGGGATAAGGATGAGAAAAATTGTAAGTTTTCAAATGAATTTAAAAACAGTTTTTTTTCTTTTTTTCTTTTGTAAATCGGGAGAAATGAATCATTTTTTTAAAAGTTTTCCTCGCACCAACCACTGTTATTAAGTAATGAAGATTCCTGTTCTAGCCGTTTATAACACTTTGGCAGAAAAAACATCAATATGATGTAAAATGTTTTAAAAAAGAGAAAAATTTAAAAATTATGTTTTTTTTTAAAAATCAAAAATTTGTAATTTTCAAAATTTAAAAAAAAGTGAAAATTAATTGCATATTACGATTCAGCGTACCCATTTTAGTGGGTATAGCATTTTGAATCACCAAAAAATGTTAAAAAATGTAGATTTTATGAAGTTTTCATTTTGGCTATTTTTCCTTGTCGCCTCCACTTAAGGCACCTTTGAGCCAACTTGAGAAACTGGAACCTAAACAAGCTATACAGATAGTCTGAATGAGCCATTTTCAGCGTGATAACACGCTTGGAAGAAAAAAAAATGCAGAAAAGAAAGGAACTTTTGAACTTTAACCTTTTTTCTTCTTCAAATGGCGATACTTAGAATAATTTTTCAGCTGAAAAGTTAAAAAAAAATCAAAAAATGCAAATTTTGAAAAAATTTTAAAAAAATCTCATCAGTCTGTTTATTGGAGTCTTCGAGGTTTTGGGAGACCTTATCTGGCGGCTAACAACAAGTGGATCACTTATTTTAAATTTTTGAGAAAGGTCAAAAAAACCTGTTTTTACGATTTTTTAGACAGAATTCCGAAAGCAATATCTTGGCTAAAAACAAAAATGAGGGCCTAAAAATAGTACAAACAGTACTCCCACATAAAGTACATTAGGTTGGAAAGAAGAAATTGACTCTGATTCAAAAATCGTTTTTTAACTTTATTTCTGAACAAAAAAATGTAAAAAAATCAAAAACTGAAAAATTTTTTCAAAAAAATGATTGTTTTGAAAAAGTGCCAATTTTCAGCTGAAACTTTTCATTTTAGCTAAAAAAGCCAGAGCAAGGCCCTTTAAGCTCAAATAAATTAATTAAGCAAATTATTTTCAAGTTTTTTCGTTAAAGGCTTTTATTTTGAAAAAAGTATTCAAAAATGGGTAAAAAAAAGTCAAAAAAATCAATTTTCTCAGATTCAAAAATCTCCACCACCATGATGATTAGTTCGCTAGATAGGACTGCTGAAACCAATTTAGACGTATTTTCATAAGTATATCAAAATTTTTATTTATTTTTGAGAATTAAGCAAAATAAAAACTTTTCCCAAATTGGGCAAAAAGCCCAAATTAGCCCAAACACCTGTTAAAAATTGTTGGGTCGAAAAATCACAAAAGGAAACCCCTATTCGTTTGACATTTTAGGGCCGCATGCAAAAAATTAGACCAATCTAACCTGACAATTTCGAGAATCAACTTTTTTGTCAAAATTCTCTAAAGACCAATTTAGGGAGATTACTTGTACCGGTGGGGGCCCTACCCCACCTAAAAAATTTTTGAAATACTGGAACGCGGCCACCTAGCACAATCAGGTACTAGTGGCTTGATTTGAGTTTTTAGTATTTTCTGGAACCAAAACAGACTGTCGCCAAGCATCGACATCATGTGTTCAAGCAAATACGTGGAGTTCTACGCATTCCCATTCGCAATGCGCCCATCGGGCGCAAATGCCAATGCTCAATTATTTTTGCCAGGTGAAAAAAAAATTTTTAAAGAAAAATTCTGATAAATTTTAATTTAAACTATCACCAAAAAACGCAAAGATTTCAAAGTGTGAAACAATCAAGTTTTTGCTATTACCGGGCATGCAGTGAGACTGATTTCGGCAAAAGTAAAAGAGAAAATGAAGGAAATGGAAAGAAAAAAACTCTTCAAAATAAGAACGCAACATCAAAAATACTTATTTGATCTCTGCAAATGTCATAATTCCGATCAGGCTGATTTCAGATTTTAAGCATAGAATTTACGGTTACGGCTGCTCCCTCTATAGGTCCCAGAGGGACCGAGTGAGCATCCTACCTCGATCCAGGATAACGGATAGTTGTTTTTCATTTTTCATAAAAAATTTTTTTTCATTAATGCTTGTTTTCATTTTCACATGAGAAGCTGTAGACATTTCAAAACATTTTGATTTCATGAAACAATGGTTCTAAGAACAACTGACGTTAGGGTTGGTGAAATACGGTTGGTGAAAACTGGTAAAGGATAATGTTGAGAAAAATTGTAAGCTTTAGGAAAATTTAAAAAACAGTTTTCTCTTCTTTTTTTTTGTAAATCGGGAGAAATCATTCAAATTTTTAAATTTTACCTTAAACCAACTATTTTTCTTAAGTAATGAAGATTCCTGTTCTAGCCTTTTATAAAACTTTGGCAGAAAAAACATCAAAATTTTTGAAAATGTTTTAAAATAAAGAAAAACTATAAATTATGTTATTTTTGCAAAAAAAATCAAAAAATAGTAAATTTAAAAATTAAAAAAAAGTGAAAAACAATTGCGTATTGCGATTCAGCGTACCCAAAATAGTGGGTCTAGCATTTTCAATTACCAAAAAATGTTGAAAATTGTAGATTTTATGAAGTTTTCATTTTGGCTATTTTTCCTTGTCGCCTCCACTTAAGGCACCTTTGAGCCAACTTGAGAAACTGGAATCTAAACAAGCTATACAGATAGTCTGAATGAGCCATTTTTAGCGTGATAACACGCCTGGAAGAAAAAAACTGCAGAAAAGAAAGGAAATTTTGAACTTTAACCTTTTTTCTTCTTCAAATGGCGATACTTAGAATAATTTTTCAGCTGAAAAGTTCAAAAAAAATCAAAAAATTCAAATTTTGAAGAAATTTAAAAAAATTCTCATCAGTCTGTTTATTGGAGTCTTCGAGGTTTTAGAAGATCTTATCTGGCGGCTAACAACAAAAGGATCACTTATTATAAAAATTTGAGAAAGGTCAAAAAAACATGTTTTTTCGATTTTTTTGACAGAATTCCGAAAGCAATATCTTGGCTAAAAACAAGAATGAGGGCCTAAAATTAGTACAAACAGTACTCCCACATAAGGTACATTAGGTTGGAAACAAAAAATTTACTCTGACTCAAAAATCGTTTTTTAACTTTATTTCTGAACAAGAAATTGAAAAGAAATCAAAAACTTAAAAATTTTTTGAAAAAAATGATTGTTTTGAAAAAGTGCCAAATTTTAGCTGAAACTTTTCATTTTAGCTAAGAAAGCCAGAACAATGCCCTTTAAGCTCAAATAAATTAATATAGCAATTTTTATTCAAGTTTTTTCGTTAGAGGCTTTTATTTTGAAAAAGTATTCAAAAATAGGTAAAAAAAAGTCAAAAAAATCAATTTTCTCCGATTCAAAAACCTCCACTACCATGATGATTTGTTCGTTAGATAGGACTGCTGAGATCACTTTAGACTTACTTTCATAAAAATATCAAAATTTTTACTTATTTTTGAGAATTAGGCAAAATAAAAACTTTTCCCAGATTGGGCAAAAAGCCCAAATTAGCCCAAACACCTGTTAAAAATTGTTCGGTCAAAAAATCACAAAAGGAAACCCCTATTCGTTTGACATTTTAGGGCCGCATGCAAAAATTTAGACCAATCTAACCTGACAATTTCGAGAATCGACTTTTTTGTCAAAATTCTCTAAAGACCAATTTAGGGAGATTACTTGTACCGGTGGGGGCCCTACCCCACCTAAAAAATTTTTGAAATGCTGGAACGCGGCCACCTAGCACAATCAGGTACTAGTGGCTTGTTTTGAGTTTTTAGTAATTTCTGGAACCAAAAGAGAGTGTCTTCAAGCAACGACATCATGTGGTCAAGCAAATACGTGGACTTCTACGCATTCCCATTCGCAATGCGCCCATCGGTCGCAAATGCCAATGCTCAATTAATTTTGCCAGGTGAAAAAAAAATTATTATCAAAAGTTCTGCTAAACTTTATTTTAAACTACCACCAAAAAACGCAAAGATTTCAAAGTGTAAAACAATCAAATTTTTGCCAATACCGGGCTTGCAATGAGACTGATGTTGGCAAAAGTAAAATAGAAAATGTAGAAAATGGAAAGAAAAAAATTGTTCAAAATAAGATCGCAACATCAAAAACTTATTTGATCTCCGCTCAAATCATAATTCAGATCAGGCTTATTTCAGATTTTAAGCGTAGAATTTACGGTTACGGCTGCTCCCTCAACAGGTCCCAGAGGGACCGAGTGAGCATCCTACCTCGATCCAGGTTAACGGATAACTGTTCTTAATTTTTCACAAAATTTTTTTTCACTAATGCTTGTTTTCAATTCCTCATGAGAAGCTGTATTAATTTTTAAAAAATTGATTTTATTCATCAATGCTTCCAAGAACAACTGATGTTAGGCGGTTACAAATGCGGTTGTTGAAACTAGTAAGGGATAATGATGAGAAAAATTGTAAGTTTTCAAAGGAATTTAAAAACAGTTTTTTTCTTTTTTTCTTTTGTAAATCGGGAGAAATGAATCCGTTTTTTTTTAAGTTTTCCTCGCACCACCCACTGTTCTTAAGTAATGAATATTTCTGTTCTAGCCGTTTATAACACTTTGGCAGAAAAAACATCAATTTGATGTAAAATGTTTTAAAAATGATAAAAATTTAAAATTATGTTTTTTTTTAAAAAAATCAAAAATTTGTAATTTTCAAAAATGAAAAAAAGTAAAAATTAATTGCATATTACGATTCAGCGTACCCAACTTAGTGAGTATAGCATTTTGAATTACCAAAAAATGTTGAAAATTGTAGATTTTATGAAGTTTTCATTTTGGCTATTTTTCCTTGTCGCCTCCACTTAAGGCACCTTTGAGCCAACTTGAGAAACTGGAACCTAAACAAGCTATACAGATAGTCTGAATGAGCAATTTTCAGCGTGATAACACGCCTGGAACAAAAAAAACTGCAGAAAAGAAAGGAAATTTTGAACTTTAACCTTTTTTCTTCTTCAAATGGCGACACTTAGAATAATTTTTCAGCCGAAAAGTTCGAAAAAAATCAAAAAGTTCAAATTTTGAAAAAATTTTAAAAAAATCTCATCAGTCTGTTTATTGGAGTCTTCGAGGTTTTGGGAGACCTTATCTGGCAGCTAACAACAAGTGGATCACTTATTTTAAAATTTTGAGAAAGGTCAAAAAAACATGTTTTTTCGACTTTTTTGACAGAATTTCGAAAGCAATATCTTGGCTAAAAACAAGAATGAGGGCCTAAAATTAGTACAAACAGTACTTCCACATAAGGTACATTAGGTTGGAAACAAAAAATTTACTCTGACTCAAAAATCGTTTTTTAACTTTATTTCTGAACAAGAAATTGAAAAGAAATCAAAAACTTAAAAATTTTTTGAAAAAAATGATTGTTTTGAAAAAGTGCCAATTTTTAGCTGAAACTTTTCATTTTAGCTAATAAAGCCAGAGCAATGCCCTTTAAGCTCAAATAAATTAATTATGCAAATTATTTTCAAGTTTTTTCGTTAAAGCCTTTTATTTTGAAAAAGTATTCAAAAATGGGTAAAAAAAAGTCAAAAAAATCAATTTTCTCCGATTCAAAAACCTCCACTACCATGATGATTAGTGCGTTAGATAGGACTGCTCAGATCAATTTAGACGTTCTTTCATAAGTATATCGAAATTTTTACTTATTTTTGAGAATTAAGCAGAATAAAAACTTTTCCCAAATTGGGCAAAAAGCCCAAATTAGCCCAAACACCTGTTAAAAATTGTTGGGTCAAAAAATCACAAAAGGAAACCCCTATTCGTTTGACATTTTAGGGCCGCATGCAAAAAATTAGACCAATCTAACCTGACAATTTCGAGAATCAACTTTTTTGTCAAAATTCTCTAAAGACCAATTTAGGGAGATTACTTGTACCGGTGGGGGCCCTACCCCACCTAAAAAATTTTTGAAATGCTGGAACGCGGCCACCTAGCACAATCAGGTACTAGTGGTTGATGTTTGTTTTTCGTATTTTGTCAAACCAAAAGAGAGCGTGGTCATGCATCGACATAATGTGCTCAAGCAAATACGTGGACTTCTACGCATTCCCATTCGCAATGTGCCCTTCGGGCGCAAATGCCAATGCTCAATTAATTTTGTCAGGTGAAAATTTTGTAAAGAAAAATTCTGATGAATTTTAACTTAAACTACCACCAAGAAACGCAAAGAGTTCAAAGTGTGAAACAATCAAGTTTTTGCTACTACTGGGCATGCAGTGAGACTAATTTCGGCAAAAATAAAATGGAAAATGAAGGAAATGGAAAGAAAAAAATTGTTCAAAATTAGAACGCAATTTCAAAAACTTATTTGATCTCCGCCAATGTCATAATTCCGATCAGGCTAATTTCAGATTTTGAGCGTAGAGTTTAAGGTTACGGCTGCTCCCTCTACAGGTCCCAGAGGGACCGAGTGAGCATCCTACGTCGATCCAGGATAACGGATAGTTGCTTTTAATTTTTCACAAAATCTTTTTTCACTAATGCTTGTTTTCAATTCCTCATGAGAAGCTGTATAAATTTTTAAAAAAATTGATTTTATTAATCAATGCTTGCAAGAACAACTGATGTTAGGCAGTTATAAATGCGGTTGGTGAAAACTAGTAAGGGATAATGATGAGAAAAAATGTAAGTTTTCAACTGAATTTAAAAACATTTTTTTTCTTTTTTTTGTAAATCGGGAGAAATAAATCAGTTTTTTTTTTAAGTTTTCCTCGCACCATCCACTGTTCTTAAGTAATGAAGATTCCTGTTCTAGCCGTTTATAATACTTTGGCAGGAAAAACATCAATATGATGTAAAATGTTTTAAAAAAGAGAAAAATTTAAAAATTATGTTTCTTTTTTAAAAATCAAAAAATTTGTAATTTTCAAAATTGAAAAAAAGTGAAAATTAATTGCATATTACGATTCAGCGTACCCAACTTAGTGGGTCTAGCATTTCAAATTACCAAAAAATGTTGAAAATTGTAGATTTTATGAAGTTTTCATTTTGGCTATTTTTCCTTGTTGCCTCCACTTAAGGCACCTTTGAGCCAACTTGAGAAACTGGAACCTAAACAAGCTATACAGATAGTCTGAATAAGCCATTTTCAGCTTGATAACACGCCTGGAAGAAAAAAAAACTCCAGAAAAGAAAGAAAATTTTGAACTTTAACCTTTTTTCTTCTTCAAATGGCGATATTTAGAAAAATTTTTCAGCTGAAAAGTTCAAAAAAAATCAAAAAATTCAAATTTTGAAAAAATTTTAAAAAAATCTCAACATTCTGTTTATTGGAGTCTTCGAGGTTTTGGGAGACCTTATCTGACGGCTAACAACAAGTGGATCACTTATTTTAAAATTTTGAGAAAGGTCAAAAAAACATGTTTTTTCTATTTTTTTGACAGAATTCCGGAAGCAATATCTTGGCTAAAAACAAAAATGAGGGCCTAAAAACAGTACAAACAGTACTCCCACATCAGGTACATTAGGTTGGAAACAAAAAAATTATTCTGACTTAAAAATCGTTTTTTAACTTTATTTCTGAACAAGAAATTGAAAAGAAATCTAAAACTTAAAAATTTTTTGAAAAAAATGATTGTTTTGAAAAAGTGCCAATTTTTAGCTGAAACTTTTTATTTAAGCTAATAAAGCCAGAGCAATGCCCTTTAAGCTCAAATAAATTAATTAAGCAAATTATTTTCAAGTTTTTTCGTTAAAGGCTTTTATTTTGAAAAAGTATTCAAAAATGGGTAAAAAAAGTCAAAAAAATCAATTTTCTCCGATTCAAAAACCTCCACTACCATGATGATTTGTTCGTTAGATAGGACTGCTGAGATCACGTTAGACTTACTTTCATAAAAATATCAAAATTTTTACTTATTTTTGAGAATTAGGCAAAATAAAAACTTTTCCCAAATTGGGCAAAAAGCCCAAATTAGCCCAAACACCTGTTAAAAATTGTTCGGTCAAAAAATCACAAAAGGAAACCCCTATTCGTTTGACATTTTAGGGCCGCATGCAAAAAATTAGACCAATCTAACCTGACAATTTCGAGAATCGACTTTTTTGTCAAAATTCTCTAAAGACCAATTTAGGGAGATTACTTGTACCGGTGGGGGCCCTACCCCACCTAAAAAATTTTTGAAATGCTGGAACGCGGCCACCTAGCACAATCAGGTACTAGTGGCTTGATTTTGGTTTTTAATATTGTCTGGAACCAAAAGAGAGTGTCGTCAAGCATCGACGTCATGTGGTCAAGCAAATACGTGGACTTCTACGCATTCCCATTAGCAATGCGCCCTTCGGGCGCAAATGCCAATGCTCAATTAATTTTGCCTGGTGAAAAAATAAATTAATTAAAAAGTTCTCCTAAACTTTATTTTCAACTACCACCAAAAAACGCAAAGATTTCAAGGTGTAAAACTATCAAATTTTGGCCAATACCGGGCTTGCAATGAGACTGATGTTGGCAAAAGTAAAATAGAAAATGAAGAAAATGGAAAGAAAAAAATTGTTGAAAATAAGAACGCAACATCAAAAACTTATTTGATCTCCGCTCAAATCATAATTCAGATCAGGCTGATTTCAGATTTTAAGCGTAGAATTTACGGTTACGGCTGCTCCCTCTACAGGTCCCAGAGGGACCGAGTGAGCATCCTACCTCGATCCAGGTTAACGGATAGTTGTTCTTAATTTTTCACAAAATTTTTTTACACTAATGCTTGTTTTCAATTCCTCATGAGAAGCTGTATTAATTTTAAAAAAATTGATTTTATTAATCAATGCTTCCAAGAACAACTGATGTTAGGCGGTTATATTTGCGGTTGTTGAAAACTAGTATGGGATAATGATGAGAAAAATTGTAAGTTTTCAAATGAATTGAAAAACGTTTTTTTTCCTTTTTTTCTTTTGTAAATCGGTAGAAATGAATCATTTTTTTTTAATTTTCCTCGCACCACCTACTGTTCTTAAGTAATGAAGATTCCTTCTCTAGCCGTTTATAACACTTTGGCAGAAAAAACATCAATATGATGTAAAATGTTTTAAAAAAGAGAAAAAATTAAAAATTATGTTTTTTTTTAAAAATCAAAAAATTTGTAATTTTCAAAATTGAAAAAAAGTGAATATTAATTGCATATTACGATTCAGCGTACCCAACTTAGTGGGTCTAGCATTTTAAATTACCAAAAAATGTTGAAAATTGTAGATTTTATGAAGTTTTCATTTTGGCTATTTTTCCTTTTCGCCTCCACTTAAGGCACCTTTGAGCCAACTTGAGAAACTGGAACCTAAACAAGCTATACAGATAGTCTGAATGAGCCATTTTCAGCGTGATAACACCCCTGGAAGAAAAAAAACTGCAGAAAAGAAAGGGAATTTTGAACTTTAACCTTTTTTCTTCTTCAAATGGCGATACTTAGAATAATTTTTCAGCTGAAAAGTTCAAAAAAAATCAAAAAATTAAAATTTTGAAAAAATTTGTAAAAAAATCTCATCAGTCTGTTTATTGGAGTCTTCGAGGTTTTGGGAGACCTTATCTGGCGGCTAACAACAAGTGGGTCACTTATTTTAAAAATTAGAGAAAGGTCAAAAAAACATGTTTTTTCGGTTTTTTTGACAGAATTCCTAAAGCGATATCTTGGCTAAAAACAAAAATGAGGGCCTAAAATTAGTACAAACAGTACTCTCACATAAGGTACATTAGGTTGGAAACAAAAAATTGACTCTGACTCAAAAATCATTTTTTAACTTTATTTCTGAACAAAAAATTGTAAAAAAATCAAAAAGTTAAAATTTTTTTGAAAAAAATGATTGTTTTGAAAAAGTGCCAATTTTTAGCTGAAACTTTTCTTTTTAGCTAATAAAGCCAAAGCAATGCCCTTTAAGCTCAAATAAATTAATTAAGCAGATTATATTCAAGTTTTTTCGTTAAAGGCTTTTATTTTGAAAAGTTAGTCAAAAATGGGTTAAAAAAAGTCAAAAAAATCAAATTTCTCAGATTCAAAAACCTCCACTACCATGATGATTAGTTCGTTAGATAGGACTGCTGAGATCAATTTAGACGTATTTTCATAAGCATATCAAAATTTTTACTTATTTTTGAGAATTAAGCAAAATAAAAACTTTTCCCAAATTGGGCAAAAAGCCCAAATTAGCCCAAACACCTGTTAAAAATTGTTGGGTCAAAAAATCACAAAAGAAAACTCCTATTCATTTGACATTTTAGGGCCGCATGCAAAAAATTAGACCATTCTAACCTGACAATTTCGAGAATCGACTTTTTTGCAAAATTTCTCTATAGTCCATTTGAGGGATATTACTTGTACCGGTGGGGGCCCCTACCCCACCTCAAAAAATTTTGTAATGCTGGAACGCGGCCACCTAGCACCCTCAAGGTCACGTGACTTAGTTTTGTTTTTGGTATTTTCTGAAACCAAAAGAGAGCGTGGTAATGAATTCAAATCATGTGCTCAAGCAAATACGTGAACTTCTACGCATTCCCATTCGCAATGCGCCCTTCGGGCGCAAATGCCAATGCTCAATTAATTTTGCCAGGTGAAAACTTTTTAAAGAAAAATTATGATAAATTTTAACTTAAACTACCACCAAAAAACGGATAGATTTCAAAGTGTGAAATAATCAAGTTTTTGCTAATACCGGGCATGCAGTGAGACTGATTTCGGCAAAAATAAAATGGAAAATGAAGGAAATGGAAAGAAAAAAATTGTTCAAAATAAGAACGCATTATCAAAAACTTATTTGATCTCCGCTAATGTCACAATTCCGATCAGACTGATTCCAGATTTTAAGCGTAGAGTTTACGGTTACGGCTGCTCCCTCTACAGGTCCCAGAGGGACCGAGTGAGCAACCTACCTCGATCCAGGATAACGGATAGTTGTTTTTAATTTTTCACAAAATTTTTTTCACTAATGCTTGTTTTCAATTCCGCATGAGAAGCTGTATAAATTTTTTAAAAAATGATTTTATTAATCAATGCTTCCAAGAACAACTGATGTTAGGGGGTTACAAATGCGTTGGTGAAAACTGGTAAGGGATAATGATGAGAAAAATTGTAAGTTTTCAAATGAATTTAAAAACAGTTTTTTTTCTTTTTTCTTTTGTAAATTGGGAGAAATGAATCAGTTTTTTTTTTGTTTTCCTTGCACCACCCACTGTTCTTAAGTAATGAAGAATCCTGTTCTAGCCAATTATAACACTTTGGCAGAAACAACATCAATATGATGTAAAATGTTTTAAAAAAGAGAAAAAATTAAAAAATATGTTTTTTTTTAAAAAATCAAAATTTAGTTATTTTCAAAAATGTAAAAAAGTGAAAAACAATTGCATATTACGATTCACCGTACCCAAATTAGTGGGTCTAGTATTTTAAATTATCAAAAAATGTTGAAAATTGTGGATTTTATGAAGTTTTCATTTTGGCTATTTTTCCTTGTCGCCTCCACTTAAGGCACCTTTGAGCCAACTTGAGAAGCTGGAACCTAAACAAGCTATACAGATAGTCTGAATGAGCCATTTTCAGCGTGATAACACGCCTGGAAGAAAAAAAAACTCCAGAAACGAAAGAAAATTTTGAACTTTAACCATTTTTCTTCTTCAAATGGCGATACTTAGAATAATTTTTCAGCTGAAAAGTTCAAAAAAAATCAAAAAATTCAAATTTTGAAGAAATTTAAAAAAAATCTCATCAGTCTGTTCATTGGAGTCTTCGAGGTTCTGGGAGACTTTATCTGGCGACTAACAACAAGTGGATCACTTATTTTAAAATTTTGAGAAAGGTCAAAAAAACCTGTTTTTACGATTTTTTAGACAGAAATCCGAAAGCAATATCTTGGCTAAAAACAAGAATGAGGGCCTAAAATTAGTACAAACAGTACTCCCACATAAAGTACATTAGGTTGGAAACAAAAAATTGACTCCGACTCAAAAATCGTTTTTTAACTTTATTTCTGAACAAAAAATTGTAAAAAAATCAAAAATTTAAAATTTTTTGAAAAAAATGATTGTTTTGAAAAAGTGCCAATTTTTAGCTGAAACTTTTCATTTTAGCTAATAAAGCCAGAGCAATGCCCTTCAAGCTCAAATAAATTAATTATGCAAATTATTTTCAAGTTTTTTCGTTAAAGCCTTTTATTTTGAAAAAGTATTCAAAAATGGGTAAAAAAAAGTCCAAAAAATCAATTTTCTCCGATTCAAAAACCTCCACTACCATGATGATTAGTGCGCTAGATAGGAATGCTGAGATCAATTTAGACGTTCTTTCATAAGTATATCGAAATTTTTACTTATTTTTGAGAATTAAGCAGAATAAAAACTTTTCCCAAATTGGGCAAAAAGCCCAAATTAGCCCAAACACCTGTTAAAAAATGTTGGGTCAAAAAATCACAAAAGGAAACCCCTATTCGTTTGACATTTTAGGGCCGCATGCAAAAAATTAGACCAATCTAACCTGACAATTTCGAGAATCAACTTTTTTGTCAAAATTCTCTAAAGACCAATTTAGGGAGATTACTTGTACCGGTGGGGGCCCTACCCCACCTAAAAAATTTTTGAAATGCTGGAACGCGGCCACCTAGCACCCTCAAGGTCACGTGTTGGATTTTTGTTTTTGGTATTTTCTGAAATCAAAAGAGAGCGTGGTCATGCATCGACATCATGTGCTCAAGCAAATACGTGGACTTCTACGCATTCCCATTAGCAATGCGCCCTTCGGGCGCAAATGCCAATGCTCAATTAATTCTGGCAGGTAAAAATTTTTTAAAGAATAATTCTGATGAATTTTAACTTAAACTACCACCAAAAAACGGATAGATTTCAAAGTGTGAAACAATCAAGTTTTTGCTAATACCGGGCATGCAGTGAGACTGATTTCAGCAAAAATAAAATGGAAAATGAAGGAAATGGAAAGAAAAAAATTGTTCAAAATAAGAATGCATTATCAAAAACTTATTTGATCTCCGCTAATGCCATAAATCCGATCAAACTGATTCCAGATTTTAAGCGTAGAGTTAACGGTTACGGCTGCTCCCTCTACAGGTCCCAGAGGGACCGAGTGAGCATCCTACCTCGATCCAGGATAACGGATAGTTGTTTTTAATTTTTCACAAAATTTTTTTCACTAATGCTTGTTTTCAATTCCTCATGAAAAGCTGTATAAATTTTAAAAAAATTGATTTTATTAATCAATGCTTCCAAGATCCAAGAACAACTGATGTTAGGGGGTTACAAATGCGGTTGGTGAAAACTAGTAAGGGATAATGATGAGAAAAATTGTAGGTTTTCTAATGAATTTAAAAACAGTTTTTTTCTTTTTTCTTTTGTAAATCGGGAGAAATGAATCAGTTTTTTTTTTGTTTTCCTCGCACCACCCACTGTTCTTAAGTAATGAAGATTCCTGTTCTAGCCGTTTATAACACTTTGGCAGAAACAACATCAATATGATGTAAAATGTTTTAAAAAAGAGAAAAAATTAAAAATTATGTTTTTTTTTAAAAAAGTCAAAAATTTGTAATTTTCAAAATTGAAAAAAAATGAAAAATAATTGCATATTACGATTCAGCGTACCCAACTTAGTGGGTCTAGCATTTTAAATTACCAAAAAATGTTGAAAATTGTAGATTTTATGAAGTTTTCATTCTGGCTATGTTTCCTTGTCGCCTCCACTTAAGGCACCTTTGAGCCAACTTGAGAAACTGGAACCTAAACAAGCTATGCAGATAGTCTGAATGAGCCATTTTTAGCTTGATAAATCGCCTGGAAGAAAAAAAAATCCAGAAAAGAAAGAAAATTTTGAACTTTAACCTTTTTTCTTCTTCAAATGGCGATACTTAGAATAATTTTTCAGCTGAAAAGTTCAAAAAAAATCAAAAAATTCGAATTTTGAAAATTTTTAAAAAAAATCTCATCAGTCTGTTTATTGGAGTCTTCGAGGTTTTTGGAGACCTTATCTGGCGACTAACAACAAGTGGATCACTAATTTTAAAATTTTGAGAAAGGTCAAAAAAACATGTTTTTTCGACTTTTTTGACAGAATTCCGAAAGCAATATCTTGGCTAAAAACAAGAATGAGGGCCTAAAATTAGTACAAACAGTACTCCCACATAAGGTACATTAGGGTGGAAACAAAAAATTTACTCTGACTCAATAATCGTTTTTTAACTTAATTTCTGAACAAGAAATTGAAAGGAAATCAAAAACTTAAAAATTTTTTGAAAAAAATGATTGTTTTGAAAAAGTGCCAATTTTTAGCTGAAACTTTTCATTTTAGCTAAGAAAACCAGAGCAATGCCCTTTAAGCTCAATTAAATTAATATAGCAAATTGTTTTCAAGTTTTTTCGTTAAAGCCTTTCATTTTGAAAAAGTATTCAAAAATGGGTAAAAAAAAGTCAAAAAAATCAGTTTTCTCCGATTCAAAAACCTCCACTACCATGATGATTAGTGCATTAGATAGGACTGCTGAGATCAATTTAGACGTTTTTTCATAAGTATATCGAAATTTTTACTTATTTTTGAGAATTAAGCAAAATAAAAACTTTTCCCAAATTGGGCAAAAAGCCCAAATTAGCCCAAACACCTGTTAAAAATTGTTGGGTCAAAAAATCACAAAAGGAAACCCCTATTCGTTTGACATTTTAGGGCCGCATGCAAAAAATTAGACCAATCTAACCTGACAATTTCGAGAATCAACTTTTTTGTCAAAATTCTCTAAAGACCAATTTAGGGAGATTACTTGTACCGGTGGGGGCCCTACCCCACCTAAAAAATTTTTGAAATGTTGGAACGCGGCCACCTAGGGGTGCTTAACCATCCCCACCCACCCGACCGAAACTATTGACCATTCCACGTGATCAATCGGGCTTCAATCACTTTTTTTTCCGTTGAGTAGTAACGGAAAGCGATTTAAGACAACCAAATTTCTTTAAAAACTGATGAAGCAGGTTTTCACTCAGCTACATATCCAATATGGGTAACGTGCCTTTTATATCTGAAACCCCCTCTCGCAAAAACCCCAATAAAGCGAAAATTTACCCCCTTTTTTCTGTGTTTGCTGGCCACATTTTTGATCTGGCTCTGGTCATGACGTTGTTTAACTTATAATCTTCCAAGACATTTTTTCTACAATCAAATATTTTGAAGAGTGCCAACAAAAGGAGAGTGTCAACACAACAGCTCTGCCCAAAGTAGTGTAAGAAAAATGAACAGCTAGAATCTATTTTTTTTGTCTTTGGTTGTTCTGGATGCTCCCCACATGGGACCACATGGGTCCCAGGGAGCATCCCATAAGGATTAAAGCAAACGTGCAACAATTATTTACCCGCCAATTAGGGTCACTCCTGCGGTTCAACAATCTGTATTTGAAAAAAAAATGATTCAAAGAACAGTTCAGGGCGGCATGCAAAAAATAAGAACAATCTCACGCACGGGTTCCTAAAATTACTTTATTGAGAGTAAAAATATTCAGTATGTGTAGGAGCCTTTAACGTAAAATCCATTCAGAAAACAGATAAAACCTACAATTTTTATCCAATTTTGACAATTTACTACTGTAAACTCAATAAATTGTCAACGGGGAATTCAAATATGCCATCAAAACTCACTTTTTCTCACTTTTGAACTTTTTTGTTTATTGTTGATAAAAAATGTTGAGTCAGAAACGCTTGAAATCAATTTTTTCCAAAAAGTCAAAAAAAGTTGTTCCAACCAATTTATTTAACTGAGCCACACTTTATCAACCTCTTCAGAATGGTTTTCATTACCATAGCCGTAAAATTCCCATATTTAGAGAAAAGGCGAAATAAAACCTTTTTGGTTAAATAAAAAAAAGGAAAAACCGGATAAAGTGGTCTTCAATCCTTTAGGATCAAAACGTGACCTCAATAAGGTATGATTGCAGTGTCAATTACGGGTCGCATGCAAAATTATAAAACGTTTTTGCGAGCCAACTATGAGAAAGAGGTTTTTTTTTCGGAATTTGGCTAGTAGTATTTGTAGTAATATAGTAGTAAGTGGCCACAGAAAAAAACTTGTAAAAACCACAATTTTTAGCCAATTTTGATAAATTATTACTCTATATCTACTAAATCGACTATGGCAAGCTCAAATCTGCCATCAAACCTCACTTTTTCTCACTTTTGAACAATTTTATTTTTTTGATAAAAAATGTTGAGTCAGAAACGTTAAAAATCACTTTTTTTCAAAAAGTCAAAAAAAGTTGGTCCAATCAAAACATGTCACTAAGCCGAACTTTATGAACCCGTTTAGAATGGATTTCATGACCAAAGACGTAAAATTTACCCATTTTGAGAAAAGTCGAAAAAACACCTTTTTGGTTAACGCTAAAAAGTGGAAAAAGTGGGAAAATGTTCTTAAAAATAAAACCATGGAAAAGTGACACTAACAAACTGCCATTATCTCGTCAATTCCTGGCCGCATGCAAAAAATTGGAAAGATTAAACGAGCCGTTTCTGAGAACGAGACTTTTTTTTAGGAATTTGACTATTAGTATTTGTAGTAATATAAAAGTAACTGACAATAGGAAAAAATTCGTAAAAACCACAATTTTTACCCAATTTTGATATTTTAATACTCTATACCTACTAAATCGACTATGGCAAGCTCAAATAAGTCATCAAAAATAACTTTTTCTCACTTTGGAACAATTTCATTTTTTTGATAACAAATGTTGAGTCAGAAACGGAAAAAATCATTTTTTTTCAAAAAGTCAAAAAAAGTTGGCCCAATCGGTACATTTCACTAAGCTACTCTTTATGAACCTGTTTAGAATGGTTTTCATGGCCAAAGACGTAAAACTTACCCATTTTGAGAAAAGTTGAAAAAACACCTTTTTGGTTAACTCAAAAAAGTGGAAAAAGTGGGAAAAATGGTCTTAAAAATAAAACCATGGAAAAGTGGCACTAACAAATTGTCATCATCTCGTCAATTCAGGGCCGCATGCAAAAAATTGGAAAGATTGAACCTGACGTTTTTGAGAACTAAATTTATTTTCCGAAAAGGACAGGGTATATATTGAAAAAAAATTTTTGCCCGGAAGGGGCCCCTACCCCTTCCTAATCGCTTTTTGCGCCTGACGCGCGTCCATCTAGCACAATCAGGTACTAGTGGCTTGTTTTGAGTTTTTAGTAATTTCTGGAACCAAAAGAGAGTGTCGTCAAGCAACGACATCATGTGCTCAAGCAAATACGTGGACTTCTACGCATTCCCATTCGCAATGCGCCCTTCGGGCGCAAATGCCAATGCTCAATTAATTTTGCCGGGTGAACACTTTTTAAAGAAAAATTCTGATAAATTTTAACTTAAACTACCACCATAAAACGAAAACATTTCAAAGTGTGAAACAATCAAGTTTTTGCTAATACCGGGAATGCAGTGAGACTAATTTCGGCAAAAATAAAATGGAAAATGAAAGAAAAGGAAAGAAAAAAATTGTTCAAAATAAGAGCGCAACATCAAAAACTTATTTGATTTCCGCTTATGTCAGAATTCCGATCAGGCTGATTTCAGATTTTAAGCATAGAATTTACGGTTACGGCTGCTCCCTCTACAGGTCCCAGAGGGACCGAGTGAGCATCCTACCTCGATCCAGGATACCGGATAGTTGTTTTTAATTTTTCACAAAATTTTTTTTCACTATTGCTTTTTTGCATTTCCCCATGAGAAGCTGTATGAATTTTAAAAAAATTGATTTTATTAATCAAGGCTTCCAAGAACAACTGATGTTAGGCGGTTACAAATGCGGTTGGTGAAAACTAGTAAGGGATAATGATGAGAAAAATTGTAAGTTTTCAAATGATTTTAAAAAGAGTTTTTTTCTTTTGTAAATCGGGAGAAGTGAATCAGTTTTTTTTTAAGTTTTCCTCGCACCACCCACTGTTCTTAAGTATTGAAGATTCCTGTTCTAGCCGTTTAAAACACTTTGGCAGAAAAAACATAAATATGATGTAAAATGTTTTTAAAAAAGAAAAATTATGTTTTTAAAAAAAAAAATCAAAAACTTGTAATTTTCAAAATTGAAAAAAAGTGAAAATTAATTGCATATTACGCTTCAGCGTACCCATTTTAGTGGGTCTAGCTTTTTAAATTACCAAAAAATATTGAAAATTGTAGATTTTATGAAGTTTTCTTTTTGGCTATTTTTCCTTGTCGCCTCCACATAAGGCACCTTTGAGCCAACTTGAGAAACTGGAACCTAAACAAGCTATACAGATAGTCTGAATGAGCCTTTTCCAATGTGATAACACGCCTGGAAGAAAAAAAACTCCAGAAAAGAAAGAAAATTTTGAACTTTAACCTTTTTTCTTCTTCAAATGGCGATACTTAGAATAATTTTTCAGCTGAAAAGTTCAAAAAAAATCAAAAAATTCAAATTTTGAAAAAATTTTAAAAAAAATCTCATCAGTCTGTTTATTGGAGTCTTCGAGGTTTTGGGAGATCTTATCTGGCGGCTAATAACAAAATGTTCACTTATTATAAAAATTTGAGAAAGGTCAAAAAAACATGTTTTTTCGATTTTTTTGACTGAATTCCGAAAGCAATATCTTGGCTAAAAACAAAAATGAGGGCCTAAAATTAGTACAAACAGTACTCCCACATAAAGTACATTAGGTTGGAAACAAAAAATTGACTCTGACTCAAAAATCGTTTTTTAACTTTATTTCTGAACAAAAAATTGTAAAAAAATCAAAAATTAAAAAATTTTTTGAAAAAAACGATTGTTTTGAAAAAGTGCCAATTTTTAGCTGAAACTTTTCATTTTAGCTAAGAAAGCCAGATCAACGTTCTTTAAGCTCAAATAATTTAATTAAGCAAAATATTTTCAAGTTTTTTCGTTAAAGGCTTTTATTTTGAAAAAGTATTCAAAAATGGGTAAAAAAAAGTCAAAAAAATTAATTTTCTCAGATTGAAAAACCTCCACTGCCATGATGATTAGTTCGTTCGATAGGACTACTGAGATCAATTTAGACGTATTTTCATAAGTATATCAAAATTTTTATTTATTTTTGAGAATTAAGCAAAATAAAAACTTTTCCCAAATTGGGCAAAAAGCCCAAATTAGCCCAAACACCTGTTAAAAATTGTTGGGTCAAAAAATCACAAAAGGAAACCCCTATTCGTTTGACATTTTAGGGCCGCATGCAAAAAATTAGACCATTCTAACCTGACAATTTCGAGAATCGACTTTTTTGCAAAATTTCTCTATAGTCCATTTGAGGGATATTACTTGTACCGGTGGGGGCCCCTACCCCACCTCAAAAAATTTTGTAATGCTGGAACGCGGCCACCTAGCACCCTCAAGGTCAAGTGACTTACTTTTGTTTTTGGTTTTTTCTGAAACCAAAAGCAAGCATGGTCATGCATCGACATCATGTGCTCAAGCAAATACGTGGACTTCTACGCATTCCCATTCGCAATGCGCCCATCGGGCTCAAATGCCAATGCTCAATTAATTTTGCCAGGTGAAAAAAAAATTATTTAAAAAGTTCTGCTAAAATTTATTTTAAACTACCACCAAAAAACGCAAAGATTTCAAAGTGTGAAACAATCAATTTTTGGCTATTACCGGGCATGCAGTGAGACTGATTTTGGCAAAAATAAAATGGAAAATGAAGGAAATGGAAGGAAAAAATTGTTCAAAATAAGAACGCAACATCAAAAACTTATTTGATCTCCGCTTATGTCATAATTCGATCAGGCTGATTTCAGATTTTAAGCGTAGAATTTACGGTTACGGCTGCTCCCTCTACAGGTCCCAGAGGGACCGAGTGAGCATCCTACCTCGATCCAGGTTAACGGATAGTTGTTCTTAATTTTTCACAAATTTTTTTTTCTCTAATGCTTGTTTTCACTTCCTCATGAGAAGCTGTATTAATTTTTAAAAAATATATTTTATCCATCAATGCTTCCAAGAACAACTGATTTAAGGCGATTACAAATGCGGTTGTTGAAACTAGTAAGGGATAATGATGAGAAAAATTGTAAGTTTTCAAATGAATTTAAAAACAGTTTTTTTCCTTTTTTTCTTTTGTAAATCGGGAGAAATGAATCAGTTTTTTTTTAAGTTTTCCTCGCACCACCCACTGTTCCTAAGTATTGAAGATTCCTGTTCTAGCCGTTTATAACACTTTGGCAGAAAAAACATCAATATGATGTAAAATGTTTTAAAAAAGAGAAAAATTTAAAAATTATGTTTTTTTTTAAAAAATCAAAAAATTGTAATTTTCAAAATTGAAAAAAAGTAAAAGTTAATTGCATATTACGATTCACCGTACCCAACTTAGTGGGTATAGCATTTTAAATTACCAAAAAATGTTGAAAATTGTAGATTTTATGAAGTTTTCATTTTGGCTATTTTTCCTTGTCGCCTCCACTTAAGGCACCTTTGAGCCAACTTGAGAAACTGGAACCTAAACAAGCTATACAGATAGTCTCAATGAGCCATTTTCAGCGCGATAACACGCCTGGAAGAAAAAAGAACTCCAGAAAAGAAAGAAAATTTTGAACTTAAACCTTTTTTCTTCTTCAAATGGCGATACTTAGAATAATTTTTCAGCTGAAAAGTTCAAAAAAAATCAAAAAATTCAAATTTTGAAAAATTTTTAAAAAAATCTCATCAGTCTGTTTATTGGAGTCTTCGAGGTTCTGGGAGACCTTATCTGGCGACTCACAACAAGTGGATCACTTATTTTAAAATTTTGAGAAAGGTCAAAAAAACATGTTTTTTCGACTTTTTTGACAGAATTTCGAAAGCAATATCTTGGCTAAAAACAAGAATGAGGGCCTAAAACTAGTACAAACAGTACTCCCACATAAGGTACATTAGGTTGGAAACAAAAAATTTACTCTGACTCAAAAATCGTTTTTTAACTTTATTTCTGAACAGGAAATTGAAAAGAAATCAAAAACTTAAAAATTTTTTGAAAAAAATGATTGTTTTGAAAAAGTGCCAATTTTTACTTGAAACTTTTCGTTTTAGCTAATAAAGCCAGAGCAATGCCCTTTAAGCTCAAATAAATTAATTATGCAAAGTATTTTCAAGTTTTTTCGTTAAAGCCTTTTATTTTGAAAAAGTATTCAAAAATGGGTAAAAAAAAGTCAAAAAAAATCAATTTTCTCCGATTCAAAAACCTCCACTACCATGATGATTAGTGCGTTAGATAGGACTGCTGAGATCAATTTAGACGTTCTTTCATAAGTATATCGAAATTTTTATTTATTTTTGAGAATTAGGCAAAAGAAAAACTTTTCCCAAATCGGGCAAAAAGCCCAAATTAGCCCAAACACCTGTTAAAAATTGTTGGGTCAAAAAATCACAAAAGGAAACCCCTATTCGTTTGACATTTTAGGGCCGCATGCAAAAAATTAGACCAATCTAACCTGACAATTTCGAGAATCGACTTTTTTGTCAAAATTCTCTAAAGACCAATTTAGGGAGATTACTTGTACCGGTGGGGGCCCTACCCCACCTAAAAAATTTTTGAAATGCTGGAACGCGGCCACCTAGCACAATCAGGTACTAGTGTTTTTTTTTGTTTTTCGTATTTTGTCAAACCAAAAGAGAGCGTGGTCATGCATCGACATCATGTGCTCAAGCAAATACGTGGACTTCTACGCATTCCCATTCGCAATGTGCCCTTCGGGCGCAAATGCCAATGCTCAATTAATTTTGTCAGGTGAAAATTTTGTAAAGAAAAATTCTGATGAATTTTAACTTAAACTACCACCAAGAAACGCAAAGAGTTCAAAGTGTGAAACAATCAAGTTTTTGCTACTACTGGGCATGCAGTGAGACTAATTTCGGCAAAAATAAAATGGAAAATGAAGGAAATGGAAAGAAAAAACTTGTTCAAAATAAGAACGCAATTTCAAAAACTTATTTGATCTCCGCCAATGTCATAATTCCGATCAGGCTAATTTCAGATTTTGAGCGTTGAGTTTAAGGTTACGGCTGCTCCCTCTACAGGTCCCAGAGGGACCGAGTGAGCATCCTACGTCGATCCAGGATAACGGATAGTTGCTTTTAATTTTTCACAAAATCTTTTTTCACTAATGCTTGTTTTCAATTCCTCATGAGAAGCTGTATAAATTTTTTAAAAAATTGATTTTATTAATCAATGTTTCCAAGAACAACTGATCTTAGGCAGTTATAAATGCGGTTGGTGAAAACTAGTAAGGGATAATGATGAGAAAAAATGTAAGTTTTCAACTGAATTTAAAAACAGTTTTTTTCTTTTTTTTTGTAAATCGGGAGAAATAAATCAGTTTTTTTTTAAGTTTTCCTCGCACCATCCACTGTTCTTAAGTAATGAAGATTCCTGTTCTAGCCGTTTATAATACTTTGGCAGGAAAAACATCAATATGATGTAAAATGTTTTAAAAAAGAGAAAAATTTAAAAATTATGTTTTTTTTTAAAAATCAAAAAATTTGTAATTTTCAAATTTGAAAAAAAGTGAAAATTAATTGCATATTACGATTCAGCGTACCCAACTTAGTGGGTCTAGCATTTTAAATTACCAAAAAATGTTGAAAATTGTAGATTTTATGAAGTTTTCATTTTGGCTATTTTTCCTTGTTGCCTCCACTTAAGGCACCTTTGAGCCAACTTGAGAAACTGGAACCTAAACAAGCTATACAGATAGTCTGAATGAGCCATTTTCAGCTTGATAACACGCCTGGAAGAAAAAAAAACTCCAGAAAAGAAAGAAAATTTTGAACTTTAACCTTTTTTCTTCTTCAAATGGCGATACTTAGAAAAATTTTTCAGCGGAAAAGTTCAAAAAAAATCAAAAAATTCAAATTTTGAAAAAATTTTAAAAAAATCTCAACAGTCTGTTTATTGGAGTCTTCGAGGTTTTGGGAGACCTTATCTGACGGCTAACAACAAGTGGATCACTTATTTTAAAATTTTGAGAAAGGTCAAAAAAACATGTTTTTTCGATTTTTTTGACAGAATTCCGGAAGCAATATCTTGGCTAAAAACAAAAATGAGGGCCTAAAAACAGTACAAACAGTACTCCCACATCAGGTACCTTATGTTGGAAACAAAAAAATTATTCTGACTTAAAAATCGTTTTTTAACTTTATTTCTGAACAAGAAATTGAAAAGAAATCTAAAACTTAAAAATTTTTTGAAAAAAATGATTGTTTTGAAAAAGTGCCAATTTTTAGCTGAAACTTTTTATTTAAGCTAATAAAGCCAGAGCAATGCCCTTTAAGCTCAAATAAATTAATTAGGCAAATTATTTTCAAGTTTTTTCGTTAAAGGCTTTTATTTTGAAAAAGTATTCAAAAATGGGTAAAAAAAAGTCAAAAAAATCAATTTTCTCCGATTCAAAAACATCCACTACCATGATGATTAGTTCGTTAGATAGGACTGTCGAGATCAGTTTAGACGTATTTTCATAAGTATCTCAAAATTTTTACTTATTTTTGAGAATTAGCCAAAATAAAAACTTTTCCCAAATTGGGCAAAATGCCCAAATTAGCCCAAACACCTGTTAAAAATTGTTGGGTCAAAAAATCACAAAAGGAAACCCCTATTCGTTTGACATTTTAGGGCCGCATGCAAAAAATTAGACCAATCTAACCTGACAATTTCGAGAATCGACTTTTTTGTCAAAATTCTCTAAAGACCAATTTAGGGAGATTACTTGTACCGGTGGGGGCCCTACCCCACCTAAAAAATTTTTGAAATGTTGGAACGCGGCCACCTAGCACAATCAGGTACTAGTGGTGGATGTTTGTTTTTCGTATTTAGTCAAACCAAAAGAGAGCGTGGTCATGCATCGACATCATGTGCTCAAGCAAATATGTGGACTTCTACGCATTCCCATTCGCAATGCGCCCTTCGGGCGCAAATGCCAATGCTCAACTAATTTTGCCAGGTGAAAAAAAATTTTTACAGAAAAATTCTGAGAAATTTTAATTTAAACTATCACCAAAAAACGCAAAGAATTCAAAGTGTGAAACAATCAAGTTTTTGCTATTACCGAGCATGCAGTGAGACTGATTTCGGCAAAAGTAAAAGAGAAAATGAAGGAAATGGAAAGAAAAAAACTGTTCAAAATAAGAACGCAACATCAAAAACTTATTTGATATCCGCTAATGTCATAATTCCCATCAGGCTGATTTCAGATTTTAGGCGTAGATTTTACGGTTACGGCTGCTCTCTCTACAGGTCCCAGAGGGACCGAGTGAGCATCCTACCTCGATCCAGGATAACGGATAGTTGTTTTAAATTTTTCACAAAATATTTTTTCACTAATGCTTGTTTTCAATTCCTCATGAGAAGCTGTATAAATTTTAAAAAATTGATTTTTTAATCAATGCTTCCAAGAACAACTGATGTTAGGCGGTTACAAATGCGGTTGGTGAAAACTAGTTAGGGATAATGATGAGAAAAATTGTAAGTTTTCAAATGAATTTAAAAACAGTTTTTTTCTTTTTTTCTTTTGTAAATCGGGAGAAATGAATCAGTTTTTTTTATGTTTTCCTCGCACCACCCACTGTTCCTAAGAAATGAAGATTCCTGTTCTAGCCGTTTATAACACTTTGGCAGAAAAAACATCAATATGATGTAAAATGTTTTAAAAAAGAGAAAAAGTTAAAAATTATGTTTTTTTTTTAAAAATCAAAAAATTGTATTTTTCAAAATTGAAAAAAAGTAAAAATTAATTGCATATTACAATTCACCGTACCCAACTTAGTGGGTATAGCATTTTAAATAACCAAAAAATGTTGAAAATTGTAGATTTTATGAAGTTTTCATTTTGGCTATTTTTCCTTGTCGCCTCCACTTAAGGCACCTTTGAGCCAACTTGAGAAACTGGAACCTAAACAAGCTATACAGATAGTCTGAATGAGCCATTTTCAGCGTGATAACACGCCTGGAAGAAAAAAAAACTCCAGAAAAGAGAGAAAATTTTGAACTTTAACCTTTTTTCTTCTTCAAATGGCGATACTTAGAATAATTTTTCAGCTGAAAAGTTCAAAAAAAATCAAAAAATTCAAATTTTGAAAAAATTTTAAAAAAAATCTCATCAGTCTGTTTAATGGAGTCTTCGAGGTTTTGGGAGATCTTATCTATCGGCTAACAACAAAAGGATCACTTATTATAAAAATTTGAGAAAGGTCAAAAAAACATGTTTTTTCGATTTTTTTGACAGAATTCCGAAAGCAATATCTTGGCTAAAAACAAAAATGAGGGCCTAAAATTAGTACAAACCGTACTCCCACATAAAGTACGTTAGGTTGGAAACAAAAAATTGACTCTGACTCAAAAATCGTTTTTTAACTTTATTTCTGAACAAAAAATTGTAAAAAAATCTAAAATTAAAAAAATTTTTGAAAAAAACGATTGTTTTGAAAAAGTGCCAATTTTTAGCTGAAACTTTTCATTTTAGCTAAGAAAGCCAGAGCAATCTTCTTTAAGCTCAAATAATTTAATTAAGCAAATTATTTTCAAGTTTTTTCGTTAAAGGCTTTTATTTTGAAAAAGTATTCAAAAATGGGTAAAAAAAAGTCAAAAAAATTAATTTTCTCAGATTGAAAAACCTCCACTGCCATGATGATTAGTTCGTTCGATAGGACTACTGAGATCAATTTAGACGTATTTCCATAAGTTTATCAAAATTTTTATTTATTTTTGAGAATTAAGCAAAATAAAAACTTTTCCCAAATTGGGCAAAAAGCCCAAATTAGCCCAAACACCTGTTAAAAATTGTTGGGTCAAAAAGTCACAAAAGGAAACCCCTATTCGTTTGACATTTTAGGGCCGCATGCAAAAAATTAGACCAATCTAACCTGACAATTTCGAGAATCGACTTTTTTGCAAAATTTCTCTATAGTCCATTTGAGGGATATTACTTGTACCGGTGGGGGCCCCTACCCCACCTCAAAAAATTTTGTAATGCTGGAACGCGGCCACCTAGCACAATCAGGTACTAGTGGCTTGATTTTGGTTTTTAATATTGTCTGGAACCAAAAGAGAGTGTCGTCAAGCATCGACGTCATGTGGTCAAGCAAATACGTGGACTTCTACGCATTCCCATTAGCAATGCGCCCTTCGGGCGCAAATGCCAATGCTCAATTAATTTTGCCTGGTGAAAAAATAAATTAATTAAAAAGTTCTCCTAAACTTTATTTTCAACTACCACCAAAAAACGCAAAGATTTCAAGGTGTAAAACTATCAAATTTTGGCCAATACCGGGCTTGCAATGAGACTGATGTTGGCAAAAGTAAAATAGAAAATGAAGAAAATGGAAAGAAAAAAATTGTTGAAAATAAGAACGCAACATCAAAAACTTATTTGATCTCCGCTCAAATCATAATTCAGATCAGGCTGATTTCAGATTTTAAGCGTAGAATTTACGGTTACGGCTGCTCCCTCTACAGGTCCCAGAGGGACCGAGTGAGCATCCTACCTCGATCCAGGTTAACGGATAGTTGTTCTTAATTTTTCACAAAATTTTTTTACACTAATGCTTGTTTTCAATTCCTCATGAGAAGCTGTATTAATTTTAAAAAAATTGATTTTATTAATCAATGCTTCCAAGAACAACTGATGTTAGGCGGTTATATTTGCGGTTGTTGAAAACTAGTATGGGATAATGATGAGAAAAATTGTAAGTTTTCAAATGAATTGAAAAACGTTTTTTTTCCTTTTTTTCTTTTGTAAATCGGTAGAAATGAATCATTTTTTTTTAATTTTCCTCGCACCACCTACTGTTCTTAAGTAATGAAGATTCCTTCTCTAGCCGTTTATAACACTTTGGCAGAAAAAACATCAATATGATGTAAAATGTTTTAAAAAAGAGAAAAAATTAAAAATTATGTTTTTTTTTAAAAATCAAAAAATTTGTAATTTTCAAAATTGAAAAAAAGTGAATATTAATTGCATATTACGATTCAGCGTACCCAACTTAGTGGGTCTAGCATTTTAAATTACCAAAAAATGTTGAAAATTGTAGATTTTATGAAGTTTTCATTTTGGCTATTTTTCCTTTTCGCCTCCACTTAAGGCACCTTTGAGCCAACTTGAGAAACTGGAACCTAAACAAGCTATACAGATAGTCTGAATGAGCCATTTTCAGCGTGATAACACCCCTGGAAGAAAAAAAACTGCAGAAAAGAAAGGGAATTTTGAACTTTAACCTTTTTTCTTCTTCAAATGGCGATACTTAGAATAATTTTTCAGCTGAAAAGTTCAAAAAAAATCAAAAAATTAAAATTTTGAAAAAATTTGTAAAAAAATCTCATCAGTCTGTTTATTGGAGTCTTCGAGGTTTTGGGAGACCTTATCTGGCGGCTAACAACAAGTGGGTCACTTATTTTAAAAATTAGAGAAAGGTCAAAAAAACATGTTTTTTCGGTTTTTTTGACAGAATTCCTAAAGCGATATCTTGGCTAAAAACAAAAATGAGGGCCTAAAATTAGTACAAACAGTACTCTCACATAAGGTACATTAGGTTGGAAACAAAAAATTGACTCTGACTCAAAAATCATTTTTTAACTTTATTTCTGAACAAAAAATTGTAAAAAAATCAAAAAGTTAAAATTTTTTTGAAAAAAATGATTGTTTTGAAAAAGTGCCAATTTTTAGCTGAAACTTTTCTTTTTAGCTAATAAAGCCAAAGCAATGCCCTTTAAGCTCAAATAAATTAATTAAGCAGATTATATTCAAGTTTTTTCGTTAAAGGCTTTTATTTTGAAAAGTTAGTCAAAAATGGGTTAAAAAAAGTCAAAAAAATCAAATTTCTCAGATTCAAAAACCTCCACTACCATGATGATTAGTTCGTTAGATAGGACTGCTGAGATCAATTTAGACGTATTTTCATAAGCATATCAAAATTTTTACTTATTTTTGAGAATTAAGCAAAATAAAAACTTTTCCCAAATTGGGCAAAAAGCCCAAATTAGCCCAAACACCTGTTAAAAATTGTTGGGTCAAAAAATCACAAAAGAAAACTCCTATTCATTTGACATTTTAGGGCCGCATGCAAAAAATTAGACCATTCTAACCTGACAATTTCGAGAATCGACTTTTTTGCAAAATTTCTCTATAGTCCATTTGAGGGATATTACTTGTACCGGTGGGGGCCCCTACCCCACCTCAAAAAATTTTGTAATGCTGGAACGCGGCCACCTAGCACAATCAGGTACTAGTGGCTTGATTTTGGTTTTTAATATTGTCTGGAACCAAAAGAGAGTGTCGTCAAGCATCGACATCATGTGGTCAAGCAAATACGTGGACTTCTACGCATTCCCATTAGCAATGGGCCCTTCGGGCGCAAATGCCAATGCTCAATTAATTTTGCCTGGTGAAAAAATAAATTAATTAAAAAGTTCTCCTAAACTTTATTTTCAACTACCACCAAAAAACGCAAAGATTTCAAGGTGTAAAACTATCAAATTTTGGCCAATACCGGGCTTGCAATGAGACTGATGTTGGCAAAAGTAAAATAGAAAATGAAGAAAATGGAAAGAAAAAAATTGATGAAAATAAGAACGCAACATCAAAAACTTATTTGATCTCCGCTCAAATCATAATTCAGATCAGGCTGATTTCAGATTTTAAGCGTAGAATTTACGGTTACGGCTGCTCCCTCTACAGGTCCCAGAGGGACCGAGTGAGCATCCTACCTCGATCCAGGTTAACGGATAGTTGTTCTTAATTTTTCACAAAATTTTTTTACACTAATGCTTGTTTTCAATTCCTCGTGAGAAGCTGTATTAATTTTAAAAAAATTGATTTTATTTATCAATGCTTCCAAGAACAACTGATGTTAGGCGGTTACAAATGCGGTTGTTGAAAACTAGTATGGGATAATGATGAGAAAAATTGTAAGTTTTCAAATGAATTGAAAAACGTTTTTTTTTCCTTTTTTTCTTTTGTAAATCGGTAGAAATGAATCATTTTTTTTTCAAGTTTTCCTCGCACCACCCACTGTTCTTAAGTAATGAAGATTCCTTCTCTAGCCGTTTATAACACTTTGGCAGAAAAAACATCAATATGATGTAAAATGTTTTAAAAAAGAGAAAAAATTAAAAATTATGTTTTTTTTTAAAAATCAAAAAATTTGTAATTTTCAAAATTGAAAAAAAGTGAAAATTAATTGCATATTACGATTCAGCGTACCCAACTTAGTGGGTCTAGCATTTTAAATTACCAAAAAATGTTGAAAATTGTAGATTTTATGAAGTTTTCATTTTGGCTATTTTTCCTTTTCGCCTCCACTTAAGGCACCTTTGAGCCAACTTGAGAAACTGGAACCTAAACAAGCTATACAGATAGTCTGAATGAGCCATTTTCAGCGTGATAACACCCCTGGAAGGAAAAAAACTGCAGAAAAGAAAGGGAATTTTGAACTTTAACCTTTTTTCTTCTTCAAATGGCGATACTTAGAATAATTTTTCAGCTGAAAAGTTCAAAAAAAATCAAAAAATTCAAATTTTGAAAAAATTTGTAAAAAAATCTCATCAGTCTGTTTATTGGAGTCTTCGAGGTTTTGGGAGACCTTATCTGGCGGCTAACAACAAGTGGGTCACTTATTTCAAAAATTAGAGAAAGGTCAAAAAAACATGTTTTTTCGGTTTTTTTGACAGAATTCCTAAAGCGATATCTTGGCTAAAAACAAAAATGAGGGCCTAAAATTAGTACAAACAGTACTCTCACATAAGGTACATTAGGTTGGAAACAAAAAATTGACTCTGACTCAAAAATCGTTTTTTAACTTTATTTCTGAACAAAAAATTGTAAAAAAATCAAAAATTAAAAATTTTTTTGAAAAAAACGATTGTTTTGAAAAAGTGCCAAATTTTAGCTGAAACTTTTCATTTTAGCTAAGAAAGCCAGAGCAATGTTCTTTAAGCTCAAATAATTTAATTAAGCAAATTATTTTCAAGTTTTTTCGTTAAAGTCTTTTATTTTGAAAAAGTATTCAAAAATGGGTAAAAAAAAGTCAAAAAAATCAATTTTCTCCGATTCAAAAACCTCCACTACCATGATGATTAGTGCGTTAGATAGGACTGCTGAGATAAATTTAGACGTTCTTTCATAAGTATATCGAAATTTTTACTTATTTTTGAGAATTAGGCAAAATAAAAACTTTTCCCAAATTGGGCAAAAAGCCCAAATTAGCCCAAACACCTGTTAAAAATTGTTGGGTCAAAAAATCACGAAAGGAAACCCCTATTCGTTTGACATTTTAGGGCCGCATGCAAAAAATTAGACCAATCTAACCTGACAATTTCTAGAATCAACTTTTTTGTCAAAATTCTCTAAAGACCAATTTAGGGAGATTACTTGTACCGGTGGGGGCCCTACCCCACCTAAAAAATTTTTGAAATGCTGGAACGCGGCCACCTAGCACAGTCAGGTACTAGTGTTTTATTTTTGTTTTTCGTATTTTGTCAAGCCAAAAGAGAGTGTAGTCAAGCATCAACATCATGTGCTCAAGCAAATACGTGGACTTCTACGCATTCCCATTCGCAATGCGCCCTTCGGGCGCAAATGCCAATGCTCAATTAATTTTGCCAGGTGAAAATTTTTTAAAAAAAAAAACTCTGATGAATTTTAACTTAAACTACCACCAAAAACGCAAAGATTTCAAAGTGTGAATTAATCAAGTATTTGATAATACCGGGCATGCAGTGAGACTGATTTCGGCAAAATTAAAATGGAAAATGAAGGAAATGGAAAGAAAAAAATGTTCAAAATTAGAACGCATTATCAAAAACTTATTTGATCTCCGCTAATGTCATAATTCCGATCAGGCTGATTTCAGATTTTAAGCGTAGAGTTTACGGTTACGGCTGCTCCCTCTACAGGTCCCAGAGGGACCGAGTGAGCATCCTACCTCGATCCAGGATAACGGATAGTTGTTTTTAGTTTTTCACAAAATGTTTTTTCACTATTCCTTGTTTTCAATTCCTCATGAGAAGCTGTATTAACTTTCAAAAAAATTGATTTTATTAATCAATGCTTCCAAGAACAACTGATGTTAGGCGGTTACAAATGCGGTTGGTGAAAACTAGTATGGGATAATGATGACAAAATTTGTAAGTTTTCAAATGAATTTAAAAACAGTTTTTTGCTTTTTTCTTTTATAAATTGGGAGAAATGAATCACTTTTTTTTAAGTTTTCCTCGCACCACCCACTGTTCTTAAGTAATGAAGATTCCTGTTCTAGCCGTTTATTACACTTTGGCAGAAACAACATCAATAGAAGTAAAATGTTTAAAAAAAAAAAAATTAAAAATTATGTTTTTTTTTTTAAAAAGTCAAAAATTTGTAATTTTCAAAATTGAAAAAAAGTGAAAATTAATTGCGTATTACGATTCAGCGTACCCAACTTAGTGGGTCTAGCATTTTAAATTACCAAAAAATGTTAAAAATTGTAGATTTTATGAAGTTTTCATTCTGGCTATGTTTCCTTGTCGCCTCCACTTAAGGCACCTTTGAGCCAACTTGAGAAACTGGAACCTAAACAAGCTAAGCAGATAGTCTGAATGAGCCATTTTTAGCTTGATAACACGCCTGGAAGAAAAAAAAATCCAGAAAAGAAAGAAATTTTTGAACTTTAACCTTTTTTTCTTCTTCAAATGGCGATACTTAGAATAATTTTTCAGCTGAAAAGTTCAAAAAAAATCGAAAAATTCGAATTTTGAAAAATTTTTAAAAAAATCTCATCAGTCTGTTCATTGGAGTCTTCGAAGTTTTTGGAGACCTTATCTGGCGACTAACAACAAGTGGATCACTTATTTTAAAATTTTGAGAAAGGACAAAAAAACATGTTTTTTCGACTTTTTTCACAGAATTCCGAAAGCAATATCTTGGCTAAAAACAAGAATGAGGGCCTAAAATTAGTACAAACAGTACTCCCACATAAGGTACATTAGGATGGAAACAAAAAATTTACTCTGACTCAATAATCGTTTTTTAACTTTATTTCTGAACAAGAAATTGAAAAGAAATCAAAAACTTAAAATTTTTTTGAAAAAAATGATTTTTTTTAAAAAGTGCCAATTTTTAGCTGAAACTTTTCATTTTAGCTAAGAAAACCAGAGCAATGCCCTTTAAGCTCAATTAAATTAATATAGCAAATTGTTTTCAAGTTTTTTCGTTAAAAGCTTTCATTTTGAAAGAGTAGTCAAAATTGGGTAAAAAAAATTAAAAAAAATCAATTTTCTCAGATTCAAAAACCTCCACCACCATGATAATTAGTTCGTTAGATAGGACTCCTAAGATCAATTTAGACTTATTTTCATAAAAATATCAAAATTTTTACTTATTTTTGAGAATTAAGCAAAATAAAAATTTTTCCCAAATTGGGCAAAAAGCCCAAATTAGCCCAAACACCTGTTAAAAATTGTTGGGTCAAAAAATCACAAAAGGAAACCCCTATTCGTTTGACATTTTAGGGCTGCATGCAAAAAATTAGACCAATCTAACCTGACAATTTCGAGAATCAACTTTTTTGTCAAAATTCTCTAAAGACCAATTTAGGGAGATTACTTGTACCGGTGGGGGCCCTACCCCACCTAAAAAATTTTTGAAATGCTGGAACGCGGCCACCTAGCACAATCAGGTACTAGTGGCTTGATTTTGGTTTTTAATATTGTCTGGAACCAAAAGAGAGTGTCGTCAAGCATCGACATCATGTGGTCAAGCAAATACGTGGACTTCTACGCATTCCCATTAGCAATGGGCCCTTCGGGCGCAAATGCCAATGCTCAATTAATTTTGCCTGGTGAAAAAATAAATTAATTAAAAAGTTCTCCTAAACTTTATTTTCAACTACCACCAAAAAACGCAAAGATTTCAAGGTGTAAAACTATCAAATTTTGGCCAATACCGGGCTTGCAATGAGACTGATGTTGGCAAAAGTAAAATAGAAAATGAAGAAAATGGAAAGAAAAAAATTGATGAAAATAAGAACGCAACATCAAAAACTTATTTGATCTCCGCTCAAATCATAATTCAGATCAGGCTGATTTCAGATTTTAAGCGTAGAATTTACGGTTACGGCTGCTCCCTCTACAGGTCCCAGAGGGACCGAGTGAGCATCCTACCTCGATCCAGGTTAACGGATAGTTGTTCTTAATTTTTCACAAAATTTTTTTACACTAATGCTTGTTTTCAATTCCTCGTGAGAAGCTGTATTAATTTTAAAAAAATTGATTTTATTTATCAATGCTTCCAAGAACAACTGATGTTAGGCGGTTACAAATGCGGTTGTTGAAAACTAGTATGGGATAATGATGAGAAAAATTGTAAGTTTTCAAATGAATTGAAAAACGGTTTTTTTTCCTTTTTTTCTTTTGTAAATCGGTAGAAATGAATCATTTTTTTTTCAAGTTTTCCTCGCACCACCCACTGTTCTTAAGTAATGAAGATTCCTTCTCTAGCCGTTTATAACACTTTGGCAGAAAAAACATCAATATGATGTAAAATGTTTTAAAAAAGAGAAAAAATTAAAAATTATGTTTTTTTTTAAAAATCAAAAAATTTGTAATTTTCAAAATTGAAAAAAAGTGAAAATTAATTGCATATTACGATTCAGCGTACCCAACTTAGTGGGTCTAGCATTTTAAATTACCAAAAAATGTTGAAAATTGTAGATTTTATGAAGTTTTCATTTTGGCTATTTTTCCTTTTCGCCTCCACTTAAGGCACCTTTGAGCCAACTTGAGAAACTGGAACCTAAACAAGCTATACAGATAGTCTGAATGAGCCATTTTCAGCGTGATAACACCCCTGGAAGGAAAAAAACTGCAGAAAAGAAAGGGAATTTTGAACTTTAACCTTTTTTCTTCTTCAAATGGCGATACTTAGAATAATTTTTCAGCTGAAAAGTTCAAAAAAAATCAAAAAATTCAAATTTTGAAAAAATTTGTAAAAAAATCTCATCAGTCTGTTTATTGGAGTCTTCGAGGTTTTGGGAGACCTTATCTGGCGGCTAACAACAAGTGGGTCACTTATTTCAAAAATTAGAGAAAGGTCAAAAAAACATGTTTTTTCGGTTTTTTTGACAGAATTCCTAAAGCGATATCTTGGCTAAAAACAAAAATGAGGGCCTAAAATTAGTACAAACAGTACTCTCACATAAGGTACATTAGGTTGGAAACAAAAAATTGACTCTGACTCAAAAATCGTTTTTTAACTTTATTTCTGAACAAAAAATTGTAAAAAAATCAAAAATTAAAAATTTTTTTGAAAAAAACGATTGTTTTGAAAAAGTGCCAAATTTTAGCTGAAACTTTTCATTTTAGCTAAGAAAGCCAGAGCAATGTTCTTTAAGCTCAAATAATTTAATTAAGCAAATTATTTTCAAGTTTTTTCGTTAAAGTCTTTTATTTTGAAAAAGTATTCAAAAATGGGTAAAAAAAAGTCAAAAAAATCAATTTTCTCCGATTCAAAAACCTCCACTACCATGATGATTAGTGCGTTAGATAGGACTGCTGAGATAAATTTAGACGTTCTTTCATAAGTATATCGAAATTTTTACTTATTTTTGAGAATTAGGCAAAATAAAAACTTTTCCCAAATTGGGCAAAAAGCCCAAATTAGCCCAAACACCTGTTAAAAATTGTTGGGTCAAAAAATCACGAAAGGAAACCCCTATTCGTTTGACATTTTAGGGCCGCATGCAAAAAATTAGACCAATCTAACCTGACAATTTCTAGAATCAACTTTTTTGTCAAAATTCTCTAAAGACCAATTTAGGGAGATTACTTGTACCGGTGGGGGCCCTACCCCACCTAAAAAATTTTTGAAATGCTGGAACGCGGCCACCTAGAGGTTTTTGTGGCCCCGCTCAATCAGTGACTTTTGATGAGTGGGTTCCGCGGGGGGCGGAGCAGGGGAACGCTAAACGCACTCGCAAAAGGAGCACCCTTCGGGTGCTCTTTTTTGCTCGAAAGTTTTCTGAAACGGTATCTGATGAAATTTGTAAGGTGTCACAAAAGCAACAACACAAAACGTTCTGTATGTGATTAGAAAAGGTCAAAAAAGATTTCTCATACTTTCAATGACTGAATCTACACCTGATCAGTCTTTAGAGAACTCTAAACCAAAGTAACTTATGTTTTTCAGTGATTCATGAAGAGGACCGTTCCAACGAAAACAAGTTTTCGGAAACAGTCCTCAAATTTTTGTTCGAGCCCATTGTCAAGTACGTGAACTTTCAATTGTGAATTATAGCTGAATTGGACTTGGAATTTGTCCCAAAAAGGTTAAGTTTGTCTCAAATTGATTAGAAGCAAAAGAAAAAAATTATATTTTTTTTATTTGGAAAAAAAAAGTTGAGTCAGAAACGTGAAAAACCCCTTTTTTCAAGATTCATAAAAAGTAACTCCAATTGGCTTAAATCACTAGGCTACAAAATATGAACCTGTTCAGAAAGGTTTTCATGACCAAAGCCGTAAAATTTCGATATTTAGAGAAAAGGCAAAAAAAACATCTTTTTGGTTAACTCAAAAAGGTAGATAAATCGGGTAAAGTCGTCTTCAAACCTATAGGATCGAAAAGTGATCTATATAGGGTATATATGTAGTGTCCTTGTTAGGTAGCATGCAAAAAAATAGAACAGTTTTGTTGGCCACTTCCGATATTAATACTTTTTTTTCGAAATTTGGCCATTTTTATTTGTAGTAAAATAGTAGTAAAATAGCCGAGAAAAAAAACTGTGAAAACCAAAATTTTTATCCAATTTTGACGTTTAAATACTCTATACCTACTAAAATGGCTATGGCAAGCTCAAATATGCCATCAAAACTCATTTTTTCTCACTTTTTAAAATTTTTGTTTTTTTGATAAACAATGTTGAGTCAGAAACGTGAAAAATCAATTTTTTTCAAAAAGTCAAAATAAAGTGTTCCAATCAATTTGTTTCACTAAAACAAACTTTATGAACCTGTTCAGAATGGGTTTTTGGGTTAAAGCCGAAAATTCACCCATTTTGAGAAAAGTGGAAAAAACACCTTTTTAGTTACAAAAAAACCATCATTTTTGTTGCAGTTTTTGAAAAAACTCAAATTTTTGAGAGAAAAATTTTTTCTCAAACCTTTTTATTTAGGTTCCCCAAACAGTCTACTTTCATCCATTCCTTGTCAATATACCCCATTTTTTGAACCAAAACAGAGTTACTAGGTGATTTTTATCAAAAATCGTGTTTTTTACCATTTTTGCCCCCCATTTCCCTCTATAAGTCAACACATAACAAAATTTTGGCAAAACGGGGCAAAAGTGTATCCTTAGAATTTCAATACGGGGCTGCATGCAAAAAATTAGGGAATTCTGACCTCCAGTTTTCGAGAACACGACTTATTCTGCATGAAAAGGGTAAAAGGTAAATGTTCCTTCGAACCGACGGGGCCCCTTCCCCTGTCTCTGCTGAACGCCAAAGCCGGACGCGGCGGCCACCTAGTTGTCACTGTGGCCCCGCTGTATTCTTGAATTTTGAGGAGAAGGTTCCGCGGGGGGCGGAGCAGGGGAACGCTTAACGCACTCGCAAAAGGAGCACCCTTCGGGTGCTCTTTTTTGCTCGAAAGTTTTCTGAAACGGTATCTGATGAACTTTGTAAGGTGTCACAAAAGCAACAACACAAAACGTTCTGTATGTAATTAGAAAAGGTCAAAAAAAATTTTCTCATACTTTCAATGACTGAATCTACACCTGATCAGTCTCTAGAGAACTGTAAACCAAAGTAACTTATGTTTTTCAGTGATTCATGAAGAGGACCGTTCCAACGAAAACAAGTTTTCGGAAACAGTCCTAATATTTTTCTTGGAGCTCATTTTCAAGTACGTGGACTTTCAGTTGTGACTAATACCTGAATTAGACTTGGAATTTGTCCCAAAAAAGTTAAGTTTGTCTCAAATTGATTAGAAGCAATAGAAAAAAAACATTTTTTTTTATTTGATAAAAATACTTGAGTTAGAAACGTGAAAAATCCCATTTTTTCAAAAAGTCATAAAAAGTAGTTCAATTTGCTTTAAATTACCAAACTACAATATATGAACCAGTTCAGATTGGTTTTCATCAACAAAGCCGTAAAATTTCCATATTTAGAGAAAAGGCAAAAAAACACCTTTTTGGTTAACTGAAAAAGGTAGATAAATCGGATAAAGTCGTCTTCAAACCTATAGGACCGAAAAATGATCTAATTGAGGTATATATGTAGTGTCCCTTGTAAGGTCACATGCAAAAAGGTGAAACAATTGGGGTGGCCACTTCAGAAAACAAGACTTTTTTTCGGACTTTGGCCATTTTTTTTTGTAGTAAAGTAGTAGTAAGTTACCAGAGAAAAAAAGTTGTAAAAACCAAAATTTTTATCCAATTTTGACATTTAAATACTCTATACCTACTAAAATGACTATGGCAAGCTCAAATATGCCATCAAAACTCATTTTTTCTCACTTTTTAAAATTTTTGTTTTTTGGATATAAAATGTTGAGTCAGAAACGTGAAAAATCAGTTTTTTTTCAAAAAGTCAAAAAAAGTTGTTCCAATCAATTTGTTTCACTAAAACACACTTTTTCAGCTTGTTCAGAATGGTTTTCATGTTTAAAGCTGAAACTTTACACATTTTGAGAAAAGTGGAAAAAACACCTTTTTAGTTACAAAAAAACCATCATTTTTGTTGCAGTTTTTGAAAAAACTCAAAATTTTGAGAGGAAAATTTTTTCTCAAACTTTTATATTTGGGCTCCCCAAACAGTCTACTTTCATCCATTCCTTGTCAATATACCCCATTTTTTGAACCAAAACAGAGTTAATAGGTGATTTTTATCGAAAAACGTGTTTTTTACCATTTTTGCCCCCCATTTCCCTCTATAAGTCAACACATAACAAAATTTTGGCAAAACGGGGCAAAAGTGTATCCTTAGAATTTCAATACGGGGCTGCATGCAAAAAATTAGGGAATTCTGACCTCCAGTTTTCGAGAACACGACTTATTCTGCACGAAAGGTAATATAGGTAAATGTTCTTTCGAACCGACGGGGCCCCTTCCCCTGTCTCTACTGAACGCCATAGCCGGACGCGGCGGCCACCCAGGTATCAGGGTGGGGCCGTTTGGTTGTGTTTTGGTTGTATAATGTGGGCCTGTAGCTATACATTTCGCGTTCTACGCACTCGCAAAACGGAGCACCCTTCGGGTGCTGCCGTTTTACTCGGCCAGCCTAATTAGTATAATTGAACATCAACCTGAATAATTCATACAAAAAATTAAAATGAAAATAACAAATCTTAAAATTGAAAAACGTTATACTTTTTTCAACTCAAGTTGTGATCTTAAAGCAACAAACGTCAGCTAGCGCTACATCTACGTTCTTTAAAAAAAACCATTTCTTTTATCTGATGCTGGTTGTGTTTTGTTTTGTCAGCCACTGAAAATACCATTTAGTTTTTCAGGAAGATTGATATATTTTTTTTTGGTTCACGGCTTCATGTTTTTTTAAACAGTTTTGACTCGAAACAAATTTGAACAAAAAAATTTCTAGAAAACACGTTTGTTTATGCTCTCATGTAGAAATATCCAAACCATTTTATTACGAGTTTTTGGAGGAAACTGCGAAGTTTTCTGACAATTTGTTTTTCGCAATACCTTTAATTCAGTTTGCTGCTTGTTTCTTTTTTTTTAATTAAATTGCATGTGGTTCAGTTTCTTATATGTCACAAGTTTTGTTCGCTTGGAAAAGCATGAATTGTTTATTTACAAACTAAGTGCTTAGATTGAAACTTTAGCAAGTAGAAGTTGTACATTTTTCAACTTTTCTTGTAGAAGAGAAAGAATTTTTGAACGCAAACACATGGTCTTTTACAAGTTAAAATATTCCGGAAATTTTTTTTGGTTTATTTTAAATTTTAAAAGTTTGTGAACGTAGTTTGCTTGACTTATTTCAGTTAGATAACAACAAATTTAATACTTCAAAACATTTTTTATTTTTTCATCATCAAAAAACACAAAAGTGAAAAAAAAGAAAAACAAACCTAATTTGGTTTTGTTTAAAAACAAAACCAAATTAGGAAATTGTACCATGGACAAAAATCTGAAAAAACTTCAAAATTTGATCATGGATTTGAGTATGAAAAATGGCTGAATAAGAGCAACTTCAGCTCCAGAGAAATATTATCTCAATCATTACAAGGAAACTGACACACGAAACATTGAGGCTTTTCAAACTTTTTGCCTACCTAAGCTTCCTAATCTTCCCTATCAATCACTAAAAATCCAAAACTCAATTCGAGCCTATTTTTCCAAAATTTTGCAAGTTGAACGGAAGTTTGATCTAGTTTTATTTTTTTAAAGATACAACTTTGAATTTCAAATATATTCTAATGAATTGAAAATGAATTTATTTTAACTTATGTCAAGGAAAAATTAAAGTCAACTGATATTCTGAATAACTACATTTTCAATGACAACAAAAAACATCATTTAAACCACTTAAAATATTTTGTCAAATATATATATATATATATAAATATATATCAGTACTTTATGACTTGGCTGAACGTTTTAGTACATAGTATTTTGGAACATCCAATTATATAGCTGCTGCGTAATAACACTTTGAATAAATGAAAAAATGAATATATATCAAAAGAAAAAAACCTTAAATTGAAAAACTCATGTTTTGAGCTTAATTTCTGATATCTATCTGATTTAAATAATGGTGAAAACTTTCAAATAATTTTCGTTTGACTTAAAATTTAACAGTTAAAAAACATTTTCAATACTTTGTTTTCAATTGAGAAATGGTTTCAATTGCGGAAAACAACCTTCATGTTCGATAGTCCTAACAAAAAATTCTTATTTAAAAAGTTGTGGAAATACATTTGATCGCCTTATTCCACTTTTACTGCCTAAATTTAAGTTAAAGATTTAGTATAATGTATGTATACCCATTCTAATGGTTTTCAACAGCATATGTTGTGTATATACTTGTTATGTTTGAAGAACCATTGCTGCATTTTTTTAAAAAATATTTAAGCTAGCCAAAGCTGCCAATATCATTAACTGCGCTACACAACATTTAATTTACTACACTTAGATCCGCTGAAACTATGTTAAAATAGAGTAAATTTCAAGTCACAAATTGTAGGTTGTATTTTATTTACCTAATGACTTAATTTTTAAAACTACCTTTTAATTTGATTGGATAATTTATGATAAAAAATACTTTAAAAATGTAGAAATTGTCGCGAGAAAATTAAGTTTTTCACAAATCCTAGATTATAGATTAGAAACCGTATCATAATTGATAAGGCTAGTTGATACTTTTGGTTTTTTTTAACAAGAGATAATCAATGGTTTAGAAAAAGTTAAAAGGCAGAGACAATTCTTTCTTGAACCCATGATAGTCTTGTTATAGTAGGGCATTTTTTAGGTGAATATTATACCGCCCCTCAAATACTTTGTTTTTATCAGTTTCTAGAAACATTATGTAAACCTTGTAGCCTGTTTAAATCTATTTATTTTATCAAACGATCAATATTTATTTTGAGGCATGTTTTTTGCGAGATACGATGAACATACTTCAGAGGAAATTCGAGCATCAAAAAAACTAACGTCATATAAGAAAATTCAAAAGTTTCACCGGCAAAACAAACCAAAAACGCGTAATTTTCAGCTGAAAAAAAACAGTGTAACTTCTCAGCATATTTACAACATGGTTGTTTTTTGGTTTTACCGTCTTAGAAAAAAATAGAATCATTTACGTATACGTGTATTTTTTTATGCTGTCAATACTTTTTGAGAATGGAAAAAAATTACGTAAAAAAATCTCTTGCAAATGAGCACTAAGTTCTTAAAGGGATACATGTACAAAAGAATGGGAAGAGTTTTGAAGATTCATAGGTAAAAACCTACGGGTTACAAGAGTACCTTGAATACATGCATTAACTTTTCTTTTCAAAGACATAAACAAATCTTGCATCTTTGTTATATTATAGCACAATGTCACTCATTTTTGCTTATGTTTTTTGTTTTTGCAAATGAACAAAGAAATTGTCCGATAAAAACTGTGAAACAAGCGGTCAAATAAAACTTTTCAAAAATAATTTTTCCTTAATGTATTTCAAAATCGGGGCATTGGTTGAAAGAATCTTAAAAACTTTCTATTTTTGGTTAACTAGAAGTCGTCGCAAGTTCTCAAAAGAGAAGTTAGTTTATACTTATTTTACCAATTTCAAAAATCTTTTATGTTTAACGACAATAATTATGGCTACAGGCTTGAAATTTTGCTTAATTTTTGTTTGATTTTACTAAGGGCAAAAAAAGAGTTAAATCATAGTCTATCAGCAAAACAAAAATCTGATAAAAAGTTTTGATCAGTAAAGAACGGCCGAATCTGTGAGTTTTCTGGTTTAAAAAAGGAGAAAAACATATATCTAATAAAGAAAACTTAAAATGAAGAAATTGTGTTTTGAATTGATATGGATGTGTTACCTCAAAAGTCAAACAGAAAATCTTTGTTGTTTAAGACTACTAAAGTATTTCAAACGGAAAGCTTACCTCTGATCACCTAAAACACTACCAGTTATCAAGGAATAGAATAGTAGTTATCAGTTTTATTTTGTAGTACTGAGTAATCAAGGCTCAATTTTTTCGTTTCTTCAAAGACAACCACATTGTTTTTTTTTGCTACAATTCAGCCTAATTGCTATCAAAAACAAATCATTGTCTCTTATAACAATTGCAGGAGTGTTCTTGAGACATTAACAGTCTGGATAAACTGTTTCTGAAATTGATACTTGAAAAAAAAAAAGAAAAAAAATTTGAAAAAAAAAAACTAATTTTCTGCAATAAGCCATCGTGAAAGGTGCTTCCACAAATAGTTATATAAATTTTCACGTTATTAAGAAACATTTTATCATATATCAACGTTTTTGACTATTCTCGCGGTATATACACCCTAAAACATCATAAAAACTGTCTTCAAAACAAAAATTTTGGTGTTCTTATTGAAAAACGCCCTTTCGAGCACACCCTTGGACATGCTGAGTGAGAACGAAATCACTTAGCGACCTCGGATTTCTTGCACTGTAGAAGGCAAACTCAGCACTATATAAATCACACGGAAAACTTTTGGACTCCCTTTTGAAGTTTCCCGCCACATCGAAAGAGGGCGTTTTTTTGCTAAAAAAATCGAAAAATTCATTTTTGGCGGGGAAATTTTCAAAAATTTCAAAAATAAAGTAAACCTATAAATAACGGTTTCCAACTAATGTTGGCACGATAAACATTTTTGTCCTCCATGTATATGGCAAAATTCTGGTGGGAACATAAAAAAATTGAAAATTTTTGCTAAAAAAATCGAAAAATTCATTTTTGGCGGGAAAATTTTCAAAAATTTTAAAAATAAAGTAAACCTATAACTGGCAGTTTCCGACTAATGTTGGCACGATAAACATTTTTGTCCTTCATGTAGATGGCAAAATTCTGGCGGGAACATTGAGAACTTGAAAATTTGACAAAAAATTTTCACGAAAAAATCAAAAAATCTCAAAATTTTTTTTTTCACAGAAATCAACAAATTAGCCCATTGGCACTCCCTAACAGTGCCCTTTCATCGGCCTCACCACACGCTACGTCGAATTCCCAATAAAAACGGAGTTATAGGGTATTTTTTACGAAAAAATGCATTTTTGCCCAATTTTGCCCCCAAAAAGGGCGTGTTTGGTCAACAAAGGGTGTAAATCTTAAAAAGTGTCAGAAGAATTATCTTATTTTCTCACAAATTCCTGGCTGCATGCAAAAATTCAGCAATTTTCAAGGGGCCAATTTTGAGATCGTTCCGCAATATGTGACATTTCGCTATATAGCTTTGTTCCCTAACCCCTACCCATTGGAAAATACAGCGCGCCGGAGGGGCCCTCCCCTGGCGCGCAAAAAATGCGGAACAAAGTTCTCGACCACCTAGATGTTTTTGTGGCCCCGCTTTTTTAGTGACTTTTGACGAGTAGGTTCCGCTGGGGGCGGAGCAGGGGAACGCTAAACGCACTCGCAAAAAAGACCACCCTCCGGGTGCTCTTTTTTTGCTCGAAAGTCTTGTGAAACCATTTGGAACTGTAAATATTGGAAGCAGTTACACACAAAACTTTATGCATCTTTGTGATCATAGTCACAAGTGGTTTTCGACAGCTTCTATAACTCAATCTTGACATGATCTATTTCTACAATGGCCAGAATAAAGTGATTTTACGTTTTTCAATGATTCTTGAAGAGGACTGTCTCAACGAAAACAAGTTTTCGGAAACAGTCCTGGTAACTTATTTTTGATCTCGTTTTCGAGTCTATCGACTTTCAGTCGTAATTAGTAGGCTAACAGGACCTATATTAGGTATTAAAAAGATTGAGTTTGTATCAAAAGCAAAAGATACAAAAACATGAAAAAAGTTCAAAAAATTTCAAAAATTTAAAAAATTTGAAAAAATTTTCCAAAAAACTTGATTTTTTGTTTTGTCAGAAAATAACAAAAAATTGACGTAAAATGAACTTTCAATAGTCCATTTTGACTAATTTTTACGATTCAAGCACATTTTAACTTAATAACAACATTAAAAAAACCACTGGAAAGGGTGTTTTTCAGCAAACGCCCTTTTTGACCACACCTACGAAATTCATAACTTTTTATCTAACAAATATAGAGACCTCGGGTTTTTTGCATTGTAATCGGCATACTATAGACTACCTCTCGCGTGCTGAAACGAACAATTTTTCTTTTTAATTTTTCCCGCAATTTCGAATTAGGGCGTTTTTTGGCTATTTTTGGTCCTTTTGGGCGGTAAAAAGTCAAACTTAGAGACAACTGTCAAAAAATCTGTTATCACATGATAGAGTCAACATGCCATGGCGTACCAAATAGTGTCCTGATTCAGACTAAAATTGCCCTCTAATTGTCCGTGGGGGGAGGAAATTGAAAACTTTTATTTTTGGCGGGAAAATTTGAAATTTTTCAAAAAAACATTTACTCCACAGACAACGGTTTTAAACTAATGTTGGCATGGCACACAATTTATTGCTTCATAACTAGGGTCGATTTCTGCCGGGAACATTGATTTTTTAAAAAAATGACCAAAATTTTTGTTGCATTTTTTCAAAAAAATCAAAATTTTGAGAGAAAAAAAGTTTAAAAATCCTACATATTTAAGCTCCCCAAACTGTCTACTTTCATCCATTCCCTATCAATATAACCCATTTTCTCAACCAAAATCGAGTTATGGGGCCAAAAAGTCAAAAAACGTGAAAAAACGACATTTCACGCCCATTTTCGCCCCAAAAGTACCACACATAATGTTTTTTCGGAAAAACGTCACAAGAGTTTTCGTCTTATCTCAAAAAGTTTCAGGGGGGTTGGCAAAATTTCAGAGAGATCTGACCTACAGTTTTCGAGAACTTGACTTTTTCTGCAAGAAAAGAATAAAAGGTAAATGTTCCTTCGAACCGACGGGGCCCCCTTCCCCTGTCTCTACTGAACGCCATAGCCGGACGCGGCGCCCACCTAGTTGTCACTGTGGCCCCGCTTTTTTAGTGACTTTTGATGACTAGGTTCCGCGGGGGGCGGAGCAGGGGAACGCTAAACGCACTCGCAAAAAAGACCACCCTCAGGGTGCTCTTTTTTGCTCGAAAGTCTTGTGAAACGATTTGGAACTGTAAGTATTGGAAGCAGTTACACACAAAACGTTATGCATCTTTGTGATCATAGTCACAAGTGTTTTTCGACAGCTTCTATCACTCAATCTTGACATGATCTATTTCTAAAATGGCCAAAATAAAGTGATTTTACGTTTTTCAATGATTCTTGAAGAGGACTGTCTCAACGAAAACAAGTTTTCGGAAACAGTCCTGGTAACTTATTTTTGATCTCGTTTTCGAGTCTATCGACTTTCAGTCGTAATTAGTAGGCTAACAGGACCTATATTAGGTATTAAAAAGATTGAGTTTGTACCAAAAACATCAAAAGCAAGAGATACGAAAACATGAAAAAAGTTCAAAAAATTTCAAAAATTTAAAAAATTTGAAAAATTTTTCCAAAAAACTTGATTTTTTGTTTTGTCATAAAATAACAAAAAATTGACGTAAAATGAACTTTCAATAGTCCATTTTGACTAAATTTTACGATTCAAGCACATTTTAACTTAATAACAACATTAAAAAAACCACTGGAAAGGGTGTTTTTCAGCAAACGCCCTTTTTGACCACACCTACGAAATTGATAACTTTTTATCTAACAAATATAGAGACCTCGGGTTTTTTGCATTGTAATGGGCATACTGAAGACTACCTCTCGCGTGCTGGAACGAACAATTTTTCTCTTTAATTTTTCCCGCAATTTCGAATTAGGGCGTTTTTTGGCTAATTTTGGTCCTTTTGGGCGGTAAAAAGTCAAACTTAGAGACAACTGTCAAAAATTCTGTTATCACATGATAGAGTCAACATGCCATGGCGTACCAGATAGTGTCCTGATTCAGACCAAAATTGCCCTCTAATTGTCCGTGGGGGGAGGAAATTGAAAATTTTTATTTTTGGCGGGAAAATTTGAAATTTTTCAAAAAAACATTTACTCCACAGACAACGGTTTTAAACTAATGTTGGCATGGTACACAATTTATCGCTTCATAACTAGGGTCGATTTCTGCCGGGAACATTGATTTTTAAAAAAATGACCAAAATTTTTGTTGCATTTTTTCAAAAAAATCAAAATTTTGAGAAAAAAAAAGTTTAAAAATCCTACCTATTTAAGCTCCCCAAACTGTCTACTTTCATCCATTCCCTATCAATATAACCCATTTTCTCAACCAAAATCAAGTTATGGGGCCAAAAAGTCAAAAAAAGTGAAAAAACGACATTTCACGCCCATTTTCGCCCCAAAAGTACCACACATAATGTTTTTTCGGAAAAACGTCACCAGAGTTTTCGCCTTATCTCAAAAAGTTTCAGGGGGGTTGGCAAAATTTCAGAGGGATCTGACCTACAGTTTTCGAGAACTTGACTTTTTCTGCAAGAAAAGAATAAAAGGTAAATGTTCTTTCGAACCGACGGGGCCCCCTTCCCCTGTCTCTACTGAACGCCAAAGCCGGATGCGGCGGCCACCTAGTTGTCACTGTGGCCCCGCTGTTTTCTTGACTTTTGAGGAGAAGGTTCCGCGGGGGGCGGAGCAGGGGAACGCTTAACGCACTCGCAAAAGGAGCACCCTTCGGGTGCTCTTTTTTGCTCGAAAGTTTTCTGAATTGGTATCTGATGAACTTTGTAAGGTGTCACAAAAGCAACAACACAAAACATTCTGTATGTGATTAGAAAAGGTCAAAAAAATTTCTCATACTTTCAATGACTGAATCTACACCTGATCAGTCTCTAGAGAACTCTAAACCAAAGTAACTTTTGTTTTTCAGTGATTCATGAAGAGGGCCGTTCCAACGAAAACAAGTTTTCGGAAACAGTCCTCATTTTTTTTTTCGAGCCCATTGTCAAGTACGTGAACTTTCAATTGTGAATTATAGCTGAATTGGACTTGGAATTTGTCCCAAAAAGATTAAGTTTGTCTCAAATTGATTAGAAGCAAAAGAAAAAAAAACATTTTTTTTTATTTGGAAAGAAAAGTTGAGTCAGAAACGTGAAAAAAACCTTTTTTCAAAAGTCATAAAAAGTAGCTCCATTTGGCTTAAATCACTAGGCTACAATATATGAACCTATTCAGAATGGTTTTCATGACCAAAGCCGTACAACTTCCATATTTAGAGAAAAGGCAAAAAAAAACTAACTTTTTGGTTAACTCAAAAAGGTAGATAAATCGGGTAAAGTCGTCTTAAAATTTATAGGATCGAAACGTGATCTACATAGGGTATATATGTAGTGTCCTTGTTAGGTCGCATGCATAAAAATAGAACAGTTTTGTTGGCCACTTCCGAAATTAAGACTTTTTTTTCGAAATTTGGCCATTTTTATTTGTAGTAAAATAGTAGTAAAATAGCCGAGAAAAAAAATTGTAAAAACCAAAATTTTTATTCAATTTTGACGTTTAAATACTCTATACCTACTAAAATGTCTATGGCAAGCTCAAATAAGCCATCAAAATTCATTTTTTCTCACTTTTTAAAATTTTTGTTTTTTTGATATACAATGTTGAGTCAGAAACGTGAAAAATCAATTTTTTTCAAAAAGTCAAAATAAAGTGTTTCAATCAATTTGTTTCACTAAAACACACTTTATGAACCTGTTCAGAATGGGTTTTTGGGTTAAAGCCGAAAATTCACCCATTTTGAGAAAAGTGGAAAAAACACCTTTTTAGTTACAAAAAAACCATCATTTTTGTTGCAGTTTTTGAAAAAACTCAAATTTTTGAGAGAAAAAATTTTTCTCAAACCTTTATATTTAGGTTCCCCAAACAGTCTACTTTCATCCATTCTCCATCAATATACCCCATTTTTTGAACCAAAACAGAGTTAATAGGTGATTTTTATCAAAAAACGTGTTTTTTACCATTTTTGCCCCCCATTTCCCTCTATAAGTCAACACATAACAAAATTTTGGCAAAACGGGGCAAAAGTGTATCCTTAGAATTTCCATACGGGGCTGCATGCAAAAAATTAGGGAATTCTGACCTCCAGTTTTCGAGAACACGACTTATTCTGCACGAAAGGTAATATAGGTAAATGTTCTTTCGAACCGACGGGGCCCCTTCCCCTGTCTCTACTGAACGCCAAAGCCGGACGCGGCGGCCACCTAGTTGTCACTGTGGCCCCGCTAAATAAGTGAATTTTGACGAGTGGGTTCCGCGGGGGGCGGAGCAGGGGAACGCTTAACGCACTCGCAAAAGGAGCACCCTTCGGGTGCTCATTTTTGCTCGAAAGTTTTCTGAAACGGTATCTGATGAACTTTGTAAGGTGTCACAAAAGCAACAACACAAAACATTCTGTATGTGATTAGAAAAGATCAAAAAAGATTTCTCATACTTTCAATGACTGAATCTACACCTGATCAGTCTCTAGAGAACTCTAAGCCAAAGTAACTTATGTTTTTCAGTGATTCATGAAGAGGACCGTTCCAACGAAAACAAGTTTTCGGAAACAGTCCTCATATTTTTTTTCGAGCCCATTGTCAAGTACGTGGACTTTTACTTGTGACTAATATCTGAATTGGACTTGGAATTTGTCCCAAACAGGTTAAGTTTGTCTCAAATTGATTAGAAGCAAAAGAAAAAAAAACATTTTTTTTTATTTGGAAAAAAAAGTTGAGTCAGAAACGTGAAAAAACCCTTTTTTCAAAAGTCATAAAAAGTAGCTCCAATTGGCTTAAATCACTAGGCTATAAAATATGAACCTGTTCAGAATAGTTTTCATGACCAAAGCCGTAAAATTTCAATATTTAGAGAAAAGGCAAAAAAAAACAACTTTTTGGTTAACTCAAAAAGGTAGATAAATCGATTAAAGTCGACTTCAAACCTATAGGATCGAGAAGTGATCTAAATAGGGTATATATGTAGTGTCCTTGTTAGGTGACAAGCAAAAAACTGAAACAGTTTTATTGGCCACTTCCGAAATAAAGACTTTTTTTTCGAAATTTGGCCATTCTTGTTTGTAGTAAAATAGTAGTAAAATAGCCGAGAAAAAAAAATTTAAAAACCATAATTTTTATCCAATTTTGACGTTTAAATACTCTATACCTACTAAATTGTCTATGGCAAGCTCAAATAAGCCATAAAAATTCATTTTTTCTCACTTTTTTAAATTTTTGTTTTTTTGATATACAATGTTGAGTCAGAAACGTGAAAAATCAATTTTTTTCAAAAAGTCAAAATAAAGTGTTCCAATCAATTTGTTTCACTAAAACACACTTTATGAACCTGTTCAGAATGAGTTTTTGGGTTAAAGCCCAAAATTCACCCATTTTGAGAAAAGTGGAAAAAACACCTTTTTAGTTATAAAAAAACCATCATTTTTGTTGCAGTTTTTAAAAAAACTCAAATTTTTGAGAAAAACTTTTTTTCTCAAACCTTTATATTTAGGCTCCCCAAACAGTCTACTTTCATCCATTCCTTGTCACTATACCCCATTTTTTGAACCAAAACAGAGTTAATAGGTGATTTTTATCAAAAAACGTGTTTTTTACCATTTTTGCCCCCCATTTCCCTCTATAAGTCAACACATAACAAAATTTTGGCAAAACGGGGCAAAAGTGTATCCTTAGAATTTCAATACGGGGCTGCATGCAAAAAATTAGGGAATTCTGACCTCCAGTTTTCGAGAACACGACTTATTCTGCAAGAAAAGTAATAAAGGTAAATGTTCTTTCGAACCGACGGGGCCCCTTCCCCTGTCTCTACTGAACGCCAAAGCCGGACGCGGCGGCCACCTAGAGGTTACTGTGGCCCCGCTATATCAGTGAATTTCGAAGGAGTAGGTTCCGCGGGGGGCGGAGCAGGGGAACGTTTAACGCACTCGCAAAAGGAGCACCCTTCGGGTGCTCTTTTTTGCTCGAAAGTTTTCTGAAACGGTATCTGATGAACTTTGTAAGGTGTCACAAAAGCAACAACACAAAACATTCTGTATGTGATTAGAAAAGGTCAAAAAAGATTTCTCATACTTTCAATGACTGAATCTACACCTGATCAGTCTCTAGAGAACTCTAAACCAAAGTAACTTATGTTTTTCAGTGATTCATGAAGAGGACCGTTCCAACGAAAACAAGTTTTCGGAAACAGTCCTCATATTTTTTTTCGAGCCCATTGTCAAGTACGTGAACTTTCAATTGTGAATTATAGCTGAATTGGACTTGGAATTTGTCCCAAAAAAGTTAAGTTTGTCTCAAATTGATTAGAAGCAATAGAAAAATAAACATTTTTTTTTATTTGATAAAAAAAGTTGAGTCAGAAACGTGAAAAAATCCTTTTTTCAAAAGTCATAAAAAGTAGCTCCAATTTTCTTAAATCACTAAGCTACAATATAAGAACCTGTTTAGGATGGTTTCCATGACCAAAGCCGTAAAATTTCCATATTTAGAGAAAAGGCAAAAAAAAACAACTTTTTGGTTAACTCATAAAGGTAGATAAATCGGGTAAAGTCGTCTTCAAACCTATAGGATCGAAAAGTGATCTAAATAGGGTATATATGTAGTGTCCTTGTTAGGTCGCATGCTAAAAACTAGAACAGTTTTGTTGGCCACTTCCGAAATTAAGACTTTTTTTTCGAAATTTGGCCATTTTTATTTGTAGTAAAATAGTAGTAAAATATCCGAGAAAAAAAATTGTAAAAACCATAATTTTTATCCAATTTTGACGTTTAAATACTCTATTCCTACTAAAATGTCTATGGCAAGCTCAAATAAGCCATCAAAATTCATTTTTTCTCACTTTTTAAAATTTTTGTTTTTTTGATATACAATGTTGAGTCAGAAACGTGAAAAATCAATTTTTTTCAAAAAGTCAAAATAAAGTGTTCCAATCAATTTGTTTCACCAAAACACACTTTATGAACCTGTTCAGAATGGTTTTTTGGGTTGAAAACGAAAATTCACCTATTTTGAGAAAAGTGGAAAAAACACCTTTTTAGTTACAAAAAAACCATCATTTTTGTTGCAGTTTTTGAAAAAACTCAAATTTTTGAGAGAAAAATTTTTTCTCAAACCTTTATATTTGGGCTCCCCAAACAGTCTACTTTCATCCATTCTTTGTCAATATACCCCATTTTTTGAACCAAAACAGAGTTAATAGGTGATTTTTATCGAAAAACGTGTTTTTTACCATTTTTGCCCCCCATTTCCCTCTATAAGTCAACACATAACAAAATTTTGGCAAAACGGGGCAAAAGTGTATCCTTAGAATTTCAATACGGGGCTGCATGCAAAAAATTAGGGAATTCTGACCTCCAGTTTTCGAGAACACGACTTATTCTGCATGAAAAGGGTAAAAGGTAAATGTTCCTTCGAACCGACGGGGCCCCTTCCCCTGTCTCTGCTGAACGCCATAGCCGGACGCGGCGGCCACCTAGCCGGTCAGGTCTGCGTCCCACCCGCCCTCCGTGACTAATCTTGCTTCCGAGAAAAGTTTTTTGCTTCACCTTTACCCCATCTCAGGTTAGTTACTCTTGAAAAAAGTCCTACTTGAAACGTTCGCATTCACTTTGCCCCCTACGGGCGCAATGGTGAAGCCCATTTTTTCTTCTCACTGAACTTCTTCTCCGAACAGTTCACATAAAACATTACTATGGTTTTTTTCTGAAATTTGCCGTGTCCACCTGCGACTCCGACTTTTTTCACGTCACTGGTGTTCCAACAACAGGACCAGATGAGATTCCCATTCACATACTGTCTCAATTTTGAAAATACTGATTCAATTTTTTTGCCGTTTCTCGCAAAACAAACTAATTACTTCATTCGAATTTAAAAAAAACCAAAAAACACTTAAAGATAGCAAGACATTAGTGTGACTGTCGTCTATATCTGTTCTCTTTGTTGGAGGTCAATGATGCTCCCTAAGTGGGACCACAAGGGTCCCAGGGAGCATCAGTAAAGGCTTTGAATAGTATGCCATTTTTGATTAAGACAAAATCTTTGGCCAATTGTGTTTTTTTTACAGTCCCTTTTCCACTGCAAATGCAAAGACTAATTTTTGTTTGAAGTTTTAAAAAATAATAATAGCCTTTTCATTTGTGATGACTCGTATCACTCATAAATCAATGGAAGACTCTGACTAACCTTCTCAAGCATGGAAAAACATCAAAAAGAAAAAATGATTCTGGTTATTTCAGACTGCTTTTTTTGTTAAATTTCAGATAGATTTTGAAAACTCTTTCTTCAAATTGTATGTCTGCCGAAAAAGAACAAAAATTACAAACTGAAACCATTTTGGTTAAATTAAGGCTCTTCACCCACCAAATTCGAAATTGCGAAGCTGAAACGAACAATCGACAGCTCATTTTATAAGTTTCGTTTTATTTTTTCAAAACATGTGTCATATATTTTCAAAAGCAATTTATTAAAGTTTCATTTTTTACCAGAAAAGTAAGTCCGAAAAAAAAACAGATTTTTAAATACTGTCAAAAAATAAGGTGGCAAGTAGTTTTACCAATGGAATCATAGTATATGATTAGGTTCAAAATAGTTTTCATTACCATTGACTAGACGCTTACTCAATTTGAGAAATGTCCTTAATAACTTTTTTGGAAACATAAAAAACGGATAATGGAAAAGTTTTCTTCAATTTAATAGAAAAGAATTTTATGAGAAAAACCATTACTAATATCACGTGTAAATTGCGAGAATAGATTCAGGCCACATGCAAAATTTCAGCAGAAGCACTCAAGCAATTTTGTGAACGAAACAATTGTTCCATAAATTGACAGAGTAGTATAAACACCAATTTTACCATAAAACGTCAAAATAAAAAAATCGCAAAAACTACAAATTTTATCCAATTTTGACTTTTAAATACTCTATACCGACTAAATTGACTATGCTATGCTCGAATCAACCATCAGAAACCATTTTTAATCGTTCTGCATTTTTTAAGTTTTTTTCCATCAAAAAGTTGAGTCAGAAATGGGAAAAAGGTTTTTTTTTCAGAAAAACAAAAAAAGTTGTTCAAAATCAACTAGAAATATAAGCCATTATTTTTTAACCTGCTCAGAATGGTTCTGGTGACCGAAGCCGTAAAAAGTACCCAATTCCAGGAAATTCGAAAAAACTCTTTTTTCAGCACTTTGAAAAAGTGGAAAAATGTAAAAAATAGTCTTCAAACAAATAGGATGAAAAAGTGATCAGTAAAAGCATCGATGCCGTGTCAAATGAGGATTGCATGCCAATTTTTGAAACAATCCAACGGGTTTTTTTTAAGAACGAAACCATTTTTTGACAATTTTAGTAGTAGTATTTACACTAATTAGTACCATATATGGTCAAAATTCAAAAATACAAAAAACTACAATTTTCATCCAATTTTGACCTTCAAATACTCTATACCCACTAAATTGACTATCGGGAGCTCGAATCAACCATCAAAAACCACTTTTAATCACTTTCAAAATTTTTTATTTTTTAAATCAAAATGTTGAGTCAGAAATAGGAAAAAACAATTTTTTTCAAAAAGTCAAGAAAAGTTGTCCCAATTGAATAAACTCACTAAGCCACACTCTATGAACCTGTTCAGAATGGTTTTCATGACCAAAGCCGTAAAAAGTACCCAATTTGAGAAACTTCGAAAAATCACCTTTTAGTTAACTCAAAAAAGTGGAAAAATCGGGTAAAATGGGCTTCAAACCGATAGGATCGAAAAGTGACCTTTATAAGATATGATTGCCGTGTCAATTTAGGGCCGCATGCAAAAAATTAGAAAAATTCAACGAAACGTTTTTGAGAACTCGACAAATTTGGTCGTTTTGTTAAACGTTTAATTTTAGAAATTTTTTGTCCGGAAGGGGCCCCTTCCCCTTCCTAAATGCTTTTTATGCTACACGCGACCATCTAGATAGGTCAGTGACCTGCGGTGCATGGGTGTTATGGACTTGATTCGTCAGCATTGGCCTGGGGGCCATTAGCTTCAAGACATGTGGCACTCGCAGAAAAAGAGCACCCGAAGGGTGCTCTTTTTCTGCTCGAATGTCTTGTGAAACGGTATCTGATGAACTTTGTAGGGTGTCACAAAAGCAACATGACAAAACGTTCTGTATCTGATCAGTAATGGTCAAAAAAGATTTATGACACTTTCAATGACTGAAGCTACACCTGATCAGTCTCTAGAGAACTCTAAAACAAAGTAACTTATATTTTTCAGTGACTCATGAAGAGGACTGTTTCAACGAAAACAAGTTTTCGGAAACAGTCCTAATATTTTTCTTGGAGCTCATTTTCAAGTAGGTGGACTTTCAATAGTGACTAATAGTTGAATTAGACTTGGAATTTGTCCCAAAAAGTTAAGTTTGTCTCAAATTGATTAGAAGCAATAGACAAAAAAAAAACATTTTTTTTATTTGATAAATATACTTGAGTCAGAAAAGTGAAAAATCCATTTTTTTCAAAAAGTCATGAGAAGTAATTCAATTTGCATTAAATCACTAACCTATATTATATAAACCTGTTCAGATTGGTTTTCATGAACAAAGCCGTAAAATTTCCATATTTAGAGAAAAGGCAAAAAAACACCTTTTTGATTAACTGAAAAAGGTAGATAAATCGGGTAAAGTCGTCTTCAAACCTATAGGACCGAAAAATGATCTAATTGAGATATATATTTAGTGTCCCTTGTAAGGTCACATGCAAAAAAGTGAAACAATTGGGGTGGCCACTTCAGAAAACAAGACTTTTTTTCGGACTTTGGCCATTTTTATTTGAAGTAAAGTTGTAGTAAGTTACCAGAGAAAAAAAAGTTGTAAAAACCAAAATTTTTATCCAATTTTGACAATTAAGTACTCTATACCTACTAAAATGACTATGGCAAGCTCAAATATGCCATCAAAACTCATTTTTTCTCACTTTTTAAAATTTTTGTTTTTTTGATATAAAATGTTGAGTCAGAAACGTGAAAAATCAATTTTTTTCAAAAAGTCAAGGGAAGTTGTTCCAATCAATTTGTTTCACTAAAACAAACTTTCTCAGCCTGTTCAGAATGGTTTTCATGTTTAAAGCTGAAACTTTACACATTTTGAGAAAAGTGGAAAAAATAACTTTTTAGTTACAAAAAAACCATCATTTTTGTTGCAGTTTTTGAAAAAACTCAAATTTTTAAGAGAAACAAATTTTCCCAAACCTACATAATTGGGCTCCCAAAACAGTTTACTTTCATCCATTCTTCATCAATTTACCCCAATTTGTTAACCAAAATAGAGTTACTGAGCCATTTTTACCAAAAAACGTGGTTTTTCCCTGTTTTTCCCCATTTTTCCCACTATAAGTCAACGCATAACAAAATTTTGGGAAAACGGAGCAAAAGTGTATCCTTAGAATTGCATTTTAGGCCCGCATGCCAATTTTTATCGAATTCTATCCCGACAATTTTGAGATCAGCACTTTTTCCGAGCAAATAGTCATACCGTTATAATTCTTTGGCCGTTCGGGGCCCCTACCCCAAACTCACTAAACAAAGACGCCGAAGGCGGACGGCCACCTAGTTGTCACTGTGGCCCCGCTGTGTTCTTGACTTTTGAGGAGACGGTTCCGCGGGGGGCGGAGCAGGGGAACGCTTAACGCACTCGCAAAAGGAGCACCCTTCGGGTGCTCTTTTTTGCTCGAAAGTTTTCTGAAACGGTATCTGATGAACTTTGTAAGGTGTCACAAAAGCAACAACACAAAACGTTCTGTATGTGATTAGAAAAGGTCATAAAAGATTTCTCATACTTTCAATGACTGAATCTACACCTGATCAGTCTCTAGAGAACTCTAAACCAAAGTAACTTTTGTTTTTCAGTGATTCATGAAGAGGACCGTTCCAACGAAAACAAGTTTTCGGAAACAGTCCTCATATTTTTTTTCGAGCCAATTGTCAAGTACGTGAACTTTCAATTGTGAAATATAGCTGAATTGGACTTGGAGTTTGTCCCAAAAGGTTAAGTTTGTCTCAAATTGATTAGAAGCAAAAGAAAAAAAAAACATTTTTTTTTATTTGGAAAAAAAAGTTGAGTCAGAAACGTGAAAAAACCCTTTTTTCAAAAGTCATAAAAAGTAGCTCCAATTGGCTTAAATCACTAGGTAGATAACTAGGCTACAAAAAATGAACCTATTTAGAATGGTTTTCATGACCAAAGCCGTAAAATTTCCATATTTAGAGAAAAGACAAAAAAAAACAACTTTTTGGTTAACTCAAAAAGGTAGATAAATCGGGTAAAGTCGTCTTCAAATTTATAGGATCGAAAAGTGATCTACATAGGGTATATATGTAGTGTCCTTGTTAGGTCGCATGCGAAAAAATAGAACAGTTTTGTTTGCCACTTCCGAAATTAAGACTTTTTTTTCGAAATTTGGCCATTTTTATTTGTAGTAAAATAGTAGTAAAATAGCCGAGAAAAAAATTGTAAAAACCAAAATTTTTATCCAATTTTGACGTTTAAATACTCTATACCTACTAAAATGTCTATGGCAAGCTCAAATAAGCCATCAAAATTCATTTTTTCTCACTTTTTAAAATTTTTGTTTTTTGGATATACAATGTTGAGTCAGAAACGTGAAAAATCAATTTTTTTCAAGAAGTCAAAATAAATTTGTTTCACTAAAACACACTTTATGAACCTGTTCAGAATGGGTTTTTGGGTTAAAGCCGAAAATTCACCCATTTTGAGAAAAGTGGAAAAAACACCTTTTTAGTCACAAAAAAACCATCATTTTTGTTGCAGTTTTTGAAAAAAATCAAATTTTTGAGAAAAAATTTTTTTCTCAAACCTTTATATTTAGGTTCCCCAAACAGTCTACTTTCATCCATTCCTTGTCAATATACCCCATTTTTTGAACCAAAACAGAGTAAATAGGTGATTTTGATCAAAAAACGTGTTTTTTACCATTTTTGCCCCCCATTTCCCTCTATAAGTCAACACATAACAAAATTTTGGCAAAACGGGGCAGAAGTGTATCCTTAGAATTTCAATACGGGGCCGCATGCAAAAAATTAGGGAATTCTGACCTCCAGTTTTCGAGAACACGACTTATTCTGCACGAAAGGTAATATAGGTAAATGTTCTTTCGAACCGACGGGGCCCCTTCCCCTGTCTCTACTGAACGCCAAAGCCGGACGCGGCGGCCACCTAGATGTTTTTGTGGCCCCGCTTTTTTAGTGACTTTTGATGACTAGGTTCCGCGGGGGGCGGAGCAGGGGAACGCTAAACGCACTCGCAAAAAAGACCACCCTCAGGGTGCTCTTTTTTGCTCGAAAGTCTTGTGAAACGATTTGGAACTGTAAGTATTGGAAGCAGTTACACACAAAACGTTATGCATCTTTGTGATCATAGTCACAAGTGTTTTTCGACAGCTTCTATCACTCAATCTTGACATGATCTATTTCTAAAATGGCCAAAATAAAGTGATTTTACGTTTTTCAATGATTCTTGAAGAGGACTGTCTCAACGAAAACAAGTTTTCGGAAACAGTCCTGGTAACTTATTTTTGATCTCGTTTTCGAGTCTATCGACTTTCAGTCGTAATTAGTAGGCTAACAGGACCTATATTAGGTATTAAAAAGATTGAGTTTGTACCAAAAACATCAAAAGCAAGAGATACAAAAACATGAAAAAAGTTCAAAAAATTTCAAAAATTTAAAAAATTCGAAAAAATTTTCCAAAAAACTTGATTTTTTGTTTTGTCATAAAATAACAAAAAATTAACGTAAAATGAACTTTCAATAGTCCATTTTGACTAATTTTTACGATTCAAGCACATTTTAACTTAATAACAACATTAAAAAAACCACTGGAAAGGGTGTTTTTCAGCAAACGCCCTTTTTGACCACACCTACGAAATTGATAACTTTTTATCTAACAAATATAGAGACCTCGGGTTTTTTGCATTGTAATGGGCATACTGAAGACTACCTCTCGCGTGCTGGAACGAACAATTTTTCTCTTTAATTTTTCCCGCAATTTCGAATTAGGGCGTTTTTTGGCTAATTTTTGTCCTTTTGGGCGGTAAAAAGTCAAACTTAGAGACAACTGTCAAAAATTCTGTTATCACATGATAGAGTCAACATGCCATGGCGTACCAGATAGTGTCCTGATTCAGACCAAAATTGCCCTCTAATTGTCCGTGGGGGGAGGAAATTGAAAATTTTTTATTTTGGCGGGAAAATTTGAAATTTTTCAAAAAAACATTTACTCCACAGACAACGGTTTTAAACTAATGTTGGCATGGTACACAATTTATCGCTTCATAATTAGGGTCGATTTCTGCCGGGAACATTGATTTTTTAAAAAAATGACCAAAATTTTTGTTGCATTTTTTCAAAAAAATCAAAATTTTGAGAAAAAAAAAGTTTAAAAATCCTACATATTTAAGCTCCCCAAACTGTCTACTTTCATCCATTCCCTATCAATATAACCCATTTTCTCAACCAAAATCAAGTTATGGGGCCAAAAAGTCAAAAAACGTGAAAAAACGACATTTCACGCCCATTTTCGCCCCATAAGTACCACACATAATGTTTTTTCGGAAAAACGTCACCAGAGTTTTCGCCTTATCTCAGAAAGTTTCAGGGGGGTTGGCAAAATTTCAGAGGGATCTGACCTACAGTTTTCGAGAACTTGACTTTTTCTGCAAGAAAAGAATAAAAGGTAAATGTTCTTTCGAACCGACGGGGCCCCTTTCCCCTGTCTCTACTGAACGCCAAAGCCGGATGCGGCGGCCACCTAGGGGGCAGGGTTGTGTGGTCTATTCTCGACTTTAGTTACTTGCATTGCGTGGGGAAGAATACGAACAGCGCTCAACGCACTCGCAGAAAGAGCACCCTGCGGGTGCTCTTTTTGCTCGAGAACTGTAAGTCGATTTAAATCTTACATATTTCGTCCGAAATTTAACTTTTTTTTCTAGTTGTTCTCAGTTAAACTCCCATGATACCTCAAATTGTATTCCTGGAAGGGCATTTTTATAAGTCACTCTGTGGCTCGATCAATTAACTACCAAATACGTTTTGATTTACGAAATGGACTGTTTCAACGAAAACAAGTTTTCGGAAACAGTCCAAATTTTAAATTATGATCCCAAATACAAACAAAGAGAATTCTAATGCGTTGGTTAAACTTACAGAGCCCAGCCCATGTATTTGTGTTTATTGACTGTTCAAACACATAACAACTATGTTAAAAACAATATTATTAAAATAAAAACAAAACAAATAATCGAGAAAGAAATTTAAGTTTATCAAAAAAAATATGCAAAAAAATCACTTATTTCTTTTTTTAAGTATCACAAAAACCTCAGTTTGAAAAAGATGATACCTGAGAGGCCCGTTTTGACGCGTTACTACAGTTTAGGCACGTTTTGACTTCGCAACTCACAATGATCGATTAACTTTTACGTTTGATTTACAAACACGCTTTTTTTTACCACAATCAAAATTTCATTACTTCTAAACCTCTTGAACAAATTGATGAAAATTTTTGCATCAAAACTAACTTGTCAAGGGTTTTTGAGGTATATAAAAATTGTCTCCAGTTAAATAATGATTTTTTGGCTAATTTTTGAAAAAAAAATTAAAAAATTTGACAAAAAAAATTTTTTTTTCATATTTGGCGATCAAAAAGTGCCTTCTATGATGGACCAGCAAAAAATTTGTTTTTAGGTCATAAGTTTGGCTCACTAGGGTATACAAACTGGCAAAATGTTTATAATAAAAAAGTTTAGAAGAACAGTGATTTTTTGAAAAAAAAAGAAAAAAACGTAAAAAAATCAGTTTTTGGCGGGAAAATTCTCAAAAAATCAAGAATCAAGTTTTCTCTCTCTTTACTCCAATAAATTAATTCGGCCACGACAATCATTTTTTGTGATCAGTAAAAATGTCGAAAAACGACCGGAACATTGACTTTTTTGAAATTTGACAAAAAACTTCAAAAAAACCGCAAAAAAACATCAAAAATCTCGAAAAAATTGCAAAAAAAATTTTGCCAAAAAATACACCATTCGATTCCCTTAACTGTGCTTGTGTCCAAAAAAAACATCACTTTTTCGCATTTTCTCAACCAAAATTGATTTATTGGGGCATTTTTGAAAAAAATCGTGATTTTGACCAAAAAAAACGCCCCTTTTTCCCCAAAAAGTGCAACTCATAACATTATTTCGGAAAAACGCCTTCCCAAGTTATATCTTAGAATTTTGTCCTCTACCTACATGCAAAGTTTGAAGAAATTCTATACTGCCGTTTTCGAGAACTTGAATAATTTTTTTATTTTCCTAATTAGGTATTTTTTCTAGTTGACCGGCAAGGAAACCCTACCCTTGCCTAAAGGATTCACAAAGCCGGACCGCGACGACCACCTAGATAGGTCAGTGACCTGCGGTGCATGGGTGTTATGGGCTTGATTCGTCAGCATTGGCCTGGGGGCCATTAGCTTCAAGACATGTGGCACTCGCAGAAAAAGAGCACCCGAAGGGTGCTCTTTTTCTGCTCGAATGTCTTGTGAAACGGTATCTGATGAACTTTGTAGGGTGTCACAAAAGCAACATGACAAAACGTTCTGTATCTGATCAGTAATGGTCAAAAAAGATTTATGGCACTTTCAATGACTGAAGCTACACCTGATCGGTCTCTAGAGAACTCTAAAACAAAGTAACTTATATTTTTCAGTGACTCAGGAAGAGGACTGTTTCAACGAAAACAAGTTTTCGGAAACAGTCCTATTATTTTTCTTGGAGCTTATTTTCAAGTACGTGGGCTTTCAATTGTGACTAACAGCTGAATTAGACTTGGAATTTGTCCCAAAAAAGTTAAGTTTGTCTCAAATTGATTAGAAGCAATAGAAAAAAAAAATTTTTTTTATTTGATAAAAATACTTGAGTCAGAAACGTGAAAAATCCCTTTTTTTCAAAAAGTCATAAGAAGTAGTTCAGTTTGCATTAAATTACCAAACTACAATATATGAACCTGTTCAGATTGGTTTTCATGAACAAAGCCTTAAAATTTCCATATTTAGAGAAAAGGCAAAAAAACACCTTTTTGGTTAACTGAAAAAGGTAGATAAATCGGATAAAGTCGTCTTCAAACCTATAGGACCGAAAAATGATCTAATTGAGGTATATATGTAGTGTCCCTTGTAAGGTCACATGCAAAAAGGTGAAACAGTTGGGGTGGCCACTTCAGAAAATAACACTTTTTTTCGGACTTTGGCCATTTTTTTGTAGTAAAGTAGTAGTAAGTTACCAGAGAAAAAAAGTTGTAAAAACCAAAATTTTTATCCAATTTTGACATTTAAATACTCTATACCTACTAAAATGACTATGGCAAGCTCAAATATGCCATCAAAACTCATTTTTTCTCACTTTTTAAAAATTTTGTTTTTTTGATATAAAATGTTGAGTCAGAAACGTGAAAAATCAGTTTTTTTCAAAAAGTCAAAATAAGTTGTTCCAATCAATTTGTTTCACTGAAACACACTTTTTCAGCCTGTTCAGAATGGTTTTCATGTTTAAAGCTGAAACTTTACACATTTTGAGAAAAGTGAAAAAAATATCTTTTTAGTTACAAAAAAACCATCATTTTTGTTGCAGTTTTTGGAAAAACTCAATTTTTTAAGAAAAACAAATTTTCCCAAACTTACATAATTGGGCTCCTAAAACAGTCTACTTTTATCCATTCTTCATCAATTTACCCCAATTTGTTAACCAAAATAGAGTTACTGAGCCATTTTTACCAAAAAACGTGGTTTTTCCCTGTTTTTCCCCATTTTTCCCACTATAAGTCAACGCATAACAAAATTTTGGGAAAACGGAGCAAAAGTGTATCCTTAGAATTGCATTTTAGGCCCGCATGCCAATTTTTATCGAATTCTATCCCGACAATTTTGAGATCAGCACTTTTTCCGAGCAAATAGTCATACCGTTATAATTCTTTGGCCGTTCGGGGCCCCTACCCCAAACTCACTAAACAAAGACGCCGAAGGCGGACGGCCACCTAGTTGTCACTGTGGCCCCGCTAAATCAGTGACTTTCGAAGGAGTAGGTTCCGCGGGGGGCGGAGCAGGAGAACGCTAAACGCACTCGCAAAAGGAGCACCCTTCGGGTGCTCTTTTTTGCTCGAAAGTTTTCTGAAACGGTATCTGATGAACTTTGTAAGGTGTCACAAAAGCAACAACACAAAACATTCTGTATGTGATTAGAAAAGGTCAAAAAAGATTTCTCATACTTTCAATGACTGAATCTACACCTGATCAGTCTCTAGAGAACTCCAAACCAAAGTAACTTATGTTTTTCATTGATTCATGAAGAGGACCGTTCCAACGAAAACAAGTTTTCGGAAACAGTCCTCATATTTTTTTTCGAGCCCATTGTCAAGTACGTGGACTTTCAATTGTGACTAATAGCTGAATTGGACTTGGAATTTGTCCCAAAAAGGTTAAGTTTGTCTCAAATTGATTAGAAGCAAAAGAAAAAATAAAAAAATTTTTTATTTGGAAAAAAAAGTTGAGACATAAACGTGAAAAAACCCATTTTTCAAAAGTCATTAAAAATAGCTACAATTTTCTTAAATTACTAGGCTACAATATAAGAACCTGTTTAGGATGGTTTCCATGACCAAAGCCGTAAAATTTCCATATTTAGAGAAAAGGCAAAAAAAAAACAACTTTTTGGTTAACTCAAAAAGGTAGATAAATCGGGTAAAGTCGTCTTCAAACCTATAGGATCGAAAAGTGATCTATATAGGGTATATATGTAGTGTCCTTGTTAGGTCGCATGCAAAAAAAATAGAACAGTTTTGTTGGCCACTTCCGAAATTTAGACTTTTTTTTCGAAATTTGGCCATTTTTATTTGTAGTAAAATAGTAGTAAAATAGCCGAGAAAAAAAATTGTAAAAACCAAAATTTTTATCCAATTTCGACGTTTAAATACTCTATACCTACTAAAATGTCCATGGCAAGCTCAAATAAGCCATCAAAATTCATTTTTTCTCACTTTTTAAAATTTTTGTTTTTTTGATATACAATGTTGAGTCAGAAACGTGAAAAATCAATTTTTTTCAAAAAGTCAAAATAAAGTGTTTCAATCTATTTGTTTCACTAAAACACACTTTATAAACCTGTTCAGATTGGGTTTTTGGGTTAAAGCCGAAAATTCACCCATTTTGAGAAAAGTGGAAAAAACACCTTTTTAGTTACAAAAAAACCATCATTTTTGTTGCAGTTTTTGAAAAAACTCAAATTTTTGAGAAAAAATTTTTTTCTCAAACATTTATATTTAGGCTCCCCAAACAGTCTACTTTCATCCATTCCTTGTCAAAATACCCCATTTTTTGAACCAAAACAGAGTTAATAAGTAATTTTTATCAAAAAACGTGTTTTTTACCATTTTTGCCCCCCATTTCCCTCTATAAGTCAACACATAACAAAATTTTGGCAAAACGGGGCAAAAGTGTATCCTTAGAATTTCAGTACGGGGCTGCATGCAAAAAATTAGGGAATTCTGACCTCCAGTTTTCGAGAACACGACTTATTCTGCACGAAAGGTAATATAGGTAAATGTTCTTTCGAACCGACGGGGCCCCTTCCCCTGTCTCTACTGAACGCCATAGCCGGACGCGGCGGCCACCTAGTTGCCACTGTGGCCCCGCTTTGTCCTTTACTCTTGACGTGTGGGTTCCGCGGGGGGCGGAGCAGGGGAACGCTTAACGCACTCGCAAAAGGAGCACCCTTCGGGTGCTCTTTTTTGCTCGAAAGTTTTCTGAAACGGTATCTGATGAACTTTGTAAGGTGTCACAAAAGCAACAACACAAAACGTTGTGTATGTGATTAGAAAAGGTCAAAAAAGATTTCTTATACTTTCAATGACTGAATCTACCCCTGATCAGTCTCTAGAGAACTCTAAACCAAAGTAACTTATGTTTTTCAGTGATTCATGAAGAGGACCGTTCCAACGAAAACAAGTTTTCGGAAACAGTCCTCATATTTTTTTTCGAGCCCATTGTCAAGTACGTGGACTTTCAATTGTGACTTATAGCTGAATTGAACTTGGAATTTGTCCCAAAAAGGTTAAGTTTGTCTCAAATTGATTAGAAGCAAAAGAAAAAAAAACATTTTTTTATTTGGAAAAAAAAGTTGAGTCAGAAACGTGAAAAAACCCTTTTTTCAAAAGTCATAAAAAGTAGCTCCAATTGGCTTAAATCACTAGGCTACAATATATGAACCTGTTCAGAATGGTTTTCATGACCAAAGCCGTACAACTTCCATATTTAGAGAAAAGGCAAAAAAAAAAAACTTTTTGGTTAACTCAAAAAGGTAGATAAATCGGGTAAAGTCGTCTTCAAACCTATAGGATCGAAAAGTGATCTTTATAGGGTATATATGTAGTGTACTTGTTAGGTCGCATGCAAAAAAATAGAACAGTTTTGTTGGCCACTTCCGAAATTAAGACTTTTTTTTCGAAATTTGGCCATTTTTATTTGTAGTAAAATAGTAGTAAAATAGCCGAGAAAAAAAATTGTAAAAACCAAAATTTTTATCCAATTTTGACGTTTAAATACTCTATACCTACTAAAATGTCTATGGCAAGCTCAAATAAGCCATCAAAATTCATTTTTTCTCACTTTTTAAAATTTTTGTTTTTTTGATATACAATGTTGAGTCAGAAACATGAAAAATCAATTTTTTTCAAAAAGTCAAAATAAAGTGTTCCAATCAATTTGTTTCACTAAAACACACTTTATGAACCTGTTCAGAATGGCTTTTTGAGTTAAAGCCGAAAATTCACCCATTTTGAGAAAAGTGGAAAAAACACCTTTTTAGTTACAAAAAAACCATCATTTTTGTTGCAGTTTTTGAAAAAACTCAAATTTTTGAGAGAAAAATTTTTTCTCAAACTTTTATATTTAGGCTCCCCAAACAGTCTACTTTCATCCATTCTCCATCAATATACCCCATTTTTTGAACCAAAACAGAGTTAATAGGTGATTTTTATCAAAAAACGTGTTTTTTACCATTTTTGCCCCCCATTTCCCTCTATAAGTCAACACATAACAAAATTTTGGCAAAACGGGGCAAAAGTGTATCCTTAGAATTTCAATACGGGGCTGCATGCAAAAAATTAGGGAATTCTGACCTCCAGTTTTCGAGAACACGACTTATTCTGCATGAAAAGGGTAAAAGGTAAATGTTCCTTCGAACCGACGGGGCCCCTTCCCCTGTCTCTGCTGAACGCCATAGCCGGACGCGGCGGCCACCTAGAGCTTTTTGTGGCCCCGCTCAATCAGTGACTTTTGATGAGTGGGTTCCGCGGGGGGCGGAGCAGGGGAACGCTAAACGCACTCGCAAAAGGAGCACCCTTCGGGTGCTCTTTTTTGCTCGAAAGTTTTCTGAAACGGTATCTGATGAAATTTGTAAGGTGTCACAAAAGCAACAACACAAAACGTTCTGTATGTGATTAGAAAAGGTCAAAAAAGATTTCTCATACTTTCAATGACTGAATCTACACCTGATCAGTCTTTAGAGAACTCTAAACCAAAGTAACTTATGTTTTTCAGTGATTCATGAAGAGGACCGTTCCAACGAAAACAAGTTTTCGGAAACAGTCCTCAAATTTTTGTTCGAGCCCATTGTCAAGTACGTGAACTTTCAATTGTGAATTATAGCTGAATTGGACTTGGAATTTGTCCCAAAAAGGTTAAGTTTGTCTCAAATTGATTAGAAGCAAAAGAAAAAAATTATATTTTTTTTATTTGGAAAAAAAAAGTTGAGTCAGAAACGTGAAAAACCCCTTTTTTCAAGATTCATAAAAAGTAACTCCAATTGGCTTAAATCACTAGGCTACAAAATATGAACCTGTTCAGAATGGTTTTCATGACCAAAGCCGTAAAATTTCGATATTTAGAGAAAAGGCAAAAAAAACATCTTTTTGGTTAACTCAAAAAGGTAGATAAATCGGGTAAAGTCGTCTTCAAACCTATAGGATCGAAAAGTGATCTATATAGGGTATATATGTAGTGTCCTTGTTAGGTAGCATGCAAAAAAATAGAACAGTTTTGTTGGCCACTTCCGATATTAATACTTTTTTTTCGAAATTTGGCCATTTTTATTTGTAGTAAAATAGTAGTAAAATAGCCGAGAAAAAAAACTGTGAAAACCAAAATTTTTATCCAATTTTGACGTTTAAATATTCTATACCTACTAAAATGGCTATGGCAAGCTCAAATATGCCATCAAAACTCATTTTTTCTCACTTTTTAAAATTTTTGTTTTTTTGATAAACAATGTTGAGTCAGAAACGTGAAAAATCAATTTTTTTCAAAAAGTCAAAATAAAGTGTTCCAATCAATTTGTTTCACTAAAACAAACTTTATGAACCTGTTCAGAATGGGTTTTTGGGTTAAAGCCGAAAATTCACCCATTTTGAGAAAAGTGGAAAAAACACCTTTTTAGTTACAAAAAAACCATCATTTTTGTTGCAGTTTTTGAAAAAACTCAAATTTTTGAGAGAAAAATTTTTTCTCAAACCTTTTTATTTAGGTTCCCCAAACAGTCTACTTTCATCCATTCCTTGTCAATATACCCCATTTTTTGAACCAAAACAGAGTTACTAGGTGATTTTTATCAAAAATCGTGTTTTTTACCATTTTTGCCCCCCATTTCCCTCTATAAGTCAACACATAACAAAATTTTGGCAAAACGGGGCAAAAGTGTATCCTTAGAATTTCAATACGGGGCTGCATGCAAAAAATTAGGGAATTCTGACCTCCAGTTTTCGAGAACACGACTTATTCTGCATGAAAAGGGTAAAAGGTAATTGTTCCTTCGAACCGACGGGGCCCCTTCCCCTGTCTCTGCTGAACGCCAAAGCCGGACGCGGCGGCCACCTAGTTGTCACTGTGGCCCCGCTTTTTTAGTGACTTTTAATGACTAGGTTCCGCGGGGGGCGGAGCAGGGGAACGCTAAACGCACTCGCAAAAAAGACCACCCTCAGGGTGCTCTTTTTTTGCTCGAAAGTCTTGTGAAACGATTTGGAACTGTAAGTATTGGAAGCAGTTACACACAAAACGTTATGCATCTTTGTGATCATAGTCACAAGTGGTTTTCGACAGCTTCTATAACTCAATCTTGACATGATCTATTTCTAAAATGGCCAAAATAAAGTGATTTTACGTTTTTCAATGATTCTTCAAGAGGACTGTCTCAACGAAAACAAGTTTTCGGAAACAGTCCTGGTAACTTATTTTTGATCTCGTTTTCGAGTCTATCGACTTTCAGTCGTAATTAGTAGGCTAACAGGACCTATATTAGGTATTAAAAAGATTGAGTTTGTACCAAAAACATCAAAAGCAAGAGATACAAAAACATGAAAAAAGTTCAAAAAATTTCAAAAATTTAAAAAATTTGAAAAAATTTTCCAAAAAACTTGATTTTTTGTTTTGTCATAAAATAACAAAAAATTGACGTAAAATGAACTTTCAATAGTCCATTTTGACTAATTTTTACGATTCAAGCACATTTTAACTTAATAACAACATTAAAAAAACCACTGGAAAGGGTGTTTTTCAGCAAACGCCCTTTTTGACCACACCTACGAAATTCATAAATTTTTATCTAACAAATATAGAGACCTCGGGTTTTTTGCATTGTAATGGGCATACTAAAGACTACCTCTCGCGTGCTGAAACGAACAATTTTTCTCTTTAATTTTTCCCGCAATTTCGAATTAGGGCGTTTTTTGGCTATTTTTGGTCCTTTTGGGCGGTAAAAAGTCAAACTTAGAGACAACTGTCAAAAAATCTGTTATCACATGATAGAGTCAACATGCCATGGCGTACCAAATAGTGTCCTGATTCAGACCAAAATTGCCCTCTAATTGTCCGTGGGGGGAGGAAATTGAAAACTTTTATTTTTGGCGGGAAAATTTGAAATTTTTCAAAAAAACATTTACTCCACAGACAACGGTTTTAAACTAATGTTGGCATGGCACACAATTTATCGCTTCATAACTAGGGTCGATTTCTGCCGGGAACATTGATTTTTTAAAAAAATGACCAAAATTTTTGTTGCATTTTTTCAAAAAAATCAAAATTTTGAGAGAAAAAAAGTTTAAAAATCCTACATATTTAAGCTCCCCAAACTGTCTACTTTCATCCATTCCCTATCAATATAACCCATTTTCTCAACCAAAATCGAGTTATGGGGCCAAAAAGTCAAAAAACGTGAAAAAACGACATTTCACGCCCATTTTCGCCCCAAAAGTACCACACATAATGTTTTTTCGGAAAAACGTCACAAGAGTTTTCGTCTTATCTCAAAAAGTTTCAGGGGGGTTGGCAAAATTTCAGAGAGATCTGACCTACAGTTTTCGAGAACTTGACTTTTTCTGCAAGAAAAGAATAAAAGGTAAATGTTCCTTCGAACCGACGGGGCCCCCTTCCCCTGTCTCTACTGAACGCCGAAGCCGGACGCGGCGGCCACCTAGAGCTTTTTGTGGCCCCGCTATATCATTCATTTTTGACAAGTAGGTTCCGCGGGGGGCGGAGCAGGGGAACGCTAAACGCACTTGCAAAAAAGAGCACCCTCCGGGTGCTCTTTTTTTTGCTCGAAAGTCTTGTAAAACGGTTTGGAACTGTAAATATTGGAAGCAGTTACAGATAAAACTTTTTGCATCTTTGTGCTCATAGTCACAAGCGGTTATCGAGAGCTTCAAAAACTCAATCTTGACATGATCTATCTCTAAAATAGACTAAATTAAGTGATTTTACGTTTTTCAATGATTCTTGAAGAGGACTGTCTCAACGAAAACAAGTTTTCGGAAACAGTCCTGGTAACTTAGTTTTGATCTCATTTTTGAGTCTATTGCCTTCAAATTGTGATTAGTAGGCTGACGGAACCTATATTATGTCCTAAAAAGATTGAGTTTGTGTCAAAAAGATGAAAGGCAAGAGAAAAAAAAACATTAAAAAAAGTATTAAAATTTTCAAAAAATTAAAAAAATTGAAACTTTTTTTCCAAAACACTCGGTTTTTTGTTTTGTCATAAAATAACAACAAATTGAGGTATAATGGACTTTAAATAGTCCATTTCGACTAGTTTTTACGATTCAAGCACATTTTAACTTAATAATAACATTCAAAAAACCACTGGAAATGGTGTTTTTCAGCAAACGCCCTTTTTGACCACACCTACGAAATTCATAACTTTTTATCTAACAAATATAGAGACCTCGGGTTTTTTGCATTGTAAAAAACATCCTACGGCTCACCTGTCGCACGCAAAAACCAACAAATTTTCTTTTTAATTTTTCCCGCAATTTTGAATTAGGGCGTTTTTTGGCTATTTTGGTCCTTTTGGGCAATAAAAAGTCAAATTTAGAGACATCTGTCAAAAAAACTGTTATCACATGATAGAGTCAGCTTGCCATGGCTTACCAAATAGTGTCCTGAGTGAGACCAAAATTGCCCTCTAATTGTCCGTGGGGGGAGGAAATTGAAAATTTTCATTTTTGGCGGGAAAATTTGAAATTTTTCAAAAAAACATTTACTCTGCAGACAACGGCTTTAAACTAATGTTGGCATGGCACGCATTTTTTGCCTTCATAACTAGGGTCGATTTCTGCCGGGAACCTTGATTTTTCAAAAAAATGACCAAAATTTTTGTTGCATTTTTTCAAAAAAATCAAATTTTTGACAAAAATAAAAATTCCAAATACTACATAATTAGACTCCCCAAACTGTCTACTTTCATCCATTCCCTATCAATATACCCCATTTTCTTAACCAAAACCGAGTTATGGGGCCAAAAAGTCAAAAAACGTGAAAAAACGACATTTCACGCCCATTTTCGCCCCAAAAGTACCACACATAATATTTTTTCGGAAAAACGTCACGAGAGTTTTCGCCTTATCTCAAAAAGTTTCAGGGGGGTTGGCAAAATTTCAGAGAGATCTGACCTACAGTTTTCGAGAACTTGACTTTTTCTGCAAGAAAAGAATAAAAGGTAAATGTTCCTTCGAACCGACGGGGCCCCCTTCCCCTGTCTCTACTGAACGCCGAAGCCGGACGCGGCGGCCACCTAGAGGTTTTTGTGGCCCCGCTTTTTAGTGACTTTTGACGAGTAGGTTCCGCTGGGGGCGGAGCAGGGGAACGCTAAACGCACTCGCAAAAAAGACCACCCTCCGCGTGCTCTTTTTTTGCTCGAAAGTCTTGTGAAACCATTTGGAACTGTAAGTATTGGAAGCAGTTACACACAAAACTTTATGAATCTTTGTGATCATAGTCACAAGTGGTTTTCGACAGCTTCTATAACTCAATCTTGACATGATCTATTTCTAAAATGGCCAGAATAAAGTGATTTTACGTTTTTCAATGATTCTTGAAGAGGACTGTCTCAACGAAAACAAGTTTTCGGAAACAGTCCTGGTAACTTATTTTTGATCTCGTTTTCGAGTCTATCGACTTTCAGTCGTAATTAGTAGGCTAACAGGACCTATATTAGGTATTAAAAAGATTGAGTTTGTATCAAAAGCAAGAGATACAAAAACATGAAAAAAGTTCAAAAAATTTCAAAAATTTAAAAAATTTGAAAAAATTTTCCAAAAAACTTGATTTTTTGTTTTGTCATAATATAACAAAAAATTGACGTAAAATGAACTTTCAATAGTCCATTTTGACTAATTTTTACGATTCAAGCACATTTTAACTTAATAACAACATTAAAAAAACCACTGGAAAGGGTGTTTTTCAGCAAACGCCCTTTTTGACCACACCTACGAAATTCATAACTTTTTATCTAACAAATATAGAGACCTCGGGTTTTTTGCATTGTAATGGGCATACTATAGACTACCTCTCGCGTGCTGAAACGAACAATTTTTCTTTTCAATTTTTCCCGCAATTTCGAATTAGGGCGTTTTTTGGCTATTTTTGGTCCTTTTGGGCGGTAAAAAGTCAAACTTAGAGACAACTGTCAAAAAATCTGTTATCACATGATAGAGTCAACATGCCATGGCGTACCAAATAGTGTCCTGATTCAGACCAAAATTGCCCTCTAATTGTCCGTGGGGGGAGGAAATTGAAAACTTTTATTTTTGGCGGGAAAATTTGAAATTTTTCAAAAAAACATTTACTCCACAGACAACGGTTTTAAACTAATGTTGGCATGGCACACAATTTATTGCTTCATAACTAGGGTCGATTTCTGCCGGGAACATTGATTTTTTAAAAAAATGACCAAAATTTTTGTTGCATTTTTTCAAAAAAATCAAAATTTTGAGAGAAAAAAAGTTTAAAAATCCTACATATTTAAGCTCCCCAAACTGTCTACTTTCATCCATTCCCTATCAATATAACCCATTTTCTCAACCAAAATCGAGTTATGGGGCCAAAAAGTCAAAAAACGTGAAAAAACGACATTTCACGCCCATTTTCGCCCCAAAAGTACCACACATAATGTTTTTTCGGAAAAACGTCACAAGAGTTTTCGTCTTATCTCAAAAAGTTTCAGGGGGGTTGGCAAAATTTCAGAGAGATCTGACCTACAGTTTTCGAGAACTTGACTTTTTCTGCAAGAAAAGAATAAAAGGTAAATGTTCCTTCGAACCGACGGGGCCCCCTTCCCCTGTCTCTACTGAACGCCGAAGCCGGATGCGGCGGCCACCTAGAGCTTTTTGTGGCCCCGCTATATCATTCATTTTTGACAAGTAGGTTCCGCGGGGGGCGGAGCAGGGGAACGCTAAACGCACTTGCAAAAAAGAGCACCCTCCGGGTGCTCTTTTTTTTCTCGAAAGTCTTGTAAAACGGTTTGGAACTGTAAATATTGGAAGCAGTTACAGATAAAACTTTTTGCATCTTTGTGCTCATAGTCACAAGCGGTTATCGAGAGCTTCAAAAACTCAATCTTGACATGATCTATCTCTAAAATAGACTAAATTAAGTGATTTTACGTTTTTCAATGATTCTTGAAGAGGACTGTCTCAACGAAAACAAGTTTTCGGAAACAGTCCTGGTAACTTAGTTTTGATCTCATTTTTGAGTCTATTGCCTTCAAATTGTGATTAGTAGGCTGACGGAACCTATATTATGTCCTAAAAAGATTGAGTTTGTGTCAAAAAGATGAAAGGCAAGAGAAAAAAAAACATTAAAAAAAGTATTAAAATTTTCAAAAAATTAAAAAAATTGAAACTTTTTTTCCAAAACACTCGGTTTTTTGTTTTGTCATAAACTAACAACAAATTGAGGTATAATGGACTTTAAATAGTCCATTTCGACTAGTTTTTACGATTCAAGCACATTTTAACTTAATAATAACATTCAAAAAACCACTGGAAATGGTGTTTTTCAGCAAACGCCCTTTTTGACCACACCTACGAAATTCATAACTTTTTATCTAACAAATATAGAGACCTCGGGTTTTTTGCATTGTAAAAAACATCCTACGGCTCACCTGTCGCACGCAAAAACCAACAAATTTTCTTTTTAATTTTTCCCGCAATTTTGAATTAGGGCGTTTTTTGGCTATTTTGGTCCTTTTGGGCAATAAAAAGTCAAATTTAGAGACATCTGTCAAAAAAACTGTTATCACATGATAGAGTCAGCTTGCCATGGCTTACCAAATAGTGTCCTGAGTGAGACCAAAATTGCCCTCTAATTGTCCGTGGGGGGAGGAAATTGAAAATTTTCATTTTTGGCGGGAAAATTTGAAATTTTTCAAAAAAACATTTACTCTGCAGACAACGGCTTTAAACTAATGTTGGCATGGCACGCATTTTTTGCCTCCATAACTAGGGTCGATTTCTGCCGGGAACCTTGATTTTTCAAAAAAATGACCAAAATTTTTGTTGCATTTTTTCAAAAAAATCAAATTTTTGACAAAAATAAAAATTCCAAATACTACATAATTAGACTCCACAAACTGTCTACTTTCATCCATTCCCTATCAATATACCCCATTTTCTTAACCAAAACCGAGTTATGGGGCCAAAAAGTCAAAAAACGTGAAAAAACGACATTTCACGCCCATTTTCGCCCCAAAAGTACCACACATAATATTTTTTCGGAAAAACGTCACAAGAGTTTTCGCCTTATCTCAAAAAGTTTCAGGGGGGTTGGCAAAATTTCAGAGAGATCTGACCTACAGTTTTCGAGAACTTGACTTTTTCTGCAAGAAAAGAATAAAAGGTAAATGTTCCTTCGAACCGACGGGGCCCCCTTCCCCTGTCTCTACTGAACGCCGAAGCCGGACGCGGCGGCCACCTAGAGCTTTTTGTGGCCCCGCTCAATCAGTGACTTTTGATGAGTGGGTTCCGCGGGGGGCGGAGCAGGGGAACGCTAAACGCACTCGCAAAAGGAGCACCCTTCGGGTGCTCTTTTTTGCTCGAAAGTTTTCTGAAACGGTATCTGATGAAATTTGTAAGGTGTCACAAAAGCAACAACACAAAACGTTCTGTATGTGATTAGAAAAGGTCAAAAAAGATTTCTCATACTTTCAATGACTGAATCTACACCTGATCAGTCTTTAGAGAACTCTAAACCAAAGTAACTTATGTTTTTCAGTGATTCATGAAGAGGACCGTTCCAACGAAAACAAGTTTTCGGAAACAGTCCTCAAATTTTTGTTCGAGCCCATTGTCAAGTACGTGAACTTTCAATTGTGAATTATAGCTGAATTGGACTTGGAATTTGTCCCAAAAAGGTTAAGTTTGTCTCAAATTGATTAGAAGCAAAAGAAAAAAATTATATTTTTTTTATTTGGAAAAAAAAAGTTGAGTCAGAAACGTGAAAAACCCCTTTTTTCAAGATTCATAAAAAGTAACTCCAATTGGCTTAAATCACTAGGCTACAAAATATGAACCTGTTCAGAATGGTTTTCATGACCAAAGCCGTAAAATTTCGATATTTAGAGAAAAGGCAAAAAAAACATCTTTTTGGTTAACTCAAAAAGGTAGATAAATCGGGTAAAGTCGTCTTCAAACCTATAGGATCGAAAAGTGATCTATATAGGGTATATATGTAGTGTCCTTGTTAGGTAGCATGCAAAAAAATAGAACAGTTTTGTTGGCCACTTCCGATATTAATACTTTTTTTTCGAAATTTGGCCATTTTTATTTGTAGTAAAATAGTAGTAAAATAGCCGAGAAAAAAAACTGTGAAAACCAAAATTTTTATCCAATTTTGACGTTTAAATACTCTATACCTACTAAAATGGCTATGGCAAGCTCAAATATGCCATCAAAACTCATTTTTTCTCACTTTTTAAAATTTTTGTTTTTTTGATAAACAATGTTGAGTCAGAAACGTGAAAAATCAATTTTTTTCAAAAAGTCAAAATAAAGTGTTCCAATCAATTTGTTTCACTAAAACAAACTTTATGAACCTGTTCAGAATGGGTTTTTGGGTTAAAGCCGAAAATTCACCCATTTTGAGAAAAGTGGAAAAAACACCTTTTTAGTTACAAAAAAACCATCATTTTTGTTGCAGTTTTTGAAAAAACTCAAATTTTTGAGAGAAAAATTTTTTCTCAAACCTTTTTATTTAGGTTCTCCAAACAGTCTACTTTCATCCATTCCTTGTCAATATACCCCATTTTTTGAACCAAAACAGAGTTACTAGGTGATTTTTATCAAAAAACGTGTTTTTTACCATTTTTGCCCCCCATTTCCCTCTATAAGTCAACACATAACAAAATTTTGGCAAAACGGGGCAAAAGTGTATCCTTAGAATTTCAATACGGGGCTGCATGCAAAAAATTAGGGAATTCTGACCTCCAGTTTTCGAGAACACGACTTATTCTGCATGAAAAGGGTAAAAGGTAAATGTTCCTTCGAACCGACGGGGCCCCTTCCCCTGTCTCTGCTGAACGCCATAGCCGGACGCGGCGGCCACCTAGTTGTCACTGTGGCCCCGCTAATTTCTTGACTTTTGATGAGAAGGTTCCGCGGGGGGCGGAGCAGGGGAACGCTAAACGCACTCGCAAAAATAGCACCCTTCGGGTACTCTTTTTGCTCGAAAGTTTTCTGAAACGGTTTTGAACTATAAGTATTGGAAGCAGTTACACATGAAACTTTCTGCATCCTTGTGCTCATAGTCACAAGTGGTTTTCGAGAGCTTCAATAACTCAATCTTGACATGATCTATCTCTAAAATAGACTAAATTAAGTGATTTTAAGTTTTTCAATGATTCTTGAAGAGGACTGTCTCAACGAAAACAAGTTTTCGGAAACAGTCCTGGTAACTTAGTTTTGATCTCATTTTTGAGTCTATTGCCTTCAAACTGTGATTAGTAGGCTAACGGGACCTATATTATGTCCTAAAAAGATTGAGTTTGTGTCAAAAAGATGAAAGGCAAGAGAAAAAAAAACATTAAAAAAGTATTAAAAATTTCAAAAAATTAAAAAAATTGAAAATTTTTTCCAAAACACTCGGTTTTTTGTTTTGTCATAAAATAACAACCAAATGACGTAAAATGGACTTCAAATAGTGCATTTCGACTAGTTTTTACGGTTCAAGCACATTTAAACTTAATAATAACATTCAAAAAACCACTGGAAAGGGTGTTTTTCAGCAAACGCCCTTTTTGACCACACCTACGAAATCCATAACTTTTTATCTAACAAAGATAGAGACCTCGGGTTTTTTGCATTGTAAAAAGCATCCTAGGGCTCACCTGTCGCATGTAAAAACCAACAATTTTTCTTTTTAATTTTTCCCGCAATTTCGAATTAGGGCGTTTTTTGGCTATTTTTGGTCCTTTTGGGCGATAAAAAGTCAAATTTAGAGACATCTGTAAAAAAACCTGTTATCACATGATAGAGTCAGATTGCCATGGCTTACCAAAAAGTGTGCTGAGTGAGACCAAAATTGCCCTCTAATTGTCCGTGGGGGGAGGAAATTGAAAATTTTTATTTTTGGCGGGAAAATTTGAAATTTTTCAAAAGAAACTTTACTCTGCAGACAACGGCCTTAAACTAATGTTGGCATGGCACGCATTTTTTGCCTTCATAACTAGGGTCGATTTCTGCCGGGAACATTGATTTTTCAAAAAAATGACCAAAATTTTTGTTGCATTTTTTCAAAAAAATCAAAATTTTGAGAGAAAAAAAATTTCCAAATCCTACATATTTAAGCTCCCCAAACAGTCTACTTTCATCCATTCCCCATCAATATAACCCATTTTCTCAACCAAAATCGAGTTATGGGGCCAAAAAGTGAAAAAACGTGAAAAAACGACATTTCACGCCCATTTTCGCCCCAAAAGTACCACACATAATGTTTTTTCGGAAAAACGTCACAAGAGTTTTCGTCTTATCTCAAAAAGTTTCAGGGGAGTTGGCAAAATTTCAGAGAGATCTGACCTACAGTTTTCGAGAACTTGACTTTTTCTGCAAGAAAAGAATAAAAGGTAAATGTTCCTTCGAACCGACGGGGCCCCCTTCCCCTGTCTCTACTGAACGCCGAAGCCGGATGCGGCGGCCACCTAGTTGTCACTGTGGCCCCGCTGTATTCTTGACTTTTGAGGAGAAGGTTCCGCGGGGGGCGGAGCAGGGGAACGCTTAACGCACTCGCAAAAGGAGCACCCTTCGGGTGCTCTTTTTTGCTCGAAAACTTTCTGAAACGGTATCTGATGAACTTTGTAAGGTGTCACAAAAGCAACAACACAAAACGTTCTGTATGTGATTAGAAAAGGTCAAAAAACATTTTCTCATACTTTCAATGACTGAATCTACACCTGATCAGTCTCTAGAGAACTGTAAACCAAAGTAAATTATGTTTTTCAGTGATTCATGAAGAGGACCGTTCCAACGAAAACAAGTTTTCGGAAACAGTCCTAATATTTTTCTTGGAGCTCATTTTCAAGTACGTGGACTTTCAGTTGTGACTAATACCTGAATTAGACTTGGAATTTGTCCCAAAAAAGTTAAGTTTGTCTCAAATTGATTAGAAGCAATAGAAAAAAAAAACATTTTTTTTTATTTGATAAAAATACTTGAGTTAGAAACGTGAAAAATCCCTTTTTTTCAAAAAGTCATAAAAAGTAGTTCAATTTGCAATAAATTACCAAACTACAAAATATGAACCAGTTCAGATTGGTTTTCATCAACAAAGCCGTAAAATTTCCATATTTAGAGAAAAGGCAAAAAAACACCTTTTTGGTTAACTGAAAAAGGTAGATAAATCGGATAAAGTCGTCTTCAAACCTATAGGACCGAAAAATGATCTAATTGAGGTATATATGTAGTGTCCCTTGTAAGGTCACATGCAAAAAGGTGAAACAATTTGGGTGGCCACTTCAGAAAACAAGACTTTTTTTCGGACTTTGGCCATTTTTTTTTGTAGTAAAGTAGTAGTAAGTTACCAGAGAAAAAAAGTTGTAAAAACCAAAATTTTTATCCAATTTTGACATTTAAATACTCTATACCTACTAAAATGACTATGGCAAGCTCAAATATGCCATCAAAACTCATTTTTTCTCACTTTTTAAAATTTTTGTTTTTTGGATATAAAATGTTGAGTCAGAAACGTGAAAAATCAGTTTTTTCCAAAAAGTCAAAAAAAGTTGTTCCAATCAATTTGTTTCACTAAAACACACTTTTTCAGCTTGTTCAGAATGGTTTTCATGTTTAAAGCTGAAACTTTACACATTTTGAGAAAAGTGGAAAAAACACCTTTTTGGTTACAAAAAAACCATCATTTTTGTTGCAGTTTTTGAAAAAACTCAAAATTTTGAGAGGAAAATTTTTTCTCAAACTTTCATATTTAAGCTCCCCAAACAGTCTACTTTCATCCATTCCTTGTCAATATACCCCATTTTTTGAACCAAAACAGAGTTAATAGGTGATTTTTATCGAAAACGTGTTTTTTACCATTTTTGCCCCCCATTTCCCTCTATAAGTCAACACATAACAAAATTTTGGCAAAACGGGGCAAAAGTGTATCCTTAGAATTTCAATACGGGGCTGCATGCAAAAAATTAGGGAATTCTGACCTCCAGTTTTCGAGAACACGACTTATTCTGCACGAAAGGTAATATAGGTAAATGTTCTTTCGAACCGACGGGGCCCCTTCCCCTGTCTCTACTGAACGCCAAAGCCGGACGCGGCGGCCACCTAGTTGTCACTGTGGCCCCGCTAATTAAGTGACTTTTGACGAGTGGGTTCCGCGGGGGGCGGAGCAGGGGAACGCTTAACGCACTCGCAAAAGGAGCACCCTTCGGGTGCTCTTTTTTGCTCGAAAGTTTTCTGAAACGGTATCTGATGAACTTTGTAAGGTGTCACAAAAGCAACAACACAAAACATTCTGTATGTGATTAGAAAAGATCGAAAAATATTTCTCATACTTTCAATGACTGAATCTACACCTGATCAGTCTCTAGAGAACTCTAAACCAAAGTAACTTATGTTTTTCAGTGATTCATGAAGAGGACCGTTCCAACGAAAACAAGTTTTCGGAAACAGTCCTCATATTTTTTTTCGAAGCCATTGTCAAGTACGTGGACTTTCAATTGTGACTAATAGCTGAATTGGACTTGGAATTTGTCCCAAAGAGGTTAAGTTTGTCTCAAATTGATTAGAAGCAAAAGAAAAAATAAAAAAAATTTTCATTTGGAAAAAAAAGTTGAGACAGAAACGTGAAAAAACCCATTTTTCAAAAGTCATTATAAGTAGCTCCAATTGGCTTAAATCACTAGACTACAATATATGAACCTGTTCAGAATGGTTTTCAAGACCAAAGCCGTAAAATTTCCATATTTAGAGAAAAGGCAAAAAAAAACAACTTTTTGGTTAACTCAAAAAGGTAGATAAATCGGGTAAAGTCGTCTTCAAACCTATAGGATTGAGCAGTGATCTAAATAGGGTGTATATGTAGTGTCCTTGTTAGGTCGCATGCAAAAAACTAGAACAGTTTTGTTGGCCACTTCCGAAATTAAGACTTTTTTTTCGAAATTTGGCCATTTTTTTTTGTAGTAAAATAGTAGTAAAATAGCCGAGAAAAAAAATTGTAAAAACCATAATTTTTATTCAATTTTGACGTTTAAATACTCTATACCTTCTAAAATGTCTATGGCAAGCTCAAATAAGCCATCAAAATTCATTTTTTCTCACTTTTTAAAATTTTTGTTTTTTTGATATACAATGTTGAGTCAGAAACGTAAAAAATCATTTTTTTTCAAAAAGTCAAAATGAAGTGTTCCAATCAATTTGTTTCACTAAAACACACTTTATGAACCTGTTCAGAATGTGTTTTTGGGTTAGAGCCGAAAATTCACCCATTTTGAGAAAAGTGGAAAAAACACCTTTTTAGTTACAAAAAAAACATCATTTTTGTTGCAGTTTTTGAAAAAACTCAAATTTTTGAGAGGAAAATTTTTTCTCAAACTTTTATAATTGGGCTCCCCAAACAGTCTACTTTCATCCATTTCTTGTCAATTAACCCCATTTTTTGAACTAAAACAGAGTTAATAGGTGATTTTTATCGAAAAACGTGTTTTTTACCATTTTTGCCCCCCATTTCCCTCTATAAGTCAACACATAACAAAATTTTGGCAAAACGGGGCAAAAGTGTATCCTTAGAATTTCAATACGGGGCTGCATGCAAAAAATTAGGGAATTCTGACCTCCAGTTTTCGAGAACACGACTTATTCTCCATGAAAAGGGTAAAAGGTAATTGTTCCTTCGAACCGACGGGGCCCCTTCCCCTGTCTCTGCTGAACGCCATAGCCGGACGCGGCGGCCACCTAGATAGGTCAGTGACCTGCGGTGCATGGGTGTTATGGGCTTGATTCGTCAGCATTGGCCTGGGGGCCATTAGCTTCAAGACATGTGGCACTCGCAGAAAAAGAGCACCCGAAGGGTGCTCTTTTTCTGCTCGAATGTCTTGTGAAACGGTATCTGATGAACTTTGTAGGGTGTCACAAAAGCAACATGACAAAACGTTCTGTATCTGATCAGTAATGGTCAAAAAAGATTTATGACACTTTCAATGACTGAAGCTACACCTGATCAGTCTCTAGAGAACTCTAAAACAAAGTAACTTATATTTTTCAGTGACTCATGAAGAGGACTGTTTCAACGAAAACAAGTTTTCGGAAACAGTCCTAATATTTTTCTTGGAGCTCATTTTCAAGTAGGTGGACTTTCAATAGTGACTAATAGTTGAATTAGACTTGGAATTTGTCCCAAAAAGTTAAGTTTGTCTCAAATTGATTAGAAGCAATAGACAACAAAAAAAAATTTTTTTTTTTATTTGATAAAAATACTTGAGTCAGAAAAGTGAAAAATCCATTTTTTTCAAAAAGTCATAAGAAGTAGTTCAATTTGCATTAAATCACTAACCTACATTATATAAACCTGTTCAGATTGGTTTTCATGAACAAAGCCGTAAAATTTCCATATTTAGAGAAAAGGCAAAAAAACACCTTTTTGATTAACTGAAAAAGGTAGATAAATCGGGTAAAGTCGTCTTCAAACCTATAGGACCGAGCAGTGATCTAAATAGGGTGTATATTTAGTGTCCCTTGTAAGGTCACATGCAAAAAAGTGAAACAATTGGGGTGGCCACTTCAGAAAACAAGACTTTTTTTCGGACTTTGGCCATTTTTAATTGTAGTAAAGTAGTAGTAAGTTACCAGAGAAAAAAAAGTTGTAAAAACCAAAATTTTTATCCAATTTTGACAATTAAATACTCTATACCTACTATAATGACTATGGCAAGCTCAAATATGCCATCAAAACTCATTTTTTCTCACTTTTTAAAATTTTTGTTTTTTTGAAATAAAATGTTGAGTCAGAAACGTGAAAAATCAATTTTTTTCAAAAAGTCAGTAGAAGTTGTTCCAATCAATTTGTTTCACTAAAACACACTTTCTCAGCCTGTTCAGAATGGTTTTCATGTTTAAAGCTGAAACTTTACACATTTTGAGAAAAGTGGAAAAAATAACTTTTTAGTTACAAAAAAACCATCATTTTTGTTGCATTTTTTGAGAAAACTCAAATTTTTAAGAAAAACAAATTTTCCCAAACCTACATAATTGGGCTCCCAAAACAGTTTACTTTCATCCATTCTTCATCAATTTACCCCAATTTGTTAACCAAAATAGAGTTACTGAGCCATTTTTACCAAAAAACGTGGTTTTTCCCTGTTTTTCCCCATTTTTCCCACTATAAGTCAACGCATAACAAAATTTTGGGAAAACGGAGCAAAAGTGTATCCTTAGAATTGCATTTTAGGCCCGCATGCCAATTTTTATCGAATTCTATCCCGACAATTTTGAGATCAGCACTTTTTCCGAGCAAATAGTCATACCGTTATAATTCTTTGGCCGTTCGGGGCCCCTACCCCAAACTCACTAAACAAAGACGCCGAAGGCGGACGGCCACCTAGATAGGTCAGTGACCTGCGGTGCATGGGTGTTATGGGCTTGATTCGTCAGCATTGGCCTGGGGGCCATTAGCTTCAAGACATGTGGCACTCGCAGAAAAAGAGCACCCGAAGGGTGCTCTTTTTCTGCTCGAATGTCTTGTGAAACGGTATCTGATGAACTTTGTAGGGTGTCACAAAAGCAACATGACAAAACGTTCTGTATCTGATCAGTAATGGTCAAAAAAGATTTATGACACTTTCAATGACTGAAGCTACACCTGATCAGTCTCTAGAGAACTCTAAAACAAAGTAACTTATATTTTTCAGTGACTCATGAAGAGGACTGTTTCAACGAAAACAAGTTTTCGGAAACAGTCCTAATATTTTTCTTGGAGCTCATTTTCAAGTAGGTGGACTTTCAATAGTGACTAATAGTTGAATTAGACTTGGAATTTGTCCCAAAAAGTTAAGTTTGTCTCAAATTGATTAGAAGCAATAGACAACAAAAAAAAATTTTTTTTTTATTTGATAAAAATACTTGAGTCAGAAAAGTGAAAAATCCATTTTTTTCAAAAAGTCATAAGAAGTAGTTCAATTTGCATTAAATCACTAACCTACATTATATAAACCTGTTCAGATTGGTTTTCATGAACAAAGCCGTAAAATTTCCATATTTAGAGAAAAGGCAAAAAAACACCTTTTTGATTAACTGAAAAAGGTAGATAAATCGGGTAAAGTCGTCTTCAAACCTATAGGATCGAGCAGTGATCTAAATAGGGTGTATATTTAGTGTCCCTTGTAAGGTCACATGCAAAAAAGTGAAACAATTGGGGTGGCCACTTCAGAAAACAAGACTTTTTTTCGGACTTTGGCCATTTTTAATTGTAGTAAAGTAGTAGTAAGTTACCAGAGAAAAAAAAGTTGTAAAAACCAAAATTTTTATCCAATTTTGACAATTAAATACTCTATACCTACTAAAATGACTATGGCAAGCTCAAAGATGCCATCAAAACTCATTTTTTCTCACTTTTTAAAATTTTTGTTTTTTTGAAATAAAATGTTGAGTCAGAAACGTGAAAAATCAATTTTTTTCAAAAAGTCAGTAGAAGTTGTTCCAATCAATTTGTTTCACTAAAACACACTTTCTCAGCCTGTTCAGAATGGTTTTCATGTTTAAAGCTGAAACTTTACACATTTTGAGAAAAGTGGAAAAAATAACTTTTTAGTTACAAAAAAACCATCATTTTTGTTGCATTTTTTGAGAAAACTCAAATTTTTAAGAAAAACAAATTTTCCCAAACCTACATAATTGGGCTCCCAAAACAGTTTACTTTCATCCATTCTTCATCAATTTACCCCAATTTGTTAACCAAAATAGAGTTACTGAGCCATTTTTACCAAAAAACGTGGTTTTTCCCTGTTTTTCCCCATTTTTCCCACTATAAGTCAACGCATAACAAAATTTTGGGAAAACGGAGCAAAAGTGTATCCTTAGAATTGCATTTTAGGCCCGCATGCCAATTTTTATCGAATTCTATCCCGACAATTTTGAGATCAGCACTTTTTCCGAGCAAATAGTCATACCGTTATAATTCTTTGGCCGTTCGGGGCCCCTACCCCAAACTCACTAAACAAAGACGCCGAAGGCGGACGGCCACCTAGGGGGCAGGGTTGTGTGGTCTATTCTCGACTTTAGTTACTTGCATTGCGTGGGGAAGAATACGAACAGCGCTCAACGCACTCGCAGAAAGAGCACCCTGCGGGTGCTCTTTTTGTTCGAGAACTGTAAGTCGATTTAAATCTTACATATTTCGTCCGAAATTTAACTTTTTTTCTAGTTGTTCTCAGGTAAACTCCCATGATACCTCAAATTGTATTCCTGGAAGGGCATTTTTATAAGTCACTCTGTGGCTCGATCAATTAACTACCAAATACGTTTTGATTTACGAAATGGACTGTTTCAACGAAAACAAGTTTTCGGAAACAGTCCAAATTGTAAATTATGATCCCAAATACAAACAAAGAGAAATCTAATGCGTTGGTTAAACTTACAGAGCCCAGCCCATGTCTTTGTCTTTATTGACTGTTCAAACACATAACAACTATGTTAAAAACAATATTATTAAAATAAAAACATAACAAATAATCGAGAAAGAAATGGAAGTTTATCAAAAAAATATGCAAAAAAAATCACTTATTTCTTTTTTTAAATATCATAAAAACCTCAGTTTGAAAAAGATGATACCTGGGAGGCCCGTTTTGACGCGTTACTACAGTTTAGGCACGTTTTGACTTCGCAACTCACAATGATCGATTAACTTTTACGTTTGTTTTACAAACACGCTTTTTTTTTACCACAATCAAAATTTCATTACTTCTAAACCACTTGAACAAATTGATGAAAATTTTGCAACAAAACTAACTTTTCAAGGGTTTTTGAGGTATATAAAAATTGTCTCCAGTTAAATAATGATTTTTTGGCTAATTTTTGAAAAAAATATAAAAAAATTTGAAAAAACAATTTTTTTTTCAGATTTGGCGATCAGAAAGTGCCTTCTATGATGGACCAGCAAAAAATTTGTTTTCAGGTCATAAGTTTGTCTCATTAGAGTATACAAACTGGCAAAATGTTTATAATAAAAAAGTTTAGAGGAACAGTGATTTTTTGAAAAAAAGAGAAAAAAACGTGAAAAAATCAGTTTTTGGCGGGAAAATTCTCAAAAAATCAAAAATCAAGTTTTCTCTCTCCTTACTCCAATAAATTAATTCGGCCACGACAATCATTTTTTGTGATCAGTAAAAATGTCGAAAAACGACCGCAACATTGACTTTTTTGAAATTTGACAAAAAACTTCAAAAAAACCGCAAAAAAACATCAAAAATCTCGAAAAAATTGCAGAAAAAATTTTGCCAAAAAATACACCATTCGACTGCCTCAACTGTGCTAGTGTCCAAAAAAAACATCACTTTTTCGCATTTTCTCAACCAAAATTGAGTTATTGGGGCATTTTTGAAAAAAATCGTGATTTCGACCAAAAAAAACGCCCCTTTTTCCCCAAAAAGTGCAACTCATAACATTATTTCGGAAAAACGCCTTCCCAAGTTATATCTTAGAATTTTGTCCTCTACCTACATGCAAAGTTTGAAGAAATTCTATACTGCCGTTTTCGAGAACTTGAATAATTTTTTTATTTTCCTATTTAGGTATTTTTTCTAGTTGACCGGCAAGGAAACCCTACCCTTGCCTAAAGGATTCACAAAGCCGGACCGCGACGACCACCTAGGGGGCAGGGTTGTGTGGTCTATTTTTGTTTCAAGGTTTTTGCATCGCGTGGGGAAGAATACGAACAGCGCTCAACGCACTCGCAGAAAGAGCACCCTGCGGGTGCTCTTTTTGCTCGAAAACTGCAAGTCGATTTAAATCTTACATATTTCGTCCAAAATTTAACTTTTTTTCTAGTTGTTCTCAGTTAAACTCCCATGATACCTCAAACTGTATTCCTGGAAGGGCATTTTTATAAGTCACTCTGTGGCTCCATCAATTAACTACCAAATACGTTTTGATTTACGAAATGGACTGTTTCAACGAAAACAAGTTTTCGGAAACAGTCCAAATTTTAAATTATGATCCCAAATACAAACAAAGAGAAATCTAATGCGTTGGTTAAACTTACAGAGCCCAGCCCATGTCTTTGTGTTTATTGACTGTTCAAACACATAACAACTACGTTAAAAACAATATTATTAAAATAAAAACAAAACAAATAATCGAGAAAGAAATGGAAGTTTATCCAAAAAATATCACAAAAACCTCAGTTTGAAAGAAATGATACCTGAGAGGCCCGTTTTGACGCGTTACTACAGTTTAGGCACGTTTCGACTTCGCAACTCACAATGATCGATTAACTTTTACGTTTGTTTTACAAACACGCTTTTTTTTACCACAATCAAAATTTCATTACTTCTAAACCACTTGAACAAATTGATGAATTTTTTTGCATCAGAACTAATTTGTCCAGGGTTTTTGACGTATATAATAAATGTATCCAGTTATTTAATTATTTTTTGGCAAATTTTTGAAAAAAATTAAAAAATTTGAAAAAACAATTTTTTTTTCAGATTTGGCGATCAAAAAGTGCCTTCTATGATGGACCAGCAAAAAATTTGTTTTCAGGTCATAAGTTTGGCTCACTAGGGTATACAAACTGGCAAAATGTTTATAATAAAAAAGTTTAGAAGAACAGTGATTTTTTGAAAAAAAAATAAAAAAACGTAAAAAAATCAGTTTTTGGCGGGAAAATTCTCAAAAAATCAAAAATCAAGTTTTCTCTTTCCTTACTCCAATAAAAAAATTCGGCCACGACAATCATTTTTTGTGATCAGTAAAAATGTCGAAAAACGACCGGAACATTGACTTTTTTGAAATTTGACAAAAAACTTCAAAAAAACCGCAAAAAAACATCAAAAATCTCGAAAAAATTGCTGAAAAAATTTTGGCAAACAATACACCATTCGATTCCCTCAACTGTGCTAGTGTCCCAAAAAAACATCACTTTTTCGCATTTTCTCAACCAAAATTGAGTTATTGGGGCATTTTTGAAAAAAATCGTGATTTCGACCAAAAAAAACGCCCCTTTTTCCCCAAAAAGTGCAACTCATAACATTATTTCGGAAAAACGCCTTCCCAAGTTATATCTTAGAATTTTGTCCTCTACCTACATGCAAAGTTTGAAGAAATTTTATACTGCCGTTTTCGAGAACTTGAATAATTTTTTTATTTTCCTAATTAGGTATTTTTTCTAGTTGACCGGCAAGGAAACCCTACCCTTGCCTAAAGGATTCACAAAGCCGGACCGCGACGACCACCTAGTTGTCACTGTGGCCCCGCTGTATTCTTGACTTTTGAGGAGAAGGTTCCGCGGGGGGCGGAGCAGGGGAACGCTTAACGCACTCGCAAAAGGAGCACCCTTCGGGTGCTCTTTTTTGCTCGAAAACTTTCTGAAACGGTATCTGATGAACTTTGTAAGGTGTCACAAAAGCAACAACACAAAACGTTCTGTATGTGATTAGAAAAGGTCAAAAAACATTTTCTCATACTTTCAATGACTGAATCTACACCTGATCAGTCTCTAGAGAACTGTAAACCAAAGTAAATTATGTTTTTCAGTGATTCATGAAGAGGACCGTTCCAACGAAAACAAGTTTTCGGAAACAGTCCTAATATTTTTCTTGGAGCTCATTTTCAAGTACGTGGACTTTCAGTTGTGACTAATACCTGAATTAGACTTGGAATTTGTCCCAAAAAAGTTAAGTTTGTCCAAATTGATTAGAAGCAATAGAAAAAAAAAAACATTTTTTTTTATTTGATAAAAATACTTGAGTTAGAAACGTGAAAAATCCCTTTTTTTCAAAAAGTCATAAAAAGTAGTTCAATTTGCAATAAATTACCAAACTACAATATATGAACCAGTTCAGATTGGTTTTCATCAACAAAGCCGTAAAATTTCCATATTTAGAGAAAAGGCAAAAAAACACCTTTTTGGTTAACTGAAAAAGGTAGATAAATCGGATAAAGTCGTCTTCAAACCTATAGGACCGAAAAATGATCTAATTGAGGTATATATGTAGTGTCCCTTGTAAGGTCACATGCAAAAAGGTGAAACAATTTGGGTGGCCACTTCAGAAAACAAGACTTTTTTTCGGACTTTGGCCATTTTTTTTTTTAGTAAAGTAGTAGTAAGTTACCAGAGAAAAAAAGTTGTAAAAACCAAAATTTTTATCCAATTTTGACATTTAAATACTCTATACCTACTAAAATGACTATGGCAAGCTCAAATATGCCATCAAAACTCATTTTTTCTCACTTTTTAAAATTTTTGTTTTTTGGATATAAAATGTTGAGTCAGAAACGTGAAAAATCAGTTTTTTCCAAAAAGTCAAAAAAAGTTGTTCCAATCAATTTGTTTCACTAAAACACACTTTTTCAGCTTGTTCAGAATGGTTTTCATGTTTAAAGCTGAAACTTTACACATTTTGAGAAAAGTGGAAAAAACACCTTTTTGGTTACAAAAAAACCATCATTTTTGTTGCAGTTTTTGAAAAAACTCAAAATTTTGAGAGGAAAATTTTTTCTCAAACTTTCATATTTAAGCTCCCCAAACAGTCTACTTTCATCCATTCCTTGTCAATATACCCCATTTTTTGAACCAAAACAGAGTTAATAGGTGATTTTTATCGAAAACGTGTTTTTTACCATTTTTGCCCCCCATTTCCCTCTATAAGTCAACACATAACAAAATTTTGGCAAAACGGGGCAAAAGTGTATCCTTAGAATTTCAATACGGGGCTGCATGCAAAAAATTAGGGAATTCTGACCTCCAGTTTTCGAGAACACGACTTATTCTGCACGAAAGGTAATATAGGTAAATGTTCTTTCGAACCGACGGGGCCCCTTCCCCTGTCTCTACTGAACGCCAAAGCCGGACGCGGCGGCCACCTAGTTGTCACTGTGGCCCCGCTAATTGAGTGACTTTTGACGAGTGGGTTCCGCGGGGGGCGGAGCAGGGGAACGCTTAACGCACTCGCAAAAGGAGCACCCTTCGGGTGCTCTTTTTTGCTCGAAAGTTTTCTGAAACGGTATCTGATGAACTTTGTAAGGTGTCACAAAAGCAACAACACAAAACATTCTGTATGTGATTAGAAAAGATCGAAAAAGATTTCTCATACTTTCAATGACTGAATCTACACCTGATCAGTCTCTAGAGAACTCTAAACCAAAGTAACTTATGTTTTTCAGTGATTCATGAAGAGGACCGTTCCAACGAAAACAAGTTTTCGGAAACAGTCCTCATATTTTTTTTCGAAGCCATTTTCAAGTACGTGGACTTTCAATTGTGACTAATAGCTGAATTGGACTTGGAATTTGTCACAAAGAGGTTAAGTTTGTCTCAAATTGATTAGAAGCAAAAGAAAAAATAAAAAAATTTCTTATTTGGAAAAAAAAGTTGAGACAGAAACGTGAAAAAACCCATTTTTCAAAAGTCATTAAAAGTAGCTCCAATTGGCTTAAATCACTAGACTACAATATATGAACCTGTTCAGAATGGTTTTCAAGACCAAAGCCGTAAAATTTCCATGTTTAGAGAAAAGGCAAAAAAAAACAACTTTTTGGTTAACTCAAAAAGGTAGATAAATCGGGTAAAGTCGTCTTCAAACCTATAGGATTGAGCAGTGATCTAAATAGGGTGAAGGGTGTATATGTAGTGTCCTTGTTAGGTCGCATGCAAAAAACTAGAACAGTTTTGTTGGCCACTTCCGAAATTAAGACTTTTTTTTCGAAATTTGGCCATTTTTTTTTGTAGTAAAATAGTAGTAAATTAGCCGAGAAAAAAAATTGTAAAAACCATAATATTTATTCAATTTTGACGTTTAAATACTCTATACCTACTAAAATGTCTATGGCAAGCTCAAATAAGCCATCAAAATTCATTTTTTCTCACTTTTTAAAATTTTTGTTTTTTTGAATACAATGTTGAGTCAGAAACGTAAAAAATCAATTTTTTTCAAAAAGTCAAAATAAAGTGTTCCAATCAATTTGTTTCACTAAAACACACTTTATGAACTTGTTCAGAATGTGTCTTTGGGTTAGAGCCGAAAATTCACCCATTTTGAGAAAAGTGGAAAAAACACCTTTTTAGTTACAAAAAAACCATCATTTTTGTTGCATTTTTTGAAAAAACTCAAATTTTTGAGAGGAAAATTTTTTCTCAAACTTTTATAATTGGGCTCCCCAAACAGTCTACTTTCATCCATTTCTTGTCAATATACCCCATTTTTTGAACCAAAACAGAGTTAATAGGTGATTTTTATCAAAAAACGTGTTTTTTACCATTTTTGCCCCCCATTTCCCTCTATAAGTCAACACATAACAAAATTTTGGCAAAACGGGGCAAAAGTGTATCCTTAGAATTTCCATACGGGGCTGCATGCAAAAAATTAGGGAATTCTGACCTCCAGTTTTCGAGAACACGACTTATTCTGCATGAAAAGGGTAAAAGGTAATTGTTCCTTCGAACCGACGGGGCCCCTTCCCCTGTCTCTGCTGAACGCCATAGCCGGACGCGGCGGCCACCTAGTTGTCACTGTGGCCCCGCTGTATTCTTGACTTTTGAGGAGAAGGTTCCGCGGGGGGCGGATCAGGGGAACGCTTAACGCACTCGCAAAAGGAGCACCCTTCGGGTGCTCTTTTTTGCTCGAAAGTTTTCTGAAACGGTATCTGATGAACTTTGTAAGGTGTCACAAAAGCAACAACACAAAACGTTCTGTATGTGATTAGAAAAGGTCAAAAAAAATTTCTCATACTTTCAATGACTGAATCTACACCTGATCAGTCTCTAGAGAACTCTAAACCAAAGTAACTTTTGTTTTTCAGTGATTCATGAAGAGGACCGTTCCAACGAAAACAAGTTTTCGGAAACAGTCCTCATATTTTTTTTCGAGCCCATTGTCAAGTACGTGAACTTTCAATTGTGAATTGTAGCTGAATTGGACTTGGAATTTGTCCCAAAAAGGTTAAGTTTGTCTCAAATTGATTAGAAGCAAAAGAAAAAAAAACATTTTTTTTTTATTTGGAAAAAAAAGTTGAGTCAGAAACGTGAAAAAATCCTTTTTTCAAAAGTCATAAAAAGTAGCTCCAATTTTCTTAAATCACTAGGCTACAATATAAGAACCTGTTTAGGATGGTTTCCATGACCAAAGCCGTAAAATTTCCATATTTAGAGAAAAGGCAAAAAAAACAACTTTTTGGTTAACTCAAAAAGGTAGATAAATCGGGTAAAGTCGTCTTCAAACCTATAGGATCGAAAAGTGATCTAAATAGGGTATATATGTAGTGTCCCTGTTAGGTCGCATGCAAAAAACTAGAAAAGTTTGTTGGCCACTTCCGAAATTATGACTTTTTTTTCGAAATTTGGCCATTTTTATTTGTAGTAAAATAGTAGTAAAATAGCCGAGAAAAAAAATTGTAAAAACCATAATTTTTATCCAATTTTGACGTTTAAATACTCTATACCCACTAAAATGTCTATGGCAAGCTCAAATAAGCCATCAAAAATCATTTTTTCTGACTTTTTAAAATTTTAGTTTTTTTGATATACACTGTTGAGTCAGAAACGTGAAAAATCAATTTTTTTCAAAAAGTCAAAATAAAGTGTTCCAATCAATTTGTTTCACTAAAACACACTTTATGAACCTGTTCAGAATGGGTTTATGGGTTGAAGCCGAAAATTCACCTATTTTGAGAAAAGTGGGAAAAACACCTTTTTAGTTACAAAAAAACCATCATTTTTGTTGCAGTTTTTGAAAAAACTCAAATTTTTGAGAGAAAAATTTTTTCTCAAACTTTTAAATTTGGGCTCCCCAAACAGTCTACTTTCATCCATTCCTTGTCAATATACCCCATTTTTTGAACCAAAACAGAGTTAATAGGTGATTTTTATCGAAAAACGTGTTTTTTACCATTTTTGCCCCCCATTTCCCTCTATAAGTCAACACATAACAAAATTTTGGCAAAACGGGGCAAAAGTGTATCCTTAAAATTTCAATACGGGGCTGCATGCAAAAAATTAAGGAATTCTGACCTCCAGTTTTCGAGAACACGACTTATTCTGCACGAAAGGTAATATAGGTAAATGTTCTTTCGAACCGACGGGGCCCCTTCCCCTGTCTCTGCTGAACGCCAAAGCCGGACGCGGCGGCCACCTAGTTGTCACTGTGGCCCCACTATATCATTCATTTTTGACAAGTAGGTTCCGCGGGGGGCGGAGCAGGGGAACGCTAAACACCACTCGCAAAAAAGAGCACCCTTCGGGTGCTCTTTTTTTGCTCGAAAGTCTTGTGAAACGGTTTGGAACTGTAAGTATTGGAAGCAGTTACACACAAAACTTTATGCATCTTTGTGATCACAGTCACAAGTGGTTTTCGACAGCTTCTATAACTCAATCTTGACATGATCTATTTCTAAAATGGCCAAAATAAAGTGATTTTACGTTTTTCAATGATTGTTGAAGAGGACTGTCTCAACGAAAACAAGTTTTCGGAAACAGTCCTGGTAACTTATTTTTGATCTCGTTTACGAGTCTATCGACTTTCAGTCGTAATTAGTAGGCTAACAGGACCTATATTAGATATTAAAAAGATTGAGTTTGTACCAAAAACATCAAAAGCAAGAGATACAAAAACATGAAAAAAGTTCAAAAATTTTCAAAAATTTAAAAAATTTGAAAAAATTTTCCAAAAAACTTGATTTTTTGTTTTGTCATAAAATAACAAAAAAATGACGTAAAATGAATTTTCAATAGTCCATTTTGACTAATTTTTACGATTCAAGCACATTTTAACTTAATAACAACATTAAAAAAACCACTGGAAAGGGTGTTTTTCAGCAAACGCCCTTTTTGACCACACCTACGAAATTCATAACTTTTTATCTAACAAATATAGAGACCTCGGGTTTTTTGCATTGTAATGGGCATACTGAAGACTACCTCTCGCGTGCTGAAACGAACAATTTTTTTTCTTTAATTTTTCCGGCAATTTCGAATTAGGGCGTTTTTTGGCTATTTTTGGTCCTTTTGGGCGGTAAAAAGTCAAACTTCGACACAACTGTCAAAAAATCTGTTATCACATGATAGAGTCAACTTGCCATGGCGTACCAAATAGTATCCTGATTCAGAACAAAATTGCCCTCTAATTGTCCGTGGGGGGAAGAAATTGAAAAATTTTATTTTTAGCGGGAAAATTTGAAATTTTTCAAAAAAACATTTACTCCACAGACAACGGTTTTGAACTAATGTTGGCATGGCACACAATTTATTGCTTCATAACTAGGGTCGATTTCTGCCGGGAACATTGATTTTTTAAAAAAATGACCAAAATTTTTGTTGCATTTTTTCAAAAAAATCAAAATTTTGAGAGAAAAAAAGTTTAAAAATCCTACATATTTAAGCTCCCCAAAGTGTCTACTTTCATCCATTCCCTATCAATATAACCCATTTTCTCAACCAAAATCGAGTTATGGGGCCAAAAAGTCAAAAAACCTGAAAAAACGACATTTCACGCCCATTTTCGCCCCAAAAGTACCACACATAATGTTTTTTTCGGAAAAACGTCACAGGAGTTTTCGCCTTATCTCAAAAAGTTTCAGGGGGGTTGGCAAAATTTCAGAGAGATCTGACCTACAGTTTTCGAGAACTTGACTTTTTCTGCAAGAAAAGAATAAAAGGTAAATGTTCCTTCGAACCGACGGGGCCCCCTTCCCCTGTCTCTACTGAACGCCGAAGCCGGATGCGGCGGCCACCTAGTTGTCACTGTGGCCCCGCTGTATTCTTGACATTTGAGGAGAAGGTTCCGCGGGGGGCGGAGCAGGGGAACGCTTAACGCACTCGCAAAAGGAGCACCCTTCGGGTGCTCTTTTTTGCTCGAAAGTTTTCTGAAACGGTATCTGATGAACTTTGTCAGGTGTCACAAAAGCAACAACACAAAACGTTCTGTATGTGATTAGAAAAGGTCAAAAAAAATTTCTCATACTTTCAATGACTGAATCTACACCTGATCAGTCTCTAGAGAACTCTAAACCAAAGTAACTTTTGTTTTTTAGTGATTCATGAAGAGGACCGTTCCAACGAAAACAAGTTTTCGGAAACAGTCCTCAGATTTTTTTTCGAGCCCATTGTCAAGTACGTGAACTTTCAATTGTGAATTATAGCTGAATTGGACTTGGAATTTGTCCCAAAAAGGTTAAGTTTGTCTCAAATTGATTAGAAGCAAAAGAAAAAAAAACATTGTTTTTTTATTTGGAAAAAAAAAGTTGAGTCAAAAACGTGAAAAAATCCTTTTATCAAAAGTCATAAAAAGTAACTCCAATTTTCTTAAAGCACAAGGCTACAATATAAGAACCTGTTTAGGAGGTTTCCATGACCAAAGCCGTAAAATTTCCATATTTAGAGAAAAGGCAAAAAAAAACAACTTTTTGGTTAACTCAAAAAAGTAGATAAATCGGGTAAAGTCGTCTTCAAACCTGTAGGATCGAACGTGATCTAAATAGGGTACATATGTAGTGTCCTTGTTAGGTCGCATGCAAAAAACTAGAACAGTTTTGTTGGCCACTTCCGAAATTAAGACTTTTTTTTCGAAATTTGGCCATTTTTATTTGTAGTAAAATAGTAGTAAAATAGCCGAGAAAAAAAACTGTAAAAACCAAAATTTTTATCCAATTTTGACGTTTAAATACTAAAATACCTATTAAAATGTCTATGGCAAGCTCAAATAAGCCATCAAAATTCATTTTTTCTCACTTTTTAAAATTTTTGTTTTTTTGATGTACAATGTTGAGTCAGAAACGTGAAAAATCAATTTTTTTCAAAAAGTCAAAATAAAGTGTTCCAATCAATTTGTTTCACTAAAACACACTTTATGAACCTGTTCAGAATGGCTTTTTGGGTTAAAGCCGAAAATTCACCCATTTTGAGAAAAGTGGAAAAAACACCTTTTTAGTTAAAAAAAAACCATCATTTTTGTTGCAGTTTTTGAAAAAAATCAAATTTTTGAGAAAAAAAATTTTTCTCAAACTTTTATATTTAGGCTCCCCAAACAGTCTTCTTTCATCCATTCCTTGTCAATATACCCCATTTTTTGAACCAAAACAGAGTTAATATGTAATTTTTATCAAAAATCGTGTTTTTTACCATTTTTGCCCCCCATTTCCCTCTATAAGTCAACACATAACAAAATTTTGGCAAAACGGGGCAAAAGTGTATCCTTAGAATTTCAATACGGGGCCGCATGCAAAAAATTAGGGAATTCTGACCTCCAGTTTTCGAGAACACGACTTATTCTGCACGAAAGGTAATATAGGTAAATGTTCTTTCGAACCGACGGGGCCCCTTCCCCTGTCTCTACTGAACGCCAAAGCCGGACGCGGCGGCCACCTAGCACCCTCAAGGTCACGTGACTTAATTTTGTTTTTGGTTTTTTCTGAAACCAAAACAATAAGGTCATGCGCCAATATCATGGCCTCAAGCAAAGACGTCGGACTCGACGCATTCACATTAGCCTTGCGCCCTTCGGGCGCAAATGCCAATGCTCAATTAATTTTGCCACGTGAAAAAATTTTTAAGGAAAAATTCTGATAAAATTTAACTTAAACTACCACGAAAGAACGCAAAGATTTCAAAGTGTGAAACAATCAAGTTTTTGCTAATACCGGGCATGCAGTGAGACTGATTTCGGCAAAAATAAAATGAAAATTGAAGGAAATGGAAAGAAAAAAATTGTTCAAAAAAGAACGCAACATCAAAAACTTATTTGATGTCCGCTAATGTCATAATTCCGATCAGGCTGATTTCAGATTTTAAGCGCAGATTTTACGGTTACGGCTGCTCCCTCTACAGGTCCCAGAGGGACCGAGTGAGCATCCTACCTCGATCCAGGATAACGGACAGTTGTTTTTAATTTTTCACAAATTTTTTTTCACTAATGCTTGTTTTCAATTCCTCATGAGAAGCTGTATAAATTTTTTAAAAAAATGATTTTTTTTTGTCAATGCTTCCAAGAACAACTGATGTTAGGCGGTTACAAATGCGGTTGGTGAAAACTAGTAAGGGATAATGATGAGAAAAATTGTAAGTTTTCAAATGAATTTAAAAACAGTTTTTTTTCTTTTTTCTTTTGTAAATCGGGAGAAATGAATCAGTTTTTTTAAGTTTTCCTCGCACCACCCACTGTTCATAAGTAATGAAGATTCCTGTTCTAGCCGTTTATAAAACTTTGGCAGAAAAAACATCAGAATGATGTAAAATGTTTTAAAAAAAATAAAAATTTAAAAATTATGTTTAAAAAAAAAATCAAAAACTTGTAATTTTCAAAATTGAAAAAAAGTTAAAATTAATTGCATATTACGATTCAGCGTACCCAACTTAGTGGGTCTAGCATTTTAAATTACCAAAAAATGTTGAAAATTGTAGATTTTATGAAGTTTTCATTTTGGCTATTTTTCCTTGTCGCCTCCACTTGAGTCACCTTTGAGCCAACTTGAGAAAGTGGAACGTAAACAAGCTGCACAGATGGTCAAAGTGAGCCATTTTCAGCGTGATAACACGCCTGGAAGAAAAAAAACTCCAGAAAAGAAAGAAAATTATGAACTTTAACCTTTTTTCTTCTTCAAATGGCGATACTTAGAATAATTTTTCAGCTGAAAAGTTCAAAAAAAATCAAAAAATTCAAATTTTGAAAAAATTTATAAAAAAATCTCATCAGTCTGTTTATTGGAGTCTTCGAGGTTTTGAGAGACCTCATCTGGCGGCTAACAACAAGTGGATCACTTATTTTAAAATTTTGAGAAAGGTCAAAAAAACATGTTTTTTGATTTTTTTGACAGAATTCCGAAAGCAATATCTTGGCTAAAAACAAGATTGAGGGCCTAAAATTAGTACAAACAGTACTCCCACATAAGGTTTATTAGGTTGGAAACAAAAAATTTACTCTGACTCAAAAATCGTTTTTTAACTTTATTTCTGAACAAGAAATTGAAAAGAAATGAAAAACTTAAAAATTTTTTGAAAAAAAAGATTGTTTTGAAAAAGTGCCAATTTTTAGCTGAAACTTTTCATTTTAGCTAATAAAGCCAGAGCAATGCCCTTTAAGCTCAAATAAATTAATTAAGCAAATTATTTTCAAGTTTTTTCGTTAAAGCCTTTTATTTTGAAAAAGTATTCAAAAATGGGTAAAAAAAAGTCAAAAAAATCAATTTTCTCCGATTCAAAAACCTCCACTACCATGATGATTAGTTCGTTAGATAGGAATGCTGAGATCAATTTAGACGTATTTTCATAAGTATATCAAAATTTTTATTTATTTTTGAGAATTAAGCAAAATAAAAACTTTTCCCAAATTGGGCAAAAAGCCCAAATTAGCCCAAACACCTGTTAAAAATTGTTGGGTCAAAAAATCACAAAAGGAAACCCCTATTCGTTTGCCATTTTAGGGCCGCATGCAAAAAATTAGACCAATCTAACCTGACAATTTCGAGAATCGACTTTTTTGCAAAATTTCTCTATAGTCCATTTGAGGGATATTACTTGTACCGGTGGGGGCCCCTACCCCACCTCAAAAAATTTTGTAATGCTGGAACGCGGCCACCTAGCACAATCAGGTACTAGTGGCTTGATTTTGGTTTTTAATATTTTCTGGAACCAAAAGAGAGTGTCGTCAAGCATCGACATCATGTGGTCAAGCAAATACGTGGACTTCTACGAATTCCCATTCGCAATGCGCACTTCGGGCGCAAATGCCAATGCTAAATTAATTGTCAGGTGAAAATTTTGTAATGAAAAATTCTGATGAATTTTAACTTAAACTACCACCAAAAAACGCAAAGAGTTCAAAGTGTGAAACAATCAAGTTTTTGCTAATACAGGGCATGCAGTGAGACTGATTTCGGCAAAAACAAAATGGAAAATGAAGGAAATGGAAAGAAAAAAATTGTTCAAAATAAGAACGCAATTTCAAAAACTTATTTGATCTCCGCTAATGTCATAATTCCGATCAGGCTAATTTCAGATTTTGAGCGTAGAGTTTAAGGTTACGGCTGCTCCCTCTACAGGTCCCAGAGGGACCGAGTGAGCATCCTACCTCGATCCAGGATACCGGATAGTTATTTTTAATTTTTCACAAAATTGTATTTCACTAATGCTTGTTTGCAATTCCTCATGAGAAGCTGTATGAATTTTAAAAAAATTGATTTTACTAATCAAGGCTTCCAAGAACAACTGATGTTAGGCGGTTACAAATGCGGTTGGTGAAAACTAGTTAGGGATAATGATGAGAAAAATTGTAAGTTTTCAAATGAATTTAAATAGAGTTTTTTTTTCTTTTTTCTTTTGTAAATCGGGAGAAATGAATCAGTTTTTTTTAAGTTTTCCTCGCACCACCCACTGTTCATCAGTAATGAAGATTCCTGTTCTAGCCATTTATAAAACTTTGGCAGAAAAAACATCAGAATGATGTAAAATGTTTTAAAAAAAGAAAAATTTAAAAATTATGTTTATAAAAAAAATCAAAAATTTGTAATTTTCAAAATTGAAAAAAAGTGAAAATTAATTGCATATTACGATTCAGCGTACCCAACTTAGTGGGTCTAGCATTTTAAATTACCAAAAAATGTTGAAAATTGTAGATTTTATGAAGTTTTCATTTTGGCTATTTTTCCTTGTCGCCTCCACTTGAGGCACCTTTGAGCCAACTTGAGAAACTGGAACCTAAACAAGCTGCACAGATGGTCAAAATGAGCCATTTTCAGCTTGATAACACGCCTGGAAGAAAAAAAACTCCAGAAAAGAAAGAAAATTATGAACTTCAACCTTTTTTCTTCTTCAAATGGCGATACTTAGAATAATTTTTCAGCTGAAAAGTCCAAAAAAAATCAAAAAATTCACATTTTGAAAAAATTTTAAAAAAATCTCATCAGTCTGTTTATTGGAGTCTTCGAGGTTTTGGGAGACCTTATCTGGCGGCTAACAACAAGTGGATCACTTATTTTAAATTTTTGAGAAAGGTCAAAAAAACCTGTTTTTACGATTTTTTAGACAGAATTCCGAAAGCAATATCTTGGCTAAAAACAAAAATGAGGGCCTAAAATTAGTACAAACAGTACTCCCACATAAAGTACATTAGGTTGGAAACAAAAAATTGACTCTGACTCAAAAATCGTTATTAAACTTTATTTGTGAACAAAAAATTGTAAAAAAATCAAAAAGTTTAAATTTTGTTGAAAAAAATGATTGTTTTGAAAAAGTGCCAATTTTTAGCTGAAACTTTTCATTTTAGCTAAGAAAGCCAGAGCAATGCCCTTTAAGCTCAAATAAATTAATTATGCAAATTATTTTCAAGTTTTTTCGTTAAAGCCTTTAATTTTGAAAAAGTATTCAAAAATGGGTAAAAAAAAGTCAAAAAAATCAATTTTCTCCGATTCAAAAACCTCCACTACCATGATGATTAGTGCATTAGATAGGACTGCTGAGATCAATTTAGACGTTCTTTCATAAGTATATCGAAATTTTTACTTATTTTTGAGAATTAAGCAAAATAAAAACTTTTCCCAAATTGGGCAAAAAGCCCAAATTAGCCCAAACACCCGTTAAAAATTGTTGGGTCAAAAAATCACAAAAGGAAACCCCTATTCGTTTGACATTTTAGGGCCGCATGCAAAAAATTAGACCAATCTAACCTGACAATTTCGAGAATCGACTTTTTTGTCAAAATTCTCTAAAGACCAATTTAGGGAGATTACTTGTACCGGTGGGGGCCCTACCCCACCTAAAAAATTTTTGAAATGCTGGAACGCGGCCACCTAGCACAATCAGGTACTAGTGGTGGATGTTTGTTTTTCGTATTTAGTCAAACCAAAAGAGAGCGTGGTCATGCATCGACATCATGTGCTCAAGCAAATATGTGGACTTCTACGCATTCCCATTCGCAATGCGCCCTTCGGGCGCAAATGCCAATGTTCAACTAATTTTGGCAGGTGAAAAAAAAATTTTACAGAAAAATTCTGATAAATTTTAATTTAAACTATCACCAAAAAACGCAAAGAATTCAAAGTGTGAAACAATCAAGTTTTTGCTATTACCGAGCATGCAGTGAGACTGATTTCGGCAAAAGTAAAAGAAAAAATGAAGGAAATGGAAAGAAAAAAACTGTTCAAAATAAGAACGCAACATCAAAAACTTATTTGATATCCGCTAATGTCATAATTCCGATCAGGCTGGTTTCAGACTTTAAGCGTAGATTTTACGGTTACGGCTGCTCTCTCTACAGGTCCCAGAGGGACCGAGTGAGCATCCTACCTCGATCCAGGATAACGGATAGTTGTTTTAAATTTTTCACAAAATATTTTTTCACTAATGCTTGTATTCAACTCCTGATGAGAAGCTGTATTAATTTTAAAAAAATTGATTTTATTAATCAATGCTTCCAAGAACAACTGATGTTAGGCGGTTGCAAATGCGGTTGCTGAAAACTAGTAAGGGATAATGTTGAGAAAAATTGTAAGTTTTCAAATGAATTTAAAAACAGTTTTTTTCTTTTTTCTTTTGTAAATCGGGAGAAATGAATCATTTTTTTTTAAAGTTTTCCTCGCACCAACCACTGTTCTTAAGTAATGAAGAGTCTTGTTCTAGCCGTTTATAACACTTTGGCAGAAAAAAACATCAATATGATGTAAAATGTTTTAAAAAAGAGAAAAATTTAAAATTATTTTTTTTTTCAAAAATCAAAAATTTGTAATTTTCAAAATTGAAAAAAAGTGAAAATTAATTGCATATTACGATTCAGCGTACCCATTTTAGTGGGTATAGCATTTTGAATCACCAAAAAATGTTAAAAATTGTAGATTTTATGAAGTTTTCATTTTGGCTATTTTTCCTTGTCGCCTCCACTTAAGGCACCTTTCAGCCAACTTGAGAAACTGGAACCTAAACAAGCTATACAGATAGTCTGAATGAGCCATTTTCAGCGTGATAACACGCTTGGAAGAAAAAAAACTGCAGAAAATAAAGGAAATTTTGAACTTTAACCTTTTTTCTTCTTCAAATGGCGATACTTAGAATAATTTTTCAGCTGAAAAGTTCAAAAAAAATCAAAAAATTCAAATTTTGAAAAAATTTTAAAAAAATCTCATCAGTCTGTTTATTGGAGTCTTCGAGGTTTTGGGAGACCTTATCTGGCGGCTGACAACAAGTGGATCACTTATTTTAAATTTTTGAGAAAGGTCAAAAAAACCTGTTTTTACGATTTTTTAGACAGAATTCCGAAAGCAATATCTTGGCTAAAAACAAAAATGAGGGCCTAAAAATAGTACAAACAGTACTCCCACATAAAGTACATTAGGTTGGAAAGAAGAAATTGACTCTGATTCAAAAATCGTTTTATAACTTTATTTCTGAACAAAAAATTGTATAAAAATCAAAAACTGAAAAATTTTTTGAAAAAAATGATTGTTTTGAAAAAGTGCCAATTTTTAGCTGAAACTTTTCATTTTAGCTAAAAAAGCCAGAGCAAGGCCCTTTAAGCTCAATTAAATTAATTAAGCAAATTATTTTCAAGTTTTTTCGTTAAAGGCTTTTATTTTGAAAAAGTATTCAAAAATGGGTAAAAAAAAGTCAAAAAAATCAATTTTCTCAGATTCAAAAACCTCCACCACCATGATGATTAGTTCGCTAGATAGGACTGCTGAAACCAATTTAGACGTATTTTCATAAGTATATCAAAATTTTTATTTATTTTTGAGAATTAAGCAAAATAAAAACTTTTCCCAAATTGGGCAAAAAGCCCAAATTAGCCCAAACACCTGTTAAAAATTGTTGGGTCGAAAAATCACAAAAGGAAACCCCTATTCGTTTGACATTTTAGGGCCGCATGCAAAAAATTAGACCAATCTAACCTGACAATTTCGAGAATCAACTTTTTTGTCAAAATTCTCTAAAGACCAATTTAGGGAGATTACTTGTACCGGTGGGGGCCCTACCCCACCTAAAAATTTTTTGAAATGCTGGAACGCGGCCACCTAGATAGGTCAGTGACCTGCGGTGCATGGGTGTTATGGGCTTGATTCGTCAGCATTGGCCTGGGGGCCATTAGCTTCAAGACATGTGGCACTCGCAGAAAAAGAGCACCCGAAGGGTGCTCTTTTTCTGCTCGAATGTCTTGTGAAACGGTATCTGATGAACTTTGTAGGGTGTCACAAAATCAACATGACAAAACGTTCTGTATCTGATCAGTAATGGTCAAAAAAGATTTATGGCACTTTCAATGACTGAAGCTACACCTGATCAGTCTCTAGAGAACTCTAAAACAAAGTAACTTACATTTTTCAGTGACTCATGAAGAGGACTGTTTCAACGAAAACAAGTTTTCGGAAACAGTCCTAATATTTTTCTTGGAGCTTATTTTCAAGTACGTGGGCTTTCAATTGTGACTAATAGCTGAATTAGACTTGGAATTTGTCCCAAAAAGGTTAAGTTTGTCTCAAATTGATTAGAAGCAAAAGAAAAAAAAAACATTTTTTTTTATTTGGAAAAAAAAGTTGAGTCAGAAACGTGAAAAACCCCTTTTTGTCAAAAAGTCATCAAAAGTAGATCCATTTGGGTTAAATTACTAGGCTACAAAATTTGAACCTGTTCAGAATGGTTTTCATGACCAAAGCCGTAAAATTTCCATATTTAGAGAAAAGGCAAAAAAACACCTTTTTGGTTAACTGAAAAAGTTAGATAAATCGGTTAAAGTCGTCTTCAAACCTATAGGACCGAAAACTGATCTAATTGAAGTATATATGTAGTGTCCCTTGTAAGGTCACATGCAAAAAATTGAAACACTTGTGGTGGCCACTTCAGAAAACAAGACTTTTTTTTCGGAATTTGGCCATTTTTATTTGTAGTAAAGTAGTAGTAAGTTACCAGAGAAAAAAAGTTGTAAAAACCAAAATTTTTATCCAATTTTGACAATTAAATACTCTATACCTACTAAAATGACTATGGCAAGCTCAAATATGCCATCAAAACTCATTTTTTCTCATTTTTTAAAATTTTTGTTTTTTTGATCTAAAATGTTGAGTCAGAAACGTGAAAAATCAGTTTTTTTCAAAAAGTCAAAAAAAGTTGTGCCAATCAAATTGTTTCAATAAAGCACACTTTATGAACCTGTTCAGAATGGTTTTCATGTTTAAAGCCAAACTTTTACCTAGTTTGAGAAAAGTGGAAAAAACACTTTTTTAGTAACAAAAAAACCATCAATTTTGTTGCAGTTTTTGAAAAAACTCGAATTTTTGAGAAAAAACAATATTCCCAAACCTACACAATTGGGCTCACAAAACAGTCTTCTTCCCTCCATTTTTCATCAAAGTACCCCAATTTGTTAACCAAAATAGAGTTACTGAGCCATTTTTACCAAAAAACGTGGTTTTTCCCTGTTTTTCCCCATTTTTCCCACTATAAGTCAACGCATAACAAAATTTTGGGAAAACGGAGCAAAAGTGTATCCTTAGAATTGCATTTTAGGCCCGCATGCCAATTTTTATCGAATTCTATCCCGACAATTTTGAGATCAGCACTTTTTCCGAGCAAATAGTCATACCGTTATAATTCTTTGGCCGTTCGGGGCCCCTACCCCAAACTCACTAAACAAAGACGCCGAAGGCGGACGGCCACCTAGCACCCTCAAGGTCACGTGACTTATTTTTGTTTTGGGAATTTTCTGAAACCAAAAGAGAGCCTGGTCATGCATCGACATCACATCATGTGCTCAAGCAAATACGTGGACTTCTACGCATTCCCATTCGCAGTGCGCCCTTCGGGCGCAAATGCCAATGCTCAATTAATTTCGCCAGGTGAAAATTTTTTAAAGAAAAATTCTGATAAATTTTAACTTAAACTACCATCAAAAAACGCAAAGATTTCAAAGTGTGAAACAATCAAGTTTTTGCTATTACCGGGCATGTAGTGAGACTGAATCCGGCAAAAATAAATTGAAAAACGAAGGAAATGGAAAGAAAAAAATTGTTCAAAATAAGAACGCAACCTCAAAAACTTATTTGATCTCCGCTAAGGTCATAATTCCGATCAGGCTGATTTCAGATTTTAAGCGTACAATTTACGGTTACGGCTGCTCCCTCTACAGGTCCCAGAGGGACCGAGTGAGCATCCTACCTCGATCCAGGTTAACGGATAGTTGTTCTTAATTTTTCACAATTTTTTTTTTCACTAATGCTTGTTTTCATTTCCTCATGAGAAGCTGTATTAATTTTAAAAAAATTGATTTTATTAATCAATGCTTCCAAGAACAACTGATGTTAGGCGGTTGCAAATGCGGTTGCTGAAAACTAGTAAGGGATAATGATGAGAAAAATTGTAAGTTTTCAAATGAATTTAAAAACAGTTTTTTTCTTTTTTCTTTTGTAAATCGGGAGAAATGAATCATTTTTTTTTAAAAGTTTTCCTCGCACCAACCACTGTTCTTAAGTAATGAAGATTCCTGTTCTAGCCGTTTATAACACTTTGGCAGAAAAAACATCAATATGATGTAAAATGTTTTAAAAAAGAGAAAAATTTAAAAATTATGTTTTTTTTTAAAAATCAAAAATTTGTAATTTTCAAAATTGAAAAAAAGTGAAAATTAATTGCATATTACAATTCAGCGTACCCATTTTAGTGGGTATAGCATTTTGAATCACCAAAAAATGTTACAAATTGTAGATTTTATGAAGTTTTCATTTTGGCTATTTTTCCTTGTCGCCTCCACTTAAGGCACCTTTCAGCCAACTTGAGAAACTGGAACCTAAACAAGCTATACAGATAGTCTGAATGAGCCATTTTCAGCGTGATAACACGCTTGGAAGAAAAAAACTGCAGAAAAGAAAGGAAATTTTGAACTTTAACCTTTTTTCTTCTTCAAATGGCGATACTTAGAATAATTTTTCAGCTGAAAAGTTCAAAAAAAATCAAAAAATTCAAATTTTGAAAAATTTTTAAAAAATTCTCATCAGTCTGTTTATTGGAGTCTTCGAGGTTTTGGGAGACCTTATCTGGCGGCTAACAACAAGTGGATCACTTATTTTAAATTTTTGAGAAAGGTCAAAAAAACCTGTTTTTACGATTTTTTAGACAGAATTCCGAAAGCAATATCTTGGCTAAAAACAAAAATGAGGGCCTAAAAATAGTACAAACAGTACTCCCACATAAAGTACATTAGGTTGGAAAGAAGAATTTGACTCTGATTCAAAAATCGTTTTATAACTTTATTTCTGAACAAAAAATTGTATAAAAATCAAAAACTGAAAAATTTTTTGAAAAAAATGATTGTTTTGAAAAAGTGCCAATTTTTAGCTGAAACTTTTCATTTTAGCTAAAAAAGCCAGAGCAAGGCCCTTTAAGCTCAATTAAATTAATTAAGCAAATTATTTTCAAGTTTTTTCGTTAAAGGCTTTTATTTTGAAAAAGTATTCAAAAATGGGTAAAAAAAAGTCAAAAAAATCAATTTTCTCAGATTCAAAAACCTCCACCACCATGATGATTAGTTCGCTAGATAGGACTGCTGAAACCAATTTAGACGTATTTTCATAAGTATATCAAAATTTTTATTTATTTTTGAGAATTAAGCAAAATAAAAACTTTTCCCAAATTGGGCAAAAAGCCCAAATTAGCCCAAACACCTGTTAAAAATTGTTGGGTCGAAAAATCACAAAAGGAAACCCCTATTCGTTTGACATTTTAGGGCCGCATGCAAAAAATTAGACCAATCTAACCTGACAATTTCGAGAATCGACTTTTTTGCAAAATTTCTCTATAGTCCAATTGAGGGATATTACTTGTACCGGTGGGGGCCCCTACCCCACCTCAAAAAATTTTGTAATGCTGGAACGCGGCCACCTAGCACCCTCAAGGTCACGTGACTTAGTTTTGTTTTTGGTATTTTCTGAAACCAAAAGAGAGCGTGGTAATGAATTCAAATCATGTGCTCAAGCAAATACGTGAACTTCTACGCATTCCCATTCGCAATGCGCCCTTCGGGCGCAAATGCCAATGCTCAATTAATTTTGCCAGGTGAAAACTTTTTAAAGAAAAATTATGATAAATTTTAACTTAAACTACCACCAAAAAACGGATAGATTTCAAAGTGTGAAATAATCAAGTTTTTGCTAATACCGGGCATGCAGTGAGACTGATTTCGGCAAAAATAAAATGGAAAATGAAGGAAATGGAAAGAAAAAAATTGTTCAAAATAAGAACGCATTATCAAAAACTTATTTGATCTCCGCTAATGTCACAATTCCGATCAGACTGATTCCAGATTTTAAGCGTAGAGTTTACGGTTACGGCTGCTCCCTCTACAGGTCCCAGAGGGACCGAGTGAGCAACCTACCTCGATCCAGGATAACGGATAGTTGTTTTTAATTTTTCACAAAATTTTTTTCACTAATGCTTGTTTTCAATTCCGCATGAGAAGCTGTATAAATTTTTTAAAAAATGATTTTATTAATCAATGCTTCCAAGAACAACTGATGTTAGGGGGTTACAAATGCGTTGGTGAAAACTGGTAAGGGATAATGATGAGAAAAATTGTAAGTTTTCAAATGAATTTAAAAACAGTTTTTTTTCTTTTTTCTTTTGTAAATTGGGAGAAATGAATCAGTTTTTTTTTTGTTTTCCTTGCACCACCCACTGTTCTTAAGTAATGAAGAATCCTGTTCTAGCCAATTATAACACTTTGGCAGAAACAACATCAATATGATGTAAAATGTTTTAAAAAAGAGAAAAAATTAAAAAATATGTTTTTTTTTAAAAAATCAAAATTTAGTTATTTTCAAAAATGTAAAAAAGTGAAAAACAATTGCATATTACGATTCACCGTACCCAAATTAGTGGGTCTAGTATTTTAAATTATCAAAAAATGTTGAAAATTGTGGATTTTATGAAGTTTTCATTTTGGCTATTTTTCCTTGTCGCCTCCACTTAAGGCACCTTTGAGCCAACTTGAGAAGCTGGAACCTAAACAAGCTATACAGATAGTCTGAATGAGCCATTTTCAGCGTGATAACACGCCTGGAAGAAAAAAAAACTCCAGAAACGAAAGAAAATTTTGAACTTTAACCATTTTTCTTCTTCAAATGGCGATACTTAGAATAATTTTTCAGCTGAAAAGTTCAAAAAAAATCAAAAAATTCAAATTTTGAAGAAATTTAAAAAAAATCTCATCAGTCTGTTCATTGGAGTCTTCGAGGTTCTGGGAGACTTTATCTGGCGACTAACAACAAGTGGATCACTTATTTTAAAATTTTGAGAAAGGTCAAAAAAACCTGTTTTTACGATTTTTTAGACAGAAATCCGAAAGCAATATCTTGGCTAAAAACAAGAATGAGGGCCTAAAATTAGTACAAACAGTACTCCCACATAAAGTACATTAGGTTGGAAACAAAAAATTGACTCCGACTCAAAAATCGTTTTTTAACTTTATTTCTGAACAAAAAATTGTAAAAAAATCAAAAATTTAAAATTTTTTGAAAAAAATGATTGTTTTGAAAAAGTGCCAATTTTTAGCTGAAACTTTTCATTTTAGCTAATAAAGCCAGAGCAATGCCCTTCAAGCTCAAATAAATTAATTATGCAAATTATTTTCAAGTTTTTTCGTTAAAGCCTTTTATTTTGAAAAAGTATTCAAAAATGGGTAAAAAAAAGTCCAAAAAATCAATTTTCTCCGATTCAAAAACCTCCACTACCATGATGATTAGTGCGCTAGATAGGAATGCTGAGATCAATTTAGACGTTCTTTCATAAGTATATCGAAATTTTTACTTATTTTTGAGAATTAAGCAGAATAAAAACTTTTCCCAAATTGGGCAAAAAGCCCAAATTAGCCCAAACACCTGTTAAAAAATGTTGGGTCAAAAAATCACAAAAGGAAACCCCTATTCGTTTGACATTTTAGGGCCGCATGCAAAAAATTAGACCAATCTAACCTGACAATTTCGAGAATCAACTTTTTTGTCAAAATTCTCTAAAGACCAATTTAGGGAGATTACTTGTACCGGTGGGGGCCCTACCCCACCTAAAAAATTTTTGAAATGCTGGAACGCGGCCACCTAGCACCCTCAAGGTCACGTGACTTATTTTTGGTTTTGGTATTTTCTGAAACCAAAGCGAGCATGGTCATGCATCGACATCATGTGCTCAAGCAAATACGTGGACTTCTACGCATTCCCATTCGCAATGCGCCCATCGGGCGAAAATGCCAATGCATAATTAATTTTGCCAGGTGAAAAAAAAATTTTAAAGAAAAATTCTGATAAATTTTAATCTAAACTATCACCAAAAAACGCAAAGATTTCAAATTGTAAAACAATCAAGTTTTTGCTATTACCGGGCATGCAGTGAGACTGATTTCGGCAAAATTAAAAGAGAAAATGAAGGAAATGGAAAGAAAAAAACTGTTCAAAATAAGAACGCAACATCAAAAATACTTATTTGATCTCTGCAAATGTCATAATTCCGATCAGGCTGATTTCAGATTTTAAGCATAGAATTTACGGTTACGGCTGCTCCCTCTATAGGTCCCAGAGGGACCGAGTGAGCATCCTACCTCGATCCAGGATAACGGATAGTTGTTTTTCATTTTTCATAAAATTTTTTTTTTCTTTAATGCTTGTTTTCATTTTCACATGAGAAGCTGTAGACATTTCAAAACATTTTGATTTCATGAAACAATGGTTCTAAGAACAACTGACGTTAGGGTTGGTGAAATACGGTTGGTGAAAACTGGTAAAGGATAATGTTGAGAAAAATTGTAAGCTTTAGGAAAATTTAAAAAACATGTTTTTTCTTCTTTTTTTTGTAAATCGGGAGAAATCATTCAAATTTTTAAATTTTACCTTAAACCAACTATTTTTCTTAAGTAATGAAGATTCCTGTTCTAGCCTTTTATGAAACTTTGGCAGAAAAAACATCAAAATTTTGAAAATGTTTTAAAATAAAGAAAAACTATAAATTATGTTATTTTTGCAAAAAAAATCAAAAAATAGTAAATTTAAAAATTAAAAAAAAGTGAAAAACAATTGCGTATTGCGATTCAGCGTACCCAAAATAGTGGGTCTAGCATTTTAAATTACCAAAAAACGTTGAAAATTGTAGATTTTATGAAGTTTTCATTTTGGCTATTTTTCCTTGTCGCCTCCACTTAAGGCACCTTTGAGCCAACTTGAGAAACTGGAATTTAAACAAGCTATACAGATAGTCTGAATGAGCCATTTTTAGCGTGATAACACGCCTGGAAGAAAAAAACTGCAGAAAAGAAAGGAAATTTTGAACTTTGACCTTTTTTCTTCTTCAAATGGCGATACTTAGAATAATTTTTCAGCTGAAAAGTTCAAAAAAAATCAAAAAATTCAAATTTTGAAGAAATTTAAAAAAATTCTCATCAGTCTGTTTATTGGAGTCTTCGAGGTTTTAGAAGATCTTATCTGGCGGCTAACAACAAAAGGATCACTTATTATAAAAATTTGAGAAAGGTCAAAAAAACATGTTTTTTCGATTTTTTTGACAGAATTCCGAAAGCAATATCTTGGCTAAAAACAAGAATGAGGGCCTAAAATTAGTACAAACAGTACTCCCACATAAGGTACATTAGGTTGGAAACAAAAAATTTACTCTGACTCAAAAATCGTTTTTTAACTTTATTTCTGAACAAGAAATTGAAAAGAAATCAAAAACTTAAAAATTTTTTGAAAAAAATGATTGTTTTGAAAAAGTGCCAAATTTTAGCTGAAACTTTTCATTTTAGCTAAGAAAGCCAGAACAATGCCCTTTAAGCTCAAATAAATTAATATAGCAATTTTTATTCAAGTTTTTTCGTTAGAGGCTTTTTTTTTGAAAAAGTATTCAAAAATAGGTAAAAAAAAGTCAAAAAAATCAATTTTCTCCGATTCAAAAACGTCCACTACCATGATGATTTGTTCGTTAGATAGGACTGCTGAGATCACTTTAGACTTACTTTCATAAAAATATCAAAATTTTTACTTATTTTTGAGAATTAGGCAAAATAAAAACTTTTCCCAGATTGGGCAAAAAGCCCAAATTAGCCCAAACACCTGTTAAAAATTGTTCGGTCAAAAAATCACAAAAGGAAACCCCTATTCGTTTGACATTTTAGGGCCGCATGCAAAAATTTAGACCAATCTAACCTGACAATTTCGAGAATCGACTTTTTTGTCAAAATTCTCTAAAGACCAATTTAGGGAGATTACTTGTACCGGTGGGGGCCCTACCCCACCTAAAAAATTTTTGAAATGCTGGAACGCGGCCACCTAGCACCCTCAAGGTCACGTGACTTATTTTTGTTTCTGGTATTTTCTGAAACCAAAAGAGAGCGTGGTCATGCATCTACATCATGTGCTCAAGCAAATACGTGGACTTTTACGCATTCCCATTCGCAATGCGCCCTTCGGGCGCAAATGCCAATGCTCAATTAATTTTGCCAGGTGCAAATTTTTAAAGAAAATTTCTGATGAATTTTAACTTAAACTACCAACAAAAAACGCAAAGATTTCAAAGTGTGAAACAATCAAGTGTTTGCTAATACCGGGCATGCAGTGAGACTGATTTCGGCAAAATAAAATAGAAAATGAAGGAAATGGAAAGAAAAAAATTGTTCAAAATAAGAACGCATTATCAAAAACTTATTTGATCTCCGATAATGTCATAATTCCGATCAAGCTGATTTCAGATTTTAAGCGTAGAGTTTACGGTTACGGCTGCTCCCTCTACAGGTCCCAGAGGGACCGAGTGAGCATCCTACGTCGATCCAGGATAACGGATAGTTGTTTTTAATTTTTCACAAAATATTTTTTCACTAATGCTTGTTTTCAATTCCTCATGAGAAGCTGTTTAAATTTTAAAAAATTGATTTTATTAATCAATGCTTCCAAGAACAACTGATTTTAGTGGGTTGCAAATGCGGTTGGTGAAAACTTGTAAGGGATAATGATGAGAAAAATTTTAAGTTTTCAAATGAATTTAAAAACAGTTTTTTTCTTTTTTTCTTTTGTAAATCGGGAGAAATGATTCAGTTTTTTTAAGTTTTCCTCGCACCACCCACTGTTCATAAGTAATGAAGATTCCTGTTCTAGCCGTTTATAAAACTTTGGCAGAAAAAACATCAATATGATGTAAAATGTTTTAAAAAAGAGAAAAAAATAAAAATTATGTTTTTTTTTTAAAAATCTAAAATTTGTAATTTTCAAAATTGAAAAAAAGTAAACATTAATTGCATATTACGATTCAACGTACCCAACTTAGTGGGTATAGCATTTTGAATTACCAAAAAATGTTGAAAATTGTAGATTTTATGAAGTTTTCATTTTGGCTATTTTTCCTTGTCGCCTCCACTTAAGGCACCTTTGAGCCAACTTGAGAAAGTGGAACCTAAACAAGCTATACAGATAGTCTCTATGAACCATTTTCAGCGTGATAACACGCCTGGAAGAAAAAAAGTTCCAGAAAAGAAAAAACATTTTGAACTTTAACCTTTTTTCTTCTTCAAATGGCGATACTTAGAAAAAATTTTCAGCTGAAAAGTTCAAAAAAAATCAAAAAATTCAAATTTTGAAAAAATTTTAAAAAAATCTCATCATTCTGTTTATTGGAGTCTTCGAGGTTTTGGGAGACCTTATCTGGCGGCTAACAACAAGTGGATCACTTATTTTAAAATTTTGAGAAAGGTCAAAAAAACATGTTTTTTCGACTTTTTTGACAGAATTTCGAAAGCAATATCTTGGCTAAAAACAAGAATGAGGGCCTAAAGTTAGTACAAACAGTACTCCCACATAAGGTACATTAGGTTGGAAACAAAAAATTTACTCTGACTCAAAAATCGTTTTTTAACTTTATTTCTGAACAAGAAATTGAAAAGAAATCAAAAACTTAAAAATTTTTTGAAAAAAATGATTGTTTTGAAAAAGTGCCAATTTTTAGCTGAAACTTTTCATTTTAGCTAATAAAGCCAGAGCAATGCCCTTTAAGCTCAAATAAATTAATTATGCAAATTATTTTCAAGTTTTTTCGTTAAAGCCTTTTGTTTTGAAAAAGTATTCAAAAATGGGTAAAAAAAAGTCAAAAAAATCAATTTTCTCCGATTTAAAAACCTCCACTACCATGATGATTAGTGCGTTAGATAGGACTGCTGAGATCAATTTAGACGTTCTTTCATAAGTATATCAAAATTTTTACTTATTTTTGAGAATTAAGCAAAATAAAAACTTTTCCCAAATTGGGCAAAAAGCCCAAATTAGCCCAAACACCTGTTAAAAATTGTTGGGTCAAAAAATCACAAAAGGAAACCCCTATTCATTTGACATTTTAGGGCCGCATGCAAAAAATTAGACCAATCTAACCTGACAATTTCGAGAATCGACTTTTTTGTCAAAATTCTCTAAAGACCAATTTAGGGAGATTACTTGTACCGGTGGGGGCCCTACCCCACCTAAAAAATTTTTGAAATGCTGGAACGCGGCCACCTAGCACCCTCAAGGTCACGTGACTTATTTTTGGTTTTGGTATTTTCTGAAACCAAAGCGAGCATGGTCATGCATCGACATCATGTGCTCAAGCAAATACGTGGACTTCTACGCATTCCCATTCGCAATGCGCCCATCGGGCGAAAATGCCAATGCATAATTAATTTTGCCAGGTGAAAAAAAAATTTTAAAGAAAAATTCTGATAAATTTTAATCTAAACTATCACCAAAAAACGCAAAGATTTCAAATTGTAAAACAATCAAGTTTTTGCTATTACCGGGCATGCAGTGAGACTGATTTCGGCAAAATTAAAAGAGAAAATGAAGGAAATGGAAAGAAAAAAACTGTTCAAAATAAGAACGCAACATCAAAAATACTTATTTGATCTCTGCAAATGTCATAATTCCGATCAGGCTGATTTCAGATTTTAAGCATAGAATTTACGGTTACGGCTGCTCCCTCTATAGGTCCCAGAGGGACCGAGTGAGCATCCTACCTCGATCCAGGATAACGGATAGTTGTTTTTCATTTTTCATAAAATTTTTTTTTTCTTTAATGCTTGTTTTCATTTTCACATGAGAAGCTGTAGACATTTCAAAACATTTTGATTTCATGAAACAATGGTTCTAAGAACAACTGACGTTAGGGTTGGTGAAATACGGTTGGTGAAAACTGGTAAAGGATAATGTTGAGAAAAATTGTAAGCTTTAGGAAAATTTAAAAAACATGTTTTTTCTTCTTTTTTTTGTAAATCGGGAGAAATCATTCAAATTTTTAAATTTTACCTTAAACCAACTATTTTTCTTAAGTAATGAAGATTCCTGTTCTAGCCTTTTATGAAACTTTGGCAGAAAAAACATCAAAATTTTGAAAATGTTTTAAAATAAAGAAAAACTATAAATTATGTTATTTTTGCAAAAAAAATCAAAAAATAGTAAATTTAAAAATTAAAAAAAAGTGAAAAACAATTGCGTATTGCGATTCAGCGTACCCAAAATAGTGGGTCTAGCATTTTAAATTACCAAAAAACGTTGAAAATTGTAGATTTTATGAAGTTTTCATTTTGGCTATTTTTCCTTGTCGCCTCCACTTAAGGCACCTTTGAGCCAACTTGAGAAACTGGAATTTAAACAAGCTATACAGATAGTCTGAATGAGCCATTTTTAGCGTGATAACACGCCTGGAAGAAAAAAACTGCAGAAAAGAAAGGAAATTTTGAACTTTGACCTTTTTTCTTCTTCAAATGGCGATACTTAGAATAATTTTTCAGCTGAAAAGTTCAAAAAAAATCAAAAAATTCAAATTTTGAAGAAATTTAAAAAAATTCTCATCAGTCTGTTTATTGGAGTCTTCGAGGTTTTAGAAGATCTTATCTGGCGGCTAACAACAAAAGGATCACTTATTATAAAAATTTGAGAAAGGTCAAAAAAACATGTTTTTTCGATTTTTTTGACAGAATTCCGAAAGCAATATCTTGGCTAAAAACAAGAATGAGGGCCTAAAATTAGTACAAACAGTACTCCCACATAAGGTACATTAGGTTGGAAACAAAAAATTTACTCTGACTCAAAAATCGTTTTTTAACTTTATTTCTGAACAAGAAATTGAAAAGAAATCAAAAACTTAAAAATTTTTTGAAAAAAATGATTGTTTTGAAAAAGTGCCAAATTTTAGCTGAAACTTTTCATTTTAGCTAAGAAAGCCAGAACAATGCCCTTTAAGCTCAAATAAATTAATATAGCAATTTTTATTCAAGTTTTTTCGTTAGAGGCTTTTTTTTTGAAAAAGTATTCAAAAATAGGTAAAAAAAAGTCAAAAAAATCAATTTTCTCCGATTCAAAAACGTCCACTACCATGATGATTTGTTCGTTAGATAGGACTGCTGAGATCACTTTAGACTTACTTTCATAAAAATATCAAAATTTTTACTTATTTTTGAGAATTAGGCAAAATAAAAACTTTTCCCAGATTGGGCAAAAAGCCCAAATTAGCCCAAACACCTGTTAAAAATTGTTCGGTCAAAAAATCACAAAAGGAAACCCCTATTCGTTTGACATTTTAGGGCCGCATGCAAAAATTTAGACCAATCTAACCTGACAATTTCGAGAATCGACTTTTTTGTCAAAATTCTCTAAAGACCAATTTAGGGAGATTACTTGTACCGGTGGGGGCCCTACCCCACCTAAAAAATTTTTGAAATGCTGGAACGCGGCCACCTAGATAGGTCAGTGACCTGCGGTGCATGGGTGTTATGGGCTTGATTCGTCAGCATTGGCCTGGGGGCCATTAGCTTCAAGACATGTGGCACTCGCAGAAAAAGAGCACCCGAAGGGTGCTCTTTTTCTGCTCGAATGTCTTGTGAAACGGTATCTGATGAACTTTGTAGGGTGTTTTAAAAGCTACATGACAAAACTTTCTGTATCTGATCAGTAATGGTCAAAAAAGATTTATGACACTTTCAATGACTGAAGCTACACCTGATCAGTCTCTAGAGAACTCTAAAACAAAGTAACTTATATTTTTCAGTGACTCATGAAGAGGACTGTTTCAACGAAAACAAGTTTTCGGAAACAGTCCTAATGTTTTTCTTGGAGCTCAATTTTAAGTACGTGGACTTTCAATTGTGACTAATCGTTGAATTAGACTTGGAATTTGTCCCAAAAAAGTTAAGTTTGTCTCAAATTGATTAGAAGCAATAGAAAAAAAAACTTCTTTTTATTTGATAAAACCACTTGAGTCAGAAACGTGAAAAATTCCTTTTTTTTTCAAAAAGTCATAAGAAGTAGTTCAATTTGCATTAAATCACTAAACTAGAATAATTGAACCTGTTCAGATTGGTTTTCACGAACAAAGCAGTAAAATTTCCATATTTAGAGAAAAGGCAAAAAAACACTTTTTTGGTTAACTGAAAAAGGTAGATAAATCGGATAAAGTCGTCTTCAAACCTATAGGACCGAAAAATGATCTAATTGAGGTATATATGTAGTGTCCCTTGTAAGGTCACATGCAAAAAGGTGAAACAATTGGGGCGGCCACTTCAGAAAACCAGACTTTTTTTCGGACTTTGGCCATTTTTATTTGTAGTAAAGTAGTAGTAAGTTACCAGAGAAAAAAAAATTGTAAAAACCAAAATTTTTATCCAATTTTGACAATTAAATACTCTATACCTACTAAAATGGCTATGGCAAGCTCATATATGCCATCAAAACTCATTTTTTCTCACTTTTTAATTTTTTTTTTTTTTTGATATAAAATGTTGAGTCAGAAACGTGAAAAATCAGTTTTTTTCAAAAAGTCAAAAAAAGTTGTTCCAATCAATTTGTTTCACTAAAACACAATTTCTCAGCCTGTTCAGAATGGTTTTCAGGTTTAAAGCTGAAACTTTACACATTTTGAGAAAAGTGGAAAAAATAACTTTTTAGTTACAAAAAAACCATCATTTTTGTTGCATTTTTTGAAAAAACTCAAATTTTTAAGAAAAACAAATTTTCTTTAACCTACATAATTGGGCTTCTAAAACAGTTTACTTTCATCCATTCTTCATCAAATTACCCCAATTTGTTAACCAAAATAGAGTTACTGAGCCATTTTTACCAAAAAACGTGGTTTTTCCCTGTTTTTCCCCATTTTTCCCACTATAAGTCAACGCATAACAAAATTTTGGGAAAACGGAGCAAAAGTGTATCCTTAGAATTGCATTTTAGGCCCGCATGCCAATTTTTATCGAATTCTATCCCGACAATTTTGAGATCAGCACTTTTTCCGAGCAAATAGTCATACCGTTATAATTCTTTGGCCGTTCGGGGCCCCTACCCCAAACTCACTAAACAAAGACGCCGAAGGCGGACGGCCACCTAGATAGGTCAGTGACCTGCGGTGCATGGGTGTTATGGGCTTGATTCGTCAGCATTGGCCTGGGGGCCATTAGCTTCAAGACATGTGGCACTCGCAGAAAAAGAGCACCCGAAGGGTGCTCTTTTTCTGCTCGAATGTCTTGTGAAACGGTATCTGATAAACTTTGTAGGGTGTCACAAAAGCAACATGACAAAACGTTCTGTATCTGATCAGTAATGGTCAAAAAAGATTTATGGCACTTTCAATGACTGAAGCTACACCTGATCGGTCTCTAGAGAACTCTAAAACAAAGTAACTTATATTTTTCAGTGACTCAGGAAAAGGACTGTTTCAACGAAAACAAGTTTTCGGAAACAGTCCTATTATTTTTCTTGGAGCTTATTTTCAAGTACGTGGGCTTTCAATTGTGACTAATAGCTGAATTAGACTTGGAATTTGTCCCAAAAAAGTTAAGTTTATCTCAAATTGATTAGAAGCAATAGAAAAAAAATTTTTTTTTATTTGATAAAAATACTTGAGTCAGAAACGTGAAAAATCCCTTTTTTTCAAAAAGTCATAAGAAGTAGTTCAGTTTGCATTAAATTACCAAACTACAATATATGAACCTGTTCAGATTGGTTTTCATGAACAAAGCCTTAAAATTTCCATATTTAGAGAAAAGGCAAAAAAAACACCTTTTTGGTTAACTGAAAAAGGTAGATAAATCGGATAAAGTCGTCTTCAAACCTATAGGACCGAAAAATGATCTAATTGAGGTATATATGTAGTGTCCCTTGTAAGGTCACATGCAAAAAGGTGAAACAGTTGGGGTGGCCACTTCAGAAAACAAGACTTTTTTTCGGACTTTGGCCATTTTTTTGTAGTAAAGTAGTAGTAAGTTACCAGAGAAAAAAAGTTGTAAAAACCAAAATTTTTATCCAATTTTGACATTTAAATACTCTATACCTACTAAAATGACTATGGCAAGCTCAAATATGCCATCAAAACTCATTTTTTCTCACTTTTTGAAATTTTTGTTTTTTTGATATAAAATGTTGAGTCAGAAACGTGAAAAATCAGTTTTTTTTCAAAAAGTCAAAAAAAGTTGTTCCAATCAATTTGTTTCACTGAAACAAACTTTTTCAGCCTGTTCAGAATGGTTTTCATGTTTAAAGCTGAAACTTTACACATTTTGAGAAAAGTGGAAAAAATATCTTTTTAGTTAAAAAAAAAACATCAATTTTGTTGCAGTTTTTGAAAAAACTCAAATTTTTAAGGAAAACAAATTTTCCCAAACCTACATAATTGGGCTCTCAAAACAGTCTACTTTCATCCATTCTTCATCAAATTACCCCAATTTGTTAACCAAAATAGAGTTACTGAGCCATTTTTACCAAAAAACGTGGTTTTTCCCTGTTTTTCCCCATTTTTCCCACTATAAGTCAACGCATAACAAAATTTTGGGAAAACGGAGCAAAAGTGTATCCTTAGAATTGCATTTTAGGCCCGCATGCCAATTTTTATCGAATTCTATCCCGACAATTTTGAGATCAGCACTTTTTCCGAGCAAATAGTCATACCGTTATAATTCTTTGGCCGTTCGGGGCCCCTACCCCAAACTCACTAAACAAAGACGCCGAAGGCGGACGGCCACCTAGATAGGTCAGTGACCTGCGGTGCATGGGTGTTATGGGCTTGATTCGTCAGCATTGGCCTGGGGGCCATTAGCTTCAAGACATGTGGCACTCGCAGAAAAAGAGCACCCGAAGGGTGCTCTTTTTCTGCTCGAATGTCTTGTGAAACGGTATCTGATGAACTTTGTAGGGTGTCACAAAAGCAACATGACAAAACGTTCTGTATCTGATCAGTAATGGTCAAAAAAGATTTATGGCACTTTCAATGACTGAAGCTACACCTGATCGGTCTCTAGAGAACTCTAAAAAAAAGTAACTTATACTTTTCAGTGACTCAGGAAGAGGACTGTTTCAACGAAAACAAGTTTTCGGAAACAGTCCTATTATTTTTCTTGGAGCTTATTTTCAAGTACGTGGGCTTTCAATTGTGACTAATAGCTGAATTAGACTTGGAATTTGTCCCAAAAAAGTTAAGTTTGTCTCAAATTGATTAGAAGCAATAGAAAAAATTTTTTTTTTTTATTTGATAAAAATACTTGAGTCAGAAACGTGAAAAATCCCTTTTTTCAAAAAGTCATAAAAAGTAATTCAAATTGCATTGAATCACTAAACTACAATATATGAACCTGTTCAGATTGGTTTTCATGAACAAAGCCGTAAAATTTCTATATTTAGAGAAAAGGCAAAAAAACACCTTTTTGGTTAACGGAAAAAGGTAGATAAATCGGGTAAAGTCGTCTTCAAACCTATAGGACCGAAAAGTGATCTAATTGAGGTATATATGTAGTGTCCCTTGTAAAGTCACATGCAAAAAAATGAAACAATTGTGGTGGCCACTTCAGTAAACAAGACTTTTTTTTCGGACTTTGGCCATTTTTATTTGTAGTAAAGTAGTAGTAAGTTACCAGAGAAAAAAAAGTTGTAAAAACCAAAATTTTTGACCAATTTTGACAATTAAATACTCTATACCTACTAAAATGACTTAGGCAAGCTCAAATATGCCATCAAAACTCATTTTTTCTCACTTTTCAAAATTTTTTGATTTTTTGATATAAAATGTTGAGTCAGAAACGTGAAATATCAGTTTTTTTCAAAAAGCCAAAAAAAGTTGTTCCAATCAATTTGTTTCACTTAAACATAATTTTTAAACCTTTTCAGAATGGTTTTCATGTTTAAAGCTGAAACTTTACACATTTTGAGAAAAGTGGAAAAAATAACTTTTTAGTTACAAAAAAACCATCATTTTTGTTGCAGTTTTTAAAAAAAATCAAATTTTTAAGAAAAACAAATTTTCCCAAATTTACATAATTGGGCTCCCAAAACAGTCTACTTTCATCCATTCCTCATCAAAAAACCCCAATTTCTCAACCAAAACTGAGTTATTGAGTCATTTTTACCAAAAAACGTGTTTTTCCCTGTTTTTCCCCCTTTTTCCCACTATAAGTCAACGCATAACAAAATTTTGGGAAAACGGAGGAAAAGTGTATCCTTAGAATTGCATTTTAGGCCCGCATGCCAATTTTTATCGAATTCTATCCCGACAACTTTGAGATCAGCACTTTTTCCGAGCAAATAGTCATACCGTTATAATTCTTTGGCCGTTCGGGGCCCCTACCCCAAACTAACTAAACAAAGACGCCGAAGGCGGACGGCCACCTAGATAGGTCAGTGACCTGCGGTGCATGGGTGTTATGGACTTGATTCGTCAGCATTGGCCTGGGGGCCATTAGCTTCAAGACATGTGGCACTCGCAGAAAAAGAGCACCCGAAGGGTGCTCTTTTTCTGCTCGAATGTCTTGTGAAACGGTATCTGATGAAATCTGTAGGGTGTCACAAAAGCAACATGACAAAACGTTCTGTATCTGATCAGTAATGGTCAAAAAAGATTTATGACACTTTCAATGACTGAAGCTACACCTGATCAGTCTCTAGAGAACTCTAAAACAAAGTAACTTATATTTTTCAGTGACTCATGAAGAGGACTGTTTCAACGAAAACAAGTTTTCGGAAACAGTCCTAATATTTTTCTTGGAGCTCATTTTCAAGTAGGTGGACTTTCAATAGTGACTAATAGTTGAATTAGACTGGGAATTTGTCCCAAAAAGTTAAGTTTGTCTCAAATTGATTAGAAGCAATAGACAAAAAAAAACATTTTTTTTTATTTGATAAATATACTTGAGTCAGAAAAGTGAAAAATCCATTTTTTTCAAAAAGTCATAAGAAGTAATTCAATTTGCATTAAATCACTAACCTATATTATATAAACCTGTTCAGATTGGTTTTCATGAACAAAGCCGTAAAATTTCCATATTTAGAGAAAAGGCAAAAAAACACCTTTTTGTTTAACTGAAAAAGGTAGATAAATCGGGTAAAGTCGTCTTCAAACCTATAGGACCGAAAAATGATCTAATTGAGATATATATTTAGTGTCCCTTGTAAGGTCACATGCAAAAAAGTGAAACAATTGGGGTGGCCACTTCAGAAAACAAGACTTTTTTCGGACTTTGGCCATTTTTATTTGAAGTAAAGTAGTAGTAAGTTACCAGAGAAAAAAAAGTTGTAAAAACCAAAATTTTTATCCAATTTTGACAATTAAATACTCTATACCTACTAAAATGACTATGGCAAGCTCAAATATGCCATCAAAACTCATTTTTTCTCACTTTTTAAAATTTTTGTTTTTTTGATATAAAATGTTGAGTCAGAAACGTGAAAAATCAATTTTTTTCAAAAAGTCAAGGGAAGTTGTTCCAATCAATTTGTTTCACTAAAACACACTTTCTCAGCCTGTTCAGAATGGTTTTCATGTTTAAAGCTGAAACTTTACACATTTTGAGAAAAGTGGAAAAAATAACTTTTTAGTTACAAAAAAACCATCATTTTTGTTGCAGTTTTTGAAAAAACTCAAATTTTGAAGAGAAACAAATTTTCCCAAACCTACATAATTGGGCTCCCAAAACAGTTTACTTTCATCCATTCTTCATCAATTTACCCCAATTTGTTAACCAAAATAGAGTTACTGAGCCATTTTTACCAAAAACGTGGTTTTTCCCTGTTTTTCCCCATTTTTCCCACTATAAGTCAACGCATAACAAAATTTTGGGAAAACGGAGCAAAAGTGTATCCTTAGAATTGCATTTTAGGCCCGCATGCCAATTTTTATCGAATTCTATCCCGACAATTTTGAGATCAGCACTTTTTCCGAGCAAATAGTCATACCGTTATAATTCTTTGGCCGTTCGGGGCCCCTACCCCAAACTCACTAAACAAAGACGCCGAAGGCGGACGGCCACCTAGGGGGCAGGGTTGTGTGGTCTATTCTCGACTTTAGTTACTTGCATTGCGTGGGGAAGAATACGAACAGCGCTCAACGCACTCGCAGAAAGAGCACCCTGCGGGTGCTCTTTTTGCTCGAGAACTGTAAGTCGATTTAAATCTTACATATTTCGTCCGAAATTTAACTTTTTTTTCTAGTTGTTCTCAGTTAAACTCCCATGATACCTCAAATTGTATTCCTGGAAGGGCATTTTTATAAGTCACTCTGTGGCTCGATCAATTAACTACCAAATACGTTTTGATTTACGAAATGGACTGTTTCAACGAAAACAAGTTTTCGGAAACAGTCCAAATTTTAAATTATGATCCCAAATACAAACAAAGAGAATTCTAATGCGTTGGTTAAACTTACAGAGCCCAGCCCATGTATTTGTGTTTATTGACTGTTCAAACACATAACAACTATGTTAAAAACAATATTATTAAAATAAAAACAAAACAAATAATCGAGAAAGAAATTTAAGTTTATCAAAAAAAATATGCAAAAAAATCACTTATTTCTTTTTTTAAGTATCACAAAAACCTCAGTTTGAAAAAGATGATACCTGAGAGGCCCGTTTTGACGCGTTACTACAGTTTAGGCACGTTTTGACTTCGCAACTCACAATGATCGATTAACTTTTACGTTTGATTTACAAACACGCTTTTTTTTACCACAATCAAAATTTCATTACTTCTAAACCTCTTGAACAAATTGATGAAAATTTTTGCATCAAAACTAACTTGTCAAGGGTTTTTGAGGTATATAAAAATTGTCTCCAGTTAAATAATGATTTTTTGGCTAATTTTTGAAAAAAAAATTAAAAAATTTGACAAAAAAAATTTTTTTTTCATATTTGGCGATCAAAAAGTGCCTTCTATGATGGACCAGCAAAAAATTTGTTTTTAGGTCATAAGTTTGGCTCACTAGGGTATACAAACTGGCAAAATGTTTATAATAAAAAAGTTTAGAAGAACAGTGATTTTTTGAAAAAAAAAGAAAAAAACGTAAAAAAATCAGTTTTTGGCGGGAAAATTCTCAAAAAATCAAGAATCAAGTTTTCTCTCTCTTTACTCCAATAAATTAATTCGGCCACGACAATCATTTTTTGTGATCAGTAAAAATGTCGAAAAACGACCGGAACATTGACTTTTTTGAAATTTGACAAAAAACTTCAAAAAAACCGCAAAAAAACATCAAAAATCTCGAAAAAATTGCAAAAAAAATTTTGCCAAAAAATACACCATTCGATTCCCTTAACTGTGCTTGTGTCCAAAAAAAACATCACTTTTTCGCATTTTCTCAACCAAAATTGATTTATTGGGGCATTTTTGAAAAAAATCGTGATTTTGACCAAAAAAAACGCCCCTTTTTCCCCAAAAAGTGCAACTCATAACATTATTTCGGAAAAACGCCTTCCCAAGTTATATCTTAGAATTTTGTCCTCTACCTACATGCAAAGTTTGAAGAAATTCTATACTGCCGTTTTCGAGAACTTGAATAATTTTTTTATTTTCCTAATTAGGTATTTTTTCTAGTTGACCGGCAAGGAAACCCTACCCTTGCCTAAAGGATTCACAAAGCCGGACCGCGACGACCACCTAGGTCAATCCTTTACCTGCGGTGCGTTGGTGTTTTTGGGTAAGTTTTTGCTGCGCGGACTGGGTGCTATCAGTTTGAGGCATGTGGCACTCTCAAAAAAGAGCACCCTGCGGGTGCTCTCTTTTTGCTCGAAAAGTAAATCTACCCACTTTTGTAAGTTTCATGACTTGTCTTTTTTATAATTGGTCCAATTAAAAAATTCTTAATTACACTGTCAGACAAACCTAAAACTGTTGTGTGGCTTGATTGTGTTTACAAGTCACTAGGTGACTTGATCAGTCAATTATCAAATTTATTTAGATTCACGAAATGGACTGTTTCAACGAAAACAAGTTTTCGTAAACAGTCCAATTTTTTTACTTGAGATCACAAAAGCAAACAGAGAGAAATCAAATTCCTAGGTTATTATAATAGATCCCACTTTATGCTGTTGCGTTTATTAACTGTTGAAACACAGAACAACGATCTTAAAGGTGTACTAATTTAAAAAAAACACTCAAGAGAAAAACTAAAAAAAATTATCAAAAAAATTTGCAAAAAATCAAAAAAGTCTCCTCCAATATATCATAAAAAGCTTCATATTAAGGAAAGGATACCTGATGAGCCCAATATGACTCGTTTCAACAGTGTAAGCCTGTTTCGATATCAAAACAACAAACAAAAGTCGACTAAGTTTGGTGTTTGTTCGACATACACGAATTTTGATTAAAATCAAAAATCCATAACTCCTGAACTACTCAGATAACATAGACAATTTTTTTTTGCATCAGAACAGACAAGTCAAGGGTTTTTCAGGTATTTGATAAAATTATCCAGTTAATATATAATTTTTGGTTAATTTTTGAAAAAAACTTGAAAAATTTGAAAAAACGATTTTTTTTTCACTTATGGCGTTCGAAAAGTGCCTTTTATGATGGAGTAGCGAAAAATTTGTTCTGAGGCCATAAGTATGGCTCAATGTGGTATATAAAATAGCAAATTGGTTATAATAAAAAAATAAACAAGGACAAGGACTTTTTTGAAAAAATAGAAAAAATAGTGAAAAAATCAGTTTTTGGCGGGGAAATTCTCAAAAAAATAAAAATCAAGTTTTCTCTTTCATCACTCCTATGAACTAATACGGCCACGACAACCATTTTTTGTCATCAGTAAAATTGTCGAAAAACGACTGGAACATAGACTTATCTGAAATTTGACAAAAAAAAATTCTAAAAAATGTCAAAAATCTCAAAAATTTGTTTTTCACAAAATTCCTTTCATAACGCCATTCAGACACTCAAACAGTGCCCATTCATTCGCTTGACCACAGTTTACCTCAATTTCTTGCACAAAACAAAGCTAACTAGTCGTTTTTAGAAAAAAAACGTGATTTTTCCCATTTTTGCCCCCCATTTCCCCCTGGAAGTCAACACATAACATTTTTTCGGAAAAAAGAAAAAGAATCGTATCCTTAGAATTTCGAGTTAGGGCCGCATGCAAAAAATAAAAAAAATCTGACGGACAGTTTTCGAGAAAGTAGATTATTTTTTCAAGTCCGTAATACTATGTATCTGGGGTGAGGTTCAGAGACCGGACGGGGCCCCTTCCCCTGTCCTCCTTGCTCTGAGACGCCGGAAAGCGGACGGCCACCTAGTTGTCACTGTGGCCCCGCTAATTTCTTGACTTTTGAGGAGAAGGTTCCGCGGGGGGCGGAGCAGGGGAACGCTTAACGCACTCGCAAAAGGAGCACCCTTCGGGTGCTCTTTTTTGCTCGAAAGTTTTCTGAAACGGTATCTGATGAACTTTGTAAGGTGTCACAAAAGCAACAACACAAAACGTTCTGTACGTGATTAGAAAAGGTCAAAAAAAATTTCTCATACTTTCAATGACTGAATCTACACCTGATCAGTCTCTAGAGAACTCTAAACCAAAGTAACTTTTGTTTTTCAGTGATTCATGAAGAGGACCGTTCCAACGAAAACAAGTTTTCGGAAACAGTCCTCATATTTTTTTTCGAGCCCATTGAAAAGTACGTGAACTTTCAATTGTGAATTATAGCTGAATTGGACTTGGAATTTGTCCCAAAAAGGTTAAGTTTGTCTCAAATTGATTAGAAGCAAAAGAAAAAAAAAACATTTTTTTTTGGAAAAAAAAGTTGAGTCAGAAACGTGAAAAAATCCTTTTTTCAAAAGTCATAAAAAGTAGCTCCAATTTTCTTAAATCACTAGGCTACAATATAAGATCCTGTTTAGGATGGTTTCCATGACCAAAGCCGTAAAATTTCCATATTTAGAGAAAAGGCAAAAAAAAACAATTTTTTGGTTAACTCAAAAAGGTAGATAAATCGGGTAAAGTCGTCTTCAAACCTATAGGATCGAAAAGTGATCTATATAGGGTATATATGTAGTGTGCTTGTTAGGTCGCATGCAAAAAAATAGAACAGTTTTGTTGGCCACTTCCGAAATTAAGACTTTTTTTTTCGAAATTTGGCCATTTTTATTTGTAGTAAAATAGTAGTAAAATAGCCGAGAAAAAAAATTGTAAAAACCAAAATTTTTATCCAATTTTGACGTTTAAATTTTCTATACCTACTAAAATGTCTATGGCAAGCTCAAATAAGCCATCAAAATTCATTTTTTCTCACTTTTTAAAATTTTTGTTTTTTTGATATACAATGTTGAGTCAGAAACCTGAATAATCAATTTTTTTCAAAAAGTCAAAATAAAGTGTTCCAATCAACTTGTTTCACTAAAACACACTTTATGAACCTGTTCAGAATGGGTTTTTGGGTTAAAGCCGAAAATTCACCCATTTTGAGAAAAGTGGAAAAAACACCTTTTTAGTTACAAAAAAACCATCATTTTTGTTGCAGTTTTTGAAAAAAATCAAATTTTTGAGAGAAAAATTTTTTCTCAAACCTTTAAATTTAGGTTTCCCAAACAGTCTACTTTCATCCATTCCTAGTCAATATACCCCATTTTTTGAACCAAAACAGAGTTAATAGGTGATTTTTATCAAAAAACGTGTTTTTTACCATTTTTGCCCCCCATTTCCCTCTATAAGTCAACACATAACAAAATTTTGGCAAAACGGGGCAAAAGTGTATCCTTAGAATTTCAATACGGGGCTGCATGCAAAAAATTAGGGAATTCTGACCTCCAGTTTTCGAGAACACGACTTATTCTGCACGAAAGGTAATATAGGTAAATGTTCTTTCGAACCGACGGGGCCCCTTCCCCTGTCTCTACTGAACGCCAAAGCCGGACGCGGCGGCCACCTAGAGCTTTTTGTGGCCCCGCTATATCATTCATTTTTGACAAGTAGGTTCCGCGGGGGGCGGAGCAGGGGAACGCTAAACGCACTTGCAAAAAAGAGCACCCTCCGGGTGCTCTTTTTTTTGCTCGAAAGTCTTGTAAAACGGTTTGGAACTGTAAATATTGGAAGCAGTTACAGATAAAACTTTTTGCATCTTTGTGCTCATAGTCACAAGCGGTTATCGAGAGCTTCAAAAACTCAATCTTGACATGATCTATCTCTAAAATAGACTAAATTAAGTGATTTTACGTTTTTCAATGATTCTTGAAGAGGACTGTCTCAACGAAAACAAGTTTTCGGAAACAGTCCTGGTAACTTAGTTTTGATCTCATTTTTGAGTCTATTGCCTTCAAATTGTGATTAGTAGGCTGACGGAACCTATATTATGTCCTAAAAAGATTGAGTTTGTGTCAAAAAGATGAAAGGCAAGAGAAAAAAAAACATTAAAAAAAGTATTAAAATTTTCAAAAAATTAAAAAAATTGAAACTTTTTTTCCAAAACACTCGGTTTTTTGTTTTGTCATAAAATAACAACAAATTGAGGTATAATGGACTTTAAATAGTCCATTTCGACTAGTTTTTACGATTCAAGCACATTTTAACTTAATAATAACATTCAAAAAACCACTGGAAATGGTGTTTTTCAGCAAACGCCCTTTTTGACCACACCTACGAAATTCATAACTTTTTATCTAACAAATATAGAGACCTCGGGTTTTTTGCATTGTAAAAAACATCCTACGGCTCACCTGTCGCACGCAAAAACCAACAAATTTTCTTTTTAATTTTTCCCGCAATTTTGAATTAGGGCGTTTTTTGGCTATTTTGGTCCTTTTGGGCAATAAAAAGTCAAATTTAGAGACATCTGTCAAAAAAACTGTTATCACATGATAGAGTCAGCTTGCCATGGCTTACCAAATAGTGTCCTGAGTGAGACCAAAATTGCCCTCTAATTGTCCGTGGGGGGAGGAAATTGAAAATTTTCATTTTTGGCGGGAAAATTTGAAATTTTTCAAAAAAACATTTACTCTGCAGACAACGGCTTTAAACTAATGTTGGCATGGCACGCATTTTTTGCCTTCATAACTAGGGTCGATTTCTGCCGGGAACCTTGATTTTTCAAAAAAATGACCAAAATTTTTGTTGCATTTTTTCAAAAAAATCAAATTTTTGACAAAAATAAAAATTCCAAATACTACATAATTAGACTCCCCAAACTGTCTACTTTCATCCATTCCCTATCAATATACCCCATTTTCTTAACCAAAACCGAGTTATGGGGCCAAAAAGTCAAAAAACGTGAAAAAACGACATTTCACGCCCATTTTCGCCCCAAAAGTACCACACATAATATTTTTTCGGAAAAACGTCACAAGAGTTTTCGCCTTATCTCAAAAAGTTTCAGGGGGGTTGGCAAAATTTCAGAGAGATCTGACCTACAGTTTTCGAGAACTTGACTTTTTCTGCAAGAAAAGAATAAAAGGTAAATGTTCCTTCGAACCGACGGGGCCCCCTTCCCCTGTCTCTACTGAACGCCGAAGCCGGACGCGGCGGCCACCTAGTTGTCACTGTGGCCCCGCTATATCAGTGACTTTCGAAGGAGTAGGTTCCGCGGGGGGCGGAGCAGGGGAACGCTAAACGCACTCGCAAAAGGAGCACCCTTCGGGTGCTCTTTTTTGCTCGAAAGATTTCTGAAACGGTATCTGATGAACTTTGTAAGGTGTCACAAAAGCAACAACACAAAACATTCTGTATGTGATTAGAAAAGATCAAAAAAGATTTCTCATACTTTCAATGACTGAATCTACACCTGATCAGTCTCTAGAGAACTCCAAACCAAAGTAACTTATGTTTTTCATTGATTCATGAAGAGGACCGTTCCAACGAAAACAAGTTTTCGGAAACAGTCCTCATATTTTTTTTCGAGCCCATTGTCAAGTACGTGGACTTTCAATTGTGACTAATAGCTGAATTGGACTTGGAATTTGTCCCAAAAAGGTTAAGTTTGTCTCAAATTGATTAGAAGCAAAAGAAAAAAAAAACATTTTTTTTATTTGGAAAAAAAAGTTGAGACAGAAACGTGAAAAAACCCATTTTTCAAAAGTCATTAAAAGTAGCTCCAATTGGCTTAAATCACTAGACTACAATATATGAACCTGTTCAGAATGGTTTTCAAGACCAAAGCCGTAAAATTTCCATATTTAGAGAAAAGGCAAAAAAAACAACTTTTTGGTTAACTCAAAAAGGTAGATAAATCGGGTAAAGTCGTCTTCAAACCTATAGGATTGAGCAGTGATCTAAATAGGGTGTATATGTAGTGTCCTTGCTAGGTCGCATGCAAAAAACTAGAACAGTTTTGTTGGCCACTTCCGAAATAAAGACTTTTTTTTTCAAAATTTGGCCATTTTTTTTTGTAGTAAAATAGTAGTAAAATAGCCGAGAAAAAAAATTGTAAAAACCATAATTTTTATTCAATTTTGACGTTTAAATACTCTATATCTACTAAAATGTCTATGGCAAGCTCAAATAAGCCATCAAAATTCATTTTTTCTCACTTTTTAAAATTTTTGTTTTTTTGATATACAATGTTGAGTCAGAAACGTAAAAAATCAATTTTTTTCAAAAAGTCAAAATAAAGTGTTCCAATCAATTTGTTTCACTAAAACACACTTTATGAACCTGTTCAGAATGTGTTTTTGGGTTAGAACCGAAATTTCACCCATTTTGAGAAAAGTGGAAAAAACACCTTTTTAGTTAGAAAAAAACCATCATTTTTGTTGCAGTTTTTGAAAAAACTCAAATTTTTGAGAAGAAAATTTTTTCTCAAACTTTTATAATTGGGCTCCCCAAACAGTCTACTTTCATCCATTTTTTGTCAATATACCCCATTTTTTGAACCAAAACAGAGTTAATAGGTGATTTTTATCAAAAAACGTGTTTTTTACCATTTTTGCCCCCCATTTCCCTCTATAAGTCAACACATAACAAAATTTTGGCAAAACGGGGCAAAAGTGTATCCTTAGAATTTCAATACGGGGCTGCATGCAAAAAATTAGGGAATTCTGACCTCCAGTTTTCGAGAACACGACTTATTCTGCATGAAAAGGGTAAAAGGTAATTGTTCCTTCGAACCGACGGGGCCCCTTCCCCTGTCTCTGCTGAACGCCATAGCCGGACGCGGCGGCCACCTAGTTGTCACTGTGGCCCCGCTAAGTAAGTGACTTTTTTTTGACGAGTGGGTTCCGCGGGGGGCGGAGCAGGGGAACGCTTAACGCACTCCCAAAAGGAGCACCCTTCGGGTGCTCTTTTTTGCTCGAAAGTTTTCTGAAACGGTATCTGATGAACTTTGTTAGGTGTCACAAAAGCAACAACAAAAAACTTTCTGTATGTGATTAGAAAAGATCAAAAAAGATTTCTCATACTTTCAATGACTGAATCTACACCTGATAAGTCTCTAGAGAACTCTAAACCAAAGTAACTTATGTTTTTCAGTGATTCATGAAGAGGACCGTTCCAACGAAAACAAGTTTTCGGAAACAGTCCTCATATTTTTTTTCGAGCACATTGTAAAGTACGTGGACTTTCAATTGTGACTAATAGCTGAATTGGACTTGGAATTTGTCCCAAAGAGGTTAAGTTTGTCTCAAATTGATTAGAAGCAAAAGAAAAAATAAAAAAAATTTTTATTTGGAAAAAAAAGTTGAGTCAGAAACGTGAAAAAAACCTTTATTCAAAAGTCACTAAAAGTAGCTCCAATTCGCTTAAATCACTAGACTACAATATATGAACCTGTTCAGAATGGTTTTCAAGACCAAAGCCGTAAAACTTCCATATTTAGAGAAAAGGCAAAAAAAAACACGTTTTTGGTTAACTCAAAGAGGTAGATAAATCGGGTAAAGTCGTCTTCAGACCTATAGGATCGAGAAGTGATCTAAATAGGGTATATATGTAGTGTCCCTGTTAGGTCGCATGCAAAAAACTAGAACAGTTTTGTTGGCCACTTCCGAAATTAAGACTTTTTTTTCGAAATTTGGCCATTTTAATTTGTAGTAAAATAGTAGTAAAATAGCCGAGAAAAAAAATTGTAAAAACCATAATTTTTATTCAATTTTGACGTTTAAATACTCTATACGTACTAAAATGTCTATGGCAAGCTCAAATAAGCCATCAAAATTCATTTTTTCTCACTTTTTAAAATTTTTGTTTTTTTGATTTACAATGTTGAGTCAGAAACGTAAAAAATCAATTTTTTTCAAAAAGTCAAAATAAAGTGATCCGATCAATTTGTTTCACTAAAACACACTTTATGAACCTGTTCAGAATGTGTTTTTGGGTTAGAGCCGAAAATTCACCCATTTTGAGAAAAGTGGAAAAAACACCTTTTTAGTTACAAAAAAACCATCATTTTTGTTGCAGTTTTTGAAAAAACTCAAATTTTTGAGAGAAAAATTTTTTCTCAAACTTTTATAATTGGGCTCCCCAAACAGTCTACTTTCATCCATTTCTTGTCAATATACCCCATTTTTTGAACCAAAACAGAGTTAATAGGTGATTTTTATCAAAAAACGTGTTTTTTACCATTTTTGCCCCCCATTTCCCTCTATAAGTCAACACATAACAAAATTTTGGCAAAACGGGGCAAAAGTGTATCCTTAGAATTTCAATACGAGGCTGCATGCAAAAAATTAGGGAATTCTGACCTACAGTTTTCGAGAACAGGACTTATTCTCCATGAAAAGGGTAAAAGGTAATTGTTCCTTCGAACCGACGGGGCCCCTTCCCCTGTCTCTGCTGAACGCCATAGCCGGACGCGGCGGCCACCTAGAGCTTTTTGTGGCCCCGCTGTATTCTTGACTTTTGAGGAGAAGGTTCCGCGGGGGGCGGAGCAGGGGAACGCTTAACGCACTCGCAAAAGGAGCACCCTTCGGGTGCTCTTTTTTGCTGGAAAGTTTTCTGAAACGGTATCTGATGAACTTTGTAAGGTGTCACAAAAGCAACAACACAAAACGTTCTGTACGTGATTAGAAAAGGTCAAAAAAATTTTCTCATACTTTCAATGACTGAATCTACACCTGATCAGTCTCTAGAGAACTCTAAACCAAAGTAACTTTTGTTTTTCAGTGATTCATGAAGAGGACCGTTCCAACGAAAACAAGTTTTCGGAAACAGTCCTCATATTTTTTTTCGAGCCCATTGTCAAGTACGTGAACTTTCAATTGTGAATTATAGCTGAATTGGACTTGGAATTTGTCCCAAAAAGGTTAAGTTTGTCTCAAATTGATTAGAAGCAAAAGAAAAAAAAACATTTTTTTTTGGAAAAAAAAAGTTGAGTCAGAAACGTGAAAAAATACTTTTCTTAAAAGTCATAAAAAGTAGCTCCAATTTTCTTAAATCACTAGGCTACAATATAAGATCCTGTTTAGGATGGTTTCCATGACCAAAGCCGTAAAATTTCCATATTTAGAGAAAAGGCAAAAAAAAACATTTTTTTGGTTAACTCAAAAAGGTAGATAAATCGGGTAAAGTCGTCTTCAAACCTATAGGATCGAAAAGTGATCTATATAGGGTATATATGTAGTGTGCTTGTTAGGTCGCATGCAAAAAAATAGAACAGTTTTGTTGGCAACTTCCGAAATTAAGACTTTTTTTTTCGAAATTTGGCCATTTTTATTTGTAGTAAAATAGTAGTAAAATAGCCGAGAAAAAAAATTGTAAAAACCAAAATTTTTATCCAATTTTGACGTTTAAATACTCTATACCTACTAAAATGTCTATGGCAAGCTCAAATAAGCCATCAAAATTCATTTTTTCTCACTTTTTAAAATTTTTGTTTTTTTGATATACTATGTTGAGTCAGAAACCTGAAAAATCAATTTTTTTCAAAAAGTCAAAATAAAGTGTTCCAATCAACTTGTTTCACTAAAACACACTTTATGAACCTGTTCAGAATGGGTTTTTGGGTTAAAGCCGAAAATTCACCCATTTTGAGAAAAGTGGAAAAAACACCTTTTTAGTTACAAAAAAACCATCATTTTTGTTGCAGTTTTTGAAAAAAATCAAATTTTTGAGAGAAAAATTTTTTCTCAAACCTTTAAATTTAGGTTTCCCAAACAGTCTACTTTCATCCATTCCTTGTCAATATACCCCATTTTTTGAACCAAAACAGAGTTAATAGGTGATTTTTATCAAAAATCGTGTTTTTTACCATTTTTGCCCCCCATTTCCCTCTATAAGTCAACACATAACAAAATTTTGGCAAAACGGGGCAAAAGTGTATCCTTAGAATTTCAATACGGGGCTGCATGCAAAAAATTAGGGAATTCTGACCTCCAGTTTTCGAGAACACGACTTATTCTGCACGAAAGGTAATATAGGTAAATGTTCTTTCGAACCGACGGGGCCCCTTCCCCTGTCTCTACTGAACGCCAAAGCCGGACGCGGCGGCCACCTAGTTGTCACTGTGGCCCCGCTATATCATTCATTTTTGACAAGTAGGTTCCGCGGGGGGCGGAGCAGGGGAACGCTAAACGCAATCGCAAAAAAGAGCACCCTCCGGGTGCTCTTTTTTGCTCGAACGTCATGTGAAACGATTTGGAACTGTAAGTATTGGAAGCAGTTACAAATGAAACTATCTGCATCTTTGTGATCATAGTTTCAAGTGGTTTTCTACAGCTTCTATAACACAATCTTGACATGGTCTATCTCTAATTTAGCCTAAATCAAGTGATTTTACGCTTTTCAATGATTCTTGAAGAGGACTGTCTCAACGAAAACAAGTTTTCGGAAACAGTCCTGGTAACTTAGTTTTGATCTCATTTTTGAGTCTATTGCCTTCAAATTGTAATTAGTAGGCTAAAGGGACCTATATTATGTCCTAAAAAGATTGAGTTTGTGTCAAAAAGATGAAAAGCAAGAGAAAAAAAACATTAAAAAAGTATTAAAAATTTCAAAATTAAAAAAAAAATGAAAATTTTTTCCAAAACACTCGGTTTTTTGTTTTGTCATAAAATAACAACAAAATGAGGTAAAATGGACTTCGAATAGTGCATTTCGACTAGTTTTTACGATTCAAGCACATTTTAACAAAATAATAACATTCAAAAAACCACTGGAAAGGGTGTTTTTCAGCAAACGCCCTTTTTGACCACACCTACGAAATCCATAACTTTTTATCTAACAAAGACAGAGACCTCGGGTTTTTTGCCTTGTAAAAAGCATCCTAGGGCTCACCTGTCGCATGCAAAAACCAACAAATTTGTTTTTTAATTTTTCCCGCAATTTCGAAATTGGGTGTTTTTTGGCTATTTTTGGTCCTTTTGGGGGATAAAAAGTCAAATTTAGAGACTTCTGTCAAAAAAACTGTTATCACATGATAGAGTCAGCTTGCCATGACTTACCAAATAGTGTCCTGAGTCAGACCAAAATTGTCCTCTAATTGTCCGTGGGGGGAGGAAATTGAAAATTTTTAATTTTGGCGGGAAAATTTGAAATTTTTCAAAAAAACATTTACTCTGCAGACAACGGCTTTACACTAATGTTGGCATGGCACGCATTTTTTGCCTTCATAACTCGGGTCGATTTTTGCCGGGAACCTTGATTTTTCAAAAAAATGACCAAAATTTTTGTTGCATTTTTTCAAAAAAATCAAAATTTTGACAAAAATAAAAATTCCAAATCTTACATTTTTAAGCTCCCCAAACAGTCTACTTTCATCCATTCCCCATCAATATACCCCATTTTTTCAACCAAAATCGAGTTATGGGGCCAAAAAGTGAAAAAACGTGAAAAAACGACATTTCACGCCCATTTTCGCCCCAAAAGTACCACACATAATGTTTTTTCGGAAAAACGTCACCAGAGTTTTCGCCTTATATCAAAAAGTTTCAGGGGGGTTGGCAAAATTTCAGAGAGATCTGACCTACAGTTTTCGAGAACTTGACTTTTTCTGCAAGAAAAGAATAAAAGGTAAATGTTCCTTCGAACCGACGGGGCCCCCTTCCCCTGTCTCTACTGAACGCCGAAGCCGGATGCGGCGGCCACCTAGCACAATCAGGTACGAGTGGCTTGATTTTGGTTTTTAATATTGTCTGGAGCCAAAAGAGAGTGTCGTCAAGCATCGACATCATGTGGTCAAGCAAATACGTGGACTTCTACGCATTCCCATTAGCAATGCGCCCTTCGGGCGTAAATGCCAATGCTCAATTAATTTTGCCAGGTGAAAAAATAAATTAATTAAAAAGTTCTCCTAAACTTTATTTTCAACTACCACCAAAAAACGCAAAGACTTCAAGGTGTAAAACTATCAAATTTTGGCCAATACCGGGCTTGCAATGAGACTGATGTTGGCAAAAGTAAAATAGAAAATGAAGAAAATGGAAAGAAAAAAATTGTTGAAAATAAGAACGCAACATCAAAAACTTATTTGATCTCCGCTCAAATCATAATTCAGATCAGGCTGATTTCAGATTTTAAGCGTAGAATTTACGGTTACGGCTGCTCCCTCTACAGGTCCCAGAGGGACCGAGTGAGCATCCTACCTCGATCCAGGTTAACGGATAGTTGTTCTTAATTTTTCACAAAATTTTTTTACACTAATGCTTGTTTTCAATTCCTCATGAGAAGCTGTATTAATTTTAAAAAAATTGATTTTATTAATCAATGCTTCCAAGAACAACTGATGTTAGGTGGTTACAAATGCGGTTGTTGAAAACTAGTAAGGGATAAAGATGAGAAAAATTGTAAGTTTTCAAATGAATTGAAAAACGGTTTTTTTCCTTTGTTTCTTTTGTAAATCGGTAGAAATGAATCATGTTTTTTTTTAAGTTTTGCTCGCACCACCCACTGTTCTTAAGTAATGAAGATTCCTTCTCTAGCCGTTTATAACACTTTGGCAGAAAAAACATCAATATGATGTAAAATGTTTTAAAAAAGAGAAAAATTCAAAAATTATGTTTTTTTTTTAAAAATCAAAAAATTTGTAATTTTCAAAATTGAAAAAAGTGAAAATTTATTGCACATTACGATTCAGCGTACCCAACTTGGTGGGTCTAGCATTTTAAATTACCAAAAAATGTTGAAAATTGTAGATTTTATGAAGTTTTCATTTTGGCTATTTTTCCTTTTCGCCTCCACTTAAGGCACCTTTGAGCCAACTTGAGAAACTGGAACCTAAACAAGCTATACAGATAGTCTGAATGAGCCATTTTCAGCGTGATAACACCCCTGGAAGAAAAAAAACTGCAGAAAATAAAGGGAATTTTGAACTTTAACCTTTTTTCTTCTTCAAATGGCGATACTTAGAATAATTTTTCAGCTGAAAAGTTCAAAAAAAATCAAAAAATTCAAATTTTGAAAAATTTTGTAAAAAAATCTCATCAGTCTGTTTATTGGAGTCTTCGAGGTTTTGGGAGACCTTATCTGGCGGCTAACAACAAGTGGGTCACTTATTTTAAAATTTTGAGAAAAGTCAAAAAAACCTGTTTTTACGATTTTTTAGACAGAAATCCGAAAGCAATATCTTGGCTTAAAACAAAAATGAGGGCCTAAAAATAGTACAAACAGTACTCCCACATAAAGTACATTAGGTTGGAAACAAAAAATTGACTCTGATTCAAAAATCGTTTTTTAACTTTATTTCTGAACAAAAAATTGTAAAAAAATCAAAAACTTAAAAATTTTTTGAAAAAAATGATTGTTTCGAAAAAGTGCCAATTTTCAGCTGAAACTTTTCATTTTAGCTAAAAAAGCCAGAGCAAGGCCCTTTAAGCTCAAATAAATTAATTAAGCAAATTATTTTCAAGTTTTTTCGTTAAAGGCTTTTATTTTGAAAAAGTATTCAAAAATGGGTAAAAAAAAGTCAAAAAAATCAATTTTCTCAGATTCAAAAACCTCCACCACCATGATGATTAGTTCGCTAGATAGGACTGCTTAAATCAATTTAGACGTATTTTCATAAGCATATCAAAATTTTTACTTATTTTTGAGAATTAAGCAAAATAAAAACTTTTCCCAAATTGGGCAAAAAGCCCAAATTAGCCCAAACACCTGTTAAAAATTGTTTGGTCAAAAAATCACAAAAGGAAACCCCTATTCATTTGACATTTTAGGGCCGCATGCAAAAAATTAGACCATTCTAACCTGACAATTTCGAGAATCGACTTTTTTGCAAAATTTCTCTATAGTCCATTTGAGGGATATTACTTGTACCGGTGGGGGCCCCTACCCCACCTCAAAAAATTTTGTAATGCTGGAACGCGGCCACCTAGCACCCTCAAGGTCACGTGACTTATTTTTGTTTTTGGTTTTTTCTGAAACCAAAACAATAAGGTCATGCGCCAATATCATGGCCTCAAGCAAAGACGTCGGACTCTACGCATTCACATTAGCCTTGCGCCCTTTGGGCGCAAATGCCAATGCTCAATTAATTTTGCCACGTGAAAAAATTTTTAAGGAAAAATTCTGATAAAATTTAACTTAAACTACCACGAAAGAACGCAAAGATTTCAAAGCGTGAAACAATCAAGTTTTTGCTAATACCGGGCATGCAGTGAGACTAATTTCGGCAAAAATAAAATGAAAATTGAGGGAAATGGAAAGAAAAAAATTGTTCAAAATAAGAACGAAACATCAAAAACTTATTTGATCTCCGCTAATGTCATAATTCCGATCAGGCTGATTTCAGATTTTAAGCGTACAGTTTAAGGTTACGGCTGCTCCCTCTACAGGTCCCAGAGGGACCGAGTGAGCATCCTACCTCGATCCAGGATAACTGATAGTTGTTTTAAATTTTTCACAAAATTTTTTTTCACTAATGCTTGTTTTCAATTCCTCATGAGAAGCAGTTTAAATTTAAAAAAAAAAATTGATTTTATTAATCAATGCTTCCAAGAACAACTGATGTTAGGCGGTTACAAATGCGGTTGTTGAAAACTAGTAAGGGATAATGATGAGAAAAATTGTAAGTTTTCAAATGAATTGAAAAACTGTTTTTTTCTTTTTTTCTTTTGTAAATCGGTAGAAATGAATCATTTTTTTTCAAGTTTTCCTCGCACCACCCACTGTTCTTAAGTAATGAAGATTCCTTCTCTAGCCGTTTATAACACTTTGGCAGAAAAAACATCAATTTGATGTAAAATGTTTTAAAAAAGAGAAAAATTTAAAAATTATGTTTTTTTTTAAAAATCAAAAAATTTGTAATTTTCAAAATTGAAAAAAAAGTGAAAATTAATTGCATATTACGATTCAACGTACCCAACTTAGTGGGTCTAGCATTTTAAATTACCAAAAAATGTTGAAAATTGTAGATTTTATGAAGTTTTCATTTTGGCTATTTTTCCTTTTCGCCTCCACTTAAGGCACCTTTGAGCCAACTTGAGAAACTGGAACCTAAACAAGCTATACAGATAGTCTGAATGAGCCATTTTCAGCGTTATAACACCCCTGGAAGAAAAAAAACTGCAGAAAAGAAAGGGAATTTTGAACTTTAACCTTTTTTCTTCTTCAAATGGCAATACTTAGAATAATTTTTCAGCTGAAAAGTTCAAAAAAAATCAAAAAATTCAAATTTTGAAAAAATTTTAAAAAAATGTCATCATTCTGTTTATTGGAGTCTTCGAGGTTTTGGGAGACCTTATCTGGCGGCTAACAACAAGTAGATCACTTATTTTAAAATTTTGAGAAAGGTCAAAAAAACATGTTTTTTCGATTTTTTTGACAGAATTCCGGAAGCAATATCTTGGCTAAAAACAAAAATGAGGGCCTAAAAACAGTACAAACAGTACTCCCACATCAGGTACATTAGGTTGGAAACAAAAAAATTATTCTGACTCAAAAATCGTTTTTTAACTTTATTTCTGAACAAGAAATTGAAAAGAAATCTAAAACTTAAAAATTTTTTGAAAAAAATGATTGTTTTGAAAAAAGCCAATTTTTAGCTGAAATTTTTTATTTTAGCTAATAAAGCCAGAGCAATGCCCTTTAAGCTCAAATAAATTAATTAGGCAAATTATTTTCAAGTTTTTTCGTTAAAGGCTTTTATTTTGAAAAAGTATTCAAAAATGGGTAAAAAAAAGTCAAAAAAATCAATTTTCTCAGATTCAAAAACCTCCACCACCATGATGATTAGTTCGCTAGATAGGACTGCTAAAACCAATTTAGACGTATTTCCATAAGTATATCAAAATTTTTACTTATTTTCGAGAATTAAGCAAAATAAAAACTTTTCCCAAATTGGGCAAAAAGCCCAAATTAGCCCAAACACCTGTTCAAAATTGTTGGGTCAAAAAATCACAAAAAGAAACCCCTATTCGTTTGACATTTTAGGGCCGCATGCAAAAAATTAGACCAATCTAACCTGACAATTTCGAGAATCGACTTTTTTGTCAAAATTCTCTAAAGACCAATTTAGGGAGATTACTTGTACCGGTGGGGGCCCTACCCCACCTAAAAAATTTTTGAAATGCTGGAACGCGGCCACCTAGCACAATCAGGTACTAGTGGCTTGATTTTGGTTTTTAATTTTTTCTGGAACCAAAAGAGAGTGTCGTCAAGCATCGACATCATGTGTTCAAGCAAATACGTGGTCTTCTACGCATTCCCATTAGCAATGCGCCCTTCGGGCGCAAATGCCAATGCTCAATTAATTTTGCCAGGTGAAAAAATTTGTTTAAAGAAAAATTCTGATAAATTTTAATTTAAACTATCACCAAAAAACGCAAAGATTTCAAAGTGTGAAACAATCAAGTTTTTGCTATTACCGGGCTTGCAATGAGACTGATGTTGGCAAAAGTAAAATAGAAAATGTAGAAAATGGAAAGAAAAAAATTGTTCAAAATAAGAACGCAACATCAAAAACTTATTTGATCTCCGCTCAAATCATAATTCAGATCAGACTGATTTCAGATTTTAAGCGTAGAATTTACGGTTACGGCTGCTCCCTCTACAGGTCCCAGAGGGACCGAGTGAGCATCCTACCTCGATCCAGGTTAACGGATAGTTGTTCTTAATTTTTCACAAAATTTTTTTACACTAATGCTTCTTTTCAATTCCTCATGAGAAGCTGTATTAATTTTTTAAAAAATTGATTTTATTAATCAATGCTTCCAAGAACAACTGATGTTAGGCGGTTACAAATGCGGTTGTTGAAAACTAGTAAGGGATAATGATGAGAAAAGTTGTAAGTTTTCAAATGAATTGAAAAACTGTTTTTTTCTTTTTTTCTTTTGTAAATCGGTAGAAATGAATCAATTTTTTTTTTCAAGTTTTCCTCGCACCACCCACTGTTCTTAAGTAATGAAGATTCCTTCTCTAGCCGTTTATAACACTTTGGCAGAAAAAACATCAATATGATGTAAAATGTTTTAAAAAAGAGAAACATTTAAAAATTATGTTTTTTTTTAAATCAAAAAATTTGTAATTTTCAAAATTGAAAAAAAGTGAAAATTAATTGCATATTACGATTCAGCGTACCCAATTTAGTGGGTCTAGCATTTTAAATTACCAAAAAATGTTCAAAATTGTAGATTTTATGAAGTTTTCATTTTGGCTATTTTTCCTTTTCGCCTCCACTTAAGGCACCTTTGAGCCAACTTGAGAAACTGGAACCTAAACAAGCTATACAGATAGTCTGAATGAGCCATTTTCAGCGTGATAACACCCCTGGAAGAAAAAAAAACTGCAGAAAAGAAAGAGAATTTTGAACTTTAACCTTTTTTCTTCTTCAAATGGCGATACTTAGAATAATTGTTTAGCTGAAAAGTTGAAAAAAAATCAAAAAATTCAAATTTTGAAAAATTTTGTAAAAAAATCTCATCAGTCTGTTTATTGGAGTCTTCGAGGTTTTGGGAGACCTTATCTGGCGGCTAACAACAAGTGGGTCACTTATTTTAAAATTTTGAGAAAGGTCAAAAAAACCTGTTTTTACGATTTTTTAGACAGAAATCCGAAAGCAATATCTTGGCTTAAAACAAAAATGAGGGCCTAAAAATAGTACAAACAGTACTCCCACATAAAGTACATTAGGTTGGAAACAAAAAATTGACTCTGATTCAAAAATCGTTTTTTAACTTTATTTCTGAACAAAAAATTGTAAAAAAATCAAAAACTTAAAAATTTTTTGAAAAAAATGATTGTTTCGAAAAAGTGCCAATTTTCAGCTGAAACTTTTCATTTTAGCTAAAAAAGCCAGAGCAAGGCCCTTTAAGCTCAAATAAATTAATTATGCAAATTATTTTGAAGTTTTTTCGTTAAAGCCTTTTATTTTGAAAAAGTATTCAAAAATGGGTAAAAAAAAGTCAAAAAAATCAATTTTCTCCGATTCAAAAACCTCCACTACCATGATGATTAGTTCGTTAGATAGGACTGCTGAGATCAATTTAGACGTATTTTCATAAGTATATCAAAATTTTTATTTACTTTTGAGAATTAAGCAAAATAAAAACTTTTCCCAAATTGGGCAAAAAGCCCAAATTAGCCCAAACACCTGTTAAAAATTGTTGGGTCAAAAAATCACAAAAGGAAACCCCTATTCGTTTGCCATTTTAGGGCCGCATGCAAAAAATTAGACCAATCTAACCTGACAATTTCGAGAATCGACTTTTTTGCAAAATTTCTCTATAGTCCATTTGAGGGATATTACTTGTACCGGTGGGGGCCCCTACCCCACCTCAAAAAATTTTGTAATGCTGGAACGCGGCCACCTAGCACCCTCAAGGTCACGTGACTTACTTTTGTTTTTGGTATTTTCTGAAACCAAAAGAGAGCGTGGTCATGCATCGACATCACATCATGTGCTCAAACAAATACGTGGACTTCTACGCATTCCCATTCGCAGTGCGCCCTTCGGGCGCAAATGCCAATGCTCAATTAATTTCGCCAGGTGAAAATTTTTTAAAGAAAAATTCTGATAAATTTTAACTTAAACTACCATCAAAAAACGCAAAGATTTCAAAGTGTGAAACAATAAAGTTTTTGCTAATACCGGGCATGCAGTGAGACTGATTTTGGCAAAAATAAATTGAAAAATGAAGGAAATGGAAAGAAAAAAATTGTTCAAAATAAGAACGCAACATCAAAAACTTATTTGATCTCCGCTAAGGTCATAATTCCGATCAGGCTGATTTCAGATTTTAAGCGTAGATTTTACGGTTACGGCTGCTCCCTCTACAGGTCCCAGAGGGACCGAGTGAGCATCCTACCTCGATCCAGGTTAACGGATAGTTGTTCTTAATTTTTCACAAAATTTTTTTTCACTAATGCTTCTTTTCATTTCCTCATGAGAAGCTGTATTAATTTTTAAAAAATTGATTTTATTAATCAATGCTTCCAAGAACAACTGATGTTAGGCGGTTGCAAATGCGGTTGCTGAAAACTAGTAAGGGATAATGATGAGAAAAATTGTAAGTTTTCAAATGAATTTAAAAACAGTTTTTTTCTTTTTTTCTTTTGTAAATCGGAAGAAATGAATCAGTTTTTTTAAAAGTTTTCCTCGCACCAACCACTGTTCTTAAGTAATGAAGATTCCTGTTCTAGCCGTTTATAACACTTTGGCAGAAAAAACATCAATATGATGTAAAATGTTTTAAAAAAGAGAAAAATTTAAAAATTATGTTTTTTTTTTAAAATCAAAAATTTGTAATTTTCAAAATTGAAAAAAAGTGAAAATTAATTGCATATTACGATTCAGCGTACCCATTTTAGTGGGTATAGCATTTTGAATCACCAAAAAATGTTAAAAATTGTAGATTTTATGAAGTTTTCATTGTGGCTATTTTTCCTTGTCGCCTCCACTTAAGGCACCTTTGAGCCAACTTGAGAAAGTGGAACCTAAACAAGCTATACAGATAGTCTGAATGAGCCATTTTCAGCGTGATAACACGCCTGGAAGAAAAAAAACTGCAGAAAAGAAAGGAAATTTTGAACTTTAACCTTTTTTCTTCTTAAAATGGCGACACTTAGAATAATTTTTCAGCTGAAAAGTTCGAAAAAAATCAAAAAGTTCAAATTTTGAAAAAAATTTAAAAAAATCTCATCAGTCTGTTTATTGGAGTCTTCGAGGTTTTGGGAGACCTTATCTGGCGGCTAACAACAAGTGGATCACTTCTTTTAAAATTTTGAGAAAGGTCAAAAAAACCTGTTTTTACGATTTTTTAGACAGAATTCCGAAAGCAATATCTTGGCAAAAAACAAGAATGAGGGCCTAAAATTAGTACAAACAGTACTCCCACATAAGGTACATTAGGTTGGAAACAAAAAATTTACTCTGACTCAAAAATCGTTTTTTAACTTTATTTCTGAACAAGAAATTGAAAAGAAATCAAAAACTTAAAAATTTTTTGAAAAAAATGATTGTTTTGAAAAAGTGCCAAATTTTAGCTGAAACTTTTCATTTTAGCTAATAAAGCCAGAACAATTCCCTTTAAGCTCAAATAAATTAATTATGCAAATTATTTTCAAGTTTTTTCGTTAAAGCCTTTTATTTTGAAAAAGTATTCAAAAATGGGTAAAAAAAAGTCAAAAAAATCAATTTTCTCCGATTCAAAAACCTCCACTACCATGATGATTAGTGCGTTAGATAGGACTGCTGAGATCAATTTAGACGTTCTTTCATAAATATATCAAAATTTTTACTTATTTTTGAGAATTAAGCAGAATAAAAACTTTTCCCAAATTGGGCAAAAAGCCCAAATTAGCCCAAACACCTGTTAAAAATTGTTGGGTCAAAAAATCACAAAAGGAAACCCCTATTCGTTTGACATTTTAGGGCCGCATGCAAAAAATTAGACCAATCTAACCTGACAATTTCGAGAATCAACTTTTTTGTCAAAATTCTCTAAAGACCAATTTAGGGAGATTACTTGTACCGGTGGGGGCCCTACCCCACCTAAAAAATTTTTGAAATGTTGGAACGCGGCCACCTAGCACCCTCAAGGTCACGTGACTTATTTTTGTTTTGGGAATTTTCTGAAACCAAAAGAGAGCCTGGTCATGCATCGACATCACATCATGTGCTCAAGCAAATACGTGGACTTCTACGCATTCCCATTCGCAGTGCGCCCTTCGGGCGCAAATGCCAATGCTCAATTAATTTCGCCAGGTGAAAATTTTTTAAAGAAAAATTCTGATAAATTTTAACTTAAACTACCATCAAAAAACGCAAAGATTTCAAAGTGTGAAACAATCAAGTTTTTGCTATTACCGGGCATGTAGTGAGACTGAATCCGGCAAAAATAAATTGAAAAATGAAGGAAATGGAAAGAAAAAAATTGTTCAAAATAAGAACGCAACATCAAAAACTTATTTGATCTCCGCTAAGGTCATAATTCCGATCAGGCTGATTTCAGATTTTAAGCGTACAATTTACGGTTACGGCTGCTCCCTCTACAGGTCCCAGAGGGACCGAGTGAGCATCCTACCTCGATCCAGGTTAACGGATAGTTGTTCTTAATTTTTCACAAATTTTTTTTTCACTAATGCTTGTTTTCATTTCCTCATGAGAAGCTGTATTAATTTTTAAAAAATTGATTTTATTAATGAATGCTTCCAAGAACAACTGATGTTAGGCGGTTGCAAATGCGGTTGCTGAAAACTAGTAAGGGATAATGATGAGAAAAATTGTAAGTTTTCAAATGAATTTAAAAACAGTTTTTTTCTTTTTTTTCTTTTGTAAATCGGGAGAAATGAATCATTTTTTTTAAAGTTTTCCTCGCACCAACCACATTTCTTAAGTAATGAAGATTCCTGTTCTAGCCGTTTATAACACTTTGGCAGAAAAAACATCAATATGATGTAAAATGTTTTAAAAAAGAGAAAAATTTAAAAATTATGTTTTTTTTTAAAAATCAAAAATTTGTAATTTTCAAAATTGAAAAAAAAAGTGAAAATTAATTGCATATTACGATTCAGCGTACCCATTTTAGTGGGTATAGCATTTTGAATCACCAAAAAATGTTAAAAATTGTAGATTTTATGAAGTTTTCATTTTGGCTATTTTTCCTTGTCGCCTCCACTTAAGGCACCTTTGAGCCAACTTGAGAAACTGGAACCTAAACAAGCTATACAGATAGTCTGAATGAGCCATTTTCAGCGTGATAACACGCTTGGAAGAAAAAAAACTGCAGAAAAGAAAGGAAATTTTGAACTTTAACCTTTTTTCTTCTTCAAATGGCGATACTTAGTATAATTTTTCAGCTGAAAAGTTCAAAAAAAATCAAAAAATTCAAATTTTGAAAAAATTTTAAAAAAATCTCATCAGTCTGTTTTTTGGAGTCTTCGAGGTTTTGGGAGACCTTATCTGGCGGCTAACAACAAGTGGATCACTTATTTTAAATTTTTGAGAAAGGTCAAAAAAACCTGTTTTTACGATTTTTTAGACAGAATTCCGAAAGCAATATCTTGGCTAAAAACAAAAATGAGGGCCTAAAAATAGTACAAACAGTACTCCCACATAAAGTACATTAGGTTGGAAAGAAGAAATTGACTCTGATTCAAAAATCGTTATATAACTTTATTTCTGAACAAAAAATTGTAAAAAAATCAAAAACTGAAAAATTTTTTGAAAAAAATGATTGTTTTGAAAAAGTGCCAATTTTCAGCTGAAACTTTTCATTTTAGCTAAAAAAGCCAGAGCAAGGCCCTTTAAGCTCAACTAAAATAATTAAGCAAATTATTTTCAAGTTTTTTCGTTAAAGGCTTTTATTTTGAAAAAGTATTCAAGAATGGGTAAAAAAAAGTCAAAAAAATCAATTTTCTCAGATTCAAAAACCTCCACCACCATGATGATTAGTTCGCTAGATAGGACTGCTGAAACCAATTTAGACGTATTTTCATAAGTATATCAAAATTTTTATTTATTTTTGAGAATTAAGCAAAATAAAAACTTTTCCCAAATTGGGCAAAAAGCCCAAATTAGCCCAAACACCTGTTAAAAATTGTTGGGTCGAAAAATCACAAAAGGAAACCCCTATTCGTTTGACATTTTAGGGCCGCATGCAAAAAATTAGACCAATCTAACCTGACAATTTCGAGAATCAACTTTTTTGTCAAAATTCTCTAAAGACCAATTTAGGGAGATTACTTGTACCGGTGGGGGCCCTACCCCACCTAAAAAATTTTTGAAATACTGGAACGCGGCCACCTAGCACCCTCAAGGTCACGTGTTGGATTTTTGTTTTTGGTATTTTCTGAAATCAAAAGAGAGCGTGGTCATGCATCGACATCATGTGCTCAAGCAAATACGTGGACTTCTACGCATTCCCATTAGCAATGCGCCCTTCGGGCGCAAATGCCAATGCTCAATTAATTCTGGCAGGTAAAAATTTTTTAAAGAATAATTCTGATGAATTTTAACTTAAACTACCACCAAAAAACGGATAGATTTCAATGTGTGAAACAATCAAGTTTTTGCTAATACCGGGCATGCAGTGAGACTGATTTCAGCAAAAATAAAATGGAAAATGAAGGAAATGGAAAGAAAAAAATTGTTCAAAATAAGAATGCATTATCAAAAACTTATTTGATCTCCGCTAATGCCATAAATCCGATCAAACTGATTCCAGATTTTAAGCGTAGAGTTAACGGTTACGGCTGCTCCCTCTACAGGTCCCAGAGGGACCGAGTGAGCATCCTACCTCGATCCAGGATAACGGATAGTTGTTTTTAATTTTTCACAAAATTTTTTTCACTAATGCTTGTTTTCAATTCCTCATGAAAAGCTGTATAAATTTTAAAAAAATTGATTTTATTAATCAATGCTTCCAAGATCCAAGAACAACTGATGTTAGGGGGTTACAAATGCGGTTGGTGAAAACTAGTAAGGGATAATGATGAGAAAAATTGTAGGTTTTCTAATGAATTTAAAAACAGTTTTTTTCTTTTTTCTTTTGTAAATCGGGAGAAATGAATCAGTTTTTTTTTGTTTTCCTCGCACCACCCACTGTTCTTAAGTAATGAAGATTCCTGTTCTAGCCGTTTATAACACTTTGGCAGAAACAACATCAATATGATGTAAAATGTTTTAAAAAAGAGAAAAAATTAAAAATTATGTTTTTTTTTAAAAAAGTCAAAAATTTGTAATTTTCAAAATTGAAAAAAAATGAAAAATAATTGCATATTACGATTCAGCGTACCCAACTTAGTGGGTCTAGCATTTTAAATTACCAAAAAATGTTGAAAATTGTAGATTTTATGAAGTTTTCATTCTGGCTATGTTTCCTTGTCGCCTCCACTTAAGGCACCTTTGAGCCAACTTGAGAAACTGGAACCTAAACAAGCTATGCAGATAGTCTGAATGAGCCATTTTTAGCTTGATAAATCGCCTGGAAGAAAAAAAAATCCAGAAAAGAAAGAAAATTTTGAACTTTAACCTTTTTTCTTCTTCAAATGGCGATACTTAGAATAATTTTTCAGCTGAAAAGTTCAAAAAAAATCAAAAAATTCGAATTTTGAAAATTTTTAAAAAAAATCTCATCAGTCTGTTTATTGGAGTCTTCGAGGTTTTTGGAGACCTTATCTGGCGACTAACAACAAGTGGATCACTAATTTTAAAATTTTGAGAAAGGTCAAAAAAACATGTTTTTTCGACTTTTTTGACAGAATTCCGAAAGCAATATCTTGGCTAAAAACAAGAATGAGGGCCTAAAATTAGTACAAACAGTACTCCCACATAAGGTACATTAGGGTGGAAACAAAAAATTTACTCTGACTCAATAATCGTTTTTTAACTTTATTTCTGAACAAGAAATTGAAAAGAAATCAAAAACTTAAAAATTTTTTGAAAAAAATGATTGTTTTGAAAAAGTGCCAATTTTTAGCTGAAACTTTTCATTTTAGCTAAGAAAACCAGAGCAATGCCCTTTAAGCTCAATTAAATTAATATAGCAAATTGTTTTCAAGTTTTTTCGTTAAAGCCTTTCATTTTGAAAAAGTATTCAAAAATGGGTAAAAAAAAGTCAAAAAAATCAGTTTTCTCCGATTCAAAAACCTCCACTACCATGATGATTAGTGCATTAGATAGGACTGCTGAGATCAATTTAGACGTTTTTTCATAAGTATATCGAAATTTTTACTTATTTTTGAGAATTAAGCAAAATAAAAACTTTTCCCAAATTGGGCAAAAAGCCCAAATTAGCCCAAACACCTGTTAAAAATTGTTGGGTCAAAAAATCACAAAAGGAAACCCCTATTCGTTTGACATTTTAGGGCCGCATGCAAAAAATTTGACCAATCTAACCTGACAATTTCGAGAATCAACTTTTTTGTCAAAATTCTCTAAAGACCAATTTAGGGAGATTACTTGTACCGGTGGGGGCCCTACCCCACCTAAAAAATTTTTGAAATGTTGGAACGCGGCCACCTAGCACAATCAGGTACTAGTGGCTTGATTTGAGATTTTAGTATTTTCTCGGACCAAAAGAGAGTGTCGTCAAGCATCTACATCTTGTGCTCAAGCAAATACGTGGACTTCTACGCATTCCCATTAGCAATGCGCCCTTCGGGCGCAAATGCCAATGCTCAATTAATTTTGCCAGGTGAAAAAAAAATTATTTAAAAATGTCTGCTAAATTTTACTTTAAACTATCACCAAAAAACGCAAATAATTCAATGTGTAAAACAATAAAATTTTCGCCAATACCAGACATGCAATGAGACTGATTTTGGCAAAAGTGAAATAGAAATTGTAAAAACAAGCAAGAAAATAATTGTTCAAAAAAAGAACGCAACATCAGAAAATTATTTGATCTCCGCTAATGACATAATTATGATCAGGCTGATTTCAGATTAAAGCGTACAATTTAGGGTTACGGCTGCACCCTCTAACGGTCCCAGAGGGACCGAGTGAGCATCCTACTTCGATCCTGGATAACGGATAGTTGTTTTTAATTTTTCATAAAATTTTTTTTTCTTTAAGGCTTGTTTTCATTTTGTCATGAGAAGCTGTAGAGATTTCAAAACATTTTGACTTCAATAAACAATGGTTCCAAGAACAACTGACGTTAGGCGATTACAAATACGGTTGGTGAAAACTGGTAAAGGATAATGTTGCGAAAAATTGTAAGCTTTAGGAAAATTAAAGAACAGTTTTTTCTTTTTTTTTTGTAAATGGGGAGAAATCATTCAAATTTTTAAATTTTGCCTTAAACCAACTATTTTTCTTAAGTAATGAAGATTCCTGTTCTAGCCTTTTATAACACTTTAGCAGAAAAAACATCAAAATGTTTGAAAACGTTTTAAAATAAAGAAAAACTATAAATTATGTTATTTTTGAAAAAAAAATCAAAAAATAGTAAATTTAAAAATTGAAAAAAAGTGAAAAACAATTGCGTATTGCAATTCAGCGTACCCAAATTAGTGGGTCTAGCATTTTAAATTATCAAAAAATGTTGAAAATTGTAGATTTTATGAAGTTTTCATTTTGGCTATTTTTCCTTGTCGCCTCCACTTAAGGCACCTTTGAGCCAACTTGAGAAACTGGAACCTAAACAAGCTATACAGATAGTCTGATTGAGCCATTTTCAGCGTGATAACACCCCTGGAAGAAAACAAAACTCCAGAAAAGAAAGAAAATTTTGAACTTTAACCTTTTTTCTTCTTCAAATGGCGATACTTAGAATATTTTTTCAGCTGAAAAGTTCAAAAAAAATCAAAAAATTCAAATTTTGAAAAAAATTTAAAAAAATCTCATCAGTCTGTTTATTGGAGTCTTCGAGGTTTTGGGAGATCTTATCTGGCGGCTAACAACAAAAGGATCACTTATTATAAAAATTTGAGAAAGGTCAAAAAAACATGTTTTTTCGATTTTTTTGACAGAATTCCGAAAGCAATATCTTGGCTAAAAACAAAAATGAGGGCCTAAAATTAGTACAAACAGTACTCCCACATAAAGTACATTAGGTTGGAAACAAAAAATTGACTCTGACTCAAAAATCGTTTTTTAACTTTATTTCTGAACAAAAAATTGTAAAAAAATCTAAAATTAAAAAATTTTTTGAAAAAAACGATTGTTTTGAAAAAGTGCCAATTTTTAGCTGAAACTTTTCATTTTAGCTAAGGAAGCCAGAGCAATGTTCTTTAAGCTCAAATAATTTAATTAAGCAAATTATTTTCAAGTTTTTTCGTTAAAGGCTTTTATTTTGAAAAAAATATTCAAAAATGGGTAAAAAAAAGTCAAAAAAATTAATTTTCTCAGATTGAAAAACCTCCACTGCCATGATGATTAGTTCGTTCGATAGGACTACTGAGATCAATTTAGACGTATTTTCATAAGTATATCAAAATTTTTATTTATTTTTGAGAATTAAGCAAAATAAAAACTTTTCCCAAATTGGGCAAAAAGCCCAAATTAGCCCAAACACCTGTTAAAAATTGTTGGGTCAAAAAATCACAAAAGAAAACCCCTATTCGTTTGCCATTTTAGGGCCGCATGCAAAAAATTAGACCATTCTAACCTGACAATTTCGAGAATCGACTTTTTTGCAAAATTTCTCTATAGTCCATTTGAGGGATATTACTTGTACCGGTGGGGGCCCCTACCCCACCTCAAAAAATTTTGTAATGCTGGAACGCGGCCACCTAGCACCCTCAAGGTCACGTGACTTTTTTTTGTTTTTGGTATTTTCTGAAACCAAAAGAGAGCGTGGTCATGCATCGAAATCATGTGCTCAAGCAAATACGTGGACTTGTACGCATTCCCATTCGCAATGCGCCCTTCGGGCGAAAATGCCAATGCATAATTAATTTTGCCAGGTGAAAATTTTTTAAAGAAAAATTCTGATGAATTTTAACTTAAACTACCACCAAAAAACGCAAAGTTTTCAAAGTGTGAAATAATCAAGTTTTTGCTAATACTGGGCATGCAGAGAGACTGATTTCGGCAAAAATTAAATGGAAAATGAAGGAAATGGAAAGAAAAAATTGTTCAAAATAAGAACGCATTATCAAAAACTTATTTGATCTCCGCTAATGTCATAATTCCGATCAGGCTGATTTCAGATTTTAAGCGTAGGGTTTACAGTTACGGCTGCTCTCTCTACAGGTCCCAGAGGGACCGAGTGAGCATCCTACCTCAATCCAGGATAACGGATAGTTGTTTTTAGTTTTTCACAATTTTTTTTTCACTAATGCTTGTTTTCACTTCCTCATTAGAAGCTGTATAAATTTTTAGAAAAACTGATTTTAATAATCAATGCTTCCAAGAACAACTGATGTTAGGCGGTTACAAATGCGGTTGGTGAAAAGTAGTAAGGGATAATGATGAGAAAAATTGCAAGATTTCAAATGAATTTAAAAACAGTTTTTTTCTTTTTTTCTTTTGTAAATCGGGAGAAATGAATCAGTTTTTTTTTAGTTTTCCTCGCACCACCCACTGTGATTAAATAATGAAGATTCATGTTCTAGCCGTTGATAACAATTTGGCAGAAAAAACATCAATATGATGTAAAATGTTTTAAAAAAGAGAAACATTTAAAAATTTTGTTTTTTTTTTAAAATCAAAAAATTTGTAATTTTCAAAATTGAAAAAAAGTGAAAATTAATTGCATATTACGATTCAGCGTACCCAACTTAGTGGGTCTAGCATTTTAAATTACCAAAAAATGTTGAAAATTGTAGATTTTATTAAGTTTTCATTTTGGCTATTTTTCCTTTTCGCCTCCACTTAAGGCACCTTTGAGCCAACTTGAGAAACTGGAACCTAAACAAGCTATACACATAGTCTGAATGAGCCATTTTCAGCGTGATAACACCCCTGGAAGAAAAAAAACTGCAGAAAAGAAAGGGGATTTTGAACTTTAACCTTTTTTCTTCTTCAAATGGCGATACTTAGAATAATTTTTCAGCTGAAAAGTTCAAAAAAAATCAAAAAATTCAAATTTTGAAAAATTAGTAAAAAAATCTCATCAGTCTGTTTATTGGAGTCTTCGAGGTTTTGGGAGACCTTATCTGGCGGCTAACAACAAGTGGGTCACTTATTTTAAAATTTTGAGAAAGGTCAAAAAAACCTGTTTTTACGATTTTTTAGACAGAAATCCGAAAGCAATATCTTGGCTTAAAACAAAAACGAGGGCCTAAAAATAGTACAAACAGTACTCCCACATAAAGTACATTAGGTTGGAAACAAAAAATTGACTCTGATTCAAAAATCGTTTTTTAACTTTAATTCTGAACAAAAAATTGTAAAAAAATCAAAAACTTAAAAATTTTTTGAAAAAAATGATTGTTTCGAAAAAGTGCCAATTTTCAGCTGAAACTTTTCATTTTAGCTAAAAACGCCAGAGCAAGGCCCTTTAAGCTCAAATAAATTAATTAAGCAATTTATTTTCAAGTTTTTTCGTTAAAGGCTTTTATTTTGAAAAAGTATTCAAAAATGGGAAAAAAAAAGTTAAAAAAATCAATTTTCTCACATTCAAAAACCTCCACCACCATGATGATTAGTTCGCTAGATAGGACTGCTAAAACCAATTTAGACGTATTTTCATAAGCATATCAAAATTTTCACTTATTTTTGAGAATTAAGCAAAATAAAAACTTTTCCCAAATTGGGCAAAAAGCCCAAATTAGCCCAAACACCTGTTAAAAATTGTTGGGTCAAAAAATCACAAAAGGAAACCCCTATTCATTTGACATTTTAGGGCCGCATGCAAAAAATTAGACCATTCTAACCTGACAATTTCGAGAATCGACTTTTTTGCAAAATTTCTCTATAGTCCATTTGAGGGATATTACTTGTACCGGTGGGGGCCCCTACCCCACCTCAAAAAATTTTGTAATGCTGGAACGCGGCCACCTAGCACCTTCAAGGTCACGTGACTTATTTTTGTTTTTGATATTTTCTGAAACCAAAAGAGAGCGTGGTCATGCATCGACATCATGTGCTCAAGCAAATACGTGGACTTCTACGCATTCCCATTCGATATGCGCCCTTCGGGTGCAAATGCCAATGCTCAAATAATTTCGCCAGGTGAAAAAAAAATTATTTAAAAAGTTCTGCTAAACTTTACTTTAGACTACCACCAAAAAACGCAAAGATTTCAAAGTGTAAAACAATCAAATTTTTGCCAATACCGGGCTTGCAAATAGACTGATGTTGGCAAAAGTAAAGTAGAAAATGTAGAAAATGGAAAGAAAAAAATTGTTCAAAATAAGAACGCAACATCAAAAACTTATTTGATATCCGCTCATGTCATAATTCCGATCAGGCTGATTTCAGATTTTAAGCGTAGAATTTACGGTTACGGCTGCTCCCTCTACAGGTCCCAGAGGGACCGAGTGAGCATCCTACCTCGATCCAGGTTAACGGATAGTTGTTCTTAATTTTTCACAAAATTTTTTTTTCACTAATGCTTAATTTCAATTCCTCATGAGAAGCTGTATTAATTTTAAAAAAATTGATTTTAGTACTCAATGCTTCCAAGAACAACTGATGTTAGGCGGTTACAAATGCGGTTGTTGAAAACTAGTAAGGGATAATGATGAGAAAAATTGTAAGTTTTCAAATGAATTTAAAAACAGTTTTTTTCTTTTTTCTTTTATAAATCGGGAGAAACGAATCACTTTTTTTAAGTTTTCCTCGCACCACCCACTGTTCTTAAGTAATGAAGATTCCTGTTGTAGCCGTTTATAACACTTTGGCAGAAAAAACATCAATATGATGTAAAATGTTTTAAAAAAAAGAAAAATTTAAAAATTATTTAAAAAAAAAAAAATCAAAAACTTGTAATTTTCAAAATTGAAAAAAAGTGAAAATTAGTTGCATATTACGATTCAGCGTACCCAACTTAGTGGGTCTAGCATTTTAAATTACCAAAAAATATTGAAAATTGTAGATTTTATGAAGTTTTCATTTTGGCTATTTTTCCTTGTCGCCTCCACTTAAGGCACCTTTGAGCCAACTTGAGAAACTGGAACCTAAACAAGCTGCACAGATGGTCAAAATGAGCCATTTTCAGCGTGATAACACGCCTGGAAGAAAAAACACTCCAGAAAAGAAAGAAAATTATGAACTTTAACCTTTTTTTCTTCTTCAAATGGCGATACTTAGAATAATTTTTCAGCTGAAAAGTTCAAAAAATATCAAAAATTTCAAATTTTGACAAAAATTTTAAAAAATCTCATCAGTCTGATTATTGGAGTGTTCGAAGTTTTGGGAGACCTTATCTGGCGGCTACCAACAAGTGGATCACTTATTTTAAAGTTTTGAGAAAGGTCAAAAAAACATGTTTTTTCGATTTTTTTGACAGAATTCCGGAAGCAATATCTTGGCTAAAAACAAGAATGAGGGCCTAAAATTAGTACAAACAGTACTCCCACATAAGGTACATTAGGTTGGAAACAAAAAACTTACTCTGACTCAAAAATCGTTTTTTAACTTTATTTCTGAACAAGAAATTGAAAAGAAATCAAAAACTTAAAATTTTTTTGAAAAAAATGATTGTTTTGAAAAAGTGCCAATTTTTAGCTGAAACTTTTCATTTTAGCTAATAAAGCCAGAGCACTGCCCTTTAAGCTCAAATAAATTAATTAGGCAAATTATTTTCAAGTTTTTTCGTTAGAGGCTTTCATTTTGAAAAAGTATTCAAAAATGGATAAAAAAAGGTCAAAAAAATCAATTTTCTCCGATTCAAAAACCTCCACTACCATGATGATTAGTTCGTTAGATAGGACTGCTGAGATCAGTTTAGACTTACTTTCATAAAAATATCAAAATTTTTACTTATTTTTGAGAATTAGGCAAAATAAAAACTTTTCCCAAATTGGGCAAAAAGCCCAAATTAGCCCAAACACCTGTTAAAAATTGTTGGGTCAAAAAATCACAAAAGGAAACCCCTATTCGTTTGACATTTTAGGGCCGCATGCAAAAAATTAGACCAATCTAACCTGACAATTTCGAGAATCGACTTTTTTGTCAAAATTCTCTAAAGACCAATTTAGGGAGATTACTTGTACCGGTGGGGGCCCTACCCCACCTAAAAAATTTTTGAAATGCTGGAACGCGGCCACCTAGCACCCTCAAGGTCACGTGACTTTTTTTTTTTTTTTGGTATTTTCTGAAACCAAAAGCAAGCATGGTCATGCATCGACATCATGTGCTCAAGCAAATACGTGGACTTCTACGCATTCCCATTCGCAATGCGCCCATCGGGCTCAAATGCCAATGCTCAATTAATTTTGCCAGGTGAAAAAAAAATTATTTAAAAAGTTCTGCTAAACTTTATTTTAAACTACCACCAAAAAACGCAAAGATTTCAAAGTGTAAAACAATCAAATTTTTGCCAATACCGGGCTTGCAATGAGACTGATGTTGGCAAAAGTAAAATAGAAAATGTAGAAAATGGAAAGAAAAAAATTGTTCAAAATAAGAACGCAACATCAAAAACTAATTTGATCTCCGCTCAAATCATAATTCAGATCAGGCTGATTTCAGATTTTAAGCGTAGAATTTACGGTTACGGCTGCTCCCTCTATATGTCCCAGAGGGACCGAGTGAGCATCCTACCTCGATCCAGGTTAACGGATAGTTGTTCTTAATTTTTCACAAATTTTTTTTTCTCTAATGCTTGTTTTCACTTCCTCATGAGAAGCTGTATTAATTTTTAAAAAATTTATTTTATCCATCAATGCTTCCAAGAACAACTGATTTTAGGCGATTACAAATGCGGTTGTTGAAACTAGTAAGGGATAATGATGAGAAAAATTGTAAGTTTTCAAATGAATTTAAAAACAGTTTTTTTCCTTTTTTTCTTTTGTAAATCGGGAGAAATGAATCAGTTTTTTTTTAAGTTTTCCTCGCACCACCCACTGTTCCTAAGTAATGAAGATTCCTGTTCTAGCCGTTTATAACACTTTGGCAGAAAAAACATCAATATGATGTAAAATGTTTTAAAAAAGAGAAAAATTTAAAAATTATGTTTTTTGTAAAAAAACAAAAAATTGTAATTTTCAAAATTGAAAAAAAGTAAAAGTTAATTGCATATTACGATTCACCGTACCCAACTTAGTGGGTATAGCATTTTAAATTACCAAAAAATGTTGAAAATTGTAGATTTTATGAAGTTTTCATTTTGGCTATTTTTCCTTGTCGCCTCCACTTAAGGCACCTTTGAGCCAACTTGAGAAACTGGAACCTAAACAAGCTATACAGATAGTCTCAATGAGCCATTTTTAGCGTGATAACACGCCTGGAAGAAAAAAAAACTCCAGAAAAGAAAGAAAATTTTGAACTTTAACCTTTTTTCTTCTTCAAATGACGATACTTAGAATAATTTTTCAGCTGAAAAGTTCAAAAAAAATCAAAAAATTCAAATTTTGAAAAAATTTATAAAAAAATCTCATCAGTCTGTTTATTGGAGTCTTCGAGGTTTTGATAGACCTCATCTGGCGGCTAACAACAAGTGGATCATTTATTATAAAAATTTGAGAAAGGTCAAAAAAACATGTTTTTTCGACTTTTTTGACAGAATTTCGAAAGCAATATCTTGGCAAAAAACAAGAATGAGGGCCTAAAATTAGTACAAACAGTACTCCCACATAAGGTACATTAGGTTGGAAACAAAAAATTTACTCTGACTCAAAAATCGTTTTTTAACTTTATTTCTGAACAAGAAATTGAAAAGAAATCAAAAACTTAAAAATTTTTTGAAAAAAATGATTGTTTTGAAAAAGTGCCAATTTTTAGCTGAAACTTTTCATTTTAGCTAATAAAGCCAGAACAATGCCCTTTAAGCTCAAATAAATTAATTATGCAAATTATTTTCAAGTTTTTTCGTTAAAGCCTTTTATTTTGAAAAAGTATTCAAAAATGGGTAAAAAAAAGTCAAAAAAATCAATTTTCTCCGATTCAAAAACCTCCACTACCATGATGATTAGTGCGTTAGATAGGACTGCTGAGATCAATTTAGACGTTCTTTCATAAGTATATCAAAATTTTTACTTATTTTTGAGAATTAAGCAGAATAAAAACTTTTCCCAAATTGGGCAAAAAGCCCAAATTAGCCCAAACACCTGTTAAAAATTGTTGGGTCAAAAAATCACAAAAGGAAACCCCTATTCGTTTGACATTTTAGGGCCGCATGCAAAAAATTAGACCAATCTAACCTGACAATTTCGAGAATCGACTTTTTTGTCAAAATTCTCTAAAGACCAATTTAGGGAGATTACTTGTACCGGTGGGGGCCCTACCCCACCTAAAAAATTTTTGAAATGCTGGAACGCGGCCACCTAGAGCTTTTTGTGGCCCCGCTATATCAGTGACTGTTGACGAGTGGGTTCCGCGGGGGGCGGAGCAGGGGAACGCTTAACGCACTCGCAAAAGGAGCACCCTTCGGGTGCTCTTTTTTGCTCGAAAGTTTTCTGAAACGGTATCTGATGAACTTTGTAAGGTGTCACAAAAGCAACAACACAAAACATTCTGTATGTGATTAGAAAAGGTCAAAAAAGATTTCTCATACTTTCAATGACTGAATCTACACCTGATCAGTCTCTAGAGAACTCTAAGCCAAAGTAACTTATGTTTTTCAGTGATTCATGAAGAGGACCGTTCCAACGAAAACAAGTTTTCGGAAACAGTCCTCATATTTTTTTTCGAGCCCATTGTCAAGTACGTAGACTTTCAATTGTGACTAATAGCTGAATTGGACTTGGAGTTTGTCCCAAAAAGGTTAAGTTTGTCTCAAATTGATTAGAAGCAAAAGAAAAAAAAAACATTTTTTTTATTATGAAAAAAAAGTTGAGTCAGAAACGTGAAAAAACCCTTTTTTTTTAAAAGTCATGAAAAGTAGCTCCAATTGGCTTAAATCACTAGACTACAATATATGAACCTGTTCATAATGGTTTTCAAGACCAAAGCCGTAAAATTTCCATATTTAGAGAAAAGGCAAAAAAAAACAACTTTTTGGTTAACTCAAAAAGGTAGATAAATCGGGTAAAGTCGTCTTCAAACATATAGGATCGAGAAGTGATCTAAATAGGGTATATATGTAGTGTCCTTGTTAGGTCGCATGCAAAAAACTAGAACAGTTTTGTTGGCCACTTCCGAAATTAAGACTTTTTTTTCGAAATTTGGCCATTTTTATTTGTAGTAAAATAGTAGTAAAATAGCCGAGAAAAAAAATTGTAAAAACCATAATTTTTATCCAATTTTGATGTTTAAATACTCTATACCTACTAAAATGTCTATGGCAAGCTCAAATAAGTCATCAAAATTCATTTTTTCTCACTTTTTAAAATTTTTGTTTTTTTGAAATACAATGTTGAGTCAGAAACGTAAAAAATCAATTTTTTTCAAAAAGTCAAAAAAAAGTGTTCCAATCAATTTGTTTCACTAAAACACACTTTATGAACCTGTTCAGATTGTGTTTTTGGGTTAAAGCCGAAAATTCACTCATTTTGAGAAAAGTGGAAAAAACACCTTTTTAGTTACAAAAAAACCATCATTTTTGTTGCAGTTTTTGAAAAAACTCAAATTATTGACAGAATTTTTTTTTCTCAAACTTTTATATTTAGGCTCCCCAAACAGTCTACTTTTATCCATTCCTTGTCAATATACCCCATTTTTTGAACCAAAACAGAGTTAATAGGTGATTTTTATCAAAAATCGTGTTTTTTACCATTTTTGCCCCCCATTTCCCTCTATAAGTCAACACATAACAAAATTTTTGCAAAACGGGGCAAAAGTGTATCCTTAGAATTTCAATACGGGGCTGCATGCAAAAAATTAGGGAATTCTGACCTCCAGTTTTCGAGAACACGACTTATTCTGCACGAAAGGTAATATAGGTAAATGTTCTTTCGAACCGACGGGGCCCCTTCCCCTGTCTCTACTGAACGCCATAGCCGGACGCGGCGGCCACCTAGTTGTCACTGTGGCCCCGCTAAGTAAGTGACTTTTTTTTGACGAGTGGGTTCCGCGGGGGGCGGAGCAGGGGAACGCTTAACGCACTCGCAAAAGGAGCACCCTTCGGGTGCTCTTTTTTGCTCGAAAGTTTTCTGAAACGGTATCTGATGAACTTTGTTAGGTGTCACAAAAGCAACAACAAAAAACTTTCTGTATGTGATTAGAAAAGATCAAAAAAGATTTCTCATACTTTCAATGACTGAATCTACACCTGATAAGTCTCTAGAGAACTCTAAACCAAAGTAACTTATGTTTTTCAGTGATTCATGAAGAGGACCGTTCCAACGAAAACAAGTTTTCGGAAACAGTCCTCATATTTTTTTTCGAGCACATTGTAAAGTACGTGGACTTTCAATTGTGACTAATAGCTGAATTGGACTTGGAATTTGTCCCAAAGAGGTTAAGTTTGTCTCAAATTGATTAGAAGCAAAAGAAAAAATAAAAAAAATTTTTATTTGGAAAAAAAAGTTGAGTCAGAAACGTGAAAAAACCCTTTATTCAAAAGTCACTAAAAGTAGCTCCAATTGGCTTAAATCACTAGACTACAATATATGAACCTGTTCAGAATGGTTTTCAAGACCAAAGCCGTAAAACTTCCATATTTAGAGAAAAGGCAAAAAAAACACGTTTTTGGTTAACTCAAAGAGGTAGATAAATCGGGTAAAGTCGTCTTCAGACCTATAGGATCGAGAAGTGATCTAAATAGGGTATATATGTAGTGTCCCTGTTAGGTCGCATGCAAAAAACTAGAACAGTTTTGTTGGCCACTTCCGAAATTAAGACTTTTTTTTCGAAATTTGGCCATTTTAATTTGTAGTAAAATAGTAGTAAAATAGCCGAGAAAAAAAATTGTAAAAACCATAATTTTTATTCAATTTTGACGTTTAAATACTCTATACGTACTAAAATGTCTATGGCAAGCTCAAATAAGCCATCAAAATTCATTTTTTCTCACTTTTTAAAATTTTTGTTTTTTTGATTTACAATGTTGAGTCAGAAACGTAAAAAATCAATTTTTTTCAAAAAGTCAAAATAAAGTGATCCGATCAATTTGTTTCACTAAAACACACTTTATGAACCTGTTCGGAATGTGTTTTTGGGTTAGAGCCGAAAATTCACCCATTTTGAGAAAAGTGGAAAAAACACCTTTTTAGTTACAAAAAAACCATCATTTTTGTTGCAGTTTTTGGAAAAAATCATATTTTTGAGGAAAAAAAAATTTCTCAAACCTTTATATTTAGGCTCCCCAAACAGTCTACTTTCATCCATTTATTGTCAATATACCCCATTTTTTGAACCAAAACAGAGTTAATAGGTGATTTTTATCAAAAAACGTGTTTTTTACCATTTTTGCCCCCCATTTCCCTCTATAAGTCAACACATAACAAAATTTTGGCAAAACGGGGCAAAAGTGTATCCTTAGAATTTCAATACGAGGCTGCATGCAAAAAATTAGGGAATTCTGACCTACAGTTTTCGAGAACAGGACTTATTCTCCATGAAAAGGGTAAAAGGTAATTGTTCCTTCGAACCGACGGGGCCCCTTCCCCTGTCTCTGCTGAACGCCATAGCCGGACGCGGCGGCCACCTAGTTGTCACTGTGGCCCCGCTATATCAATGACGGTTGTAGAGTGGGTTCCGCGGGGGGCGGAACAGGGGAAAGCTAAACGCACTCGCAAAGAGGAGCACCCTCCGGGTGCTCTTTTTTTGCTCGAAAGTCTTGTAAGACGGTTTGGAACTGTAAGTATTGGAAGCAGTTACAGATAAAACTTTCGGCATCTTTGTGCTCATAGTCACAATTGGTTTTCGAGAGCTTCAAAAACTCAATCTTGACATGATATATCTCTAAAATAGACTAAATTAAGTGAATTTACATTTTTCAACGATTCTTGAAGAGGACTGTCTCAACGAAAACAAGTTTTCGGAAACAGTCCTGGTAACTTAGTTTTGATCTCAATTTTGAGTCTATTGCCTTCAAATTTAGATTAGTAGGCTAACGGGACCTATATTATGTCTTAAAAAGATTAAGTTTGTGTCAAAAAGATGAAAAGTAAGAGAAAAAAAAACATTAAGAAAGTATTAAAAATTTCAAAAAATTTAAAAAATTGAAAATTTTTTCCAAAACACTCGTTTTTTGTTTTGTCATAAAATAACAACAAAATGACGTAAAATGGACTTCAAATAGTGCGTTTCGACTAATTTTTACGATTCAAGCACATTTTAACTTAATAATAACATGCAAAAAACCACTGGAAAGGGTGTTTTTCAGCAAACGCCCTTTTTGACCACACCTACGAAATCCATAACTTTTTATCTAACAAAGATAGAAACCTCGAGTTTTTTGCATTGTAAGAAGCATCCTAAGGCTCACCTGTCGCATGCAAAAATGAACAAATTTTCTTTTTAATTTTTCCCGCAATTTCGAATTAGGGCGTTTTTTGGCTATTTTTGGTCCTTTTGGGCGATAAAAAGTCAAATTTAGAGACATCTGTCAAAAAAACTGTTATCACATGATAGAGTCAACTTGCCATGGCTTACCAAATGGTGTCCTGAGTCAGACCAAAATTGCCCTCTAATTGTCCGTGGGGGGAGGAAATTGAAAATTTTTATTTTTGGCGGGAAAATTTGAAGTTTTTCAAAAAAACATTTACTCTGCAGACAGCGGTCTTAGACTGATGTTGGCATGGCACGCATTTTTTGCCTTCATAACTAGGGTCGATTTCTGCCGGGAACATGGATTTTTCAAAAAAATGGCTAAAATTTTTGTTGCATTTTTTCAAAAAAATCAAAATTTTGAGAAAAATAAAAATTCCAAATCCTACATATTTGAGCTCCCCAAACAGTCTACTTTTATCCATTCTCTATCAATATACCCCATTTTCTCAACCAAAATCGAGTTATGGGGCCAAAAAGTCAAAAAACGTGAAAAAACGACATTTCACGCCCATTTTCGCCCCAAAAGTACCACACATAATGTTTTTTCGGAAAAACGTCACCAGAGTTTTCGCCTTATCTCAAAAAGTTTCAGGGGGGTTGGCAAAATTTCAGAGGGATCTGACCTACAGTTTTCGAGAACTTGACTTTTTCTGCAAGAAAAGAATAAAAGGTAAATGTTCCTTCGAACCGACGGGGCCCCTTCCCCTGTCTCTACTGAACGCCAAAGCCGGACGCGGCGGCCACCTAGCACAATCAGGTACTAGTGTTTTATTTTTGTTTTTCGTATTTTGTCGAGCCAAAAGAGAGTGTAGTCAAGCATCAACATCATGTGCTCAAGCAAATACGTGGACTTCTACGCATTCCCATTCGCAATGCGCCCTTCGGGCGCAAATGCCAATGCTCAATTAATTTTGCCAGGTGAAAATTTTTTTAAAAAAATTCTGATGAATTTTAACTTAAACTACCACCAAAAACGCAAACATTTCAAAGTGTGAATTAATCAAGTATTTGATAATACCGGGCATGCAGTGAGACTGATTTCGGCAAAATTAAAATGGAAAATGAAGGAAATGGAAAGAAAAAAATGTTCAAAATTAGAACGCATTATCAAAAACTTATTTGATCTCCGCTAATGTCATAATTCCGATCAGGCTGATTTCAGATTTTAAGCGTAGAGTTTACGGTTACGGCTGCTCCCTCTACAGGTCCCAGAGGGACCGAGTGAGCATCCTACCTCGATCCAGGATAACGGATAGTTGTTTTAAGTTTTTCACAAATTTTTTTTTCACTATTCCTTGTTTTCAATTCCTCATCAGAAGCTGTAATAACTTTCAAAAAAATTGATTTTACTAATCAATGCTTCCAAGAACAACTGATGTTAGGCGGTTACAAATGCGGTTGGTGAAAACTAGTAAGGGATAATGATGACAAAATTTGTAAGTTTTCAAGTGAATTTAAAAACAGTTTTTTTCTTTTTTCTTTTATAAATCGGGAGAAATGAATCACTTTTTTTAAGTTTTCCTCGCACCACCCACTGTTCTTAAGTAATGAAGATTCCTGTTCTAGCCGTTTATAACACTTTGGCAGAAAAAAACATCAATATGATGTAAAATGTTTTAAAAAAAAGAAAAATTTAAAAATTATTTAAAAAAAAAAAAAATCAAAAATTTGTAATTTTCAAAATTGAAAAAAAGTGAAAATTAGTTGCATATTACGATTCAGCGTACCCAACTTAGTGGGTCTAGCATTTTAAATTACCAAAAAATATTGAAAATTGTAGATTTTATGAAGTTTTCATTTTGGCTATTTTTCCTTGTCGCCTCCACTTAAGGCACCTTTGAGCCAACTTGAGAAACTGGAACCTAAACAAGCTGCACATATGGTCAAAATGAGCCATTTTCAGCGTGATAACACGCCTGGAAGAAAAAAAACTCCAGAAAAGAAAGAAAATTATGAACTTTAACCTTTTTTCTTCTTCAAATGGCGATACTTAGAATAATTTTTCAGCTGAAAAGTTCAAAAAATATCAAAAATTTCAAATTTTGACAAAAATTTTAAAAAACCTCATCAGTCTATTTATTGGAGTGTTCGAGGTTTTGGGAGACCTTATCTGGCGGCTACCAACAAGTGGATCACTTATTTTAAAGTTTTGAGAAAGGTCAAAAAAACATGTTTTTTCGATTTTTTTGACAGAATTCCGGAAGCAATATCTTGGCTAAAAACAAGAATGAGGGCCTAAAATTAGTACAAACAGTACTCCCACATAAGGTACATTAGGTTGGAAACAAAAAACTTACTCTGACTCAAAAATCGTTTTTTAACTTTATTTCTGAACAAGAAATTGAAAAGAAATCAAAAACTTAAAAATTTTTTGAAAAAAATGATTGTTTTGAAAAAGTGCCAATTTTTAGCTGAAACTTTTCATTTTAGCTAATAAAGCCAGAGCACTGCCCTTTAAGCTCAAATAAATTAATTAGGCAAATTATTTTCAAGTTTTTTCGTTAGAGGCTTTCATTTTGAAAAAGTATTCAAAAATGGGTAAAAAAAAGTCAAAAAAATCAACTTTCTCCGATTCAAAAACCTCCACTACCATGATGATTAGTTCGTTAGATAGGACTGCTGAGATCAGTTTAGACTTACTTTCATAAAAATATCAAAATTTTTACTTATTTTTGAGAATTAAGCAAAATAAAAACTTTTCCCAAATTGGGCAAAAAGCCCAAATTAGCCCAAACACCTGTTAAAAATTGTTGGGTCAAAAAATCACAAAAGGAAACCCCTATTCGTTTGACATTTTAGGGCCGCATGCAAAAAATTAGACCATTCTAACCTGACAATTTCGAGAATCGACTTTTTTGCAAAATTTCTCTATAGTCCATTTGAGGGATATTACTTGTACCGGTGGGGACCCCTACCCCACCTCAAAAAATTTTGTAATGCTGGAACGCGGCCACCTAGCACAATCAGGTACTAGTGGTGGATGTTTGTTTTTCGTATTTAGTCAAACCAAAAGAGAGCGTGGTCATGCATCGACATCATGTGCTCAAGCAAATATGTGGACTTCTACGCATTCCCATTCGCAATGCGCCCTTCGGGCGCAAATGCCAATGCTCAACTAATTTTGCCAGGTGAAAAAAAATTTTACAGAAAAATTCTGAGAAATTTTAATTTAAACTATCACCAAAAAACGCAAAGAATTCAAAGTGTGAAACAATCAAGATTTTGCTATTACCGAGCATGCAGTGAGACTGATTTCGGCAAAAGTAAAAGAGAAAATGAAGGAAATGGAAAGAAAAAAACTGTTCAAAATAAGAACGCAACATCAAAAACTTATTTGATATCCGCTAATGTCATAATTCCCATCAGGCTGATTTCAGATTTTAGGCGTAGATTTTACGGTTACGGCTGCTCTCTCTACAGGTCCCAGAGGGACCGAGTGAGCATCCTACCTCGATCCAGGATAACGGATAGTTGTTTTAAATTTTTCACAAAATATTTTTTCACTAATGCTTGTTTTCAATTCCTCATGAGAAGCTGTATAAATTTTAAAAAATTGATTTTTTAATCAATGCTTCCAAGAACAACTGATGTTAGGCGGTTACAAATGCGGTTGGTGAAAACTAGTTAGGGATAATGATGAGAAAAATTGTAAGTTTTCAAATGAAATTAAAAACAGTTTTTTTCTTTTTTTCTTTTGTAAATCGGGAGAAATGAATCAGTTTTTTTTATGTTTTCCTCGCACCACCCACTGTTCCTAAGAAATGAAGATTCCTGTTCTAGCCGTTTATAACACTTTGGCAGAAAAAACATCAATATGATGTAAAATGTTTTAAAAAAGAGAAAAAGTTAAAAATTATGTTTTTTTTTTAAAAATCAAAAAATTGTAATTTTCAAAATTGAAAAAAAGTAAAAATTAATTGCATATTACAATTCACCGTACCCAACTTAGTGGGTATAGCATTTTAAATAACCAAAAAATGTTGAAAATTGTAGATTTTATGAAGTTTTCATTTTGGCTATTTTTCCTTGTCGCCTCCACTTAAGGCACCTTTGAGCCAACTTGAGAAACTGGAACCTAAACAAGCTATAAAGATAGTCTGAATGAGCCATTTTCAGCGTGATAACACGCCTGGAAGAAAAAAAACTCCAGAAAAGAGAGAAAATTTTGAACTTTAACCTTTTTTCTTCTTCAGCTGAAAAGTTCAAAAAAAATCAAAAAAATCAAATTTTGAAAAAATTTTAAAAAAATCTCATCAGTCTGTTTATTGGAGTCTTCGAGGTTTTGGGAGATCTTATCTATCGGCTAACAACAAAAGGATCACTTATTATAAAAATTTGAGAAAGGTCAAAAAAACATGTTTTTTCGATTTTTTTGACAGAATTCCGAAAGCAATATCTTGGCTAAAAACAAAAATGAGGGCCTAAAATTAGTACAAACCGTACTCCCACATAAAGTACGTTAGGTTGGAAACAAAAAATTGACTCTGACTCAAAAATCGTTTTTTAACTTTATTTCTGAACAAAAAATTGTAAAAAAATCTAAAATTAAAAAAATTTTTGAAAAAAACGATTGTTTTGAAAAAGTGCCAATTTTTAGCTGAAACTTTTCATTTTAGCTAAGAAAGCCAGAGCAATCTTCTTTAAGCTCAAATAATTTAATTAAGCAAATTATTTTCAAGTTTTTTCGTTAAAGGCTTTTATTTTGAAAAAGTATTCAAAAATGGGTAAAAAAAAGTCAAAAAAATCAATTTTCTCAGATTCAAAAACCTCCACCACCATGATGATTAGTTCGCTAGATAGGACTGCTGAAACCAATTTAGACGTATTTTCATAAGTTTATCAAAAATTTTATTTATTTTTGAGAATTAAGCAAAATAAAAACTTTTCCCAAATTGGGCAAAAAGCCCAAATTAGCCCAAACACCTGTTAAAAATTGTTGGGTCAAAAAGTCACAAAAGGAAACCCCTATTCGTTTGACATTTTAGGGCCGCATGCAAAAAATTAGACCAATCTAACCTGACACTTTCGAGAATCGACTTTTTTGCAAAATTTCTCTATAGTCCATTTGAGGGATATTACTTGTACCGGTGGGGGCCCCTACCCCACCTCAAAAAATTTTGTAATGCTGGAACGCGGCCACCTAGCACCCTCAAGGTCACGTGTTGGATTTTTGTTTTTGGTATTTTCTGAAACCAAAAGAGAGCATCGTCATGCATCGACATCATGTGCTCAAGCAAATACGTGGTCTTCTATGCATTCCCATCCGCAATGCGCCCTTCGGGCGCAAATGCCAATGCTCAATTAATTTTGCCAGGTGAAAATTTTTTAAAGAAAAATTCTGCTAAATTTTAACTTAAACTACCACCAAAAAACGCAACGATTTCAAAGTGTGAAACAATCAAGTTTTTGCTAATACCGGGCATGCAGTGAGACTGATTTCGGCAAAATTAAATTGAAAAATGAAGGAAATGGAAAGAAAAAAAATTGTTCAAAATAAGAACGCATTATCAAAAACTTATTTGATCTGCGCTAATGTCATAATTCCGATCAGGCTGATTTCAGATTTTAAGCGTAGGGCTTACAGTTACGGCTGCTCTCTCTACAGGTCCCAGAGGGACCGAGTGAGCATCCTACCTCGATCCAGGATAACGGATAGTTGTTTTTAGTTTTTCACAATTTTTTTTTCACTAATGCTTGTTTTCACTTCCTCATTAGAAGCTGTATAAATTTTTAGAAAAACTGATTTTAATAATCAATGCTTCCAAGAACAACTGATGTTAGGCGGTTACAAATGCGGTTGGTGAAAAGTAGTAAGGGATAATGATGAGAAAAATTGCAAGTTTTCAAATGAATTTAAGAACAGTTTTTTTCTTTTTTTCTTTTGTAAATCGGGAGAAATGAATCAGTTTTTTTTTAGTTTTCCTCGCACCAACCACTGTTATTAAATATAGAAGATTCATGTTCTAGCCGTTAATAACAATTTGGCAGAAAAAACATCAATATGATGTAAAATGTTTTAAAAAAGAGAAAAATTTAAAAATTATGTTTTTTTTTTAGAAAAAAAAAATTGTAATTTTCAAAATTGAAAAAAAGTGAAAATTAATTGCCTATTACGGTTCAGCGTACCCAATTTAGTGGGTCTAGCATTTTAAATTACCAAAAAACGTTGAAAATTGTAGATTTTATGAAGTTTTCATTTTGGCTATTTTCCTTGTCGCCTCCACTTAAGGCACCTTTGAGCCAACTTGAGAAACTGGAACCTAAACAAGCTACACAGATAGTCTGAATGAGCCATTTTCAGCTTGAAAACACGCCTGGAAGAAAAAAAACTGTAGAAAAGAATGAAAATTTTGAACTTTAACCTTTTTTCTTCTTCAAATGGCAATACTTAGAAAAAATTTTCAGCTGAAAAGTTCAAAAAAAATCAAAAAATTCAAATTTTGAAAAAAATTTAAAAAAATCTCATCATTCTGTTTATTGGAGTCTTCGAGGTTTTGGAAGACCTTATCTGGCGGCTAACAACAAGTGGATCACTTATTTTAAAATTTTGAGAAAGGTCAAAAAAACATGTTTTTTCGACTTTTTTGACAGAATTTCGAAAGCAATATCTTGGCTAAAAACAAGAATGAGGGCCTAAAGTTAGTACAAACAGTACTCCCACATAAGGTACATTATGTTGGAAACAAAAAATTTACTCTGACTCAAAAATCGTTTTTTAACTTTATTTCTGAACAAGAAATTGAAAAGAAATCAAAAACTTAAAAATTTTTTGAAAAAAATGATTGTTTTGAAAAAGTGCCAATTTTTAGCTGAAACTTTTCATTTTAGCTAATAAAGCCAGAGCAATGCCCTTTAAGCTCAAATAAATTAATTATGCAAATTATTTTCAAGTTTTTTCGTTAAAGCCTTTTATTTTGAAAAAGTATTCAAAAATGGGTAAAAAAAAGTCAAAAAAATCAATTTTCTCCGATTCAAAAACCTCCACTACCATGATGATTAGTGCGTTAGATAGGACTGCTGAGATCAATTTAGACGTTTTTTCATAAGTATATCGAAATTTTTACTTATTTTTGAGAATTAAGCAAAATAAAAACTTTTCCCAAATTGGGCAAAAAGCCCAAATTAGCCCAAACACCTGTTAAAAATTGTTGGGTCAAAAAATCACAAAAGGAAACCCCTATTCGTTTGACATTTTAGGGCCGCATGCAAAAAATTAGACCAATCTAACCTGACAATTTCGAGAATCGACTTTTTTGTCAAAATTCTCTAAAGACCAATTTAGGGAGATTACTTGTACCGGTGGGGGCCCTACCCCACCTAAAAAATTTTTGAAATGCTGGAACGCGGCCACCTAGCACAATCAGGTACTAGTGGCTTGATTTGAGATTTTAGTATTTTCTCGGACCAAAAGAGAGTGTCGTCAAGCATCTACATCTTGTGCTCAAGCAAATACGTGGACTTCTACGCATTCCCATTAGCAATGCGCCCTTCGGGCGCAAATGCCAATGCTCAATTAATTTTGCCAGGTGAAAAAAAAATTATTTAAAAATGTCTGCTAAATTTTACTTTAAACTATCACCAAAAAACGCAAATAATTCAATGTGTAAAACAATAAAATTTTCGCCAATACCAGACATGCAATGAGACTGATTTTGGCAAAAGTGAAATAGAAATTGTAAAAACAAGCAAGAAAATAATTGTTCAAAAAAAGAACGCAACATCAGAAAATTATTTGATCTCCGCTAATGACATAATTATGATCAGGCTGATTTCAGATTAAAGCGTACAATTTAGGGTTACGGCTGCACCCTCTAACGGTCCCAGAGGGACCGAGTGAGCATCCTACTTCGATCCTGGATAACGGATAGTTGTTTTTAATTTTTCATAAAATTTTTTTTTCTTTAAGGCTTGTTTTCATTTTGTCATGAGAAGCTGTAGAGATTTCAAAACATTTTGACTTCAATAAACAATGGTTCCAAGAACAACTGACGTTAGGCGATTACAAATACGGTTGGTGAAAACTGGTAAAGGATAATGTTGCGAAAAATTGTAAGCTTTAGGAAAATTAAAGAACAGTTTTTTCTTTTTTTTTTGTAAATGGGGAGAAATCATTCAAATTTTTAAATTTTGCCTTAAACCAACTATTTTTCTTAAGTAATGAAGATTCCTGTTCTAGCCTTTTATAACACTTTAGCAGAAAAAACATCAAAATGTTTGAAAACGTTTTAAAATAAAGAAAAACTATAAATTATGTTATTTTTGAAAAAAAAATCAAAAAATAGTAAATTTAAAAATTGAAAAAAAGTGAAAAACAATTGCGTATTGCAATTCAGCGTACCCAAATTAGTGGGTCTAGCATTTTAAATTATCAAAAAATGTTGAAAATTGTAGATTTTATGAAGTTTTCATTTTGGCTATTTTTCCTTGTCGCCTCCACTTAAGGCACCTTTGAGCCAACTTGAGAAACTGGAACCTAAACAAGCTATACAGATAGTCTGATTGAGCCATTTTCAGCGTGATAACACCCCTGGAAGAAAACAAAACTCCAGAAAAGAAAGAAAATTTTGAACTTTAACCTTTTTTCTTCTTCAAATGGCGATACTTAGAATATTTTTTCAGCTGAAAAGTTCAAAAAAAATCAAAAAATTCAAATTTTGAAAAAAATTTAAAAAAATCTCATCAGTCTGTTTATTGGAGTCTTCGAGGTTTTGGGAGATCTTATCTGGCGGCTAACAACAAAAGGATCACTTATTATAAAAATTTGAGAAAGGTCAAAAAAACATGTTTTTTCGATTTTTTTGACAGAATTCCGAAAGCAATATCTTGGCTAAAAACAAAAATGAGGGCCTAAAATTAGTACAAACAGTACTCCCACATAAAGTACATTAGGTTGGAAACAAAAAATTGACTCTGACTCAAAAATCGTTTTTTAACTTTATTTCTGAACAAAAAATTGTAAAAAAATCTAAAATTAAAAAATTTTTTGAAAAAAACGATTGTTTTGAAAAAGTGCCAATTTTTAGCTGAAACTTTTCATTTTAGCTAAGGAAGCCAGAGCAATGTTCTTTAAGCTCAAATAATTTAATTAAGCAAATTATTTTCAAGTTTTTTCGTTAAAGGCTTTTATTTTGAAAAAAATATTCAAAAATGGGTAAAAAAAAGTCAAAAAAATTAATTTTCTCAGATTGAAAAACCTCCACTGCCATGATGATTAGTTCGTTCGATAGGACTACTGAGATCAATTTAGACGTATTTTCATAAGTATATCAAAATTTTTATTTATTTTTGAGAATTAAGCAAAATAAAAACTTTTCCCAAATTGGGCAAAAAGCCCAAATTAGCCCAAACACCTGTTAAAAATTGTTGGGTCAAAAAATCACAAAAGAAAACCCCTATTCGTTTGCCATTTTAGGGCCGCATGCAAAAAATTAGACCATTCTAACCTGACAATTTCGAGAATCGACTTTTTTGCAAAATTTCTCTATAGTCCATTTGAGGGATATTACTTGTACCGGTGGGGGCCCCTACCCCACCTCAAAAAATTTTGTAATGCTGGAACGCGGCCACCTAGTTGTCACTGTGGCCCCGCTGTATTCTTGACTTTTGAGGAGAAGGTTCCGCGGGGGGCGGAGCAGGGGAACGCTTAACGCACTCGCAAAAGGAGCACCCTTCGGGTGCTCTTTTTTGCTCGAAAGTTTTCTGAAACGGTATCTGATGAACTTTGTAAGGTGTAACAAAAGCAACAACACAAAACGTTCTGTATGTGATTAGAAAAGATCAAAAAAATTTTCTCATACTTTCAATGACTGAATCTACACCTGATCAGTCTCTAGAGAACTCTAAACCAAAGTAACTTTTGTTTTTTAGTGATTCATGAAGAGGACCGTTCCAACGAAAACAAGTTTTCGGAAACAGTCCTCAGATTTTTTTTCGAGCCCATTGTCAAGTACATGAACTTTCAATTGTGAATTATAGCTGAATTGGACTTGGAATTTGTCCCAAAAAGGTTAAGTTTGTCTCAAATTGATTAGAAGCAAAAGAAAAAAAAAACATTTTTTTTTTTATTTGGAAAAAAAAAGTTGAGTCAAAAACGTGAAAAAATCCTTTTATCAAAAGTCATAAAAAGTAGCTCCAATTTCCTTAAAGCACAAGGCTACAATATAAGAACCTGTTTAGGAGGTTTCCATGACCAAAGCCGTAAAATTTCCATATTTAGAGAAAAGGCAAAAAAAAACCACTTTTTGGTTAACTCAAAAAGGTAGATAAATCGGGTAAAGTCGTCTTCAAACCTATAGGATCGAAAAGTGATCTAAATAGGGTATATATGTAGTGTCCTTGTTAGGTCGCATGCAAAAAACTAGAACAGTTTTGCTGGCCACTTCCGAAATTAAGACTTTTATTCGAAATTTGGCCATTTTTATTTGTAGTAAAATAGTAGTAAAATAGCCGAGAAAAAAAATTCTAAAAACCATAATTTTTATCCAATTTTGACGTTTAAATACTCTATACCTACTAAAATGTCTATGGCAAGCTCAAATAAGCCATCAAAATTCATTTTTTCTCACTTTTTAAAATTTTTGTTTTTTTGATATACAATGTTGAGTCAGAAACGTGAAAAATCAATTTTTTTCAAAAAGTCAAAATAAAGTGTTCCAATCAATTTGTTTCACTAAAACACACTTTATGAACCTGTTCAGAATGGTTTTTTGGGTTGAAGCCGAAAATTCACCTATTTTGAGAAAAGTGGAAAAAACACCTTTTTAGTTCCCCAAACAGTCTACTTTCATCCATTCCTTGTCAATATACCCCATTTTTTGAACCAAAACAGAGTTAATAGGTGATTTTTATCGAAAAACGTGTTTTTTACCATTTTTGCCCCCCATTTCCCTCTATAAGTCAACACATAACAAAATTCTGGCAAAACGGGGCAAAAGTGTATCCTTAGAATTTCAATACGGGGCTGCATGCAAAAAATTAGGGAATTCTGACCTCCAGTTATCGAGAACACGACTTATTCTGCACGAAAGGTAATATAGGTAAATGTTCTTTCGAACCGACGGGGCCCCTTCCCCTGTCTCTACTGAACGCCAAAGCCGGACGCGGCGGCCACCTAGTTGTCACTGTGGCCCCGCTACATCAGTGACTTTCGAAGGAGTAGGTTCCGCGGGGGGCGGAGCAGGGGAACGCTAAACGCACTCGCAAAAGGAGCACCCTTCGGGTGCTCTTTTTTGCTCGAAAGTTTTCTGAAACGGTATCTGATGAACTTTGTAAGGTGTCACAAAAGCAACAACACAAAACATTCTGTATGTGATTAGAAAAGGTCAAAAAAGATTTCTCATACTTTCAATGACTGAATCTACACCTGATCAGTCTCTAGAGAACTCTAAACCAAAGTAACTTATGTTTTTCATTGATTCATGAAGAGGACCGTTCCAACGAAAACAAGTTTTCGGAAACAGTCCTCATATTTTTTTTCGAGCCCATTGTCAAGTACGTGGACTTTCAATTGTGACTAATAGCTGAATTGGACTTGGAATTTGTCCCAAAAAGGTTAAGTTTGTCTCAAATTAAGTTTGTCTCAATCTCAAGAAGCAAAAGAAAAAAAAAACATTTTTTTTATTTGGAAAAAAAAGTTGAGTCAGAAACGTGAAAAAACCCTTTTTTCAAAAGTCATAAAAAGTAGCTCCAATTGGCTTAAATCACTAGGCTACAATATATGAACCTGTTCAGAATGGTTTTCATGACCAAAGCCATACAACTTCCATATTTAGAGAAAAAGCAAAAAAAAAAACAACTTTTTGGTTAACTCAAAAAGGTAGATAAATCGGGTAAAGTCGTCTTCAAACCTATAGGATCGAAAAATGATCCATATAGGGTATATATGTAGTGTCCTTGTTAGGTCGCATGCAAAAAAAATAGAACAGTTTTGTTGGCCACTTCCGAAATTAAGACTTTTTTTTCGAAATTTGGCCATTTTTATTTGTAGTAAAATAGTAGTAAAATAGCCGAGAAAAAAAATTGTAAAAACCAAAATTTTTATCCAATTTCGACGTTTAAATACTCTATACCTACTAAAATGTCCATGGCAAGCTCAAATAAGCCATCAAAATTCATTTTTTCTCACTTTTTAAAATTTTTGTTTTTTTGATATACAATGTTGAGTCAGAAACGTGAAAAATCAATTTTTTTCAAAAAGTCAAAATAAAGTGTTTCAATCAAATTGTTTCACTAAAACACACTTTATAAACCTGTTCAGATTGGGTTTTTGGGTTAAAGACGAAAATTCACCCATTTTGAGAAAAGTGGAAAAAACACCTTTTTAGTTACAAAAAAACCATCATTTTTGTTGCAGTTTTTGAAAAAACTCAAATTTTTGAGAAAAAATTTTTTTCTCAAACATTTATATTTAGGCTCCCCAAACAGTGTACTTTCATCCATTCCTTGTCAATATACCCCATTTTTTGAACCAAAACAGAGTTAATAGGTAATTTTTATCAAAAAACGTGTTTTTTACCATTTTTGCCCCCCATTTCCCTCTATAAGTCAACACATAACAAAATTTTGGCAAAACGGGGCAAAATTGTATCCTTAGAATTTCAATACGGGGCTGCATGCAAAAAATTAGGGAATTCTGACCTCCAGTTTTCGAGAACACGACTTATTCTGCATGAAAAGGGTAAAAGGTAAATGTTCCTTCGAACCGACGGGGCCCCTTCCCCTGTCTCTGCTGAACGCCATAGCCGGACGCGGCGGCCACCTAGCCGGTCAGGTCTGCGTCCCACCCGCCCTCCGTGACTCATCTATCTTGCTTCCGAGAAATATCATTTGTTTCACCTTTACCCCATCTCAGGTCAGTTACTCTTGAAAAAAATCCTACTTGAAACGTTCGCATTCACTTTGCCCCCTACGGGCGCAATGGTGAAGCCCATTTTTTCTTCTCACTGAACTTCTTCTCCGAACAGTTCACATAAAACATTACTATGGTTTTATCTGAAATTTGCCGTGTCCAGCTGCGACTCCGACTTTTTTCACGTCACTGGTGTTCCAACAACAGGACCACATGAGATTCCCATTCAGATACTGTCTCAATTTTGAAAATACTGATTTGATTTTTTTGCCGTTTTTCGCAAAATAAACTAATTACTTCATTCGAATTAAAAAAAAATCCGAAAAACACTTAAAGATAGCAAGACATTATTGTGACTGTCGTCTATATCTGTTCTCTTTGTTGGAGGTCAATGATGCTCCCTATGTGGGACCACAAGGGTCCCAGGGAGCATCAGTAAAGGCTTTGGATAGTATGCCATTTTTGATTCAGACAAAATCTTTGGCCAATTGTGTTTTTTTTCACAGTCCCTTATCCACTGCAAATGTAAAGACTAATTTTTGTTTGAAGTTTTAAAAAATAATAATAGCCTTTTCATTTGTGATGACTCGTATCACTCAATAATCAATGGAAGACTCTGACTAACCTTCTCAAGCATGGAAATACATCAAAAAGAAAAAACTATTCTGGTTATTTCAGACTGCTTTTTTGTTAAATTTCAGATAGATTTTGAAAACTCTTTCTTCAAATGGTATGTCTGCCGAAAAAGAACAAAAATTACAAACTGAAACCATTTTGGTTAAATTAACGCTCTTCACCCACCAAACTCGAAATTGCGAAGCTGAAACGAACAATCGACAGCCCATTTTATAAGTTTCGGTTTATTTTTTCAAAACATGTGTCATATATTTTCAAAAGCAATTTTTTAAAGTTTCATTTTTTACCAGAAAAGTAAGTCCGAAAAAAAAACAGATTTTCAAATACTGTCAAAAAATAAGGTGGCATGAGTTTTACCAATGGAATCATAGTATATGATTAGGTTCAAAATAGTTTTCATTACCATTGACTAGACGCTTACTCAATTTGAGAAATGTCCTTAATAACTTTTTTGGAAACATAAAAAACGGATAATGGAAAAGTTTTCTTCAAACTTATAGAAAAGAATTTTATGAGAAAAACCATTACTAATATCACGTGTAAATTACGAGAATAGATTCAGGCCACATGCAAAATTTCAGCAGAAGCACTCAAGCAATTTTGAGAACGAAACAATTGTTCCAGAAATTGACAAAGTAGTATATATACCAATTTTACCATAAATCGTCAAAATAAAAAAATCGCAAAAACTACAAATTTTATCCAATTTTGAATTTTAAGTACTCTATACCGACTAAAGTGACTATGCTAAGCTCGAATCAACCATCAGAAACCATTTTTAATCGTTCTGCATTTTTTAAGTTTTTTTCCATCAAAAAGTTGAGTCAGAAATGGGAAAAAGGTTTTTTTTTCAGAAAAACAAAAAAAGTCGTTCAAAATCAACTAAAAATATAAGCCATTATTTTTGAACCTGCTCAGAATGGTTCTGGTGACCGAAGCCGTAAAAAGTACCCAATTCGAGAAAATTCGAAAAATCACTTTTTTCAGCATTTTGAAAAAGTGGAAAAATGGAGAAAATGGTCTTCAAACAAATAGGATGAAAAAGTGACCAGTAAAAGCATCGATGCCGTGTCAAATCAGGATCGCATGCCAATTTTTGAAAAAAACCAACGGGTTTTTTTTAAGAACGAAACCATTTTTTGACAATTTTAGTAGTAGTATTTACACTAATTAGTACCATATATGGTCAAAATTCAAAAATACAAAAAACTGCAATTTTTATCCAATTTTGACCTTCAAATACTCTATACCCACTAAATCGACTATCGGGAGCTCGAATCAATTATCAAAAACCACTTTTAATCACTTTCAAAATTTTTTATTTTTTAAATCAAAATGTTGAGTCAGAAATAGGAAAAAACAATTTTTTTCAAAAAGTCAAAAAAAGTTGTCCCAATTGAATAAACTCACTAAGCCACACTCAATGAACCTGTTCAGAATGGTTTTCATGACCAGAGCCGTAAAAAGTACCCAATTTGGGAAACTTCGAAAAATCACCTTTTAGTTAACTCAAAAAAGTGGAAAAATCGGGTAAAATGGGCTTCAAACCGATAGGATCGAAAAGTGACCTGTATAAGATATGATTGCCGTGTCAAATTAGGGCCGCATGCAAAAAATTAGAAAAATTCAACGAAACGTTTTTGAGAACTCGACAAATTTGGTCGTTTTGTTAAACGTTTAATTTTAGAAATTTTTTGCCCGGAAGGGGCCCCTCCCCCTTCCTAAATGCTTTTTGTGCTACACGCGACCATCTAGGTCAATCTTTTACCTGCGGTGCATCGGTGTTTGCGGGTGTAAGTTTTGAAGTGTGGCCTGGGGGCCATTGGCTTCAAGGCATGTGGCACTCGCAGAAAAAGAGCACCCGAAGGGTGCTCTTTTCTGCTCGAAAACTCTAGGTCAATTAATTTTTTCTTAACCTTCACATTTTGTCAAACATTTTTTGACTTTTCCTTCTTCATTACTCACTGAGACTATTAGCCATGATCGCTAACTTGCATTGCTGGCTGATTATAATGACAAGTCACTCTGCGCCTTGATCAGTTAACAATGCAAAACATTGTGATTCTTGAAGAAGACTGTTTCGACGAAAACAAGTTTTCGGAAACAGTCCTGTTAACTTATTTTTGATCTCGTTTTTAAATGTATCGACTTTTAGTTGTTTTCAGTAGGCTATTGGACCTGAATTAGGTCCTAAAAGTTAATTTTGTCTCGAAATGATTAGAAGCAATAGAAAAAAAAACATTTTTTTTTATTTGATAAAAATAGTTGAAATAGAGACGTGAAAAATCTCTTTTTTTCAAAAGTCATCAAAAATAGTTCCAATTGAATTGAATCACTAGGCTACAATGTATGAACCTGTTCAGAATGGTTTTCAAGACCAAAGCCGTAAAATTTGCATATTTAGAGAAAAGTCAAAAAAACACGTTTTTGGTTAACTCATAAAGGTAGATAAATCGGGTAAAGTCGTCTTTAAACATAAAGGATCAAAAAATGAATTAATTAGGGCATACATGTAGTGTCCTTGTAAGGCCGCTTGCAAAAAATTACAACAATTGTGGTAGCCACTTCCGAAAACAAGTTTTTTTTTCGAAATTTGGCCAGTTTTATTTGTAGTAAAGTAGTGAAAAGCTACCCGAGAAAAAAAAGTTGTAAAAACCAAAATTTTCATCCAATTTTGACAATTAAATACTCTAAACCTACTAAAATGACTATGGCAAGCTCGAATATGCTATCAAAACTCATTTTTTCTCACTTTTTAAAATTTTTGATTTTTTGATATAAAATGTTGAGTCAGAAACGTGAAAAATCAGTTTTTATCAAAAAGTAAGAAAAAGTTGTTCCAATCAAATTGTTTCAATAGGCCACGCTCTGTGGACGTGATTAGAAGTGTTAGCATGATCAAAGTCATAAAAATTCCATATTTAGAGAAAAGGCAAAAAAAACGCCTTTTTGGTTCATTTTTCCAAAAAAATGACCAGAAAATTAGGAGACGGTCCTGAAAAAAAAAAAATTTTAAAAACAAAGTAATTCTAATTTCTACATAGTTAGACTCCCTAAGCAGTCTTCTTTCATCCACTACAAAACAATCTATCCCATTTTTTGGACCCAAATTGAGTTATTGAGTCATTTTAACCAAAAATCGTGTTTCGTTTTTCCGTTTTTGCCCCCCATTTCCCGCCATAAGTCAACATATAGAGTTTTTCTGGCCAAACGGCGACCAATCGTATCCTTAGAATTGCATTTTGTAGCCGCATGCCAATTTTAAAGAAATTCTGACGAAACGTTTTCGAGATCAGCCCCGATTCCGCCGACAGGGGTATAAGGTTATAAGAAACGAGAACCGGCAGGGACCCTACCCTTGCCTCGCCGTATCTCTGACGCCGAAGCGCGACGACCACCTAGAGGTTACTGTGGCCCCACTGTATTCTTGACTTTTGAGGAGAAGGTTCCGCGGGGGGCGGAGCAGGGGAACGCTTAACGCACTCGCAAAAGGAGCACCCTTCGGGTGCTCTTTTTTGCTCGAAAGTTTTCTGAAACGGTATCTGATGAACTTTGTAAGGTGTCACAAAAGCAATAACACAAAACGTTCTGTATGTGATTAGAAAAGGTCAAAAAAAATTTCTCATGCTTTCAATGACTGAATCTACACCTGATCAGTCTCTAGAGAACTCGAAACCAAAGTAACTTTTGTTTTTCAGTGATTCATGAAGAGGACCGTTCCAACGAAAACAAGTTTTCGGAAACAGTCCTCATATTTTTTTTCGAGCCCATTGTCAAGTACGTGAACTTTCAATTGTGAATTATAGCTGAATTGGACTTGGAATTTGTCCCAAAAAGGTTAAGTTTGTCTCAAATTGATTAGAAGCAAAAGAAAAAAAAAACATTTTTTTTTTATTTGGAAAAAAAAAGTTGAGTCAGAAACGTGAAAAAATCCTTTTTTCAAAAGTCATAAAAAGTATCTCCAATTTTCTTAAATCACTAGGCTACAATATAAGAACATGTTTAGGATGGTTTCCATGACCAAAGCCGTAAAATTTCCATATTTAGAGAAAAGGCAAAAAAAACAACTTTTTGGTTAACTCAAAAAGGTAGATAAATCGGGTAAAGTCGTCGTCAAACCTATAGGATCGAAAAGTGATCTAAATAGGGTATATATGTAGTGTTCTTGTTAGGTCGCATGCAAAAAACTAGAACAGTTTTGTTGGCCAAATCCGAAATTAAGACTTTTTTTTCGAAATTTGGCCATTTTTATTTGTAGTAAAATAGTAGTAAAATAGCCGAGAAAAAAAATTGTAAAAACCATAATTTTTATCCAATTTTGACGTTTAAAAACTCTATACCTACTAAAATGTCTATGGCAAGCTCAAATTAGCCATCAAAATTCATTTTTTCTCACTTTTTAAAATTTTTGTTTTTTTGATATACAATGTTGAGTCAGAAACGTGAAAAATCAATTTTTTTCAAAAAGTCAAAATAAAGTGTTCCAATCAATTTGTTTCGCTAAAACACACTTTATGAACCTGTTCAGAATGGGTTTTTGGGTTGAAGCCGAAAATTCACCTATTTTGAGAAAAGTGGAAAAAACACCTTTTTAGTTACAAAAAAACCATCATTTTTGTTGCAGTTTTTGGAAAAACTCAAATTTTTGAGAGGAAAATTTTTTCTCAAACTTTTATATTTGGGCTCCCCAAACAGTCTACATTCATCCATTCCTTGTCAATATACCCCATTTTTTGAACCAAAACAGAGCTAATAGGTGATTTTTATCGAAAAACGTGTTTTTTACCATTTTTGCCCCCCATTTCCCTCTATAAGTCAACACATAACAAAATTTTGGCAAAACGGGGCAAAAGTGTATCCTTAGAATTTCAATACGGGGCTGCATGCAAAAAATTAGGGAATTCTGACCTCCAGTTTTCGAGAACACGACTTATTCTGCACGAAAGGTAATATAGGTAAATGTTCTTTCGAACCGACGGGGCCCCTTCCCCTGTCTCTGCTGAACGCCAAAGCCGGACGCGGCGGCCACCTAGTTGTCACTGTGGCCCCGCTTTTTTAGTGACTTTTGATGACTAGGTTCCGCGGGGGGCGGAGCAGGGGAACGCTAAACGCACTCGCAAAAAAGACCACCCTCAGGGTGCTCTTTTTTGCTCGAAAGTCTTGTGAAACGATTTGGAACTGTAAGTATTGGAAGCAGTTACACACAAAACGTTATGCATCTTTGTGATCATAGTCACAAGTGGTTTTCGACAGCTTCTATCACTCAATCTTGACATGATCTATTTCTAAAATGGCCAAAATAAAGTGATTTTACGTTTTTCAATGATTCTTGAAGAGGACTGTCTCAACGAAAACAAGTTTTCGGAAACAGTCCTGGTAACTTATTTTTGATCTCGTTTTCGAGTCTATCGACTTTCAGTCGTAATTAGTAGGCTAACAGGACCTATATTAGGTATTAAAAAGATTGAGTTTGTACCAAAAACATCAAAAGCAAGAGATACAAAAACATGAAAAAAGTTCAAAAAATTTCAAAAATTTAAAAAATTTGAAAAAATTTTCCAAAAAACTTGATTTTTTGTTTTGTCATAAAATAACAAAAAATTAACGTAAAATGAACTTTCAATAGTCCATTTTGACTAATTTTTACGATTCAAGCACATTTTAACTTAATAACAACATTAAAAAAACCACTGGAAAGGGTGTTTTTCAGCAAACGCCCTTTTTGACCACACCTACGAAATTGATAACTTTTTATCTAACAAATATAGAGACCTCGGGTTTTTTGCATTGTAATGGGCATACTGAAGACTACCTCTCGCGTGCTGGAACGAACAATTTTTCTCTTTAATTTTTCCCGCAATTTCGAATTAGGGCGTTTTTTGGCTAATTTTGGTCCTTTTGGGCGGTAAAAAGTCAAACTTAGAGACAACTGTCAAAAAATCTGTTATCACATGATAGAGTCAACATGCCATGGCGTACCAGATAGTGTCCTGATTCAGACCAAAATTGCCCTCTAATTGTCCGTGGGGGGAGGAAATTGAAAATTTTTATTTTTGGCGGGAAAATTTGAAATTTTTCAAAAAAACATTTACTCCACAGACAACGGTTTTAAACTAATGTTGGCATGGTACACAATTTATCGCTTCATAACTAGGGTCGATTTCTGCCGGGAACATTGATTTTTTAAAAAAATGACCAAAATTTTTGTTGCATTTTTTCAAAAAAATCAAAATTTTGAGAAAAAAAAAGTTTAAAAATCCTACATATTTAAGCTCCCCAAACTGTCTACTTTCATCCATTCCCTATCAATATAACCCATTTTCTCAACCAAAATCAAGTTATGGGGCCAAAAAGTCAAAAAACGTGAAAAAACGACATTTCACGCCCATTTTCGCCCCAAAAGTACCACACATAATGTTTTTTCGGAAAAACGTCACCAGAGTTTTCGCCTTATCTCAAAAAGTTTCAGGGGGGTTGGCAAAATTTCAGAGGGATCTGACCTACAGTTTTCGAGAACTTGACTTTTTCTGCAAGAAAAGAATAAAAGGTAAATGTTCTTTCGAACCGACGGGGCCCCCTTCCCCTGTCTCTACTGAACGCCAAAGCCGGATGCGGCGGCCACCTAGGTCAATCCTTTACCTGCGGTGCGTTGGTGTTTTTGGGTAAGTTTTTGCTGCGCGGACTGGGTGCTATCAGTTTGAGGCATGTGGCACTCTCAAAAAAGAGCGGGTGCTCTCTTTTTGCTCGAAAAGTAAATCTACTCACTTTTGTAAGTTTCATGACTTGTTTTTTTTTTATAATTTGTCCAATCAAAAGTTCTTAGTTACACTGTCAGACAAACCTAAAACTGTTGTGTGGATTGATTGTGTTTACAAGTCACTATGTGACTTGATCAGTCAATTATCAAATTTATTTAGATTCACGAAATGGACTGTTTCAACGAAAACAAGTTTTCGTAAACAGTCCAATTTTTTTTACTTGAGATCACCAAAGCAAACAGAGAGAAATCAAATTCCTAGGTTATTATAATAGATCCCACTTTATGCTTTTGCGTTTATTAACTGTTGGAACACAGAACAACGATCTTAAAGGTTTACTAATTAAAAAAAAACACTCAAGAGAAAAATTTAAAAAAATTATCAAAAAAATTTGCAAAAAAATCAAAAAAGCCTCCTCCAATATATCATAAAAAGCTTCATATTAAGGAAAGGATACCTGAGGAGCCCAATTTGACTCGTTTCAACAGTGTAAGCCTGTTTTGATATCAAAACAACAAACAAAAGTCGACTAAGTTTGGTGTTTGTTCGACATACACGAATTTTGATCAAAATCAAAAATCCATAACTCCTGAACTACTCAGATAAAAGAGACTTTCTTTTTTACATCAGAACAGACAAGTCAAGGGTTTTTCAGGTATTTGATAAAATTATCCAGTTAACATATAATTTTTGGTTAATTTTTGAAAAAAACTTGAAAAATTTGAAAAAATGATTTTTTTTTCACTTATGGCGTTCGAAAAGTGCCTTTTATGATGGACTAGCGAAAAATTTGTTCTGAGGCCATAAGTATGACTTAATGTGGTATATAAAATAGCAAATTGGTTATAATAAAAAAATAAACAAGAACAATGACTTTTTTGAAAAAATAGAAAAAATAGTGAAAAAATCAGTTTTTGGCGGCGAAATTCTCAAAAAAATAAAAATCAAGTTTTCTCTTTCATCACTCCTATGAACTAATTCGGCCACGACAACCATTTTTTGTCATCAGAAAAATTGTCGAAAAACGACTGGAACATAGACTTATCTGAAATTTGACAAAAAAAAATTCGAAAAAATGTCAAAAATCTCAAAAATTTCTTTTTCACAAAATTCCTTTCATAACGCCATTCAGACACTCAAACAGTGCCCATTCATTCGCTTGACCACAGTTTACCTCAATTTCTTGCACAAAACAAAGTTAACGAGTCGTTTTTAGAAAAAAACGTGATTTTTCCCATTTTTGCCCCCCATTTCCCCCTGAAAGTCAACACATAACATTTTTTCGGGAAAAAGAAAAAGAATCGTATCCTTAGAATTTCGAGTTTTGGCCGCATGCAAAAAATAAAAAAATTCTGACGGACAGTTTTCGAGAAAGTAGATTATTTTTTCGCGACGGAGATACTATGTATCGGAGTAGAGGTCTTGAGACGGACGGGGCCCCTTCCCCTGTCCTCCCTGCTCTAAGACGCCGAAAAGCGGACGACCACCTAGGGGGCAGGGTTGTGTGGTTTTTTATTGTTTCAAGGTATTTGCATTGCGGGTAGGCGAAAAGGAACAGCGCTCAACGCACTCGCAGAAAGAGCACCCTGCGGGTGCTCTTTTTGCTCGAAAACTAAGTCAAATTAAATCTTTTAATTTACATAATTTGTCCTAATTTCAATTTTTTTTACTAGTTGTTCACAGATAAACTCCCATGATACCTCAAATTGTATTCCTGTCAGGGCATTTTTTAAAAGTCACTCTCTGGCTTGATCAATTAACTACCAAATACAGTTTGATTTACGAAATGGACTGTTTCAACGAAAACAAGTTTTCGGAAACAGTCCAAATTTGTAATTATGATCCCAAATAAAAACAAAGAGAAATCTAATGCATTGGCTAAACTAACACAACCCAGCCCTTGTCTTTTTATTTGTCGACTGTTCAAACACATAACAACAATGTTAAAAACTAAGTTATTAAAATTAAAACAAAACAAATAATCGAGAAAGAAATGAAAGTTTATCATAAAAGTATGCAAAAATTCGATTAGTTATTTTTTGCTTTGTCATGAAAACCTCAGTTTCAACAAAATGATACTTGAGAGTCCAGTTTTGACGCGTTACTACAGCTCAGGTACGTTTTGAATTCGCAACCCACAATGATCGATTAACTTTGATGTTTGTTTTACAAACATGGTTTTTTTTACCACAATCAAATTTCATAACTTTTGAACCACTCGAGTAAAACAGATGAAATTTTTTGCATCAGAACTAATTTATCAAGGGTTTTTGACGTATATAATAAATGTATCCAGTTATTTAGTTTTTTTTTGGAAAATTTTTGAAAAAAATTAAAAATTTTGAAAAATTAATTTTTTTTTCAGATTTGGCGTTCAAAAAGTGCCTCCTATGATGGGCCAGCAAAAAATTTGTTTTGAGGCCATAAGTTTGTCTCATTAGAGTATACAAACTGGCAAAATGTTTATAATAAAAAAGTTTAGAGGAACAGTGATTTTTTGAAAAAAAGAGAAAAAAACGTGAAAAAATCAGTTTTTGGCGGGAAAATTCTCAAAAAATCAAAAATCAAGTTTTCTCTCTACTTACTCCAATAAATTAATTCGGCCACGACAATCATTTTTTGTGACCAGTAAAAATGTCGAAAAACGACCGCAACATTGACTTTTTTGAAATTTGACAAAAAACTTCAAAAAAACCGCAAAAAAACATCTAAAATCTCGAAAAAATTGCATAAAAAATTTTGCCAAAAAATACACCATTCGACTCCCTCAACTGTGCTAGTGTCCAAAAAAAACATCACTTTTTCGCATTTTCTCAACTAAAATTGAGTTATTGGGGCATTTTTGAAAAAAATCGTGATTTCGACCAAAAAAAACGCCCCTTTTTCCCCAAAAAGTGCAACTCATAACATTATTTCGGAAAAACGCCTTCCCAAGTTATATCTTAGAATTTTGTCCTCTACCTACATGCAAAGTTTGAAGAAATTCTATACTGCCGTTTTCGAGAACTTGAATAATTTTTTTATTTTCCTAATTAGGTATTTTTTCTAGTTGACCGGCAAGGAAACCCTACCCTTGCCTAAAGGATTCACAAAGCCGGACCGCGACGCCCACCTAGGGGGCAGGGTTGTGTGGTCTATTTTTGTTTCAAGGTATTTGCATCGCGTGGGGGCGATTACGAACAGCGCTCAACGCACTCGCAGAAAGAGCACCCTGCGGGTGCTCTTTTTGCTCGAAAACTGCAAGTCGATTTAAATCTTACATATTTCGTCCAAAATTTAACTTTTTTTCTAGTTGTTCTCAGTTAAACTCCCATGATACCTCAAACTGTATTCCTGGAAGGGCATTTTTATAAGTCACTCTGTGGCTCCATCAATTAACTACCAAATACGTTTTGATTTACGAAATGGACTGTTTCAACGAAAACAAGTTTTCGGAAACAGTCCAAATTTTAAATTATGATCCCAAATACAAACAAAGAGAAATCTAATGCGTTGGTTAAACTTACAGAGCCCAGCCCATGTCTTTGTGTTTATTGACTGTTCAAACACATAACAACTACGTTAAAAACAATATTATTAAAATAAAAACAAAACAAATAATCGAGAAAGAAATGGAAGTTTATCCAAAAAATATCACAAAAACCTCAGTTTGAAAAAGATGATACCTGAGAGGCCCGTTTTGACGCGTTACTACAGTTTAGGCACGTTTCGACTTCGCAACTCGCAATGATCGATTAACTTTTACGTTTGTTTTACAAACACGCTTTTTTTTACCACAATCAAAATTTCATTACTTCTAAACCACTTGAACAAATTGATAAATTTTTTTGCATCAGAACTAACTTGTCCAGGGTTTTTGACGTATATAATAAATGTATCCAGTTATTTAATTATTTTTTGGCAAATTTTTGAAAAAAATTAAAAAATTTGAAAAAACAATTTTTTTTTTCAGATTTGGCGATCAAAAAGTGCCTTCTATGATGGACCAGCAAAAAATTTGTTTTCAGGTCATAAGTTTGGCTCACTAGGGTATACAAACTGGCAAAATGTTTATAATAAAAAAGTTTAGAAGAACAGTGATTTTTTGAAAAAAAAATAAAAAAACGTAAAAAAATCAGTTTTTGGCGGGAAAATTCTCAAAAAATCAAAAATCAAGTTTTCTCTTTCCTTACTCCAATAAAATAATTCGGCCACGACAATTATTTTTGTGATCAGTAAAAATGTCGAAAAACGACCGGAACATTGACTTTTTTGAAATTTGACAAAAAACTTCAAAAAAACCGCAAAAAAACATCAAAAATCTCGAAAAAATTGCTGAAAAAATTTTGGCAAACAATACACCATTCGATTCCCTCAACTGTGCTAGTGTCCCAAAAAAACATCACTTTTTCGCATTTTCTCAACCAAAATTGAGTTATTGGGGCATTTTTGAAAAAAAACGTGATTTCGACCAAAAAAAACGCCCCTTTTTCCCCAAAAAGTGCAACTCATAACATTATTTCGGAAAAACACCTTCCCAAGTTATATCTTAGAATTTTGTCCTCTACCTACATGCAAAGTTTGAAGAAATTTTATACTGCCGTTTTCGAGAACTTGAATAATTTTTTTATTTTCCTAATTAGGTATTTTTTCTAGTTGACCGGCAAGGAAACCCTACCCTTGCCTAAAGGATTCACAAAGCCGGACCGCGACGACCACCTAGTTGTCACTGTGGCCCCGCTATATCAGTGACTCTTGACGTGTGGGTTCCGCGGGGGGCGGAGCAGGGGAACGCTTAACGCACTCGCAAAAGGAGCACCCTTCGGGTGCTCTTTTTTGCTCGAAAGTTTTCTGAAACGGTATCTGATGAACGTTGTAAGGTGTCACAAAAGCAACAACACAAAACGTTCTGTATGTGATTAGAAAAGGTCAAAAAAGTTTTCTCATACTTTCAATGACTGAATCTACACCTGATCAGTCTCTAGAGAACTCTAAACCAAAGTAACTTATATTTTTCAGTGATTCATGAAGAGGACCGTTCCAACGAAAACAAGTTTTCGGAAACAGTCCTCATATTTTTTTTCGAGCCCATTGTCAAGTACGTGGACTTTCAATTGTGACTTATAGCTGAATTGGACTTGGAATTTGTCCCAAAAAGGTTAAGTTTGTCTCAAATTGATTAGAAGCAAAAGAATTTTTTTTTTTATTTGGAAAAAAAAGTTGAGTCAGAAACGTGAAAAAACCCTTTTTTCAAAAGTCATAAAAAGTAGGTCCAATTGGCTTAAATCACTAGGCTACAATATATGAACCTGTTCAGAATGGTTTTCATGACCAAAGCCGTAAAATTTCCATATTTAGAGAAAAGGCAAAAAAAAACAACTTTTTGGTTAACTCAAAAAGGTAGATAAATCGGGTAAAGTCGTCTTCAAACCTAAAGGATCGAAAAGTGATCTAAATAGGGTATATACATATAGTGTCCTTGTTAGGTCGCATGCAAAAAACTAGAATAGTTTTGTTGGCCACTTCCGAAATTAAGACTTTTTTTTCGAATTTTGCCACTTTTATTTGTAGTAAAATAGTAGTAAGATAGCCGAGAAAAAAAAATTGTAAAAACCATAATTTTTATCCAATTTTGACGTTTAAATACTCTATGCCTACTAAAATGTCTATGGCAAGCTCAAATAAGCCATCAAAATTCATTTTTTCTCACTTTTTAAAATTTTTGTTTTTTTGATATACAATGTTGAGTCAGAAACGTGAAAAATCAATTTTTTTCAAAAAGTCAAAATAAAGTGTTCCAATCAATTTGTTTCACTAAAACACACGTTATGAGCCTGTTCAGAATGGGTTTTTGGGTTAAAGCCGAAAATTCACCTATTTTGAGAAAAGTGGAAAAAACACCTTTTTAGTTACAAAAAAACCATCATTTTTGTTGCAGTTTTTGAAAAAACTGAAATTTTTGAGAGGAAAATTTTTTATCAAACCTTTATATTTAGGCTCCCCAAACAGTCTACTTTCATCCATTCCTTGTCAATATACCCCATTTTTTGAACCAAAACAGAGTTAATAGGTGATTTTTATCGAAAAACGTGTTTTTTACCATTTTTGCCCCCCATTTCCCTCTATAAGTCAACACATAACAAAATTTTGGCAAAACGGGGCAAAAGTGTATCCTTAGAATTTCAATACGGGGCTGCATGCAAAAAATTAGGGAATTCTGACCTCCAGTTTTCGAGAACACGACTTATTCTGCACGAAAGGTAATATAGGTAAATGTTCTTTCGAACCGACGGGGCCCCTTCCCCTGTCTCTACTGAACGCCAAAGCCGGACGCGGCGGCCACCTAGTTGTCACTGTGGCCCCGCTGTATTCTTGACTTTTGAGGAGAAGGTTCCGCGGGGGGCGGAGCAGGGGAACGCTTAACGCACTCGCAAAAGGAGCACCCTTCGGGTGCTCTTTTTTGCTCGAAAGTTTTCTGAAACGGTATCTGATGAACTTTGTAAGGTGTCACAAAAGCAACAACACAAAACGTTCTGTATGTGATTAGAAAAGGTCAAAAAAAATGTCTCATACTTTCAATGATTGAATCTACACCTGATCAGTCTCTAGAGAACTCTAAACCAAAGTAACTTTTGTTTTTCAGTGATTCATGAAGAGGACCGTTCCAACGAAAACAAGTTTTCGGAAACAGTCCTAATATTTTTCTTGGAGCTCATTTTCAAGTACGTGGACTTTCAGTTGTGACTAATACCTGAATTAGCCTTGGAATTTGTCCCAAAAAAGTTAAGTTTGTCTCAAATTGATTAGAAGCAATAGAAAAAAAAACATTTTTTTTTTATTTGACAAAAATACTTGAGTCAGAAACGTGAAAAATCCCTTTTTTTCAAAAAGTCATAAAAAGTAGTTCAATTTGCATTAAATTACCAAACTACAATATATGAACCAGTTCAGATTGGTTTTCATCAACAAAGCCGTAAAATTTCCATATTTAGAGAAAAGGCAAAAAAACACCTTTTTGGTTAACTGGAAAAGGTAGATAAATCGGATAAAGTCGTCTTCAAACCTATAGGACCGAAAGATGATCTAATTGAGGTATATATGTAGTGTCCCTTGTAAGGTCACATGCAAAACGGTGAAACAATTGGGGTGGCCACTTCAGAAAACAAGACTTTTTTTTCGGACTTTGGCCATTTTTTTTGTAGTAAAGTAGTAGTAAGTTACCAGAGAAAAAAAGTTGTAAAAACCAAAATTTTTATCCAATTTTGACATTTAAATACTCTATACCTACTAAAATGACTATGGCAAGCTCAAATATGCCATCAAAACTCATTTTTTCTCACTTTTTAAAATTTTTGTTTTTTCGATATAAAATGTTGAGTCAGAAACGTGAAAAATCAGTTTTTTTTCAAAAAGTCAAAAAAAGTTGTTCCAATCAATTTGTTTCACTAAAACACATTTTTTCAGCTTGTTCAGAATGGTTTTCATGTTTAAAGCTGAAACTTTACACATTTTGAGAAAAGTGGAAAAAACACCTTTTTAGTTACAAAAAAACCATCATTTTTGTTGCAGTTTTTGAAAAAACTCAAATTTTTGAGAGGAAAATTTTTTCTCAAACTTTTGTATTTAGGCTCCCCAAACAGTCTGCTTTCATCCATTCCTTGTCAATATACCCCATTTTTTGAACCAAAACAGAGTTAATAGGTAATTTTTATCGAAAAACGTGTTTTTTACCATTTTTGCCCCCCATTTCCCTCTATAAGTCAACACATAACAAAATTTTGGCAAAACGGGGCAAAAGTGTATCCTTAGAATTTCAATACGGGGCTGCATGCAAAAAATTAGGGAATTCTGACCTCCAGTTTTCGAGAACACGACTTATTCTGCACGAAAGGTAATATAGGTAAATGTTCTTTCGAACCGACGGGGCCCCTTCCCCTGTCTCTGCTGAACGCCAAAGCCGGATGCGGCGGCCACCTAGTTGTCACTGTGGCCCCGCTGTATTCTTGACTTTTGAGGAGAAGGTTCCGCGGGGGGCGGAGCAGGGGAACGCTTAACGCACTCGCAAAAGGAGCACCCTTCGGGTGCTCTTTTTTGCTCGAAAGTTTTCTGAAACGGTATCTGATGAACTTTGTAAGGTGTCACAAAAGCAACAACACAAAACGTTCTGTATATGATTAGAAAAGGTCAAAAAAAAATTCTCATACTTTCAATGATTGAATCTACACCTGATCAGTCTCTAGAGAACTCTAAACCAAAGTAACTTTTGTTTTTCAGTGATTCATGAAGAGGACCGTTCCAACGAAAACAAGTTTTCGGAAACAGTCCTCATATTTTTTTTCGAGCCCATTGTCAAGTACGTGAACTTTCAATTGTGAATTATAGCTGAATTGGACTTGGAATTTGTCCCAAAAAGGTTAAGTTTGTCTCAAATTGATTAGAAGCAAAAGAAAAAAAAAACATTTTTTTTATTTGGAAAAAAAAGTTGAGTCAGAAACGTGAAAAAATCCTTTTTTCAAAAGTCATAAAAAGGAGCTCCAATTTTTTTAAATCACTAGGCTACAATATAAGAACCTGTTTAGGATGGTTTCCATGACCAAAGCCGTAAAATTTCCATATTTAGAGAAAAGGCAAAAAAAAAACAACTTTTTGGTTAACTCAAAAAGGTAGATAAATCGGGTAAAGTCGTCTTCAAACCTATAGGATCGAAAAGTGATCTAAATAGGGTATATATGTAGTGTCCTTGTTAGGTCGCATGCAAAAAACTAGAACAGTTTTGTTGGCCACTTCCGAAATTAAGACTTTTATTCGAAATTTGGCCATTTTTATTTGTAGTAAAATAGTAGTAAAATAGCCGAGAAAAAAAATTGTAAAAACCATAATTTTTATCCAATTTTGACGTTTAAATACTCTATACCTACTAAAATGTCTATGGCAAGCTCAAATAAGCCATCAAAATTCATTTTTTCTCACTTTTTAAAATTTTTGTTTTTTTGATATACAATGTTGAGTCAGAAACGTGAAAAATCAATTTTTTTCAAAAAGTCAAAATAAAGTGTTCCAATCAATTTGTTTCACTAAAACACACTTTATGAACCTGTTCAGAATGGTTTTTTGGGTTGAAGCCGAAAATTGACCTATTTTGAGAAAAGTGGAAAAAACACCTTTTTAGTTACAAAAAAACCATCATTTTTGTTGCAGTTTTTGAAAAAACTCAAATTTTTGAGAGGAAAATTTTTTTCTCAAACTTTTATATTTGGGCTCCCCAAACAGTCTACTTTCATCCATTCCTTGTCAATATACCCCATTTTTTGAACCAAAACAGAGTTAATAGGTGATTTTTATCAAAAAACGTGTTTTTTACCATTTTTGCCCCCCATTTCCCTCTATAAGTCAACACATAACAAAATTTTGGCAAAACGGGGCAAAAGTGTATCCTTAGAATTTCAATACGGGGCTGCATGCAAAAAATTAGGGAATTCTGACCTCCAGTTTTCGAGAACACGACTTATTCTGCACGAAAGGTAATATAGGTAAATGTTCTTTCGAACCGACGGGGCCCCTTCCCCTGTCTCTACTGAACGCCAAAGCCGGACGCGGCGGCCACCTAGGGGGCAGGGTTGTGTGGTCTATTCTCGACTTTAGTTACTTGCATTGCGTGGGGAAGAATACGAACAGCGCTCAACGCACTCGCAGAAAGAGCACCCTGCGGGTGCTCTTTTTGCTCGAGAACTGTAAGTCGATTTAAATTTTTCAATTTACATATTTTGTCCTAAATTTAACTTTTTTTTACTAGTTGTTCTCAGTTAAACTCCCATGATACCTCAAATTGTATTCCTGGATGGGCATTTTTATAAGTCACTCTGTGGCTCGATCAGTTGACAACCAAATACATTTTGATTTACGAAATGAACTGTTTCAACGAAAACAAGTTTTCGGAAACAGTCCAAATTTGTAGTTATGATCCCAAACATAAACAAAGAAAAATCTAATGCGTTGGTTAAACTAACAGAGCCCAGCTTATTTCTTTGTGCTTATCGACTGTTCAAACACATAACAACTATGTTAAAAACTAAGTTATTAAAAATAAAACAAAACAAATTATCGAGAAAGAAATGAAAGTTTATCAACAAAATATGCAAAAAATTCAATTAATTCTTTTTTGATTAGTCATGAAAACCTCAGTTTCAAAAATCTGATACTTGAGAGGCCCATTTTGACGCGTTACTACAGTTTAGGCACGTTTTGAGTTCGCAGCCCACAATGATCGATTAACTTTGATCTTTGTTTTACAAACACGATTTTTTTACCACAATCAAACTTTCATTACTCTTGAACAACTTGAGTAGAATAGATGATTTTTTTTGCATAAGAACTAACTTGTCAAGGGTTTTTGAGATACATATTAAATGTATCCAGTTAAATAATAATTTTTTGGCTAATTTTTGAAAAAACTTAAAAAAGTTGAAAAAATAATATTTTTTCAGATTTGGCGACCAAAAAGTGCCTTCTATGATGGATCAGCAAAAAAATTGTTCTGAGGCTATAAGTATGGCTCATTGGGGTATATAAAATAGCTAATTGTTTATAATAAAAAAGTTTAGAAGAACTCTGATTTTTTGAAAAAATTAGAAAAAAACGTGAAAAAATCAGTTTTTGGCGGGAAAATTCTCAAAAAATTAAAAACCAAGTTTTCGCTCTCCTTACTCCATTAAACTAATTCGGCCACGACAATCATTTTTTGTCATCAGTAAAAATGTCGAGAAACGACCGGAACATAGACTTTTCCGAAATTTGACAAAAAAGTTCGCCAAAAAACATCAAAAATCTCGAAAAAATTGCAGAAAAAATTTTGCCAAAAAATACACCATTCGACTCCCTCAACTGTGCTAGTGTCCAAAAAAAACATCACTTTTTCGCATTTTCTCAACCAAAATTGAGTTATTGGGGCATTTTTGAAAAAAATCGTGATTTCGACCAAAAAAAACGCCCCTTTTTCCCCAAAAAGTGCAACTCATAACATTATTTCGGAAAAACGCCTTCCCAAGTTATATCTTAGAATTTTGTCCTCTACCTACATGCAAAGTTTGAAGAAATTCTATACTGCCGTTTTCGAGAACTTGAATAATTTTTTTATTTTCCTAATTAGGTATTTTTTCTAGTTGACCGGCAAGGAAACCCTACCCTTGCCTAAAGGATTCACAAAGCCGGACCGCGACGACCACCTAGTTGTCACTGTGGCCCCGCTTTTTTAGTGACTTTTGATGACTAGGTTCCGCGGGGGGCGGAGCAGGGGAGCGCTAAACGCAATCGCAAAAAAGACCACCCTCAGGGTGCTCTTTTTTGCTCGAAAGTCTTGTGAAACGATTTGGAACTGTAAGTATTGGAAGCAGTTACACACAAAACGTTATGCATCTTTGTGATCATAGTGACAAGTGGTTTTCGACAGCTTCTATATTTCAATCTTGACATGATCTATTTCTAAAATGGCCAAAATAAAGTGATTTTACGTTTTTCAATGATTCTTGAAGAGGACTGTCTCAACGAAAACAAGTTTTCGGAAACAGTCCTGGTAACTCATTTTTGATCTCGTTTTCGAGTCTATCGACATTCAGTCGTAATTAGTAGGCTAACAGGACCTATATTAGGTATTAAAAAGATTGAGTTTGTACCAAAAACATCAAAAGCAAGAGATACAAAAACATGAAAAAAGTTCAAAAAATTTCAAAAATTTAAAAAATTTGAAAAAATTTTCCAAAAAACTTGATTTTTTGTTTTGTCATAAAATAACAAAAAATTAACGTAAAATGAACTTTCAATAGTCCATTTTGACTAATTTTTACGATTCAAGCACATTTTAACTTAATAACAACATTAAAAAAACCACTGGAAAGGGTGTTTTTCAGCAAACGCCCTTTTTGACCACACCTACGAAATTGATAACTTTTTATCTAACAAATATAGAGACCTCGGGTTTTTTGCATTGTAATGGGCATACTGAAGACTACCTCTCGCGTGCTGAAACGAACAATTTTTCTCTTTAATTTTTCCCGCAATTTCGAATTAGGGCGTTTTTTGGCTATTTTTGGTCCTTTTGGGCGGTAAAAAGTCAAACTTAGAGACAACTGTCAAAAAATCTGTTATCACATGATAGAGTCAACTTGCCATGGCGTATCAGATAGTGTCCTGATTCAGACCAAAATTGCCCTTTAATTGTCCGTGGGGGGAGGAAATTGAAAATTTTTATTTTTGGCGGGAAAATTTGAAATTTTTCAAAAAAACATTTACTCCACAGACAACGGTTTTAAACTAATGTTGGCATGGTACACAATTTATTGCTTCATAACTAGGGTCGATTTCTGCCGGGAACATTGATTTTTTAAAAAAATGACCAAAATTTTTGTTGCATTTTTTCAAAAAAATCAAAATTTTGAGAAAAAAAAAGTTTAAAAATCCTACATATTTAAGCTCCCCAAACTGTCTACTTTCATCCATTCCCTATCAATATAACCCATTTTCTCAACCAAAATCAAGTTATGGGGCCAAAAAGTCAAAAAACGTGAAAAAACGACATTTCACGCCCATTTTCGCCCCAAAAGTACCACACATAATGTTTTTTCGGAAAAACGTCACAAGAGTTTTCGCCTTATCTCAAAAAGTTTCAGGGGGGTTGGCAAAATTTCAGAGAGATCTGACCTACAGTTTTCGAGAACTTGACTTTTTCTGCAAGAAAAGAATAAAAGGTAAATGTTCCTTCGAACCGACGGGGCCCCCTTCCCCTGTCTCTACTGAACGCCGAAGCCGGATGCGGCGGCCACCTAGTTGTCACTGTGGCCCCGCTATATCAGTGACTTTCGAAGGAGTAGGTTCCGCGGGGGGCGGAGCAGGGGAACGCTAAACGCACTCGCAAAAGGAGCACCCTTCGGGTGCTCTTTTTTGCTCGAAAGATTTCTGAAACGGTATCTGATGAACTTTGTAAGGTGTCACAAAAGCAACAACACAAAACATTCTGTATGTGATTAGAAAAGATCAAAAAAGATTTCTCATACTTTCAATGACTGAATCTACACCTGATCAGTCTCTAGAGAACTCCAAACCAAAGTAACTTATGTTTTTCATTGATTCATGAAGAGGACCGTTCCAACGAAAACAAGTTTTCGGAAACAGTCCTCATATTTTTTTTCGAGCCCATTGTCAAGTACGTGGACTTTCAATTGTGACTAATAGCTGAATTGGACTTGGAATTTGTCCCAAAAAGGTTAAGTTTGTCTCAAATTGATTAGAAGCAAAAGAAAAAAAAAACATTTTTTTTATTTGGAAAAAAAAGTTGAGACAGAAACGTGAAAAAAACCATTTTTCAAAAGTCATTAAAAGTAGCTCCAATTGGCTTAAATCACTAGACTACAATATATGAACCTGTTCAGAATGGTTTTCAAGACCAAAGCCGTAAAATTTCCATATTTAGAGAAAAGGCAAAAAAAACAACTTTTTGGTTAACTCAAAAAGGTAGATAAATCGGGTAAAGTCGTCTTCAAACCTATAGGATTGAGCAGTGATCTAAATAGGGTGTATATGTAGTGTCCTTGCTAGGTCGCATGCAAAAAACTAGAACAGTTTTGTTGGCCACTTCCGAAATAAAGACTTTTTTTTTCAAAATTTGGCCATTTTTTTTTGTAGTAAAATAGTAGTAAAATAGCCGAGAAAAAAAATTGTAAAAACCATAATTTTTATTCAATTTTGACGTTTAAATACTCTATATCTACTAAAATGTCTATGGCAAGCTCAAATAAGCCATCAAAATTCATTTTTTCTCACTTTTTAAAATTTTTGTTTTTTTGATATACAATGTTGAGTCAGAAACGTAAAAAATCAATTTTTTTCAAAAAGTCAAAATAAAGTGTTCCAATCAATTTGTTTCACTAAAACACACTTTATGAACCTGTTCAGAATGTGTTTTTGGGTTAGAACCGAAATTTCACCCATTTTGAGAAAAGTGGAAAAAACACCTTTTTAGTTAGAAAAAAACCATCATTTTTGTTGCAGTTTTTGAAAAAACTCAAATTTTTGAGAAGAAAATTTTTTCTCAAACTTTTATAATTGGGCTCCCCAAACAGTCTACTTTCATCCATTTTTTGTCAATATACCCCATTTTTTGAACCAAAACAGAGTTAATAGGTGATTTTTATCAAAAAACGTGTTTTTTACCATTTTTGCCCCCCATTTCCCTCTATAAGTCAACACATAACAAAATTTTGGCAAAACGGGGCAAAAGTGTATCCTTAGAATTTCAATACGGGGCTGCATGCAAAAAATTAGGGAATTCTGACCTCCAGTTTTCGAGAACACGACTTATTCTGCATGAAAAGGGTAAAAGGTAATTGTTCCTTCGAACCGACGGGGCCCCTTCCCCTGTCTCTGCTGAACGCCATAGCCGGACGCGGCGGCCACCCAGGTATCAGGGTGGGGCCGTGTGTTTGTGTTTTGGTGGTATAGTTGGCCTGAGGCCATATAATGCGCGCTCTACGCACTCGCAAAACGGAGCACCCTTCGGGTGCTACCGTTTTACTCGGCCAGCCTAATTAGTATAATTTAACATGAACCTGAAGAATTCACACAAAAAATTAAATTGAAAAAAAAAAAAAAACAAATCTTAAAATTGAAAAACGTTTAATTTTTTTTCAACTCAAGTTGTTATCTCAAAGCAACAAACCTCAGCTAGCGCTACATCTAAGTTCTTTCAAAAAAAACAACTCTTTTTTCTGATGCTGGTTTTGTTTTGTCAGCCACTGAAAATACCATTTAGTTTTTCAGGAAGATTGATAATATTTTTATTGGTTCACGGCTTCACGTTTTTTTTAAACAGTTTTAACTGTAAACAAATTTGAACAAAAACATTTCTAGAAAACACGTTCGTTTATGTTCTCATATAGATATATCCAAACCATTTTATTACGTTTTTGGAGCAAACTGCGAAATTTTCCGACAATTTGTTTTTCGCAATACCTTTAATTCAGTTTGCTGTTTGTTTCTTTTTTTTCTTAAATTGCATGTGGTTCAGTTTGTTATATAATTTATCACAAATTTTGTTCGTTTGGAAAACCATGAAATGTTTATTTACGAACTAAGTGCTTAGATTGAAACTTTAGCAAGAAGAAGTTGTACATTTTTCAACTTTTCTTGTAGAAGAGAAAGAATTTTTGAACACAAACACATGGTCTTTTACAAGTTAAAATATTCCGGAAATTTCTTTTGGTTTATTATAAATTTTAAAAATTTGTGAACGTAGTTTGCTTGACTTATTTCAGTTAGATAACAACAAATTTAATACTTCAAAACATTTTTTATTTTTTCATCATAAAAAAATACAAAAGTGAAAAAAAAAGAAAAACAAACCTAATTTGGTTTTGTTTAAAAACAAAACCAAATTAGGAAATTGTACCATAGACAAAAATCTGAAAAAACTTCAAAATTTTGATCATGGTTATGATTATTAAAAATGGCTGAATAAGAGCAACTTCAGCTCCAGAGAAATATTATCTCAATCATTACAAGGAAACTGACACACGAAATATTGAGGCTTTTCAAACTTTTTGCCTACCTAAGCTTCCTAATCTTCCCTATCAATCACTAAAAATCCAAAACTCAGTTCGAGCCTATTTTTCCAAAATTTTGCAAGTTGAACGGAAGTTTGATCTATTTTATTTTTTTAAAGATACAACTTTGAATTTCAAATATATTCTAATGAATTGAAAATGAATTTATTTCAAATTATGTTTCTGAAACAGACCGACAAATTTTCCCAGAATGTCATGTTTTATAAGCAACTTAAAAGTATTAGATAAAAAATCATCAATCAATTTCAAGGAAAAATTAAAGTCAACTGATATTTTGAATAACTACATTTTCAATGACAAGAAAAAACATCATTTAAACCACTTAAAATATTTTGTCAAATATATATATATCAGTACTTGGCTGAACGTTTTAGTACATAGTTTTTTGGAACATCCAATTATATAGCTGCTGCGTTATAGAACTATGAATAAATGAAAAAATGAATATATATCAAAAGAAAACAACCTTAAATTGAAAAACTCATGTTTTGAGCTTAATTTCTGATATCTATCTGATTTAAATAATGGTGAAAACTTTCAAATATTTTAAGTTTGACTTAAAATGCAACAGTTAAAGAACATTTTTAATACTTTGTTTTCAATTGAGAAATAGTTTCAATCGTGGAAAACAACCTTCATGTTCGATAGTCTTAACAAAAAAATCTTATTTAAAAAATTTGTGGAAAAACTTTTTATCGTCTTATTCCCCTTTTACTGCCTAATTTTAAGTGAAAGATTTAGTATAATGTATGTATACCCATTCTAATGGTTTTCAACAGCATATGTTGTGTATATACTTGTTATGTTTGAATAACCATTGCTGCATTTTTTAAAAAAATATTTAAGCTAGCCAAAGCTGCCAATATCATTAACTGCGCTACACAACATTTAATTTACTACACTTAGATCCGCTGAAATTATGTTAAAATAGAGTAAATTTCAGGTCACAAATTGTAGGTTGTATTTTATTTACCTAATGAATTATTTTTTAAAACTACCTTTTAATTTGTTTGGATAATTTTTGATAAAAAAATACTTTAAAAATGTAGAAATTTTCGCGAAAAAATTAAGTTTTTCACAAAATTTAGATTATAGATTAGAAACCGTATCATAATTGATAAGGCTAATTGATACTATTGGTTGTTTTTAACAAAAGATAATCAATGGTTTAGAAAAAGTTAAAAGGCAGAGACAATTATTTCTTGAACCCATGATGGTCTTGTTATAGTAGGGAATTTTTTAGGTAAATATTATACCGCCCCTCAAATACTTTGTTTTTATCAGTTTCTAGATACATTATGTAAACCTTGTAGCCTGTTTAAATCTATTTATTTTATCAAACGATCAATATTTATTTTGAGGCATGTTTTTTGCGAGATACGATGAACATACTTCAGAGGAAATTCGAGCATCAAAAAAACTAACGTCATATAGTAAAATTCAAAAGCTTCAGCGGCAAAACAAACCAAAAACGCGTAATATTCAGCTGAAAAAAACAGTGTAACTTCTCAGCATATTTACAACATGGTTGTTTTTTGTTTTTACCTTTCTTAGAAAAAAAATAGAATTATTTACGTATACGTGTATTTTTTTATGCTGTCAATACTTTTTGAGAATGGAAAAAAATTACGTAAAAAAATCTCTTGCAAATGAGCACTAAGTTCTTAAAGGGATACATGTACAAAAGAATGGGAAGAGTTTTGAAGATTCATAGGTAAAAAACCTACGGGTTACAAGAGTACCTTGTATACATGCATTAACTTTTCTTTTCAAAGACATAAACATATCTTGCATCTTTGTTATATTATAGCACAATGTCACTCATTTTTGCTTATGTTTTTTGTTTTTGCAAATGAACAAAGAAATTGTCCTATAAAAACTGTGAAACAAGCGGTCAAATAAAACTTTTTAAAAATAATTTTTCCTTAATGTATTTCAAAATCGGGGCATTGGTTGAAAGAATCTTAAAAACTTTTTTATAAGTCTATTTTTGGTTAACTAGAAGTCGTCGCAAATTCTCAAAAGAGAAGTTAGTTTATACTTATTTTACCAATTTCAAAAATCTTTTATATTTAACGACAATAATTATGGCTACAGGCTTGTAGTTTTGCTTAATTTATGTTTGATTTTATTAAGGGCAAAAAAAAGTTAAATCATAGTCTATATGCAAACCAAAAGCAAAACAAGAATCTGATAAAATGTTTTGATCAGTAAAGAATGGCCGAATCTGTGAGTTTTCTGGTTTAAAAAAGGAGAAAAACATATATCTAATAAAAAAAACTTAAAATGAAGAAATTGTGTTTTGAATTGATATGGAGTGTGTTACCTCAAAAGTCAAACAGGAAATCTTTGTTGTTTAAGAATACTAAAGTATTTCAAACGGAAAGTTTACCTCTGATCACATAAAACACTACCAGTTATCAAGGAATTGAATAGTAGTTATTAGTTTTATATTGTAGTACTGAGTAATCAATGCGCAATTTTTTCGTTCCTTCAAAGACAACCACATTGTTTTTTTTTGCTACAATTTAGCCTAATTGCTATCAAAAACAAATCATTGTCTCTTATAACAATTGCAGGAGTGTTTTTGAGACATTAACAGTCTGGATAAACTGTTTCTGAAATTGATACTTGAAAAAAAAAGAAAAAAAAATTGAAAAAAAAAAACTAATTTTCTGCAATAAGCCATCGTGAAAGGTGCTTCCACAAATAGTTATATAAATTTTTACGTTATTAAGAAACAGTTTATCATATATCAACGTTTTTGACTATTCTCGCGGTATATACACCCTAAAACATCATAAAAAATGTCTTCAAAACAAAAATTTTGGTGTTTTTATTGAAAAACGCCCTTTCGAGCACACCCTTGGACATGCTGAATGAGAACAAAATCACTTAGCGACATCGGATTTCTTGCACTGTAGAAGGCAAATTCAGCACTATACAAATCACACGGATAACTTTTGGACTCCCTTTTGAAGTTTCCCGCCACATCGAAAGAGGGCGTTTTTTTGCGAAAAAAAATCGAAAAATTCATTTTTGGCGGGGAAATTTTCAAAAATTTCAAAAATAAAGTAAACCTATAAATAACGGTTTCCAACTAATGTTGGCACGATAAACATTTTTGTCCTTCATGTATATGGCAAAATTCTGGTGGGAACATAAAAAAATTGAAAATTTTTGCGAAAAAAAAACGAAAAATTCATTTTTGGCGGGAAAATTTTAAAAAATTTTAAAAATAAAGTAAACCTATAAATAACTGTTTCAGACTAATGTTGGCACGATAAACAATTTTGTACTTCATGTATATGGCAAAATTCTGGCGGGAACATTGAGAACTTGAAAATTTGACAAAAATTTTTCACGAAAAAATCAAAAAATCTCAAAATTTTATTTTTCACAGAAATCAACAAATCAGCCCATTGGCACTCCCTAACAGTGCCCTTTCATCGGCCTCATCACACGCTACGTCGAATTCCCAACAAAAACGGAGTTATGGGGTATTTTTTACGAAAAAATGCATTTTTGCCCGATTTTGCCCCCAAAAAGGGCGTGTTTGGTCAACAAAGGGTGTAAATCTTAAAAAGTGTCAGAAGAATTATCTTATTTTCTCACCAATTCCTGGCTGCATGCAAAAATTCAGCAATTTTCAAGGGGCCAATTTTGAGATCGTTTCGCAATATGTGACATTTCGCTATATAGCTTTGTTCCCTAACCCCTACCCAATGGAAAATACAGCGCGCCGGAGGGGCCCTCCCCTGGCGCGCAAAAAATGCGGAACAAAGTTCTCGACCACCTAGAGGAAATTGTTTCGCCCCACCCACCCGACCAATATCATTTACCCACCCACCTGATCAGTCAGGCCACGACTACCTTTTTTCGATTTGATCGAGTAACGAAAAGCGGTTTGTGATTCTCCATCACCTTAAAAATGAAGGAGCAGGTTTTTACTTAGCCAACTATCCTTTTGGGGGTAAAATGGGTTTGGTTTTTGATGCGTCTTTGCCCGAAAACCTCATCAAAAAGAATAATTTACCCGGCTTTTCTAGTATTTCCTGACCACATTTTCGATCTGTCTCTGGCCACGACGTCGTTTAGTTAATGTTCTTCCCCGACATTTTTTTCTACAATCGTATTTTTTTACGAATAAAAGAGATTGCCAACACATCAGCGCTGTCCAAAATAGATTAGGAAATTGAACAACTTTAGTTTTTTTTTATTTTTGATCGTCGTAACGGATGATCCCCACATGGGACCACAGGGGTCCCAGGGAGCATCCCAAAAAGATTAAAGCAAAAGTTCAACAATTATTTACCCGTCAATTTGGGTCACTCTTGCGGTTCAACAATCTGTATTTTTTTTTAAATGATTCCAAGAACAGTTCAGGGCTGCATGCAAAAAATAAGAACATTCTCACGCATCGGAATTATGAAATTACTAATTATTTTTTTTTAAATTCTCATTATTTGTAGTAGCTTTATAAGATCCAAACTGAAAAACTAAAAAATCAACAATGTATAACTATTTTTGAAATTAAAACACTCCCCGTATCTACTAAATCGACAATGGCAAGCTCACATACACCATTAAAAATCATTTTTTTTTTCACTTTTGAAAACTTAAATTTTTTTGAGAAAAAAAAAGTTGAGTCAGAAACGGGAAAAATCATATTTTTTCAAAATGTCAAAAAAATTGTTCCATTTAAACTTAATCAGTAGGCCACACGTTGGGAACCTGTTCAAAATGTTTTTTTCATAAACAATGCAGCAAAACTTACCCATTTTGAGAAAAGTGCAAAAAACACCTTTTTGGTTAACTCAAAAAAGTGGAAAAAGTGGAGAAAAGGGTCTTCAAAACGAAACCATCCAAAAGTGGCATTAACTAACTGCCATTATTTTGTGAATTCAGACCCGCATGCAAAAATTTACGAAAATCCTATGGGAAGTTTTTGAGAACAGATTAGTTTCTCCGGAATTTTGGTAGTACTAATTTCATTACTGTACTTATAATTAAAGTCAAATCAAAAAGTCGTAAAAACTACAATTTTCAATCAATTTTGACAAATAAATGATCAAAACCCACTAAATTGGCTATGGCAAGTTCGAATCTACCATCAGAAACCATTTTTTCCCATTTCTGAAAATTTTCATTTTTTACAAAATAAATGTTGAGTCACAAACGGGAAAAATCATACTTTTTCAAAAAGTCAAAAAAAATTCTTCCATTTAAACTAATTCATCAGGCCACACGCTGAGAACCTGTTCAGAATGGTTTCCATGATCAAAGCAGCAAAAGTCACCCATTTTGAGAAAAGTCGAAAAAACACCTTTTTAGTTAACTCAAAAAAGCGGAAAAAGTGGGAAAAGGGGTCTTCAAAATGAAACCATCCAAAAGTGGCATTAACAAACTGCCATTATTTTCTAATTTCAGACCCGCATGCAAAAAATTACGAAAATCCTACGTGAAGTTTCTGAGAACAGATTAGTTTCTCGGGAATTTTGGTAGTACTATTTTTATTACTATAATTATAATTAAAGTCAAATGTAAAAGTCATAAAAACTACAATTTTTTATCAATTTAGACAAATTAATGATCAAAACCCACTAAATTGGCTATGGCAAGTTCGAATATACCATCAGAAACCATTTTTTCCCATTTTTGAAAATTTTCATTTTTTTGAAAATAAATGTTGAGTCACAAACGGGAAAAATCATATTTTTTCAAAAAGTCAAAAAAAACTGTTCCATTTAAACTTATTCATTAGGCCACACGTTGGGAACCTGTTTACAATGGTCTTCATGATTATAGCAGCAAAATTTACCCATTTTGAGAAAAGTCGAAAAAACACCTTTTTAGTTAACTGAAAAAAGTGGAAAAAGTGGGAAAAAGGGTCTTCAAAATGAAACCATCCAAAAATGGCATTAACAAACTGCCATTATTTTCTAAATTCAGACCCGCATGCAAAAAATTAGGAAATTCTGACGTGCCGTTTAGCAGAACTCGATAGTTTCTAGGAATATGGACCAATGTAAAAAATTTATTGCCTTTTGACCGGAAGGGGCCCCTACCCCTTCCTAATCGCTTTTTGTGCTACACGCGACCATCTAGCACCCTCAAGGTCACGTGACTTAATTTTGTTTTTGGTTTTTTCTGAAACCAAAACAATAAGGTCATGCGCCAATATCATGGCCTCAAGCAAAGACGTCGGACTCGACGCATTCACATTAGCCTTGCGCCCTTCGGGCGCAAATGCCAATGCTCAATTAATTTTGCCACGTGAAAAAATTTTTAAGGAAAAATTCTGATAAAATTTAACTTAAACTACCACGAAAGAACGCAAAGATTTCAAAGTGTGAAACAATCAAGTTTTTGCTAATACCGGGCATGCAGTGAGACTGATTTCGGCAAAAATAAAATGAAAATTGAAGGAAATGGAAAGAAAAAAATTGTTCAAAAAAGAACGCAACATCAAAAACTTATTTGATGTCCGCTAATGTCATAATTCCGATCAGGCTGATTTCAGATTTTAAGCGCAGATTTTACGGTTACGGCTGCTCCCTCTACAGGTCCCAGAGGGACCGAGTGAGCATCCTACCTCGATCCAGGATAACGGACAGTTGTTTTTAATTTTTCACAAATTTTTTTTCACTAATGCTTGTTTTCAATTCCTCATGAGAAGCTGTATAAATTTTTTAAAAAAATGATTTTTTTTATCAATGCTTCCAAGAACAACTGATGTTAGGCGGTTACAAATGCGGTTGGTGAAAACTAGTAAGGGATAATGATGAGAAAAATTGTAAGTTTTCAAATGAATTTAAAAACAGTTTTTTTTCTTTTTTCTTTTGTAAATCGGGAGAAATGAATCAGTTTTTTTAAGTTTTCCTCGCACCACCCACTGTTCATAAGTAATGAAGATTCCTGTTCTAGCCGTTTATAAAACTTTGGCAGAAAAAACATCAGAATGATGTAAAATGTTTTAAAAAAAATAAAAATTTAAAAATTATGTTTAAAAAAAAAATCAAAAACTTGTAATTTTCAAAATTGAAAAAAAGTTAAAATTAATTGCATATTACGATTCAGCGTACCCAACTTAGTGGGTCTAGCATTTTAAATTACCAAAAAATGTTGAAAATTGTAGATTTTATGAAGTTTTCATTTTGGCTATTTTTCCTTGTCGCCTCCACTTGAGTCACCTTTGAGCCAACTTGAGAAAGTGGAACGTAAACAAGCTGCACAGATGGTCAAAGTGAGCCATTTTCAGCGTGATAACACGCCTGGAAGAAAAAAAACTCCAGAAAAGAAAGAAAATTATGAACTTTAACCTTTTTTCTTCTTCAAATGGCGATACTTAGAATAATTTTTCAGCTGAAAAGTTCAAAAAAAATCAAAAAATTCAAATTTTGAAAAAATTTATAAAAAAATCTCATCAGTCTGTTTATTGGAGTCTTCGAGGTTTTGAGAGACCTCATCTGGCGGCTAACAACAAGTGGATCACTTATTTTAAAATTTTGAGAAAGGTCAAAAAAACATGTTTTTTGATTTTTTTGACAGAATTCCGAAAGCAATATCTTGGCTAAAAACAAGATTGAGGGCCTAAAATTAGTACAAACAGTACTCCCATATAAGGTTTATTAGGTTGGAAACAAAAAATTTACTCTGACTCAAAAATCGTTTTTTAACTTTATTTCTGAACAAGAAATTGAAAAGAAATGAAAAACTTAAAAATTTTTTGAAAAAAAAGATTGTTTTGAAAAAGTGCCAATTTTTAGCTGAAACTTTTCATTTTAGCTAATAAAGCCAGAGCAATGCCCTTTAAGCTCAAATAAATTAATTAAGCAAATTATTTTCAAGTTTTTTCGTTAAAGCCTTTTATTTTGAAAAAGTATTCAAAAATGGGTAAAAAAAAGTCAAAAAAATCAATTTTCTCCGATTCAAAAACCTCCACTACCATGATGATTAGTTCGTTAGATAGGACTGCTGAGATCAATTTAGACGTATTTTCATAAGTATATCAAAATTTTTATTTATTTTTGAGAATTAAGCAAAATAAAAACTTTTCCCAAATTGGGCAAAAAGCCCAAATTAGCCCAAACACCTGTTAAAAATTGTTGGGTCAAAAAATCACAAAAGGAAACCCCTATTCGTTTGCCATTTTAGGGCCGCATGCAAAAAATTAGACCAATCTAACCTGACAATTTCGAGAATCGACTTTTTTGCAAAATTTCTCTATAGTCCATTTGAGGGATATTACTTGTACCGGTGGGGGCCCCTACCCCACCTCAAAAAATTTTGTAATGCTGGAACGCGGCCACCTAGCACAATCAGGTACTAGTGTTTTATTTTTTTTTTCGTATTTTGTCGAACCAAAAGAGAGTCTCGTCAAGCATCGACATCATGTGGTCAAGCAAATACGTGGACTTCTACGCATTCCCTTTAGCAATGCGCCCTTTGGGCGCAAATGCCAATGCTCAATTAATTTTGCCAGGTGAAAAAATGAATTAATTAAAAAAATTCGGATATATTTTACTTTAAACTACCACCAAACAACGCAAAACTTTCAAAGTGTAAGACAATCAAAATTATGCCATTACCGGACATGCAGTGAGACTGGTTTTGGCAAAAGTAAAATAGAATATGTAGAAAAAAGAAAGTAAAGAATTGTTCAAAAAAAGAACGCAACATCTGATATTTATTTGATATCCGCTAATGACAAAATTATGATTAGGCTGATTTCAGATTAAAGCGTACAATTTAAGGTTACGGTTGCTCCCTCTAACGGTCCCAGAGGGACCAAGTGAGCATCCTACCTCGATCCAGGACAACGGATAGTTGTTTTTAATTTTTCATGAAATTTATTTTTCTTTAATGCTTGTTTTTGATTTTCTCATGAGAAGCTGTATGATTTAAAAAAAATTGATTTCATTAAGCAATGGTTCTAAGAACAACTGACGTTAGGGGCTTACAAATACGGTTGGTGAAAACTGGTAAGGGATAATGTTGAGAAAAATTGTAAGCTTTCAAGAAGTTTAAAAAAAAACAGTTTTTTTTCTTCTTTTTTTGTTAAATCAGGAGAAATCAATCAAATTTTTTAAATTTTACCTTAAAATAACTATTATTTTTAAGTAATGAAGATTCCTGTTCTAGCCTTTTATAACACGTTGGCAGAAAAAACATCAAAATGTTTGAAAATGTTTTAAAAAAGAGAAAAAATTAAAAATTATGTTTTTTTTGTAAAATCAAAAACTTGTAATTTTCAAAATTGAAAAAAGTGAAAACTAATTGCATATTACGATTCAGCGTACCCAATTTACTGGGTCTAGCATTTTAAATTACCAAAAAACGTTGAAAATTGTAGATTTTATGAAGTTTTCATTTTGGCTATTTTTCCTTGTCGCCTCCACTTAAGGCACCTTTGAGCCAAGTTGAGAAAGTGGAAACTAAACAAGCTATACAGAAAAACTGAATGAGCCATTTTCAGCGTGATAACACGCCTGGAAGAAGAAAAAAACTCCAGAAAAGAAAGAAAATTTTGAAGTTTAACCTTTTTTCTTCTTCAAATGGCGATACTTAGAATAATTTTTCAGCTGAAAAGTTCAAAAAAAATCATAAAATTCAATTTTTGAAAAAATTTTAAAAAAATCTCATCATTCTGTTTAGTGGAGTCTTCGAGGTTTTGGGAGACCTTATCTAGCGGCTAACAACAAGTGCATCACTAATTTTAAAACTTTGAGAAAATTCAAAAAAACATGTTTTTTCGATTTTTTTGACAGAATTCCGGAAGCAATATCTTGGCTAAAAACGAAAATGAGGGCCTAAAAATAGTACAAACAGTACTCCCACATAAAGTACATTAGGTTAGAAACAAAAAATTGACTCTGACTAAAAAATCGTTTTTTAACTTTATTTCTGAACAAAAAATTGTAAAAAAATTAAAAATTTAAAAATTTTTTGAAAAAAATGATTGTTTTGAAAAAGTGCCAATTTTTAGCTTAAACTTTTTTTTTAGCTAAGAAAACCAGAGCAATGCCCTTTAACCTCAAATAATTTAATTAAGCAAATTATATTCAAGTTTTTTCGTTAAAGGCTTTTATTTTGAAAAAGTATTCAAAAATGGGTAAAAAAAAGTCAAAAAAATCAATTTTCTCAGATTCAAAAACCTCCACCACCATGATGATTAGTTCGCTAGATAGGACTGTTGAGATCAGTTTAGACTTACTTTCATAAAAATATCAAAATTTTTACTTATTTTTGAGAATTAAGCAAAATAAAAACTTTTCCCAAATTGGGCAAAAAGCCCAAATTAGCCCAAACACCTGTTAAAAATTGTTGGGTCAAAAAATCACAAAAGGAAACCCCTATTCATTTGACATTTTAGGGCCGCATGCAAAAAATTAGACCATTCTAACCTGACAATTTCGAGAATCGACTTTTTTGCAAAATTTCTCTATAGTCCATTTGAGGGATATTACTTGTACCGGTGGGGGCCCCTACCCCACCTCAAAAAATTTTGTAATGCTGGAACGCGGCCACCTAGCACCCTCAAGGTCACGTGACTTATTTTTGTTTTTCGTATTTTCTGAAACCAAAAGCAAGCATGGTCATGCATCGACATGATGTGCTCAAGCAAATACGTGGACTTCTACGCATTCCCATTCGCAATGCGCCCATCGGGCTCAAATGCCAATGCTCAATTAATTTTGCCAGGTGAAAAAAAAATTATTTAAAAAGTTCTGCTAAACTTTATTTTAAACTACCACCAAAAAACGCAAAGATTTCAAAGTGTAAAACAATCAAATTTTTGCCAATACCGGGCTTGCAATGAGACTGATGTTGGCAAAAGTAAAATACAAAATGTAGAAAATGGAAAGAAAAAAATTGTTCAAAATAAGAACGCAACATCAAAAACTTATTTGATCTCCGCTCAAATCATAATTCAGATCAGGCTGATTTCAGATTTTAAGCGTAGAATTTACGGTTACGGCTGCTCCCTCTACAGGTCCCAGAGGGACCGAGTGAGCATCCTACCTCGATCCAGGTTAACGGATAGTTGTTCTTAATTTTTCACAAATTTTTTTTTCTCTAATGCTTGTTTTCACTTCCTCATGAGAAGCTGTATTAATTTTTAAAAAATTTATTTTATCCATCAATGCTTCCAAGAACAACTGATTTTAGGCGATTACAAATGCGGTTGTTGAAACTAGTAAGGGATAATGATGAGAAAAACTGTAAGTTTTCAAATGAATTTAAAAACAGTTTTTTTCCTTTTTTTCTTTTGTAAATCGGGAGAAATGAATCAGTTTTTTTTTAAGTTTTCCTCGCACCACCCACTGTTCCTTAGTAATGAAGATTCCTGTTCTAGCCGTTTATAACACTTTGGCAGAAAAAACATCAATATGATGTAAAATGTTTTAAAAAAGAGAAAAATTTAAAAATTATGTTTTTTTTTTAAAAATCAAAAAATTGTAATTTTCAAAATTGAAAGAAAGTAAAAATTAATTGCATATTACGATTCACCGTACCCAACTTAGTGGGTATAGCATTTTAAATTACCAAAAAATGTTGAAAATTGTAGATTTTATGAAGTTTTCATTTTGGCTATTTTTCCTTGTCGCCTCCACTTAAGGCACCTTTGAGCCAACTTGAGAAACTGGAACCTAAACAAGCTATACAGATAGTCTCAATGAGCCATTTTCAGCGTGATAACACGCCTGGAAGAAAAAAAAACTCCAGAAAAGAAAGAAAATTTTGAACTTTAACCTTTTTTCTTCTTCAAATGGCGATACTTAGAATAATTTTTCATCTGAAAAGTTCAAAAAAAATCAAAAAATTCAAATTTTGAAAAATTTTTTAAAAAATCTCATCAGTCTGTTTATTGGAATCTTCGAGGTTTTGAGAGATCTTATCTGGCGGCTAACAACAAAAGGATCATTTATTATAAAAATTTGAGAAAGGTCAAAAAAACATGTTTTTTCGACTTTTTTGACAGAATTTCGAAAGCAATATCTTGGCAAAAAACAAGAATGAGGGCCTAAAATTAGTACAAACAGTACTCCCACATAAGGTACATTAGGTTGGAAACAAAAAATTTACTCTGACTCAAAAATCGTTTTTTAACTTTACTCTGAACAAGAAATTGAAAAGAAATCAAAAACTTAAAAATTTTTTGAAAAAAATGATTGTTTTGAAAAAGTGCCAATTTTTAGCTGAAACTTTTCATTTTAGCTAATAAAGCCAGAGCAATGCCCTTTAAGCTCAAATAAATTAATTATGCAAATTATTTTCAAGTTTTTTCGTTAAAGTCTTTTATTTTGAAAAAGTATTCAAAAATGGGTAAAAAAAAGTCAAAAAAATCAATTTTCTCCGATTCAAAAACCTCCACTACCATGATGATTAGTGCGTTAGATAGGACTGCTGAGATCAATTTAGACGTTCTTCCATAAGTATATCAAAATTTTTACTTATTTTTGAGAATTAAGCAGAATAAAAACTTTTCCCAAATTGGGCAAAAAGCCCAAATTAGCCCAAACACCTGTTAAAAATTGTTGGGTCAAAAAATCACAAAAGGAAACCCCTATTCGTTTGACATTTTAGGGCCGCATGCAAAAAATTAGACCAATCTAACCTGACAATTTCGAGAATCAACTTTTTTGTCAAAATTCTCTAAAGACCAATTTAGGGAGATTACTTGTACCGGTGGGGGCCCTACCCCACCTAAAAAATTTTTGAAATGCTGGAACGCGGCCACCTAGCACCCTCAAGGTCACGTGTTGGATTTTTGTTGTTGGTTTTTTCTGAAAACAAAAAAGAGCGTGGTCATGCATCGACATCATGTGGTCAAGCAAATACGTGGACTTCTACGCATTCCCATTAGCAATGCGCCCTTCGGGCGCAAATGCCAATGCTCAATTAATTTTGCCAGCTGAAAAAATAAATTAATTAAAAAGTTCAGATAAATTTTACTTAAACTACCACCAAAAACGCAAAGCTTTCAAAGTGTAAGACAATCAAGCTTTTGCCATTACTGGACATGCAGTGAGACTGGTTTTGGCAAAAAGTAAAATAGAAAATGTAGAAAATAGAAAGTAAAGAATTGTTCAACAAAAGAACGCAACATCTGAAATTTACTTGATCTCCGCTAATGACAAAATTATGATCAGGCTGATTTTAGATTAAAGCGTACAATTTAAGGTTACGGCTGCTCCCTCTAATGGTCCCAGAGGGACCGAGTGAGCATCCTACCTCGATCCAGGACAACGGATAGTTGTTTTTAATTTTTCATAAAAATTATTATTTTTCTTTAATGCTTGTTTTCATTTTCTCATGAGAAGCTGTATGATTTTAAAAAAAATTGATTTCATTAAGCAATGGTTCTAAGAACAACTGACGTTAGGCGCTTACAAATACGGTTGGTGAAAACTGGTAAAGGATAATGTTGAGAAAAATTGTAAGCTTTCAAGAAAAATAAAAAAACAGTTTTTTTCTTTTTTTTCTTTTGTAAATCGGGAGAAATCATTAAGTTTTTTTAAATTTTCCTCGCACCACCCACTAAGTAGTGAAGATTCATATTCTAGCCATTTATAACATTTTGGCAGAAAAAACATCAATATGTTGTAAAATGTTTTAAAATAGAGAAAAACTAAAAATTATCTTTTTTTTCGAAAAAATCAAAATTTAGTTATTTTCAAAAATGTAAAAAAGTGAAAAACAATTGCATATTACGATTCACCGTACCCAAATTAGTGGGTCTAGTATTTTAAATTATCAAAAAATGTTGAAAATTGTGGATTTTATGAAGTTTTCATTCTGGCTATTTTTCCTTGTTGCCTCCACTTAAGGCACCTTTGAGCCAACTTGAGAAACTGGAACCTAAACAAGCTATACAGATAGTCTAAATGAGCCATTTTCAGCGTGATAACACGCCTGGAAGAAAAAAAACTCCAGAAAAGAAAGAAATTTTTGAACTTTAACTTTTTTTCTTCTTCAAATGGCGATACTTAGAATAATTTTTCAGCTGAAAAGTTCAAAAAAAATCAAAAAATTCAAATTTTGAAAAAATTTAAAAAAATCTCATCAGTCTATTTATTGGAGTGTTCGAGGTTTTGGGAGACCTTATCTGGCGGCTACCAACAAGTGGATCACTTATTTTAAAGTTTTCAGAAAGGTCAAAAAAACATGTTTTTTCGATTTTTTTGACAGAATTCCGGAAGCAATATCTTGGCTAAAAACAAGAATGAGGGCCTAAAATTAGTACAAACAGTACTCCCACATAAAGTACATTAGGTTGGAAACAAAAAATTTACTCTGATTCAAAAATCGTTTTATAACTTTATTTCTGAACAAAAAATTGTAAAAAAATCAAAAACTGGAAAAATTTTTGAAAAAAATGATTGTTTTGAAAAAGTGCCATTTTTCAGCTGAAACTTTTCATTTTAGCTAAGAAAGCCAGAGCAATGCCCTTTAAGCTCTAATAAATTAATAAACCAAATTGTTTTCAAGTTTTTTCGTCAAAGATTTTTATTTTGAAAAAGTATTCAAAAATGGGTAAAAAAAAGTCAAAAAAATCAATTTTCTCCGATTCAAAAACCTCCACTACCATGATGATTAGTGCGTTAGATAGGACTGCTGAGATCAATTTAGACGTTCTTTCATAAGTATATCAAAATTTTTACTTATTTTTGAGAATTAGGCAAAATAAAAACTTTTCCCAAATTGGGCAAAAAGCCCAAATTAGCCCAAACACCTGTTAAAAATTGTTGGGTCGAAAAATCACAAAAGGAAACCCCTATTCGTTTGACATTTTAGGGCCGCATGCAAAAAATTAGACCAATCTAACCTGACAATTTCGAGAATCAACTTTTTTGTCAAGATTCTCTAAAGACCAATTTAGGGAGATTACTTGTACCGGTGGGGGCCCTACCCCACCTAAAAAATTTTTGAAATACTGGAACGCGGCCACCTAGCACAATCAGGTACTAGTGGCTTGATTTTGGTTTTTAATATTGTCTGGAACCAAAAGAGAGTGTCGTCAAGCATCGACATCATGTGGTCAAGCAAATACGTGGACTTCTACGCATTCCCATTAGCAATGGGCCCTTCGGGCGCAAATACCAATGCTCAATTAATTTTGCCTGGTGAAAAAATTTTTAAGGAAAACTTCTGATAAAATTTAACTTAAACTACCACGAAAGAACGCAAAGATTTCAAAGTGTGAAACAATCAAGTTTTTGCTAATACCGGGCATGCAGTGAGACTGATTTCGGCAAAAATAAAATGAAAATTGAAGGAAATGGAAAGAAAAAAATTGTTCAAAAAAGAACGCAACATCAAAAACTTATTTGATGTCCGCTAATGTCATAATTCCGATCAGGCTGATTTCAGATTTTAAGCGCAGAGTTTACGGTTACGGCTGCTCCCTCTACAGGTCCCAGAGGGACCGAGTGAGCATCCTACCTCGATCCAGGATAACGGACAGTTGTTTTTAATTTTTCACAATTTTTTTTTCACTAATGCTTGTTTTCAATTCCTCATGAGAAGCTGTATAAATTTTTTAAAAAAATGATTTTTTTTATCAATGCTTCCAAGAACAACTGATGTTAGGCGGTTACAAATGCGGTTGGTGAAAACTAGTAAGGGATAATGATGAGAAAAATTGTAAGTTTTCAAATGAATTTAAAAACAGTTTTTTTTCTTTTTTCTTTTGTAAATCGGGAGAAATGAATCAGTTTTTTTAAGTTTTCCTCGCACCACCCACTGTTCATAAGTAATGAAGATTCCTGTTCTGGCCGTTTATAAAACTTTGGCAGAAAAAACATCAGAATGATGTAAAATGTTTTAAAAAAAATAAAAATTTAAAAATTATGTTTAAAAAAAAAATCAAAAACTTGTAATTTTCAAAATTGAAAAAAAGTTAAAATTAATTGCATATTACGATTCAGCGTACCCAACTTAGTGGGTCTAGCATTTTAAATTACCAAAAAATGTTGAAAATTGTAGATTTTATGAAGTTTTCATTTTGGCTATTTTTCCTTGTCGCCTCCACTTGAGGCACCTTTGAGCCAACTTGAGAAACTGGAACGTAAACAAGCTGCACAGATGGTCAAAGTGAGCCATTTTCAGCGTGATAACACGCCTGGAAGAAAAAAAACTCCAGAAAAGAAAGAAAATTATGAACTTTAACCTTTTTTCTTCTTCAAATGGCGATACTTAGAATAATTTTTCAGCTGAAAAGTTGAAAAAAAATCAAAAAATTCAAATTTTGAAAAAATTTATAAAAAAATCTCATCAGTCTGTTTATTGGAGTCTTCGAGGTTTTGAGAGACCTCATCTGGCGGCTAACAACAAGTGGATCACTTATTTTAAAATTTTGAGAAAGGTCAAAAAAACATGTTTTTTTGATTTTTTAGACAGAATTCCGAAAGCAATATCTTGGCTAAAAACAAGATTGAGGGCCTAAAATTAGTACAAACAGTACTCCCACATAAGGTACATTAGGTTGGAAACAAAAAATTTACTCTGACTCAAAAATCGTTTTTTAACTTTATTTCTGAACAAGAAATTGAAAAGAAATGAAAAACTTAAAAATTTTTTGAAAAAAAAGATTGTTTTGAAAAAGTGCCAATTTTTAGCTGAAACATTTCATTTTAGCTAATAAAGCCAAAGCAATGCCCTTTAAGCTCAAATAAATTAATTATGCAAATTATTTTGAAGTTTTTTCGTTAAAGCCTTTTATTTTGAAAAAGTATTCAAAAATGGGTAAAAAAAAGTCAAAAAAATCAATTTTCTCCGATTCAAAAACCTCCACTACCATGATGATTAGTTCGTTAGATAGGACTGCTGAGATCAATTTAGACGTATTTTCATAAGTATATCAAAATTTTTATTTATTTTTGAGAATTAAGCAAAATAAAAACTTTTCCCAAATTGGGCAAAAAGCCCAAATTAGCCCAAACACCTGTTAAAAATTGTTGGGTCAAAAAATCACAAAAGGAAACCCCTATTCGTTTGCCATTTTAGGGCCGCATGCAAAAAATTAGACCAATCTAACCTGACAATTTCGAGAATCGACTTTTTTGCAAAATTTCTCTATAGTCCATTTGAGGGATATTACTTGTACCGGTGGGGGCCCCTACCCCACCTAAAAAATTTTTGAAATGCTGGAACGCGGCCACCTAGCACCCTCAAGGTCACGTGACTTAATTTTGTTTTTGGTATTTTCTGAAACCAAAAGAGAGCGTGGTCATGAATTCAAATCATGTGCTCAAGCAAATACGTGAACTTCTACGCATTCCCATTCGCAATGCGCCCATCGGGCGCAAATGCCAATGCTCAATTAATTTTGCCAGGTGAAAAAAAAGGTTAATTAAAAAGTTTAGATAAAGTTTACTTTAAACTACCACCAAAAAACGCAAAGCTTTCAAAGTGTAAGACAATCAAGTTTTTGTCATTACCGGACATGCAGTGAGACTGGTTTTGGCAAAAGTAAAATAGAAAATGTAGAAAATAGAAAGTGAAGAATTGTTCAAAAAAAGAACGCAACATCTGAGATTAATTTGATCTCCGATAATGACAAAATTATGATCAGGCTGATTTTAGATTAAAGCGTACAATTTACGGTTGCGGCTGCTCCCTCTAACGGTCCCAGAGGGACCGAGTGAGCATCCTACCTCGATCCAGGATAACGGATAGTTGTTTTTCATTTTTCATAATATTTTTTTTCTTTAATGCTTGTTTTCATTTTCTCATGAGAAGCTGTAGACATTTCAAAACATTTTGATTTCTTTAAACAATGGTTCTAAAAACAACTGACGTTAGGCGCTTACAAATACGGTTGAAGAAAACTGGTAAAGGATAATGTTGAGAAAAATTGTAAGGTTTCAAGAAAATTAAAAAAACAGTTTTTTCTTTTTTTCTTTTGTAAATCGGGAAAAATTATTCAATTTTTTTTTAATTTTCCTCGCACCACCCACTGATCTTAAGTAGTGAAGATTCATGTTCTAGCCGTTTATAACACTTTGCCAGAAAAAACATCAATATATTGTAAAATGTTTTAAAATAGAGAAAAATTAAAAATTTTCTTTTTTTTTGAAAAAATCAAAATTTAGTAATTTTCAAAAATGGAAAAAAGTGAAAAACAATTGCATATTACGATTCACCGTACCCATATTAGTGGGTCTAGCATTTTAAATTATCAAAAAATGTTGAAAATTAAGGATTTTATGAAGTTTTCATTTTGGCTATTTTTCCTTGTCGCCTCCACTTAAGGCACCTTTGAGCCAACTTGAGAAACTGGAATCTAAACAAGCTGCACAGATGGTCAAAATGAGCCATTTTCAGCGTGATAACACGCCTGGAAGAAAAAAACTCCAGAAAAGAAAGAAAATTATGAACTTTAACCTTTTTTCTTCTTCAAATGGCGATACTTAGAATAATTCTTCAGCTGAAAAGTTCAAAAAATATCGAAAATTTCAAATTTTGAGAAAAATTTTTTAAAATCTCATCAGTCTATTTATTGGAGTGTTCGAGGTTTTGGGAGACCTTATCTGGCGGCTACCAACAAGTGGATCACTTATTTTAAAGTTTTGAGAAAGGTCAAAAAAACATGTTTTTTCAATTTTTTTGACAGAATTCCGGAAGCAATATCTTGGCTAAAAACAAGAATGAGGGCCTAAAATTAGTACAAACAGTACTCCCACATAAGGTACATTAGGTTGGAAACAAAAAATTTACTCTGACTCAAAAATCGTTTTTTAACTTTATTTCTGAACAAGAAATTGAAAAGAAATCAAAAACTTAAAAATTTTTTGAAAAAAATGATTGTTTTGAAAAAGTGCCAATTTTTTGCTGAAACTTTTCATTTTAACTAATAAAGCCAGAGCAATGCCCTTTAAGCTCAAATAAATTAATTATGCAAATTATTTTCAAGTTTTTTCGTTAAAGCCTTTTATTTTGAAAAAGTAGTCAAAAATGGGTGAAAAAAAGTCAAAAAAATCAATTTTCTCCGATTCAAAAACCTCCACTACCATGATGATCAGTGCGTTAGATAGGACGGCTGAGATCAGTTTAGACTTATTTTCATAAAAATATCAAAATTTTTACTTATTTTTGAGAATTAAGCAAAATAAAAACTTTTCCCAAATTGGGCAAAAAGCCCAAATTAGCCCAAACACCTGTTAAAAATTGTTGGGTCAAAAAATCACAAAAGGAAACCCCTATTCGTTTGACATTTTAGGGCCGCATGCAAAAAATTAGACCAATCTAACCTGACAATTTCGAGAATCGACTTTTTTGTCAAAATTCTCTAAAGACCAATTTAGGGAGATTACTTGTACCGGTGGGGGCCCTACCCCACCTAAAAAATTTTTGAAATGCTGGAACGCGGCCACCTAGCACCCTCAAGGTCACGTGTTGGATTTTTGTTTTTGGTATTTTCTGAAATCAAAAGAGAGCGTGGTCATGCATCGACATCATGTGCTCAAGCAAATACGTGGACTTCTACGCATTCCCATTAGCAATGCGCCCTTCGGGCGCAAATGCCAATGCTCAATTAATTCTGGCAGGTAAAAATTTTTTAAAGAATAATTCTGATGAATTTTAACTTAAACTACCACCAAAAAACGGATAGATTTCAAAGTGTGAAACAATCAAGTTTTTGCTAATACCGGGCATGCAGTGAGACTGATTTCAGCAAAAATAAAATGGAAAATGAAGGAAATGGAAAGAAAAAAATTGTTCAAAATAAGAATGCATTATCAAAAACTTATTTGATCTCCGCTAATGCCATAAATCCGATCAAACTGATTCCAGATTTTAAGCGTAGAGTTAACGGTTACGGCTGCACCCTCTACAGGTCCCAGAGGGACCGAGTGAGCATCCTACCTCGATCCAGGATAACGGATAGTTGTTTTTAATTTTTCACAAAATTTTTTTCACTAATGCTTGTTTTCAATTCCTCATGAAAAGCTGTATAAATTTTAAAAAAATTGATTTTATTAATCAATGCTTCCAAGATCCAAGAACAACTGATGTTAGGGGGTTACAAATGCGGTTGGTGAAAACTAGTAAGGGATAATGATGAGAAAAATTGTAGGTTTTCTAATGAATTTAAAAACAGTTTTTTTCTTTTTTCTTTTGTAAATCGGGAGAAATGAATCAGTTTTTTTTTGTTTTCCTCGCACCACCCACTGTTCTTAAGTAATGAAGATTCCTGTTCTAGCCGTTTATAACACTTTGGCAGAAACAACATCAATATGATGTAAAATGTTTTAAAAAAGAGAAAAAATTAAAAATTATGTTTTTTTTTAAAAAAGTCAAAAATTTGTAATTTTCAAAATTGAAAAAAAATGAAAAATAATTGCATATTACGATTCAGCGTACCCAACTTAGTGGGTCTAGCATTTTAAATTACCAAAAAATGTTGAAAATTGTAGATTTTATGAAGTTTTCATTCTGGCTATGTTTCCTTGTCGCCTCCACTTAAGGCACCTTTGAGCCAACTTGAGAAACTGGAACCTAAACAAGCTATGCAGATAGTCTGAATGAGCCATTTTTAGCTTGATAAATCGCCTGGAAGAAAAAAAAATCCAGAAAAGAAAGAAAATTTTGAACTTTAACCTTTTTTCTTCTTCAAATGGCGATACTTAGAATAATTTTTCAGCTGAAAAGTTCAAAAAAAATCAAAAAATTCGAATTTTGAAAATTTTTAAAAAAAATCTCATCAGTCTGTTTATTGGAGTCTTCGAGGTTTTTGGAGACCTTATCTGGCGACTAACAACAAGTGGATCACTAATTTTAAAATTTTGAGAAAGGTCAAAAAAACATGTTTTTTCGACTTTTTTGACAGAATTCCGAAAGCAATATCTTGGCTAAAAACAAGAATGAGGGCCTAAAATTAGTACAAACAGTACTCCCACATAAGGTACATTAGGGTGGAAACAAAAAATTTACTCTGACTCAATAATCGTTTTTTAACTTTATTTCTGAACAAGAAATTGAAAAGAAATCAAAAACTTAAAAATTTTTTGAAAAAAATGATTGTTTTGAAAAAGTGCCAATTTTTAGCTGAAACTTTTCATTTTAGCTAAGAAAACCAGAGCAATGCCCTTTAAGCTCAATTAAATTAATATAGCAAATTGTTTTCAAGTTTTTTCGTTAAAGCCTTTCATTTTGAAAAAGTATTCAAAAATGGGTAAAAAAAAGTCAAAAAAATCAGTTTTCTCCGATTCAAAAACCTCCACTACCATGATGATTAGTGCATTAGATAGGACTGCTGAGATCAATTTAGACGTTTTTTCATAAGTATATCGAAATTTTTACTTATTTTTGAGAATTAAGCAAAATAAAAACTTTTCCCAAATTGGGCAAAAAGCCCAAATTAGCCCAAACACCTGTTAAAAATTGTTGGGTCAAAAAATCACAAAAGGAAACCCCTATTCGTTTGACATTTTAGGGCCGCATGCAAAAAATTAGACCAATCTAACCTGACAATTTCGAGAATCAACTTTTTTGTCAAAATTCTCTAAAGACCAATTTAGGGAGATTACTTGTACCGGTGGGGGCCCTACCCCACCTAAAAAATTTTTGAAATGTTGGAACGCGGCCACCTAGGGGTGCTTAACCATCCCCACCCACCCGACCGAAACTATTGACCATTCTTAATGATCCAATCGGGCTTCAATCACTGTTTTTTGTTCCATTGAGTAGTGTTCCAACGGAAAACGATTTGCGATAATCAATCCCGTTACAAAAATGATGGAGCACGTTTTCACTGAGCTACCTATCCAAGTTAGTTAAAGTGCCTTTGATATCTGAAACGCCCTTTCAAAAAAACCCCAATGAAGCAAAAACCTACCCAATTTTTCAGTGTTTGCTTGCCACATTTTTGATCTGGCGCTGGTCATGACGTTGTTTAAGTTATGGTCTTCCCCGACATTTTTTCTACAATCAAATATTTTTACGAGTGAAAAGAGAGTGCCAAGACAGCAGCTCCGCACAAAGTAGTGTAAGAAAAATGAACAGCTTGGATCTATTTTTTTTTTCTCTCTGGTTGTTGTTACGGATGCTCCCCACATGGGACCACATGGGTCCCAGGGAGCATCCCATAAGGATTAAAGCAAAAGAGCAACAAATATTTACCCGTCAATTGGGGTCACTCTTGCGGTTCAACAATCTGTATTTGAAAAAAAAAAGTTTCAAAGAACAGTTCAGGGCCGCATGCAAAAAATAAGAACAATCTCACGCATGGGTTCCTGAAATTACCTAATTAAAAATAAAAATATTCAGTATGTGTAGGAGCCTTTAACATAAAATCCATTCAGAAAAAAGTCAAACCTACAATTTTTATCAAATTTTGACAATTTACTACTCTATACTCAATAAATTGTCAATGGGGATTTCAAATATGCCATCAAAACTCACTTTTTCTCACTTTTGAACTTTTTTATTCATTTTTGATAAAAAATGTTGAGTCAGAAACGCTTAAAATCAGTTTTTTCCAAAAAGTCAAAAAAAGTTGTTCCAACCAATTTATTTCACTTAGCCACACTTTATGAACCTCTTCAGAATGGTTTTCATAACCATAGCCGTAAATTCTCATATTTAGAGAAAAGGCGAAATAACACGGTTTTGGTTATATCAAAAAAATGGAAAAACCAGATAAAGTAGTCTTCAAACCTTTAGGATAAAAATGTGACCTCAGTAAGGTATGATTGCAGTGTCAATTTAGGGTCGCATGCAAAATTATAGAACATTTTTGCGAGCCAACTATGAGAAAGAGACTTTTTTTTCGGAATTTGGCTATTAGTATTTGTAGTAATATAGTAGTAAGTGACCACAGAAAAAAACTTGTAAAAACCAAAATTTTTAACCAATTTTGATAATTTAAAACTCAATACCTACTAAATCGACTATGGCAAGCTCAAATAAGCCATCGAAACTCACTTTTTCTCACTTTGGAACAATTTTATTTTTTTGATAAAAAATGTTGAGTCAGAAACGTGAAAAATCATTTTTTTTCAAAAAGTCAAAAAAGTTGGTCCAATTGATACAATTCACTGAGCCGAACTTTATGAACCTGTTTAGAATGGTTTTCATGACCAAAGACAAAAAATTTATCCATTTTGAGAAAAGTCGAAAAAACACCTTTTTGGTTAACGCTAAAAAGTGGAAAAAGTGGGAAAAATGGTCTTAAAAATAAAACCAAGGAAAAGTGGCATTAACAAACTGCCATTATCTCGTCAATTCTTGGCCGCATGCGAAAAATTGTGAAGATTAAACGAGTCTTTTCTGAGGACGAAACTTTTTTTTAGGAATTTGCCTATTAGTATTTGTAGTAGTATAGTAGTAACTGACAATAGGAAAAAAATTCGTAAAAACCACAATTTTTAACCAATTTTGATAATTTAAAACTCAATACCTACTAAATCGACTATGGCAAGCTCAAATAAGCCATCGAAACTCACTTTTTCTCACTTTGGAACAATTTTATTTTTTTGATAAAAAAAGTTGAGTCAGAAACGTGAAAAATCATTTTTTTTCAGAAAGTCAAAAAAAGTTGTTCCAATCGATACATTTCACTGAGCCACACTTTATGAACCTGTTTAGAAAGGTTTTCATGGCCAAAGACGTAAAAATTACCCATTTTGAGAAAAGTCGAAAAAACACGTTTTTGGTTAACGCGAAAAAGTGGAAAAAGTGGGAAAAATGGTCTTAAAAACAAAACCATGGAAAAGTGGCACTAACAAATTGTCCTTATCTCGTCAATTCAGGGCCGCATGCAAAAAATTGGAAAGATTGAACCTGACGTTTTTGAGAACTCGATTTATTTTCCGAAAAGGACAGGGTATATATTGAAAAAAATTTTTTGCCCGGAAGGGGCCCCTACCCCTTCCTAATCGCTTTTTGCGCCCGACGCGCGTCCATCTAGCACCCTCAAGGTCACGTGTTGGGTTTTTGTTTTTGGTATTTTTTGAAAACAACCAAAAGAGAGCGTGGTCCTGCATCGACATCAAGTGCTCAAGCAAATACGCGGACTTCTACGCATTCCCATTCGCAATGCGCCCTTCGGGCGCAAATGCCAATGCTCAATTAATTTTGCCAGGTGAAAAAATAAATTAATTAAAAAGTTCAGATAAATTTTGTTTAAACTACCACCAAAAACGCAAAGCTTTCAAAGTGTAAGACAATCAAGCTTTTGCCATTACTGGACATGCAGTGAGACTGGTTTTGGCAAAAGTAAAATAGAAAATGTAGAAAATAGAAAGTAAAGAATTGTTCAACAAAAGAACGCAACATCTGAAATTTACTTGATCTCCGCTAATGACAAAATTATGATAAGGCTGATTTTAGATTGAAGCGTACAATTTACGGTTACGGCTGCTCCCTCTAATGGTCCCAGAGGGACCGAGTGAGCATCCTACCTCGATCCAGGACAACGGATAGTTGTTTTTAATTTTTCATAAAATTTATTTTTCTTTAATGCTTGTTTTAATTTTCTCATGAGAAGCTGTATTATTTTAAAAAAAATTGATTTCATTAAGCAATGGTTCTAAGAACAACTGACGTTAGGCGCTTACAAATACAGTTGGTGAAAACTGGTAAAGGATAATGTTGAGAAAAATTGTAAGCTTTCAAGAAAATTAAAAAAACAGTTTTTTTCTTTTTTTTCTTTTGTAAATCGGGAGAAATCATTAAGTTTTTTTTTAATTTTCCTAGCACCACCCACTGCTCTTAAGTAGTGAAGATTCATATTCTAGCCATTTATAATATTTTGGCAGATAAAACATCAATATGTTGTAAAATGTTTTAAAATAGAGAAAAATTAAAAATTATCTTTTTGTTCGAAAAAATCAAAATTTAGTTATTTTCAAAAAAATAAAAAAGTGAAAAACAATTGCATATTACGAATCACCGTACCCAAATTAGTGGGTCTAGTATTTTAAATTATCAAAAAATGTTGAAAATTGTGGATTTTATGAAGTTTTCATTCTGGCTATTTTTCCTTGTTGCCTCCACTTAAGGCACCTTTGAGCCAACTTGAGAAACTGGTACCTAAACAAGCTGCACAGATGGTCAAAATGAGCCATTTTTAGTGTGATAACACGCCTGGAAGAAAAAAAACTCCAGAAAAGAAAGAAAATTATGAACTTTAACCTTTTTTCTTCTTCAAATGGCGATACTTAGAATAATTTTTCAGCTGAAAAGTTCAAAAAATATCAAAAATTTCAAATTTTGACGAAAATTTTAAAAAATCTCATCAGTCTATTTATTGGAGTCTTCGAGGTTTTGGGAGACCTTATCTGGCGGCTAACAACAAGTGGATCACTTAATTTAAAATTTTGAGAAAGGTCAAAAAAACATGTTTTTTCGATTTTTTTGACAGAATTCCGAAAGCAATATCTTGGCTAAAAACAAGAATGAGGGTCTAAAATTAGTACAAACAGTACTCCCACATAAGGTACATTAGGTTGGAAACAAAAAATTTACTCTGACTCAAAAATCGTTTTTTAACTTTATTTCTGAACAAGAAATTGAAAAGAAATCAAAAACTTAAAAATTTTTTGAAAAAAATGATTGTTTTGAAAAAGTGCCAATTTTTAGCTGAAACTTTTCATTTTAGCTAATAAAGCCAGAGCAATGCCCTTTAAGCTCTAATAAATTAATTATGCAAATTATTATCAAGTTTTTTCGTTAAAGCCTTTTATTTTGAAAAAGTATTCAAAAATGGGTAAAAAAAAGTCAAAAAAATCAATTTTTTCCGATTCAAAAACCTCCACTACCATGATGATTAGTGCGTTAGATAGGACTGCTGAGATCAATTAAGACGTTTTTTCATAAGTATATCAAAATTTTTACTTATTTTTGAGAATTGAGCAAAGTAAAAACTTTTCCCAAATTGGGCAAAAAGCCCAAATTAGCCCAAACACCTGTTAAAAATTGTTGGGTCAAAAAATCACAAAAAGAAACACCTATTCGTTTGACATTTTAGGGCCGCATGCAAAAAATTAGACCAATCTAACCTGACAATTTCGAGAATCAACTTTTTTGTCAAAATTCTCTAAAGACCAATTTAGGGAGATTACTTGTACCGGTGGGGGCCCTACCCCACCTAAAAAATTTTTGAAATGCTGGAACGCGGCCACCTAGCACCCTCAAGGTCACGTGTTGGATTTTTGTTTCTGGTATTTTCTGAAACCAAAAGAGAGCGTGGTCATGCATCTACATCATGTGCTCAAGCAAATACGTGGACTTTTACGCATTCCCATTCGCAATGCGCCCTTCGGGCGCAAATGCCAATGCTCAATTAATTTTGCCAGGTGCAAATTTTTAAAGAAAATTTCTGATGAATTTTAACTTAAACTACCAACAAAAAACGCAAAGATTTCAAAGTGTGAAACAATCAAGTGTTTGCTAATACCGGGCATGCAGTGAGACTGATTTCGGCAAAATAAAATGGAAAATGAAGGAAATGGAAAGAAAAAAATTGTTCAAAATAAGAACGCATTATCAAAAACTTATTTGATCTCCGCTAATGTCATAATTCCGATCAAGCTGATTTCAGATTTTAAGCGTAGAGTTAACGGTTACGGCTGCTCTCTCTACAGGTCCCAGAGGGACCGAGTGAGCATCCTACCTCGATCCAGGATAACGGATAGTTGTTTTAAGTTTTTCACAATTTTTTTTACACTAATGCTTGTTTTCACTTCCTCATGAGAAGCTGTATTAATTTTAAAAAAATTGATTTTATTACTCAATGCTTCCAAGAACAACTGATGTTAGGCGGTTACAAATGCGGTTGTTGAAAACTAGTTAGGGATAATGATGAGAAAAATTGTAAGTTTTCAAATGAATTTAAAAACAGTTTTTTTCTTTTTTTCTTTTGTAAATCGGGAGAAATGAATCAGTTTTTTTTTAAGTTTTTCTCGCACCACCCACTGTTCCTAAGAAATGAAGATTTCTGTTCTAGCCGTTTATAACACTTTGGCAGAAAAAACATCAATATGATGTAAAATGTTTTTAAAAAGAGAAAAAGTTAAAAATTATGTTTTTTTTTTTTTAAAATCAAAAAATTGTAATTTTCAAAATTGAAAAAAAGTAAAAATTAAATGCATATTACAATTCACCGTACCCAACTTAGTGGGTATAGCATTTTAAATTACCAAAAAATGTTGAAAATTGTAGATTTTATGAAGTTTTCATTTTGGCTATTTTTCCTTGTCGCCTCCACTTAAGGCACCTTTGAGCCAACTTGAGAAACTGGAACCTAAACAAGCTATACAGATAGTCTGAATGAGCCATTTTCAGCGTGATAACACGCCTGGAAGAAAACAAAACTCCAGAAAAGAAAGAAAATTTTGAACTTTAACCTTTTTTCTTCTTCAAATGGCGATACTTAGAATAATTTTTGTGCTGAAAAGTTCAAAAAAAATCAAAAAATTCAAATTTTGAAAAAAATTAAAAAAAATCTCATCAGTTTGTTTGTTGGAGTCTTCGAGGTTTTGGGAGATCTTATCTGGCGGCTAACAACAAAAGGATCACTTATTATAAAAATTTGAGAAAGGTCAAAAAAACATGTTTTTTCGATTTTTTTGACAGAATTCCGAAAGCAATATCTTGGCTAAAAACAAAAATGAGGGCCTAAAATTAGTACAAACAGTACTCCCACATAAAGTACATTAGGTTGGAAACAAAAAATTGACTCTGACTCAAAAATCGTTTTTTAACTTTATTTCTGAACAAAAAATTGTAAAAAAATCAAAAATTAAAAAATTTTTTGAAAAAAACGATTGTTTTGAAAAAGTGCCAAATTTTAGCTGAAACTTTTCATTTTAGCTAAGAAAGCCAGAGCAATGTTCTTTAAGCTCAAATAATTTAATTAAGCAAATTATTTTCAAGTTTTTTCGTTAAAGGCTTTTATTTTGAAAAAGTATTCAAAAATGGGTAAAAAAAAGTCAAAAAAATTAATTTTCTCAGATTGAAAAACCTCCACTGCCATGATGATTAGTTCGTTCGATAGGACTACTGAGATCAATTTAGACGTATTTTCATAAGTATATCAAAATTTTTATTTATTTTTGAGAATTAAGCAGAATAAAAACTTTTCCCAAATTGGGCAAAAAGCCCAAATTAGCCCAAACACCTGTTAAAAAATGTTGGGTCAAAAAATCACAAAAGGAAACCCCTATTCGTTTGACATTTTAGGGCCGCATGCAAAAAATTAGACCAATCTAACCTGACAATTTCGAGAATCGACTTTTTTGCAAAATTTCTCTATAGTCCATTTGAGGGATATTACTTGTACCGGTGGGGGCCCCTACCCCACCTCAAAAAATTTTGTAATGCTGGAACGCGGCCACCTAGCAACCTCAAGGTCACGTGACTTATCTTTTTTTTGGTATTTTCTGAAACCAAAACAATAAGGTCATGCGCCAATATCATGGCCTCAAGCAAAGACGTCGGACTCGACGCATCCACATTAGCCTTGCGCCCTTCGGGCGCAAATGCCAATGCTCAATTAATTTTGCCACGTGAAAAAATTTTTAAGGAAAAATTCTGATAAAATTTAACTTAAACTACCACGAAAGAACGCAAAGATTTCAAAGTGTGAAACAATCAAGTTTTTGCTAATACCGGGCATGCAGTGAGACTGATTTCGGCAAAAATAAAATGAAAATTGAAGGAAATGGAAAGAAAAAAATTGTTCAAAAAAGAACGCAACATCAAAAACTTATTTGATGTCCGCTAATGTCATAATTCCGATCAGGCTGATTTCAGATTTTGAGCGCAGAGTTTACGGTTACGGCTGCTCCCTCTACAGGTCCCAGAGGGACCGAGTGAGCATCCTACCTCGATCCAGGATAACGGACAGTTGTTTTTAATTTTTCACAAATTTTTTTTCACTAAGGCTTGTTTTCAATTCCTCATGAGAAGCTGTATAAATTTTTTTTAAAAAAGATTTTTTTTATCAATGCTTCCAAGAACAACTGATGTTAGGCGGTTACAAATGCGGTTGGTGAAAACTAGTAAGGGATAATGATGAGAAAAATTGTAAGTTTTCAAATGAATTTAAAAACAGTTTTTTTTCTTTTTTCTTTTGTAAATCGGGAGAAATGAATCAGTTTTTTTAAGTTTTCCTCGCACCACCCACTGTTCATAAGTAATGAAGATTCCTGTTCTAGCCGTTTATAAAACTTTGGCAGAAAAAACATCAGAATGATGTAAAATGTTTTAAAAAAATAAAAATTTAAAAATTATGTTTAAAAAAAAAATCAAAAACTTGTAATTTTCAAAATTGAAAAAAAGTTAAAATTAATTGCATATTACGATTCAGCGTACCCAACTTAGTGGGTCTAGCATTTTAAATTACCAAAAAATGTTGAAAATTGTAGATTTTATGAAGTTTTCATTTTGGCTATTTTTCCTTGTCGCCTCCACTTGAGGCACCTTTGAGCCAACTTGAGAAACTGGAACGTAAACAAGCTGCACAGATGGTCAAAGTGAGCCATTTTCAGCGTGATAACACGCCTGGAAGAAAAAAAACTCCAGAAAAGAAAGAAAATTAAGAACTTTAACCTTTTTTCTTCTTCAAATGGCGATACTTAGAATAATTTTTCAGCTGAAAAGTTCAAAAAAAAATCAAAAAATTCAAATTTTGAAAAAATTTATAAAAAAATCTCATCAGTCTGTTCATTGGAGTCTTCGAGGTTTTGAGAGACCTCATCTGGCGGCTAACAACAAGTGGATCATTTATTTTAAAATTTTGAGAAAGGTCAAAAAAACATGTTTTTTTGATTTTTTTGACAGAATTCCGAAAGCAATATCTTGGCTAAAAACAAGATTGAGGGCCTAAAATTAGTACAAACAGTACTCCCACATAAGGTACATTAGGTTGGAAACAAAAAATTTACTGTGACTCAAAAATCGTTTTTTAACTTTATTTCTGAACAAGAAATTGAAAAGAAATGAAAAACTTAAAAATTTTTTGAAAAAAAAGATTGTTTTGAAAAAGTGCCAATTTTTAGCTGAAACTTTTCATTTTAGCTAATAAAGCCAGAGCAATGCCCTTTAAGCTCAAATAAATTAATTATGCAAATTATTTTGAAGTTTTTTCGTTAAAGCCTTTTATTTTGAAAAAGTATTCAAAAATGGGTAAAAAAAAGTCAAAAAAATCAATTTTCTCCGATTGAAAAACCTCCACTACCATGATGATTAGTTCGTTAGATAGGACTACTGAGATCAATTTAGACGTATTTTCATAAGTATATCAAAATTTTTATTTATTTTTGAGAATTAAGCAAAATAAAAACTTTTCCCAAATTGGGCAAAAAGCCCAAATTAGCCCAAACACCTGTTAAAAATTGTTGGGTCAAAAAATCACAAAAGGAAACCCCTATTCGTTTGCCATTTTAGGGCCGCATGCAAAAAATTAGACCAATCTAACCTGACAATTTCGAGAATCGACTTTTTTGCAAAATTTCTCTATAGTCCATTTGAGGGATATTACTTGTACCGGTGGGGGCCCCTACCCCACCTCAAAAAATTTTGTAATGCTGGAACGCGGCCACCTAGCACAATCAGGTACTAGTGGCTTGATTTTGGTTTTTAATATTGTCTGGAACCAAAAGAGAGTGTCGTCAAGCATCGACATCATGTGGTCAAGCAAATACGTGGACTTCTACGCATTCCCATTAGCAATGGGCCCTTCGGGCGCAAATACCAATGCTCAATTAATTTTGCCTGGTGAAAAAATTTTTAAGGAAAACTTCTGATAAAATTTAACTTAAACTACCACGAAAGAACGCAAAGATTTCAAAGTGTGAAACAATCAAGTTTTTGCTAATACCGGGCATGCAGTGAGACTGATTTCGGCAAAAATAAAATGAAAATTGAAGGAAATGGAAAGAAAAAAATTGTTCAAAAAAGAACGCAACATCAAAAACTTATTTGATGTCCGCTAATGTCATAATTCCGATCAGGCTGATTTCAGATTTTAAGCGCAGAGTTTACGGTTACGGCTGCTCCCTCTACAGGTCCCAGAGGGACCGAGTGAGCATCCTACCTCGATCCAGGATAACGGACAGTTGTTTTTAATTTTTCACAATTTTTTTTTCACTAATGCTTGTTTTCAATTCCTCATGAGAAGCTGTATAAATTTTTTAAAAAAATGATTTTTTTTATCAATGCTTCCAAGAACAACTGATGTTAGGCGGTTACAAATGCGGTTGGTGAAAACTAGTAAGGGATAATGATGAGAAAAATTGTAAGTTTTCAAATGAATTTAAAAACAGTTTTTTTTCTTTTTTCTTTTGTAAATCGGGAGAAATGAATCAGTTTTTTTAAGTTTTCCTCGCACCACCCACTGTTCATAAGTAATGAAGATTCCTGTTCTGGCCGTTTATAAAACTTTGGCAGAAAAAACATCAGAATGATGTAAAATGTTTTAAAAAAAATAAAAATTTAAAAATTATGTTTAAAAAAAAAATCAAAAACTTGTAATTTTCAAAATTGAAAAAAAGTTAAAATTAATTGCATATTACGATTCAGCGTACCCAACTTAGTGGGTCTAGCATTTTAAATTACCAAAAAATGTTGAAAATTGTAGATTTTATGAAGTTTTCATTTTGGCTATTTTTCCTTGTCGCCTCCACTTGAGGCACCTTTGAGCCAACTTGAGAAACTGGAACGTAAACAAGCTGCACAGATGGTCAAAGTGAGCCATTTTCAGCGTGATAACACGCCTGGAAGAAAAAAAACTCCAGAAAAGAAAGAAAATTATGAACTTTAACCTTTTTTCTTCTTCAAATGGCGATACTTAGAATAATTTTTCAGCTGAAAAGTTGAAAAAAAATCAAAAAATTCAAATTTTGAAAAAATTTATAAAAAAATCTCATCAGTCTGTTTATTGGAGTCTTCGAGGTTTTGAGAGACCTCATCTGGCGGCTAACAACAAGTGGATCACTTATTTTAAAATTTTGAGAAAGGTCAAAAAAACATGTTTTTTTGATTTTTTAGACAGAATTCCGAAAGCAATATCTTGGCTAAAAACAAGATTGAGGGCCTAAAATTAGTACAAACAGTACTCCCACATAAGGTACATTAGGTTGGAAACAAAAAATTTACTCTGACTCAAAAATCGTTTTTTAACTTTATTTCTGAACAAGAAATTGAAAAGAAATGAAAAACTTAAAAATTTTTTGAAAAAAAAGATTGTTTTGAAAAAGTGCCAATTTTTAGCTGAAACATTTCATTTTAGCTAATAAAGCCAAAGCAATGCCCTTTAAGCTCAAATAAATTAATTATGCAAATTATTTTGAAGTTTTTTCGTTAAAGCCTTTTATTTTGAAAAAGTATTCAAAAATGGGTAAAAAAAAGTCAAAAAAATCAATTTTCTCCGATTCAAAAACCTCCACTACCATGATGATTAGTTCGTTAGATAGGACTGCTGAGATCAATTTAGACGTATTTTCATAAGTATATCAAAATTTTTATTTATTTTTGAGAATTAAGCAAAATAAAAACTTTTCCCAAATTGGGCAAAAAGCCCAAATTAGCCCAAACACCTGTTAAAAATTGTTGGGTCAAAAAATCACAAAAGGAAACCCCTATTCGTTTGCCATTTTAGGGCCGCATGCAAAAAATTAGACCAATCTAACCTGACAATTTCGAGAATCGACTTTTTTGCAAAATTTCTCTATAGTCCATTTGAGGGATATTACTTGTACCGGTGGGGGCCCCTACCCCACCTAAAAAATTTTTGAAATGCTGGAACGCGGCCACCTAGCACCCTCAAGGTCACGTGTTGGGTTTTTGTTTTTGGTATTTTTTGAAAACAACCAAAAGAGAGCGTGGTCCTGCATCGACATCAAGTGCTCAAGCAAATACGCGGACTTCTACGCATTCCCATTCGCAATGCGCCCTTCGGGCGCAAATGCCAATGCTCAATTAATTTTGCCAGGTGAAAAAATAAATTAATTAAAAAGTTCAGATAAATTTTGTTTAAACTACCACCAAAAACGCAAAGCTTTCAAAGTGTAAGACAATCAAGCTTTTGCCATTACTGGACATGCAGTGAGACTGGTTTTGGCAAAAGTAAAATAGAAAATGTAGAAAATAGAAAGTAAAGAATTGTTCAACAAAAGAACGCAACATCTGAAATTTACTTGATCTCCGCTAATGACAAAATTATGATAAGGCTGATTTTAGATTGAAGCGTACAATTTACGGTTACGGCTGCTCCCTCTAATGGTCCCAGAGGGACCGAGTGAGCATCCTACCTCGATCCAGGACAACGGATAGTTGTTTTTAATTTTTCATAAAATTTATTTTTCTTTAATGCTTGTTTTAATTTTCTCATGAGAAGCTGTATTATTTTAAAAAAAATTGATTTCATTAAGCAATGGTTCTAAGAACAACTGACGTTAGGCGCTTACAAATACAGTTGGTGAAAACTGGTAAAGGATAATGTTGAGAAAAATTGTAAGCTTTCAAGAAAATTAAAAAAACAGTTTTTTTCTTTTTTTTCTTTTGTAAATCGGGAGAAATCATTAAGTTTTTTTTTAATTTTCCTAGCACCACCCACTGCTCTTAAGTAGTGAAGATTCATATTCTAGCCATTTATAATATTTTGGCAGATAAAACATCAATATGTTGTAAAATGTTTTAAAATAGAGAAAAATTAAAAATTATCTTTTTGTTCGAAAAAATCAAAATTTAGTTATTTTCAAAAAAATAAAAAAGTGAAAAACAATTGCATATTACGAATCACCGTACCCAAATTAGTGGGTCTAGTATTTTAAATTATCAAAAAATGTTGAAAATTGTGGATTTTATGAAGTTTTCATTCTGGCTATTTTTCCTTGTTGCCTCCACTTAAGGCACCTTTGAGCCAACTTGAGAAACTGGTACCTAAACAAGCTGCACAGATGGTCAAAATGAGCCATTTTTAGTGTGATAACACGCCTGGAAGAAAAAAAACTCCAGAAAAGAAAGAAAATTATGAACTTTAACCTTTTTTCTTCTTCAAATGGCGATACTTAGAATAATTTTTCAGCTGAAAAGTTCAAAAAATATCAAAAATTTCAAATTTTGACGAAAATTTTAAAAAATCTCATCAGTCTATTTATTGGAGTCTTCGAGGTTTTGGGAGACCTTATCTGGCGGCTAACAACAAGTGGATCACTTAATTTAAAATTTTGAGAAAGGTCAAAAAAACATGTTTTTTCGATTTTTTTGACAGAATTCCGAAAGCAATATCTTGGCTAAAAACAAGAATGAGGGTCTAAAATTAGTACAAACAGTACTCCCACATAAGGTACATTAGGTTGGAAACAAAAAATTTACTCTGACTCAAAAATCGTTTTTTAACTTTATTTCTGAACAAGAAATTGAAAAGAAATCAAAAACTTAAAAATTTTTTGAAAAAAATGATTGTTTTGAAAAAGTGCCAATTTTTAGCTGAAACTTTTCATTTTAGCTAATAAAGCCAGAGCAATGCCCTTTAAGCTCTAATAAATTAATTATGCAAATTATTATCAAGTTTTTTCGTTAAAGCCTTTTATTTTGAAAAAGTATTCAAAAATGGGTAAAAAAAAGTCAAAAAAATCAATTTTTTCCGATTCAAAAACCTCCACTACCATGATGATTAGTGCGTTAGATAGGACTGCTGAGATCAATTAAGACGTTTTTTCATAAGTATATCAAAATTTTTACTTATTTTTGAGAATTGAGCAAAGTAAAAACTTTTCCCAAATTGGGCAAAAAGCCCAAATTAGCCCAAACACCTGTTAAAAATTGTTGGGTCAAAAAATCACAAAAAGAAACACCTATTCGTTTGACATTTTAGGGCCGCATGCAAAAAATTAGACCAATCTAACCTGACAATTTCGAGAATCAACTTTTTTGTCAAAATTCTCTAAAGACCAATTTAGGGAGATTACTTGTACCGGTGGGGGCCCTACCCCACCTAAAAAATTTTTGAAATGCTGGAACGCGGCCACCTAGCACCCTCAAGGTCACGTGTTGGATTTTTGTTTTTGGTATTTTCTGAAATCAAAAGAGAGCGTGGTCATGCATCGACATCATGTGCTCAAGCAAATACGTGGACTTCTACGCATTCCCATTAGCAATGCGCCCTTCGGGCGCAAATGCCAATGCTCAATTAATTTTGCCAGGTGAAAATGTTTTAAAGAAAAATTCTGATGAATTTCAACTTAAACTACCACCAAAAAACGCAAAGTTTTCAAAGTGTGAAACAATCAAGTTTTTGGTAATACCGGGCATGCAGAGAGACTGATTTGGGCAAAAATAAAATGGAAAATGAAGGAAATGGAAAGAAAAAAATTGTTCAAAATAAGAACGCATTATCAAAAATTATTTGATCTCCGCCAATGTCATAATTCCGATCAGGCTGATTTCAGATTTTAAGCGTAGGGTTTACAGTTACGGCTGCTCTCTCTACAGGTCCCAGAGGGACCGAGTGAGCATCCTACCTCGATCCAGGATAACGGATAGTTGTTTTAAGTTTTTCACAATTTTTTTTACACTAATGCTTGTTTTCACTTCCTCATGAGAAGCTGTATAATTTTTTAGAAAAATTGATTTTAATAATCAATGCTTCCAAGAACAACTGATGTTAGGCGGTTACAAATGAGGTTGGTGAAAAGTAGTAAGGGATAATGATGAGAAAAATAGCAAGTTTTCAAATGAATTTAAAAACAGTTTTTTTCTTTTTTTCTTTTGTAAATCGGGAGAAACGAATCAGTTTTTTTAAAGTTTTCCTGGCACCACCCACTGTTATTAAATAATGAAGATTCATGTTCTAGCCGTTAATAACAATTTGGCAGAAAAAACATCAATATGATGTAAAATGTTTTAAAAAAGAGAAAAATTTAAAAATTATGTTTTTTTTTAGAAAAAAAAAATTGTAATTTTCAAAATTGAAAAAAAGTAAAAATTAATTGCCTATTACGATTCAGCGTACCCAATTTAGTGGGTCTAGCATTTTAAATTACCAAAAAACGTTGAAAATTGTAGATTTTATGAAGTTTTCATTTTGGCTATTTTTCCTTGTCGCCTCCACTTAAGGCACCTTTGAGCCAACTTGAGAAACTGAAACCTAAACAAGCTACACAGATGTTCTGAATGAGCCATTTTCAGCTTGATAACACGCCAAGAAGAAAAAAAACTGTAGAAAAGAATGAAAACTTTGAACTTTAACCTTTTTTCTTCTTCAAATGGCGTTACTTAGAATAATTTTTCAGGTGAAAAGTTGAAAAAAAATCAAAAAATTCAAATTTTGAAAAAATTTTAAAAAAATCTCATCAGTCTGTTTATTGGAGTCTTCGAGATTTTGGGAGACCTTATCTGGTGGCTAACAACAAGTGGATCACTTATTTTAAAATTTCGAGAAAGGTCAAAAAAACATGTTTTTTCGATTTTTTTGACAGAATTCCGAAAGCAATATCTTGGCTTAAAACAAAAATGAGGGCCTAAAATTAGTACAAACAGCACTCCCACATAAAGTACATTAGGTTGGAAACAAAAAATTGACTCTGACTCAAAAATCGTTTTTAAACACTATTTCTGAACAAAAAATTGTAAAAAAATCAAAAATTTAATTTTTTTTTGAAAAAAATGATTGTTTTGAAAAAGTGCCAATTTTTAGCTGAAACTTTTCATTTTAGCTAAGAAAGCCAGAGCAATGCCCTTTAAGCTCTAATAAATTAATAAACCAAATTGTTTTCAAGTTTTTTCGTCAAAGGTTTTTATTTTGAAAAAGTATTCAAAAATGGGTAAAAAAAAGTCAAAAAAATCAATTTTCTCCGATTCAAAAAACTCCACTACCATGATGATTAGTGCGTTAGATAGGACTGCTGAGATCAAATTAGACGTTCTTTCATAAGTATATCAAAATTTTTACTTATTTTTGAGAATTAGGCAAAATAAAAACTTTTCCCAAATTGGGCAAAAAGCCCAAATTAGCCCAAACACCTGTTAAAAATTGTTGGGTCAAAAAGTCACAAAAGAAAACCCCTATTCGTTTGCCATTTTAGGGCCGCATGCAAAAAATTAGACCAATCTAACCTGACAATTTCGAGAATCGACTTTTTTGCAAAATTTCTCTATAGTCCATTTGAGGGATATTACTTGTACCGGTGGGGGCCCCTACCCCACCTCAAAAAATTTTGTAATGCTGGAACGCGGCCACCTAGCACCCTCAAGGTCACGTGACTTATTTTTGTTTTGGGAATTTTCTGAAACCAAAACAATAAGGTCATGCGCCAATATCATGGCCTCAAGCAAAGACGTCGGACTCTACGCATTCACATTAGCCTTGCGCCATTCGGGCGCAAATGCCAATGCTCAATTAATTTTGCCAGGTGAAAATTTTTCAAAGGAAAATTCTGATAAATTTTAACTGAAACTACCACCAAAAAAACCAAAGATATCAAAGTGTGAAACAATCAAGTTTTTGCTAATACCGGGCATGCAGTGAGACTGATTTCGGCAAAAATAAAATGGAAAATGAAGGAAATGGAAAGAAAAAAATTGTTCAAAATAAGAACGCAATTTCAAAAACTTATTTGATCTCCGCTAATGTCATAATTCCGATCAAGCTGATTTCTGATTTTAAGCGTAGAATTTACGGTTACGGCTGCTCCCTCTACAGGTCCCAGAGGGACCGAGTGAGCATCCTACCTCGATCCAGGATAACGGATAGTTGTTTTCAATTTTTCACAAAGTTTTTTTCACTAATGCTTGTTTTCAATTCCTCATGAGAAGCTGTATAAATTTTTAAAAAATTGATTTTAATAATCAATGCTTCCAAGAACAACTGTTGTTAGGGGGTTACAAATGCGGTTGGTGAAAACTAGTAAGGGATAATGATGAGAAAAATTGTAAGTTTTCAAATGAATTTAAAAACAGTTTTTTTCTTTTTTCTTTTGTAAATCGGGAGAAATGAATCACTTTTTTTTTGTTTTCCTCGCACCACTCACTGTTCTTAAGTAATGAAGATTCCTGTTCTAGCCGTTTATTACACTTTGGCAGAAACAACATCAATAGATGTGAAATGTTTAAAAAAAAAATTAAAAAATTATGTTTTTTTTTTTAAAAAGTCAAAAATTTGTAATTTTCAAAATTGAAAAAAAGTGAAAATTAATTGCGTATTACGATTCAGCGTACCCAACTTAGTGGGTCTAGCATTTTAAATTCCCAAAAAATGTTGAAAATTGTAGATTTTATGAAGTTTTCATTCTGGCTATGTTTCCTTGTCGCCTCCACTTAAGGCACCTTTGAGCCAACTTGAGAAACTGGAACCTAAACAAGCTAAGCAGATAGTCTGAATGAGCCATTTTTAGCTTGATAACTCGCCTGGAAGAAAAAAAATCCAGAAAAGAAAGAAAATTTTGAACTTTAACCTTTTTTTCTTCTTCAAATGGCGATACTTAGAATAATTTTTCAGCTGAAAAGTTCAAAAAAAATCGAAAAATTCGAATTTTGAAATTTTTTTTAAAAAATCTCATCACTCTGTTTATTGGAGTCTTCGAGGTTTTTGGAGACCTTATCTGGCGACTAACAACAAGTGGATCACTTATTTTAAAATTTTGAGAAAGGTCAAAAAAACATGTTTTTTCGACTTTTTTCACAGAATTCCGAAAGCAATATCTTGGCTAAAAACAAGAATGAGGGCCTAAAATTAGTACAAACAGTACTCCCACAAAAGGTACATTAGGGTGGAAACAAAAAATTTACTCTGACTCAATAATCGTTTTTTAACTTTATTTCTGAACAAGAAATTGAAAAGAAATCAAAAACTTAAAATTTTTTTGAAAAAAATGATTTTTTTTAAAAAGTGCCAATTTTTAGCTGAAACTTTTCATTTTAGCTAAGAAAACCAGAGCAATGCCCTTTAAGCTCAATTAAATTAATATAGCAAATTGTTTTCAAGTTTTTTCGTTAAAAGCTTTCATTTTGAAAGAGTAGTCAAAATTGGGTAAAAAAAAGTCAAAAAAATCATATTTCTCAGATTCAAAAACCTCCACCACCATGATAATTAGTTCGTTAGATAGGACTCCTAAGATCAATTTAGACTTACTTTCATAAAAATATCAAAATTTTTACTTATTTTTGAGAATTAAGCAAAATAAAAATTTTTCCCAAATTGGGCAAAAAGCCCAAATTAGCCCAAACACCTGTTAAAAATTGTTGGGTCAAAAAATCACAAAAGGAAACCCCTATTCGTTTGACATTTTAGGGCCGCATGCAAAAAATTAGACCAATCTAACCTGACAATTTCGAGAATCAACTTTTTTGTCAAAATTCTCTAAAGACCAATTTAGGGAGATTACTTGTACCGGTGGGGGCCCTACCCCACCTAAAAAATTTTTGAAATGCTGGAACGCGGCCACCTAGCACCCTCAAGGTCACGTGTGTGATTTTTGTTTTTGGTATTTTCTGAAAACAAAAGAGAGCGTGGTCATGCATCTACATCATGTGCCCAAGCAAATACGTGGACTTCTACGCATTCCCATTCGCAAGGCGCCCTTCGGGCGCAAATGCCAAGGCTCAATTAATTTTGCCAGGTGAAAATGTTTTAAAGAAAAATTCGGATGAATTTTAACTTAAACTACCACCAAAAAACGCAAAGTTTTCAAAGTGTGAAACAATCAAGTTTTTGGTAATACCGGGCATGCAGAGAGACTGATTTGGGCAAAAATAAAATGGAAAATGAAGGAAATGGAAAGAAAAAAATTGTTCAAAATAAGAACGCATTATCAAAAATTATTTGATCTCCGCTAATGTCATAATTCCGATCAGGCTGATTTCAGATTTTAAGCGTAGGGTTTACAGTTACGGCTGCTCTCTCTACAGGTCCCAGAGGGACCGAGTGAGCATCCTACCTCGATCCAGGATAACGGATAGTTGTTTTAAGTTTTTCACAATTTTTTTTACACTAATGCTTGTTTTCACTTCCTCATGAGAAGCTGTATAGTTTTTTAGAAAAAATGATTTTAATAATCAATGCTTCCAAGAACAACTGATGTTAGGCGGTTACAAATGAGGTTGGTGAAAAGTAGTAAGGGATAATGATGAGAAAAATAGCAAGTTTTCAAATGAATTTAAAAACAGTTTTTTTCTTTTTTTCTTTTGTAAATCGGGAGAAACGAATCAGTTTTTTTAAAGTTTTCCTGGCACCACCCACTGTTATTAAATAATGAAGATTCATGTTCTAGCCGTTAATAACAATTTGGCAGAAAAAACATCAATATGATGTAAAATGTTTTAAAAAAGAGAAAAATTTAAAAATTATGTTTTTTTTAGAAAAAAAAAATTGTAATTTTCAAAATTGAAAAAAAGTGAAAATTAATTGCCTATTACGATTCAGCGTGCCCAATTTAGTGGGTCTAGCATTTTAAATTACCAAAAAACGTTGAAAATTGTAGATTTTATGAAGTTTTCATTTTGGCTATTTTTCCTTGTCGCCTCCACTTAAGGCACCTTTGAGCCAACTTGAGAAACTGAAACCTAAACAAGCTACACAGATAGTCTGAATGAGCCATTTTCAGCTTGATAACACGCCAAGAAGAAAAAAAACTGTAGAAAAGAATGAAAATTTTGAACTTTAACCTTTTTTCTTCTTCAAATGGCGTTACTTAGAATAATTTTTCAGGTGAAAAGTTGAAAAAAAATCAAAAAATTCAAACTTTGAAAAAATTTTAAAAAAATCTCATCAGTCTGTTTTTTGGAGTCTTCGAGATTTTGGGAGACCTTATCTGGTGGCTAACAACAAGTGGATCACTTATTTTAAAATTTCGAGAAAGGTCAAAAAAACATGTTTTTTCGATTTTTTTGACAGAATTCCGAAAGCAATATCTTGGCTTAAAACAAAAATGAGGGCCTAAAATTAGTACAAACAGTACTCCCACATAAAGTACATTAGGTTGGAAACAAAAAATTGACTCTGACTCAAAAATCGTTTTTAAACTTTATTTCTGAACAAAAAATTGTAAAAAAATCAAAAACTTAAAAATTTTTTGAAAAAAATGATTGTTTTGAAAAAGTGCCAATTTTTGGCTGAAACTTTTCATTTTAGCTAAGAAAGCCAGAGCAATGCCCTTTAAGCTCTAATAAATTAATAAACCAAATTGTTTTCAAGTTTTTTCGTCAAAGGTTTTTATTTTGAAAAAGTATTCAAAAATGGGTAAAAAAAAGTCAAAAAAATCAATTTTCTCCGATTCAAAAACCTCCACTACCATGATGATTAGTGCGTTAGATAGGACTGCTGAGATCAATTTAGACGTTCTTTCATAAGTATATCAAAATTTTTACTTATTTTTGAGAATTAGGCAAAATAAAAACTTTTCCCAAATTGGGCAAAAAGCCCAAATTAGCCCAAACACCTGTTAAAAATTGTTGGGTCAAAAAATCACAAAAGGAAACCCCTATTCGTTTGACATTTTAGGGCCGCATGCAAAAAATTAGACCAATCTAACCTGACAATTTCGAGAATCAACTTTTTTGTCAAGATTCTCTAAAGACCAATTTAGGGAGATTACTTGTACCGGTGGGGGCCCTACCCCACCTAAAAAATTTTTGAAATGCTGGAACGCGGCCACCTAGCACAATCAGGTACTAGTGGCTTGATTTTGGTTTTTAATATTGTCTGGAACCAAAAGAGAGTGTCGTCAAGCATCGACATCATGTGGTCAAGCAAATACGTGGACTTCTACGCATTCCCATTAGCAATGCGCCCTTCGGGCGCAAATGCCAATGCTCAACTAATTTTGCCAGGTGAAAAAATTTGTTTAAAGAAAAATTCTGATAAATTTTAATTTAAACTATCACCAAAAAACGCAAAGATTTCAAAGTGTGAAACAATCAAATTTTGGCCAATACCGGGCTTGCAATGAGACTGATGTTGGCAAAAGTAAAATAGAAAATGAAGAAAATGGAAAGAAAAAAATTGTTGAAAATAAGAACGCAACATCAAAAACTTATTTGATCTCCGCTCAAATCATAATTCAGATCAGGCTGATTTCAGATTTTAAGCGTAGAATCTACGGTTACGGCTGCTCCCTCTACAGGTCCCAGAGGGACCGAGTGAGCATCCTACCTCGATCCAGGTTAACGGATAGTTGTTCTTAATTTTTCACAAAATTTTTTTACACTAATGCTTGTTTCCAATTCCTCATGAGAAGCTGTATTATTTTTTAAAAAATTGATTTTATTAATCAATGCTTCCAAGAACAACTGATGTTAGGCGGTTATAAATGCGGTTGTTGAAAACTAGTAAGGGATAATGATGAGAAAAATTGTAAGTTTTCAAATGAATTGAAAAACGGTTTTTTTCCTTTTTTTCTTTTGTAAATCGGTAGAAATGAATCATTTTTTTTTCAAGTTTTCCTCGCACCACCCACTGTTCTTAAGTAATGAAGATTCCTTCTCTAGCCGTATATAACACTTTGGCAGAAAAAACATCAATATGATATAAAATGTTTTAAAAAAGAGAAAAAATTAAAAATTATGTTTTTTTTTAAAAATCAAAAAATTTGTAATTTTCAAAATTGAAAAAAAGTGAAAACTAATTGCATATTACAATTCAGCGTACCCAACTTAGTGGGTCTAGCATTTTAAATTACCAAAAAATGTTGAAAATTGTAGATTTTATGAAGTTTTCATTTTGGCTATTTTTCCTTTTCGCCACCACTTAAGGCACCTTTGAGCCAACTTGAGAAACTGGAACCTAAACAAGCTATACAGATAATCTGAATGAGCCATTTTCAGCGTGATAACACCCCTGGAAGAAAAAAAACTGCAGAAAAGAAAAGGAATTTTGAACTTTAACCTTTTTTCTTCTTCAAATGGCGATACTTAGAATAATTTTTCAGCTGAAAAGTTCAAAAAAAATCAAAAAATTCAAATTTTGAAAAAATTTGTAAAAAAATCTCATCAGTCTGTTTATTGGAGTCTTCGAGGTTTTGGGAGACCTTATCTGGCGGCTAACAACAAGTGGGTCACTTATTTTAAAAATTAGAGAAAGGTCAAAAAAACATGTTTTTTCGGTTTTTTTGACAGAATTCCTAAAGCGATATCTTGGCTAAAAACAAAAATGAGGGCCTAAAATTAGTACAAACAGTACTCTCACATAAGGTACATTAGGTTGGAAACAAAAAATTGACTCTGACTCAAAAATCGTTTTTTAACTTTATTTCTGAACAAAAAATTGTAAAAAAATCAAAAAGTTAAAATTTTTTTGAAAAAAATGATTGTTTTGAAAAAGTGCCAATTTTTAGCTGAAACTTTTCATTTTAGCTAATAAAGCCAAAGCAATGCCCTTTAAGCTCAAATAAATTAATTAAGCAGATTATTTTCAAGTTTTTTCGTTAAAGGCTTTTATTTTGAAAAGTTAGTCAAAAATGGGTTAAAAAAAGTCAAAAAAATTAATTTTCTCAGATTGAAAAACCTCCACTGCCATGATGATTAGTTCGATCGATAGGACTACTGAGATCAATTTAGACGTATTTTCATAAGTATATCAAAATTTTTATTTATTTTTGAGAATTAAGCAAAATAAAAACTTTTCCCAAATTGGGCAAAAAGCCCAAATTAGCCCAAACACCTGTTAAAAATTGTTGGGTCAAAAAGTCACAAAAGGAAACCCCTATTCGTTTGACATTTTAGGGCCGCATGCAAAAAATTAGACCAATCTAACCTGACAATTTTGAGAATCGACTTTTTTGCAAAATTTCTCTATAGTCCATTTGAGGGATATTACTTGTACCGGTGGGGGCCCCTACCCCACCTCAAAAAATTTTGTAATGCTGGAACGCGGCCACCTAGCACAATCAGGTACTAGTGGCTTGATTTGAGTTTTTAGTAATTTCTGGAACCAAAAGAGAGTGTCGTCAAGCAACGACATCATGTGGTCAAGCAAATACGTGGACTTCTACGCATTCCCATTCGCAATGCGCCCTTCGGGCGCAAATGCCAATGCTCAATTAATTTTGCCGGGTGAACACTTTTTAAAGAAAAATTCTGATAAATTTTAACTTAAACTACCACCATAAAACGAAAACAGTTCAAAGTGTGAAACAATCAAGTTTTTGCTAATACCGGGCATGCAGTGAGACTAATTTCGGCAAAAATAAAATGGAAAATGAAAGAAAAGGAAAGAAAAAAATTGTTCAAAATAAGAACGCAACATCAAAAACTTATTTGATTTCCGCTTATGTCAGAATTCCGATCAGGCTGATTTCAGATTTTAAGCATAGAATTTACGGTTACGGCTGCTCCCTCTACAGGTCCCAGAGGGACCGAGTGAGCATCCTACCTCGATCCAGGATACCGGATAGTTGTTTTTAATTTTTCACAAAATTTTTTTTCACTATTGCTTTTTTGCAATTCCCCATGAGAAGCTGTATGAATTTTTAAAAAATTGATTTTATTAATCAAGGCTTCCAAGAACAACTGATGTTAGGCGGTTACAAATGCGGTTGGTGAAAACTAGTAAGGGATAATGATGAGAAAAATTGTAAGTTTTCAAATGATTTTAAAAAGAGTTTTTTTCTTTTTTCTTTTGTAAATCGGGAGAAGTGAATCAGTTTTTTGTTAAGTTTTCCTCGCACCACCCACTGTTCTTAAGTAATGAAGATTCCTGTTGTAGCCGTTTATAACACTTTGGCAGAAAAAACATAAATATGATGTAAAATATTTTTAAAAAGAGAAAAATGTAAAAATTATGTTTTTAAAAAAAAAAATCAAAAACTTGTAATTTTCAAAATTGAAAAAAAGTGAAAATTAATTGCATATTACGCTTCAGCGTACCCATTTTAGTAGGTCTAGCTTTTTAAATTACCAAAAAATATTGAAAATTGTAGATTTTATGAAGTTTTCTTTTTGGCTATTTTTCCTTGTCGCCTCCACTTAAGGCACCTTTGAGCCAACTTGAGAAACTGGAACCTAAACAAGCTATACAGATAGTCTGAATGAGCCATTTTCAGCGTGATAACACGCCTGGAAGAAAAAAAAACTCCAGAAAAGAAAGAAAATTTTGAACTTTAACCTTTTTTCTTCTTCAAATGGCGATACTTAGAATAATTTTTCAGCTGAAAAGTTCAAAAAAAATCAAAAAATTCAAATTTTGAAAAAATTTTTAAAAAAATCTCATCAGTCTGTTTATTGGAGTCTTCGAGGTTTTGGGAGATCTTATCTGGCGGCTAATAACAAAAGGATCACTTATTATAAAAATTTGAGAAAGGTCAAAAAAACATGTTTTTTCGATTTTTTTGACTGAATTCCGAAAGCAATATCTTGGCTAAAAACAAAAATGAGGGCCTAAAATTAGTACAAACAGTACTCCCACATAAAGTACATTAGGTTGGAAACAAAAAATTGACTCTGACTCAAAAATCGTTTTTTAACTTTATTTCTGAACAAAAAATTGTAAAAAAATCAAAAATTAAAAAATTTTTTGAAAAAAACGAGTGTTTTGAAAAAGTGCCAATTTTTAGCTGAAACTTTTCATTTTAGCTAAGAAAGCCAGAGCAACGTTCTTTAAGCTCAAATAATTTAATTAAGCAAATTATTTTCAAGTTTTTTCGTTAAAGGCTTTTATTTTGAAAAAGTATTCAAAAATGGGTAAAAAAAAGTCAAAAAAATTAATTTTCTCAGATTGAAAAACCTTCACTGCCATGATGATTAGTTCGTTCGATAGGACTACTGAGATCAATTTAGACGTATTTTCATAAGTATATCAAAATTTTTATTTATTTTTGAGAATTAAGCAAAATAAAAACTTTTCCCAAATTGGGCAAAAAGCCCAAATTAGCCCAAACACCTGTTAAAAATTGTTGGGTCAAAAAGTCACAAAAGGAAACCCCTATTCGTTTGACATTTTAGGGCCGCATGCAAAAAATTAGACCAATCTAACCTGACAATTTCGAGAATCGACTTTTTTGCAAAATTTCTCTATAGTCCATTTGAGGGATATTACTTGTACCGGTGGGGGCCCCTACCCCACCTCAAAAAATTTTGTAATGCTGGAACGCGGCCACCTAGCACCCTCAAGGTCACGTGACTTATATTTTTTTTTTGGTATTTTCTGAAACCAAAAGAGAGCATGGTCACGCATCGACATCACATCATGTGCTCAAGCAAATACGTAGACTTCTACGCATTCCCATTCGCAGTGCGCCCTTCGGGCGCAAATGCCAATGCTCAACTAATTTCGCCAAGTGAAAATTTTTTAAAGAAAATTTCTGATAAAATTTAACTTAAACTACCACCAAAAAACGCAAAGATTTCAAAGTGTGAAACAATCAAGTTTTTGCTAATACCGGGGATGCAGTGAGACTGATTTCGGCACAAATAAAATGGAAATGAAGGAAATGGAAAGAAAAAAATTGTTCAAAAGAAGAACGCAACATCAAAAACTTATTTGATCTCTGCTAACGTCATAATTTCGATCAGGCTGATTTCAGATTTTAAGCGTAGAATTTACGGTTACGGCTGCTCCCTCTACAGGTCCCAGAGGGACCGAGTGAGCATCCTACCTCGATCCAGGATAACGGATAGTTGTTTTTAATTTTTCACAAAATTTTTTTTTCACTAATGCTTGTTTTCAATTCCTCATGAGAAGCTGTATAAAGTAAAAAAACAATTGATTTTATTAATCAATGCTTCCAAGAACAACTGATGTTAGGCGGTTACAAATGCGGTTGTTGAAAACTAGTAAGGGATAATGATGAGAAAAATTGTAAGTTTTCAAATGAATTGAAAAACTGTTTTTTTCTTTTTTTTCTTTTGTAAATCGGTAGAAATGAATCATTTTTTTTTCAAGTTTTCCTCGCACCACCCACTGTTCTTAAGTAATGAAGATTCCTTCTCTAGCCGTTTATAACACTTTGGCAGAAAAAAAACATCAATATGATGTAAAATGTTTTAAAAAAGAGAAAAATTTAAAAATTATGTTTTTTTTTAAAAATCAATAAATTTGTAATTTTCAAAATTGAAAAAAAGTGAAAATTAATTGCATATTACGATTCAGCGTACCCAACTTAGTGGGTCTAGCATTTTAAATTACCAAAAAATGTTGAAAATTGTAGATTTTACGAAGTTTTCATTTTGGCTACTTTTCCTTTTCGCCTTCACTTAAGGCACCTTTGAGCCAACTTGAGAAACTGGAACCTAAACAAGCTATACAGATAGTCTGAATGAGCCATTTTCAGCGTAATAACACCCCTGGAAGAAAAAAAACTGCCGAAAAGAAAGGGAATTTTGAACTTTAACTTTTTTTCTTCTTCAAATGGCGATACTTAGAATAATTTTTCAGCTGAAAAGTTCAAAAAAAATCAAAAAATTCAAATTTTGAAAAAATTTGTAAGAAAATCTCATCAGTCTGTTTATTGGAGTCTTCGAGATTTTGGGAGACCTTATCTGGCGGCTAACAACAAGTGGGTCACTTATTTTAAAATTTTGAGAAAGGTCAAAAAAACCTGTTTTTACGATTTTTTAGACAGAAATCCGAAAGCAATATCTTGGCTTAAAACAAAAATGAGGGCCTAAAAATAGTACAAACAGTACTCCCACATAAAGTACATTAGGTTGGAAACAAAAAATTGACTCTGATTCAAAAATCGTTTTTTATCTTTATTTCTGAACAAAAAATTGTAAAAAAATCAAAAACTTAAAAATTTTTTGAAAAAAATTATTGTTTCGAAAAAGTGCCAATTTTCAGCTGAAACTTTTCATTTTAGCTAAAAAAGCCAGAGCAAGGCCCTTTAAGCTCAAAAAAATTAATTAAGCAAATTATTTTCAAGTTTTTTCGTTAAAGGCTTTTATTTTGAAAAAGTATTCAAAAATGGGTAAAAAAAAGTCAAAAAAATCAATTTTCTCAGATTCAAAAACCTTCACCACCATGATGATTAAATCGCTAGATAGGACTGCTGAAACCAATTTAGACGTAATTTCATAAGCATATCAAAATTTTTACTTATTTTTGAGAATTAGGCAAAATAAAAACTTTTCCCAAATTGGGCAAAAAGCCCAAATTAGCCCAAACACCTGTTAAAAATTGTTGGGTCAAAAAATCACAAAAGGAAACCCCTATTCATTTGACATTTTAGGGCCGCATGCAAAAAATTAGACCATTCTAACCTGACAATTTCGAGAATCGACTTTTTTGCAAAATTTCTCTATAGTCCATTTGAGGGATATTACTTGTACCGGTGGGGGCCCCTACCCCACCTCAAAAAATTTTGTAATGCTGGAACGCGGCCACCTAGCACCCTCAAGGTCACGTGTTGGATTTTTGTTTTTGGTATTTTCTGAAATCAAAAGAGAGCGTGGTCATGCATCGACATCATGTGCTCAAGCAAATACGTGGACTTCTACGCATTCCCATTAGCAATGCGCCCTTCGGGCGCAAATGCCAATGCTCAATTAATTTTGCCAGGTGAAAATGTTTTAAAGAAAAATTCTGATGAATTTCAACTTAAACTACCACCAAAAAACGCAAAGTTTTCAAAGTGTGAAACAATCAAGTTTTTGGTAATACCGGGCATGCAGAGAGACTGATTTGGGCAAAAATAAAATGGAAAATGAAGGAAATGGAAAGAAAAAAATTGTTCAAAATAAGAACGCATTATCAAAAATTATTTGATCTCCGCCAATGTCATAATTCCGATCAGGCTGATTTCAGATTTTAAGCGTAGGGTTTACAGTTACGGCTGCTCTCTCTACAGGTCCCAGAGGGACCGAGTGAGCATCCTACCTCGATCCAGGATAACGGATAGTTGTTTTAAGTTTTTCACAATTTTTTTTACACTAATGCTTGTTTTCACTTCCTCATGAGAAGCTGTATAATTTTTTAGAAAAATTGATTTTAATAATCAATGCTTCCAAGAACAACTGATGTTAGGCGGTTACAAATGAGGTTGGTGAAAAGTAGTAAGGGATAATGATGAGAAAAATAGCAAGTTTTCAAATGAATTTAAAAACAGTTTTTTTCTTTTTTTCTTTTGTAAATCGGGAGAAACGAATCAGTTTTTTTAAAGTTTTCCTGGCACCACCCACTGTTATTAAATAATGAAGATTCATGTTCTAGCCGTTAATAACAATTTGGCAGAAAAAACATCAATATGATGTAAAATGTTTTAAAAAAGAGAAAAATTTAAAAATTATGTTTTTTTTTAGAAAAAAAAAATTGTAATTTTCAAAATTGAAAAAAAGTAAAAATTAATTGCCTATTACGATTCAGCGTACCCAATTTAGTGGGTCTAGCATTTTAAATTACCAAAAAACGTTGAAAATTGTAGATTTTATGAAGTTTTCATTTTGGCTATTTTTCCTTGTCGCCTCCACTTAAGGCACCTTTGAGCCAACTTGAGAAACTGAAACCTAAACAAGCTACACAGATGTTCTGAATGAGCCATTTTCAGCTTGATAACACGCCAAGAAGAAAAAAAACTGTAGAAAAGAATGAAAACTTTGAACTTTAACCTTTTTTCTTCTTCAAATGGCGTTACTTAGAATAATTTTTCAGGTGAAAAGTTGAAAAAAAATCAAAAAATTCAAATTTTGAAAAAATTTTAAAAAAATCTCATCAGTCTGTTTATTGGAGTCTTCGAGATTTTGGGAGACCTTATCTGGTGGCTAACAACAAGTGGATCACTTATTTTAAAATTTCGAGAAAGGTCAAAAAAACATGTTTTTTCGATTTTTTTGACAGAATTCCGAAAGCAATATCTTGGCTTAAAACAAAAATGAGGGCCTAAAATTAGTACAAACAGCACTCCCACATAAAGTACATTAGGTTGGAAACAAAAAATTGACTCTGACTCAAAAATCGTTTTTAAACACTATTTCTGAACAAAAAATTGTAAAAAAATCAAAAATTTAATTTTTTTTTGAAAAAAATGATTGTTTTGAAAAAGTGCCAATTTTTAGCTGAAACTTTTCATTTTAGCTAAGAAAGCCAGAGCAATGCCCTTTAAGCTCTAATAAATTAATAAACCAAATTGTTTTCAAGTTTTTTCGTCAAAGGTTTTTATTTTGAAAAAGTATTCAAAAATGGGTAAAAAAAAGTCAAAAAAATCAATTTTCTCCGATTCAAAAAACTCCACTACCATGATGATTAGTGCGTTAGATAGGACTGCTGAGATCAAATTAGACGTTCTTTCATAAGTATATCAAAATTTTTACTTATTTTTGAGAATTAGGCAAAATAAAAACTTTTCCCAAATTGGGCAAAAAGCCCAAATTAGCCCAAACACCTGTTAAAAATTGTTGGGTCAAAAAGTCACAAAAGAAAACCCCTATTCGTTTGCCATTTTAGGGCCGCATGCAAAAAATTAGACCAATCTAACCTGACAATTTCGAGAATCGACTTTTTTGCAAAATTTCTCTATAGTCCATTTGAGGGATATTACTTGTACCGGTGGGGGCCCCTACCCCACCTCAAAAAATTTTGTAATGCTGGAACGCGGCCACCTAGCACCCTCAAGGTCACGTGTTGGATTTTTGTTTTTGGTATTTTCTGAAATCAAAAGAGAGCGTGGTCATGCATCGACATCATGTGCTCAAGCAAATACGTGGACTTCTACGCATTCCCATTAGCAATGCGCCCTTCGGGCGCAAATGCCAATGCTCAATTAATTCTGGCAGGTAAAAATTTTTTAAAGAATAATTCTGATGAATTTTAACTTAAACTACCACCAAAAAACTGATAGATTTCAAAGTGTGAAACAATCAAGTTTTTGCTAATACCGGGCATCCAGTGAGACTGATTTCAGCAAAAATAAAATGGAAAATGAAGGAAATGGAAAGAAAAAAATTGTTCAAAATAAGAATGCATTATCAAAAACTTATTTGATCTCCGCTAATGCCATAAATCCGATCAAACTGATTCCAGATTTTAAGCGTAGAGTTAACGGTTACGGCTGCTCCCTCTACAGGTCCCAGAGGGACCGAGTGAGCATCCTACCTCGATCCAGGATAACGGATAGTTGTTTTTAATTTTTCACAAAATTTTTTTCACTAATGCTTGTTTTCAATTCCTCATGAAAAGCTGTATAAATTTTAAAAAAATTGATTTTATTAATCAATGCTTCCAAGATCCAAGAACAACTGATGTTAGGGGGTTACAAATGCGGTTGGTGAAAACTAGTAAGGGATAATGATGAGAAAAATTGTAGGTTTTCTAATGAATTTAAAAACAGTTTTTTTCTTTTTTCTTTTGTAAATCGGGAGAAATGAATCAGTTTTTTTTTTGTTTTCCTCGCACCACCCACTGTTCTTAAGTAATGAAGATTCCTGTTCTAGCCGTTTATAACACTTTGGCAGAAACAACATCAATATGATGTAAAATGTTTTAAAAAAGAGAAAAAATTAAAAATTATGTTTTTTTTTAAAAAAGTCAAAAATTTGTAATTTTCAAAATTGAAAAAAAATGAAAAATAATTGCATATTACGATTCAGCGTACCCAACTTAGTGGGTCTAGCATTTTAAATTACCAAAAAATGTTGAAAATTGTAGATTTTATGAAGTTTTCATTCTGGCTATGTTTCCTTGTCGCCTCCACTTAAGGCACCTTTGAGCCAACTTGAGAAACTGGAACCTAAACAAGCTATGCAGATAGTCTGAATGAGCCATTTTTAGCTTGATAAATCGCCTGGAAGAAAAAAAAATCCAGAAAAGAAAGAAAATTTTGAACTTTAACCTTTTTTCTTCTTCAAATGGCGATACTTAGAATAATTTTTCAGCTGAAAAGTTCAAAAAAAATCAAAAAATTCGAATTTTGAAAATTTTTAAAAAAAATCTCATCAGTCTGTTTATTGGAGTCTTCGAGGTTTTTGGAGACCTTATCTGGCGACTAACAACAAGTGGATCACTAATTTTAAAATTTTGAGAAAGGTCAAAAAAACATGTTTTTTCGACTTTTTTGACAGAATTCCGAAAGCAATATCTTGGCTAAAAACAAGAATGAGGGCCTAAAATTAGTACAAACAGTACTCCCACATAAGGTACATTAGGGTGGAAACAAAAAATTTACTCTGACTCAATAATCGTTTTTTAACTTTATTTCTGAACAAGAAATTGAAAAGAAATCAAAAACTTAAAAATTTTTTGAAAAAAATGATTGTTTTGAAAAAGTGCCAATTTTTAGCTGAAACTTTTCATTTTAGCTAAGAAAACCAGAGCAATGCCCTTTAAGCTCAATTAAATTAATATAGCAAATTGTTTTCAAGTTTTTTCGTTAAAGCCTTTCATTTTGAAAAAGTATTCAAAAATGGGTAAAAAAAAGTCAAAAAAATCAGTTTTCTCCGATTCAAAAACCTCCACTACCATGATGATTAGTGCATTAGATAGGACTGCTGAGATCAATTTAGACGTTTTTTCATAAGTATATCGAAATTTTTACTTATTTTTGAGAATTAAGCAAAATAAAAACTTTTCCCAAATTGGGCAAAAAGCCCAAATTAGCCCAAACACCTGTTAAAAATTGTTGGGTCAAAAAATCACAAAAGGAAACCCCTATTCGTTTGACATTTTAGGGCCGCATGCAAAAAATTAGACCAATCTAACCTGACAATTTCGAGAATCAACTTTTTTGTCAAAATTCTCTAAAGACCAATTTAGGGAGATTACTTGTACCGGTGGGGGCCCTACCCCACCTAAAAAATTTTTGAAATGTTGGAACGCGGCCACCTAGCACAGTCAGGTACTAGTGTTTTATTTTTGTTTTTCGTATTTTGTCAAGCCAAAAGAGAGTGTAGTCAAGCATCAACATCATGTGCTCAAGCAAATACGTGGACTTCTACGCATTCCCATTCGCAATGCGCCCTTCGGGCGCAAATGCCAATGCTCAATTAATTTTGCCAGGTGAAAATTTTTTAAAAAAAAAAACTCTGATGAATTTTAACTTAAACTACCACCAAAAACGCAAAGATTTCAAAGTGTGAATTAATCAAGTATTTGATAATACCGGGCATGCAGTGAGACTGATTTCGGCAAAATTAAAATGGAAAATGAAGGAAATGGAAAGAAAAAAATGTTCAAAATTAGAACGCATTATCAAAAACTTATTTGATCTCCGCTAATGTCATAATTCCGATCAGGCTGATTTCAGATTTTAAGCGTAGAGTTTACGGTTACGGCTGCTCCCTCTACAGGTCCCAGAGGGACCGAGTGAGCATCCTACCTCGATCCAGGATAACGGATAGTTGTTTTTAGTTTTTCACAAAATGTTTTTTCACTATTCCTTGTTTTCAATTCCTCATGAGAAGCTGTATTAACTTTCAAAAAAATTGATTTTATTAATCAATGCTTCCAAGAACAACTGATGTTAGGCGGTTACAAATGCGGTTGGTGAAAACTAGTATGGGATAATGATGACAAAATTTGTAAGTTTTCAAATGAATTTAAAAACAGTTTTTTGCTTTTTTCTTTTATAAATTGGGAGAAATGAATCACTTTTTTTTAAGTTTTCCTCGCACCACCCACTGTTCTTAAGTAATGAAGATTCCTGTTCTAGCCGTTTATTACACTTTGGCAGAAACAACATCAATAGAAGTAAAATGTTTAAAAAAAAAAAAATTAAAAATTATGTTTTTTTTTTTAAAAAGTCAAAAATTTGTAATTTTCAAAATTGAAAAAAAGTGAAAATTAATTGCGTATTACGATTCAGCGTACCCAACTTAGTGGGTCTAGCATTTTAAATTACCAAAAAATGTTAAAAATTGTAGATTTTATGAAGTTTTCATTCTGGCTATGTTTCCTTGTCGCCTCCACTTAAGGCACCTTTGAGCCAACTTGAGAAACTGGAACCTAAACAAGCTAAGCAGATAGTCTGAATGAGCCATTTTTAGCTTGATAACACGCCTGGAAGAAAAAAAAATCCAGAAAAGAAAGAAATTTTTGAACTTTAACCTTTTTTTCTTCTTCAAATGGCGATACTTAGAATAATTTTTCAGCTGAAAAGTTCAAAAAAAATCGAAAAATTCGAATTTTGAAAAATTTTTAAAAAAATCTCATCAGTCTGTTCATTGGAGTCTTCGAAGTTTTTGGAGACCTTATCTGGCGACTAACAACAAGTGGATCACTTATTTTAAAATTTTGAGAAAGGACAAAAAAACATGTTTTTTCGACTTTTTTCACAGAATTCCGAAAGCAATATCTTGGCTAAAAACAAGAATGAGGGCCTAAAATTAGTACAAACAGTACTCCCACATAAGGTACATTAGGATGGAAACAAAAAATTTACTCTGACTCAATAATCGTTTTTTAACTTTATTTCTGAACAAGAAATTGAAAAGAAATCAAAAACTTAAAATTTTTTTGAAAAAAATGATTTTTTTTAAAAAGTGCCAATTTTTAGCTGAAACTTTTCATTTTAGCTAAGAAAACCAGAGCAATGCCCTTTAAGCTCAATTAAATTAATATAGCAAATTGTTTTCAAGTTTTTTCGTTAAAAGCTTTCATTTTGAAAGAGTAGTCAAAATTGGGTAAAAAAAATTAAAAAAAATCAATTTTCTCAGATTCAAAAACCTCCACCACCATGATAATTAGTTCGTTAGATAGGACTCCTAAGATCAATTTAGACTTATTTTCATAAAAATATCAAAATTTTTACTTATTTTTGAGAATTAAGCAAAATAAAAATTTTTCCCAAATTGGGCAAAAAGCCCAAATTAGCCCAAACACCTGTTAAAAATTGTTGGGTCAAAAAATCACAAAAGGAAACCCCTATTCGTTTGACATTTTAGGGCTGCATGCAAAAAATTAGACCAATCTAACCTGACAATTTCGAGAATCAACTTTTTTGTCAAAATTCTCTAAAGACCAATTTAGGGAGATTACTTGTACCGGTGGGGGCCCTACCCCACCTAAAAAATTTTTGAAATGCTGGAACGCGGCCACCTAGATAGGTCAGTGACCTGCGGTGCATGGGTGTTATGGGCTTGATTCGTCAGCATTGGCCTGGGGGCCATTAGCTTCAAGACATGTGGCACTCGCAGAAAAAGAGCACCCGAAGGGTGCTCTTTTTCTGCTCGAATGTCTTGTGAAACGGTATCTGATGAACTTTGTAGGGTGTCACAAAAGCAACATGACAAAACGTTCTGTATCTGATCAGTAATGGTCAAAAAAGATTTATGGCACTTTCAATGACTGAAGCTACACCTGATCGGTCTCTAGAGAACTCTAAAACAAAGTAACTTATATTTTTCAGTGACTCAGGAAGAGGACTGTTTCAACGAAAACAAGTTTTCGGAAACAGTCCTATTATTTTTCTTGGAGCTTATTTTCAAGTACGTGGGCTTTCAATTGTGACTAACAGCTGAATTAGACTTGGAATTTGTCCCAAAAAAGTTAAGTTTGTCTCAAATTGATTAGAAGCAATAGAAAAAAAAATTTTTTTTTTATTTGATAAAAATACTTGAGTCAGAAACGTGAAAAATCCCTTTTTTTCAAAAAGTCATAAGAAGTAGTTCAGTTTGCATTAAATTACCAAACTACAATATATGAACCTGTTCAGATTGGTTTTCATGAACAAAGCCTTAAAATTTCCATATTTAGAGAAAAGGCAAAAAAACACCTTTTTGGTTAACTGAAAAAGGTAGATAAATAGGATAAAGTCGTCTTCAAACCTATAGGACCGAAAAATGATCTAATTGAGGTATATATGTAGTGTCCCTTGTAAGGTCACATGCAAAAAGGTGAAACAGTTGGGGTGGCCACTTCAGAAAATAAGACTTTTTTTCGGACTTTGGCCATTTTTTTGTAGTAAAGTAGTAGTAAGTTACCAGAGAAAAAAAGTTGTAAAAACCAAAATTTTTATCCAATTTTGACATTTAAATACTCTATACCTACTAAAATGACTATGGCAAGCTCAAATATGCCATCAAAACTCATTTTTTCTCACTTTTTAAAAATTTTGTTTTTTTGATATAAAATGTTGAGTCAGAAACGTGAAAAATCAGTTTTTTTCAAAAAGTCAAAATAAGTTGTTCCAATCAATTTGTTTCACTGAAACACACTTTTTCAGCCTGTTCAGAATGGTTTTCATGTTTAAAGCTGAAACTTTACACATTTTGAGAAAAGTGAAAAAAATATCTTTTTAGTTACAAAAAAACCATCATTTTTGTTGCAGTTTTTGGAAAAACTCAATTTTTTAAGAAAAACAAATTTTCCCAAACTTACAAAATTGGGCTCCTAAAACAGTCTACTTTTATCCATTCTTCATCAATTTACCCCAATTTGTTAACCAAAATAGAGTTACTGAGCCATTTTTACCAAAAAATGTGGTTTTTCCCTGTTTTTCCCCATTTTTCCCACTATAAGTCAACGCATAACAAAATTTTGGGAAAACGGAGCAAAAGTGTATCCTTAGAATTGCATTTTAGGCCCGCATGCCAATTTTTATCGAATTCTATCCCGACAATTTTGAGATCAGCACTTTTTCCGAGCAAATAGTCATACCGTTATAATTCTTTGACCGTTCGGGGCCCCTACCCCAAACTCACTAAACAAAGACGCCGAAGGCGGACGGCCACCTAGGGGGCAGGGTTGTGTGGTCTATTCTCGACTTTAGTTACTTGCATTGCGTGGGGAAGAATACGAACAGCGCTCAACGCACTCGCAGAAAGAGCACCCTGCGGATGCTCTTTTTGCTCGAGAACTGTAAGTCGATTTAAATCTTACATATTTCGTCCGAAATTTAACTTTTTTTCTAGTTGTTCTCAGTTAAACTCCCATGATACCTCAAATTGTATTCCTGGAAGGGCATTTTTATAAGTCACTCTGTGGCTCGATCAATTAACTACCAAATACGTTTTGATTTACGAAATGGACTGTTTCAACGAAAACAAGTTTTCGGAAACAGTCCAAATTTTAAATTATGATCCCAAATACAAACAAAGAGAAATCTAATGCGTTGGTTAAACTTACAGAGCCCAGCCCATGTCTTTGTGTTTATTGACTGTTCAAACACATAACAACTATGTTAAAAACAATATTATTAAAATAAAAACAAAACAAATAATCGAGAAAGAAATTTAAGTTTATCAAAAAAATATGCAAAAAAAATCACTTTTTTTTTAAGTATCACAAAAACCTCAGTTTGAAAAAGATGATACCTGAGAGGCCCGTTTTGACGCGTTACTACAGTTTAGGCACGTTTTGACTTCGCAACTCACAATGATCGATTAACTTTTACGTTTGTTTTACAAACACGCTTTTTTTACCACAATCAAAATTTCATTACTTCTAAACCTCTTGAACAAATTGATGAAAATTTTTGCATCAAAACTAACTTGTCAAGGGTTTTTGAGGTATATAAAAATTGTCTCCAGTTAAATAATGATTTTTTGGCTAATTTTTGAAAAAAAATTAAAAAATTTGACAAAAAAAAATTTTTTTTTTCAGATTTGGCGATCAAAAAGTGCCTTCTATGATGGACCAGCAAAAAATTTGTTTTTAGGTCATAAGTTTGGCTCACTAGGGTATACAAACTGGCAAAATGTTTATAATAAAAAAGTTTAGAAGAACAGTGATTTTTTGAAAAAAAAAGAAAAAAACGTAAAAAAATCAGTTTTTGGCGGGAAAATTCTCAAAAAATCAAAAATCAAGTTTTCTCTCTCTTTACTCCAATGAATTAATTCGGCCACGACAATCATTTTTTGTGATCAGTAAAAATGTCGAAAAACGACCGGAACATTGACTTTTTTGAAATTTGACAAAAAACTTCAAAAAAACCGCAAAAAAACATCAAAAATCTCGAAAAAATTGCTGAAAAAATTTTGGCAAACAATACACCATTCGATTCCCTTAACTGTGCTTGTGTCCAAAAAAAACATCACTTTTTCGCATTTTCTCAACCAAAATTGATTTATTGGGGCATTTTTGAAAAAAATCGTGATTTTGACCAAAAAAAACGCCCCTTTTTCCCCAAAAAGTGCAATTCATAACATTATTTCGGAAAAACGCCTTCCCAAGTTATATCTTAGAATTTTGTCCTCTACCTACATGCAAAGTTTGAAGAAATTCTATACTGCCGTTTTCGAGAACTTGAATAATTTTTTTATTTTCCTAATTAGGTATTTTTTCTAGTTGACCGGCAAGGAAACCCTACCCTTGCCTAAAGGATTCACAAAGCCGGACCGCGACGACCACCTAGAGCTTTTTGTGGCCCCGCTGTGTCCTTGACTCTTGACGTGTGGGTTCCGCGGGGGGCGGAGCAGGGGAACGCTTAACGCACTCGCAAAAGGAGCACCCTTCGGGTGCCCTTTTTTGCTCGAAAGTTTTCTGAAACGGTATCTGATGAGCTTTGTAAGGTGTCACAAAAACAACAACACAAAACGTTCTGTATGTGATTAGAAAATGTCAAAAAAAATTTTTTATACTTTCAATGACTGAATCTACCCCTGATCAGTCTCTAGAGAACTCTAAACCAAAGTAACTTATGTTTTTCAGTGATTCATGAAGAGGACCGTTCCAACGAAAACAAGTTTTCGGAAACAGTCCTCATAATTTTTTTCGAGCCCATTGTCAAGTACGTGGACTTTCAATTGTGACTTATAGCTGAATTGAACTTGGAATTTGTCCCAAAAAGGTTAAGTTTGTCTCAAATTGATTAGAAGCAAAAGAAATAAAAAAAAAACATTTTTTTTATTTGGAAAAAAAAGTTGAGTCAGAAACGTGAAAAAACCCTTTTTTCAAAAGTCATTAAAAGTAGCTCCAATTGGCTTAAATCACTAGACTACAATATATGAACCTGTTCAGAATGGTTTTCACGACCAAAGCCGTACAAATTCCATATTTAGAGAAAAGGAAAAAAAAACAACTTTTTGGTTAACTCAAAAAGGTAGATAAATCGGGTAAAGTCGTCTTCAAACCTATAGGATCGAAAAGTGATCTATATAGGGTATATATGTAGTGTCCTTGTTAGGTCGCATGCAAAAAAATAGAACAGTTTTGTTGGCCACTTCCGAAATTAAGACTTTTTTTTCGAAATTTGGCCATTTTTATTTGTAGTAAAATAGCTGAGAAAAAAAATTGTAAAAACCAAAATTTTTATCCAATTTTGACGTTTAAATACTCTATACCTACTAAAATGTCTATGGCAAGCTCAAATAAGCCATCAAAATTCATTTTTTCTCTCTTTTTAAAATTTTTGTTTTTTTGATATACAATGTTGAGTCAGAAACGTGAAAAATCAATTTTTTTCAAAAAGTCAAAATAAAGTGTTCCAATCAATTTGTTTCACTAAAACACACTTTATGAACCTGTTCAGAATGGTTTTTTGGGTTAAAGCTGAAAATTCACCCATTTTGAGAAAAGTGGAAAAAACACCTTTTTAGTTACAAAAAAACCATCATTTTTGTTGCAGTTTTTGAAAAAACTCAAATTTTTGAGAGAAAAATTTTTTCTCAAACCTTTATATTTAGGCTCCCCAAACAGTCTACTTTCATCCATTCTCCATCAATATACCCCATTTTTTGAACCAAAACAGAGTTAATAGGTGATTTTTATCAAAAAACGTGTTTTTTACCATTTTTGCCCCCCATTTCCCTCTATAAGTCAACACATAACAAAATTTTGGCAAAACGGGGCAAAAGTGTATCCTTAGAATTTCCATACGGGGCTGCATGCAAAAAATTAGGGAATTCTGACCTCCAGTTTTCGAGAACACAACTTATTCTGCATGAAAAGGGTAAAAGGTAAATGTTCTTTCGAACCGACGGGGCCCCTTCCCCTGTCTCTGCTGAACGCCAAAGCCGGACGCGGCGGCCACCTAGAGGTTTTTGTGGCCCCGCTACATCAGTGACTTTCGAAGGAGTAGGTTCCGCGGGGGGCGGAGCAGGAGAACGCTAAACGCACTCGCAAAAGGAACACCCTTCGGGTGCTCTTTTTTGCTCGAAAGTTTTCTGAAACGGTATCTGATGAACTTTGTAAGGTGTCACAAAAGCAACAACACAAAACATTCTGTATGTGATTAGAAAAAGTCAAAAAAGATTTCTCATACTTTCAATGACTGAATCTACACCTGATCAGTCTCTAGAGAACTCCAAACCAAAGTAACTTATGTTTTTCATTGATTCATGAAGAGGACCGTTCCAACGAAAACAAGTTTTCGGAAACAGTCCTCATATTTTTTTTCGAGCCCATTGTCAAGTACGTGGACTTTCAATTGTGACTAATAGCTGAATTGGACTTGGAATTTGTCCCAAAAAGGTTAAGTTTGTCTCAAATTGATTAGAAGCAAAAGAAAAAAAAAACATTTTTTTAATTGGAAAAAAAAGTTGAGTCAGAAACGTGAAAAAACCCTTTTTTCAAAAGTCATAAAAAGTAGCTCCAATTAGCTTAAATCACTAGGCTACAATATATGAACCTGTTCAGAATGGTTTTCATGACCAAAGCCATACAACTTCCATATTTAGAGAAAAAGCAAAAAAAAAAAACAACTTTTTGGTTAACTCAAAAAGGTAGATAAATCGGGTAAAGTCGTCTTCAAACCTATAGGATCGAAAAGTGATCTATATAGGGTATATATGTAGTGTCCTTGTTAGGTCGCATGCAAAAAAAATAGAACAGTTTTGTTGGCCACTTCCGAAATTAAGACTTTTTTTTCGAAATTTGGCCATTTTTATTTGTAGTAAAATAGTAGTAAAATAGCCGAGAAAAAAAATTGTAAAAACCAAAATTTTTATCCAATTTTGACGTTTAAATACTCTATACCTACTAAAATGTCCATGGCAAGCTCAAATAAGCCATCAAAATTCATTTTTTCTCACTTTTTAAAATTTTTGTTTTTTTGATATACAATGTTGAGTCAGAAACGTGAAAAATCAATTTTTTTCAAAAAGTCAAAATAAAGTGTTTCAATCAATTTGTTTCACTAAAACACACTTTATAAACCTGTTCAGATTGGGTTTTTGGGTTAAAGCCGAAAATTCACCCATTTTGAGAAAAGTGGAAAAAACACCTTTTTAGTTACAAAAAAACCATCATTTTTGTTGCAGTTTTTGAAAAAACTCAAGTTTTTGAGAAAAAATTTTTTTCTCAAACATTTATATTTAGGCTCCCCAAACAGTCTACTTTCATCCATTCCTTGTCAATATACCCCATTTTTTGAACCAAAACAGAGTTAATAGGTAATTTTTATCAAAAAACGTGTTTTTTACCATTTTTGCCCCCCATTTCCCTCTATAAGTCAACACATAACAAAATTTTGGCAAAACGGGGCAAAAGTGTATCCTTAGAATTTCAATACGGGGCTGCATGCAAAAAATTAGGGAATTCTGACCTCCAGTTTTCGAGAACACGACTTATTCTGCATGAAAAGGGTAAAAGGTAATTGTTCCTTCGAACCGACGGGGCCCCTTCCCCTGTCTCTGCTGAACGCCATAGCCGGACGCGGCGGCCACCTAGTTGTCACTGTGGCCCCGCTTTTTTAGTGACTTTTGATGACTAGGTTCCGCGGGGGGCGGAGCAGGGGAACGCTAAACGCACTCGCAAAAAAGACCACCCTCAGGGTGCTCTTTTTTGCTCGAAAGTCTTGTGAAACGATTTGGAACTGTAAGTATTGGAAGCAGTTACACACAAAACGTTATGCATCTTTGTGATCATAGTCACAAGTGGTTTTCGACAGCTTCTATATTTCAATCTTGACATGATCTATTTCTAAAATGGCCAAAATAAAGTGATTTTACGTTTTTCAATGATTCTTGAAGAGGACTGTCTCAACGAAAACAAGTTTTCGGAAACAGTCCTGGTAACTCATTTTTGATCTCATTTTCGAGTCTATCGACTTTCAGGCGTAATTAGTAGGCTAACAGGACCTATATTAGGTATTAAAAAGATTGAGTTTGTACCAAAATCATCAGAAGCAAGAGATACAAAAACATGAAAAAAGTTCAAAAAATTTCAAAAATTTAAAAAATTTGAAAAAATTTTCCATAAAACTTGATTTTTTGTTTTGTCACAAAATAACAGAAAATTAACGTAAAATGAACTTTCAATAGTCCATTTTGACTAATTTTTACTATTCAAGCACATTTTAACTTAATAACAACATTAAAAAAACCACTGGAAAGGGTGTTTTTCAGCAAACGCCCTTTTTGACCACACCTACGAAAATGATAACTTTTTATCTAACAAATATAGAGACCTCGGGTTTTTTGCATTGTAATGGGTATACTGAAGACTACCTCTCGCGTGCTGAAACGAACAATTTTTCTCTTTAATTTTTCCCGCAATTTCGAATTAGGGCGTTTTTTGGCTATTTTTGGTCCTTTTGGGCGGTAAAAAGTCAAACTTAGAGACAACTGTCAAAAAATCTGTTATCACATGATAGAGTCAACTTGCCATGGCGTACCAGATAGTGTCCTGATTCAGACGAAAATTGCCCTTTAATTGTCCGTGGGGGGAGGAAATTGAAAATTTTTATTTTTGGCGGGAAAATTTGAAATTTTTCAAAAAAACATTTACTCCACAGACAACGGTTTTAAACTAATGTTGGCATGGTACACAATTTATCGCTTCATAACTAGGGTCGATTTCTGCCGGGAACATTGATTTTTTAAAAAAATGACCAAAATTTTTGTTGCATTTTTTCAAAAAAATCAAAATTTTGAGAAAAAAAAGTTTAAAAATCCTACATATTTAAGCTCCCCAAACTGTCTACTTCCATCCATTCCCTATCAATATAACCCATTTTCTCAACCAAAATCAAGTTATGGGGCCAAAAAGTCAAAAAACGTGAAAAAACAACATTTCACGCCCATTTTCGCCCCAAAAGTACCACACATAATGTTTTTTCGGAAAAACGTCACAAGAGTTTTCGCCTTATCTCAAAAAGTTTCAGGGGGGTTGGCAAAATTTCAGAGAGATCTGACCTACAGTTTTCGAGAACTTGACTTTTTCTGCAAGAAAAGAATAAAAGGTAAATGTTCCTTCGAACCGACGGGGCCCCCTTCCCCTGTCTCTACTGAACGCCGAAGCCGGATGCGGCGGCCACCTAGAGCTTTTTGTGGCCCCGCTTTTTTAGTGACTTTTGATGACTAGGTTCCGCGGGGGGCGGAGCAGGGGAACGCTAAACGCACTCGCAAAAAAGACCACCCTCAGGGTGCTCTTTTTTTGCTCGAAAGTCTTGTGAAACGATTTGGAACTGTAAGTATTGGAAGCAGTTACACACAAAACGTTATGCATCTTTGTGATCATAGTCACAAGTGGTTTTCGACAGCTTCTATAACTAAATCTTGACATGATCTATTTCTAAAATGGCCAAAATAAAGTGATTTTACGTTTTTCAATGATTCTTGAAGAGGACTGTCTCAACGAAAACAAGTTTTCGGAAACAGTCCTGGTAACTTATTTTTGATCTCGTTTTCGAGTCTATCGACTTTCAGTCGTAATTAGTAGGCTAACAGGACCTATATTAGGTATTAAAAAGATTGAGTTTGTACCAAAAACATCAAAAGCAAGAGATACAAAAACATGAAAAAAGTTCAAAAAATTTCAAAAATTTAAAAAATTTGAAAAATTTTTCCAAAAAACTTGATTTTTTGTTTTGTCATAAAATAACAAAAAATTGACGTAAAATGAACTTTCAATAGTCCATTTTGACTAAATTTTACGATTCAAGCACATTTTAACTTAATAACAACATTAAAAAAACCACTGGAAAGGGTGTTTTTCAGCAAACGCCCTTTTTGACCACACCTACGAAATTCATAACTTTTTATCTAACAAATATAGAGACCTCGGGTTTTTTGCATTGTAATGGGCATACTGAAGACTACCTCTCGCGTGCTGAAACGAACAATTTTTCTCTTTAATTTTTCCCGCAATTTCGAATTAGGGCGTTTTTTGGCTATTTTTGGTCCTTTTGGGCGGTAAAAAGTCAAACTTAGAGACAACTGTCAAAAAATCTGTTATCACATGATAGAGTCAACTTGCCATGGCGTACCAGATAGTGTCCTGATTCAGACCAAAATTGCCCTCTAATTGTCCGTGGGGGGAGGAAATTGAAAATTTTTATTTTTGGCGGGAAAATTTGAAATTTTTCAAAAAAACATTTACTCCACAGACAACGGTTTTAAACTAATGTTGGCATGGCACACAATTTATTGCTTCATAACTAGGGTCAATTTCTGCCGGGAACATTGATTTTTTAAAAAAATGACCAAAATTTTTGTTGCATTTTTTCAAAAAAATCAAAATTTTGAGAAAAAAAAAGTTTAAAAATCCTACATATTTAAGCTCCCCAAACTGTCTACTTTCATCCATTCCCTATCAATATAACCCTTTTTCTCAACCAAAATCAAGTTATGGGGCCAAAAAGTCAAAAAACGTGAAAAAACGACATTTCACGCCCATTTTCGCCCCAAAAGTACCACACATAATGTTTTTTCGGAAAAACGTCACCAGAGTTTTCGCCTTATCTCAAAAAGTTTCAGGGGGGTTGGCAAAATTTCAGAGAGATCTGACCTACAGTTTTCGAGAACTTGACTTTTTCTGCAAGAAAAGAATAAAAGGTAAATGTTCCTTCGAACCGACGGGGCCCCCTTCCCCTGTCTCTACTGAACGCCAAAGCCGGATGCGGCGGCCACCTAGTTGTCACTGTGGCCCCGCTGTATTCTTGACTTTTGAGGAGAAGGTTCCGCGGGGGGCGGAGCAGGGGAACGCTTAACGCACTCGCAAAAGGAGCACCCTTCGGGTGCTCTTTTTTGCTCGAAAGTTTTCTGAAACGGTATCTGATGAACTTTGTAAGGTGTCACAAAAGCAACAACACAAAACGTTCTGTATGTGATTAGAAAAGTTCAAAAAAAATTTCTCATACTTTCAATGACTGAATCTACACCTGATCAGTCTCTAGAGAACTCTAAACCAAAGTAACTTTTGTTTTTCAGTGATTCATGAAGAGGACCGTTCCAACGAAAACAAGTTTTCGGAAACAGTCCTCATATTTTTTTTCGAGCCCATTGTCAAGTACGTGAACTTTCAATTGTGAATTATAGCTGAATTGGACTTGGAATTTGTCCCAAAAAGCTTAAGTTTGTCTCAAATTGATTAGAAGCAAAAGAAAAAAAAACATTTTTTTTTTGGAAAAAAAAAGTTGAGTCAGAAACGTGAAAAAATCCTTTTTTCAAAAGTCATAAAAAGTAGCTCCAATTTTCTTAAATCACTAGGCTACAATATAAGATCCTGTTTAGGATGGTTTCCATGACCAAAGCCGTAAAATTCCCATATTTAGAGAATAGGCAAAAAAAACAATTTTTTGGTTAACTCAAAAAGGTAGATAAATCGGGTAAAGTCGTCTTCAAACCTATAGGATCGAAAAGTGATCTATATAGGGTATATATGTAGTGTCCTTGTTAGGTCGCATGCAAAAAAATAGAACAGTTTTGTTGGCCACTTCCGAAATTAAGACTTTTTTTTCGAAATTTGGCCATTTTTATTTGTAGTAAAATAGTAGTAAAATAGCCGAGAAAAAAAATTCTAAAAACCATAATTTTTATCCAATTTTGACGTTTAAATACTCTATACCTACTAAAATGTCTATGGCAAGCTCAAATAAGCCATCAAAATTCATTTTTTCTCACTTTTTAAAATTTTTGTTTTTTTGATATACAATGTTGAGTCAGAAACGTGAAAAATCAATTTTTTTCAAAAAGTCAAAATAAAGTGTTCCAATCAATTTGTTTCACTAAAACACACTTTATGAACCTGTTCAGAATGGGTTTTTGGGTTAAAGCCGAAAATTCACCCATTTTGAGAAAAGTGGAAAAAACACCTTTTTAGTTACAAAAAAACCATCATTTTTGTTGCAGTTTTTGAAAAAAATCAAATTTTTGAGATAAAAATTTTTTCTCAAACCTTTATTTTTAGGTTTCCCAAACAGTCTACTTTCATCCATTCTCCATCAATATACCCCATTTTTTGAACCAAAACAGAGTTACTAGGTGATTTTTATCAAAAATCGTGTTTTTTACCATTTTTGCCCCCCATTTCCCTCTATAAGTCAACACATAACAAAATTTTGGCAAAACGGGGCAAAAGTGTATCCTTAGAATTTCAATACGGGGCTGCATGCAAAAAATTAGGGAATTCTGACCTCCAGTTTTCGAGAACACGACTTATTCTGCATGAAAAGGGTAAAAGGTAAATGTTCCTTCGAACCGACGGGGCCCCTTCCCCTGTCTCTGCTGAACGCCATAGCCGGACGCGGCGGCCACCTAGTTGTCACTGTGGCCCCGCTATATCAGTGACTGTTGACGAGTGGGTTCCGCGGGGGGCGGAGCAGGGGAACGCTTAACGCACTCGCAAAAGGAGCACCCTTCGGGTGCTCTTTTTTGCTCGAAAGTTTTCTGAAAAGGTATCTGATGAACTTTGTAAGGTGTCACAAAAGCAACAACACAAAACGTTCTGTATGTAATTAGAAAAGGTCAAAAAAATTTCTCATACTTGCAATGACTGAATCTACACCTGATCAGTCTCTAGAGAACTCTAAACCAAAGTAACTTTTGTTTTTCAGTGATTCATGAAGAGGACCGTTCCAACGAAAACAAGTTTTCGGAAACAGTCCTCATATTTTTTTTCGAGCCCATTGTTAAGTACGTGAACTTTCAATTGCGAATTATAGCTGAATTGGACTTGGAATTTGTCCCAAAAAGGTTAAGTTTGTCTGAAATTGATTAGAAGCAAAAGAAAAAAAAAATTTTTTTTTTTGGAAAAAAAAAGTTGAGTCAGAAACGTGAAAAAATCCTTTTTTCAAAAGTCATAAAAAGTAGCTCCAATTTTCCTAAATCACTAGGCTACAATATAAGAACCTGTTTAGGATGGTTTCCATGACCAAAGCCGTAAAATTTCCATATTTAGAGAAAAGGCAAAAAAAAACAACTTTTTGGTTAACTCAAAAAGGTAGATAAATCGGGTAAAGTCGTCTTCAAACCTATAGGATCGAAAAGTGATCTAAATAGGGTATATATGTAGTGTCCTTGTTTGGTCGCATGCAAAAAACTAGAACAGTTTTGTTGGCCACTTCCGAAATTAAGACTTTTTTTTCGAAATTTGGCCATTTTTATTTGTAGTAAAATAGTAGTAAAATAGCCGAGAAAAAAAATTGTAAAAACCACAATTTTTATCCAATTTTGACGTTTAAATACTCTAGGCCTACTAAAATGTCTATGGCAAGCTCAAATAAGCCTTCAAAAATCATTTTTTCTCACTTTTTAAAATTTTAGTTTTTTTGATATACAATGTTGAGTCAGAAACGTGAAAAATCAATTTTTTTCAAAAAGTCAAAATGAAGTGTTCCAATCAATTTGTTTCACTAAAACACACTTTATGAACCTGTTCAGAATGGTTTTTTGGGTTGAAGCCGAAAATTCACCTATTTTGAGAAAAGTGGAAAAAACACCTTTTTAGTTACAAAAAAACCATCATTTTTGTTGCAGTTTTTGAAAAAACTCAAATTTTTGAGAGGAAAATTTTGTCTCAAACTTTCTTATTTGGGCTCCCCAAACAGTCTACTTTCATCCATTCCTTGTCAATATACCCCATTTTTTGAACCAAAACAGAGTTAATAGGTGATTTTTATCGAAAATCGTGTTTTTTACCATTTTTGCCCCCCATTTCCCTCTATAAGTCAACACATAACAAAATTTTTGCAAAACGGGGCAAAAGTGTATCCTTAGAATTTCAATACGGGGCTGCATGCAAAAAATTAGGGAATTCTGACCTCCAGTTTTCGAGAACACGACTTATTCTGCACGAAAGGTAATATAGGTAAATGTTCTTTCGAACCGACGGGGCCCCTTCCCCTGTCTCTACTGAACGCCATAGCCGGACGCGGCGGCCACCTAGATAGGTCAGTGACCTGCGGTGCATGGGTGTTATGGGCTTGATTCGTAAGCATTGGCCTGGGGGCCATTAGCTTCAAGCCATGTGGCACTCGCAGAAAAAGAGCACCCGAAGGGTGCTCTTTTACTGCTCGAATGTCTTGTGAAACGGTATCTGATGAACTTTGTAGGGTGTCACAAAAGCAACATGACAAAACTTTCTGTATCTGATCAGTAATGGTCAAAAAAGATTTATGACACTTTCAATGACTGAAGCTACACCTGATCAGTCTCTAGAGAACCCTAAAACAAAGTAACTTATATTTTTCAGTGACTCATGAAGAGGACTGTTTCAACGAAAACAAGTTTTCGGAAACAGTCCTAATAATTTACTTGGAGCTCATTTTCAAGTACGTGGACTTTCAATTGTGACTAATAGGTGAATTAGACTTGGAATTTGTCCCAAAAAAGTTAAGTTTGTCTCAAATTGATTAGAAGCAATAGAAAAAAAAACTTTTTTTTTATTTGATAAAAATACTTGAGTCAGAAACGTGAAAAATCCTTTTTTGTCAAAAAGTCATTAGAAGTAGTTCAATTTGCATTAAATCACCAAACTACAATATATGAACCTGTTCAGATTGGTTTTCATGAACAAAGCCGTAAAATTTCCATATTTAGAGAAAAGGCAAAAAAACACCTTTTTGGTTAACTGAAAAAGGTAGATAAATCGGATAAAGTCGTCTTCAAACCTATAGGACCGAAAAATTATCTAATTGAGGTATATATGTAGTGTCCCTTGTAAGGTAACATGCAAAAAAATGAAACAATTGGGGTGGACACTTCAGAAAATAAGACTTTTTTTTCGGACTTTGGCCATTTTTATTTGTAGTAAAGTAGTAGTAAGTTACCAGAGAAAAAAAAGTTGTAAAAACCAAAATTTTTATCCAATTTTGACAATTAAATACTCTATACCTACTAAAATGCCTATGGTAAGCTCAAATAAGCCATCAAAACTCAATTTTTCTCACTTTTTAAAATTTTTGTTTTTTTGATATAAAATGTTGAGTCAGAAAAGTGAAAAATCAGTTTTTTTTCAAAAAGTCAAAAAAAGTTGTTCCAATCAATTTGTTTCACTAAAACACACTTTCTCAGCCTGTTCAGAATGGTTTTCATGTTTAAAGCTGAAACTTTACACATTTTGAGAAAAGTGGAAAAAATAACTTTTTAGTTACAAAAAAACCATCATTTTTGTTGCAGTTTTTGAAAAAACTCAAATTTTTAAGAAAAACAAATTTTCACAAATCTACATAATTGGGCTCCCAAAACAGTTTACTTTCATCCATTCTTCATCAAATTACCCCAATTTGTTAACCAAAATAGAGTTACTGAGCCATTTTTTCCAAAAAACGTGGTTTTTCCCTGTTTTTCCCCATTTTTCCCACTATAAGTCAACGCATAACAAAATTTTGGGAAAACGGAGCAAAAGTGTATCCTTAGAATTGCATTTTAGGCCCGCATGCCAATTTTTATCGAATTCTATCCCGACAATTTTGAGATCAGCACTTTTTCCGAGCAAATAGTCATACCGTTATAATTCTTTGGCCGTTCGGGGCCCCTACCCCAAACTCACTAAACAAAGACGCCGAAGGCGGACGGCCACCTAGATAGGTCAGTGACCTGCGGTGCATGGGTGTTATGGGCTTGATTCGTCAGCATTGGCCTGGGGGCCGTTAGCTTCAAGACATGTGGCACTCGCAGAAAAAGAGCACCCGAAGGGTGCTCTTTTTCTGCTCGAATGTCTTGTGAAACGGTATCTGATGAACTTTGTAGGGTGTTTTAAAAGCAACATGACAAAACGTTCTGTATCTGATCAGTAATGGTCAAAAAAGATTTATGACACTTTCAATGACTGAAGCTACACCTGATCAGTCTCTAGAGAACTCTAAAACAAAGTAACTTATATTTTTCAGTGACTCATGAAGAGGACTGTTTCAACGAAAACAAGTTTTCGGAAACAGTCCTAATGTTTTTCTTGGAGCTCATTTTTAAGTACGTGGACTTTCAATTGTGACTAATAGTTGAATTAGACTTGGAATTTGTCCCAAAAAAGTTAAGTTTGTCTCAAATTGATTAGAAGCAATAGAAAAAAAAAAAAACTTTTTTTTATTTGACCAAAATACTTGAGTCAGAAACGTGAAAAATTCCTTTTTTTTCAAAAAGTCATAAGAAGTAGTTCAATTTGCATTAAATCACTAAACTAGAATAATTGAACCTGTTCAGATTGGTTTTCACGAACAAAGTCGTAAAATTTCCATATTTAGAGAAAAGGCAAAAAAACACCTTTTTGGTTAACTGAAAAAGGTAGATAAATCGGATAAAGTCGTCTTCAAACCTATAGGACCGAAAAATGATGTAATTGAGGTATATATGTAGTGTCCCTTGTAAGGTCACATGCAAAAAGGTGAAACAATTGGGGCGGCCACTTCAGAAAACCAGACTATTTTTCGGACTTTGGCCATTTTTATTTGTAGTAAAGTAGTCGTAAGTTACCAGAGAAAAAAAAATTGTAAAAACCAAAATTTTTATCCAATTTTGACAATTAAATACTCTATACCTACTAAAATGGCTATGGCAAGCTCAAATATGCCATCAAAACTCATTTTTTCTCACTTTTTAAATTTTTTGTTTTTTTGATATAAAATGTTGAGTCAGAAACGTGAAAAATCAGTTTTTTTCAAAAAGTCAAAAAAAGTTGTTCCAATCAATTTGTTTCACTAAAACACAATTTCTCAGCCTGTTCAGAATGGTTTTCATGTTTAAAGCTGAAACTTTACACATTTTGAGAAAAGTGGAAAAAATAACTTTTTAGTTACAAAAAAACCATCATTTTTGTTGCATTTTTTGAGAAAACTCAAATTTTTAAGAAAAACAAATTTTCTTTAACCTACATAATTGGGCTCCTAAAACAGTCTACTTTCATCCATTCTTCATCAAATTACCCCAATTTGTTAACCAAAATAGAGTTACTGAGCCATTTTTACCAAAAAACGTGGTTTTTCCCTGTTTTTCCCCATTTTTCCCACTATAAGTCAACGCATAACAAAATTTTGGGAAAACGGAGCAAAAGTGTATCCTTAGAATTGCATTTTAGGCCCGCATGCCAATTTTTATCGAATTCTATCCCGACAATTTTGAGATCAGCACTTTTTCCGAGCAAATAGTCATACCGTTATAATTCTTTGGCCGTTCGGGGCCCCTACCCCAAACTCACTAAACAAAGACGCCGAAGGCGGACGGCCACCTAGCACCCTCTTTGACCTGCGGCGCGTTAGTGTTTGCGGGTGTAAGTTTTGAAGTAAGGCCTGGAGGCCATTGGCTTCAAGGCATGTCGCACTCGCAGAAGAAGAGCACCCGAAGGGTGCTCTTTTCTGCTCGAAAACTCTAATTCAATTAATTTTTTCTTAACCCTCACACTTTGTCTAACATTTTTTGACCTTTCCTTCTTTGTTTCTCAGTGAGACTATCAGCCATGATCGCTAACTTGCATTGCTGACTGATTATAATGACAAGTCACTCTGCGCCTTGATCAGTTAACAATGCAAAACATTGTGATTCATGAAGAGGACTGTTTCAACAAAAACAAGTTTTCGGAAACAGTCCTGTTAACTTATTTTTGATCTCGTTTTTAAGTTTATCGACTTTTAGTTGTTTTCAGTAGGCTATTTCGACCTGAATTAGGTCCTAAAAGGTTAATTTTGTCTCAAATTGATTAGAAGCAATAGAAAAAAAAAACATTTTTTTTATTTGATAAAAATAGTTGAAATAGAAACGTGAAAAATCTCTTTTTTTCAAAAGTCATCAAAAGTAGTTCCAATTGAATTGAATCACTAGGCTACAATGTATGAACCTGTTCAGAATGGTTTTCAACACCAAAGCCGTAAAATTTCCATATTTAGAGAAAAGTCAAAAAAACACGTTTTTGGTTAACTCAAAAAGGTAGATAAATCGGGTAAAGTCGACTTTATACCTATAGGATCAAAAAATGAATTATTTAGGGCATACATGTAGTGTCCATGTAAGGTCGCTTGCAAAAAATTACAACAATTGTGGTAGCCACTTCCGAAAACAAGTCTTTTTTTTCGAAATTTGGCCAATTTTATTTGTAGTAAAGTAGTAAAAAGCTACCCGAGAAAAAAAAGTTGTAAAAACCAAAATTTTCATCCAATTTTGACAATTAAATACTCTAAACCTACTAAAATGACTACGGCAAGCTCGAATATGCTATCAAAACTCATTTTTTCTCACTTTTTAAAATTTTTGATTTTTTGATATAAAATGTTGAGTCAGAAACGTGAAAAATCAGTTTCTATCAAAAAGTAAAAATAAGTTGTTCCAATCAAATTGTTTCAATAGGCCACGCTCTGTGGACTTGATTAGAAGTGTTAGCAAGATCAAAGTCATAAAATTTCCATATTTAGAGAAACGGCGAAAAAAACACCTTTTTGGTTAATTTTTCCAAAAAAATGACCAAAAAATTAGGAGACGGTCCTGAAAAAAAAAAAATTTTAAAAAGAAAGTATTTCTAATTTTTACATAGTTAGACTACCTAAACAGTCTTCTTTCATCCAATACTAAACAATCTATCCCATTTTTTGGACTCAAATTGAGTTATTGAGTCATTTTAACCAAAAATCGTGTTTCGTTTTTCCGTTTTTGCCCCCCATTTCCCGCCATAAGTCAACATATAGAGTTTTTCTGGCCAAACGGCGTCCAATCGTATCCTTAGAATTGCATTTTGTAGCCGCATGCCAATTTTAAAGAAATTCTGACGAAACGTTTTGGAGATCAGCCCCGATTCCGCCGACAGGGGTATAAGGTTATAAGAAACGAGAACCGGCAGGGACCCTACCCTTGCCTCGCCGTATCTCTGACGCCGAAGCGCGACGACCACCTAGCACCCTCTTTGACCTGCGGTGCATTAGTGTTTGCGGGTGTAAGTTTTTTAGTAAGGCCTGGAGGCGATTGGCTTCAAGGCATGTGGCACTCGCAGAAGAAGAGCACCCGAAGGGTGCTCTTTTCTGCTCGAAAACTCTAAGTCAATTAATTTTTTCTTAACCCTCACACTTTGTCTAACATTTTTAGACCTTTCCTTATTCATTTCTCATTGAGACTATTAGCCATGATCGCTAACTTGCATTGCTGGCTGATTTTTAATGACAAGTCACTCTGCGCCTTGATCAGTTAACAATGCAAAACATTGTGATTCTTGAAGAGGACTGTTTCAACAAAAACAAGTTTTCGGAAACAGTCCTGTTAACTTATTTTTGATCTCGTTTTTAAGTTTATCGACTTTTAGTGGTTTTCAGTAGGCTATTTGGACCTGAATTAGGTCCTAAAAGGTTAATTTTGTCTCAAAATGATTAGAAGCAATAGAAGAAAAAAAACCATTTTTTTTATTTGATAAAAATAGTTGAAATAGAAACGTGAAAAATCTCTTTTTTTTCAAAATTCATCAAATGTAGTTCCAATTGAATTGAATCACTAGGCTACAATTTATGAACCTGTTCAGAATGGCTTTCAAGACCAAAGCTGTAAAATTTCCATATTTAGAGAAAAGTCAAAAAAACACATTTTTGGTTAACTCAAAAAGGTAGATAAATCGGGTAAAGTGGTCTTTAAACCTATAGGATCCAAAAATGATTTAATTAGGGCATACATGTAGTGTCCTTGTAAGGTCGCTTGCAAAAAATTACAACAATTGTGGTAGCCATTTCGGAAAACAAGTCTTTTTTTTCGAAATTTGGCCAGTTTTATTTGTAGTAAAGTAGTAAAAAGCTACCAGAGAAAAAAAAGTTGTAAAAACCAAAATTTTCATCCAATTTTGACAATTAAATACTCGAAACCTACTAAAATTACTATGGCAAGCTCGAATATGCTATCAAAACTCATTTTTTCTCACTTTTTAAAAATTTTGATTTTTTGATATAAATTGTTGAGTCAGAAACGTGAAAAAGCAGTTTTTATCAAAAAGTAAAAAAGTTGTTCCAATCAAATTGTTTCAATAGGCCATGCTCTGTGGACTTGATTAGAAGTGTTAGCATGATCAAAGCCATAAAATTTCCATATTTAGAGAAAAGGCGAAAAAAACACCTTTTTGGTTAATTTTTCCAAAAAAATGACCAAAAAATTAGGAGACGGTCCTGAAAAAAAAAAAATTTTAAAAATAAAGTAATTCTAATTTTTACATAGTTAGGCTTATTTAACAGTCTTCTTTCATCCGATACTAAACAATCTATCCCATTTTTGGACCCAAATTGAGTTATTGAGTCATTTTAACCAAAAATCGTGTTTAGTTTTTCCGTTTTTGCCCCCCATTTCCCGCCATAAGTCAACATATAGAGTTTTTCTGGCCAAACGGCGTGCAATCGTATCCTTAGAATTGCATTTTGTAGCCGCATGCCAATTTTAAAGAAATTCTGACGAAACGTTTTGGAGATCAGCCCCGATTCCGCCGACAGGGGTATAAGGTTATAAGTTACGAGAACCGGCAGGGACCCTACCCTTGCCTCGCCGTATCTCTGACGCCGAAGCGCGACGACCACCTAGAGGAAATTGTTTCGCCCCACCCACCCGACCAAATCATTTACCCACCCACCTGATCAGTCAGGCCACTTCCATGTCGTCTTTTTAAATTTGATTTATTCCGTAGCTGGATTCGATTAATGGTATTGCCTAAGAAATAAAAGTTTGACAGACACGACTGTTTGATAGAGACTTTTTCGGATCTTTTTTTCTAATACGTTTTCAAAATTATATCCTGAAAATAATCATGCGCCTTCATCACATATGTCATCGAAGCAAATAGAGTATCGTGTTGGTTCCATAAATGTATCCCAGTATCCACAATGCTAAGAAGCAGGAAAACTAAAATACCTTTCTATTAAATTTGAGATTCAATGTCTCCTGAAGGAAAAGAAAACGCTCTCCTAGGGTGCAAGTTTTCCGCAAAAACTGTATAAGCTGAAACATAACAGCACAACATATCGGCTGCTCTCTATTTCTCTGCTCTTTATTCGAGGTCCCGGATGCCCCTACCTGGGACCACAAGGGTCCCAGGGCGCATCCTATAGGGATTAAAGCATCAAACGTACAATCATGAAATGAGAAATTCTAATCACTTATTACAATTTTCCATATTTCATTTTGCTCAGCAATCAATAAACTGTTGTATTTTTAACTTGAAGAGCCTGTTATATTATCAAACAAAATTTTTCGATAAAAATTACATTTTTTTTTAGTTTTTCGAACAATATTTTCAAATTTGAAACAAAAGAAAACCCTGCATTTCTTTGCAGTAACTAAGTCAGTGCACTGTAGCTACACTAGTGAATGTAAAACATAGTTAAAAAAACGGACAACTGAATCTGGTTTTTAAAATTTAATGTTTTTTTGTTTGGCTTTTAAATAGGATCACGTCAATTAATAATTGAAATTGAGCAAACAAGAATATAACACTCGCAATTTTTGTTCCATTTTGACTAGAAAAATGATCAAACCACTCTATATTGCCTATGGCAAGCTCAAAACATCCATCAAAAACCACTTTTGTTCACTTTTAAAATTGAATTATTTTTCGACCAAAAAAAGTTAGAGATGAAATTGAAAAAAAACGAAAATTTACCTAATTTGAAAAAATTGGTGTCAAACTGCCTTATCCATTGAAACACTTTCTATGAACCTATTCAGAAAGGTTTTGTTGAGCAATGCCGAAAAAATTACCCCTTTTGAGAAAAATTCAAAAAACACATTTTTGGTTAACTCAAAAAAGTGGAAAAAGTGGGAAAAGGGGTCTTCAAAATGAAACCATCCAAAAGTGGCATTTACTAACTGCCATTTTTTTGTAAATTCAGACCCGCATGCAAAAAATTACGAAAATCCTACGTGAAGTTTTTGAGAACAGATTAGTTTCTCCGGAATTTTGGTAGTACTAATTTCATTACTGTACTTATAATTAAAGTCAAATCAAAAAGTCGTAAAAACTACAATTTTTAATCAATTTTGACAAATAAATGATCAAAACCCACTAAATTGGCTATAGCAAGTTCGAATCTACAATCAGAAACCCTTTTTTCCCATTTCTGAAAATTTTCATTTTTTAAAAAATAAATGTTGAGTCACAAACGGGAAAAATCATACTTTTTCAAAAAGTCAAAAAAAATTGATCCATTTAAACTAATTCATCAGGCCACAAGTTAGGAACCTGTTCAGAATGGTTTTCATGATTAAAGCAGCAAAAGTCACCCATTTTGAGAAAAGTCGAAAAAACACCTTTTTAGTTAACTCGAAAAAGTGGAAAAAGTGGAGAAAGGGGTGTTCAAAACGAAACCATCCAAAAGTGGCATTTACTAACTGCCATTTTTTTGTAAATTCAGACCCGCATGCAAAAATTTACGAAAATCCTACGTGAAGTTTTTGAGAACAGATTAGTTTCTCGGGAATTGTGGTAGTACTATTTTTATTACTATAATTATAATTAAAGTCAAAACTAAAAGTCGTAAAAACTACAATTTTTAATCAATTTTGACAAATTAATGATCAAAACGCACTAAATTGGCTATGGCAAGTTCGAATGGACCATCAGAAACCATTTTTTCCCATTTTTGAAAATTTTCATTTTTTTGAAATTAAATGTTGAGTCACAAACGGGAAAAAACAAATTTTTTCAAAAAGTCAAAAAAAATTGTTCCATTTAAACTTATCCATTAGGTCACACGTTGGGAACCTGTTCAGAATGGTTTTCATGATCATAGCAGCAAAATTTACCCATTTTGAGAAAAGTCAAAAAAACACCTTTTTAGTTAACTGAAAAAAGTGGAAAAAGTGGGAAAAAGGGTCTTCAAAATGAAACCATCCAAAAATGGCATTAACAAACTGCCATTATTTTCCAAATTCAGACCCGCATGCAAAAAATTAGGAAATTCTGACGTGCCGTTTAGCAGAACTCGATAGTTTCTAGGAATATGGACCAATGTAAAAAATTTATTGCCTTTTGACCGGAAGGGGCCCCTACCCCTTCCTAATCGCTTTTTGTGCTACACGCGACCATCTAGATAGGTCAGTGACCTGCGGTGCATGGGTGTTATGGGCTTGATTCGTCAGCATTGGCCTGGGGGCCGTTAGCTTCAAGACATGTGGCACTCGCAGAAAAAGAGCACCCGAAGGGTGCTCTTTTTCTGCTCGAATGTCTTGTGAAACGGTATCTGATGAACTTTGTAGGGTGTTTTAAAAGCAACATGACAAAACTTTCTGTATCTGATCAGTAATGGTCAAAAAAGATTTATGACACTTTCAATGACTGAAGCTACACCTGATCAGTCTCTAGAGAACTCTAAAACAAAGTAACTTATATTTTTCAGTGACTCATGAAGAGGACTGTTTCAACGAAAACAAGTTTTCGGAAACAGTCCTAATGTTTTTCTTGGAGCTCATTTTTAAGTACGTGGACTTTCAATTGTGACTAATAGTTGAATTAGACTTGGAATTTGTCCCAAAAAAGTTAAGTTTGTCTCAAATTGATTAGAAGCAATAGAAAAAAAAAAAACTTTTTTTTATTTGACCAAAATACTTGAGTCAGAAACGTGAAAAATTCCTTTTTTTTCAAAAAGTCATAAGAAGTAGTTCAATTTGCATTAAATCACTAAACTAGAATAATTGAACCTGTTCAGATTGGTTTTCACGAACAAAGTCGTAAAATTTCCATATTTAGAGAAAAGGCAAAAAAACACCTTTTTGGTTAACTGAAAAAGGTAGATAAATCGGATAAAGTCGTCTTCAAACCTATAGGACCGAAAAATGATGTAATTGAGGTATATATGTAGTGTCCCTTGTAAGGTCACATGCAAAAAGGTGAAACAATTGGGGCGGCCACTTCAGAAAACCAGACTATTTTTCGGACTTTGGCCATTTTTATTTGTAGTAAAGTAGTCGTAAGTTACCAGAGAAAAAAAAATTGTAAAAACCAAAATTTTTATCCAATTTTGACAATTAAATACTCTATACCTACTAAAATGGCTATGGCAAGCTCAAATATGCCATCAAAACTCATTTTTTCTCACTTTTTAAATTTTTTGTTTTTTTGATATAAAATGTTGAGTCAGAAAAATCAGTTTTTTTCAAAAAGTCAAAAAAAGTTGTTCCAATCAATTTGTTTCACTAAAACACAATTTCTCAGCCTGTTCAGAATGGTTTTCATGTTTAAAGCTGAAACTTTACACATTTTGAGAAAAGTGGAAAAAATAACTTTTTAGTTACAAAAAAACCATCATTTTTGTTGCATTTTTTGAGAAAACTCAAATTTTTAAGAAAAACAAATTTTCTTTAACCTACATAATTGGGCTCCTAAAACAGTCTACTTTCATCCATTCTTCATCAAATTACCCCAATTTGTTAACCAAAATAGAGTTACTGATCCATTTTTACCAAAAAACGTGGTTTTTCCCTGTTTTTCCCCATTTTTCCCACTATAAGTCAACGCATAACAAAATTTTGGGAAAACGGAGCAAAAGTGTATCCTTAGAATTGCATTTTAGGCCCGCATGCCAATTTTTATCGAATTCTATCCCGACAATTTTGAGATCAGCACTTTTTCCGAGCAAATAGTCATACCGTTATAATTCTTTGGCCGTTCGGGGCCCCTACCCCAAACTCACTAAACAAAGACGCCGAAGGCGGACGGCCACCTAGTTGTCACTGTGGCCCCGCTAATTAAGTGACTTTTGACGAGTGGGTTCCGCGGGGGGCGGAGCAGGGGAACGCTTAACGCACTCGCAAAAGGAGCACCCTTCGGGTGCTCTTTTTTGCTCGAAAGTTTTCTGAAACGGTATCTGATGAACTTTGTAAGGTGTCACAAAAGCAACAACACAAAACATTCTGTATGTGATTAGAAAAGATCGAAAAAGATTTCTCATACTTTCAATGACTGAATCTACACCTGATCAGTCTCTAGAGAACTCTAAACCAAAGTAACTTATGTTTTTCAGTGATTCATGAAGAGGACCGTTCCAACGAAAACAAGTTTTCGGAAACAGTCCTCATATTTTTTTTCGAAGCCATTGTCAAGTACGTGGACTTTCAATTGTGACTAATAGCTGAATTGGACTTGGAATTTGTCACAAAGAGGTTAAGTTTGTCTCAAATTGATTAGAAGCAAAAGAAAAAATAAAAAAATTTCTTATTTGGAAAAAAAAGTTGAGACAGAAACGTGAAAAAACCCATTTTTCAAAAGTCATTAAAAGTAGCTCCAATTGGCTTAAATCACTAGACTACAATATATGAACCTGTTCAGAATGGTTTTCAAGACCAAAGCCGTAAAATTTCCATGTTTAGAGAAAAGGCAAAAAAAAACAACTTTTTGGTTAACTCAAAAAGGTAGATAAATCGGGTAAAGTCGTCTTCAAACCTATAGGATTGAGCAGTGATCTAAATAGGGTGAAGGGTGTATATGTAGTGTCCTTGTTAGGTCGCATGCAAAAAACTAGAACAGTTTTGTTGGCCACTTCCGAAATTAAGACTTTTTTTTCGAAATTTGGCCATTTTTTTTTTTGTAGTAAAATAGTAGTAAATTAGCCGAGAAAAAAAATTGTAAAAACCATAATTTTTATTCAATTTTGACGTTTAAATACTCTATACCTACTAAAATGTCTATGGCAAGCTCAAATAAGCCATCAAAATTCATTTTTTCTCACTTTTTAAAATTTTTGTTTTTTTGAATACAATGTTGAGTCAGAAACGTAAAAAATCAATTTTTTTCAAAAAGTCAAAATAAAGTGTTCCAATCAATTTGTTTCACTAAAACACACTTTATGAACCTGTTCAGAATGTGTTTTTGGCTTAGAGCCGAAAATTCACCCATTTTGAGAAAAGTGGAAAAAACACCTTTTTAGTTACAAAAAAACCATCATTTTTGTTGCATTTTTTGAAAAAACTCAAATTTTTGAGAGGAAAATTTTTTCTCAAACTTTTATAATTGGGCTCCCCAAACAGTCTACTTTCATCCATTTCTTGTCAATATACCCCATTTTCTGAACCAAAACAGAGTTAATAGGTGATTTTTATCAAAAAACGTGTTTTTTACCATTTTTGCCCCCCATTTCCCTCTATAAGTCAACACATAACAAAATTTTGGCAAAACGGGGCAAAAGTGTATCCTTAGAATTTCCATACGGGGCTGCATGCAAAAAATTAGGGAATTCTGACCTCCAGTTTTCGAGAACACGACTTATTCTGCATGAAAAGGGTAAAAGGTAATTGTTCCTTCGAACCGACGGGGCCCCTTCCCCTGTCTCTGCTGAACGCCATAGCCGGACGCGGCGGCCACCTAGATGTTTTTGTGGCCCCGCTTTTTAGTGACTTTTGACGAGTAGGTTCCGCTGGGGGCGGAGCAGGGGAACGCTAAACGCACTCGCAAAAAAGACCACCCTCCGGGTGCTCTTTTTTTGCTCGAAAGTCTTGTGAAACCATTTGGAACTGTAAGTATTGGAAGCAGTTACACACAAAACTTTATGCATCTTTGTGATCATAGTCACAAGTGGTTTTTGACAGCTTCTATAACTCAATCTTGACATGATCTATTTCTAAAATGGCCAGAATAAAGTGATTTTACGTTTTTCAATGATTCTTGAAGAGGACTGTCTCAACGAAAACAAGTTTTCGGAAACAGTCCTGGTAACTTATTTTTGATCTCGTTTTCGAGTCTATCGACTTTCAGTCGTAATTAGTAGGCTAACAGGACCTATATTAGGTATTAAAAAGATTGAGTTTGTATCAAAAGCAAGAGATACAAAAACATGAAAAAAGTTCAAAAAATTTCAAAAATTTAAAAAATTTGAAAAAATTTTCCAAAAAACTTGATTTTTTGTTTTGTCATAAAATAACAAAAAATTGACGTAAAATGAACTTTCAATAGTTCATTTTGACTAATTTTTACGATTCAAGCACATTTTAACTTAATAACAACATTAAAAAAACCACTGGAAAGGGTGTTTTTCAGCAAACGCCCTTTTTGACCACACCTACGAAATTCATAACTTTTTATCTAACAAATATAGAGACCTCGGGTTTTTTGCATTGTAATGGGAATACTATATACTACCTCTCGCGTGCTGAAACGAACAATTTTTCTTTTTAATTTTTCCCGCAATTTCGAATTAGGGCGTTTTTTGGCTATTTTTGGTCCTTTTGGGCGGTAAAAAGTCAAACTTAGAGACAACTGTCAAAAAATCTGTTATCACATGATAGAGTCAACATGCCATGGCGTACCAAATAGTGTCCTGATTCAGACCAAAATTGCCCTCTAATTGTCCGTGGGGGGAGGAAATTGAAAACTTTTATTTTTGGCGGGAAAATTTGAAATTTTTCAAAAAAACATTTACTCCACAGACAACGGTTTTAAACTAATGTTGGCATGGCACACAATTTATTGCTTCATAACTAGGGTCGATTTCTGCCGGGAACATTGATTTTTTAAAAAAATGACCAAAATTTTTGTTGCATTTTTTCAAAAAAATCAAAATTTTGAGAGAAAAAAAGTTTAAAAATCCTACATATTTAAGCTCCCCAAACTGTCTACTTTCATCCATTCCCTATCAATATAACCCATTTTCTCAACCAAAATCGAGTTATGGGGCCAAAAAGTCAAAAAACGTGAAAAAACGACATTTCACGCCCATTTTCGCCCCAAAAGTACCACACATAATGTTTTTTCGGAAAAACGTCACAAGAGTTTTCGTCTTATCTCAAAAAGTTTCAGGGGGGTTGGCAAAATTTCAGAGAGATCTGACCTACAGTTTTCGAGAACTTGACTTTTTCTGCAAGAAAAGAATAAAAGGTAAATGTTCCTTCGAACCGACGGGGCCCCCTTCCCCTGTCTCTACTGAACGCCGAAGCCGGATGCGGCGGCCACCTAGTTGTCACTGTGGCCCCGCTATATCAGTGAATTTCGAAGGAGTAGGTTCCGCGGGGGGCGGAGCAGGGGAACGCTAAACGCACTCGCAAAAGGAGCACCCTTCGGGTGCTCTTTTTTGCTCGAAAGTTTTCTGAAACGGTATCTGATGAACTTTGTAAGGTGTCACAAAAGCAACAACACAAAACGTTCTGTATGTGATTAGAAAAGGTCAAAAAAATTTTCTCATACTTTCAATGACTGAATCTACACCTGATCAGTCTCTAGAGAACTCTAAACCAAAGTAACTTTTGTTTTTCAGTGATTCATGAAGAGGACCGTTCCAACGAAAACAAGTTTTCGGAAACAGTCCTCATATTTTTTTTCGAGCCCATTGTCAAGTACGTGGACTTTCAATTGTGACTAATAGCTGAATTGGACTTGGAATTTGTCCCAAAAAGGTTAAGTTTGTCTCAAATTGATTAGAAGCAAAAGAAAAAAAAACATTTTTTTTTATTTGGAAAAAAAAAGTTGAGTCAGAAACGTGAAAAAATCCTTTTTTCAAAAGTCATGAAAAGTAGCTCCAATTGGCTTAAATTACCAGACTACAATATATGAACCTGTTCAGAATGGTTTTCAAGACCAAAGCCGTAAAATTTCCATATTTAGAGAAAAGGCAAAAAAAACAACTTTTTGGTTAACTCAAAAAGGTAGATAAATCGGGTAAAGTCGTCTTCAAACCTATAGGATCGAAAATTGATCTAAATAGGGTATATATGTAGTGTCCTTGTTAGGTCGCATGGAAAAAACTAGAACAGTTTTGTTGGCCACTTCCGAAATTAAGACTTTTTTTTCGAAATTTGGCCATTTTTATTTGTAGTAAAATAGTAGTAAAATAGCCGAGAAAAAAAATTGTAAAAACCATATTTTTTATCCAATTTTGACGTTTAAATACTCTGTACCTACTAAAATGTCTATGGCAAGCTCAAATAAGCCATCAAAATTCATTTTTTCTCACTTTTTAAAATTGTTGTTTTTTTGATATACAATGTTGAGTCAGAAACGTGAGAAATCAATTTTTTTCAAAAAGTCAAAATAAAGTGTTCCAATCAATTTGTTTCACTAAAACACACTTTATGAACCTGTTCAGAATGGGTTTTTGGGTTGAAGCCGAAAATTCACCTATTTTGAGAAAAGTGGAAAAAACACCTTTTTAGTTACAAAAAAACCATCATTTTTGTTGCAGTTTTTGGAAAAACTCAAATTTTTGAGAGGAAAATTTTTTCTCAAACTTTTATATTTGGGCTCCCCAAACAGTCTACTTTCATCCATTCCTTGTCAATATACCCCATTTTTTGAACCAAAACAGAGTTAATAGGTGATTTTTATCAAAAAACGTGTTTTTTACCATTTTTGCCCCCCATTTCCCTCTATAAGTCAACACATAACAAAATTTTGGCAAAACGGGGCAAAAGTGTATCCTTAGAATTTCAATACGGGGCTGCATGCAAAAAATTAGGGAATTCTGACCTCCAGTTTTTGAGAACAGGACTTATTCTGCACGAAAGGTAATATAGGTAAATGTTCTTTCGAACCGACGGGGCCCCTTCCCCTGTCTCTACTGAACGCCAAAGCCGGACGCGGCGGCCACCTAGCACCTTCTTTGACCTGCGGTGCGTTAATGTTGGCGGGTGTAAGTTTTGAAGTGTGGCCTGGGGGCCATTGGCTTCAAGGCATGTGGCACTCGCAGAAGAAGAGCACCCGAAGGGTGCTCTTTTCTGCTCGAAAACTCTAAGTCAATTAATTTTTTCTTAACCCTCACACTTTTTCTAACATTTTTTGACCTTTCCTTATTCATTTCTCATTGAGACTATTAGCCATGATCGCTAACTTGCATTGCTGGCTGATTATAATGACAAGTCACTCTGCGCCTTGATCAGTTAACAATGCAAAACATTGTGATTCTTGAAGAGGACTGTTTCAACAAAAACAAGTTTTCGGAAACAGTCCTGTTAACTTATTTTTGATCTCGTTTTTAAATTTATCGACTTTTAGTTGTTTTCAGTAGGCTATTTGGACCTGAATTAGGTCCTAAAAGGTTAATTTTGTCTCAAAATGATTAGAAGCAATAGAAAAAAAAACATTTTTTTTATTCGATAAAAATAGTTGAAATAGAAACGTGAAAAGTCTCTTTTTTTTCAAAAGTCATCAAAAGTAGTTCCAATTGAATTGAATCACTAGGCTACAATGTATGAACCTGTTCAGAATGGTTTTCAAGACCAAAGCCGTAAAATTTCCATATTTAGAGAAAAGTCAAAAAAACACGTTTTTGGTTAACTCAAAAAGGTAGAGAAATCGGGTAAAGTCGACTTTATACCTATAGGATCAAAAAATGAATTAAATAGGGCATACATGTATTGTCCTTGTAAGATCGCTTGCAGAAAATTACAACAATTGTGGTAGCCACTTCCGAAAACAAGTCTTTTTTTCGAAGTTTGGCCAGTTTTATTTGTAGTAAAGTAGTAAAAAGCTACCCGAGAAAAAAAAGTTGTAAAAACCAAAATTTTCATCCAATTTTGACAATTAAATACTCTAAACCTACTAAAATGACTATGGCAAGCTCGAATATGCTATCAAAACTCATTTTTTCTCACTTTTTAAAATTTTTGATTTTTTGATATAAAATGTTGAGTCAGAAACGTGAAAAATCAGTTTTTATCAAAAAGTAAAAAAAAGTTGTTCCAATCAAATTGTTTCAATAGGCCACGCTCTGTGGACTTGATTAGAAGTGTTAGCATGATCAAAGTCATAAAATTTCCATATTTAGAGAAAAGGCGAAAAAAAACACCTTTTTGGTTAATTTTTCCAAAAAAATGACCAAAAAATTAGGAGACGGTCCTGAAAAAAAAAAAATTTTAAAAATAAAGTAATTCTAATTTCTATATAGTTAGGCTCCCTAAACAGTCTTCTTTCATTCAATACTAAACAATCTATCCCATTTTTCGGACTCAAATTGAGTTATTGAGTCATTTTAACCAAAAATCGTGTTTTGTTTTTCCGTTTTTGCCCCCCATTTCCCGCCATAAGTCAACATATAGAGTTTTTCTGGCCAAACGGCGTCCAATCGTATCCTTAGAATTGCATTTTGTAACCGCATGCCAATTTTAAAGAAATTCTGACGAAACGTTTTCGAGATCAGCCCCGATTCCGCCGACAGGGGTATAAGGTTATAAGAAACGAGAACCGGCAGGGACCCTACCCTTGCCTCGCCGTATCTCTGACGCCGAAGCGCGACGACCACCTAGATAGGTCAGTGACCTGCGGTGCATGGCTGTTATGGGCTTGATTCGTCAGCATTGGCCTGGGGGCCATTAGCTTCAAGACATGTGGCACTCGCAGAAAAAGAGCACCCGAAGGGTGCTCTTTTTCTGCTCGAATGTCTTGTGAAACGGTATCTGATGAACTTTGTAGGGTGTCACAAAAGCAACATGACAAAACGTTCTGTATCTGATCAGTAATGGTCAAAAAAGATTTATGGCACTTTCAATGACTGAAGCTACACCTGATCGGTCTCTAGAGAACTCTAAAACAAAGTAACTTATATTTTTCAGTGACTCAGGAAGAGGACTGTTTCAACGAAAACAAGTTTTCGGAAACAGTCCTATTATTTTTCTTGGAGCTTATTTTCAAGTACGTGGGCTTTCAATTGTGACTAACAGCTGAATTAGACTTGGAATTTGTCCCAAAAAAGTTAAGTTTGTCTCAAATTGATTAGAAGCAATAGAAAAAAAAATTTTTTTTTTATTTGATAAAAATACTTGAGTCAGAAACGTGAAAAATCCCTTTTTTTCAAAAAGTCATAAGAAGTAGTTCAGTTTGCATTAAATTACCAAACTACAATATATGAACCTGTTCAGATTGGTTTTCATGAACAAAGCCTTAAAATTTCCATATTTAGAGAAAAGGCAAAAAAACACCTTTTTGGTTAACTGAAAAAGGTAGATAAATCGGATAAAGTCGTCTTCAAACCTATAGGACCGAAAAATGATCTAATTGAGGTATATATGTAGTGTCCCTTGTAAGGTCACATGCAAAAAGGTGAAACAGTTGGGGTGGCCACTTCAGAAAATAAGACTTTTTTTCGGACTTTGGCCATTTTTTTGTAGTAAAGTAGTAGTAAGTTACCAGAGAAAAAAAGTTGTAAAAACCAAAATTTTTATCCAATTTTGACATTTAAATACTCTATACCTACTAAAATGACTATGGCAAGCTCAAATATGCCATCAAAACTCATTTTTTCTCACTTTTTAAAAATTTTGTTTTTTTGATATAAAATGTTGAGTCAGAAACGTGAAAAATCAGTTTTTTTCAAAAAGTCAAAATAAGTTGTTCCAATCAATTTGTTTCACTGAAACACACTTTTTCAGCCTGTTCAGAATGGTTTTCATGTTTAAAGCTGAAACTTTACACATTTTGAGAAAAGTGAAAAAAATATCTTTTTAGTTACAAAAAAACCATCATTTTTGTTGCAGTTTTTGGAAAAACTCAATTTTTTAAGAAAAACAAATTTTCCCAAATTTACATAATTGGGCTCCTAAAACAGTCTACTTTTATCCATTCTTCATCAATTTACCCCAATTTGTTAACCAAAATAGAGTTACTGAGCCATTTTTACCAAAAAACGTGGTTTTTCCCTGTTTTTCCCCATTTTTCCCACTATAAGTCAACGCATAACAAAATTTTGGGAAAACGGAGCAAAAGTGTATCTTTAGAATTGCATTTTAGGCCCGCATGCCAATTTTTATCGAATTCTATCCCGACAATTTTGAGATCAGCACTTTTTCCGAGCAAATAGTCATACCGTTATAATTCTTTGGCCGTTCGGGGCCCCTACCCCAAACTCACTAAACAAAGACGCCGAAGGCGGACGGCCACCTAGTTGTCACTGTGGCCCCGCTGTATTCTTGACTTTTGAGGAGAAGGTTCCGCGGGGGGCGGAGCAGGGGAACGCTTAACGCACTCGCAAAAGGAGCACCCTTCGGGTGCTCTTTTTTGCTCGAAAGTTTTCTGAAACGGTATCTGATGAACTTTGTAAGGTGTCACAAAAGCAACAACACAAAACGTTCTGTATGTGATTAGAAAAGTTCAAAAAAATTTCTCATACTTTCAATGACTGAATCTACACCTGATCAGTCTCTAGAGAACTCTAAACCAAAGTAACTTTTGTTTTTCAGTGATTCATGAAGAGGACCGTTCCAACGAAAACAAGTTTTCGGAAACAGTCCTCATATTTTTTTTCGAGCCCATTGTCAAGTACGTGAACTTTCAATTGTGAATTATAGCTGAATTGGACTTGGAATTTGTCCCAAAAAGGTTAAGTTTGTCTCAAATTGATTAGAAGCAAAAGAAAAAAAAACATTTTTTTTTTGGAAAAAAAAGTTGAGTCAGAAACGTGAAAAAATCCTTTTTTCAAAAGTCATAAAAAGTAGCTCCAATTTTCTTAAATCACTAGGCTACAAAATAAGATCCTGTTTCGGATGGTTTCCATGACCAAAGCCGTAAAATTTCCATATTTAGAGAAAAGGCAAAAAAAAACAATTTTTTGGTTAACTCAAAAAGGTAGATAAATCGGGTAAAGTCGTCTTCAAACCTATAGGAGCGAAAAGTGATTTTTATAGGGTATATATGTAGTGTCCTTGTTAGGTCGCATGCAAAAAAATAGAACAGTTTTGTTGGCCACTTCCGAAATTAAGACTTTTTTTTCGAAATTTGGCCATTTTTATTTGTAGTAAAATAGTAGTAAAATAGCCGAGAAAAAAAATTGTAAAAACCAAAATTTTTATCCAATTTTGACGTTTAAATACTCTATACCTACTAAAATGTCTATGGCAAGCTCAAATAAGCCATCAAAAATCATTTTTTCTCACTTTTTAAAGTTTTTGTTTTTTTGATATACAATGTTGAGTCAGAAACGTGAAAAATCAATTTTTTTCAAAAAGTCAAAATAAAGTGTTCCAATCGATTTGTTTCACTAAAACACACTTTATGAACCTGTTCAGAATGGTTTTTTGGGTTAAAGCCGAAAATTCACCCATTTTGAGAAAAGTGGAAAAAACACCTTTTTAGTTACAAAAAAAGCATCATTTTTGTTGCAGTTTTTGAAAAAAATCAAATTTTTGAGATAAAAATTTTTTCTCAAACTTTTATATTTAGGTTTCCCAAACAGTCTACTTTCATCCATTCTCCATCAATATACCCCATTTTTTGAACCAAAACAGAGTTAATAGGTGATTTTTATCAAAAAACGTGTTTTTTACCATTTTTGCCCCCCATTTCCCTCTATAAGTCAACACATAACAAAATTTTGGCAAAACGGGGCAAAAGTGTATCCTTAGAATTTCCATACGGGGCTGCATGCAAAAAATTAGGGAATTCTGACCTCCAGTTTTCGAGAACACAACTTATTCTGCATGAAAAGGGTAAAAGGTAATTGTTCCTTCGAACCGACGGGGCCCCTTCCCCTGTCTCTACTGAACGCCATAGCCGGACGCGGCGGCCACCTAGATATGTCAGTGACCTGCGGTGCATGGGTGTTATGGGCTTGATTCGTCAGCATTGGCCTGGGGGCCATTAGCTTCAAGACATGTGGCACTCGCAGAAAAAGAGCACCCGAAGGGTGCTCTTTTTCTGCTCGAATGTCTTGTGAAACGGTATCTGATGAACTTTGTAGGGTGTCACAAAAGCAACATGACAAAACGTTCTGTATCTGATCAGTAATGGTCAAAAAAGATTTATGACACTTTCAATGACTGAAGCTACACCTGATCAGTCTCTAGAGAACTCTAAAACAAAGTAACTTATATTTTTCAGTGACTCATGAAGAGGACTGTTTCAACGAAAACAAGTTTTCGGAAACAGTCCTAATATTTTTCTTGGAGCTCATTTTCAAGTAGGTGGACTTTCAATAGTGACTAATAGTTGAATTAGACTTGGAATTTGTCCCAAAAAGTTAAGTTTGTCTCAAATTGATTAGAAGCAATAGACAACAAAAAAAAAAATTTTTTTTTATTTGATAAAAATACTTGAGTCAGAAAAGTGAAAAATCCATTTTTTTCAAAAAGTCATAAGAAGTAGTTCAATTTGCATTAAATCACTAACCTACATTATATAAACCTGTTCAGATTGGTTTTCATGAACAAAGCCGTAAAATTTCCATATTTAGAGAAAAGGCAAAAAAACACCTTTTTGATTAACTGAAAAAGGTAGATAAATCGGGTAAAGTCGTCTTCAAAACTATAGGATTGAGCAGTGATCTAAATAGGGTGTATATTTAGTGTCCCTTGTAAGGTCACATGCAAAAAAGTGAAACAATTGGGGTGGCCACTTCAGAAAACAAGACTTTTTTTCGGACTTTGGCCATTTTTAATTGTAGTAAAGTAGTAGTAAGTTACCAGAGAAAAAAAAGTTGTAAAAACCAAAATTTTTATCCAATTTTGACAATTAAATACTCTATACCTACTAAAATGACTATGGCAAGCTCAAATATGCCATCAAAACTCATTTTTTCTCACTTTTTAAAATTTTTGTTTTTTTGAAATAAAATGTTGAGTCAGAAACGTGAAAAATCAATTTTTTTCAAAAAGTCAGTAGAAGTTGTTCCAATCAATTTGTTTCACTAAAACACACTTTCTCAGCCTGTTCAGAATGGTTTTCATGTTTAAAGCTGAAACTTTACACATTTTGAGAAAAGTGGAAAAAATAACTTTTTAGTTACAAAAAAACCATCATTTTTGTTGCATTTTTTGAGAAAACTCAAATTTTTAAGAAAAACAAATTTTCCCAAACCTACATAATTGGGCTCCCAAAACAGTTTACTTTCATCCATTCTTCATCAATTTACCCCAATTTGTTAACCAAAATAGAGTTACTGAGCCATTTTTACCAAAAAACGTGGTTTTTCCCTGTTTTTCCCCATTTTTCCCACTATAAGTCAACGCATAACAAAATTTTGGGAAAACGGAGCAAAAGTGTATCCTTAGAATTGCATTTTAGGCCCGCATGCCAATTTTTATCGAATTCTATCCCGACAATTTTGAGATCAGCACTTTTTCCGAGCAAATAGTCATACCGTTATAATTCTTTGGCCGTTCGGGGCCCCTACCCCAAACTCACTAAACAAAGACGCCGAAGGCGGACGGCCACCTAGAGGTTTTTGTGGCCCCGCTATGTAAGTGACTTTTGAAGAGCAGGTTCCGCGGGGGGCGGAGCAGGGGAACGCTAAACGCACTCGCAAAAGGAGCACCCTTCGGGTGCTCTTTTTTGCTCGAAAGTTTTCTGAAACGGTATCTGATGAACTTTGTAAGGTGTCACAAAAGCAACAACACAAAACATTCTGTATGTGATTAGAAAAGATCAAAAAAGATTTCTCATACTTTCAATGACTGAATCTACACCTGATCAGTCTCTAGAGAACTCTAAGCCAAAGTAACTTATGTTTTTCAGTGATTCATGAAGAGGACCGTTCCAACGAAAACAAGTTTTCGGAAACAGTCCTCATATTTTTTTTCGAGCCCATTGTCAAGTACGTGGACTTTTAATTGTGACTAATAGCTGAATTGGACTTGGAATTTGTCCCAAAGAGGTTAAGTTTGTCTCAAATTGATTAGAAGCAAAAGAAAAAAAAACATTTTTTTTTATTTGGAAAAAAAAGTTGAGTCAGAAACGTGAAAAAACCCTTTTTTCAAAAGTCATAAAAAGTAGCTCCAATTGGCTTTAATCACTAGGCTACAATATATGAACCTGTTCAGAATGGTTTTCATGACCAAAGCCGTAAAATTTCCATATTTAGAGAAAAGGCAAAAAAAAAAACTTTTTGGTTAACTCAAAAAGGTAGATAAATCGATTAAAGTCGTCTTCAAACCTATAGGATCGAGAAGTGATCTAAATAGGGTATATATGTAGTGTCCTTGTTAGGTGACAAGCAAAAACCTGAAACAGTTTTATTGGCCACTTCCGAAATAAAGACTTTTTTTCGAAATTTGGCCATTTTTGTTTGTAGTAAAATAGTAGTAAAATAGCCGAGAAAAAAAATTGTAAAAACCATAATTTTTATCCAATTTTGACGTTTAAATACTCTATACCTACTAAATTGTCTATGGCAAGCTCAAATAAGCCATAAAAATTCATTTTTTCTCACTTTTTTAAATTTTTGTTTTTTTGATATACAATGTTGAGTCAGAAACGTGAAAAATCAATTTTTTTCAAAAAGTCAAAATAAAGTGTTCCAATCAATTTGTTTCACTAAAACATACTTTATGAACCTGTTCAGAATGGGTTTTTGGGTTAAAGCCCAAAATTCACCCATTTTGAGAAAAGTGGAAAAAACACCTTTTTAGTTACAAAAAAACCATCATTTTTGTTGCAGTTTTTGAAAAAACTCAAATTTTTGAGAAAAACTTTTTTTCTCAAACCTTTATATTTAGGCTCCCCAAACAGTCTACTTTCATCCATTCCTTATCAATATACCCCATTTTTTGAACCAAAACAGAGTTAATAGGTGATTTTTATCAAAAATCGTGTTTTTTACCATTTTTGCCCCCCATTTCCCTCTATAAGTCAACACATAACAAAATTTTGGCAAAACGGGGCAAAAGTGTATCCTTAGAATTTCAATACGGGGCTGCATGCAAAAAATTAGGGAATTCTGACCTCCAGTTTTCGAGAACACGACTTATTCTGCATGAAAAGGGTAAAAGGTAAATGTTCCTTCGAACCGACGGGGCCCCTTCCCCTGTCTCTGCTGAACGCCATAGCCGGACGCGGCGGCCACCTAGTTGTCACTGTGGCCCCGCTATATCAGTGACTTTCGAAGGAGTAGGTTCCGCGGGGGGCGGAGCAGGGGAACGCTAAACGCACTCGCAAAAGGAGCACCCTTCGGGTGCTCTTTTTTGCTCGAAAGTTTTCTGAAACGGTATCTGATGAACTTTGTAAGGTGTCACAAAAGCAACAACACAAAACATTCTGTATTTGATTAGAAAAGATCAAAAAAGATTTCTCATACTTTCAATGACTGAATCTACACCTGATCAGTCTCTAGAGAACTCCAAACCAAAGTAACTTATGTTTTTCATTGATTCATGAAGAGGACCGTTCCAACGAAAACAAGTTTTCGGAAACAGTCCTCATATTTTTTTTTCGAGCCCATTGTCAAGTACGTGGACTTTCAATTGTGACTTATAACTGAATTGGACTTGGAATTTGTCCCAAAAAGGTTAAGTTTGTCTCAAATTGATTAGAAGCAAAAGAAAAAAAAACATTTTTTTTATTTGGAAAAAAAGTTGAGTCAGAAACGTGAAAAAACCCTTTTTTCAAAAGTCATTAAAAGTAGCTCCAGTTGGCTTAAATCACTAGACTACAATATATGAACCTGTTCAGAATGGTTTTCAAGACCAAAGCCGTAAAATTTCCATATTTAGAGAAAAGGCAAAAAAAAACAACTTTTTGGTTAACTTAAAAAGGTAGATAAATCGGGTAAAGTCGTCTTCAAACCTATAGGATCGAGAAGTGATCTAAATAGGGTATATTTATAGTGTCCTTGTTAGGTCGCATGCAAAAAACTAGAACAGTTTTGTTGGCCACTTCCGAAATTAAGACTTTTTTTTCGAAATTTGGCCATTTTTATTTGTAGTAAAATAGTAGTAAAATAGCCGAGAAAAAAAATTGTAAAAACCATAATTTTTATCCAATTTTGACGTTTAAATAATCTATACCTACTAAAATGTCTATGGCAAGCTCAAATAAGCCATCAAAATTCATTTTTTCTCAGCTTTTAAAATTTTTGTTTTTTTGATATACAATGTTGAGTCAGAAACGTAAAAAATCAATTTTTTTCAAAAAGTCAAAATAAAGTGTTCCAATCAATTTGTTTCACTAAAACACACTTTATGAACCTGTTCAGAATGTATTTTTGGGTTAAAGCCGAAAATTCACCCATTTTGAGAAAAGTGGAAAAAACACCTTTTTAGTTAAAAAAAAACCATCTTTTTTGTTGCAGTTTTTGAAAACACTCAAATTTTTGACAGAAATTTTTTTTCTCAAACCTTTATAATTAGGCTCCCCAAACAGTCTACTTTCATCCATTCCTTATCAATATACCCCATTTTTTGAACCAAAACAGAGTTAATAGGTGATTTTTATCAAAAAACGTGTTTTTTACCGTTTTTGCCCCCCATTTCCCTCTATAAGTCAACACATAACAAAATTTTGGCAAAACGGGGCAAAAGTGTATCCTTAGAATTTCAATACGGGGCTGCATGCAAAAAATTAGGGAATTCTGACCTCCAGTTTTCGAGAACACGACTTATTCTGCATGAAAAGGGTAAAAGGTAAATGTTCCTTCGAACCGACGGGGCCCCTTCCCCTGTCTCTGCTGAACGCCATAGCCGGACGCGGCGGCCACCTAGCACCTTCTTTGACCTGCGGTGCGTTAGTGTTTGCGGGTGTAAGTTTTGAAGTGTGGCCTGGGGGCAATTGGCTTCAAGGCATGTGGCACTCGCACAAAAAGAGCACCCGAAGGGTGCTCTTTTTTGCTCGAAAACTGTAAGTCAATTAATATTTTATTAACCTCCACATTTTGTTTAACATTTTATAATCTTTCCTTCTTCATTTCTCATTGAGACTATTAGCCATGATCGCTAACTTGCATTGCTGGCTGATTATAATGACAAGTCACTCTGCGCCTTGATCAGTTAACAATGCAAAACATTGTGATTCTTGAAGAGGACTGTTTCAACAAAAACAAGTTTTCGGAAACAGTCCTGTTAACTTATTTTTGATCTCGTTTTTAAGTTTATCGACTACTAGTTGTTTTCAGTAGGCTATTTGGACCTGAATTAGGTCCTAAAAGGTTAATTTTGTCTCAAAATGATTAGAAGCAATAGAAAAAAAAACATTTTTTTTTATTTGATAAAAATAGTTGAAATAGAAACGTGAAAAATCTCTTTTTTTTCGAAAGTCATCAAAGGTAGTTCCAATTGAATTGAATCATTAGGCTACAATGTATGAACCTGTTCAGAATGGTTTTCAAGACCAAAGCCGTAAAATTTCCATATTTAGATAAAAGTCAAAAAAACACGTTTTTGGTTAACTCAAAAAGGTAGATAAATCGGGTAAAGTCGACTTTATACCTATAGGTTAAAAAAATGAATTATTTAGGGCATACATGTAGTGTCCTTGTAAGGTCGCTTGCAAAAAATTACAACAATTGTGGTAGCCACTTCCGAAAACAAGTTTTTTTTTCGAAATTTGGCCAGTTTTATTTGTAGTAAAGTAGTAAAAAGCTACCCGAGAAAAAAAAGCTGTAAAAACCAAAATTTTCATCCAATTTTGACAATTAAATACTCTAAACCTACTAAAATGACTATGGCAAGCTCGAATATGCTATCAAAACTCATTTTTTCTCATTTTTTAAAATTTTTGATTTTTTGATATAAAATGTTGAGTCAGAAACGTGAAAAATCAGTTTTTATCAAAATGTAAAAAAAAGTTGTTCCAATCAAATTGTTTCAGTAGGCCACGCTCTGTGGACTTGATTAGAAGTGTTAGCATGATCAAAGTCATAAAAATTCCATATTTAGAGAAAAGGCAAAAAAATCGCCTTTTTGGTTCATTTTTCCAAAAAAATGACCAGAAAATTAGGAGACGGTCCTGAAAAAAAAAATTTTTTAAAAATAAAGTAATTCTAATTTCTACATAGTTAGACTCCCTAAGCAGTCTTCTTTCATCCACTACTAAACAACCCATCCCATTTTTTGGACCCAAATTGAGTTATTGAGTCATTTTAACCAAAAATCGTGTTTCGTTTTTCCGTTTTTGCCCCCCATTTCCCGCCATAAGTCAACATATAGAGTTTTTCTGGCCAAACGGCGTCCAATCGTATCCTTAGAATTGCATTTTGTAGCCGCATGCCAATTTTAAAGAAATTCTGACGAAACGTTTTTGAGATCAGCCCCGATTCCGCCGACAGGGGTATAAGGTTATAAGAAACGAGAACCGGCAGGGACCCTACCCTTGCCTCGCCGTATCTCTGACGCCGAAGCGCGACGACCACCTAGTTGTCACTGTGGCCCCGCTAATTTCTTGACTTTTGAGGAGAAGGTTCCGCGGGGGGCGGAGCAGGGGAACGCTTAACGCACTCGCAAAAGGAGCACCCTTCGGGTGCTCTTTTTTGCTCGAAAGTTTTCTGAAACGGTATCTGATGAACTTTGTAAGGTGTCACAAAAGCAACAACACAAAACGTTCTGTACGTGATTAGAAAAGGTCAAAAAAAATTTCTCATACTTTCAATGACTGAATCTACACCTGATCAGTCTCTAGAGAACTCTAAACCAAAGTAACTTTTGTTTTTCAGTGATTCATGAAGAGGACCGTTCCAACGAAAACAAGTTTTCGGAAACAGTCCTCATATTTTTTTTCGAGCCCATTGAAAAGTACGTGAACTTTCAATTGTGAATTATAGCTGAATTGGACTTGGAATTTGTCCCAAAAAGGTTAAGTTTGTCTCAAATTGATTAGAAGCAAAAGAAAAAAAAAACATTTTTTTTTGGAAAAAAAAGTTGAGTCAGAAACGTGAAAAAATCCTTTTTTCAAAAGTCATAAAAAGTAGCTCCAATTTTCTTAAATCACTAGGCTACAATATAAGATCCTGTTTAGGATGGTTTCCATGACCAAAGCCGTAAAATTTCCATATTTAGAGAAAAGGCAAAAAAAAACAATTTTTTGGTTAACTCAAAAAGGTAGATAAATCGGGTAAAGTCGTCTTCAAACCTATAGGATCGAAAAGTGATCTATATAGGGTATATATGTAGTGTGCTTGTTAGGTCGCATGCAAAAAAATAGAACAGTTTTGTTGGCCACTTCCGAAATTAAGACTTTTTTTTTCGAAATTTGGCCATTTTTATTTGTAGTAAAATAGTAGTAAAATAGCCGAGAAAAAAAATTGTAAAAACCAAAATTTTTATCCAATTTTGACGTTTAAATTTTCTATACCTACTAAAATGTCTATGGCAAGCTCAAATAAGCCATCAAAATTCATTTTTTCTCACTTTTTAAAATTTTTGTTTTTTTGATATACAATGTTGAGTCAGAAACCTGAATAATCAATTTTTTTCAAAAAGTCAAAATAAAGTGTTCCAATCAACTTGTTTCACTAAAACACACTTTATGAACCTGTTCAGAATGGGTTTTTGGGTTAAAGCCGAAAATTCACCCATTTTGAGAAAAGTGGAAAAAACACCTTTTTAGTTACAAAAAAACCATCATTTTTGTTGCAGTTTTTGAAAAAAATCAAATTTTTGAGAGAAAAATTTTTTCTCAAACCTTTAAATTTAGGTTTCCCAAACAGTCTACTTTCATCCATTCCTAGTCAATATACCCCATTTTTTGAACCAAAACAGAGTTAATAGGTGATTTTTATCAAAAAACGTGTTTTTTACCATTTTTGCCCCCCATTTCCCTCTATAAGTCAACACATAACAAAATTTTGGCAAAACGGGGCAAAAGTGTATCCTTAGAATTTCAATACGGGGCTGCATGCAAAAAATTAGGGAATTCTGACCTCCAGTTTTCGAGAACACGACTTATTCTGCACGAAAGGTAATATAGGTAAATGTTCTTTCGAACCGACGGGGCCCCTTCCCCTGTCTCTACTGAACGCCAAAGCCGGACGCGGCGGCCACCTAGTTGTCACTGTGGCCCCGCTTTTTTAGTGACTTTTGATGACTAGGTTCCGCGGGGGGCGGAGCAGGGGAACGCTAAACGCACTCGCAAAAAAGACCACCCTCAGGGTGCTCTTTTTTGCTCGAAAGTCTTGTGAAACGATTTGGAACTGTAAGTATTGGAAGCAGTTACACACAAAACGTTATGCATCTTTGTGATCATAGTCACAAGTGTTTTTCGACAGCTTCTATCACTCAATCTTGACATGATCTATTTCTAAAATGGCCAAAATAAAGTGATTTTACGTTTTTCAATGATTCTTGAAGAGGACTGTCTCAACGAAAACAAGTTTTCGGAAACAGTCCTGGTAACTTATTTTTGATCTCGTTTTCGAGTCTATCGACTTTCAGTCGTAATTAGTAGGCTAACAGGACCTATATTAGGTATTAAAAAGATTGAGTTTGTACCAAAAACATCAAAAGCAAGAGATACAAAAACATGAAAAAAGTTCAAAAAATTTCAAAAATTTAAAAAATTCGAAAAAATTTTCCAAAAAACTTGATTTTTTGTTTTGTCATAAAATAACAAAAAATTAACGTAAAATGAACTTTCAATAGTCCATTTTGACTAATTTTTACGATTCAAGCACATTTTAACTTAATAACAACATTAAAAAAACCACTGGAAAGGGTGTTTTTCAGCAAACGCCCTTTTTGACCACACCTACGAAATTGATAACTTTTTATCTAACAAATATAGAGACCTCGGGTTTTTTGCATTGTAATGGGCATACTGAAGACTACCTCTCGCGTGCTGGAACGAACAATTTTTCTCTTTAATTTTTCCCGCAATTTCGAATTAGGGCGTTTTTTGGCTAATTTTGGTCCTTTTGGGCGGTAAAAAGTCAAACTTAGAGACAACTGTCAAAAATTCTGTTATCACATGATAGAGTCAACATGCCATGGCGTACCAGATAGTGTCCTGATTCAGACCAAAATTGCCCTCTAATTGTCCGTGGGGGGAGGAAATTGAAAATTTTTATTTTTGGCGGGAAAATTTGAAATTTTTCAAAAAAACATTTACTCCACAGACAACGGTTTTAAACTAATGTTGGCATGGTACACAATTTATCGCTTCATAACTAGGGTCGATTTCTGCCGGGAACATTGATTTTTTAAAAAAATGACCAAAATTTTTGTCGCATTTTTTCAAAAAAATCAAAATTTTGAGAAAAAAAAAGTTTAAAAATCCTACATATTTAAGCTCCCCAAACTGTCTACTTTCATCCATTCCCTATCAATATAACCCATTTTCTCAACCAAAATCAAGTTATGGGGCCAAAAAGTCAAAAAACGTGAAAAAACGACATTTCACGCCCATTTTCGCCCCAAAAGTACCACACATAATGTTTTTTCGGAAAAACGTCACCAGAGTTTTCGCCTTATCTCAAAAAGTTTCAGGGGGGTTGGCAAAATTTCAGAGGGATCTGACCTACAGTTTTCGAGAACTTGACTTTTTCTGCAAGAAAAGAATAAAAGGTAAATGTTCTTTCGAACCGACGGGGCCCCCTTCCCCTGTCTCTACTGAACGCCAAAGCCGGATGCGGCGGCCACCTAGAGGTTTTTGTGGCCCCGCTATATCAGTGACTTTAGACAAGCAGGTTCCGCCGGAGGGGGGGGGGGCTGGAGCGGGGTAACGCTAAACGCACTCGCAAAAAGGAGCACCCTCCGGGTGCTCTTTTTTTGCTCGAAAGTCTTGTGAAACGATTTGGAACTGTAAGTATTGGTAGCAGTTACACATAAAACTTTCTGCATCTTTGTGCTCATAGTCACAAGTGGTTTTCGACAGCTTCTTTAAAACAAGTTTGACATGATCTATCTCTAAATTAGACTAAATAAAGAGATTTTAGTTTTTTCAATGATTCTTGAAGAGGACTGTCTCAACGAAAACAAGTTTTCGGAAACAGTCCTGGTGACTTAGTTTTGATCTCATTTTTGGGTCTATTGACCTCCATTTAGGATAAGTATGCTAACGGAACCTATATTATGTCCTAAAAAGATTGAGTTTGTGTCAAAAAGTTGAAAAGCAAGAGAAAAAAAAACATTTAAAAAATTTTCAAAAATTTCAGAAATTTAAAAAATTGGAAAAGTTGTTCCAAAACACTTGATTTTTTGTTTTGTCATAAAATAACAAAAAATTGACGTAAACTGAACTTTCAATAGTCTATTTTGACTAGTTTTCACGATTCAAGCACATTTTAACTTAATAACAACATTCAAAAACTCACTGGAAAAGTTGTTTTTCGGCAAACGCCCTTTTTGACCACACCTACGAAATCCATAACTTTTTATCTAACAAATATAGAGGCTTCGGGTTTTTTGTATTGTATTAAGCATCCTCGAGTCTACCTGTCGCGTGCTAAAATGAACAATTTTTCTCTTTAATTTATCCCGCCATTTCGAAATAGGGCGGTTTTTGGCAATTTTTTGTCCTTTTTAGTCAAAAAAGTCAAATTTACAGACATCTGTCAAAAAAACTGTTATCACATGATAAAGGCAGATGGCCTTTGCAAATCAAATAAGGTCCTGAGTGAGACCAAAATTGCCCTCTAATTGTCCGTGGGGGGAGGAAATCGAAAATTTTCGTTTTTGGCGGGAAAATTTGAAATTTTTCAAAAAAACATTTACTCTGCAGACAACGGCCTTAGACTAATGTTAGCAAGGCACGCATTTTTTGCCTTCATAACTAGGGTCGATTTCTGCCGGGAACATTGATTTTTCAAAAAAAAGACCAACATTTTTGTTGCATTTTTTCAAAAAAATCGAATTTTTGACAAAAATCAAAATTCCAAATCCTACATATTTAAGCTCCTCAAACAGTCTACTTTCGTCCATTCCCCATCAATATACCCCATTTTCTCAACCAAAATTGAGTTATTGATTCATTTTCAAGGAAAAACGTGATTTTTCAAATTTTTCACACCCAAAAGCGTCTGACACACCCCGAAGGACCACTTTTTTTTCCCAACAGCCCCCATTTTTGTCAGTTTTGTACCAATAGGGGGTTGCATGCCAAAAGTTAGCCAATTCGTACCTGCCATTTTCTAGATCTCGTATAATTCTGAGCTTTTTAACAATAGGTTAACGTAAAGATTTACGAAACGGCCAGGGACCCTACCCTCGGCCTAAATGAACAGAGAAGCCCACGCGGACGGCCACCTAGCACCCTCAAGGTCACGTGACTTAATTTTGTTTTTGGTTTTTTCTGTAACCAAAACAATAAGGTCATGCGCCAATATCATGGCCTCAAGCAAAGACGTCGGACTCTACGCATTCCCATTCGCAATGCGCCCTTAGGGCGCAAATGCCAATGCTCAATTAATTTTGCCAGGTGAAATTTTTAAAGAAAAATTCTGATGAATTTTAACTTAAACTACCACCAAAAAACGCACAGATTTCAAAGTGTAAAACAATCAAGTTTTTGCTAATTCCGGGTATGCAGTGAGACTGATTTCGGCAAAAATAAAATAGAAAATGAAGGAAATGGAAAGAAAAAAATTTTTCAAAATAAGAACGCATTATCAAAATCTTATTTGATCTCCGCTAATGTCATAATTCCGATCAGGCTGATTTCAGATTTTAAGCGTAGAGTTTACGGTTACGGCTGCTCCCTCTACAGGTCCCAGAGGGACCGTGTGAGCATCCTACCTCGATCCAGGATAACGGATAGTGGCTTTTAATTTTTCACAAAATTTTTTTTCACTAATGCTTGTTTTCAATTCCTCATGAGAAGCTGTATAAATTTTAAAAAAAATTGATTTTATTAATAAATGCTTCCAAGAAAAACTGATGTTAGGCGGTTACAAATGCGGTTGGTGAAAACTAGTAAGGGATAATGATGAGAAAAATTGTAAGTTTTCAAATGAATTTAACAACAGTTTTTTTCTTTTTTCCTTTTGTAAATCGGGAGAAATGAATCAGTTTTTTTTAAGTTTTCCTCGCACCACCCACTTTTCTTAAGTAATGAAGATTCCTGTTATAGCCGTTTATAACACTTTGGCAGAAAAAACATCAATATGATGTAAAATGTTTTTAAAAAGAGAAAAATTTAAAAATTATGTTTTTTTTAAATAATCAAAATTTTGTAATTTTCAAAATTGAAAAAAAGTGAAAATTAATTGCATATTACGATTCAGCGTACCCAACTTAGTGGGTCTAGCAGTTTAAATTACCAAAAAATGTTGAAAATTGGAGATTTTATGAAGTTTTCATTTTGGCTATTTTTCCTTTTCGCCTCCACTTAAGGCACCTTTGAGCCAACTTGAGAAACTGGAACCTAAACAAGCTATACAGATAGTCTGAATGAGCCATTTTCAGCGTGATAACACCCCTGGAAGAAAAAAAACTGCAGAAAAGAAAGGGAATTTTGAACGTTAACCTTTTTTCTTCTTCAAATGGCGATACTTAGAATAATTTTTCAGCTGAAAAGTTCAAAAAAATTCAAAAAATTCAAATTTTGAAAAAATTTGTAAAAAAATCTCATCAGTCTGTTTATTGGAGTCTTCGAGGTTTTGGGAGACCTTATCTGGCGGCTAACAACAAGTGGTTCACTTATTTTAAAATTTTGAGAAAGGTCAAAAAAACCTGTTTTTACGATTTTTTAGACAGAAATCCGTAAGCAATATCTTGGCTTAAAACAAAAATGAGGGCCTAAAATTAGTACAAACAGTACTCTCACATAAGGTACATTAGGTTGGAAACAAAAAATGGACTCTAATTCAAAAATCGTTTTTTAACTTTATTTCTGAACAAAAAATTGTTAAAGAAATCAAAAACTTAAAAATTTTTTGAAAAAAATGATTGTTTTGAAAAAGTGCCAATTTTTAGCTGAAACGTTTCATCTTAGCTAATAAAGCCAGAGCAATGCCCTTTAAGATCAAATAAATTAATAAGGCAAACAAATTTCAAGTTTTTTCGTTAGAGGCTTTTATTTTGAAAAAGTATTCAAAAATGGGTAAAAAAAAGTCAAAAAAATCAATTTTCTCCGATTCAAAAACCTCCACTACCATGATGATTAGTTCGTTAGATAGGACTGCTGAGATCAGTTTAGACTTACTTTCATAAAGATATCAAAATTTTTACTTATTTTTGAGAATTAAACAAAATAAAAACTTTTCCCAAATTGGGCAAAAAGCCCAAATTAGCCCAAACACCTGTTAAAAATTGTTGGGTCAAAAAATCACAAAAGGAAACCCCTATTCATTTGACATTTTAGGGCCGCATGCAAAAAATTAGACCATTCTAACCTGACAATTTCGAGAATCGACTTTTTTGCAAAATTTCTCTATAGTCCATTTGAGGGATATTACTTGTACCGGTGGGGGCCCCTACCCCACCTCAAAAAATTTTGTAATGCTGGAACGCGGCCACCTAGCACCCTCAAGGTCACGTGACTTATTTTTTTTTTTGGTATTTTCTGAAACCAAAACAATAAGGTCATGCGCCAATATCATGGCCTCAAGCAAAGACGTCGGACTCGACGCATTCACATTAGCCTTGCGCCCTTCGGGCGCAAATGGCAATGCTCAATTAATTTTGCCACGTGAAAAAATTTTTAAGGAAAAATTCTGATAAAATTTAACTTAAACTACCACGAAAGAACGCAAAGATTTCAAAGTGTGAAACAATCAAGTTTTTGCTAATACCGGGCATGCAGTGAGACTGATTTCGGCAAAAATAAAATGAAAATTGAAGGAAATGGAAAGAAAAAAATTGTTCAAAAAAGAACGCAACATCAAAAACTTATTTGATGTCCGCTAATGTCATAATTCCGATCAGGCTGATTTCAGATTTTAAGCGCAGAGTTTACGGTTACGGCTGCTCCCTCTACAGGTCCCAGAGGGACCGAGTGAGCATCCTACCTCGATCCAGGATAACGGACAGTTGTTTTTAATTTTTCACAAATTTTTTTTCACTAATGCTTGTTTTCAATTCCTCATGAGAAGCTGTATAAATTTTTTTAAAAAATGATTTTTTTTATCAATGCTTCCAAGAACAACTGATGTTAGGTGGTTACAAATGCGGTTGGTGAAAACTAGTAAGGGATAATGATGAGAAAAATTGTAAGTTTTCAAATGAATTTAAAAACAGTTTTTTTTCTTTTTTCTTTTGTAAATCGGGAGAAATGAATCAGTTTTCTTAAGTTTTCCTCGCACCACCCACTGTTCATAAGTAATGAAGATTCCTGTTCTAGCCGTTTATAAAACTTTGGCAGAAAAAACATCAGAATGATGTAAAATGTTTTTAAAAAAATAAAAATTTAAAAATTATGTTTAAAAAAAAAATCAAAAACTTGTAATTTTCAAAATTGAAAAAAAGTTAAAATTAATTGCATATTACGATTCAGCGTACCCAACTTAGTGGGTCTAGCATTTTAAATTACCAAAAAATGTTGAAAATTGTAGATTTTATGAAGTTTTCATTTTGGCTATTTTTCCTTGTCGCCTCCACTTGAGGCACCTTTGAGCCAACTTGAGAAACTGGAACGTAAACAAGCTGCACAGATGGTCAAAGTGAGCCATTTTCAGCGTGATAACACGCCTGGAAGAAAAAAAACTCCAGAAAAGAAAGAAAATTATGAACTTTAACCTTTTTTCTTCTTCAAATGGCGATACTTAGAATAATTTTTCAGCTGAAAAGTTCAAAAAAAATCAAAAAATTCAAATTTTGAAAAAATTTATAAAAAAATCTCATCAGTCTGTTTATTGGAGTCTTCGAGGTTTTGAGAGACCTCATCTGGCGGCTAACAACAAGTGGATCACTTATTTTAAAATTTTGAGAAAGGTCAAAAAAACATGTTTTTTTGATTTTTTTGACAGAATTCCGAAAGCAATATCTTGGCTAAAAACAAGATTGAGGGCCTAAAATTAGTACAAACAGTACTCCCACATAAGGTACATTAGGTTGGAAACAAAAATTTTACTCTGACTCAAAAATCGTTTTTTAACTTTATTTCTGAACAAGAAATTGAAAAGAAATGAAAAACTTAAAAATTTTTTGAAAAAAAAGATTGTTTTGAAAAAGTGCCAATTTTTAGCTGAAACTTTTCATTTTAGCTAATAAAGCCAGAGCAATGCCCTTTAAGCTCAAATAAATTAATTATGCAAATTATTTTTTAAGTTTTTTCGTTAAAGGCTTTTTTTTTGAAAAAGTATTCAAAAATGGGTAAAAAAAAGTCAAAAAAATTAATTTTCTCAAATTGAAAAACCTCCACTGCCATGATGATTAGTTCGTTTGATAGGACTGCTGAGATCAATTTAGACGTATTTTCATAAGTATATCAAAATTTTTATTTATTTTTGAGAATTAAGCAAAATAAAAACTTTTCCCAAATTGGGCAAAATGCCCAAATTAGCCCAAACACCTGTTAAAAATTGTTGGGTCAAAAAGTCACAAAAGGAAACCCCTATTCGTTTGCCATTTTAGGGCCGCATGCAAAAATTTAGACCAATCTAACCTGACAATTTCGAGAATCGACTTTTTTGTCAAAATTCTCTAAAGACCAATTTAGGGAGATTACTTGTACCGGTGGGGGCCCTACCCCACCTAAAAAATTTTTGAAATGCTGGAACGCGGCCACCTAGCACCCTCAAGGTCACGTGACTTACTTTTGTTTTTGGTATTTTCTGAAACCAAAAGAGAGCGTGGTCATGCATCGACATCACATCATGTGCTCAAACAAATACGTGGACTTCTACGCATTCCCATTCGCAGTGCGCCCTTCGGGCGCAAATGCCAATGCTCAATTAATTTCGCCAGGTGAAAATTTTTTAAAGAAAAATTCTGATAAATTTTAACTTAAACTACCATCAAAAAACGCAAAGATTTCAAAGTGTGAAACAATAAAGTTTTTGCTAATACCGGGCATGCAGTGAGACTGATTTTGGCAAAAATAAATTGAAAAATGAAGGAAATGGAAAGAAAAAAATTGTTCAAAATAAGAACGCAACATCAAAAACTTATTTGATCTCCGCTAAGGTCATAATTCCGATCAGGCTGATTTCAGATTTTAAGCGTAGATTTTACGGTTACGGCTGCTCCCTCTACAGGTCCCAGAGGGACCGAGTGAGCATCCTACCTCGATCCAGGTTAACGGATAGTTGTTCTTAATTTTTCACAAAATTTTTTTTCACTAATGCTTCTTTTCATTTCCTCATGAGAAGCTGTATTAATTTTTAAAAAATTGATTTTATTAATCAATGCTTCCAAGAACAACTGATGTTAGGCGGTTGCAAATGCGGTTGCTGAAAACTAGTAAGGGATAATGATGAGAAAAATTGTAAGTTTTCAAATGAATTTAAAAACAGTTTTTTTCTTTTTTTCTTTTGTAAATCGGAAGAAATGAATCAGTTTTTTTAAAAGTTTTCCTCGCACCAACCACTGTTCTTAAGTAATGAAGATTCCTGTTCTAGCCGTTTATAACACTTTGGCAGAAAAAACATCAATATGATGTAAAATGTTTTAAAAAAGAGAAAAATTTAAAAATTATGTTTTTTTTTTAAAATCAAAAATTTGTAATTTTCAAAATTGAAAAAAAGTGAAAATTAATTGCATATTACGATTCAGCGTACCCATTTTAGTGGGTATAGCATTTTGAATCACCAAAAAATGTTAAAAATTGTAGATTTTATGAAGTTTTCATTGTGGCTATTTTTCCTTGTCGCCTCCACTTAAGGCACCTTTGAGCCAACTTGAGAAAGTGGAACCTAAACAAGCTATACAGATAGTCTGAATGAGCCATTTTCAGCGTGATAACACGCCTGGAAGAAAAAAAACTGCAGAAAAGAAAGGAAATTTTGAACTTTAACCTTTTTTCTTCTTAAAATGGCGACACTTAGAATAATTTTTCAGCTGAAAAGTTCGAAAAAAATCAAAAAGTTCAAATTTTGAAAAAAATTTAAAAAAATCTCATCAGTCTGTTTATTGGAGTCTTCGAGGTTTTGGGAGACCTTATCTGGCGGCTAACAACAAGTGGATCACTTCTTTTAAAATTTTGAGAAAGGTCAAAAAAACCTGTTTTTACGATTTTTTAGACAGAATTCCGAAAGCAATATCTTGGCAAAAAACAAGAATGAGGGCCTAAAATTAGTACAAACAGTACTCCCACATAAGGTACATTAGGTTGGAAACAAAAAATTTACTCTGACTCAAAAATCGTTTTTTAACTTTATTTCTGAACAAGAAATTGAAAAGAAATCAAAAACTTAAAAATTTTTTGAAAAAAATGATTGTTTTGAAAAAGTGCCAAATTTTAGCTGAAACTTTTCATTTTAGCTAATAAAGCCAGAACAATGCCCTTTAAGCTCAAATAAATTAATTATGCAAATTATTTTCAAGTTTTTTCGTTAAAGCCTTTTATTTTGAAAAAGTATTCAAAAATGGGTAAAAAAAAGTCAAAAAAATCAATTTTCTCCGATTCAAAAACCTCCACTACCATGATGATTAGTGCGTTAGATAGGACTGCTGAGATCAATTTAGACGTTCTTTCATAAATATATCAAAATTTTTACTTATTTTTGAGAATTAAGCAGAATAAAAACTTTTCCCAAATTGGGCAAAAAGCCCAAATTAGCCCAAACACCTGTTAAAAATTGTTGGGTCAAAAAATCACAAAAGGAAACCCCTATTCGTTTGACATTTTAGGGCCGCATGCAAAAAATTAGACCAATCTAACCTGACAATTTCGAGAATCAACTTTTTTGTCAAAATTCTCTAAAGACCAATTTAGGGAGATTACTTGTACCGGTGGGGGCCCTACCCCACCTAAAAAATTTTTGAAATGTTGGAACGCGGCCACCTAGCACAGTCAGGTACTAGTGTTTTATTTTTGTTTTTCGTATTTTGTCAAGCCAAAAGAGAGTGTAGTCAAGCATCAACATCATGTGCTCAAGCAAATACGTGGACTTCTACGCATTCCCATTCGCAATGCGCCCTTCGGGCGCAAATGCCAATGCTCAATTAATTTTGCCAGGTGAAAATTTTTTAAAAAAAAAAACTCTGATGAATTTTAACTTAAACTACCACCAAAAACGCAAAGATTTCAAAGTGTGAATTAATCAAGTATTTGATAATACCGGGCATGCAGTGAGACTGATTTCGGCAAAATTAAAATGGAAAATGAAGGAAATGGAAAGAAAAAAATGTTCAAAATTAGAACGCATTATCAAAAACTTATTTGATCTCCGCTAATGTCATAATTCCGATCAGGCTGATTTCAGATTTTAAGCGTAGAGTTTACGGTTACGGCTGCTCCCTCTACAGGTCCCAGAGGGACCGAGTGAGCATCCTACCTCGATCCAGGATAACGGATAGTTGTTTTTAGTTTTTCACAAAATGTTTTTTCACTATTCCTTGTTTTCAATTCCTCATGAGAAGCTGTATTAACTTTCAAAAAAATTGATTTTATTAATCAATGCTTCCAAGAACAACTGATGTTAGGCGGTTACAAATGCGGTTGGTGAAAACTAGTATGGGATAATGATGACAAAATTTGTAAGTTTTCAAATGAATTTAAAAACAGTTTTTTGCTTTTTTCTTTTATAAATTGGGAGAAATGAATCACTTTTTTTTAAGTTTTCCTCGCACCACCCACTGTTCTTAAGTAATGAAGATTCCTGTTCTAGCCGTTTATTACACTTTGGCAGAAACAACATCAATAGAAGTAAAATGTTTAAAAAAAAAAAAATTAAAAATTATGTTTTTTTTTTTAAAAAGTCAAAAATTTGTAATTTTCAAAATTGAAAAAAAGTGAAAATTAATTGCGTATTACGATTCAGCGTACCCAACTTAGTGGGTCTAGCATTTTAAATTACCAAAAAATGTTAAAAATTGTAGATTTTATGAAGTTTTCATTCTGGCTATGTTTCCTTGTCGCCTCCACTTAAGGCACCTTTGAGCCAACTTGAGAAACTGGAACCTAAACAAGCTAAGCAGATAGTCTGAATGAGCCATTTTTAGCTTGATAACACGCCTGGAAGAAAAAAAAATCCAGAAAAGAAAGAAATTTTTGAACTTTAACCTTTTTTTCTTCTTCAAATGGCGATACTTAGAATAATTTTTCAGCTGAAAAGTTCAAAAAAAATCGAAAAATTCGAATTTTGAAAAATTTTTAAAAAAATCTCATCAGTCTGTTCATTGGAGTCTTCGAAGTTTTTGGAGACCTTATCTGGCGACTAACAACAAGTGGATCACTTATTTTAAAATTTTGAGAAAGGACAAAAAAACATGTTTTTTCGACTTTTTTCACAGAATTCCGAAAGCAATATCTTGGCTAAAAACAAGAATGAGGGCCTAAAATTAGTACAAACAGTACTCCCACATAAGGTACATTAGGATGGAAACAAAAAATTTACTCTGACTCAATAATCGTTTTTTAACTTTATTTCTGAACAAGAAATTGAAAAGAAATCAAAAACTTAAAATTTTTTTGAAAAAAATGATTTTTTTTAAAAAGTGCCAATTTTTAGCTGAAACTTTTCATTTTAGCTAAGAAAACCAGAGCAATGCCCTTTAAGCTCAATTAAATTAATATAGCAAATTGTTTTCAAGTTTTTTCGTTAAAAGCTTTCATTTTGAAAGAGTAGTCAAAATTGGGTAAAAAAAATTAAAAAAAATCAATTTTCTCAGATTCAAAAACCTCCACCACCATGATAATTAGTTCGTTAGATAGGACTCCTAAGATCAATTTAGACTTATTTTCATAAAAATATCAAAATTTTTACTTATTTTTGAGAATTAAGCAAAATAAAAATTTTTCCCAAATTGGGCAAAAAGCCCAAATTAGCCCAAACACCTGTTAAAAATTGTTGGGTCAAAAAATCACAAAAGGAAACCCCTATTCGTTTGACATTTTAGGGCTGCATGCAAAAAATTAGACCAATCTAACCTGACAATTTCGAGAATCAACTTTTTTGTCAAAATTCTCTAAAGACCAATTTAGGGAGATTACTTGTACCGGTGGGGGCCCTACCCCACCTAAAAAATTTTTGAAATGCTGGAACGCGGCCACCTAGCACCCTCAAGGTCACGTGACTTACTTTTGTTTTTGGTATTTTCTGAAACCAAAACAATAAGGTCATGCGCCAATATCATGGCCTCAAGCAAAGACGTCGGACTGTACGCATTCACATTAGCCTTGCGCCCTTCGGGCGCAAATGCCAATGCTCAATTAATTTTGCCAGGTGAAAATTTTTCAAAGGAAAATTCTGATAAATTTTAACTTAAACTACCACCAAAAAAACCAAAGATATCAAAGTGTGAAACAATCAAATTTTTGCTAATACCGAGCATGCAGTGAGACTGATTTCGGCAAAAATAAAATGGAAAATGAAGGAAATGGAAAGAAAAAAATTGTTCAAAATAAGAACGCAACTTCAAAAACTTATTTGATCTCCGCTATTGTCATAATTCCGATCAGGCTGATTTCAGATTTTAAGCGTAGAATTTACGGTTACGGCTGCTCCCTCTACAGGTCCCAGAGGGACCGAGTGAGCATCCTACCTCGATCCATGATAACGGATAGTTGTTTTTAATTTTTCACAAAATTTTTTTCACTAATGCTTGTTTTCAATTCCTCATGAGAAGCTGTATAAATTTTTAAAAAATTGATTTTATTAATCAATGCTTCCAAGAACAACTGATGTTAGGGGGTTACAAATGCGGTTGGTGAAATCTAGTGAGGGATAATGATGAGAAAAATTGTAAGTTTCCAAATGAATTTAAAAACAGTTTTTTCTTTTTTCTTTTGTAAATCGGGAGAAATGAATCACTTTTTTTTGTTTTCCTCGCACCACTCACTGTTCTTAAGTAATGAAGATTCCTGCTCTAGCCGTTTATAACACTTTGGCAGAAGCAACATCAATATGATGTAAAATGTTTTAAAAAAGAGAAAAAATTAAAAATTATGTTTTTTTTTAAAAAGTCAAAAATTTGTAATTTTCAAAATTGAAAAAAAGTGAAAATTAATTGCATGTTACGATTCAGCGTACCCAACTTAGTGGATCTAGCATTTTAAATTACCAAAAAATGTTAAAAATTGTAGATTTTATGAAGTTTTCATTCTGGCTATGTTTCCTTGTCGCCTCCACTTAAGGCACCTTTGAGCCAACTTGAGAAACTGGAACCTAAACAAGCTATGCAGATAGTCTGAATGAGCCATTTTTAGCTTGATAACACGCCTGGAAGAAAAAAAAGCCAGAAAAGAAAGAAAATTTTGAATTTTAACCTTTTTTCTTCTTTAAATGGCGATACTTAGAATAATTTTTCAGCTGAAAATTTCAAAAAAAATCAAAAAATTTGAATTTTGAAAAATTTAAAAAAAAATCTCATCAGTCTGTTTATTGGAGTCTTCGAGGTTTTTGGAGACCTTATCTGGCGACTAACAACAAGTGGATCACTTATTTTAAAATTTTGAGAAAGGTCAAAAAAACATGTTTTTTCGACTTTTTTCACAGGATTCCGAAAGCAATATCCTGGCTAAAAACTAGAATGAGGGCCTAAAATTAGTACAAACAGTACTCCCACAGAAGGTACATTAGGTTGGAAACAAGAAATTTACTCTGACTCAAAAATCGTTTTTTAACTTTATTTCTGAACAAGAAATTGAAAAGAAATGAAAAACTTAAAAATTTTTTGAAAAAAAAGAATGTTTTGAAAAAGTGCCAATTTTTAGCTGAAACTTTTCATTTTAGCTAATAAAGCCAGAGCAATGCCCTTTAAGCTCAAATAAATTAATATAGCAAATTATTTTCAAGTTTTTTCGTTAGAGGCTTTTATTTTGAAAAAGTATTCAAAAATGGGTAAAAAAAAGTCAAAAAAATCAATTTTCTCAGATTCAAAAACCTCCACTACCATGATGATTAGTTCGTTAGATAGGACTGCTGAGATCAGTTTAGACTTAATTTCATAAAAATATCAAAATTTTTACTTATTTTTGAGAATTAAGCAAAATAAAAACTTTTCCCAAATTGGGCAAAAAGCCCAAATTAGCCCAAACACCTGTTAAAAATTGTTGGGTCAAAAAATCACAAAAGGAAACCCCTATTCATTTGACATTTTAGGGCCGCATGCAAAAAATTAGACCATTCTAACCTGACAATTTCGAGAATCGACTTTTTTGCAAAATTTCTCTATAGTCCATTTGAGGGATATTACTTGTACCGGTGGGGGCCCCTACCCCACCTCAAAAAATTTTGTAATGCTGGAACGCGGCCACCTAGCACCCTCAAGGTCACGTGTTGGATTTTTGTTTTTGGTATTTTCTGAAATCAAAAGAGAGCGTGGTCATGCATCGACATCATGTGCTCAAGCAAATACGTGGACTTCTACGCATTCCCATTAGCAATGCGCCCTTCGGGCGCAAATGCCAATGCTCAATTAATTCTGGCAGGTAAAAATTTTTTAAAGAATAATTCTGATGAATTTTAACTTAAACTACCACCAAAAAACGGATAGATTTCAAAGTGTGAAACAATCAAGTTTTTGCTAATACCGGGCATGCAGTGAGACTGATTTCAGCAAAAATAAAATGGAAAATGAAGGAAATGGAAAGAAAAAAATTGTTCAAAATAAGAATGCATTATCAAAAACTTATTTGATCTCCGCTAATGCCATAAATCCGATCAAACTGATTCCAGATTTTAAGCGTAGAGTTAACGGTTACGGCTGCACCCTCTACAGGTCCCAGAGGGACCGAGTGAGCATCCTACCTCGATCCAGGATAACGGATAGTTGTTTTTAATTTTTCACAAAATTTTTTTCACTAATGCTTGTTTTCAATTCCTCATGAAAAGCTGTATAAATTTTAAAAAAATTGATTTTATTAATCAATGCTTCCAAGATCCAAGAACAACTGATGTTAGGGGGTTACAAATGCGGTTGGTGAAAACTAGTAAGGGATAATGATGAGAAAAATTGTAGGTTTTCTAATGAATTTAAAAACAGTTTTTTTCTTTTTTCTTTTGTAAATCGGGAGAAATGAATCAGTTTTTTTTTGTTTTCCTCGCACCACCCACTGTTCTTAAGTAATGAAGATTCCTGTTCTAGCCGTTTATAACACTTTGGCAGAAACAACATCAATATGATGTAAAATGTTTTAAAAAAGAGAAAAAATTAAAAATTATGTTTTTTTTTAAAAAAGTCAAAAATTTGTAATTTTCAAAATTGAAAAAAAATGAAAAATAATTGCATATTACGATTCAGCGTACCCAACTTAGTGGGTCTAGCATTTTAAATTACCAAAAAATGTTGAAAATTGTAGATTTTATGAAGTTTTCATTCTGGCTATGTTTCCTTGTCGCCTCCACTTAAGGCACCTTTGAGCCAACTTGAGAAACTGGAACCTAAACCAGCTATGCAGATAGTCTGAATGAGCCATTTTTAGCTTGATAAATCGCCTGGAAGAAAAAAAAATCCAGAAAAGAAAGAAAATTTTGAACTTTAACCTTTTTTCTTCTTCAAATGGCGATACTTAGAATAATTTTTCAGCTGAAAAGTTCAAAAAAAATCAAAAAATTCGAATTTTGAAAATTTTTAAAAAAAATCTCATCAGTCTGTTTATTGGAGTCTTCGAGGTTTTTGGAGACCTTATCTGGCGACTAACAACAAGTGGATCACTAATTTTAAAATTTTGAGAAAGGTCAAAAAAACATGTTTTTTCGACTTTTTTGACAGAATTCCGAAAGCAATATCTTGGCTAAAAACAAGAATGAGGGCCTAAAATTAGTACAAATAGTACTCCCACATAAGGTACATTAGGGTGGAAACAAAAACTTTACTCTGACTCAATAATCGTTTTTTAACTTTATTTCTGAACAAGAAATTGAAAAGAAATCAAAAACTTAAAAATTTTTTGAAAAAAATGATTGTTTTGAAAAAGTGCCAATTTTTAGCTGAAACTTTTCATTTTAGCTAAGAAAACCAGAGCAATGCCCTTTAAGCTCAATTAAATTAATATAGCAAATTGTTTTCAAGTTTTTTCGTTAAAGCCTTTCATTTTGAAAAAGTATTCAAAAATGGGTAAAAAAAAGTCAAAAAAATCAGTTTTCTCCGATTCAAAAACCTCCACTACCATGATGATTAGTGCATTAGATAGGACTGCTGAGATCAATTTAGACGTTTTTTCATAAGTATATCGAAATTTTTACTTATTTTTGAGAATTAAGCAAAATAAAAACTTTTCCCAAATTGGGCAAAAAGCCCAAATTAGCCCAAACACCTGTTAAAAATTGTTGGGTCAAAAAATCACAAAAGGAAACCCCTATTCGTTTGACATTTTAGGGCCGCATGCAAAAAATTAGACCAATCTAACCTGACAATTTCGAGAATCAACTTTTTTGTCAAAATTCTCTAAAGACCAATTTAGGGAGATTACTTGTACCGGTGGGGGCCCTACCCCACCTAAAAAATTTTTGAAATGTTGGAACGCGGCCACCTAGTTGTCACTGTGGCCCCGCTATATCAGTGGCTTTCGAAGGAGTAGGTTCCGCGGGGGGCGGAGCAGGAGAACGCTAAACGCACTCGCAAAAGGAGCACCCTTCGGGTGCTCTTTTTTGCTCGAAAGTTTTCTGAAACGGTATCTGATGAACTTTGTAAGGTGTCACAAAAGCAACAACACAAAACATTCTGTATGTGATTAGAAAAGGTCAAAAAAGATTTCTCATACTTTCAATGACTGAATCTACACCTGATCAGTCTCTAGAGAACTCCAAACCAAAGTAACTTATGTTTTTCATTGATTCATGAAGAGGACCGTTCCAACGAAAACAAGTTTTCGGAAACAGTCCTCATATTTTTTTTCGAGCCCATTGTCAAGTACGTGGACTTTCAATTGTGACTAATAGCTGAATTGGACTTGGAATTTGTCCCAAAAAGGTTAAGTTTGTCTCAAATTGATTAGAAGCAAAAGAAAAAAAACATTTTTTTAATTGGAAAAAAAAGTTGAGTCAGAAACGTGAAAAAACCCTTTTTTCAAAAGTCATAAAAGTAGCTCCAATTGGCTTAAATCACTAGGCTACAATATATGAACCTGTTCAGAATGGTTTTCATGACCAAAGCCATACAACTTCCATATTTAGAGAAAAAGCAAAAAAAAAAACAACTTTTTGGTTAACTCAAAAAGGTAGATAAATCGGGTAAAGTCGTCTTCAAACCTATAGGATCGAAAAGTGATCTATATAGGGTATATATGTAGTGTCCTTGTTAGGTCGCATGCAAAAAAAATAGAACAGTTTTGTTGGCCACTTCCGAAATTAAGACTTTTTTTTCGAAATTTGGCCATTTTTATTTGTAGTAAAATAGTAGTAAAATAGCCGAGAAAAAAAATTGTAAAAACCAAAATTTTTATCTAATTTCGACGTTTAAATACTCTATACCTACTAAAATGTCCATGGCAAGCTCAAATAAGCCATCAAAATTCATTTTTTCTCACTTTTTAAAATTTTTGTTTTTTTGATATACAATGTTGAGTCAGAAACGTGAAAAATCAATTTTTTTCAAAAAGTCAAAATAAAGTGTTTCAATCAATTTGTTTCACTAAAACACACTTTATAAACCTGTTCAGATTGGGTTTTTGGGTTAAAGCCGAAAATTCACCCATTTTGAGAAAAGTGGAAAAAACACCTTTTTAGTTACAAAAAAACCATCATTTTTGTTGCAGTTTTTGAAAAAACTCAAATTTTTGAGAAAAAATTTTTTTCTCAAACATTTATATTTAGGCTCCCCAAACAGTCTACTTTCATCCATTCCTTGTCAATATACCCCATTTTTTGAACCAAAACAGAGTTAATAGGTAGTTTTTATCAAAAAACGTGTTTTTTACCATTTTTGCCCCCCATTTCCCTCTATAAGTCAACACATAACAAAATTTTGGCAAAACGGGGCAAAAGTGTATCCTTAGAATTTCAATACGGGGCTGCATGCAAAAAATTAGGGAATTCTGACCTCCAGTTTTCGAGAACACGACTTATTCTGCATGAAAAGGGTAAAAGGTAAATGTTCCTTCGAACCGACGGGGCCCCTTCCCCTGTCTCTGCTGAACGCCATAGCCGGACGCGGCGGCCACCTAGATAGGTCAGTGACCTGCGGTGCATGGGTGTTATGGGCTTGATTCGTATGCATTGGCCTGGGGGCCATTAGCTTCAAGCCATGTGGCACTCGCAGAAAAAGAGCACCCGAAGGGTGCTCTTTTACTGCTCGAATGTCTTGTGAAACGGTATCTGATGAACTTTGTAGGGTGTCACAAAAGCAACATGACAAAACTTTCTGTATCTGATCAGTAATGGTCAAAAAAGATTTATGACACTTTCAATGACTGAAGCTACACCTGATCAGTCTCTAGAGAACCCTAAAACAAAGTAACTTATATTTTTCAGTGACTCATGAAGAGGACTGTTTCAACGAAAACAAGTTTTCGGAAACAGTCCTCATATTCTTTTTTGATCCCATTGTCAAGTACGTGGATTTTCAATGGTGACTTATAGCTGAATTGGACTTGGAATTTGTCCCAAAAAGGTTAAGTTTGTCTCAAATTGATTAGAAGCAATAGAAAAAAAAAGTTTTGATAAAAAAAGTTGAGTCAGAAACGTGAAAAATCGCTTTTTTTTTCAAAAATTCATCAAAAGTATTTCCATTTGGATTAAATAAGTAGGCTACAATAAATGAACCTGTTCAGAATGACTTTCATGACCAAAGCCGTAAAATTTCCATATTTAGAGAAAAGGCAAAAAAACCTCTTTTTGGTTAACTGAAAAACGTAGATAAATCGAGTAAAGTCGTCTTCAAACCGATAGGTTCGAAAAAGGATCTAACTAAGGTATATCTGCAGTGTTCTTGTAAGGTCACATGCAAAAAAATGGAACAATTGTGGTGGCCACTTCCAAAAACAAGACTTTTTTTCGGAACTTGGCCATTTTTATTTGTAGTAAAGTAGTAAAAAGCTAACCGAGAAAAAAAGTTATAAAAACCAAAATTTTCATCCAATTTTGACAATTAAATACTCTCTACCTACTAAAATGAATATGGCAAGCTCGAATATGCTATCAAAACTCATTTTTTCTCACTTTTTAAAAATTTTGTTTTTTTTATATTAAATGTTGAGTCAGAAACGTGAAAAACCAGTTTTTTTCAAAAAGTTAAAAAAAGTTATTGCAATCAATTTGTTTCACTAAAACACACTTAATGAACCTGTTCAGAAGGCTTTTCATGTTTAAAGCCAAAACTTTACCCCTTTTGAGAAAAGTGGAAAAAACACCTTTTTAGTTACAAAAAAAACATCATTTTTGTTGCAGGTTTTGAAAAAACTCAAATTTTTGAGAAAAATTTTTTTTCCCACACCTACATCATTGGGCTCCCAAAACAGTCTACTTTCATCCATTCTTCATCAAATCACCCCAATTTGTTAACCAAAATAGAGTTACTGAGCCATTTTTACCAAAAAACGTGGTTTTTCCCTGTTTTTCCCCATTTTTCCCACTATAAGTCAACGCATAACAAAATTTTGGGAAAACGGAGCAAAAGTGTATCCTTAGAATTGCATTTTAGGCCTGCATGCCAATTTTTATCGAATTCTATCCCGACAATTTTGAGATCAGCACTTTTTCCGAGCAAATAGTCATACCGTTATAATTCTTTGGCCGTTCGGGGCCCCTACCCCAAACTCACTAAACAAAGACGCCGAAGGCGGACGGCCACCTAGCACCCTCAAGGTCACGTGACTTAATTTTGTTTTTGGTATTTTCTGAAACCAAAAGCAAGCATGGTCATGCATCGACATCATGTGCTCAAGCAAATACGTGGACTTCTACGCATTCCCATTCGCAATGCGCCCATCGGGCTCAAATGCCAATGCTCAATTAATTTTGCCAGGTGAAAAAAAAATTATTTAAAAACTCTGCTAAACTTTATTTTAAACTACCACCAAAAAACGCAAAGATTTCAAAGTGTAAAACAATCAAATTTTTGCCAATACCGGGCTTGCAATGAGACTGATGTTGGCAAAAGTAAAATAGAAAATGTAGAAAATGGAAAGAAAAAAATTGTTCAAAATAAGAACGCAACATCAAAAACTTATTTGATCTCCGCTCAAATCATAATTCAGATCAGGCTGATTTCAGATTTTAAGCGTAGAATTTACGGTTACGGCTGCTCCCTCTACAGGTCCCAGAGGGACCGAGTGAGCATCCTACCTCGATCCAGGTTAACGGATAGTTGTTCTTAATTTTTCACAAATTTTTTTTTCTCTAATGCTTGTTTTCACTTCCTCATGAGAAGCTGTATTAATTTTTAAAAAATTTATTTTATCCATCAATGCTTCCAAGAACAACTGATTTTATGCGATTACAAATGCGGTTGTTGAAACTAGTAAGGGATAATGATGAGAAAAATTGTAAGTTTTCAAATGAATTTAAAAACAGTTTTTTTCCTTTTTTTCTTTTGTAAATCGGGAGAAATGAATCAGTTTTTTTTTTAAGTTTTCCTCGCACCACCCACTGTTCCTAAGTAATGAAGATTCCTGTTCTAGCCGTTTATAACACTTTGGCAGAAAAAACATCAATATGATGTAAAATGTTTTAAAAAAGAGAAAAATTTAAAAATTATGTTTTTTTTAAAAAATCAAAAAATTGTAATTTTCAAAATTGAAAAAAAGTAAAAGTTAATTGCATATTACGATTCACCGTACCCAACTTAGTGGGTATAGCATTTTAAATTACCAAAAAATGTTGAAAATTGTAGATTTTATGAAGTTTTCATTTTGGCTATTTTTCCTTGTCGCCTCCACTTAAGGCACCTTTGAGCCAACTTGAGAAACTGGAACCTAAACAAGCTATACAGATAGTCTCAATGAGCCATTTTCAGCGTGATAACACGCCTGGAAGAAAAAAAACTCCAGAAAAGAAAGAAAATTTTGAACTTTAACCTTTTTTCTTCTTCAAATGGCGATACTTAGAATAATTTTTCATCTGAAAAGTTCAAAAAAAATCAAAAAATTCAAATTTTGAAAATTTTTTTAAAAAATCTCATCAGTCTGTTTATTGGAGTCTTCGAGGTTTTGAGAGATCTTATCTGGCGGCTAACAACAAAAGGATCATTTATTATAAAAATTTGAGAAAGGTCAAAAAAACATGTTTTTTCGACTTTTTTGACAGAATTTCGAAAGCAATATCTTGGCAAAAAACAAGAATGAGGGCCTAAAATTAGTACAAACAGTACTCCCACATAAGGTACATTAGGTTGGAAACAAAAAATTTACTCTGACTCAAAAATCGTTTTTTAACTTTATTTCTGAACAAGAAATTGAAAAGAAATCAAAAACTTAAAAATTTTTTGAAAAAAAAGATTGTTTTGAAAAAGTGCCAATTTTTAGCTGAAACTTTTCATTTTAGCTAATAAAGCCAGAGCAATGCCCTTTAAGCTCAAATAAATTAATTATGCAAATTACTTTGAAGTTTTTTCGTTAAAGCCTTTTATTTTGAAAAAGTATTCAAAAATGGGTAAAAAAAAGTCAAAAAAATCAATTTTCTCCGATTCAAAAACCTCCACTACCATGATGATTAGTTCGTTAGATAGGACTGCTGAGATCAATTTAGACGTATTTTCATAAGTATATCAAAATTTTTATTTATTTTTGAGAATTAAGCAAAATAAAAACTTTTCCCAAATTGGGCAAAAAGCCCAAATTAGCCCAAACACCTGTTAAAAATTGTTGGGTCAAAAAATCACAAAAGGAAACCCCTATTCGTTTGCCATTTTAGGGCCGCATGCAAAAAATTAGACCAATCTAACCTGACAATTTCGAGAATCGACTTTTTTGCAAAATTTCTCTATAGTCCATTTGAGGGATATTACTTGTACCGGTGGGGGCCCCTACCCCACCTCAAAAAATTTTGTAATGCTGGAACGCGGCCACCTAGCACCCTCAAGGTCACGTGACTTAGTTTTGTTTTTGGTATTTTCTGAAACCAAAAGAGAGCGTGGTAATGAATTCAAATCATGTGCTCAAGCAAATACGTGAACTTCTACGCATTCCCATTCGCAATGCGCCCTTCGGGCGCAAATGCCAATGCTCAATTAATTTTGCCAGGTGAAAACTTTTTAAAGAAAAATTATGATAAATTTTAACTTAAACTACCACCAAAAAACGGATAGATTTCAAAGTGTGAAATAATCAAGTTTTTGCTAATACCGGGCATGCAGTGAGACTGATTTCGGCAAAAATAAAATGGAAAATGAAGGAAATGGAAAGAAAAAAATTGTTCAAAATAAGAACGCATTATCAAAAACTTATTTGATCTCCGCTAATGTCACAATTCCGATCAGACTGATTCCAGATTTTAAGCGTAGAGTTTACGGTTACGGCTGCTCCCTCTACAGGTCCCAGAGGGACCGAGTGAGCAACCTACCTCGATCCAGGATAACGGATAGTTGTTTTTAATTTTTCACAAAATTTTTTTCACTAATGCTTGTTTTCAATTCCGCATGAGAAGCTGTATAAATTTTTTAAAAAATGATTTTATTAATCAATGCTTCCAAGAACAACTGATGTTAGGGGGTTACAAATGCGTTGGTGAAAACTGGTAAGGGATAATGATGAGAAAAATTGTAAGTTTTCAAATGAATTTAAAAACAGTTTTTTTTCTTTTTTCTTTTGTAAATTGGGAGAAATGAATCAGTTTTTTTTTTGTTTTCCTTGCACCACCCACTGTTCTTAAGTAATGAAGAATCCTGTTCTAGCCAATTATAACACTTTGGCAGAAACAACATCAATATGATGTAAAATGTTTTAAAAAAGAGAAAAAATTAAAAAATATGTTTTTTTTTAAAAAATCAAAATTTAGTTATTTTCAAAAATGTAAAAAAGTGAAAAACAATTGCATATTACGATTCACCGTACCCAAATTAGTGGGTCTAGTATTTTAAATTATCAAAAAATGTTGAAAATTGTGGATTTTATGAAGTTTTCATTTTGGCTATTTTTCCTTGTCGCCTCCACTTAAGGCACCTTTGAGCCAACTTGAGAAGCTGGAACCTAAACAAGCTATACAGATAGTCTGAATGAGCCATTTTCAGCGTGATAACACGCCTGGAAGAAAAAAAAACTCCAGAAACGAAAGAAAATTTTGAACTTTAACCATTTTTCTTCTTCAAATGGCGATACTTAGAATAATTTTTCAGCTGAAAAGTTCAAAAAAAATCAAAAAATTCAAATTTTGAAGAAATTTAAAAAAAATCTCATCAGTCTGTTCATTGGAGTCTTCGAGGTTCTGGGAGACTTTATCTGGCGACTAACAACAAGTGGATCACTTATTTTAAAATTTTGAGAAAGGTCAAAAAAACCTGTTTTTACGATTTTTTAGACAGAAATCCGAAAGCAATATCTTGGCTAAAAACAAGAATGAGGGCCTAAAATTAGTACAAACAGTACTCCCACATAAAGTACATTAGGTTGGAAACAAAAAATTGACTCCGACTCAAAAATCGTTTTTTAACTTTATTTCTGAACAAAAAATTGTAAAAAAATCAAAAATTTAAAATTTTTTGAAAAAAATGATTGTTTTGAAAAAGTGCCAATTTTTAGCTGAAACTTTTCATTTTAGCTAATAAAGCCAGAGCAATGCCCTTCAAGCTCAAATAAATTAATTATGCAAATTATTTTCAAGTTTTTTCGTTAAAGCCTTTTATTTTGAAAAAGTATTCAAAAATGGGTAAAAAAAAGTCCAAAAAATCAATTTTCTCCGATTCAAAAACCTCCACTACCATGATGATTAGTGCGCTAGATAGGAATGCTGAGATCAATTTAGACGTTCTTTCATAAGTATATCGAAATTTTTACTTATTTTTGAGAATTAAGCAGAATAAAAACTTTTCCCAAATTGGGCAAAAAGCCCAAATTAGCCCAAACACCTGTTAAAAAATGTTGGGTCAAAAAATCACAAAAGGAAACCCCTATTCGTTTGACATTTTAGGGCCGCATGCAAAAAATTAGACCAATCTAACCTGACAATTTCGAGAATCAACTTTTTTGTCAAAATTCTCTAAAGACCAATTTAGGGAGATTACTTGTACCGGTGGGGGCCCTACCCCACCTAAAAAATTTTTGAAATGCTGGAACGCGGCCACCTAGCACCCTCAAGGTCACGTGACTTATTTTTGTTTTGGGAAATTTCTGAAACCAAAAGAGAGCCTGGTCATGCATCGACATCACATCATGTGCTCAAGCAAATACGTGGACTTCTACGCATTCCCATTCGCAGTGCGCCCTTCGGGCGCAAATGCCAATGCTCAATTAATTTCGCCAGGTGAAAATTTTTTAAAGAAAAATTCTGATAAATTTTAACTTAAACTACCATCAAAAAACGCAAAGATTTCAAAGTGTGAAACAATCAAGTTTTTGCTATTACCGGGCATGTAGTGAGACTGAATCCGGCAAAAATAAATTGAAAAACGAAGGAAATGGAAAGAAAAAAATTGTTCAAAATAAGAACGCAACCTCAAAAACTTATTTGATCTCCGCTAAGGTCATAATTCCGATCAGGCTGATTTCAGATTTTAAGCGTACAATTTACGGTTACGGCTGCTCCCTCTACAGGTCCCAGAGGGACCGAGTGAGCATCCTACCTCGATCCAGGTTAACGGATAGTTGTTCTTAATTTTTCACAAATTTTTTTTTCACTAATGCTTGTTTTCATTTCCTCATGAGAAGCTGTATTAATTTTAAAAAAATTGATTTTATTAATCAATGCTTCCAAGAACAACTGATGTTAGGCGGTTGCAAATGCGGTTGCTGAAAACTAGTAAGGGATAATGATGAGAAAAAGTGTAAGTTTTCAAATGAATTTAAAAACAGTTTTTTTCTTTTTTCTTTTGTAAATCGGGAGAAATGAATCATTTTTTTTTTAAGTTTTCCTCGCACCAACCACTGTTCTTAAGAAATGAAGATTCCTGTTCTAGCCGTTTATAACACTTTGGCAGAAAAAACATCAATATGATGTAAAATGTTTTAAAAAAGAGAAAAATTTAAAAATTATGTTTTTTTTTAAAAATCAAAAATTTGTAATTTTCAAAATTGAAAAAAAGTGAAAATTAATTGCATATTACAATTCAGCGTACCCATTTTAGTGGGTATAGCATTTTGAATCACCAAAAAATGTTACAAATTGTAGATTTTATGAAGTTTTCATTTTGGCTATTTTTCCTTGTCGCCTCCACTTAAGGCACCTTTCAGCCAACTTGAGAAACTGGAACCTAAACAAGCTATACAGATAGTCTGAATGAGCCATTTTCAGCGTGATAACACGCTTGGAAGAAAAAAAACTGCAGAAAAGAAAGGAAATTTTGAACTTTAACCTTTTTTCTTCTTCAAATGGCGATACTTAGAATAATTTTTCAGCTGAAAAGTTCAAAAAAAATCAAAAAATTCAAATTTTGAAAAATTTTTAAAAAAATCTCATCAGTCTGTTTATTGGAGTCTTCGAGGTTTTGGGAGACCTTATCTGGCGGCTAACAACAAGTGGATCACTTATTTTAAATTTTTGAGAAAGGTCAAAAAAACCTGTTTTTACGATTTTTTAGACAGAATTCCGAAAGCAATATCTTGGCTAAAAACAAAAATGAGGGCCTAAAAATAGTACAAACAGTACTCCCACATAAAGTACATTAGGTTGGAAAGAAGAAATTGACTCTGATTCAAAAATCGTTTTATAACTTTATTTCTGAACAAAAAATTGTATAAAAATCAAAAACTGAAAAATTTTTTGAAAAAAATGATTGTTTTGAAAAAGTGCCAATTTTTAGCTGAAACTTTTCATTTTAGCTAAAAAAGCCAGAGCAAGGCCCTTTAAGCTCAATTAAATTAATTAAGCAAATTATTTTCAAGTTTTTTCGTTAAAGGCTTTTATTTTGAAAAAGTATTCAAAAATGGGTAAAAAAAAGTCAAAAAAATCAATTTTCTCCGATTCAAAAACCTCCACTACCATGATGATTAGTTCGTTAGATAGGACTGCTGAGATCAATTTAGACTTACTTTCATAAAAATATCAAAATTTTTACTTATTTTTGAGAATTAAGAAAAATAAAAACTTTTCCCAAATTGGGCAAAAAGCCCAAATTAGCCCAAACACCTGTTAAAAATTGTTGGGTCAAAAAATCACAAAAGGAAACCCCTATTCGTTTGACATTTTAGGGCCGCATGCAAAAAATTAGACCAATCTAACCTGACAATTTCGAGAATCGACTTTTTTGTCAAAATTCTCTAAAGACCAATTTAGGGAGATTACTTGTACCGGTGGGGGCCCTACCCCACCTAAAAAATTTTTGAAATGCTGGAACGCGGCCACCTAGCACCCTCAAGGTCACGTGACTTAATTTTGTTTTTGGTTTTTTCTGAAACCAAAAGAGAGCGTGGTCATGCATCGACATCACATCATGTGCTCAAGCAAATACGTGGACTTCTACGCATTCCCATTCGCAGTGCGCCCTTCGGGCGCAAATGCCAATGCTCAATTAATTTCGCCAGGTGAAAATTTTTTAAAGAAAAATTCTGATAAATTTTAACTTAAACTACCATCAAAAAACGCAAAGATTTCAAAGTGTGAAACAATCAAGTTTTTGCTAATACCGGGCATGCAGTGAGACTGATTTTGGCAAAAATAAATTGAAAAATGAAGGAAATGGAAAGAAAAAAAATTGTTCAAAATAAGAACGCAACATCAAAAACTTATTTGATCTCCGCTAAGGTCATAATTCCGATCAGGCTGATTTCATATTTTAAGCGTAGATTTTACGGTTACGGCTGCTCCCTCTACAGGTCCCAGAGGGACCGAGTGAGCATCCTACCTCGATCCAGGTTAACGGATAGTTGTTCTTAATTTTTCACAAAATTTTTTTTCACTAATGCTTGTTTTCATTTCCTCATGAGAAGCTGTATTAATTTTTAAAAAATTGATTTTATTAATCAATGCTTCCAAGAACAACTGATGTTAGGCGGTTGCAAATGCGGTTGCTGAAAACTAGTAAGGGATAATGATGAGAAAAATTGTAAGTTTTCAAATGAATTTAAAAACAGTTTTTTTCTTTTTTCTTTTGTAAATCGGAAGAAATGAATCAGTTTTTTTAAAAGTTTTCCTCGCACCAACCACTGTTCTTAAGTAATGAAGATTCCTGTTCTAGCCGTTTATAACACTTTGGCAGAAAAAACATCAATATGATGTAAAATGTTTGAAAAAAGAGAAAAATTTAAAAATTATGTTTTTTTTTAAAAATCAAAAATTTGTAATTTTCAAAATTGAAAAAAAGTGAAAATTAATTGCATATTACGATTCAGCGTACCCATTTTAGTGGGTATAGCATTTTGAATCACCAAAAAATGTTAAAAATTGTAGATTTTATAAAGTTTTCATTGTGGCTATTTTTCCTTGTCGCCTCCACTTAAGGCACCTTTGAGCCAACTTGAGAAACTGGAACCTAAACAAGCTATACAGATAGTCTGAATGAGCCATTTTCAGCGTGATAACACGCCTGGAAGAAAAAAAACTGCAGAAAAGAAAGGAAATTTTGAACTTTAACCTTTTTTCTTCTTAAAATGGCGATACTTAGAATAATTTTTCAGCTGAAAAGTTCAAAAAAAATCAAAAAATTCAAATTTTGAAAAAAATTTAAAAAAATCTCATCAGTCTGTTTATTGGAGTCTTCGAGGTTTTGGGAGACCTTATCTGGCGGCTAACAACAAGTGGATCACTTATTTGAAATTTTTGAGAAAGGTCAAAAAAACCTGTTTTTACGATTTTTTAGACAGAATTCCGAAAGCAATATCTTGGCTGAAAACAAAAATGAGGGCCTAAAAATAGTACAAACAGTACTCCCACATAAAGTACATTAGGTTGGAAACAAGAAATTGACTCTGATTCAAAAATCGTTTTATAACTTTATTTCTGAACAAAAAATTGTAAAAAAATCAAAAACTGAAAAAATTTTTGAAAAAAATGATTGTTTTGAAAAAGTGCCAATTTTCAGCTGAAACTTTTCATTTTAGCTAAAAAAGCCAGAGCAAGGCCCTTTAAGCTCAAATAAATTAATTAAGCAAATTATTTTCAAGTTTTTTCGTTAAAGGCTTTTATTTTGAAAAAGTATTCAAAAATGGGTAAAAAAAACTCAAAAAAATCAATTTTCTCAGATTCAAAAACCTCCACCACCATGATGATTAGTTCGCTAGATAGGACTGCTAAAACCAATTTAGACGTTTTTTCATAAGTATATCAAAATTTTTACTTATTTTTGAGAATTAAGCAAAATAAAAACTTTTCCCAAATTGGGCAAAAAGCCCAAATTAGCCCAAACACCTGTTAAAAATTGTTGGGTCAAAAAATCACAAAAGGAAACCCCTATTCGTTTGACATTTTAGGGCCGCATGCAAAAAATTAGACCAATCTAACCTGACAATTTCGAGAATCAACTTTTTTGTCAAAATTCTCTAAAGACCAATTTAGGGAGATTACTTGTACCGGTGGGGGCCCTACCCCACCTAAAAAATTTTTGAAATGCTGGAACGCGGCCACCTAGCACCCTCAAGGTCACGTGTTGGATTTTTGTTTTTGGTATTTTCTGAAATCAAAAGAGAGCGTGGTCATGCATCGACATCATGTGCTCAAGCAAATACGTGGACTTCTACGCATTCCCATTAGCAATGCGCCCTTCGGGCGCAAATGCCAATGCTCAATTAATTCTGGCAGGTAAAAATTTTTTAAAGAATAATTCTGATGAATTTTAACTTAAACTACCACCAAAAAACGGATAGATTTCAAAGTGTGAAACAATCAAGTTTTTGCTAATACCGGGCATGCAGTGAGACTGATTTCAGCAAAAATAAAATGGAAAATGAAGGAAATGGAAAGAAAAAAATTGTTCAAAATAAGAATGCATTATCAAAAACTTATTTGATCTCCGCTAATGCCATAAATCCGATCAAACTGATTCCAGATTTTAAGCGTAGAGTTAACGGTTACGGCTGCACCCTCTACAGGTCCCAGAGGGACCGAGTGAGCATCCTACCTCGATCCAGGATAACGGATAGTTGTTTTTAATTTTTCACAAAATTTTTTTCACTAATGCTTGTTTTCAATTCCTCATGAAAAGCTGTATAAATTTTAAAAAAATTGATTTTATTAATCAATGCTTCCAAGATCCAAGAACAACTGATGTTAGGGGGTTACAAATGCGGTTGGTGAAAACTAGTAAGGGATAATGATGAGAAAAATTGTAGGTTTTCTAATGAATTTAAAAACAGTTTTTTTCTTTTTTCTTTTGTAAATCGGGAGAAATGAATCAGTTTTTTTTTGTTTTCCTCGCACCACCCACTGTTCTTAAGTAATGAAGATTCCTGTTCTAGCCGTTTATAACACTTTGGCAGAAACAACATCAATATGATGTAAAATGTTTTAAAAAAGAGAAAAAATTAAAAATTATGTTTTTTTTTAAAAAAGTCAAAAATTTGTAATTTTCAAAATTGAAAAAAAATGAAAAATAATTGCATATTACGATTCAGCGTACCCAACTTAGTGGGTCTAGCATTTTAAATTACCAAAAAATGTTGAAAATTGTAGATTTTATGAAGTTTTCATTCTGGCTATGTTTCCTTGTCGCCTCCACTTAAGGCACCTTTGAGCCAACTTGAGAAACTGGAACCTAAACCAGCTATGCAGATAGTCTGAATGAGCCATTTTTAGCTTGATAAATCGCCTGGAAGAAAAAAAAATCCAGAAAAGAAAGAAAATTTTGAACTTTAACCTTTTTTCTTCTTCAAATGGCGATACTTAGAATAATTTTTCAGCTGAAAAGTTCAAAAAAAATCAAAAAATTCGAATTTTGAAAATTTTTAAAAAAAATCTCATCAGTCTGTTTATTGGAGTCTTCGAGGTTTTTGGAGACCTTATCTGGCGACTAACAACAAGTGGATCACTAATTTTAAAATTTTGAGAAAGGTCAAAAAAACATGTTTTTTCGACTTTTTTGACAGAATTCCGAAAGCAATATCTTGGCTAAAAACAAGAATGAGGGCCTAAAATTAGTACAAACAGTACTCCCACATAAGGTACATTAGGGTGGAAACAAAAAATTTACTCTGACTCAATAATCGTTTTTTAACTTTATTTCTGAACAAGAAATTGAAAAGAAATCAAAAACTTAAAAATTTTTTGAAAAAAATGATTGTTTTGAAAAAGTGCCAATTTTTAGCTGAAACTTTTCATTTTAGCTAAGAAAACCAGAGCAATGCCCTTTAAGCTCAATTAAATTAATATAGCAAATTGTTTTCAAGTTTTTTCGTTAAAGCCTTTCATTTTGAAAAAGTATTCAAAAATGGGTAAAAAAAAGTCAAAAAAATCAGTTTTCTCCGATTCAAAAACCTCCACTACCATGATGATTAGTGCATTAGATAGGACTGCTGAGATCAATTTAGACGTTTTTTCATAAGTATATCGAAATTTTTACTTATTTTTGAGAATTAAGCAAAATAAAAACTTTTCCCAAATTGGGCAAAAAGCCCAAATTAGCCCAAACACCTGTTAAAAATTGTTGGGTCAAAAAATCACAAAAGGAAACCCCTATTCGTTTGACATTTTAGGGCCGCATGCAAAAAATTAGACCAATCTAACCTGACAGTTTCGAGAATCAACTTTTTTGTCAAAATTCTCTAAAGACCAATTTAGGGAGATTACTTGTACCGGTGGGGGCCCTACCCCACCTAAAAAATTTTTGAAATGTTGGAACGCGGCCACCTAGCACCCTCAAGGTCACGTGTTGGATTTTTGTTTTTGGTATTTTCTGAAACCAAAAGAGAGCGTGGTCATGCATCGACATCATGTGCTCAAGCAAATACGTGGACTTCTACGCATTCCCATTAGCAATGCGCCCTTCGGGCGCAAATGCCAATGCTCAATTAATTCTGGCAGGTGAAAATTTTTTAAAGAAAAATTCTGATGAATTTTAACTTAAACTACCACCAAAAAACGGATAGATTTCAAAGTGTGAAACAATCAAGTTTTTGCTAATACGGGGCATGTAGTGAGACTGATTTCGGCAAAAATAAAATGGAAAATGAAGGAAATGGAAAGAAAAAAATTGTTCAAAATAAGAACGCATTATCAAAAACTTATTTGATCTCCGCTAATGCCATAATTCCGATCAAACTGATTCCAGATTTTAAGCGTACAGTTAACGGTTACGGCTGCTCCCTCTACAGGTCCCAGAGGGACCGAGTGAGCATCCTACCTCGATCCAGGATAACGGATAGTTGTTTTTAATTTTTCACAAAATTTTTTTCACTAATGCTTGTTTTCAATACCTCATGAGAAGCTGTATAAATTTTAAAAAAATTGATTTTATTAATCAATTTTTCCAAGAACAACTGATGTTAGGGGGTTACAAATGCGGTTGGTGAAAACTAGTAAGGGATAATGATGAGAAAAATTGTAAGTTTTCAAATGAATTTAAAAACAGTTTTTTTCTTTTTTCTTTTGTAAATCGGGAGAAATGAATCAGTTTTTTTTGTTTTCCTCGCACCACCTACTGTTCTTAAGTAATGAAGATTCCTGTTCTAGCCGTTTATAACACTTTGGCAGAAAAAACATCAATATGATGTAAAATGTTTTAAAAAAGAGAAAAAATTAAAAATTATGTTTTTTTTTTAAAAAAGTCAAAAATTTGTAATTTTCAAAATTGACAAAAAGTGAAAATTAATTGCATATTACGATTCAGCGTACCCAATTTAGTGGGTCTAGCATTTTAAATAACCAAAAAATGTTAAAAATTGTAGATTTTATGAAGTTTTCATTCTGGCTATGTTTCCTTGTCGCCTCCACTTAAGGCACCTTTGAGCCAACTTGAGAATCTGGAACCTAAGCAAGCTATGCAGATAGTCTGAATGAGCCATTTTTAGCTTGATAACACGCCTGGAAGAAAAAAAAATCCAGAAAAGAAAGAAAATTTTGAACTTTAACCTTTTTTCTTCTTCAAATGGCGATACTTAGAATAATTTTTCAGCTGAAAAGTTCACAAAAAATCAAAAAATTCGAATTTTGAAAAATTTTAAAAAAAATCTCATCAGTCTGTTTAGTGGAGTCTTCGAGGTTTTTGGAGATTTTATCTGGCGACTAACAACAAGTGGATCACTTATTTTAAAATTTTGAGAAAGGTCAAAAAAACATGTTTTTTCGACTTTTTTGACAGAATTCCGAAACAAATATCTTGGCTAAAAACAAGAATGAGGGCCTAAAATTAGTACAAACAGTACTCCCACATAAGGTACATTAGGGTGGAAACAAAAAATTTACTCTGACTCAATAATCGTTTTTTAACTTTATTTCTGAACAAGAAATTGAAAAGAAATCAAAAACTGAAAATTTTTTTGAAAAAAATGATTGTTTTGAAAAAGTGTCAATTTTTAGCTGAAACTTTTCATTTTAGCTAAGAAAACCAGAGCAATGCCCTTTAAGCGCAATTAAATTAATATAGCAAATTGTTTTCAAGTTTTTTCGTTAAAAGCTTTCATTTTGAAAGAGTATTCAAAAATGGGTAAAAAAAAGTCAAAAAAATCAATTTTCTCCGATTCAAAAACCTCCACTTCCCTGATGATTAGTGCGTTAGATAGGACTGCTGAGATCAATTTAGACGTTCTTTCATAAATATATCGAAATTTTTACTTATTTTTGAGAATTAAGCAAAATAAAAACTTTTCCCAAATTGGGCAAAAAGCCCAAATTAGCCCAAACACCTGTTAAAAATTGTTGGGTAAAAAAATCACAAAAGGAAACCCCTATTCGTTTGACATTTTAGGGCCGCATGCAAAAAATTAGACCAATCTAACCTGACAATTTCGAGAATCGACTTTTTTGTCAAAATTCTCTAAAGACCAATTTAGGGAGATTACTTGTACCGGTGGGGGCCCTACCCCACCTAAAAAATTTTTGAAATGTTGGAACGCGGCCACCTAGCACCCTCAAGGTCACGTGACTTAATTTTGTTTTTGGTATTTTCTGAAACCAAAAGAGAGCGTGGTCATGCATCATGCATCGACATCATGTGCTCAAGCAAATACGTGGACTTCTACGCATTCCCATACGCATTCCCATTCGCATTAATTTCGCCAGGTGAAAATTTTTTAAAGAAAAATTCTGATAAATTTTAACTTAAACTACCATCAAAAAACGCAAAGATTTCAAAGTGTGAAACAATCAAGTTTTTGCTATTACCGGGCATGTAGTGAGACTGAATCCGGCAAAAATAAATTGAAAAATGAAGGAAATGGAAAGAAAAAAATTGTTCAAAATAAGAACGCAACATCAAAAACTTATTTGATCTCCGCTAAGGTCATAATTCTGATCAGGCTGATTTCAGATTTTAAGCGTACAATTTACGGTTACGGCTGCTCCCTCTACAGGTCCCAGAGGGACCGAGTGAGCATCCTACCTCGATCCAGGTTAACGGATAGTTGTTCTTAATTTTTCCAAAAATTTTTTTTCACTAATGCTTGTTTTCATTTCCTGATGAGAAGCTGTATTAATTTTAAAAAAATTGATTTTATTAATCAATGCTTCCAAGAACAACTGATGTTAGGTGGTTGCAAATGCGGTTGCTGAAAACTAGTAAGGGATAATGATGAGAAAAATTGTAAGTTTTCAAATGAATTTAAAAACAGTTTTTTTCTTTTTTTTCTTTTTGTAAATCGGGAGAAATGAATCATTTTTTTTAAAGTTTTCCTCGCACCAACCACTGTTCTTAAGTAATGAAGATTCCTGTTCTAGCCGTTTATAACACTTTGGCAGAAAAAACATCAATATGATGTAAAATGTTTTAAAAAAGAGAAAAATTTAAAAATTATGTTTTTTTTTAAAAATCAAAAATTTGTAATTTTCAAAATTGAAAAAAAGTGAAAATTAATTGCATATTACGACTCAGCGTACCCATTTTAGTGGGTATAGCATTTTGAATCACCAAAAAATGTTAAAAATTGTAGATTTTATGAAGTTTTCATTTTGGCTATTTTTCCTTGTCGCCTCCACTTAAGGCACCTTTGAGCCAACTTGAGAAACTGGAACCTAAACAAGCTATACAGATAGTCTGAATGAGCCATTTTCAGCGTGATAACACGCTTGGAAGAAAAAAAAAACTGCAGAAAAGAAAGGAAATTTTGAACTTTAACCTTTTTTCTTCTCTAAATGGCGATACTTAGAATAATTTTTCAGCTGAAAAGTTCAAAAAAAATCAAAAAATTCAAATTTTGAAAAAATTTTAAAAAAATCTCATCAGTCTGTTTATTGGAGTCTTCGAGGTTTTGGGAGACCTTATCTGGCGGCTAACAACAAGTGGATCACTTATTTTAAATTTTTGAGAAAGGTCAAAAAAACCTGTTTTTACGATTTTTTAGACAGAATTCCGAAAGCAATATCTTGGCTAAAAACAAAAATGAGGGCCTAAAAATAGTACAAACAGTACTCCCACATAAAGTACATTAGGTTGGAAAGAAGAAATTGACTCTGATTCAAAAATCGTTTTATAACTTTATTTCTGAACAAAAAATTGTAAAAAAATCAAAAACTGAAAAATTTTTTGAAAAAAATGATTGTTTTGAAAAAGTGCCAATTTTCAGCTGAAACTTTTCAGTTTATCTTAAAAAGCCAGAGCAAGGCCCTTTAAGCTCAAATAAATTAATTAAGCAAATTATTTTCAAGTTTTTTCGTTAAAGGCTTTTATTTTGAAAAAGTATTCAAAAATGGGTAAAAAAAAGTCAAAAAAATCAATTTTCTCAGATTCAAAAACCTTCACCACCATGATGATTAGTTCGCTAGATAGGACTGCTAAAACCAATTTATACGTATTTTCATAAGTATATCAAAATTTTTTTTTATTTTTGAGAATTAAGCAAAATAAAAACTTTTCCCAAATTGGGCAAAAAGCCCAAATTAGCCCAAACACCTGTTAAAAATTGTTGGGTCGAAAAATCACAAAAGGAAACCCCTATTTGTTTGACATTTTAGGGCCGCATGCAAAAAATTAGACCAATCTAACCTGACAATTTCGAGAATCAACTTTTTTGTCAAAATTCTCTAAAGACCAATTTAGGGAGATTACTTGTACCGGTGGGGGCCCTACCCCACCTAAAAAATTTTTGAAATGCTGGAACGCGGCCACCTAGAGCTTTTTGTGGCCCCGCTATATCAGTGACTACTGACGAGTGGGTTCCGCGGGGGGCGGATCAGTGGAACGCTTAACGCACTCGCAAAAGGAGCACCCTTCGGGTGCTCTTTTTTGCTCGAAAGTTTTCTGAAACGGTATCTGATGAACTTTGTAAGGTGTCACAAAAGCAACAAAACAAAACATTATGTATGTGATTAGAAAAGGTCAAAAAAGATTTCTCATACTTTCAATGACTGAATCTACACCTGATCAGTCTCTAGAGAACTCTAAACCAAAGTAACTTATGTTTTTCAGTGATTCATGAAGAGGACCGTTCCAACGAAAACAAGTTTTCGGAAACAGTCCCCATATTTTTGTTCGAGCCCATTGTCAAGTACGTGAACTTTCAATTGTGAATTATAGCTGAATTGGACTTGGAATTTGTCCCAAAAAGGTTAAGTTTGTCTCAAATTGATTAGAAGCAAAAGAAAAAAAAATATTTTTTTTATTTGGAAAAAAAAAGTTGAGTCAGAAACGTGAAAAACCCCTTTTTTCAAGATTCATAAAAAGTAGCTCCAATTGGCTTAAATCACTAGGCTACAAAATATGAACCTGTTCATAATGGTTTTCATGACCAAAGCCGTAAAATTTCCATATTTAGAGAAAAGGCAAAAAAACACCTTTTTGGTTAACTCAAAAAAGTAGATAAATCGGGTAAAGTAGTCTTCAAACCTATAGGATCGAAAAGTGATCTATATAGGGTATATATGTAGTGTCCTTGTTAGGTCGCATGCAAAAAAAATAGAACAGTTTTGTTGGCCACTTCCGATATTAAGACTTTTTTTTCGAAATTTGGCCATTTTTATTTGTAGTAAAATAGTAGTAAAATAGCCGAAAAAAAAAATTGTAAAAACCAAAATTTTTATCCAATTTTGACGTTTAAATACTCTATACCTACTAAAATGTCTATGGCAAGCTCAAATAAGCCATCAAAATTCATTTTTTCTCACTTTTTAAAATTTTTGTTTTTTTGATAAACAATGTTGAGTCAGAAACGTGAAAAATCAATTTTTTTCAAAAAGTCAAAATAAAGTGTTCCAATCAATTTGTTTCACTAAAACACACTTCATGAACCTGTTCAGAATGGGTTTTTGGGTTAACGCCGAAAATTCACCCATTTTGAGAAAAGTGGAAAAAACACCTTTTTAGTTACAAAAAAACCATCATTTTTGTTGCAGTTTTTGAAAAAACTCAAATTTTTGAGAGAAAAATTTTTTCTCAAACTTTTATATTTGGGCTTCCCAAACAGTCTACTTTTATCCATTCCTTGTCAATATACCCCATTTTTTGAACCAAAACAGAGTTAATAGGTGATTTTTATCAAAAAACGTGTTTTTTACCATTTTTGCCCCCCATTTCCCTCTATAAGTCAACACATAACAACATTTTGGCAAAACGGGGCAAAAGTGTATCCTTAGAATTTCCATACGGGGCTGCATGCAAAAAATTAGGGAATTCTGACCTCCAGTTTTCGAGAAAGTGACTTATTCTGCACGAAAGGTAATATAGGTAAATGTTCTTTCGAACCGACGGGGCCCCTTCCCCTGTCTCTACTGAACGCCAAAGCCGGACGCGGCGGCCACCTAGTTGTCACTGTGGCCCCGCTATATCATTCATTTTTGACAAGTAGGTTCCGCGGGGGGCGGAGCAGGGGAACGCTAAACGCACTCGCAAAAAAGAGCACCCTCCGGGTGCTCTTTTTTGCTCGAAAGTTTTGTGAAACGGTTTTGATCTGTAAGTATTGGAAGCAGTTACACATGAAACTATCTGCATCTTTCTGCTCATAATCACAAGTGGTTTTCGAAAGCTTCTACAACACAATCTTGACATGATCTATCTCTAAATTAGCCTAAATAAAGTGATTTTACGCTTTTCAATGATTCTTGATGAGGACTGTCTCAACGAAAACAAGTTTTCGGAAACAGTCCTGGTAACTTAGTTTTGATCTCATTTTTGAGTCTATTGCCTTCAAGTTGTGATTGGTAGGCTACTGGAGCTTATATTATGTCCTAAAAAGAATGAGTTTGTGTCAAAAAGATAAAAAGGAAAAGAAAAAAAAAACATTAAAAAAAAGTATCAAAAATTTCAAAAAAATTTAAAAAATGAACAATTTTTCCAAAACACTTGGTTTTTTGTTTTGTCATAAAATAACAACAAACTGAGGTATAATGGACTTAGAATAGTCCATTTTGACTAGTTTTTACGATTCAAGCACATTTTAACTTAATAACAACATTCAAAAAACCACTGGAAAGGGTGTTTTTCCGCAAACGCCCTTTTTGACCACACCTACGAAATCTATAACTTTTTATCTAACTTTTATAGAGACTTCGGGTTTTTTGCATTATAAAAAGCATCCTAGGGCTCACCTGTCGCATGCAAAAACCAACAATTTTTCTTTTTAATTTTTCCCGCAATTTTGAATTAGGGCGTTTTTTGGCAATTTTGTGTCCATTTGGGCGGTAAAAAGTCAAATTTAGAGACATCTGTCAAAAAAACTGTTATGACATGATAGAAGCAGCTGGCCATGATAAATCAAATAGGGTCCTGATTGAGACCAAAAGTGCCCTCTATTTGCCAGTGGGGGGAGGAAATTGAAAATTTTTGTTTTTGGCGGGAAAATTTAAAATTTTTCAAAAAAACATTTATTCTACAAATAACGGCCTTAAACTAATGTTGGCATGACACGCATTTTTTGCCTTCATAACTAGGGTCGATTTCTGCCGGGAACATTGTTTTTTCAAAAAAATGACGAAAATTTTTGTTGCATTTTTTCAAAAAAATCAAAATTTTGAGAAAAATAAAATTTCCAAATCCCACATAGTTAGGCTCCCCAAACAGTCTACTTTCATCCATTCTCTATCAATATACCCCATTTTTTGAACCAAAACAGAGTTAATAGGTGATTTTTATCAAAAAACGTGTTTTTTACCATTTTTGCCCCCCATTTCCCTCTATAAGTCAACACATAACAAAATTTTGGCAAAACGGGGCAAAAGTGTATCCTTAGAATTTCAATACGAGGCTGCATGCAAAAAATTAGGAATTTCTGACCTCCAGTTTTCGAGAACACGACTTTTTCTGCATGAAAAGACTAAAAGGTAATTGTTCCTTCGAACCGACGGGGCCCCTTCCCCTGTCTCTACTGAACGCCATAGCCGGACGCGGCGGCCACCTAGGTCAATCCTTTACCTGCGGTGCGTTGGTGTTTTTGGGTAAGTTTTTGCTGCGCGGACTGGGTGCTATCAGTTTGAGGCATGTGGCACTCTCAAAAAAGAGCACCCTGCGGGTGCTCTCTTTTTGCTCGAAAAGTAAATCTACCCACTTTTGTAAGTTTCATGACTTGTCTTTTTTATAATTGGTCCAATTAAAAAATTCTTAATTACACTGTCAGACAAACCTAAAACTGTTGTGTGGCTTGATTGTGTTTACAAGTCACTAGGTGACTTGATCAGTCAATTATCAAATTTATTTAGATTCACGAAATGGACTGTTTCAACGAAAACAAGTTTTCGTAAACAGTCCAATTTTTTTACTTGAGATCACAAAAGCAAACAGAGAGAAATCAAATTCCTAGGTTATTATAATAGATCCCACTTTATGCTGTTGCGTTTATTAACTGTTGAAACACAGAACAACGATCTTAAAGGTGTACTAATTTAAAAAAAACACTCAAGAGAAAAACTAAAAAAAATTATCAAAAAAATTTGCAAAAAATCAAAAAAGTCTCCTCCAATATATCATAAAAAGCTTCATATTAAGGAAAGGATACCTGATGAGCCCAATATGACTCGTTTCAACAGTGTAAGCCTGTTTCGATATCAAAACAACAAACAAAAGTCGACTAAGTTTGGTGTTTGTTCGACATACACGAATTTTGATTAAAATCAAAAATCCATAACTCCTGAACTACTCAGATAATATAGACAATTTTTTTTTGCATCAGAACAGACAAGTCAAGGGTTTTTCAGGTATTTGATAAAATTATCCAGTTAATATATAATTTTTGGTTAATTTTTGAAAAAAACTTGAAAAATTTGAAAAAACGATTTTTTTTTTCACTTATGGCGTTCGAAAAGTGCCTTTTATGATGGAGTAGCGAAAAATTTGTTCTGAGGCCATAAGTATGGCTCAATGTGGTATATAAAATAGCAAATTGGTTATAATAAAAAAATAAACAAGGACAAGGACTTTTTTGAAAAAATAGAAAAAATAGTGAAAAAATCAGTTTTTGGCGGGGAAATTCTCAAAAAAATAAAAATCAAGTTTTCTCTTTCATCACTCCTATGAACTAATTCGGCCACGACAACCATTTTTTGTCATCAGTAAAATTGTCGAAAAACGACTGGAACATAGACTTATCTGAAATTTGACAAAAAAAAATTCTAAAAAATGTCAAAAATCTCAAAAATTTGTTTTTCACAAAATTCCTTTCATAACGCCATTCAGACACTCAAACAGTGCCCATTCATTCGCTTGACCACAGTTTACCTCAATTTCTTGCACAAAACAAAGCTAACTAGTCGTTTTTAGAAAAAAAACGTGATTTTTCCCATTTTTGCCCCCCATTTCCCCCTGGAAGTCAACACATAACATTTTTTCGGAAAAAAGAAAAAGAATCGTATCCTTAGAATTTCGAGTTAGGGCCGCATGCAAAAAATAAAAAAAATCTGACGGACAGTTTTCGAGAAAGTAGATTATTTTTTCAAGTCCGTAATACTATGTATCTGGGGTGAGGTTCAGAGACCGGACGGGGCCCCTTCCCCTGTCCTCCTTGCTCTGAGACGCCGGAAAGCGGACGGCCACCTAGCACCCTCAAGGTCACGTGACTTATATTTTTTTTTTGGTATTTTCTGAAACCAAAACAATAAGGTCATGCGCCAATATCATGGCCTCAAGCAAAGACGTCGGACTAGACGCATTCACATTAGCCTTGCGCCCTTCGGGCGCAAATGCCAATGCTCAATTAATTTTGCCACGTGAAAAAATTTTTAAGGAAAAATTCTGATAAAATTTAACTTAAACTACCACGAAAGAACGCAAAGATTTCAAAGTGTGAAACAATCAAGTTTTTGCTAATACCGGGCATGCAGTGAGACTGATTTCGGCAAAAATAAAATGAAAATTGAAGGAAATGGAAAGAAAAAAATTGTTCAAAAAAGAACACAACATCAAAAACTTATTTGATGTCCGCTAATGTCATAATTCCGATCAGGCTGATTTCAGATTTTAAGCGCAGAGTTTACGATTACGGCTGCTCCCTCTACAGGTCCCAGAGGGACCGAGTGAGCATCCTACCTCGATCCAGGATAACGGACAGTTGTTTTTAATTTTTCACAAATTTTTTTTCACTAATGCTTGTTTTCAATTCCTCATGAGAAGCTGTATAAATTTTTTAAAAAAATGATTTTTTTTATCAATGCTTCCAAGAACAACTGATGTTAGGCGGTTACAAATGCGGTTGGTGAAAACTAGTAAGGGATAATGATGAGAAAAATTGTAAGTTTTCAAATGAATTTAAAAACAGTTTTTTTTCTTTTTTCTTTTGTAAATCGGGAGAAATGAATCAGTTTTTTTAAGTTTTCCTCGCACCACCCACTGTTCATAAGTAATGAAGATTCCTGTTCTAGCCGTTTATAAAACTTTGGCAGAAAAAACATCAGAATGATGTAAAATGTTTTAAAAAAAATAAAAATTTAAAAATTATGTTTAAAAAAAAATCAAAAACTTGTAATTTTCAAAATTGAAAAAAAGTTAAAATTAATTGCATATTACGATTCAGCGTACCCAACTTAGTGGGTCTAGCTTTTTAAATTACCAAAAAATGTTGAAAATTGTAGATTTTATGAAGTTTTCATTTTGGCTATTTTTCCTTGTCGCCTCCACTTGAGGCACCTTTGAGCCAACTTGAGAAACTGGAACGTAAACAAGCTGCACAGATGGTCAAAGTGAGCCATTTTCAGCGTGATAACACGCCTAGAAGAAAAAAAACTCCAGAAAAGAAAGAAAATTATGAACTTTAACCTTTTTTCTTCTTCAAATGGCGATACTTAGAATAATTTTTCAGCTGAAAAGTTCAAAAAAAATCAAAAAATTCAAATTTTGAAAAAATTTATAAAAAAATCTCATCAGTCTGTTTATTGGAGTCTTCGAGGTTTTGAGAGACCTCATCTGGCGGCTAACAACAAGTGGATCACTTATTTTAAAATTTTGAGAAAGGTCAAAAAAACATGTTTTTTTGATTTTTTTGACAGAATTCCGAAAGAAATATCTTGGCTAAAAACAAGATTGAGGGCCTAAAATTAGTACAAACAGTACTCCCACATAAGGTACATTAGGTTGGAAACAAAAAATTTACTCTGACTCAAAAATCGTTTTTTAACTTTATTTCTGAACAAGAAATTGAAAAGAAATGAAAAACTTAAAAATTTTTTGAAAAAAAAGATTGTTTTGAAAAAGTGCCAATTTTTAGCTGAAACTTTTCATTTTAGCTAATAAAGCCAGAGCAATGCCCTTTAAGCTCAAATAAATTAATTATGCAAATTATTTTGAAGTTTTTTCGTTAAAGCCTTTTATTTTGAAAAAGTATTCAAAAATGGGTAAAAAAAAGTCAAAAAAATCAATTTTCTCCGATTCAAAAACCTCCACTACCATGATGATTAGTTCGTTAGATAGGACTGCTGAGATCAATTTAGACGTATATTCATAATCATATCAAAATTTTTATTTATTTTTGAGAATTAAGCAAAATAAAAACTTTTCCCAAATTGGGCAAAAAGCCCAAATTAGCCCAAACACCTGTTAAAAATTGTTGGGTCAAAAAATCACAAAAGGAAACCCCTATTCGTTTGCCATTTTAGGGCCGCATGCAAAAAATTAGACCAATCTAACCTGACAATTTCGAGAATCGACTTTTTTGCAAAATTTCTCTATAGTCCATTTGAGGGATATTACTTGTACCGGTGGGGGCCCCTACCCCACCTCAAAAAATTTTGTAATGCTGGAACGCGGCCACCTAGCACCCTCAAGGTCACGTGACTTATTTTTTTTTTTTGGTATTTTCTGAAACCAAAAGAGAGCGTGGTCATGCATCGACATCACATCATGTGCTCAAGCAAATACGTGGACTTCTACGCATTCCCATTCGCAGTGCGCCCTTCGGGCGCAAATGCCAATGCTCAATTAATTTCGCCAGGTGAAAATTTTTTAAAGAAAAATTCTGATAAATTTTAACTTAAACTACCATCAAAAAACGCAAAGATTTCAAATTGTGAAACAATCAAGTTTTTGCTAATACCGGGCATGCAGTGAGACTGATTTTGGCAAAAATAAATTGAAAAATGAAGGAAATGGAAAGAAAAAAAATTGTTCAAAATAAGAACGCAACATCAAAAACTTATTTGATCTCCGCTAAGGTCATAATTCCGATCAGGCTGATTTCAGATTTTAAGCGTAGATTTTACGGTTACGGCTGCTCCCTCTACAGGTCCCAGAGGGACCGAGTGAGCATCCTACCTCGATCCAGGTTAACGGATAGTTGTTCTTAATTTTTCACAAAATTTTTTTTCACTAATGCTTGTTTTCATTTCCTCATGAGAAGCTGTATTAATTTTTAAAAAATTGATTTTATTAATCAATGCTTCCAAGAACAACTGATGTTAGGCGGTTGCAAATGCGGTTGCTGAAAACTAGTAAGGGATAATGATGAGAAAAATTGTAAGTTTTCAAATGAATTTAAAAACAGTTTTTTTCTTTTTTCTTTTGTAAATCGGAAGAAATGAATCAGTTTTTTTAAAAGTTTTCCTCGCACCAACCACTGTTCTTAAGTAATGAAGATTCCTGTTCTAGCCGTTTATAACACTTTGGCAGAAAAAACATCAATATGATGTAAAATGTTTGAAAAAAGAGAAAAATTTAAAAATTATGTTTTTTTTTAAAAATCAAAAATTTGTAATTTTCAAAATTGAAAAAAAGTGAAAATTAATTGCATATTACGATTCAGCGTACCCATTTTAGTGGGTATAGCATTTTGAATCACCAAAAAATGTTAAAAATTGTAGATTTTATGAAGTTTTCATTGTGGCTATTTTTCCTTGTCGCCTCCACTTAAGGCACCTTTGAGCCAACTTGAGAAACTGGAACCTAAACAAGCTATACAGATAGTCTGAATGAGCCATTTTCAGCGTGATAACACGCCTGGAAGAAAAAAAACTGCAGAAAAGAAAGGAAATTTTGAACTTTAACCTTTTTTCTTCTTAAAATGGCGATACTTAGAATAATTTTTCAGCTGAAAAGTTCAAAAAAAATCAAAAAATTCAAATTTTGAAAAAAATTTAAAAAAATCTCATCAGTCTGTTTATTGGAGTCTTCGAGGTTTTGGGAGACCTTATCTGGCGGCTAACAACAAGTGGATCACTTATTTGAAATTTTTGAGAAAGGTCAAAAAAACCTGTTTTTACGATTTTTTAGACAGAATTCCGAAAGCAATATCTTGGCTGAAAACAAAAATGAGGGCCTAAAAATAGTACAAACAGTACTCCCACATAAAGTACATTAGGTTGGAAACAAGAAATTGACTCTGATTCAAAAATCGTTTTATAACTTTATTTCTGAACAAAAAATTGTAAAAAAATCAAAAACTGAAAAATTTTTTGAAAAAAATGATTGTTTTGAAAAAGTGCCAATTTTCAGCTGAAACTTTTCATTTTAGCTAAAAAAGCCAGAGCAAGGCCCTTTAAGCTCAAATAAATTAATTAAGCAAAATATTTTCAAGTTTTTTCGTTAAAGGCTTTTATTTTGAAAAAGTATTCAAAAATGGGTAAAAAAAAATCAAAAAAATCAATTTTCTCAGATTCAAAAACCTCCACCACCATGATGATTAGTTCGCTAGATAGGACTGCTGAAACCAATTTAGACGTTTTTTCATAAGTATATCAAAATTTTTACTTATTTTTGAGAATTAAGCAAAATAAAAACTTTTCCCAAATTGGGCAAAAAGCCCAAATTAGCCCAAACACCTGTTAAAAATTGTTGGGTCAAAAAATCACAAAAGGAAACCCCTATTCGTTTGACATTTTAGGGCCGCATGCAAAAAATTAGACCAATCTAACCTGACAATTTCGAGAATCAACTTTTTTGTCAAAATTCTCTAAAGACCAATTTAGGGAGATTACTTGTACCGGTGGGGGCCCTACCCCACCTAAAAAATTTTTGAAATGCTGGAACGCGGCCACCTAGCACAATCAGGTACTAGTGGCTTGTTTTGAGTTTTTAGTAATTTCTGGAACCAAAAGAGAGTGTCGTCAAGCAACGACATCATGTGGTCAAGCAAATACGTGGACTTCTACGCATTCCCATTCGCAATGCGCCCTTCGGGCGCAAATGCCAATGCTCAATTAATTTTGCCTGGTGAAAAAATAAATTAATTAAAAAGTTCTCCTAAACTTTATTTTCAACTACCACCAAAAAACGCAAAGATTTTAAGGTGTAAAACTATCAAATTTTGGCCAATACCGGGCTTGCAATGAGACTGATGTTGGCAAAAGTAAAATAGAAAATGAAGAAAATGGAAAGAAAAAAATTGTTGAAAATAAGAACGCAACATCAAAAACTTATTTGATCTCCGCTCAAATCATAATTCAGATCAGGCTGATTTCAGATTTTAAGCGTAGAATTTACGGTTACGGCTGCTCCCTCTAAAGGTCCCAGAGGGACCGAGTGAGCATCCTACCTCGATCCAGGTTAACGGATAGTTGTTCTTAATTTTTCACAAAATTTTTTACACTAATGCTTGTTTTCAATTCCTCATGAGAAGCTGTATTAATATTAAAAAAATTGATTTTATTAATCAATGCTTCCAAGAACAACTGATGTTAGGCGGTTACAAATGCGGTTGTTGAAAACTAGTAAGGGATAATGATGAGAAAAATTGTAAGTTTTCAAATGAATTGAAAAACGGTTTTTTTCCTTTTTTTCTTTTGTAAATCGGTAGAAATGAATTATTTTTTTTCAAGTTTTCCTCGCACCACCCACTGTTCTTAAGTAATGAAGATTCCTTCTCTAGCCGTTTATAACACTTTGGCAGAAAAAACATCAATATGATGTAAAATGTTTTAAAAAAGAGAAAAAATTAAAAATTATGATTTTTTTTTAAATCAAAAAATTTGTAATTTTCAAAATTGAAAAAAAGTGAAAATTAATTGCATATTACGATTCAGCGTACCCAACTTAGTGGGTCTAGCATTTTAAATTACCAAAAAATGTTGAAAATTGTAGATTTTATGAAGTTTTCATTTTGGCTATTTTTCCTTTTCGCCTCCACTTAAGGCACCTTTGAGCCAACTTGAGAAACTGGAACCTAAACAAGCTATACAGATAGTCTGAATGAGCCATTTTCAGCGTGATAACACCCCTGGAAGAAAAAAAACTGCAGAAAAGAAAGGGAATTTTGAACTTTAACCTTTTTTCTTCTTCAAATGGCGATACTTAGAATAATTTTTCAGCTGAAAAGTTCAAAAAAAATCAAAAAATTCAAATTTTGAAAAAATTTGTAAAAAAATCTCATCAGTCTGTTTATTGGAGTCTTCGAGGTTTTGGGAGACCTTATCTGGCGGCTAACAACAAGTGGGTCACTTATTTTAAAAATTAGAGAAAGGTCAAAAAAACATGTTTTTTCGGTTTTTTTGACAGAATTCCTAAAGCGATATCTTGGCTAAAAACAAAAATGAGGGCCTAAAATTAGTACAAACAGTACTCTCACATAAGGTACATTAGGTTGGAAACAAAAAATTGACTCTGACTCAAAAATCGTTTTTTAACTTTATTTCTGAACAAAAAATTTTAAAAAAATCAAAAAGTTAAAATTTTTTTGAAAAAAATGATTGTTTTGAAAAAGTGCCAATTTTTAGCTGAAACTTTTCATTTTAGCTAATAAAGCCAAAGCAATGCCCTTTAAGCTCAAATAAATTAATTAAGCAGATTATTTTCAAGTTTTTTCGTTAAAGGCTTTTATTTTGAAAAAGTATTCAAAAATGGGTAAAAAAAAGTCAAAAAAATCAATTTTCGCACATTCAAAAACCTCCACTACCATGATGATTAGTTCGCTAGATAGGACTGCTGAAACCAATTTAGACGTATTTTCATAAGTATATCAAAATTTTTACTTATTTTTGAGAATTAAGCAAAATAAAAACTTTTCCCAAATTGGGCAAAAAGCCCAAATTAGCCCAAACACCTGTTAAAAATTGTTGGGTCAAAAAATCACAAAAGGAAACCCCTATTCGTTTGCCATTTTAGGGCCGCATGCAAAAAATTAGACCAATCTAACCTGACAATTTTGAGAATCGACTTTTTTGCAAAATTTCTCTATAGTCCATTTGAGGGATATTACTTGTACCGGTGGGGGCCCCTACCCCACCTCAAAAAATTTTGTAATGCTGGAACGCGGCCACCTAGCACAATCAGGTACTAGTGTTTTTTTTTGTTTTTCGTATTTTGTCAAACCAAAAGAGAGCGTGGTCATGCATCGACATCATGTGCTCAAGCAAATACGTGGACTTCTACGCATTCCCATTCGCAATGTGCCCTTCGGGCGCAAATGCCAATGCTCAATTAATTTTGTCAGGTGAAAATTTTGTAAAGAAAAATTCTGATGAATTTTAACTTAAACTACCACCAAGAAACGCAAAGAGTTCAAAGTGTGAAACAATCAAGTTTTTGCTACTACTGGGCATGCAGTGAGACTAATTTCGGCAAAAATAAAATGGAAAATGAAGGAAATGGAAAGAAAAAACTTGTTCAAAATAAGAACGCAATTTCAAAAACTTATTTGATCTCCGCCAATGTCATAATTCCGATCAGGCTAATTTCAGATTTTGAGCGTTGAGTTTAAGGTTACGGCTGCTCCCTCTACAGGTCCCAGAGGGACCGAGTGAGCATCCTACGTCGATCCAGGATAACGGATAGTTGCTTTTAATTTTTCACAAAATCTTTTTTCACTAATGCTTGTTTTCAATTCCTCATGAGAAGCTGTATAAATTTTTTAAAAAATTGATTTTATTAATCAATGTTTCCAAGAACAACTGATCTTAGGCAGTTATAAATGCGGTTGGTGAAAACTAGTAAGGGATAATGATGAGAAAAAATGTAAGTTTTCAACTGAATTTAAAAACAGTTTTTTTCTTTTTTTTTGTAAATCGGGAGAAATAAATCAGTTTTTTTTTAAGTTTTCCTCGCACCATCCACTGTTCTTAAGTAATGAAGATTCCTGTTCTAGCCGTTTATAATACTTTGGCAGGAAAAACATCAATATGATGTAAAATGTTTTAAAAAAGAGAAAAATTTAAAAATTATGTTTTTTTTTAAAAATCAAAAAATTTGTAATTTTCAAAATTGAAAAAAAGTGAAAATTAATTGCATATTACGATTCAGCGTACCCAACTTAGTGGGTCTAGCATTTTAAATTACCAAAAAATGTTGAAAATTGTAGATTTTATGAAGTTTTCATTTTGGCTATTTTTCCTTGTTGCCTCCACTTAAGGCACCTTTGAGCCAACTTGAGAAACTGGAACCTAAACAAGCTATACAGATAGTCTGAATGAGCCATTTTCAGCTTGATAACACGCCTGGAAGAAAAAAAAACTCCAGAAAAGAAAGAAAATTTTGAACTTTAACCTTTTTTCTTCTTCAAATGGCGATACTTAGAAAAATTTTTCAGCGGAAAAGTTCAAAAAAAAATCAAAAAATTCAAATTTTGAAAAAATTTTAAAAAAATCTCAACAGTCTGTTTATTGGAGTCTTCGAGGTTTTGGGAGACCTTATCTGACGGCTAACAACAAGTGGATCACTTATTTTAAAATTTTGAGAAAGGTCAAAAAAACATGTTTTTTCGATTTTTTTGACAGAATTCCGGAAGCAATATCTTGGCTAAAAACAAAAATGAGGGCCTAAAAACAGTACAAACAGTACTCCCACATCAGGTACCTTATGTTGGAAACAAAAAAATTATTCTGACTTAAAAATCGTTTTTTAACTTTATTTCTGAACAAGAAATTGAAAAGAAATCTAAAACTTAAAAATTTTTTGAAAAAAATGATTGTTTTGAAAAAGTGCCAATTTTTAGCTGAAACTTTTTATTTAAGCTAATAAAGCCAGAGCAATGCCCTTTAAGCTCAAATAAATTAATTAGGCAAATTATTTTCAAGTTTTTTCGTTAAAGGCTTTTATTTTGAAAAAGTATTCAAAAATGGGTAAAAAAAAGTCAAAAAAATCAATTTTCTCCGATTCAAAAACATCCACTACCATGATGATTAGTTCGTTAGATAGGACTGTCGAGATCAGTTTAGACGTATTTTCATAAGTATCTCAAAATTTTTACTTATTTTTGAGAATTAGCCAAAATAAAAACTTTTCCCAAATTGGGCAAAATGCCCAAATTAGCCCAAACACCTGTTAAAAATTGTTGGGTCAAAAAATCACAAAAGGAAACCCCTATTCGTTTGACATTTTAGGGCCGCATGCAAAAAATTAGACCAATCTAACCTGACAATTTCGAGAATCGACTTTTTTGTCAAAATTCTCTAAAGACCAATTTAGGGAGATTACTTGTACCGGTGGGGGCCCTACCCCACCTAAAAAATTTTTGAAATGTTGGAACGCGGCCACCTAGCACCCTCAAGGTCACGTGTGTGATTTTTGTTTTTGGTATTTTCTGAAAACAAAAGAGAGCGTGGTCATGCATCTACATCATGTGCCCAAGCAAATACGTGGACTTCTACGCATTCCCATTCGCAAGGCGCCCTTCGGGCGCAAATGCCAAGGCTCAATTAATTTTGCCAGGTGAAAATGTTTTAAAGAAAAATTCGGATGAATTTTAACTTAAACTACCACCAAAAAACGCAAAGTTTTCAAAGTGTGAAACAATCAAGTTTTTGGTAATACCGGGCATGCAGAGAGACTGATTTGGGCAAAAATAAAATGGAAAATGAAGGAAATGGAAAGAAAAAAATTGTTCAAAATAAGAACGCATTATCAAAAATTATTTGATCTCCGCTAATGTCATAATTCCGATCAGGCTGATTTCAGATTTTAAGCGTAGGGTTTACAGTTACGGCTGCTCTCTCTACAGGTCCCAGAGGGACCGAGTGAGCATCCTACCTCGATCCAGGATAACGGATAGTTGTTTTAAGTTTTTCACAATTTTTTTTACACTAATGCTTGTTTTCACTTCCTCATGAGAAGCTGTATAGTTTTTTAGAAAAAATGATTTTAATAATCAATGCTTCCAAGAACAACTGATGTTAGGCGGTTACAAATGAGGTTGGTGAAAAGTAGTAAGGGATAATGATGAGAAAAATAGCAAGTTTTCAAATGAATTTAAAAACAGTTTTTTTCTTTTTTTCTTTTGTAAATCGGGAGAAACGAATCAGTTTTTTTAAAGTTTTCCTGGCACCACCCACTGTTATTAAATAATGAAGATTCATGTTCTAGCCGTTAATAACAATTTGGCAGAAAAAACATCAATATGATGTAAAATGTTTTAAAAAAGAGAAAAATTTAAAAATTATGTTTTTTTTAGAAAAAAAAAATTGTAATTTTCAAAATTGAAAAAAAGTGAAAATTAATTGCCTATTACGATTCAGCGTGCCCAATTTAGTGGGTCTAGCATTTTAAATTACCAAAAAACGTTGAAAATTGTAGATTTTATGAAGTTTTCATTTTGGCTATTTTTCCTTGTCGCCTCCACTTAAGGCACCTTTGAGCCAACTTGAGAAACTGAAACCTAAACAAGCTACACAGATAGTCTGAATGAGCCATTTTCAGCTTGATAACACGCCAAGAAGAAAAAAAACTGTAGAAAAGAATGAAAATTTTGAACTTTAACCTTTTTTCTTCTTCAAATGGCGTTACTTAGAATAATTTTTCAGGTGAAAAGTTGAAAAAAAATCAAAAAATTCAAACTTTGAAAAAATTTTAAAAAAATCTCATCAGTCTGTTTTTTGGAGTCTTCGAGATTTTGGGAGACCTTATCTGGTGGCTAACAACAAGTGGATCACTTATTTTAAAATTTCGAGAAAGGTCAAAAAAACATGTTTTTTCGATTTTTTTGACAGAATTCCGAAAGCAATATCTTGGCTTAAAACAAAAATGAGGGCCTAAAATTAGTACAAACAGTACTCCCACATAAAGTACATTAGGTTGGAAACAAAAAATTGACTCTGACTCAAAAATCGTTTTTAAACTTTATTTCTGAACAAAAAATTGTAAAAAAATCAAAAACTTAAAAATTTTTTGAAAAAAATGATTGTTTTGAAAAAGTGCCAATTTTTGGCTGAAACTTTTCATTTTAGCTAAGAAAGCCAGAGCAATGCCCTTTAAGCTCTAATAAATTAATAAACCAAATTGTTTTCAAGTTTTTTCGTCAAAGGTTTTTATTTTGAAAAAGTATTCAAAAATGGGTAAAAAAAAGTCAAAAAAATCAATTTTCTCCGATTCAAAAACCTCCACTACCATGATGATTAGTGCGTTAGATAGGACTGCTGAGATCAATTTAGACGTTCTTTCATAAGTATATCAAAATTTTTACTTATTTTTGAGAATTAGGCAAAATAAAAACTTTTCCCAAATTGGGCAAAAAGCCCAAATTAGCCCAAACACCTGTTAAAAATTGTTGGGTCAAAAAATCACAAAAGGAAACCCCTATTCGTTTGACATTTTAGGGCCGCATGCAAAAAATTAGACCAATCTAACCTGACAATTTCGAGAATCAACTTTTTTGTCAAGATTCTCTAAAGACCAATTTAGGGAGATTACTTGTACCGGTGGGGGCCCTACCCCACCTAAAAAATTTTTGAAATGCTGGAACGCGGCCACCTAGCACAATCAGGTACTAGTGGCTTGTTTTGAGTTTTTAGTAATTTCTGGAACCAAAAGAGAGTGTCGTCAAGCAACGACATCATGTGCTCAAGCAAATACGTGGACTTCTACGCATTCCCATTCGCAATGCGCCCTTCGGGCGCAAATGCCAATGCTCAATTAATTTTGCCAGGTGAAAAAAAAATTATTCAAAAAGTTCAGATAATTTTTACTTAAAACTACCACCAAAAAACGCAAAGCTTTCAAAGTGTAAGACAATCAAGTTTTTGCCATTACCGGACATGCAGTGGGACTGATACTGGCAAAAGTAAAGTAGAAAATGTAGAAAATAGCAAGAAAAGAATTGTTCAAGAAAAGAACGCAACATCAGAAATTTATTTGATCGCCGCTAATGACATAAATTTGATCAGGCTGATTTCAGATTAAAGCGTACAATTTAGGGTTACGGCTGCTCCCTCTAACGGTCCCAAAGGGACCGAGTGAGCATCCTACCTCGATCCAGGATAACGGATAGTTGTTTTTATTCTTTCATAATTTTTTTTCTTTAATATTTGTTTTAATTTTTTCATGAGAAGCTGTATAAATTTTAAAAAAAATGGATTTTATCAATCAATGCTTCCAAGAACAACTGATGTTAGGCGGTTACAATTGCGGTTGGTGAAAACTAGTAAGGATAATGATGAGAAAAGTTGTAAGTTTTCAAATGAATTTAAAAATAGTTTTTTTCTTTTTCTTTTGTAAATCGGGAGAAATGAATCAGTTTTTTTTCAAGTTTTCCTCGCACCACCCACTGTTCTTAAGTAATGAAGATTCCTTCTCTAGCCGTTTATAACACTTTGGCAGAAAAAACATCAATATGATGTAAAATGTTTCAAAAAAGAGAAAAATGTAAAAATTATCTTTTTTTTAAAAAAATCAAAAAATTGTAATTTTCAAAATTGAAATAAAGTAAAAGTTAATTGCATATTACGATTCACCGTACCCAACTTAGTGGGTATAGCAATTTAAATTACCAAAAAATGTTGAAAATTGTAGATTTTATGAAGTTTTCATTTTGGCTATTTTTCCTTGTCGCCTCCACTTAAGGCACCTTTGAGCCAACTTGAGAAACTGGAACCTAAACAAGCTATACAGATAGTCTCAATGACCCATTTTCAGCGTGATAACACGCCTGGAAGAAAAAAAACTCCAGAAAGGAAAGAAAATTTTGAACTTTAACCTTTTTTCTTCTTCAAATGGCGATACTTAGAATAATTTTTCAGCTGAAAAGTTCAAAAGAAATAAAAAAATTCAAATTTTGAAAAATTTTTTAAAAAATCTCATCAGTCTGTTTATTGGAGTCTTCCAGGTTTTGAGAGATCTTATCTGGCGGCTAACAACAAAAGGATCATTTATTATAAAAATTTGAGAAAGGTCAAAAAAACATGTTTTTTCGACTTTTTTGACAGAATTTCGAAAGCAATATCTTGGCAAAAAACAAGAATGAGGGCCTAAAATTAGTACAAACAGTACTCCCACATAAGGTACATTAGGTTGGAAACAAAAAATTTACTCTGACTCAAAAATCGTTTTTTGACTTTATTTCTGAACAAGAAATTGAAAAGAAATCAAAAACTTAAAAATTTTTTGAAAAAAATGATTGTTTTGAAAAAGTGCCAATTTTTAGCTGAAACTTTTCATTTTAGCTAATAAAGCCAGAGCAATGCCCTTTAAGCTCAAATAAATTAATTATGCAAAATATTTTCAAGTTTTTTCGTTAAAGCCTTTTATTTTGAAAAAGTATTCAAAAATGGGTAAAAAAAAGTCAAAAAAATCAATTTTCTCCGATTCAAAAACCTCCACTACCATGATGATTAGTGCGTTAGATAGGACTGCTGAGATCAATTTAGACGTTCTTTCATAAATATATCAAAATTTTTACTTATTTTTGAGAATTAAGCAGAATAAAAACTTTTCCCAAATTGGGCAAAAAGCCCAAATTAGCCCAAACACCTGTTAAAAATTGTTGGGTCAAAAAATCACAAAAGGAAACCCCTATTCGTTTGACATTTTAGGGCCGCATGCAAAAAATTAGACCAATCTAACCTGACAATTTCGAGAATCAACTTTTTTGTCAAAATTCTCTAAAGACCAATTTAGGGAGATTACTTGTACCGGTGGGGGCCCTACCCCACCTAAAAAATTTTTGAAATGCTGGAACGCGGCCACCTAGATAGGTCAGTGACCTGCGGTGCATGGGTGTTATGGGCTTGATTCGTCAGCATTGGCCTGGGGGCCATTAGCTTCAAGACATGTGGCACTCGCAGAAAAAGAGCACCCGAAGGGTGCTCTTTTTCTGCTCGAATGTCTTGTGAAACGGTATCTGATGAACTTTGTAGGGTGTCACAAAAGCAACATGACAAAACGTTCTGTATCTGATCAGTAATGGTCAAAAAAGATTTATGGCACTTTCAATGACTGAAGCTACACCTGATCGGTCTCTAGAGAACTCTAAAACAAAGTAACTTATATTTTTCAGTGACTCAGGAAGAGGACTGTTTCAACGAAAACAAGTTTTCGGAAACAGTCCTATTATTTTTCTTGGAGCTTATTTTCAAGTACGTGGGCTTTCAATTGTGACTAACAGCTGAATTAGACTTGGAATTTGTCCCAAAAAAGTTAAGTTTGTCTCAAATTGATTAGAAGCAATAGAAAAAAAATTTTTTTTTTATTTGATAAAAATACTTGAGTCAGAAACGTGAAAAATCCCTTTTTTTCAAAAAGTCATAAGAAGTAGTTCAGTTTGCATTAAATTACCAAACTACAATATATGAACCTGTTCAGATTGGTTTTCATGAACAAAGCCTTAAAATTTCCATATTTAGAGAAAAGGCAAAAAAACACCTTTTTGGTTAACTGAAAAAGGTAGATAAATCGGATAAAGTCGTCTTCAAACCTATAGGACCGAAAAATGATCTAATTGAGGTATATATGTAGTGTCCCTTGTAAGGTCACATGCAAAAAGGTGAAACAGTTGGGGTGGCCACTTCAGAAAATAAGACTTTTTTTCGGACTTTGGCCATTTTTTTGTAGTAAAGTAGTAGTAAGTTACCAGAGAAAAAAAGTTGTAAAAACCAAAATTTTTATCCAATTTTGACATTTAAATACTCTATACCTACTAAAATGACTATGGCAAGCTCAAATATGCCATCAAAACTCATTTTTTCTCACTTTTTAAAAATTTTGTTTTTTTGATATAAAATGTTGAGTCAGAAACGTGAAAAATCAGTTTTTTTCAAAAAGTCAAAATAAGTTGTTCCAATCAATTTGTTTCACTGAAACACACTTTTTCAGCCTGTTCAGAATGGTTTTCATGTTTAAAGCTGAAACTTTACACATTTTGAGAAAAGTGAAAAAAATATCTTTTTAGTTACAAAAAAACCATCATTTTTGTTGCAGTTTTTGGAAAAACTCAATTTTTTAAGAAAAACAAATTTTCCCAAACTTACATAATTGGGCTCCTAAAACAGTCTACTTTTATCCATTCTTCATCAATTTACCCCAATTTGTTAACCAAAATAGAGTTACTGAGCCATTTTTACCAAAAAACGTGGTTTTTCCCTGTTTTTCCCCATTTTTCCCACTATAAGTCAACGCATAACAAAATTTTGGGAAAACGGAGCAAAAGTGTATCCTTAGAATTGCATTTTAGGCCCGCATGCCAATTTTTATTGAATTCTATCCCGACAATTTTGAGATCAGCACTTTTTCCGAGCAAATAGTCATACCGTTATAATTCTTTGGCCGTTCGGGGCCCCTACCCCAAACTCACTAAACAAAGACGCCGAAGGCGGACGGCCACCTAGTTGTCACTGTGGCCCCGATATATCATTCATTTTTGACAAGTAGGTTCCGCGGGGGGCGGAGCAGGGGAACGCTAAACGCACTGGCAAAAAGGAGCACCCTCCGGGTGCTCTTTGTTTGCTCGAAAGTTTTCTGAAACGGTATCTGATGAACTTTGTAAGGTGTCACAAAAGCAACAACACAAAACTTTCTGTATGTGATTGAAAAAGGTCAAAAAATTTGTCTCATACTTTCAATGACTGAATCTACACCTGATCAGTCTCTAGAGAACTCTAAACCAAAGTAACTTATGTTTTTCAGTGATTCATGAAGAGGACCGTTCCAACGAAAACAAGTTTTCGGAAACAGTCCTCATATTTTTTTTCGAGCCCATTGTCAAGTACGTGGACTTTCAATTGTGACCTATAGCTGAATTGGACTTGGAATTTGTCCCAAAAAGGTTAAGTTTGTCTCAAATTGATTAGAAACAAAAGAAAAAAAAACATTTTTTTTATTTGGAAAAAAAAGTTGAGTCAGAAACGTGAAAAAACCCTTTTTTCAAAAGTCATAAAAAGTAGCTCCAATTGGCTTTAATCACTAGGCTACAATATATGAAACTGTTCAGAATGGTTTTCATGACCAAAGCCGTAAAATTTCCATATTTAGAGAAAAGGCAAAAAAAAACAACTTTTTGGTTAACTCAAAAAGGTAGATAAATCGGGTAAAGTCGTCTTCAAACCTATAGGATCGAAAAGTGATCTAAAGAGGGTATATATGTAGTGTCCTTGTTAGGTCGCATGCAAAAAAGTAGAACAGTTTTGTTGGCCACTTCCCAAATTAAGACTTTTTTTCGAAATTTGGCCATTTTTATTTGTAGTAAAATAGTAGTAAAATAGCCGAGAAAAAAAATTGTAAAAACCATAATTTTTATCCAATTTTGACGTTTAAATACTCTATACCTACTAAATTGTCTATGGCAAGCTCAAATAAGCCATCAAAATTTATTTTTTCTCACTTTTTAAAATTTTTGTTTTTTTGATTTACAATGTTGAGTCAGAAACGTGAAAAATCAATTTTTTTCAAAAAGTTAAAATAAAATGTTCCAATCAAATTGTTTCACTAAAACACACTTTATGCACCTGTTCAGAATGGGTTTTTGGGTTGAAGCCGAAAATTCACCTATTTTGAGAAAAGTGGAAAAACACCTTTTTAGTTACAAAAAAACCATCATTTTTGTTGCAGTTTTTGAAAAAACTCAAATTTTTGAGAAGAAATTTTTTTCTCAAACTTTTATATTTAGGTTCCCCAAACAGTCTACTTTCATCCATTCCCCATCAATATACCCCATTTTTTGAACCAAAACAGATTTAATAGGTGATTTTTATCAAAAAACGTGTTTTTTACCATTTTTGCCCCCCATTTCCCTCTATAAATCAACACATAACAAAATTTTGGCAAAACGGGGCAAAAGTGTATCCTTAGAATTTCAATACGGGGCTGCATGCAAAAAATTAGGGAATTCTGACCTCCAGTTTTCGAGAACACGACTTATTCTGCATGAAAAGGGTAAAAGGTAAATGTTCCTTCGAACCGACGGGGCCCCTTCCCCTGTCTCTGCTGAACGCCATAGCCGGACGCGGCGGCCACCTAGTTGTCACTGTGGCCCCGCTTTTTTAGTGACTTTTGATGACTAGGTTCCGCGGGGGGCGGAGCAGGGGAACGCTAAACGCACTCGCAAAAAAGACCACCCTCAGGGTGCTCTTTTTTGCTCGAAAGTCTTGTGAAACGATTTGGAACTGTAAGTATTGGAAGCAGTTACACACAAAACGTTATGCATCTTTGTGATCATAGTCACAAGTGTTTTTCGACAGCTTCTATCACTCAATCTTGACATGATCTATTTCTAAAATGGCCAAAATAAAGTGATTTTACGTTTTTCAATGATTCTTGAAGAGGACTGTCTCAACGAAAACAAGTTTTCGGAAACAGTCCTGGTAACTTATTTTTGATCTCGTTTTCGAGTCTATCGACTTTCAGTCGTAATTAGTAGGCTAACAGGACCTATATTAGGTATTAAAAAGATTGAGTTTGTACCAAAAACATCAAAAGCAAGAGATACAAAAACATGAAAAAAGTTCAAAAAATTTCAAAAATTTAAAAAATTCGAAAAAATTTTCCAAAAAACTTGATTTTTTGTTTTGTCATAAAATAACAAAAAATTAACGTAAAATGAACTTTCAATAGTCCATTTTGACTAATTTTTACGATTCAAGCACATTTTAACTTAATAACAACATTAAAAAAACCACTGGAAAGGGTGTTTTTCAGCAAACGCCCTTTTTGACCACACCTACGAAATTGATAACTTTTTATCTAACAAATATAGAGACCTCGGGTTTTTTGCATTGTAATGGGCATACTGAAGACTACCTCTCGCGTGCTGGAACGAACAATTTTTCTCTTTAATTTTTCCCGCAATTTCGAATTAGGGCGTTTTTTGGCTAATTTTGGTCCTTTTGGGCGGTAAAAAGTCAAACTTAGAGACAACTGTCAAAAAATCTGTTATCACATGATAGAGTCAACATGCCATGGCGTACCAAATAGTGTCCTGATTCAGACCAAAATTGCCCTCTAATTGTCCGTGGGGGGAGGAAATTGAAAACTTTTATTTTTGGCGGGAAAATTTGAAATTTTTCAAAAAAACATTTACTCCACAGACAACGGTTTTAAACTAATGTTGGCATGGCACACAATTTATCGCTTCATAACTAGGGTCGATTTCTGCCGGAAACATTGATTTTTTAAAAAAATGACCAAAATTTTTGTTGCATTTTTTCAAAAAAATCAAAATTTTGAGAGAAAAAAAGTTTAAAAATCCTACATATTTAAGCTCCCCAAACTGTCTACTTTCATCCATTCCCTATCAATATAACCCATTTTCTCAACCAAAATCGAGTTATGGGGCCAAAAAGTCAAAAAACGTGAAAAAACGACATTTCACGCCCATTTTCGCCCCAAAAGTACCACACATAATGTTTTTTCGGAAAAACGTCACAAGAGTTTTCGTCTTATCTCAAAAAGTTTCAGGGGGGTTGGCAAAATTTCAGAGAGATCTGACCTACAGTTTTCGAGAACTTGACTTTTTCTGCAAGAAAAGAATAAAAGGTAAATGTTCCTTCGAACCGACGGGGCCCCCTTCCCCTGTCTCTACTGAACGCCGAAGCCGGATGCGGCGGCCACCTAGAGCTTTTTGTGGCCCCGCTATATCATTCATTTTTGACAAGTAGGTTCCGCGGGGGGCGGAGCAGGGGAACGCTAAACGCACTTGCAAAAAAGAGCACCCTCCGGGTGCTCTTTTTTTTGCTCGAAAGTCTTGTAAAACGGTTTGGAACTGTAAATATTGGAAGCAGTTACAGATAAAACTTTTTGCATCTTTGTGCTCATAGTCACAAGGGGTTATCGAGAGCTTCAAAAACTCAATCTTGACATGATCTATCTCTAAAATAGACTAAATTAAGTGATTTTACGTTTTTCAATGATTCTTGAAGAGGACTGTCTCAACGAAAACAAGTTTTCGGAAACAGTCCTGGTAACTTAGTTTTGATCTCATTTTTGAGTCTATTGCCTTCAAATTGTGATTAGTAGGCTGACGGAACCTATATTATGTCCTAAAAAGATTGAGTTTGTGTCAAAAAGATGAAAGGCAAGAGAAAAAAAAACATTAAAAAAAGTATTAAAATTTTCAAAAAATTAAAAAAATTGAAACTTTTTTTCCAAAACACTCGGTTTTTTGTTTTGTCATAAAATAACAACAAATTGAGGTATAATGGACTTTAAATAGTCCATTTCGACTAGTTTTTACGATTCAAGCACATTTTAACTTAATAATAACATTCAAAAAACCACTGGAAATGGTGTTTTTCAGCAAACGCCCTTTTTGACCACACCTACGAAATTCATAACTTTTTATCTAACAAATATAGAGACCTCGGGTTTTTTGCATTGTAAAAAACATCCTACGGCTCACCTGTCGCACGCAAAAACCAACAAATTTTCTTCTTAATTTTTCCCGCAATTTTGAATTAGGGCGTTTTTTGGCTATTTTTGGTCCTTTTGGGCAATAAAAAGTCAAATTTAGAGACATCTGTCAAAAAAACTGTTATCACATGATAGAGTCAGCTTGCCATGGCTTACCAAATAGTGTCCTGAGTGAGACCAAAATTGCCCTCTAATTGTCCGTGGGGGGAGGAAATTGAAAATTTTCATTTTTGGCGGGAAAATTTGAAATTTTTCAAAAAAACATTTACTCTGCAGACAACGGCTTTAAACTAATGTTGGCATGGCACGCATTTTTTGCCTTCATAACTAGGGTCGATTTCTGCCGGGAACCTTGATTTTTCAAAAAAATGACCAAAATTTTTGTTGCATTTTTTCAAAAAAATCAAATTTTTGACAAAAATAAAAATTCCAAATACTACATAATTAGACTCCCCAAACTGTCTACTTTCATCCATTCCCTATCAATATACCCCATTTTCTTAACCAAAACCGAGTTATGGGGCCAAAAAGTCAAAAAACGTGAAAAAACGACATTTCACGCCCATTTTCGCCCCAAAAGTACCACACATAATATTTTTTCGGAAAAACGTCACAAGAGTTTTCGCCTTATCTCAAAAAGTTTCAGGGGGGTTGGCAAAATTTCAGAGAGATCTGACCTACAGTTTTCGAGAACTTGACTTTTTCTGCAAGAAAAGAATAAAAGGTAAATGTTCCTTCGAACCGACGGGGCCCCCTTCCCCTGTCTCTACTGAACGCCGAAGCCGGACGCGGCGGCCACCTAGATGTTTTTGTGGCCCCGCTATATCAGTGGCTTTTGACAAGTAGGTTCCGCACGGGGGGGGGGGGGGGGGGTGGAGCAGGGGAACGCTAAACGCACTCGCAAAAAGGAGCACCCTCCGGGTGCTCTTTTTTTGCTCGAAAGTCTTGAGAAACGATTTGGAACTGTAAGTATTGGAAGCAGTTAAACATAAAACTTTCTGCATCTTTGTTCTCATAGTCACAAGTGGTTTTCGACAGCTTCTACAAAACAAGTTTGACATGATTTATCTCTAAATTAGCCTAAATAAAGAGATTTTAGTTTTTTCAATGATTCTTGAAGAGGACTGTCTCAACGAAAACAAGTTTTCGGAAACAGTCCTGGTGACTTAGTTTTGATCTCATTTTTGGGTCTATTGACTTCCATTTAGGATTAGCAGGCTAACGGAACCTATATTATGTCCTAAAAAGATTGGGTTTGCTTCAAAAAAATCAAAAGCAAGAGAAAAAAAAAACATTTGAAAAATTTTAAAAATTTCAAAAAATTAAAAAATGGGAAAAATTGTTCCAAAAAACTTGATTTTTTGTTTTGTCATGAAATAACAAAAAAATGACCGAAAATGAACTTCCAATAGTCCATTTTGACTAGTTTTCACGATTCAAGCACATTTTAACTTAATAACAACCTTCAAAAACTCACTGGAAAGGTTGTTTTTCGGCAAACGCCCTTTTTGACCACACCTATGAAATCCATAACTTTTTATCTAACAAATATAGAGACTTCAGGTTTTTTGTATTGTATTAGGCATCCTCGAGTCTACCTGTCGCGTGCTAAAACGAACAATTTTTTTTTTAATTTATCCCGCAATTTCGAAATAGGGCGGTTTTTGGCAATTTTTGGTCCTTTTTAGTCAAAAAAGTCAAATTTACAGACATCTGTCAAAAAAAATGTTATCACATGATAAAAGCAGCTGGCCACTGCAAATCAAATAATGTCCTGAGTGAGACAAAAATTGCCCTCTAATTGTCCGTGGGGAGAGGAAATTGAAAATTTTTATTTTTGGCGGGAAAATTTGAAATTTTTCAAAAAAACATTTACTCTGCAGACAACAGCCTTAGACTAATGTTGGCATGACACGCATTTTTTGCCTTCATAACAAGGGTTGATTTCTGCCGGGAACATTGATTTTTCAAAAAAAATACCAAAATTTTTGTTGCATTTTTTCAAAAAAATCAAATTTTTGACAAAAATCAAAATTCCAAATCCTACATATTTAAGCTCCTCAAACAGTCTACTTTCGTCCATTCCCCATCAATATACCCCATTTTCTCAAGCAAAGTTGAGTTATTGATTCAATTTTAAGGAAAAACGTGATTTTTTAAGTTTTTCACACCAAAAAGGGTCTGACACACCCCGAAGGACCACTTTTTTTTCCCAACAGCCCCCATTTTTGTCAGTTTTGTACCAATAGGGGGTTGCATGCCAAAAATTAGCCAATTCTTACCTGCCATTTTCTAGATCTCGTATAATTCTGAGATTTTTAACAATAGGTTAACGTAAAGATTTACGAAACGGCCAGGGACCCTACCCTCGGCCTAAATGACTAGAGAAGCCCACGCGGACGCCCACCTAGCACCCTCTTTGACCTGCGGTGCATTAGTGTTTGCGGGTGTAAGTTTTTTAGTAAGGCCTGGAGGCGATTGGCTTCAAGGCATGTGGCACTCGCAGAAGAAGAGCACCCGAAGGGTGCTCTTTTCTGCTCGAAAACTCTAAGTCAATTAATTTTTTCTTAACCCTCACACTTTGTCTAACATTTTTAGACCTTTCCTTATTCATTTCTCATTGAGACTATTAGCCATGATCGCTAACTTGCATTGCTGGCTGATTTTTAATGACAAGTCACTCTGCGCCTTGATCAGTTAACAATGCAAAACATTGTGATTCTTGAAGAGGACTGTTTCAACAAAAACAAGTTTTCGGAAACAGTCCTGTTAACTTATTTTTGATCTCGTTTTTAAGTTTATCGACTTTTAGTGGTTTTCAGTAGGCTATTTGGACCTGAATTAGGTCCTAAAAGGTTAATTTTGTCTCAAAATGATTAGAAGCAATAGAAGAAAAAAAACCATTTTTTTTATTTGATAAAAATAGTTGAAATAGAAACGTGAAAAATCTCTTTTTTTTCAAAATTCATCAAATGTAGTTCCAATTGAATTGAATCACTAGGCTACAATTTATGAACCTGTTCAGAATGGCTTTCAAGACCAAAGCTGTAAAATTTCCATATTTAGAGAAAAGTCAAAAAAACACATTTTTGGTTAACTCAAAAAGGTAGATAAATCGGGTAAAGTGGTCTTTAAACCTATAGGATCCAAAAATGATTTAATTAGGGCATACATGTAGTGTCCTTGTAAGGTCGCTTGCAAAAAATTACAACAATTGTGGTAGCCATTTCGGAAAACAAGTCTTTTTTTCGAAATTTGGCCAGTTTTATTTGTAGTAAAGTAGTAAAAAGCTACCAGAGAAAAAAAAGTTGTAAAAACCAAAATTTTCATCCAATTTTGACAATTAAATACTCGAAACCTACTAAAATTACTATGGCAAGCTCGAATATGCTATCAAAACTCATTTTTTCTCACTTTTTAAAAATTTTGATTTTTTGATATAAATTGTTGAGTCAGAAACGTGAAAAAGCAGTTTTTATCAAAAAGTAAAAAAGTTGTTCCAATCAAATTGTTTCAATAGGCCATGCTCTGTGGACTTGATTAGAAGTGTTAGCATGATCAAAGCCATAAAATTTCCATATTTAGAGAAAAGGCGAAAAAAACACCTTTTTGGTTAATTTTTCCAAAAAAATGACCAAAAAATTAGGAGACGGTCCTGAAAAAAAAAAAATTTTAAAAATAAAGTAATTCTAATTTTTACATAGTTAGGCTTATTTAACAGTCTTCTTTCATCCGATACTAAACAATCTATCCCATTTTTGGACCCAAATTGAGTTATTGAGTCATTTTAACCAAAAATCGTGTTTAGTTTTTCCGTTTTTGCCCCCCATTTCCCGCCATAAGTCAACATATAGAGTTTTTCTGGCCAAACGGCGTGCAATCGTATCCTTAGAATTGCATTTTGTAGCCGCATGCCAATTTTAAAGAAATTCTGACGAAACGTTTTGGAGATCAGCCCCGATTCCGCCGACAGGGGTATAAGGTTATAAGTTACGAGAACCGGCAGGGACCCTACCCTTGCCTCGCCGTATCTCTGACGCCGAAGCGCGACGACCACCTAGATAGGTCAGTGACCTGCGGTGCATGGGTGTTAAGGGCTTGATTCGTCAGCAATGGCCTGGGGGCCATTAGCTTCAAGGCATGTGGCACTCGCAGAAAAAGAGCACCCGAAGGGTGCTCTTTTTCTGCTCGAATGTCTTGTGAAACGGTATCTGATGAACTTTGTAGGGTGTCACAAAAGCAACGTGACAAAACTTTCTGTATCTGATAAGCAATGGTCAAAAAACATTTTTGTAACTTTCAATGACTGAAGCTACACCTGATCAGTCTCTAGAGAACTCTAAAACAAAGTAACTTATTTTTTTCAGTGACTCATGAAGAGGACTGTTTCAACGAAAACAAGTTTTCGGAAACAGTCCTTATATTTTTCTTGGAGCTCATTTTCAAGTACGTGGACTTTCAATTGTGACTAATAGCTGAATTGGACTTGGAATTTGTCCCAAAAAAGTTAAGTTTGTCTCAAATTGATTAGAAGCAATAGAAAAAAAAAACATTTTTTTTATTTGATAAAAATACTTGAGTCAGAAACGTGAAAAATCCCTTTTTTTTCAAAAAGTCATAAGAAGTAGTTTAATTTGCATTAAATCACTAAACTACAATATATGAACCTGTTCAGATTGGTTTTCATGAACAAAGCCGTAAAATTTCCATATTTAGAGAAAAGGCAAAAAAACACATTTTTGGTTAACTGAAAAAGGTAGATAAATCGGGTAAAGTCGTCTTCAAACCTATAGGACCGAAAAGTGATCTAAGTGAGGTATATATGTAGTGTCCCTTGTAAGGTCACATGCAAAAAAGTGAAACAATTGTGGTGGCCACTTCAGAAAACAAGACTTTTTTCGGACTTTGGCCATTTTTATTTGTAGTAAAGTAGTAGTAAGTTACCAGAGAAAAAAAAGTTGTAAAAACCAAAATTTTTATCCAATTTTGACAATTAAATACTCTATACCTACTAAAATGACTATGGCAAGCTCAAATATGCCATCAAAACTCATTTTTTCTCACTTTTTAAATTTTTTGTTTTTTTGATATAAAATGTTGAGTCAGAAACGTGAAAAATCATTTTTTTTGAAAAAGTCAAAAAAAGTTGTTCCAATCAATTTGTTTCACTAAAACACACTTTCCTAACCTGTTCAGAATGGTTTTCATGTTTAAAGCTGAAACTTTACACATTTTGAGAAAAGTGGAAAAAATAACTTTTTAGTTACAAAAAAACAATCAATTTTGTTGCAGTTTTTGAAAAAAATCAAATTTTTAAGAAAAACAAATTTTCCCAAACCTACATAATTGGGCTCCTAAATCAGTCTACTTTCATCCATTCTTCATCAAAATACCCCAATTTGTTAACCAAAAGAGAGTTACTGAGCCATTTTTACCAAAAAACGTGGTTTTTCCCTGTTTTTCCCCATTTTTCCCACTATAAGTCAACGCATAACAAAATTTTGGGAAAACGGAGCAAAAGTGTATCCTTAGAATTGAATTTTAGGCCCGCATGCCAATTTTTATCGAATTCTATCCCGACAATTTTGAGATCAGCACTTTTTCCGAGCAAATAGTCATACCGTTATAATTCTTTGGCCGTTCGGGGCCCCTACCCCAAACTCACTAAACAAAGACGCCGAAGGCGGACGGCCACCTAGGGGGCAGGGTTGTGTGGTCTATTTTCGACTTTAGTTATTTGCATTGCGTGGGGAAGAATACGAACAGCGCTCAACGCACTCGCAGAAAGAGCACCCTGCGGGTGCTCTTTTTGCTCGAGAACTGTAAGTCGATTTAAATCTTACATATTTCGTCCGAAATTTAACTTTTTTTCTAGTTGTTCTCAGTTAAACTCCCATGATACCTCAAATTGTATTCCTGGAAGGGCATTTTTATAAGTCACTCTGTGGCTCGATCAATTAACTACCAAATACGTTTTGATTTACGAAATGGACTGTTTCAACGAAAACAAGTTTTCGGAAACAGTCCAAATTTTAAATTATGATCCCAAACACAAACAAAGAGAAATCTAATTCGTTGGTTAAACTTACAGAGCCCAGCCCATGTCTTTGTGTTTATTGACTGTTCAAACACATAACAACTATGTTAAAAACAATATTATTGAAATAAAAACAAAACAAATAATCGAGAAAGAAATTTAAGTTTATCAAAAAAATATGCAAAAAAATCACTTATTTCTTTTTTTAAATATCACAAAAACCTCAGTTTGAAAAAGATGATACCTGAGAGGCCCGTTTTGACGCGTTACTACAGTTTAGGCACGTTTTGACTTCGCAACTCACAATGATCGATTAACTTTTACGTTTGTTTTACAAACACGCTTTTTTTTACCACAATCAAAATTTCATTACTTCTAAACCTCTTGAACAAATTGATGAAAATTTTTGCATCAAAACTAACTTGTCAAGGGTTTTTGAGGTATATAAAAATTGTCTCCAGTTAAATAATGATTTTTTGGCTAATTTTTGAAAAAAAATTAAAAAATTTGACAAAAAAATTTTTTTTTTTCAGATTTGGCGATCAAAAAGTGCCTTCTATGATGGACCAGCAAAAAATTTGTTTTCAGGTCATAAGTTTGGCTCACTAGGGTATACAAACTGGCAAAATGTTTATAATAAAAAAGTTTAGAAGAACAGTGATTTTTTGAAAAAAAAAGAAAAAAACGTAAAAAAATCAGTTTTTGGCGGGAAAATTCTCAAAAAATCAAAAATCAAGTTTTCTCTCTCCTTACTCCAATGAACTAATTCGGCCACGACAATCATTTTTTGTGATCAGTAAAATTGTCGAAAAACGACCGGAACATTGACTTTTTTGAAATTTGACAAAAAACTTCAAAAAAACCGCAAAAAAACATCAAAAATCTCGAAAAAATTGCTGAAAAAATTTTGGCAAACAATACACCATTCGATTCCCTTAACTGTGCTAGTGTCCAAAAAAAACATCACTTTTTCGCATTTTCTCAACCAAAATTGATTTATTGGGGCATTTTTGAAAAAAATCGTGATTTTGACCAAAAAAAACGCCCCTTTTTCCCCAAAAAGTGCAACTCATAATATTATTTCGGAAAAACGCCTTCCCAAGTTATATCTTAGAATTTTGTCCTCTACCTACATGCAAAGTTTGAAGAAATTCTATACTGCCGTTTTCGAGAACTTGAATAATTTTTTTATTTTCCTAATTAGGTATTTTTTCTAGTTGACCGGCAAGGAAACCCTACCCTTGCCTAAAGGATTCACAAAGCCGGACCGCGACGACCACCTAGATAGGTCAGTGACCTGCAGTGCATGGGTGTTATGGGCTTGATTCGTCAGCATTGGCCTGGGGGCCATTAGCTTCAAGACATGTGGCACTCGCAGAAAAAGAGCACCCGAAGGGTGCACTTTTTCTGCTCGATTGTCTTGTGAAACGGTATCTGATGAACTTTGTAGGGTGTCACAAAAGCAACGTGACAAAACTTTCTGTATCTGATAAGCAATGGTCAAAAAACATTTTTGTAACTTTCAATGACTGAAGCTACACCTGATCAGTCTCTAGAGAACTCTAAAACAAAGTAACTTATTTTTTTCAGTGACTCATGAAGAGGACTGTTTCAACGAAAACAAGTTTTCGGAAACAGTCCTTATATTTTTCTTGGAGCTCATTTTCAAGTACGTGGACTTTCAATTGTGACTAATAGCTGAATTGGACTTGGAATTTGTCCCAAAAAAGTTAAGTTTGTCTCAAATTGATTAGAAGCAATAGAAAAAAAAACATTTTTTTTATTTGATAAAAATACTTGAGTCAGAAACGTGAAAAATCCCTTTTTTTTCAAAAAGTCATAAGAAGTAGTTCAATTTACATTAAATCACTAAACTACAATATATGAACCTGTTCAGATTGGTTTTCATGAACAAAGCCTTAAAATTTCCATATTTAGAGAAAAGGCAAAAAAACACCTTTTTGGTTAACTGAAAAAGGTAGATAAATCGGATAAAGTCGTCTTCAAACCTATAGGACCGAAAAATGATCTAATTGAGGTATATATGTAGTGTCCCTTGTAAGGTCACATGCAAAAAGGTGAAACAGTTGGGGTGGCCACTTCAGAAAACCAGACTTTTTTTCGGACTTTGGCCATTTTTATTTGTAGTAAAGTAGTATAAGTTACCAGAGAAAAAAAATTTGTAAAAACCAAAATTTTTATCCAATTTTGACAATTAAATACTCTATACCTACTAAAATGGCTATGGCAAGCTCAAATATGCCATCAAAACTCATTTTTTCTCACTTTTAAAATTTTTTTTTTTTTTGATATAAAATGTTGAGTCAGAAACGTGAAAAATCAGTTTTTTTCAAAAAGTCAAAAAAAGTTGTTCCAATCAATTTGTTTCACGAAAACACAATTTCTCAGCCTGTTCAGAATGATTTTCATGTTTAAAGCTGAAACTTTACACATTTTGAGAAAAGTGGAAAAAATAACTTTTTAGTTACAAAAAAACCATCATTTTTGTTGCTTTTTTTGAAAAAACTCACATTTTTAAGAGAAACAAATTTTCTTTAACCTACATAATTGGGCTCCTAAAACAGTCTACTTTCATCCATTCTTCATCAAATTACCCCAATTTGTTAACCAAAATAGAGTTACTGAGCCATTTTTACCAAAAAATGTGGTTTTTCCCTGTTTTTCCCCATTTTTCCCACTATAAGTCAACGCATAACAAAATTTTGGGAAAACGGAGCAAAAGTGTATCCTTAGAATTGCATTTTAGGCCCGCATGCCAATTTTTATCGAATTCTATCCCGACAATTTTGAGATCAGCACTTTTTCCGAGCAAATAGTCATACCGTTATAATTCTTTGGCCGTTCGGGGCCCCTACCCCAAACTCACTAAACAAAGACGCCGAAGGCGGACGGCCACCTAGATAGGTCAGTGACCTGCGGTGCATGGGTGTTAAGGGCTTGATTCGTCAGCAATGGCCTGGGGGCCATTAGCTTCAAGGCATGTGGCACTCGCAGAAAAAGAGCACCCGAAGGGTGCTCTTTTTCTGCTCGAATGTCTTGTGAAACGGTATCTGATGAACTTTGTAGGGTGTCACAAAAGCAACGTGACAAAACTTTCTGTATCTGATAAGCAATGGTCAAAAAACATTTTTGTAACTTTCAATGACTGAAGCTACACCTGATCAGTCTCTAGAGAACTCTAAAACAAAGTAACTTATTTTTTTCAGTGACTCATGAAGAGGACTGTTTCAACGAAAACAAGTTTTCGGAAACAGTCCTTATATTTTTCTTGGAGCTCATTTTCAAGTACGTGGACTTTCAATTGTGACTAATAGCTGAATTGGACTTGGAATTTGTCCCAAAAAAGTTAAGTTTGTCTCAAATTGATTAGAAGCAATAGAAAAAAAAAACATTTTTTTTATTTGATAAAAATACTTGAGTCAGAAACGTGAAAAATCCCTTTTTTTTCAAAAAGTCATAAGAAGTAGTTTAATTTGCATTAAATCACTAAACTACAATATATGAACCTGTTCAGATTGGTTTTCATGAACAAAGCCGTAAAATTTCCATATTTAGAGAAAAGGCAAAAAAACACATTTTTGGTTAACTGAAAAAGGTAGATAAATCGGGTAAAGTCGTCTTCAAACCTATAGGACCGAAAAGTGATCTAAGTGAGGTATATATGTAGTGTCCCTTGTAAGGTCACATGCAAAAAAGTGAAACAATTGTGGTGGCCACTTCAGAAAACAAGACTTTTTTCGGACTTTGGCCATTTTTATTTGTAGTAAAGTAGTAGTAAGTTACCAGAGAAAAAAAAGTTGTAAAAACCAAAATTTTTATCCAATTTTGACAATTAAATACTCTATACCTACTAAAATGACTATGGCAAGCTCAAATATGCCATCAAAACTCATTTTTTCTCACTTTTTAAAATTTTTGTTTTTTTGATATAAAATGTTGAGTCAGAAACGTGAAAAATCATTTTTTTTGAAAAAGTCAAAAAAAGTTGTTCCAATCAATTTGTTTCACTAAAACACACTTTCCTAACCTGTTCAGAATGGTTTTCATGTTTAAAGCTGAAACTTTACACATTTTGAGAAAAGTGGAAAAAATAACTTTTTAGTTACAAAAAAACAATCAATTTTGTTGCAGTTTTTGAAAAAAATCAAATTTTTAAGAAAAACAAATTTTCCCAAACCTACATAATTGGGCTCCTAAATCAGTCTACTTTCATCCATTCTTCATCAAAATACCCCAATTTGTTAACCAAAAGAGAGTTACTGAGCCATTTTTACCAAAAAACGTGGTTTTTCCCTGTTTTTCCCCATTTTTCCCACTATAAGTCAACGCATAACAAAATTTTGGAAAAACGGAGCAAAAGTGTATCCTTAGAATTGCATTTTAGGCCCGCATGCCAATTTTTATCGAATTCTATCCCGACAATTTTGAGATCAGCACTTTTTCCGAGCAAATAGTCATACCGTTATAATTCTTTGGCCGTTCGGGGCCCCTACCCCAAACTCACTAAACAAAGACGCCGAAGGCGGACGGCCACCTAGGTCAATCCTTTACCTGCGGTGCGTTGGTGTTTTTGGGTAAGTTTTTGCTGCGCGGACTGGGTGCTATCAGTTTGAGGCATGTGGCACTCTCAAAAAAGAGCACCCTGCGGGTGCTCTCTTTTTGCTCGAAAAGTAAATCTACCCACTTTTGTAAGTTTCATGACTTGTCTTTTTTATAATTGGTCCAATTAAAAAATTCTTAATTACACTGTCAGACAAACCTAAAACTGTTGTGTGGCTTGATTGTGTTTACAAGTCACTAGGTGACTTGATCAGTCAATTATCAAATTTATTTAGATTCACGAAATGGACTGTTTCAACGAAAACAAGTTTTCGTAAACAGTCCAATTTTTTTACTTGAGATCACAAAAGCAAACAGAGAGAAATCAAATTCCTAGGTTATTATAATAGATCCCACTTTATGCTGTTGCGTTTATTAACTGTTGAAACACAGAACAACGATCTTAAAGGTGTACTAATTTAAAAAAAACACTCAAGAGAAAAACTAAAAAAAATTATCAAAAAAATTTGCAAAAAATCAAAAAAGTCTCCTCCAATATATCATAAAAAGCTTCATATTAAGGAAAGGATACCTGATGAGCCCAATATGACTCGTTTCAACAGTGTAAGCCTGTTTCGATATCAAAACAACAAACAAAAGTCGACTAAGTTTGGTGTTTGTTCGACATACACGAATTTTGATTAAAATCAAAAATCCATAACTCCTGAACTACTCAGATAATATAGACAATTTTTTTTTGCATCAGAACAGACAAGTCAAGGGTTTTTCAGGTATTTGATAAAATTATCCAGTTAATATATAATTTTTGGTTAATTTTTGAAAAAAACTTGAAAAATTTGAAAAAACGATTTTTTTTTCACTTATGGCGTTCGAAAAGTGCCTTTTATGATGGAGTAGCGAAAAATTTGTTCTGAGGCCATAAGTATGGCTCAATGTGGTATATAAAATAGCAAATTGGTTATAATAAAAAAATAAACAAGGACAAGGACTTTTTTGAAAAAATAGAAAAAATAGTGAAAAAATCAGTTTTTGGCGGGGAAATTCTCAAAAAAATAAAAATCAAGTTTTCTCTTTCATCACTCCTATGAACTAATACGGCCACGACAACCATTTTTTGTCATCAGTAAAATTGTCGAAAAACGACTGGAACATAGACTTATCTGAAATTTGACAAAAAAAAATTCTAAAAAATGTCAAAAATCTCAAAAATTTGTTTTTCACAAAATTCCTTTCATAACGCCATTCAGACACTCAAACAGTGCCCATTCATTCGCTTGACCACAGTTTACCTCAATTTCTTGCACAAAACAAAGCTAACTAGTAGTTTTTAGAAAAAAAACGTGATTTTTCCCATTTTTGCCCCCCATTTCCCCCTGGAAGTCAACACATAACATTTTTTCGGAAAAAAGAAAAAGAATCGTATCCTTAGAATTTCGAGTTAGGGCCGCATGCAAAAAATAAAAAAAATCTGACGGACAGTTTTCGAGAAAGTAGATTATTTTTTCAAGTCCGTAATACTATGTATCTGGGGTGAGGTTCAGAGACCGGACGGGGCCCCTTCCCCTGTCCTCCTTGCTCTGAGACGCCGGAAAGCGGACGGCCACCTAGGTCAATCCTTTACCTGCGGTGCGTTGGTGTTTTTGGGTAAGTTTTTGCTGCGCGGACTGGGTGCTATCAGTTTGAGGCATGTGGCACTCTCAAAAAAGAGCACCCTGCGGGTGCTCTCTTTTTGCTCGAAAAGTAAATCTACCCACTTTTGTAAGTTTCATGACTTGTCTTTTTTATAATTGGTCCAATTAAAAAATTCTTAATTACACTGTCAGACAAACCTAAAACTGTTGTGTGGCTTGATTGTGTTTACAAGTCACTAGGTGACTTGATCAGTCAATTATCAAATTTATTTAGATTCACGAAATGGACTGTTTCAACGAAAACAAGTTTTCGTAAACAGTCCAATTTTTTTACTTGAGATCACAAAAGCAAACAGAGAGAAATCAAATTCCTAGGTTATTATAATAGATCCCACTTTATGCTGTTGCGTTTATTAACTGTTGAAACACAGAACAACGATCTTAAAGGTGTACTAATTTTAAAAAAAACACTCAAGAGAAAAACTAAAAAAAATTATCAAAAAAATTTGCAAAAAATCAAAAAAGTCTCCTCCAATATATCATAAAAAGCTTCATATTAAGGAAAGGATACCTGATGAGCCCAATATGACTCGTTTCAACAGTGTAAGCCTGTTTCGATATCAAAACAACAAACAAAAGTCGACTAAGTTTGGTGTTTGTTCGACATACACGAATTTTGATTAAAATCAAAAATCCATAACTCCTGAACTACTCAGATAATATAGACAATTTTTTTTTGCATCAGAACAGACAAGTCAAGGGTTTTTCAGGTATTTGATAAAATTATCCAGTTAATATATAATTTTTGGTTAATTTTTGAAAAAAACTTGAAAAATTTGAAAAAACGATTTTTTTTTCACTTATGGCGTTCGAAAAGTGCCTTTTATGATGGAGTAGCGAAAAATTTGTTCTGAGGCCATAAGTATGGCTCAATGTGGTATATAAAATAGCAAATTGGTTATAATAAAAAAATAAACAAGGACAAGGACTTTTTTGAAAAAATAGAAAAAATAGTGAAAAAATCAGTTTTTGGCGGGGAAATTCTCAAAAAAATAAAAATCAAGTTTTCTCTTTCATCACTCCTATGAACTAATTCGGCCACGACAACCATTTTTTGTCATCAGTAAAATTGTCGAAAAACGACTGGAACATAGACTTATCTGAAATTTGACAAAAAAAAATTCTAAAAAATGTCAAAAATCTCAAAAATTTGTTTTTCACAAAATTCCTTTCATAACGCCATTCAGACACTCAAACAGTGCCCATTCATTCGCTTGACCACAGTTTACCTCAATTTCTTGCACAAAACAAAGCTAACTAGTCGTTTTTAGAAAAAAAACGTGATTTTTCCCATTTTTGCCCCCCATTTCCCCCTGGAAGTCAACACATAACATTTTTTCGGAAAAAAGAAAAAGAATCGTATCCTTAGAATTTCGAGTTAGGGCCGCATGCAAAAAATAAAAAAAATCTGACGGACAGTTTTCGAGAAAGTAGATTATTTTTTCAAGTCCGTAATACTATGTATCTGGGGTGAGGTTCAGAGACCGGACGGGGCCCCTTCCCCTGTCCTCCTTGCTCTGAGACGCCGGAAAGCGGACGGCCACCTAGATCTTTCAGGTCTGCGTCCCACCCGCCCTCCGTGACTAATCTTGCTTCCGAGAATGATCATTTGTTTCACCTTTACCCCATCTCAGGTCAGTTACTCTTGAAAAAAGTCCTACTTGAAACGTTCGGATTCACTTTGCCCCCTACGGGCGCAATGGTGATGCAGATTTTTTCTTCTCACTGAACTTCTTCTCCGAACAGTTCACATAAAACATTACTATGGTTTTATCTGAAATTTGCCGTGTCCAGCTGCGACTCCGACTTTTTTCACGTCACTAGTGTTCCAACAACAGTACCACATGAGATTCCCATTCAATTACTGTCTCAATTTTGAAAATACTGATTTGATTTTTTCTGCCGTTTTTCGCAAAACAAACTAATTACTTCATTCGAATTTAAAAAAAAATACCGAAAAACACTTAAAGATAGCAAGACATTATTGTGACTGTCGTCTATATCTGTTCTCTTTGTTGGAGGTCAATGATGCTCCCTAAGTGGGACCACAAGGGTCCCAGGGAGCATCAGTAAAGGCTTTGGATAGTATGCCATTTTTGATTAAGACAAAATTTTTGGCCAATTGTGTTTTTTTTCACAGTCCCTTTTCCACTGCAAATGTAAAGACTAATTTTTGTTTGAAGTTTTAAAAAATAATATTAACCTTTTCATTTGTGATGACTCGTATCACTCATAAATCAATGGAAGACTCTGACTAACCTTCTCAAGCATGGAAATACATCAAAAAGAAAAAACGATTCTGGTTATTTCAGACTGCTTTTTTTGTTAAATTTCAGATAGATTTTGAAAACTCTTTCTTCAAATTGTATGTCTGCCGAAAAAGAACAAAAATTACAAACTGAAACCATTTTGGTTAAATTAGGGCTCTTCACCCACCAAACTCGAAATTGCGAAGCTGAAACGAACAATCGACAGCCCATTTTATAAGTTTCCTTTTATTTTTTCAAAACATGTGTCATATATTTTCAAAAGCAATTTTTTAAAGTTTCATTTTTTACCAGAAAAGTAAGTCCGAAAAAAAAAAACAGATTTTCAAATACTGTCAAAAAATAAGGTGGCAAGTAGTTTTACCAATGGAATCATAGTATATGATTAAGTTCAAAATAGTTTTCATTACCATTGACTAGACGCTTACTCAATTTGAGAAATGTCGTTAATAACTTTTTTGGAAACATAAAAAACGGATAATGGAAAAGTTTTCTTCAAACTTATAGAAAAGAATTTTATGAGAAAAACCATTACTAATATCACGTGTAAATTACGAGAGTAGATTCAGGCCAAATGCAAAATTTCAGCAGAAGCACTCAAGCAATTTTGAGAACGAAACAATTGTTCCAGAAATTGACAAAGTAGTATATACACCAATTTTACCATAAATCGTCAAAATATAAAAATCGCAAAAACTACAAAATTTATCCAACTTTGACTTTTAAATACTCTATATCGACTAAATTGACTATGCTAAGCTCGAATCGACCATCAAAAACCATTTTTAATCGTTTTGAATTTTTTAAGTTTTTTTCCATCAAAAAGTTGAGTCAGAAATGGGAAAAAGGTTTTTTTGTCAGAAAAACAAAAAAAGTTGTTCAAAATCAACTAAAAATCTAAGCCACATTTTTTGAACCTGCTCAGAATGGTTCTGGTGACCGAAGCCGTAAAAAGTACCCAATTCGAGGAAATTCGAAAAAACTCTTTTTTCAGCACTTTGAAAAAGTGGAAAAATGGAAAAAATGGTCTTCAAACAAATAGGATGAAAAAGTGATCAGTAAAAACATCGATGCCGTGTCAAATCAGGATCGCATGCCAGTTTTTGAAACAATCCATCGGGTTTTTTTTAAGAACGAAACCACTTTTTGACAATTTTAGTAGTAGTATTTACACTAATTAGTACCATATATGGTCAAAATTCAAAAATACAAAAAACTACAATTTTTATCCAATTTTGACCTTCAAATACTCTATACCCACTAATTTGACTATCAGGAGCTCGAATCAACCATCAAAAACCACTTTTAATCACTTTCAAATTTTTTTATTTTTTAAATCAAAATGTTGAGTCAGAAATAGGAAAAAACAATTTTTTTCAAAAAGTCAAAAAAAGTTGTCCCAATTGAATAAACTCAAAAAGGCACACTCTATGAACCTGTTCAGAATGGTTTTCATGACCAAAGCCGTAAAAAGTACCCAATTTGAGAAAATTCGAAAAATCACCTTTTAGTTAACTCAAAAAAGTGGAAAAATCGGGTAAAATGGGCTTCAAACCGATAGGATCGAAAAGTGACCTTTATAAGATATGATTGCCGTGTCAAATTAGGGCCGCATGCAAAAAATTAGAAAATTTTAACGGAAACTTTTTGAGAACTTGATAAATATGGTCATTTTGGTAAATGTATAATTTTAGAAATTTTTTGTCCGGAAGGGGCCCCTACCCCTTCCTAAATGCTTTTTGTGCTACACGCGACCATCTAGATCTTTCAGGTCTGCGTCCCACCCGCCCTCCGTGACTAATCTTGCTTCCGAGAAATATCATTTGTTTCACCTTTACCCCATCTCAGGTCAGTTACTCTTGAAAAAAGTCCTACTTGAAACGTTCGCATTCACTTTGCCCCCTACGGGCGCAATGGTGAAGCCCATTTTTTCTTCTCACTGAACTTCTTCTCCGAACAGTTCACATATAAAATTACTATGGTTTTATCTGAAATTTGCCGTGTCCAGCTGCGACTCCGACTTTTTTCACGTCACTTTTTTTCACAACAGGACCACATGAGATTCCCATTCAGATACTGTCTCAATTTTGAAAATACTGATTTGATTTTTTTTGCCGTTTTACGCAAAATAAACTAATTACATCATTCGAATTTAAAAAAAAATTCCGAAAAACACTTAAAGATAGCAAGACATTATTGTGACTGTCGTCTATATCTGTTCTCTTTGTTGGAGGTCAATGATGCTCCCTAAGTGGGACCACAAGGGTCCCAGGGAGCATCAGTAAAGGCTTTGAATAGTATGCCATTTTTGATTAAGACAAAATCTTTGGCCAATTGTGTTTTTTTTCACAGTCCCTTATCCACTGCAAATGTAAAGACTAATTTTTGTTTGAAGTTTTAAAAAATAATAATAGCCTTTTCATTTGTGATGACTCGTATCACTCATAAATCAATGGAAGAATCTGACTAACCTTCTCAAGCATGGAAATACATCAAAAAGAAAAAACTATTCTGGTTATTTCAGACTGCTTTTTTTGTTAAATTTCAGATAGATTTTGAAAACTCTTTCTTCAATTTGTATGTCTGCCGAAAAAGAACAAAAATTACAAACTGAAACCTTTTTGGTTAAATTAAGGCTCTTCACCCACCAAACTCGAAATTGCGAAGCTGAAACGAACAATCGTCAGCCCATTTTATAAGTTTACTTTTATTTTTTCAAAACATGTGTCATATATTTTCAAAAGCAATTTATTAAAGTTTCATTTTTTACCAGAAATGTAAGTCCGAAAAAAAACAGATTTTTAAATACTGTCAAAAAATAAGGTGGCAAGTAAATTTACCAATGGAATCATAGTATATGATTAAGTTCAAAATAGTTTTCATTACCATTGACTAGACGCTTACTCAATTTGAGAAATGTCGTTAATAACTTTTTTGGAAACATAAAAAACGGATAATGGAAAAGTTTTCTTCAAACTTATAGAAAAGAATTTTATGAGAAAAACCATTACTAATATCACGTGTAAATTACGAGAGTAGATTCAGGCCACATGCAAAATTTCAGCAGAAGCACTCAAGCAATTTTGAGAACGATACAATTGTTCCAGAAATTGACAAAGTAGTATATACACCAATTTTACCATAAATCGTCAAAATATAAAAATCGCAAAAACTACAAATTTTATCCAACTTTGACTTTTAAATACTCTATATCGACTAAATTGACTATGCTAAGCTCGAATCGACCATCAAAAACCATTTTTAATCGTTTTGAATTTTTTAAGTTTTTTTCCATCAAAAAGTTGAGTCAGAAATGGGAAAAAGGTTTTTTTGTCAGAAAAACAAAAAAAGTTGTTCAAAATTAACTAAAAATCTAAGCCACTATTTTTGAACCTGCTCAGAATGGTTCTGGTGACCGAAGCCGTAAAAAGTACCCAATTCGAGGAAATTCGAAAAAACTCTTTTTTCAGCACTTTCAAAAAGTGGAAAAATGTAAAAAATAGTCTTCAAACAAATAGGATGAAAAAGTGATCAGTAAAAGCATCGATGCCGTGTCAAATGAGGATCGTATGCCAATTTTTGAAACAATCCATCGGGTTTTTTTTAAGAACGAAACCATTTTTTGACTATTTTAGTAGTAGTATTTACACTAATTAGTACTATATATAGTCAAAATTCGAAATAACCAAAAACTACAATTTTTGTCCAATTTTGACCTTCAAATACTCTATACACACTAAATTGACTATCGGGAGCTCGAATCAACCATCAAAAACCACTTTTAATCACTTTCAAAATTTTTTATTTTTTAAATCAAAATGTTGAGTCAGAAATAGGAAAAAACAATTTTTTTCAAAAAGTTAAAAAAAGTTGTCCCAATTGAATAAACTCACTAATCCACACTCTATGAACCTGTTCAGAATGGTTTTCATGACCAAAGCCGTAAAAAGTACCCAATTTGAGAAAATTCGAAAAATCACCTTTTAGTTAACTCAAAAAAGTGGAAAAATCGGGTAAAATGGGCTTCAAAACGATAGGCTCGAAAAGTGACCTTTATAAGATATGATTGCCGTGTCAAATTAGGGCCGCATGCAAAAAATTAGAAAATTTTAACGGAAACTTTTTGAGAACTTGATAAATATGGTCATTTTGGTAAATGTATAATTTTAGAAATTTTTTGTCCGGAAGGGGCCCCTACCCCTTCCTAAATGCTTTTTGTGCTACACGCGACCATCTAGATCTTTCAGGTCTGCGTCCCACCCGCCCTCCGTGACTAATCTTGCTTCCGAGAAATATCTTTTGTTTCACCTTTACCCCATCTCAGGTCAGTTACTCTTGAAAAAAGTCCTACTTGAAACGTTCGCATTCACTTTGCCCCCTACGGGCGCAATGGTGATGCAGATGTTTTCTTCTCACTGAACTTCTTCTCCGAACAGTTCAAATAAAACATTACTATGGTTTTATCTGAAATTTGCCGTGTCCAGCTGCGACTCCAACTTTTTTCACGTCACTGGTGTTCCAACAACAGGACCACATGAGATTCCCATTCAGATACTGTCTCAATTTTGAAAATACTGATTTGATTGTTTTTGCCGTTTTTCGCAAAATAAACTAATTACTTCATTCGAATTTAAAAAAAAATACCGAAAAACACTTAAAGATAGCAAGACATTATTGTGACTGTCGTCTATATCTGTTCTCTTTGTTGGAGGTCAATGATGCTCCCTAAGGGGGACCACATGGGTCCCAGGGAGCATCAGTAAAGGCTTTGGATAGTATGCCATTTTTGATGAAGACAAAATCTTTGGCCAATTGTGTTTTTTTCACAGTCCCTTATCCACTGCAAATGTAAAGACTAATTTTTGTTTGAAGTTTTAAAAAATAATAATAGCCTTTTTCATTTGTGATGACTCGTATCACTCATAAATCAATGGAAGACTCTGACTAACCTTCTCAAGCATGGAAAAACATCAAAAAGAAAAAAACGATTCTGGTTATTTCAGACTGCTTTTTTTGTCAAATTTCAGATAGATTTTGAAAACTCTTTCTTCAAATTGTATGTCTGCCGAAAAAGAACAAAAATTACAAACTGAAACCATTTTGGTTAAATTAAGGCTCTTCCTTCACCCACCAAACTCGAAATTGCGAAGCTGAAACGAACAATCGACAGCCCATTTTATAAGTTTCGTTTTATTTTTTCAAAACTTGTGTCATATATTTTCAAAAGCAATTTATTAAAGTTTCATTTTTTACCAGAAAAGTAAGTCCGAAAAAAAACAGATTTTTAAATACTGTCAAAAAATAAGGTGGCAAGTAGTTTTACCAATGGAATCATAGTATATGATTAGGTTCAAAATAGTTTTCATTACCATTGACTAGACGCTTACTCAATTTGAGAAATGTCCTTAATAACTTTTTTGGAAACATAAAAAACGGATAATGGAAAAGTTTTCTTCAAACTTATAGAAAAGAATTTTATGAGAAAAACCATTACTAATATCACGTGTAAGTTACGAGAATAGATTCAGGCCACATGCAAAATTTCAGCAGAAGCACTCAAGCAATTTTGAGAACGAAACAATTGTTCCAGAAATTGACAAAGTAGTATATACACCAATTTTACCATAAATCGTCAAAATAAAAAAATCGCAAAAACTACAAATTTTATCCAGTTTTGACTTTTAAATACTCTATACCGACTAAATTAACTATGCTAAGCTCGAATCAACCATCAGAAACCATTTTTAATCGTTCTGAATTTTTTAAGTTTTTTTTCCATCAAAAAGTTGAGTCGGAAATGGGAAAAAGGTTTTTTTTCAGAAAAACAAAAAAAGTTGTTCAAAATCAACTAAAAATATAAGCCATTATTTTTGAACCTGCTCAGAATGGTTCTGGTGACCGAAGCCGTAAAAAGTACCCAATTCGAGGAAATTCGAAAAAAGTCTTTTTTCAGCACTTTGAAAAAGTGGAAAAATGTAAAAAATAGTCTTCAAACAAATAGGATGAAAAAGTGATCAGTAAAAGCATCAATGCCGTGTCAAATGAGGATCGCATGCCAATTTTTGAAACAATCCAACGGGTTTTTTTTAAGAACGAAACCATTTTTTGACAATTTTAGTAGTAGTATTTACACTAATTAGTACCATATATGGTCAAAATTCAAAAATACAAAAAACTACAATTTTTATCCAATTTTTCCCTTCAAATACTCTATACCCACTAAATTGACTATCGGGAGCTCGAATCAACCATCAAAAACCACTTTTAATCACTTTCAAAATTTTTTATTTTTTAAATCAAAATGTTGAGTCAGAAATAGGAAAAAACATTTTTTTTCAAAAAGTCAAAAAAAGTTGTCCCAATTCAATAAACTCACTAAGCCACACTCTATGAACCTGTTCAGAATGGTTTTCATGACCAAAGCCGTAAAAAGTACCCAATTTGAGAAACTTCGAAAAATCACATTTTAGTTAACTCAAAAAAGTGGAAAAATCGGGTAAAATGGGCTTCAAACCGATAGGATCGAAAAGTGACCTTTATAAGGTATGATTGCCGTGTCAAATTAGGGCCGCATGCAAAAAATTAGAAAATTTTAACGGAAACTTTTTGAGAACTTGATAAATATGGTCATTTTGGTAAATGTATAATTTTAGAAATTTTTTGCCCGGAAGGGGCCCCTACCCCTTCCTAAATGCTTTTTGTGCTACACGCGACCATCCAGGTATCAGGGTGGGGCCGTGTGTTTGTGTTTTGGTGGTATAGTTGGCCTGAGGCCATATAATGCGCGCTCTACGCACTCGCAAAACGGAGCACCCTTCGGGTGCTACCGTTTTACTCGGCCAGCCTAATTAGTATAATTTAACATGAACCTGAAGAATTCACACAAAAAATTAAATTGAAAAAAAAAAAAAAACAAATCTTAAAATTGAAAAACGTTTAATTTTTTTTCAACTCAAGTTGTTATCTCAAAGCAACAAACCTCAGCTAGCGCTACATCTAAGTTCTTTCAAAAAAAACAACTCTTTTTTCTGATGCTGGTTTTGTTTTGTCAGCCACTGAAAATACCATTTAGTTTTTCAGGAAGATTGATAATATTTTTATTGGTTCACGGCTTCACGTTTTTTTTAAACAGTTTTAACTGTAAACAAATTTGAACAAAAACATTTCTAGAAAACACGTTCGTTTATGTTCTCATATAGATATATCCAAACCATTTTATTACGTTTTTGGAGCAAACTGCGAAATTTTCCGACAATTTGTTTTTCGCAATACCTTTAATTCAGTTTGCTGTTTGTTTCTTTTTTTTCTTAAATTGCATGTGGTTCAGTTTGTTATATAATTTATCACAAATTTTGTTCGTTTGGAAAACCATGAAATGTTTATTTACGAACTAAGTGCTTAGATTGAAACTTTAGCAAGAAGAAGTTGTACATTTTTCAACTTTTCTTGTAGAAGAGAAAGAATTTTTGAACACAAACACATGGTCTTTTACAAGTTAAAATATTCCGGAAATTTCTTTTGGTTTATTATAAATTTTAAAAATTTGTGAACGTAGTTTGCTTGACTTATTTCAGTTAGATAACAACAAATTTAATACTTCAAAACATTTTTTATTTTTTCATCATAAAAAAATACAAAAGTGAAAAAAAAAGAAAAACAAACCTAATTTGGTTTTGTTTAAAAACAAAACCAAATTAGGAAATTGTACCATAGACAAAAATCTGAAAAAACTTCAAAATTTTGATCATGGTTATGATTATTAAAAATGGCTGAATAAGAGCAACTTCAGCTCCAGAGAAATATTATCTCAATCATTACAAGGAAACTGACACACGAAATATTGAGGCTTTTCAAACTTTTTGCCTACCTAAGCTTCCTAATCTTCCCTATCAATCACTAAAAATCCAAAACTCAGTTCGAGCCTATTTTTCCAAAATTTTGCAAGTTGAACGGAAGTTTGATCTATTTTATTTTTTTAAAGATACAACTTTGAATTTCAAATATATTCTAATGAATTGAAAATGAATTTATTTCAACTTATGTTTCTGAAACAGACCGACAAATTTTCCCAGAATGTCATGTTTTATAAGCAACTTAAAAGTATTAAATAAAAAATCATCAATCAATTTCAAGGAAAAATTAAAGTCAACTGATATTTTGAATAACTACATTTTCAATGACAAGAAAAAACATCATTTAAACCACTTAAAATATTTTGTCAAATATATATATATCAGTACTTGGCTGAACGTTTTAGTACATAGTTTTTTGGAACATCCAATTATATAGCTGCTGCGTTATAGAACTATGAATAAATGAAAAAATGAATATATATCAAAAGAAAACAACCTTAAATTGAAAAACTCATGTTTTGAGCTTAATTTCTGATATCTATCTGATTTAAATAATGGTGAAAACTTTCAAATATTTTAAGTTTGACTTAAAATGCAACAGTTAAAGAACATTTTTAATACTTTGTTTTCAATTGAGAAATAGTTTCAATCGTGGAAAACAACCTTCATGTTCGATAGTCTTAACAAAAAAATCTTATTTAAAAAATTTGTGGAAAAACTTTTTATCGCCTTATTCCCCTTTTACTGCCTAATTTTAAGTGAAAGATTTAGTATAATGTATGTATACCCATTCTAATGGTTTTCAACAGCATATGTTGTGTATATACTTGTTATGTTTGAATAACCATTGCTGCATTTTTTAAAAAAATATTTAAGCTAGCCAAAGCTGCCAATATCATTAACTGCGCTACACAACATTTAATTTACTACACTTAGATCCGCTGAAATTATGTTAAAATAGAGTAAATTTCAGGTCACAAATTGTAGGTTGTATTTTATTTACCTAATGAATTATTTTTTAAAACTACCTTTTAATTTGTTTGGATAATTTTTGATAAAAAAATACTTTAAAAATGTAGAAATTTTCGCGAAAAAATTAAGTTTTTCACAAAATTTAGATTATAGATTAGAAACCGTATCATAATTGATAAGGCTAATTGATACTATTGGTTGTTTTTAACAAAAGATAATCAATGGTTTAGAAAAAGTTAAAAGGCAGAGACAATTATTTCTTGAACCCATGATGGTCTTGTTATAGTAGGGAATTTTTTAGGTAAATATTATACCGCCCCTCAAATACTTTGTTTTTATCAGTTTCTAGATACATTATGTAAACCTTGTAGCCTGTTTAAATCTATTTATTTTATCAAACGATCAATATTTATTTTGAGGCATGTTTTTTGCGAGATACGATGAACATACTTCAGAGGAAATTCGAGCATCAAAAAAACTAACGTCATATAGTAAAATTCAAAAGCTTCAGCGGCAAAACAAACCAAAAACGCGTAATATTCAGCTGAAAAAAAACAGTGTAACTTCTCAGCATATTTACAACATGGTTGTTTTTTGTTTTTACCTTTCTTAGAAAAAAAATAGAATTATTTACGTATACGTGTATTTTTTTATGCTGTCAATACTTTTTGAGAATGGAAAAAAATTACGTAAAAAAATCTCTTGCAAATGAGCACTAAGTTCTTAAAGGGATACATGTACAAAAGAATGGGAAGAGTTTTGAAGATTCATAGGTAAAAAACCTACGGGTTACAAGAGTACCTTGTATACATGCATTAACTTTTCTTTTCAAAGACATAAACATATCTTGCATCTTTGTTATATTATAGCACAATGTCACTCATTTTTGCTTATGTTTTTTGTTTTTGCAAATGAACAAAGAAATTGTCCTATAAAAACTGTGAAACAAGCGGTCAAATAAAACTTTTTAAAAATAATTTTTCCTTAATGTATTTCAAAATCGGGGCATTGGTTGAAAGAATCTTAAAAACTTTTTTATAAGTCTATTTTTGGTTAACTAGAAGTCGTCGCAAATTCTCAAAAGAGAAGTTAGTTTATACTTATTTTACCAATTTCAAAAATCTTTTATATTTAACGACAATAATTATGGCTACAGGCTTGTAGTTTTGCTTAATTTATGTTTGATTTTATTAAGGGCAAAAAAAAGTTAAATCATAGTCTATATGCAAACCAAAAGCAAAACAAGAATCTGATAAAATGTTTTGATCAGTAAAGAATGGCCGAATCTGTGAGTTTTCTGGTTTAAAAAAGGAGAAAAACATATATCTAATAAAAAAAACTTAAAATGAAGAAATTGTGTTTTGAATTGATATGGAGTGTGTTACCTCAAAAGTCAAACAGGAAATCTTTGTTGTTTAAGAATACTAAAGTATTTCAAACGGAAAGTTTACCTCTGATCACATAAAACACTACCAGTTATCAAGGAATTGAATAGTAGTTATTAGTTTTATATTGTAGTACTGAGTAATCAATGCGCAATTTTTTCGTTCCTTCAAAGACAACCACATTGTTTTTTTTTGCTACAATTTAGCCTAATTGCTATCAAAAACAAATCATTGTCTCTTATAACAATTGCAGGAGTGTTTTTGAGACATTAACAGTCTGGATAAACTGTTTCTGAAATTGATACTTGAAAAAAAAAGAAAAAAAAATTGAAAAAAAAAACTAATTTTCTGCAATAAGCCATCGTGAAAGGTGCTTCCACAAATAGTTATATAAATTTTTACGTTATTAAGAAACAGTTTATCATATATCAACGTTTTTGACTATTCTCGCGGTATATACACCCTAAAACATCATAAAAAATGTCTTCAAAACAAAAATTTTGGTGTTTTTATTGAAAAACGCCCTTTCGAGCACACCCTTGGACATGCTGAATGAGAACAAAATCACTTAGCGACATCGGATTTCTTGCACTGTAGAAGGCAAATTCAGCACTATACAAATCACACGGATAACTTTTGGACTCCCTTTTGAAGTTTCCCGCCACATCGAAAGAGGGCGTTTTTTTGCGAAAAAAAATCGAAAAATTCATTTTTGGCGGGGAAATTTTCAAAAATTTCAAAAATAAAGTAAACCTATAAATAACGGTTTCCAACTAATGTTGGCACGATAAACATTTTTGTCCTTCATGTATATGGCAAAATTCTGGTGGGAACATAAAAAAATTGAAAATTTTTGCGAAAAAAAAACGAAAAATTCATTTTTGGCGGGAAAATTTTAAAAAATTTTAAAAATAAAGTAAACCTATAAATAACTGTTTCAGACTAATGTTGGCACGATAAACAATTTTGTACTTCATGTATATGGCAAAATTCTGGCGGGAACATTGAGAACTTGAAAATTTGACAAAAATTTTTCACGAAAAAATCAAAAAATCTCAAAATTTTATTTTTCACAGAAATCAACAAATCAGCCCATTGGCACTCCCTAACAGTGCCCTTTCATCGGCCTCATCACACGCTACGTCGAATTCCCAACAAAAACGGAGTTATGGGGTATTTTTTACGAAAAAATGCATTTTTGCCCGATTTTGCCCCCAAAAAGGGCGTGTTTGGTCAACAAAGGGTGTAAATCTTAAAAAGTGTCAGAAGAATTATCTTATTTTCTCACCAATTCCTGGCTGCATGCAAAAATTCAGCAATTTTCAAGGGGCCAATTTTGAGATCGTTTCGCAATATGTGACATTTCGCTATATAGCTTTGTTCCCTAACCCCTACCCAATGGAAAATACAGCGCGCCGGAGGGGCCCTCCCCTGGCGCGCAAAAAATGCGGAACAAAGTTCTCGACCACCTAGAGGTTTTTGTGGCCCCGCTATATCAGTGACTGTTGACGAGTGGGTTCCGCGGGGGGCGGAGCAGGGGAACGCTTAACGCACTCGCAAAAGGAGCACCCTTCGGGTGCTCTTTTTTGCTCGAAAGTTTTCTGAAACGGTATCTGATGAACTTTGTAAGGTGTCACAAAAGCAACAACACAAAACATTCTGTATGTGATTAGAAAAGGTCAAAAAAGATTTCTCATACTTTCAATGACTGAATCTACACCTGATCAGTCTCTAGAGAACTCTAAACCAAAGTAACTTATGTTTTTCAGTGATTCATGAAGAGGACCGTTCCAACGAAAACAAGTTTTCGGAAACAGTCCTCAAATTTTTGTTCGAGCCCATTGTCAAGTACGTGAACTTTCAATTGTGAATTATAGCTGAATTGGACTTGGAATTTGTCCCAAAAAGGTTAAGTTTGTCTCAAATTGATTAGAAGCAAAAGAAAAAAATTATATTTTTTTTATTTGGAAAAAAAAAGTTGAGTCAGAAACGTGAAAAACCCCTTTTTTCAAGATTCATAAAAAGTAACTCCAATTGGCTTAAATCACTAGGCTACAAAATATGAACCTGTTCAGAATGGTTTTCATGACCAAAGCCGTAAAATTTCGATATTTAGAGAAAAGGCAAAAAAAAACATCTTTTTGGTTAACTCAAAAAGGTAGATAAATCGGGTAAAGTCGTCTTCAAACCTATAGGATCGAAAAGTGATCTATATAGGGTATATATGTAGTGTCCTTGTTAGGTAGCATGCAAAAAAAAATAGAACAGTTTTGTTGGCCACTTCCGATATTAATACTTTTTTTTCGAAATTTGGCCATTTTAATTTGTAGTAAAATAGTAGTAAAATAGCCGAGAAAAAAAACTGTAAAACCCAAAATTTTTATCCAATTTTGACGTTTAAATACTCTATACCTACTAAAATGGCTATGGCAAGCTCAAATATGCCATCAAAACTCATTTTTTCTCACTTTTTAAAATTTTTGTTTTTTTTGATAAACAATGTTGAGTCAGAAACGTGAAAAATCAATTTTTTTCAAAAAGTCAAAATAAAGTGTTCCAATCAATTTGTTTCACTAAAACACACTTTATGAACCTGTTCAGAATGGTTTTTTGGGTTGAAGCCGAAAATTCAGCTATTTTGAGAAAAGTGGAAAAAACACCTTTTTAGTTACAAAAAAACCATCATTTTTGTTGCAGTTTTTGAAAAAACTCAAATTTTTGATAGGAAAATTTTTTCTCAAACTTTTATAATTGGGCTCCCCAAACAGTCTACTTTCATCCATTCCCTGTCAATATACCCCATTTTTTGAACCAAAACAGAGCTAATAGGTGATTTTTATCGAAAAACGTGTTTTTTACCATTTTTGTCCCCCATTTCCCTCTATAAGTCAACACATAACAAAATTTTGGCAAAACGGGGCAAAAGTGTATCCTTAGAATTTCAATACGGGGCTGCATGCAAAAAATTAGGGAATTCTGACCTCCAGTTTTCGAGAACACGACTTATTCTGCACGAAAAGGGTAAAAGGTAATTGTTCCTTCGAACCGACGGGGCCCCTTCCCCTGTCTCTGCTGAACGCCATAGCCGGACGCGGCGGCCACCTAGAGGTTTTTGTGGCCCCGCTGTGTATTAGTGACTTTAGACAAGCAGGTTCCGCCGGAGGGGGGGGGGGCTGGATCGGGGTAACGCTAAACGCACTCGCAAAAAGGAGCACCCTCCGGGTGCTCTTTTTTTGCTCGAAAGTCTTGTGAAACGATTTGGAACTGTAAGTATTGGTAGCAGTTACACATAAAACTTTCTGCATCTTTGTGCTCATAGTCACAAGTGGTTTTCGACAGCTTCTTTACAACAAGTTTGACATGATCTATCTCTAAATTAGCCTAAATAAAGAGATTTTAGTTTTTTCAATGATTCTTGAAGAGGACTGTCTCAACGAAAACAAGTTTTCGGAAACAGTCCTGGTGACTTAGTTTTGATCTCATTTTTGGGTCTATTGACTTCCATTTAGGATTAGTAGGCTAACGGAACCTATATTATGTCCTAAAAAGATTGAGTTTGTGTCAAAAAGTTGAAAAGCAAGAGAAAAAAAAAACATTTAAAAAATTTTAAAAATTTCAAAAATTTAAAAAAATTGGAAAAGTTGTTCCAAAACACTTGAATTTTTGTTTTGTCATAAAATAACCAGAAATTGACGTAAAATGAACTTTCAATAGTCTATTTTGACTAGTTTTCACGATTCAAGCACATTTTAACTTAATAACAACATTCAAAAACTCACTGGAAAAGTTGTTTTTCGGCAAACGCCCTTTTTGACCACACCTACGAAATCCATAACTTTTTATCTAACAAATATAGAGACTTCGGGTTTTTTGTATTGTATTAAGCATCCTCGAGTCTACCTGTCGCGTGCTAAAATGAACAATTTTTCTCTTTAATTTATCCCGCCATTCCGAAATAGGGCGGTTTTTAACAATTTTTTGTCCTTTTTAGTCAAAAAAGTCAAATTTACAGACATCTGTCAAAAAAACTGTTATCACATGATAGAGGCAGATGGCCTTTGCAAATCAAATAAGGTCCTGAGTGAGACCAAAATTGCCCTCTAATTGTCCGTGGGGGGAGGAAATCGAAAATTTTCGTTTTTGGCGGGAAAATTTGAAATTTTTCAAAAAAACATTTACTCTGCAGACAACGGCCTAAGACTAATGTTAGCAAGGCACGCATTTTTTGCCTTCGTAACTAGGGTCGATTTCTGCCGGGAACATTGATTTTTCAAAAAAAATACCAAAATTTTTGTTGCATTTTTTCAAAAAAATCGAATTTTTGACAAAAATCAAAATTCCAAATCCTACACATTTAAGCTCCTCAAACAGTCTACTTTTGTCCATTCCCCATCAATATACCCCATTTTCTCAACCAAAATTGAGTTATTGATTCATTTTCAAGGAAAAACGTGATTTTTCAAATTTTTCACACCCAAAAGCGTCTGACACACCCCGAAGGACCACTTTTTTTTCCCAACAGCCCTCGTTTTTGTCAGTTTTGTACCAATAGGGGGTTGCATGCCAAAAATTAGCCAATTCGTACCTGCCATTTTCTAGATCTCGTATAATTCTGAGCTTTTTAACAATAGGTTAACGTAAAGATTTACGAAACGGCCAGGGACCCTACCCTCGGCCTAAATGAACAGAGAAGCCCACGCGGACGCCCACCTAGTTGTCACTGTGGCCCCGCTAAATCAGTGACTTTTGAAGGAGTAGGTTCCGCGGGGGGCGGAGCAGGGGAACGCTAAACGCACTCGCAAAAGGAGCACCCCTCGGGTGCTCTTTTTTTGCTCGAAAGTCTTGTGAAACGATTTGGAACTGTAAGTATTGGAAGCAGTTACACACAAAACTTTATGAATCTTTGTAATCATAGTCACAAGTGGTTTTCGACAGCTTCTATAACTCAATCTTGACATGATCTATTTCTAAAATGGCCAAAATAAAGTGATTTTACGTTTTTCAATGATTCTTGAAGAGGACTGTCTCAACGAAAACAAGTTTTCGGAAACAGTCCTGGTAACTTATTTTTGATCTCGTTTTCGAGTCTATCGACTTTCAGTCGTAATAAGTAGGCTAACAGGACCTATATTAGGTATTAAAAAGATTGAGTTTGTACCAAAAACATCAAAAGCAAGAGATACAAAAACATGAAAAAAGTTCAAAAAATTTCAAAAATTTAAAAAATTTGAAAAATTTTTCCAAAAAACTTGATTTTTTGTTTTGTCATAAAATAACAAAAAATTGACGTAAAATGAACTTTCAATAGTCCATTTTGACTAAATTTTACGATTCAAGCACATTTTAACTTAATAACAACATTAAAAAAACCACTGGAAAGGGTGTTTTTCAGCAAACGCCCTTTTTGACCACACCTACGAAATTCATAACTTTTTATCTAACAAATATAGAGACCTCGGGTTTTTTGCAATGTAATGGGCATACTGAAGACTACCTCTCGCGTGCTGAAACGAACAATTTTTCTCTTTAATTTTTCCCGCAATTTCGAATTAGGGCGTTTTTTGGCTATTTTTGGTCCTTTTGGGCGGTAAAAAGTCAAACTTAGAGACAACTGTCAAAAAATCTGTTATCACATGATAGAGTCAACTTGCCATGGCGTACCAGATAGTGTCCTGATTCAGACCAAAATTGCCCTCTAATTGTCCGTGGGGGGAGGAAATTGAAAATTTTTATTTTTGGCGGGAAAATTTGAAATTTTTCAAAAAAACATTTACTCCACAGACAACGGTTTTAAACTAATGTTGGCATGGCACACAATTTATTGCTTCATAACTAGGGTCAATTTCTGCCGGGAACATTGATTTTTTAAAAAAATGACCAAAATTTTTGTTGCATTTTTTCAAAAAAATCAAAATTTTGAGAAAAAAAAAGTTTAAAAATCCTACATATTTAAGCTCCCCAAACTGTCTACTTTCATCCATTCCCTATCAATATAACCCTTTTTCTCAACCAAAATCAAGTTATGGGGCCAAAAAGTCAAAAAACGTGAAAAAACGACATTTCACGCCCATTTTCGCCCCAAAAGTACCACACATAATGTTTTTTCGGAAAAACGTCACCAGAGTTTTCGCCTTATCTCAAAAAGTTTCAGGGGGGTTGGCAAAATTTCAGAGAGATCTGACCTACAGTTTTCGAGAACTTGACTTTTTCTGCAAGAAAAGAATAAAAGGTAAATGTTCCTTCGAACCGACGGGGCCCCCTTCCCCTGTCTCTACTGAACGCCAAAGCCGGATGCGGCGGCCACCTAGGGGGCAGGGTTGTGTGGTCTATTCTCGACTTTAGTTACTTGCATTGCGTGGGGAAGAAAACGAACAGCGCTCAACGCACTCGCAGAAAGAGCACCCTGCGGGTGCTCTTTTTGCTCGAGAACTGTAAGTCGATTTAAATCTTACATATTTCGTCCGAAATTTAACTTTTTTTCTAGTTGTTCTCAGTTAAACTCCCATGATACCTCAAATTGTATTCCTGGAAGGGCATTTTTATAATTCACTCTGTGGCTCGATCAATTAACTACCAAATACGTTTTGATTTACGAAATGGACTGTTTCAACGAAAACAAGTTTTCGGAAACAGTCCAAATTTTAAATTATGATCCCAAATACAAACAAAGAGAAATCTAATGCGTTGGTTAAACTTACAGAGCCCAGCCCATGTCTTTGTGTTTATTGACTGTTCAAACACATAACAACTATGTTAAAAACAATATTATTAAAATAAAAACAAAACAAATAATCGAGAAAGAAATTTAAGTTTATCAAAAAAATATGCAAAAAAAAATCACTTATTTCTTTTTTTAAGTATCACAAAAACCTCAGTTTGAAAAAGATGATACCTGAGAGGTCCGTTTTGACGCGTTACTACAGTTTAGGCACGTTTTGACTTCGCAACTCACAATGATCGATTAACTTTTACGTTTGTTTTACAAACACGCTTTTTTTACCACAATCAAAATTTCATTACTTCTAAACCTCTTGAACAAATTGATGAAAATTTTTGCATCAAAACTAACTTGTCAAGGGTTTTTGAGGTATATAAAAATTGTCTCCAGTTAAATAATGATTTTTTGGCTAATTTTTGAAAAAAAATTAAAAAATTTGACAAAAAAAAATTTTTTTTTTCAGATTTGGCGATCAAAAAGTGCCTTCTATGATGGACCAGCAAAAAATTTGTTTTTAGGTCATAAGCTTGGCTCACTAGGGTATACAAACTGGCAAAATGTTTATAATAAAAAAGTTTAGAAGAACAGTGATTTTTTGAAAAAAAAAGAAAAAAACGTAAAAAAATCAGTTTTTGGCGGGAAAATTCTCAAAAAATCAAAAATCAAGTTTTCTCTCTCTTTACTCCAATAAATTAATTCGGCCACGACAATCATTTTTTGTGATCAGTAAAAATGTCGAAAAACGACCGGAACATTGACTTTTTTGAAATTTGACAAAAAACTTCAAAAAAACCGCAAAAAAACATCAAAAATCTCGAAAAAATTGCTGAAAAAATTTTGGCAAACAATACACCATTCGATTCCCTTAACTGTGCTTGTGTCCAAAAAAAACATCACTTTTTCGCATTTTCTCAACCAAAATTGAGTTATTGGGGCATTTTTGAAAAAAATCGTGATTTCGACCAAAAAAAACGCCCCTTTTTCCCCAAAAAGTGCAACTCATAACATTATTTCGGAAAAACGCCTTCCCAAGTTATATCTTAGAATTTTGTCCTCTACCTACATGCAAAGTTTGAAGAAATTCTATACTGCCGTTTTCGAGAACTTGAATAATTTTTTTATTTTCCTAATTAGGTATTTTTTCTAGTTGACCGGCAAGGAAACCCTACCCTTGCCTAAAGGATTCACAAAGCCGGACCGCGACGACCACCTAGTTGTCACTGTGGCCCCGCTTTTTTAGTGACTTTTGATGACTAGGTTCCGCGGGGGGCGGAGCAGGGGAGCGCTAAACGCAATCGCAAAAAAGACCACCCTCAGGGTGCTCTTTTTTGCTCGAAAGTCTTGTGAAACGATTTGGAACTGTAAGTATTGGAAGCAGTTACACACAAAACGTTATGCATCTTTGTGATCATAGTGACAAGTGGTTTTCGACAGCTTCTATATTTCAATCTTGACATGATCTATTTCTAAAATGGCCAAAATAAAGTGATTTTACGTTTTTCAATGATTCTTGAAGAGGACTGTCTCAACGAAAACAAGTTTTCGGAAACAGTCCTGGTAACTCATTTTTGATCTCGTTTTCGAGTCTATCGACATTCAGTCGTAATTAGTAGGCTAACAGGACCTATATTAGGTATTAAAAAGATTGAGTTTGTACCAAAAACATCAAAAGCAAGAGATACAAAAACATGAAAAAAGTTCAAAAAATTTCAAAAATTTAAAAAATTTGAAAAAATTTTCCAAAAAACTTGATTTTTTGTTTTGTCATAAAATAACAAAAAATTAACGTAAAATGAACTTTCAATAGTCCATTTTGACTAATTTTTACGATTCAAGCACATTTTAACTTAATAACAACATTAAAAAAACCACTGGAAAGGGTGTTTTTCAGCAAACGCCCTTTTTGACCACACCTACGAAATTGATAACTTTTTATCTAACAAATATAGAGACCTCGGGTTTTTTGCATTGTAATGGGCATACTGAAGACTACCTCTCGCGTGCTGAAACGAACAATTTTTCTCTTTTATTTTTCCCGCAATTTCGAATTAGGGCGTTTTTTGGCTATTTTTGGTCCTTTTGGGCGGTAAAAAGTCAAACTTAGAGACAACTGTCAAAAAATCTGTTATCACATGATAGAGTCAACTTGCCATGGCGTATCAGATAGTGTCCTGATTCAGACCAAAATTGCCCTTTAATTGTCCGTGGGGGGAGGAAATTGAAAATTTTTATTTTTGGCGGGAAAATTTGAAATTTTTCAAAAAAACATTTACTCCACAGACAACGGTTTTAAACTAATGTTGGCATGGTACACAATTTATTGCTTCATAACTAGGGTCGATTTCTGCCGGGAACATTGATTTTTTAAAAAAATGACCAAAATTTTTGTTGCATTTTTTCAAAAAAATCAAAATTTTGAGAAAAAAAAAGTTTAAAAATCCTACATATTTAAGCTCCCCAAACTGTCTACTTTCATCCATTCCCTATCAATATAACCCATTTTCTCAACCAAAATCAAGTTATGGGGCCAAAAAGTCAAAAAACGTGAAAAAACGACATTTCACGCCCATTTTCGCCCCAAAAGTACCACACATAATGTTTTTTCGGAAAAACGTCACAAGAGTTTTCGCCTTATCTCAAAAAGTTTCAGGGGGGTTGGCAAAATTTCAGAGAGATCTGACCTACAGTTTTCGAGAACTTGACTTTTTCTGCAAGAAAAGAATAAAAGGTAAATGTTCCTTCGAACCGACGGGGCCCCCTTCCCCTGTCTCTACTGAACGCCGAAGCCGGATGCGGCGGCCACCTAGCACTGGTGGTTGACCTGCGGTGCCAAATTGTTGTGGGCTTGGTTTGCCAGCTTTGGCCTGGGGGCCATTGACTTTAAGGCATGTGGCACTCGCATAAAAAGAGCACCCGATGGGTGCTCTTTTTTTGCTCGAGAGTCATTTGAAACGGTATCTGATGAACTTTGTAAGGTGTCACAAAAGCAACGTCACAAAACGTTCTGTATGTGATTAGAAAAGGTCAAAAAAGATTTCTCATACTTTCAATGACTGAATCTATACCTGATCAGTCTCTAGAGAACATTAAACCAGAGTAATTTATATTTTTCAGTGACTCATGAAGAGGACTGTTCCAACGAAAACAAGTTTTCGGAAACAGTCCTAATATTCTTTTTCGAGCCCATTGTCAAGTACGTGGACTTTTAATTGTGACTTATAGCTGAATTGGACTTCGAATTTGTCCCAAAAGGTTAAGTTTGTCTCAAATTGATTAGAAGCAATAGAAAAAAAAAGATTTTTTTTATTTGATAAAAATAGTTGAGTCAGAAACGTGGAAAAACCTCTCTTTTCAAAAGTCATAAAAAGTAGCTCCAATTAACTTAAATCACTAGGCTACAATATATGAACCTGTTCAGAATGGTTTTCATGACCAAAGCCGTAAAATTTCCGTATTTAGAGAAAAGGCAAAAAAAACAACTTTTCGATTAACTCAAAAAGGTAGATAAATTGGGTAAAGTCGTCTTCAAACCTATAGGATCGAAAATTGATCAAAATGGGGTATATATGTAGTGTCCTTGTTAGGTCGCATGCAGAAAACTAGAACATTTTTGTTGGCCACTTCCGAAATTAAGACTTTTTTCTTCGAAATTTGGCCAATTTTATTTGTAGTAAAATAGTAGTAAAATAGCCGAGAAAAAAAAATTGTAAAAACCACAATTTTTAGCCAATTTTGACGTTTAAATACCCAATACCTACTAAAATGTCTATGACAAGCTCAAGTAAGCCATCAAAAATCATTTTTTCTCACTTTTTAAAATTTTTGTTTTTTTGATATACAATGTTGAGACAGAAACGTGAAAAATCAATTTTTTTCAAAAAGTCAAAATAAAGTGTTCCAATCAATTTGTTTCACTAAAACACACTTTATGAACCTGTTCAGAATGGGTTTTTGGGTTGAAGCCAAAAATTCACCTATTTTGAGAAAAGTGGAAAAAACACTTTTTTAGTTACAAAAAAACCATCATTTTTGTTGCAATTTTTGAAAAAACTCAAATTTTTGACAGAAAAAATTTTTCTCAAACCTTTATATTTAGGCTCCCCAAACAGTCTACTTTCATCCATTCCCTGTCAATATACCCCATTTTTGGAACCAAAACAGAGTTATTAGGTGATTTTTATCAAAAAACGTGTTTTTTACCATTTTTGCCCCCCATTTCCCTCTATAAGTCAACACATAACAAAATTTTGGCAAAACGGGGCAAAAGTGTATCCTTAGAATTTCAATACGGGGCTGCATGCAAAAAATTAGGGAATTCTGACCTCCAGTTTTCGAGATCGTCTGTTTTTTCCAGGTTCCATTACGGTAGAGGTTTTACCAATGACCGGCCGGGGCCCCAACCCCTGGCCTCCAAAATCATTGACGCCGAAGCGCGGACGACCACCTAGGTCAATCCTTTACCTGCGGTGCGTTGGTGTTTTTGGGTAAGTTTTTGCTGCGCGGACTGGGTGCTATCAGTTTGAGGCATGTGGCACTCTCAAAAAAGAGCACCCTGCGGGTGCTCTCTTTTTGCTCGAAAAGTAAATCTACCCACTTTTGTAAGTTTCATGACTTGTCTTTTTTATAATTGGTCCAATTAAAAAATTCTTAATTACACTGTCAGACAAACCTAAAACTGTTGTGTGGCTTGATTGTGTTTACAAGTCACTAGGTGACTTGATCAGTCAATTATCAAATTTATTTAGATTCACGAAATGGACTGTTTCAACGAAAACAAGTTTTCGTAAACAGTCCAATTTTTTTACTTGAGATCACAAAAGCAAACAGAGAGAAATCAAATTCCTAGGTTATTATAATAGATCCCACTTTATGCTGTTGCGTTTATTAACTGTTGAAACACAGAACAACGATCTTAAAGGTGTACTAATTTTAAAAAAAACACTCAAGAGAAAAACTAAAAAAAATTATCAAAAAAATTTGCAAAAAATCAAAAAAGTCTCCTCCAATATATCATAAAAAGCTTCATATTAAGGAAAGGATACCTGATGAGCCCAATATGACTCGTTTCAACAGTGTAAGCCTGTTTCGATATCAAAACAACAAACAAAAGTCGACTAAGTTTGGTGTTTGTTCGACATACACGAATTTTGATTAAAATCAAAAATCCATAACTCCTGAACTACTCAGATAATATAGACAATTTTTTTTTGCATCAGAACAGACAAGTCAAGGGTTTTTCAGGTATTTGATAAAATTATCCAGTTAATATATAATTTTTGGTTAATTTTTGAAAAAAACTTGAAAAATTTGAAAAAACGATTTTTTTTTCACTTATGGCGTTCGAAAAGTGCCTTTTATGATGGAGTAGCGAAAAATTTGTTCTGAGGCCATAAGTATGGCTCAATGTGGTATATAAAATAGCAAATTGGTTATAATAAAAAAATAAACAAGGACAAGGACTTTTTTGAAAAAATAGAAAAAATAGTGAAAAAATCAGTTTTTGGCGGGGAAATTCTCAAAAAAATAAAAATCAAGTTTTCTCTTTCATCACTCCTATGAACTAATTCGGCCACGACAACCATTTTTTGTCATCAGTAAAATTGTCGAAAAACGACTGGAACATAGACTTATCTGAAATTTGACAAAAAAAAATTCTAAAAAATGTCAAAAATCTCAAAAATTTGTTTTTCACAAAATTCCTTTCATAACGCCATTCAGACACTCAAACAGTGCCCATTCATTCGCTTGACCACAGTTTACCTCAATTTCTTGCACAAAACAAAGCTAACTAGTCGTTTTTAGAAAAAAAACGTGATTTTTCCCATTTTTGCCCCCCATTTCCCCCTGGAAGTCAACACATAACATTTTTTCGGAAAAAAGAAAAAGAATCGTATCCTTAGAATTTCGAGTTAGGGCCGCATGCAAAAAATAAAAAAAATCTGACGGACAGTTTTCGAGAAAGTAGATTATTTTTTCAAGTCCGTAATACTATGTATCTGGGGTGAGGTTCAGAGACCGGACGGGGCCCCTTCCCCTGTCCTCCTTGCTCTGAGACGCCGGAAAGCGGACGGCCACCTAGGGGGCAGGGTTGTGTGGTCTATTTTTGTTTCAAGGTATTTGCATCGCGTGGGGGCGATTACGAACAGCGCTCAACGCACTCGCAGAAAGAGCACCCTGCGGGTGCTCTTTTTGCTCGAAAACTGCAAGTCGATTTAAATCTTACATATTTCGTCCAAAATTTAACTTTTTTTCTAGTTGTTCTCAGTTAAACTCCCATGATACCTCAAACTGTATTCCTGGAAGGGCATTTTTATAAGTCACTCTGTGGCTCCATCAATTAACTACCAAATACGTTTTGATTTACGAAATGGACTGTTTCAACGAAAACAAGTTTTCGGAAACAGTCCAAATTTTAAATTATGATCCCAAATACAAACAAAGAGAAATCTAATGCGTTGGTTAAACTTACAGAGCCCAGCCCATGTCTTTGTGTTTATTGACTGTTCAAACACATAACAACTACGTTAAAAACAATATTATTAAAATAAAAACAAAACAAATAATCGAGAAAGAAATGGAAGTTTATCCAAAAAATATCACAAAAACCTCAGTTTGAAAAAGATGATACCTGAGAGGCCCGTTTTGACGCGTTACTACAGTTTAGGCACGTTTCGACTTCGCAACTCGCAATGATCGATTAACTTTTACGTTTGTTTTACAAACACGCTTTTTTTTACCACAATCAAAATTTCATTACTTCTAAACCACTTGAACAAATTGATAAATTTTTTTGCATCAGAACTAACTTGTCCAGGGTTTTTGACGTATATAATAAATGTATCCAGTTATTTAATTATTTTTTGGCAAATTTTTGAAAAAAATTAAAAAATTTGAAAAAACAATTTTTTTTTTCAGATTTGGCGATCAAAAAGTGCCTTCTATGATGGACCAGCAAAAAATTTGTTTTCAATTCATAAGTTTGGCTCACTAGGGTATACAAACTGGCAAAATGTTTATAATAAAAAAGTTTAGAAGAACAGTGATTTTTTGAAAAAAAAATAAAAAAACGTAAAAAAATCAGTTTTTGGCGGGAAAATTCTCAAAAAATCAAAAATCAAGTTTTCTCTTTCCTTACTCCAATAAAATAATTCGGCCACGACAATTATTTTTGTGATCAGTAAAAATGTCGAAAAACGACCGGAACATTGACTTTTTTGAAATTTGACAAAAAACTTCAAAAAAACCGCAAAAAAACATCAAAAATCTCGAAAAAATTGCTGAAAAAATTTTGGCAAACAATACACCATTCGATTCCCTCAACTGTGCTAGTGTCCCAAAAAAACATCACTTTTTCGCATTTTCTCAACCAAAATTGAGTTATTGGGGCATTTTTGAAAAAAAACGTGATTTCGACCAAAAAAAACGCCCCTTTTTCCCCAAAAAGTGCAACTCATAACATTATTTCGGAAAAACACCTTCCCAAGTTATATCTTAGAATTTTGTCCTCTACCTACATGCAAAGTTTGAAGAAATTTTATACTGCCGTTTTCGAGAACTTGAATAATTTTTTTATTTTCCTAATTAGGTATTTTTTCTAGTTGACCGGCAAGGAAACCCTACCCTTGCCTAAAGGATTCACAAAGCCGGACCGCGACGACCATCTAGGGGGCAGGGTTGTGTGGTCTATTCTCGAATTTAGTTATTTGCATCGCGTGGGGAAGAATACGAACAGCGCTCAACGCACTCGCAGAAAGAGCACCCTGCGGGTGCTCTTTTTGCTCGAGAACTGTAAGTCGATTTAAATCTTACATATTTCGTCCGAAATTCAACTTTTTTTCTAGTTGTTCTCAGTTAAACTCCCATGATACCTCAAATTATATTCCTGGAAGGGCATTTTTATAAGTCACTCTGTGGTTCGATCAATTAACTACCAAATACGTTTTGTTTTACGAAATGGACTGTTTCAACGAAAACAAGTTTTCGGAAACAGTCCAAATTTTAAATTATGATCCCAAATACAAACAAAGAGAAATCTAATACGTTGGTTAAACTTACAGAGCCCAGCCCATGTCTTTGTGTTTATTGACTGTTCAAACACATAACAACTATGATAAAAACAATATTATTAAAATAAAAACAAAACAAATAATCGAGAAAGAAATTTAAGTTTATCAAAAAAATATGCAAAAAAATCACTTATTTCTTTTTTTAAATATCACAAAAACCTCAGTTTGAAAATGATGATACCTGAGAGGCCCGTTTTGACGCGTTACTACAGTTTAGGCACGTTTTGACTTCGCAACTCACAATGATCGATTAACTTTTACGTTTGTTTTACAAACACGCTTTTTTTTACCACAATCGAAATTTCATTACTTCTGAACCTCTTGAACAAATTGATGAAAATTTTTGCATCAAAACTAACTTGTCAAGGGTTTTTGAGGTATATAAAAATTGTCTCCAGTTAAATACTGATTTTTTGGCTAATTTTTGAAAAAAAATTAAAAAATTTGACAAAAAAAATTTTTTTTTTCAGATTTGGCGATCAAAAAGTGCCTTCTATGATGGACCAGCAAAAAATTTGTTTTTAGGTCATAAGTTTGGCTCACTAGGGTATACAAACTGGCAAAATGTTTATAATAAAAAAGTTTACAAGAACAGTGATTTTTTGAAAAAAAAAGAAAAAAACGTAAAAAAATCAGTTTTTGGCGGGAAAATTCTCAAAAAATCAAAAATCAAGTTTTCTCTCTCCTTACTCCAATAAATTAATTCGGCCACGACAATCATTTTTTGTGATCAGTAAAAATGTCAAAAAACGACCGGAACATTGACTTTTTTGAAATTTGACAAAAAACTTCAAAAAAACCGCAAAAAAACATCAAAAATCTCGAAAAAATTGCAGAAAAAAGTTTGCCAAAAAATACACCATTCGACTCCCTCAACTGTGCTAGTGTCCAAAAAAAACATCACTTTTTCGCATTTTCTCAACCAAAATTGAGTTATTGGGACATTTTTGAAAAAAATCGTGATTTCGACCAAAAAAAACGCCCCTTTTTCCCCAAAAAGTGCAACTCATAACATTATTTCGGAAAAACGCCTTCCCAAGTTATATCTTAGAATTTTGTCCTCTACCTACATGCAAAGTTTGAAGAAATTTTATACTGCCGTTTTCGAGAACTTGAATAATTTTTTTATTTTCCTAATTAGGTATTTTTTCTAGTTGACCGGCAAGGAAACCCTACCCTTGCCTAAAGGATTCACAAAGCCGGACCGCGACGACCACCTAGTTGTCACTGTGGCCCCGCTGTATTCTTGACTTTTGAGGAGAAGGTTCCGCGGGGGGCGGAGCAGGGGAACGCTTAACGCACTCGCAAAAGGAGCACCCTTCGGGTGCTCTTTTTTGCTCGAAAGTTTTCTGAAACGGTATCTGATGAACTTTGTAAGGTGTCACAAAAGCAACAATACAAAACGTTCTGTATGTGATTAGAAAAGGTCAAAAAAAATTCTCATACTTTCAATGATTGCATCTACACCTGATCAGTCTCTAGAGAACTCTAAACCAAAGTAACTTTTGTTTTTCAGTGATTCATGAAGAGGACCGTTCCAACGAAAACAAGTTTTCGGAAACAGTCCTCATATTTTTTTTCGAGCCCATTGTCAAGTACGTGAACTTTCAATTGTGAATTATAGCTGAATTGGACTTGGAATTTGTCCCAAAAAGGTTAAGTTTGTCTCAAATTGATTGGAAGCAAAAGAAAAAAAAAAACATTTTTTTTATTTGGAAAAAAAAGTTGAGTCAGAAACGTGAAAAAATCCTTTTTTCAAAGTCATAAAAAGTAGCTCCAATTTTCTTAAATCACTAGGCTACAATATAAGAACCTGTTTAGGATGGTTTCCATGACCAAAGCCGTAAAATTTCCATATTTAGAGAAAAGGCAAAAAAAAAACAACTTTTTGGTTAACTCAAAAAGGTAGATAAATCGGGTAAAGTCGTCTTCAAACCTATAGGATCGAAAAGTGATCTAAATAGGGTATATATGTAGTGTCCTTGTTAGGTCGCATGCAAAAAACTAGAACAGTTTTGTTGGCCACTTCCGAAATTAAGACTTTTCTTCGAAATTTGGCCATTTTTATTTGTAGTAAAATAGTAGTAAAATAGCCGAGAAAAAAAATTGTAAAAACTATAATTTTTATCCAATTTTGACGTTTAAATACTGTATACCTACTAAAATGTCTATGGCAAGCTCAAATAAGCCATCAAAATTCATTTTTTCTCACTTTTTAAAATTTTTGTTTTTTTGTTATACAATGTTGAGTCAGAAACGTGAAAAATCAATTTTTTTCAAAAAGTCAAAACAAAGTGTTCCAATCAATTTGTTTCACTAAAACACACTTTATGAACCTGTTCAGAATGGGTTTTTGTGTTGGAGCCGAAAATTCACCTATTTTGAGAAAAGTGGAAAAAACACCTTTTTAGTTACAAAAAAACCATCATTTTTGTTGCAGTTTTTGAAAAAACTCAAATTTTTGAGAGGAAAATTTTTTCTCAAACTTTTATATTTAGGCTCCCCAAACAGTCTACTTTCATCCATTCCTTGTCAATATACCCCATTTTTTGAACCAAAACAGAGTTAATAGGTGATTTTTATCGAAAAACGTGTTTTTTACCATTTTTGCCCCCCATTTCCCTCTATAAGTCAACACATAACAAAATTTTGGCAAAACGGGGCAAAAGTGTATCCTTAGAATTTCAATACGGGGCTGCATGCAAAAAATTAGGGAATTCTGACCTCCAGTTTTCGAGAACACGACTTATTCTGCACGAAAGGTAATATAGGTAAATGTTCTTTCGAACCGACGGGGCCCCTTCCCCTGTCTCTGCTGAACGCCAAAGCCGGATGCGGCGGCCACCTAGTTGTCACTGTGGCCCCGCTGTATTCTTGACTTTTGAGGAGAAGGTTCCGCGGGGGGCGGAGCAGGGGAACGCTTAACGCACTCGCAAAAGGAGCACCCTTCGGGTGCTCTTTTTTGCTCGAAAGTTTTCTGAAACGGTATCTGATGAACTTTGTAAGGTGTCACAAAAGCAACAACACAAAACGTTCTGTATGTGATTAGAAAAGGTCAAAAAAAATTTTCTCATACTTTCAATGACTGAATCTACACCTGATCAGTCTCTAGAGAACTGTAAACCAAAGTAACTTATGTTTTTCAGTGATTCATGAAGAGGACCGTTCCAACGAAAACAAGTTTTCGGAAACAGTCCTAATATTTTTCATGGAGCTCATTTTCAAGTACGTGGACTTTCAGTTGTGACTAATACCTGAATTAGACTTGGAATTTGTCCCAAAAAAGTTAAGTTTGTCTCAAATTGATTAGAAGCAATAGAAAAAAAAAACATTTTTTTTATTTGATAAAAATACTTGAGTTAGAAACGTGAAAAATCCCTTTTTTTCAAAAATTCATAAAAAGTAGTTCAATTTGCATTAAATTACCAAACTACAATATATGAACCAGTTCAGATTGGTTTTCATCAACAAAGCCGTAAAATTTCCATATTTAGAGAAAAGGCAAAAAAACACCTTTTTGGTTAACTGAAAAAGGTAGATAAATCGGATAAAGTCGTCTTCAAACTTATAGGACCGAAAAATGATCTAATTGAGGTATATATGTAGTGTCCCTTGTAAGGTCACATGCAAAAAGGTGAAACAATTGGGGTGGCCACTTCAGAAAACAAGACTTTTTTTCGGACTTTGGCCATTTTTTTTTGTAGTAAAGTAGTAGTAAGTTACCAGAGAAAAAAAGTTGTAAAAACCAAAATTTTTATCCAATTTTGACATTTAAATACTCTATACCTACTAAAATGACTATGGCAAGCTCAAATATGCCATCAAAACTCATTTTTTCTCACTTTTTAAAATTTTTGTTTTTTGGATATAAAATGTTGAGTCAGAAACGTGAAAAATCAGTTTTTTTTCAAAAAGTCAAAAAAAGTTGTTCCAATCAATTTGTTTCACTAAAACACACTTTTTCAGCTTGTTCAGAATGGTTTTCATGATTAAAGCTGAAACTTTACACATTTTGAGAAAAGTGGAAAAAACACCTTTTTAGTTACAAAAAAACCATCATTTTTGTTGCAGTTTTTGAAAAAACTCAAAATTTTGAGAGGAAAATTTTCTCTCAAATTTTTTTATTTAGGCTCCCCAAACAGTCTATTTTCATCCATTCCTTGTCAATATACCCCATTTTCTCAACCAAAACAGAGTTAATAAGAGATTTTTATCAAAAATCGTGTTTTTTACCATTTTTGCCCCCCATTTCCCCCATAAGTCAACACATAACAAAATTTTGGCAAAACGGGGCAAAAGTGTATCCTTAGAATTTCCATACGGGGCTGCATGCAAAAAATTAGGGAATTCTGACCTCCAGTTTTTGAGAACACGACTTATTCTGCATGAAAAGGGTAAAAGGTAAATGTTCCTTCGAACCGACGGGGCCCCTTCCCCTGTCTCTGCTGAACGCCAAAGCCGGACGCGGCGGCCACCTAGAGCTTTTTGTGGCCCCGCTGTATTCTTGACTTTTGAGAAGAAGGTTCCGCGGGGGGCGGAGCAGGGGAACGCTTAACGCACTCGCAAAAGGAGCACCCTTCGGGTGCTCTTTTTTGCTCGAAAGTTTTCTGAAACGGTGGCTGGTGAACTTTGTAAGGTGTCACAAAAGCAACAACACAAAACGTTCTGAATGTGATTAGAAAAGGTCAAAAAAGACTTCTCATACTTTCAATGTCTAAATCTAAACCTGATCAGTCTCTAGAGAACTCTAAACCAAAGTAACTTATGTTTTTCAGTGACTCATGAAGAGGACTGTTCCAACGAAAACAAGTTTTCGGAAACAGTCCTGATATTCTTTTTTGAGCCCACTGTCAAGTACGTGGACTTTCAATTGTGACCTATAACTGAATTGGACTTGGAATTTGTCCCAAAAAGGTTAAGTTTGTCTCAAATTGATTAGAAGCAATAGAAAAAAAAAAACATTTTTTTATTTGACAAAAATAGTTGAGTCAGAAACGTAAAATAACCCTTTTTCAAAAGTCATCAAAAATAACTCCAATTGGCTTAATTCACTAGGCTACAAAATATGAACCTGTTCAGAATGGTTTTCATGACCAAAGCCGTAAAATTTCCATATTTAGAGAAAAGGCAAAAAAACACCTTTTTGGTTAACTCAAAAAAGTAGATAAATCGGGTAAAGTAGTCTTCAAAGCTTTAGGATGGAAAAGTGATCTAAATAGAGTTTACATGTAGTGTCCTTGTTAGGTCACATGCAAAAAACTAGAACAGTTTTGTTGGCCACTTCCGCAATTAAGACTTTTTTTTTAAAGTTTGGCCATTTTTATTTGTAGTAAATTAGTAAAAAGGTACCCGAAAAAAAAAGTTGTAAAAACCAAAATTTTCAACCAGTTTTGACAATTAAATACTCTATACCTACTAAAATGACTATGGCAAGCTCGAATATGCTATCAAAAATCATTTTTTCTCACTTTTTATAATTTTTGTTTTTTTGATATACTATGTTGAGTCAGAAACGTGAAAAATCAATTTTTTTCAAAAAGTAAAAAAAAATTGTTCCAATCAATTTGTTTCACTAAAACATACTTTTTGAACCTGTTCAGAATGCTTTCCATGTTTAAAGCCGAAACCTTACCCATTTTGAGAAAAGGGGAAAAAACACCTTTTTAGTTACAAAAAAACTATCATTTTTGTTGCAGTTTTTGGAAAAACTCAAATTTTTGAGAGAAAAAATTTTTCTCAAACCTATATATTTAGGCTCCCCAAACAGTCTACTTTTATCCATTTCTAGTCAATATACCCCATTTTCTCAACCAAAACAGAGTTAATAGGTGATTTTTATCGAAAAACGTGTTTTTTAACATTTTTGCCCCCCATTTCCCTCTATAAGTCAACACATAACAAAATTTTGGCAAAACGGGGCAAAAGTGTATCCTTAGAATTTCAATACGGGGCTGCATGCAAAAAATTAGGGAATTCTGACCTCCAGTTTTCGAGAACACGACTTATTCTCCATGAAAAGGGTAATAGGTAATTGTTCCTTCGAACCGACGGGGCCCCTTCCCCTGTCTCTGCTGAACGCCATAGCCGGACGCGGCGGCCACCTAGTTGTCACTGTGGCCCCGCTAAATCAGTGACTTTGGAAGGAGAAGGTTCCGCGGGGGGCGGAGCAGGGGAACGCTAAACGCACTCGCAAAAGGAGCACCCTTCGGGTGCTCTTTTTTGCTCGAAAGTTATCTGAAACGGTATCTGATGAACTTTGTAAGGTGTCACAAAAGCAACAACAAAAAACGTTCTGTATGTGATTAGAAAATGTCAAAAAAGATTACTCATACTTTGAATGACTGAATCTACACCTGATCAGTCTCTAGAGAACTCTAAACCAAAGTAACTTATGTTTTTCAGTGATTCATGAAGAGGACCGTTCCAACGAAAACAAGTTTTCGGAAACAGTCCTCATATTTTTTTTCGAGCCCATTGTCAAGTACGTGAATTTTCAATTGTGAATTATAGCTGAATTGGACTTGGAATTTGTCCCAAAAAGGTTAAGTTTGTCTCAAATTGATTAGAAACAAAAGAAAAAAAACATTTTTTTTTATTTGGAGAAAAAAGTTGAGTCAGAAACGTGAAAAAACCCTTATTTCAAAAGTCATAAAAAGTAGCTACAATTAGCTTAAATCACTAGGCTACAATATATGAAACTGTTCAGAATGGTTTTCATGACCAAAGCCGTAAAATTTCCATATTTAGAGAAAAGGCAAAAAAAAACAACTTTTTGGTTAACTCAAAAAGGTAGATAAATCGGGTAAAGTCGTCTTCAAACCTATAGGATCGAAAAGTGATCTAAATAGGGTATATATGTAGTGTCCTTGTTAGGTCGCATGCAAAAAACTAGAACAGTTTTGTTGGCCACTTCCGAAATTAAGACTTTTATTCGAAATTTGGCCATTTTTATTTGTAGTAAAATAGTAGTAAAATAGCCGAGAAAAAAAATGGTAAAAACCATAATTTTTATCCAATTTTGACGTTTAAATACTCTATACCTACTAAAATGTCTATGGCAAGCTCAAATAAGCCATCAAAATTCATTTTTTCTCACTTTTTAAAATTTTTGTTTTTTTGATATACAATGTTGAGTCAGAAACGTGAAAAATCAATTTTTTTCAAAAAGTCAAAACAAAGTGTTCCAATCAATTTGTTTCACTAAAACACACTTTATGATCCTGTTCAGAATAGTTTTTTGGGTTAAAGCCGAAAATTCACCCATTTTGAGAAAAGTGGAAAAAACACCTTTTTAGTTACAAAAAAAACAATCATTTTTGTTGCAGTTTTTGAAAAAAATCAAATTTTTGAGAGAAAAATTTTTTCTCAAACCTTTATATTTAGGCTCCCCAAACAGTCTTCTTTCACCCATTCCTCGTCATTATACCCCATTTTTTCAACCAAAACAGAGTTAATAGGTGATTTTTATCAAAAAACGTGTTTTTTACCATTTTTGCCCCCCATTTCCCTCTATAAGTCAACACATAACAAAATTTTGGCAAAACGGGGCAAAAGTGTATCCTTAGAATTTCAATACGGGGCTGCATGCAAAAAATTAGGGAATTCTGACCTCCAGTTTTCGAGAACACGACTTATTCTGCACGAAAGGTAATATAGGTAAATGTTCTTTCGAACCGACGGGGCCCCTTCCCCTGTCTCTACTGAACGCCAAAGCCGGACGCGGCGGCCACCTAGATAGGTCAGTGACCTGCGGTGCATGGTTGTTATGGGCTTGATTCGTCAGCATTGGCCTGGGGGCCATTAGCTTCAAGACATGTGGCACTCGCAGAAAAAGAGCACCCGAAGGGTGCTCTTTTTCTGCTCGAATGTCTTGTGAAACGGTATCTGATGAACTTTATAGGGTGTCACAAAAGCAACATGACAAAACGTTCTGTATCTGATCAGTAATGGTCAAAAAAGATTTATGACACTTTCAATGACTGAAGCTACACCTGATCGGTCTCTAGAGAACTCTAAAACAAAGTAACTTATATTTTTCAGTGACTCAGGAAGAGGACTGTTTCAACGAAAACAAGTTTTCGGAAACAGTCCTATTATTTTTCTTGGAGCTTATTTTCAAGTACGTGGGCTTTCAATTGTGACTAATAGCTGAATTAGACTTGGAATTTGTCCCAAAAAAGTTAAGTTTGTCTCAAATTGATTAGAAGCAATAGAAAAAAAAATTTTTTTTTTATTTGATTAAAATACTTGAGTCAGAAACGTGAAAAATCCCTTTTTTTCAAAAAGTCATAAGAAGTAGTTCAGATTGCATTAAATTACCAAACTACAATATATGAACCTGTTCAGATTGGTTTTCATGAACAAAGCCTTAAAATTTCCATATTTAGAGAAAAGGCAAAAAAACACCTTTTGGTTAACTGAAAAAGGTAGATAAATCGGATAAAGTCGTCTTCAAACCTATAGGACCGAAAAATGATCTAATTGAGGTATATATGTAGTGTCCCTTGTAAGGTCACATGCAAAAAGGTGAAACAGTTGGGGTGGCCACTTCAGAAAACAAGACTTTTTTTCGGACTTTGGCCATTTTTTTGTAGTAAAGTAGTAGTAAGTTACCAGAGAAAAAAAGTTGTAAAAACCAAAATTTTTATCCAATTTTGACATTTAAATACTCTATAGCTACTAAAATGGCTATGGCAAGCTCAAATATGCCATCAAAACTCATTTTTTCTCACTTTTTAAATTTTTTGTTTTTTTGATATAAAATGTTGAGTCAGAAACGTGAAAAATCAGTTTTTTTCAAAAAGTCAAAAAAAGTTGTTCCAATCAATTTGTTTCACTAAAACACAATTTCTCAGCCTGTTCAGAATGGTTTTCATGTTTAAAGCTGAAACTTTACACATTTTGAGAAAAGTGGAAAAAATAACTTTTTAGTTACAAAAAAACCATCATTTTTGTTGCATTTTTTGAGAAAACCTAAATTTTTAAGAAAAACAAATTTTCTTTAACCTACAAAATTGGGCTCCTAAAACAGTCTACTTTCATCCATTCTTCATCAAATTACCCCAATTTGTTAACCAAAATAGAGTTACTGAGCCATTTTTACCAAAAAACGTGGTTTTTCCCTGTTTTTCCCGATTTTTCCCACTATAAGTCAACGCATAACAAAATTTTGGGAAAACGGAGCAAAAGTGTATCCTTAGAATTGCATTTTAGGCCCGCATGCCAATTTTTATCGAATTCTATCCCGACAATTTTGAGATCAGCACTTTTTCCGAGCAAATAGTCATACCGTTATAATTCTTTGGCCGTTCGGGGCCCCTACCCCAAACTCACTAAACAAAGACGCCGAAGGCGGACGGCCACCTAGTTGTCACTGTGGCCCCGCTTTTTTAGTGACTTTTGATGACTAGGTTCCGCGGGGGGCGGAGCAGGGGAACGCTAAACGCACTCGCAAAAAAGACCACCCTCAGGGTGCTCTTTTTTGCTCGAAAGTCTTGTGAAACGATTTGGAACTGTAAGTATTGGAAGCAGTTACACACAAAACGTTATGCATCTTTGTGATCATAGTCACAAGTGTTTTTCGACAGCTTCTATCACTCAATCTTGACATGATCTATTTCTAAAATGGCCAAAATAAAGTGATTTTACGTTTTTCAATGATCCTTGAAGAGGACTGTCTCAACGAAAACAAGTTTTCGGAAACAGTCCTGGTAACTTTTTTTTGATCTCGTTTTCGAGTCTATCGACTTTCAGTCGTAATTAGTAGGCTAACAGGACCTATATTAGGTATTAAAAAAATTGAGTTTGTATCAAAAGCAAGAGATACAAAAACATGAAAAAAGTTCAAAAAATTTCAAAAATTTAAAAAATTTGAAAAAATTTTCCAAAAAACTTGATTTTTTGTTTTGTCATAAAATAACAAAAAATTGACGTAAAATGAACTTTCAATAGTCCATTTTGACTAATTTTTACGATTCAAGCACATTTTAACTTAATAACAACATTAAAAAAACCACTGGAAAGGGTGTTTTTCAGCAAACGCCCTTTTTGACCACACCTACGAAATTGATAACTTTTTATCTAACAAATATAGAGACCTCGGGTTTTTTGCATTGTAATGGGCATACTGAAGACTACCTCTCGCGTGCTGGAACAAACAATTTTTCTCTTTAATTTTTCCCGCAATTTCGAATTAGGGCGTTTTTTGGCTAATTTTGGTCCTTTTGGGCGGTAAAAAGTCAAACTTAGAGACAACTGTCAAAAATTCTGTTATCACATGATAGAGTCAACATGCCATGGCGTACCAGATAGTGTCCTGATTCAGACCAAAATTGCCCTCTAATTGTCCGTGGGGGGAGGAAATTGAAAATTTTTATTTTTGGCGGGAAAATTTGAAATTTTTCAAAAAAACATTTACTCCACAGACAACGGTTTTAAACTAATGTTGGCATGGTACACAATTTATCGCTTCATAACTAGGGTCGATTTCTGCCGGGAACATTGATTTTTTAAAAAAATGACCAAAATTTTTGTTGCATTTTTTCAAAAAAATCAAAATTTTGAGAAAAAAAAAGTTTAAAAATCCTACATATTTAAGCTCCCCAAACTGTCTACTTTCATCCATTCCCTATCAATATAACCCATTTTCTCAACCAAAATCAAGTTATGGGGCCAAAAAGTCAAAAAACGTGAAAAAACGACATTTCACGCCCATTTTCGCCCCAAAAGTACCACACATAATGTTTTTTCGGAAAAACGTCACCAGAGTTTTCGCCTTATCTCAAAAAGTTTCAGGGGGGTTGGCAAAATTTCAGAGGGATCTGACCTACAGTTTTCGAGAACTTGACTTTTTCTGCAAGAAAAGAATAAAAGGTAAATGTTCTTTCGAACCGACGGGGCCCCCTTCCCCTGTCTCTACTGAACGCCAAAGCCGGATGCGGCGGCCACCTAGGTCAATCTTTTACCTGCGGTGCATCGGTGTTTGCGGGTGTAAGTTTTGAAGTGTGGCCTGGGGGCCATTGGCTTCAAGGCATGTGGCACTCGCAGAAAAAGAGCACCCGAAGGGTGCTCTTTTCTGCTCGAAAACTCTAGGTCAATTAATTTTTTCTTAACCTTCACATTTTGTCAAACATTTTTTGACTTTTCCTTCTTCATTACTCACTGAGACTATTAACCATGATCGCTAACTTGCATTGCTGGCTGATTATAATGACAAGTCACTCTGCGCCTTGATCAGTTAACAATGCAAAACATTGTGATTCTTGAAGAAGACTGTTTCGACGAAAACAAGTTTTCGGAAACAGTCCTGTTAACTTATTTTTGATCTCGTTTTTAAATTTATCGACTTTTAGTTGTTTTCAGTAGGCTATTGGACCTGAATTAGGTCCTAAAAGTTAATTTTGTCTCGAAATGATTAGAAGCAATAGAAAAAAAAAAACATTTTTTTTTATTTGATAAATATAGTTGAAATAGAAACGTGAAAAATCTCTTTTTTTCAAAAGTCATCAAAAATAGTTCCAATTGAATTGAATCACTAGGCTACAATGTATGAACCTGTTCAGAATGGTTTTCAAGACCAAAGCCGTAAAATTTCCATATTTGGAGAAAAGTAAAAAAAAAACACGTTTTTGGTTAACTCATAAAGGTAGATAAATCGGGTAAAGTCGTCTTTAAACATAAAGGATCAAAAAATGATTTAATTAGGGCATACATGTAGTGTCCTTGTAAGGCCGCTTGCAAAAAATTACAACAATTGTGGTAGCCACTTCCGAAAACAAGTCTTTTTTTTTCGAAATTTAGCCAGTTTTATTTGTAGTAAAGTAGTAAAAAGCTACCCGAGAAAAAAAAGTTGTAAAAACCAAAATTTTCATCCAATTTTGACAATTAAATACTCTAAACCTACTAAAATGACTATGGCAAGCTCGAATATGCTATCAAAACTCATTTTTTCTCACTTTTTAAAATTTTTGTTTTTTTGATATAAAATGTTGAGTCAGAAACATGAAAAACCAATTTTTCTCAAAAAGTCAAAAAAAGTTGTTCCAATCAAATTGTTTCAATAGGCCACGCTTTGTGGACTTGTTTAGAAGTGTTAGCATGATCAAAGCCATAAAATTTCCATATTTAGAGAAAAGACGAAAAAAACACCTTTTTGGTTAATTTTTCCAAAAAAATGACCAAAAAATTAGGAGACGGTCCTGAAAAAAAAAAAATTTTAAAAACAAAGTAACTCTAATTTCTACACAGTTAGGCTCCCTTAACAGTCTTCTTTCATCCAATACTAAACAATCTATCCCATTTTTTGGACCCAAATTGAGTTATTGAGTCATTTTAACCAAAAATCGTGTTTCGTTTTTCCGTTTTTGCCCCCCATTTCCCGCCATAAGTCAACATATAGAGTTTTTCTGGCCAAACGGCGTCAAATCGTATCCTTAGAATTGCATTTTGTAGCCGCATGCCAATTTTAAAGAAATTCTGACGAAACGTTTTGGAGATCAGCCCCGATTCCGCCGACAGGGGTATAAGGTTATAAGTTACGAGAACCGGCAGGGACCCTACCCTTGCCTCGCCGTATCTCTGACGCCGAAGCGCGACGACCACCTAGCACCTTCTTTGACCTGCGGTGCGTTAATGTTGGCGGGTGTAAGTTTTGAAGTGTGGCCTGGGGGCCATTGGCTTCAAGGCATGTGGCACTCGCAGAAGAAGAGCACCCGAAGGGTGCTCTTTTCTGCTCGAAAACTCTAAGTCAATTAATTTTTTCTTAACCCTCACACTTTTTCTAACATTTTTTGACCTTTCCTTATTCATTTCTCATTGAGACTATTAGCCATGATCGCTAACTTGCATTGCTGGCTGATTATAATGACAAGTCACTCTGCGCCTTGATCAGTTAACAATGCAAAACATTGTGATTCTTGAAGAGGACTGTTTCAACAAAAACAAGTTTTCGGAAACAGTCCTGTTAACTTATTTTTGATCTCGTTTTTAAATTTATCGACTTTTAGTTGTTTTCAGTAGGCTATTTGGACCTGAATTAGGTCCTAAAAGGTTAATTTTGTCTCAAAATGATTAGAAGCAATAGAAAAAAAAACATTTTTTTTATTCGATAAAAATAGTTGAAATAGAAACGTGAAAAGTCTCTTTTTTTTCAAAAGTCATCAAAAGTAGTTCCAATTGAATTGAATCACTAGGCTACAATGTATGAACCTGTTCAGAATGGTTTTCAAGACCAAAGCCGTAAAATTTCCATATTTAGAGAAAAGTCAAAAAAACACGTTTTTGGTTAACTCAAAAAGGTAGAGAAATCGGGTAAAGTCGACTTTATACCTATAGGATCAAAAAATGAATTAAATAGGGCATACATGTATTGTCCTTGTAAGATCGCTTGCAGAAAATTACAACAATTGTGGTAGCCACTTCCGAAAACAAGTCTTTTTTTCGAAGTTTGGCCAGTTTTATTTGTAGTAAAGTAGTAAAAAGCTACCCGAGAAAAAAAAGTTGTAAAAACCAAAATTTTCATCCAATTTTGACAATTAAATACTCTAAACCTACTAAAATGACTATGGCAAGCTCGAATATGCTATCAAAACTCATTTTTTCTCACTTTTTAAAATTTTTGATTTTTTGATATAAAATGTTGAGTCAGAAACGTGAAAAATCAGTTTTTATCAAAAAGTAAAAAAAAGTTGTTCCAATCAAATTGTTTCAATAGGCCACGCTCTGTGGACTTGATTAGAAGTGTTAGCATGATCAAAGTCATAAAATTTCCATATTTAGAGAAAAGGCGAAAAAAAACACCTTTTTGGTTAATTTTTCCAAAAAAATGACCAAAAAATTAGGAGACGGTCCTGAAAAAAAAAAAATTTTAAAAATAAAGTAATTCTAATTTCTACACAATTAGACTCCCTAAACAGTCTTCTTTCATCCAATACAAAACAATCTATCCCATTTTTTGGACCCAATTTGAGTTATTGAGTCATTTTTACCAAAAATCGTGTTTCGTTTTTCCGTTTTTGCCCCCCATTTCCCGCCATAAGTCAACATATAGAGTTTTTCTGGCCAAACGGCGTCCAATCGTATCCTTAGAATTGCATTTTGTAGCCGCATGCCAATTTTGAAGCAATTCTGACGAAACGTTTTCGAGATCAGCCCCGATTCCGCCGACAGGGGTATAAGGTTATAAGAAACGAGAACCGGCAGGGACCCTACCCTTGCCTCGCCGTATCTCTGACGCCGAAGCGCGACGACCACCTAGATAGGTCAGTGACCTGCGGTGCATGGGTGTTATGGGCTTGATTTGTATGCATTGGCCTGGGGGCCATTAGCTTCAAGCCATGTGGCACTCGCAGAAAAAGAGCACCCGAAGGGTGCTCTTTTACTGCTCGAATGTCTTGTGAAACGGTATCTGATGAACTTTGTAGGGTGTCACAAAAGCAACATGACAAAACTTTCTGTATCTGATCAGTAATGGTCAAAAAAGATTTATGACACTTTCAATGACTGAAGCTACACCTGATCAGTCTCTAGAGAACCCTAAAACAAAGTAACTTATATTTTTCAGTGACTCATGAAGAGGACTGTTTCAACGAAAACAAGTTTTCGGAAACAGTCCTCATATTCTTTTTTGATCCCATTGTCAAGTACGTGGATTTTCAATGGTGACTTATAGCTGAATTGGACTTGGAATTTGTCCCAAAAAGGTTAAGTTTGTCTCAAATTGATTAGAAGCAATAGAAAAAAAAAGTTTTGATAAAAAAAGTTGAGTCAGAAACGTGAAAAATTGCTTTTTTTTTCAAAAATTCATCAAAAGTATTTCCATTTGGATTAAATAAGTAGGCTACAATAAATGAACCTGTTCAGAATGACTTTCATGACCAAAGCCGTAAAATTTCCATATTTAGAGAAAAGGCAAAAAAACCTCTTTTTGGTTAACTGAAAAACGTAGATAAATCGAGTAAAGTCGTCTTCAAACCTATAGGTTCGAAAAAGGATCTAACTAAGGTATATCTGCAGTGTTCTTGTAAGGTCACATGCAAAAAAATGGAACAATTGTGGTGGCCACTTCCAAAAACAAGACTTTTTTTCGGAACTTGGCCATTTTTATTTGTAGTAAAGTAGTAAAAAGCTAACCGAGAAAAAAAGTTATAAAAACCAAAATTTTCATCCAATTTTGACAATTAAATACTCTATACCTACTAAAATGAATATGGCAAGCTCGAATATGCTATCAAAACTCATTTTTTCTCACTTTTTAAAAATTTTGTTTTTTTTATATTAAATGTTGAGTCAGAAACGTGAAAAACCAGTTTTTTTCAAAAAGTTAAAAAAAGTTATTGCAATCAATTTGTTTCACTAAAACACACTTAATGAACCTGTTCAGAAGGCTTTTCATGTTTAAAGCCAAAAATTTACCCCTTTTGAGAAAAGTGGAAAAAACACCTTTTTAGTTACAAAAAAAACATCATTTTTGTTGCAGTTTTTGAAAAAACTCAAATTTTTGAGAAAATTTTTTTTCCCACACCTACATCATTGGGCTCCCAAAACAGTCTACTTTCATCCATTCTTCATCAAATCACCCCAATTTGTTAACCAAAATAGAGTTACTGAGCCATTTTTACCAAAAAACGTGGTTTTTCCCTGTTTTTCCCCATTTTTCCCACTATAAGTCAACGCATAACAAAATTTTGGGAAAACGGAGCAAAAGTGTATCCTTAGAATTGCATTTTAGGCCTGCATGCCAATTTTTATCGAATTCTATCCCGACAATTTTGAGATCAGCACTTTTTCCGAGCAAATAGTCATACCGTTATAATTCTTTGGCCGTTCGGGGCCCCTACCCCAAACTCACTAAACAAAGACGCCGAAGGCGGACGGCCACCTAGAGGTTTTTGTGGCCCCGCTCAATCAGTGACTTTTGATGAGTGGGTTCCGCGGGGGGCGGAGCAGGGGAACGCTAAACGCACTCGCAAAAGGAGCACCCTTCGGGTGCTCTTTTTTGCTCGAAAGTTTTCTGAAACGGTATCTGATGAAATTTGTAAGGTGTCACAAAAGCAACAACACAAAACGTTCTGTATGTGATTAGAAAAGGTCAAAAAAGATTTCTCATACTTTCAATGACTGAATCTACACCTGATCAGTCTTTAGAGAACTCTAAACCAAAGTAACTTATGTTTTTCAGTGATTCATGAAGAGGACCGTTCCAACGAAAACAAGTTTTCGGAAACAGTCCTCAAATTTTTGTTGGAGCCCATTGTCAAGTACGTGAACTTTCAATTGTGAATTATAGCTGAATTGGACTTGGAATTTGTCCCAAAAAGGTTAAGTTTGTCTCAAATTGATTAGAAGCAAAAGAAAAAAATTATATTTTTTTTATTTGGAAAAAAAAAGTTGAGTCAGAAACGTGAAAAACCCCTTTTTTCAAGATTCATAAAAAGTAACTCCAATTGGCTTAAATCACTAGGCTACAAAATATGAACCTGTTCAGAATGGTTTTCATGACCAAAGCCGTAAAATTTCGATATTTAGAGAAAAGGCAAAAAAAACATCTTTTTGGTTAACTAAAAAAGGTAGATAAATCGGGTAAAGTCGTCTTCAAACCTATAGGATCGAAAAGTGATCTATATAGGGTATATATGTAGTGTCCTTGTTAGGTAGCATGCAAAAAAATAGAACAGTTTTGTTGGCCACTTCCGATATTAATACTTTTTTTTCGAAATTTGGCCATTTTTATTTGTAGTAAAATAGTAGTAAAATAGCCGAGAAAAAAAACTGTGAAAACCAAAATTTTTATCCAATTTTGACGTTTAAATACTCTATACCTACTAAAATGGCTATGGCAAGCTCAAATATGCCATCAAAACTCATTTTTTCTCACTTTTTAAAATTTTTGTTTTTTTGATAAACAATGTTGAGTCAGAAACGTGAAAAATCAATTTTTTTCAAAAAGTCAAAATAAAGTGTTCCAATCAATTTGTTTCACTAAAACAAACTTTATGAACCTGTTCAGAATGGGTTTTTGGGTTAAAGCCGAAAATTCACCCATTTTGAGAAAAGTGGAAAAAACACCTTTTTAGTTACAAAAAAACCATCATTTTTGTTGCAGTTTTTGAAAAAACTCAAATTTTTGAGAGAAAAATTTTTTCTCAAACCTTTTTATTTAGGTTCCCCAAACAGTCTACTTTCATCCATTCCTTGTCAATATACCCCATTTTTTGAACCAAAACAGAGTTACTAGGTGATTTTTATCAAAAATCGTGTTTTTTACCATTTTTGCCCCCCATTTCCCTCTATAAGTCAACACATAACAAAATTTTGGCAAAACGGGGCAAAAGTGTATCCTTAGAATTTCAATACGGGGCTGCATGCAAAAAATTAGGGAATTCTGACCTCCAGTTTTCGAGAACACGACTTATTCTGCATGAAAAGGGTAAAAGGTAAATGTTCCTTCGAACCGACGGGGCCCCTTCCCCTGTCTCTGCTGAACGCCAAAGCCGGACGCGGCGGCCACCTAGTTGTCACTGTGGCCCCGCTAAGTAAGTGACTTTTTTTTGACGAGTGGGTTCCGCGGGGGGCGGAGCAGGGGAACGCTTAACGCACTCGCAAAAGGAGCACCCTTCGGGTGCTCTTTTTTGCTCGAAAGTTTTCTGAAACGGTATCTGATGAACTTTGTTAGGTGTCACAAAAGCAACAACAAAAAACTTTCTGTATGTGATTAGAAAAGATCAAAAAAGATTTCTCATACTTTCAATGACTGAATCTACACCTGATAAGTCTCTAGAGAACTCTAAACCAAAGTAACTTATGTTTTTCAGTGATTCATGAAGAGGACCGTTCCAACGAAAACAAGTTTTCGGAAACAGTCCTCATATTTTTTTTCGAGCACATTGTAAAGTACGTGGACTTTCAATTGTGACTAATAGCTGAATTGGACTTGGAATTTGTCCCAAAGAGGTTAAGTTTGTCTCAAATTGATTAGAAGCAAAAGAAAAAATAAAAAAAATTTTTATTTGGAAAAAAAAGTTGAGTCAGAAACGTGAAAAAACCCTTTATTCAAAAGTCACTAAAAGTAGCTCCAATTGGCTTAAATCACTAGACTACAATATATGAACCTGTTCAGAGTGGTTTTCAAGACCAAAGCCGTAAAACTTCCATATTTAGAGAAAAGGCAAAAAAAACACGTTTTTGGTTAACTCAAAGAGGTAGATAAATCGGGTAAAGTCGTCTTCAGACCTATAGGATCGAGAAGTGATCTAAATAGGGTATATATGTAGTGTCCCTGTTAGGTCGCATGCAAAAAACTAGAACAGTTTTGTTGGCCACTTCCGAAATTAAGACTTTTTTTTCGAAATTTGGCCATTTTAATTTGTAGTAAAATAGTAGTAAAATAGCCGAGAAAAAAAATTGTAAAAACCATAATTTTTATTCAATTTTGACGTTTAAATACTCTATACGTACTAAAATGTCTATGGCAAGCTCAAATAAGCCATCAAAATTCATTTTTTCTCACTTTTTAAAATTTTTGTTTTTTTGATTTACAATGTTGAGTCAGAAACGTAAAAAATCAATTTTTTTCAAAAAGTCAAAATAAAGTGATCCGATCAATTTGTTTCACTAAAACACACTTTATGAACCTGTTCAGAATGTGTTTTTGGGTTAGAGCCGAAAATTCACCCATTTTGAGAAAAGTGGAAAAAACACCTTTTTAGTTACAAAAAAACCATCATTTTTGTTGCAGTTTTTGGAAAAAATCATATTTTTGAGGAAAAAAAAATTTCTCAAACCTTTATATTTAGGCTCCCCAAACAGTCTAGTTTCATCCATTTATTGTCAATATACCCCATTTTTTGAACCAAAACAGAGTTAATAGGTGATTTTTATCAAAAAACGTGTTTTTTACCATTTTTGCCCCCCATTTCCCTCTATAAGTCAACACATAACAAAATTTTGGCAAAACGGGGCAAAAGTGTATCCTTAGAATTTCAATACGAGGCTGCATGCAAAAAATTAGGGAATTCTGACCTACAGTTTTCGAGAACAGGACTTATTCTCCATGAAAAGGGTAAAAGGTAATTGTTCCTTCGAACCGACGGGGCCCCTTCCCCTGTCTCTGCTGAACGCCATAGCCGGACGCGGCGGCCACCTAGTTGTCACTGTGGCCCTGCTGTATTCTTGACTTTTGAGGAGAACGTTCCGCGGGGGGCGGAGCAGGGGAACGCTTAACGCACTCGCAAAAGGAGCACCCTTCGGGTGCTCTTTTTTGCTCGAAAGTTTTCTGAAACGGTATCTGATGAACTTTGTAAGGTTTCACAAAAGCAACAACACAAAACTTTCTGTATGTGATTAGAAAAGTTCAAAAATTTTTTTTCATACTTTCAATGACTGAATCTACACCTGATCAGTCTCTAGAGAACTCTAAACCAAAGTAACTTTTGTTTTTCAGTGATTCATGAAGAGGACCGTTCCAACGAAAACAAGTTTTCGGAAACGGTCCTCATATTTTTTTCGAGCCCATTGTCAAGTACGTGAACTTTCAATTGTGAATTATAGCTGAATTGGACTTGGAATTTGTCCCAAAAAGGTTAAGTTTGTCTCAAATTGATTAGAAGCAAAAGAAAAAAAAACATTTTTTTTTATTTGGAAAAAAAAGTTGAGTCAGAAACGTGAAAAAAACCTTTTTTCAAAAGTCATAAAAAGTAGTTCCAATTTTCTTAAATCACTAGGCTACAATATAAGAACCTGTTTAGGAGGTTTCCATGACCAAAGCCGTAAAATTTCCATATTTAGAGAAAAGGCAAAAAAAAAACAACTTTTTGGTTAACTCAAAAAGGTAGATAAATCGGGTAAAGTCGTCTTCAAACCTATAGGATCGAAAAGTGATCTAAATAGGGTATATATGTAGTGTCCTTGTTAGGTCGCATGCAAAAAACTAGAACAGTTTTGTTGGCCACTTCCGAAATTAAGACTTTTTTTTCGAAATTTGGCCACTTTTATTTGTAGTAAAATAGTAGAAAAATAGCCGAGAAAAAAAATTGTAAAAACCATAATTTTTATCCAATTTTGACGTTTAAATACTCTATACCTACTAAAATGTCTATGGCAAGCTCAAATAAGCCATCAAAATTCATTTTTTCTCACTTTTTAAAATTTTTGTTTTTTTGATATACAATGTTGAGTCAGAAACGTGAAAAATCAATTTTTTTCAAAAAGTCAAAATAAAGTGTTCCAATCAATTTGTTTCACTAAAACACACTTTATGAACCTGTTCAGAATGGGTTTTTGGGTTGAAGCCGAAAGTTCACCTATTTTGAGAAAAGTGGAAAAAACACCTTTTTAGTTACAAAAAAACCATCAATTTTGTTGCAGTTTTTGAAAAAACTCAAATTTTTGAGAGGAAAACTTTTTCTCAAACTTTTTTATTTGGGCTCCCCAAACAGTCTACTTTCATCCATTCCTTGTCAATATACCCCATTTTTTGAACCAAAACAGAGTTAATAGGTGATTTTTGTCGAAAAACGTGTTTTTTACCATTTTTGCCCCCCATTTCCCTCTATAAGTCAACACATAACAAAATTTTGGCAAAACGGGGCAAAAGTGTATCCTTAGAATTTCAATACGGGGCTGCATGCAAAAAATTAGGGAATTCTGACCTCCAGTTTTCGAGAACACGACTTATTCTGCACGAAAGGTAATATAGGTAAATGTTCTTTCGAACCGACGGGGCCCCTTCCCCTGTCTCTGCTGAACGCCAAAGCCGGATGCGGCGGCCACCTAGAGCTTTTTGTGGCCCCGCTGTGTCCTTGACTCTTGACGTGTGGGTTCCGCGGGGGGCGGAGCAGGGGAACGCTTAACGCACTCGCAAAAGGAGCACCCTTCGGGTGCCCTTTTTTGCTCGAAAGTTTTCTGAAACGGTATCTGATGAGCTTTGTAAGGTGTCACAAAAACAACAACACAAAACGTTCTGTATGTGATTAGAAAATGTCAAAAAAAATTTTTTATACTTTCAATGACTGAATCTACCCCTGATCAGTCTCTAGAGAACTCTAAACCAAAGTAACTTATGTTTTTCAGTGATTCATGAAGAGGACCGTTCCAACGAAAACAAGTTTTCGGAAACAGTCCTCATAATTTTTTTCGAGCCCATTGTCAAGTACGTGGACTTTCAATTGTGACTTATAGCTGAATTGAACTTGGAATTTGTCCCAAAAAGGTTAAGTTTGTCTCAAATTGATTAGAAGCAAAAGAAAAAAAAACATTTTTTTATTTGGAAAAAAAAGTTGAGTCAGAAACGTGAAAAAAACCCTTTTTTCAAAAGTCATAAAAAGTAGGTCCAATTGGCTTAAATCACTAGGCTACAATATATGAACCTGTTCAGAATGGTTTTCATGACCAAAGCCGTACAACTTCCATATTTAGAGAAAAGGCAAAAAAAATTAACTTTTTGGTTAACTCAAAAAGGTAGATAAATCGGGTAAAGTCGTATTCAAACCTATAGGATCGAAAAGTGATCTATATAGGGTATATATGTAGTGTCCTTGTTAGGTCGCATGCAAAAAAATACAACAGTTTTGTTGGCCACTTCCGAAATTAAGACTTTTTTTTCGAAATTTGGCCATTTTTATTTGTAGTAAAATAGTAGTTAAATAGCCGAGAAAAAAAATTGTAAAAACCAAAATTTTTATCCAATTTTGACGTTTAAATACTCTATACCTACTAAAATGTCTATGGCAAGCTCAAATAAGCCATCAAAATTCATTTTTTCTCACTTTTTAAAATTTTTGTTTTTTTGATATACAATGTTGAGTCAGAAACGTGAAAAATCAATTTTTTTCAAAAAGTCAAAATAAAGTGTTCCAATCAATTTGTTTCACTAAAACACACTTTATGAACCTGTTCAGAATGGTATTCTGGGTTAAAGCTGAAAACTCACCCATTTTGAGAAAAGTGGAAAAAACACCTTTTTAGTTACAAAAAAACCATCATTTTTGTTGCAGTTTTTGAAAAAACTCAAATTTTTGAGAGAAAAATTTTTTCTCAAACCTTTATATTTAGGCTCCCCAAATAGTCTACTTTCATCCATTCTCCATCAATATACCCCATTTTTTGAACCAAAACAGAGTTAATAGGTGATTTTTATCAAAAAACGTGTTTTTTACCATTTTTGCCCCCCATTTCCCTCTATAAGTCAACACATAACAAAATTTTGGCAAAACGGGGCAAAAGTGTATCCTTAGAATTTCCATACGGGGCTGCATGCAAAAAATTAGGGAATTCTGACCTCCAGTTTTCGAGAACACAACTTATTCTGCATGAAAAGGGTAAAAGGTAAATGTTCCTTCGAACCGACGGGGCCCCTTCCCCTGTCTCTGCTGAACGCCAAAGCCGGACGCGGCGGCCACCTAGGGGGCAGGGTTGTGTGGTCTATTCTCGACTTTAGTTACTTGCATTGCGTGGGGAAGAATACGAACAGCGCTCAACGCACTCGCAGAAAGAGCACCCTGCGGGTGCTCTTTTTGCTCGAGAACTGTAAGTCGATTTAAATTTTTCAATTTACATATTTTGTCCTAAATTTAACTTTTTTTTACTAGTTGTTCTCAGTTAAACTCCCATGATACCTCAAATTGTATTCCTGGATGGGCATTTTTATAAGTCACTCTGTGGCTCGATCAGTTGACAACCAAATACATTTTGATTTACGAAATGAACTGTTTCAACGAAAACAAGTTTTCGGAAACAGTCCAAATTTGTAGTTATGATCCCAAACATAAACAAAGAAAAATCTAATGCGTTGGTTAAACTAACAGAGCCCAGCTTATTTCTTTGTGCTTATCGACTGTTCAAACACATAACAACTATGTTAAAAACTAAGTTATTAAAAATAAAACAAAACAAATTATCGAGAAAGAAATGAAAGTTTATCAACAAAATATGCAAAAAATTCAATTAATTCTTTTTTGATTAGTCATGAAAACCTCAGTTTCAAAAATCTGATACTTGAGAGGCCCATTTTGACGCGTTACTACAGTTTAGGCACGTTTTGAGTTCGCAGCCCACAATGATCGATTAACTTTGATCTTTGTTTTACAAACACGATTTTTTTACCACAATCAAACTTTCATTACTCTTGAACAACTTGAGTAGAATAGATGATTTTTTTTGCATAAGAACTAACTTGTCAAGGGTTTTTGAGATACATATTAAATGTATCCAGTTAAATAATAATTTTTTGGCTAATTTTTGAAAAAACTTAAAAAAGTTGAAAAAATAATATTTTTTCAGATTTGGCGACCAAAAAGTGCCTTCTATGATGGATCAGCAAAAAAATTGTTCTGAGGCTATAAGTATGGCTCATTGGGGTATATAAAATAGCTAATTGTTTATAATAAAAAAGTTTAGAAGAACTCTGATTTTTTGAAAAAATTAGAAAAAAACGTGAAAAAATCAGTTTTTGGCGGGAAAATTCTCAAAAAATTAAAAACCAAGTTTTCGCTCTCCTTACTCCATTAAACTAATTCGGCCACGACAATCATTTTTTGTCATCAGTAAAAATGTCGAGAAACGACCGGAACATAGACTTTTCCGAAATTTGACAAAAAAGTTCGCCAAAAAACATCAAAAATCTCGAAAAAATTGCAGAAAAAATTTTGCCAAAAAATACACCATTCGACTCCCTCAACTGTGCTAGTGTCCAAAAAAAACATCACTTTTTCGCATTTTCTCAACCAAAATTGAGTTATTGGGGCATTTTTGAAAAAAATCGTGATTTCGACCAAAAAAAACGCCCCTTTTTCCCCAAAAAGTGCAACTCATAACATTATTTCGGAAAAACGCCTTCCCAAGTTATATCTTAGAATTTTGTCCTCTACCTACATGCAAAGTTTGAAGAAATTCTATACTGCCGTTTTCGAGAACTTGAATAATTTTTTTATTTTCCTAATTAGGTATTTTTTCTAGTTGACCGGCAAGGAAACCCTACCCTTGCCTAAAGGATTCACAAAGCCGGACCGCGACGACCACCTAGATAGGTCAGTGACCTGCGGTGCATGGGTGTTATGGGCTTGATTCGTCAGCATTGGCCTGGGGGCCATTAGCTTCAAGACATGTGGCACTCGCAGAAAAAGAGCACCCGAAGGGTGCTCTTTTTCTGCTCGAATGTCTTGTGAAACGGTATCTGATGAACTTTGTAGGGTGTCACAAAAGCAACATGACAAAACGTTCTGTATCTGATCAGTAATGGTCAAAAAAGATTTATGACACTTTCAATGACTGAAGCTACACCTGATCAGTCTCTAGAGAACTCTAAAACAAAGTAACTTATATTTTTCAGTGACTCATGAAGAGGACTGTTTCAACGAAAACAAGTTTTCGGAAACAGTCCTAATATTTTTCTTGGAGCTCATTTTCAAGTAGGTGGACTTTCAATAGTGACTAATAGTTGAATTAGACATGGAATTTGTCCCAAAAAGTTAAGTTTGTCTCAAATTGATTAGAAGCAATAGACAACAAAAAAAAAATTTTTTTTTTATTTGATAAAAATACTTGAGTCAGAAAAGTGAAAAATCCATTTTTTTCAAAAAGTCATAAGAAGTAGTTCAATTTGCATTAAATCACTAACCTACATTATATAAACCTGTTCAGATTGGTTTTCATGAACAAAGCCGTAAAATTTCCATATTTAGAGAAAAGGCAAAAAAACACCTTTTTGATTAACTGAAAAAGGTAGATAAATCGGGTAAAGTCGTCTTCAAACCTATAGGATCGAGCAGTGATCTAAATAGGGTGTATATTTAGTGTCCCTTGTAAGGTCACATGCAAAAAAGTGAAACAATTGGGGTGGCCACTTCAGAAAACAAGACTTTTTTTCGGACTTTGGCCATTTTTAATTGTAGTAAAGTAGTAGTAAGTTACCAGAGAAAAAAAATTGTAAAAACCAAAATTTTTATCCAATTTTGACAATTAAATACTCTATACCTACTAAAATGACTATGGCAAGCTCAAATATGCCATCAAAACTCATTTTTTCTCACTTTTTAAAATTTTTGTTTTTTTGAAATAAAATGTTGAGTCAGAAACGTGAAAAATCAATTTTTTTCAAAAAGTCAGTAGAAGTTGTTCCAATCAATTTGTTTCACTAAAACACACTTTCTCAGCCTGTTCAGAATGGTTTTCATGTTTAAAGCTGAAACTTTACACATTTTGAGAAAAGTGGAAAAAATAACTTTTTAGTTACAAAAAAACCATCATTTTTGTTGCATTTTTTGAGAAAACTCAAATTTTTAAGAAAAACAAATTTTCCCAAACCTACATAATTGGGCTCCCAAAACAGTTTACTTTCATCCATTCTTCATCAATTTACCCCAATTTGTTAACCAAAATAGAGTTACTGAGCCATTTTTACCAAAAAACGTGGTTTTTCCCTGTTTTTCCCCATTTTTCCCACTATAAGTCAACGCATAACAAAATTTTGGGAAAACGGAGCAAAAGTGTATCCTTAGAATTGCATTTTAGGCCCGCATGCCAGTTTTTATCGAATTCTATCCCGACAATTTTGAGATCAGCACTTTTTCCGAGCAAATAGTCATACCGTTATAATTCTTTGGCCGTTCGGGGCCCCTACCCCAAACTCACTAAACAAAGACGCCGAAGGCGGACGGCCACCTAGATGTTTTTGTGGCCCCGCTTTTTTGTGACTTTTGACGAGTAGGTTCCGCTGGGGGCGGAGCAGGGGAACGCTAAACGCACTCGCAAAAAAGACCACCCTCCGGGTGCTCTTTTTTTGCTCGAAAGTCTTGTGAAACCATTTGGAACTGTAAGTATTGGAAGCAGTTACAAACAAAACTTTATGCATCTTTGTGATCATAGTCACAAGTGGTTTTCGACAGCTTCTATAACTCAATCTTGACATGATCTATTTCTAAAATGGCCAGAATAAAGTGATTTTACGTTTTTCAATGATTCTTGAAGAGGACTGTCTCAACGAAAACAAGTTTTCGGAAACAGTCCTGGTAACTTATTTTTGATCTCGTTTTCGAGTCTATCGACTTTCAGTCGTAATTAGTAGGCTAACAGGACCTATATTAGGTATTAAAAAGATTGAGTTTGTATCAAAAGCAAGAGATACAAAAACATGAAAAAAAGTTCAAAAAATTTCAAAAATTTAAAAAATTTGAAAAAATTTTCCAAAAAACTTGATTTTTTGTTTTGTCATAAAATAACAAAAAATTGACGTAAAATGAACTTTCAATAGTCCATTTTGACTAATTTTTACGATTCAAGCACATTTTAACTTAATAACAACATTAAAAAAACCACTGGAAAGGGTGTTTTTCAGCAAACGCCCTTTTTGACCACACCTACGAAATTCATAACTTTTTATCTAACAAATATAGAGACCTCGGGTTTTTTGCATTGTAATGGGCATACTATATACTACCTCTCGCGTGCTGAAACGAACAATTTTTCTTTTTAATTTTTCCCGCAATTTCGAATTAGGGCGTTTTTTGGCTATTTTTGGTCCTTTTGGGCGGTAAAAAGTCAAACTTAGAGACAACTGTCAAAAAATCTGTTATCACATGATAGAGTCAACATGCCATGGCGTACCAAATAGTGTCCTGATTCAGACCAAAATTGCCCTCTAATTGTCCGTGGGGGGAGGAAATTGAAAACTTTTATTTTTGGCGGGAAAATTTGAAATTTTTCAAAAAAACATTTACTCCACAGACAACGGTTTTAAACTAATGTTGGCATGGCACACAATTTATTGCTTCATAACTAGGGTCGATTTCTGCCGGGAACATTGATTTTTTAAAAAAATGACCAAAATTTTTGTTGCATTTTTTCAAAAAAATCAAAATTTTGAGAGAAAAAAAGTTTAAAAATCCTACATATTTAAGCTCCCCAAACTGTCTACTTTCATCCATTCCCTATCAATATAACCCATTTTCTCAACCAAAATCGAGTTATGGGGCCAAAAAGTCAAAAAACGTGAAAAAACGACATTTCACGCCCATTTTCGCCCCAAAAGTACCTCACATAATGTTTTTTCGGAAAAACGTCACAAGAGTTTTCGTCTTATCTCAAAAAGTTTCAGGGGGGTTGGCAAAATTTCAGAGAGATCTGACCTACAGTTTTCGAGAACTTGACTTTTTCTGCAAGAAAAGAATAAAAGGTAAATGTTCCTTCGAACCGACGGGGCCCCCTTCCCCTGTCTCTACTGAACGCCGAAGCCGGATGCGGCGGCCACCTAGGGGGCAGGGTTGTGTGGTCTATTCTCGACTTTAGTTACTTGCATTGCGTGGGGAAGAATACGAACAGCGCTCAACGCACTCGCAGAAAGAGCACCCTGCGGGTGCTCTTTTTGCTCGAGAACTGTAAGTCGATTTAAATCTTACATATTTCGTCCGAAATTTAACTTTTTTTCTAGTTGTTCTCAGTTAAACTCCCATGATACCTCAAATTGTATTCCTGGAAGGGCATTTTTATAAGTCACTCTGTGGCTCGATCAATTAACTACCAAATACGTTTTGATTTACGAAATGGACTGTTTCAACGAAAACAAGTTTTCGGAAACAGTCCAAATTTTAAATTATGATCCCAAATACAAACAAAGAGAAATCTAATGCGTTGGTTAAACTTACAGAGCCCAGCCCATGTCTTTGTGTTTATTGACTGTTCAAACACATAACAACTATGTTAAAAACAATATTATTAAAATAAAAACAAAACAAATAATCGAGAAAGAAATTTAAGTTTATCAAAAAAATATGCAAAAAAAATCACTTATTTCTTTTTTTAAGTATCACAAAAACCTCAGTTTGAAAAAAATGATACCTGAGAGGCCCGTTTTGACGCGTTACTACAGTTTAGGCACGTTTTGACTTCGCAACTCACAATGATCGATTAACTTTTACGTTTGTTTTACAAACACGCTTTTTTTTTTACCACAATCAAAATTTCATTACTTCTAAACCTCTTGAACAAATTGATGAAAATTTTTGCATCAAAACTAACTTGTCAAGGGTTTTTGAGGTATATAAAAAATGTCTCCAGTTAAATAATGATTTTTTGGCTAATTTTTGAAAAAAAATTAAAAAATTTGACAAAAAAAATTTTTTTTTTCAGATTTGGCGATCAAAAAGTGCCTTCTATGATGGACCAGCAAAAAATTTGTTTTTAGGTCATAAGTTTGGCTCACTAGGGTATACAAACTGGCAAAATGTTTATAATAAAAAAGTTTAGAAGAACAGTGATTTTTTGAAAAAAAAAGAAAAAAACGTAAAAAAATCAGTTTTTGGCGGGAAAATTCTCAAAAAATCAAAAATCAAGTTTTCTCTCTCTTTACTCCAATAAATTAATTCGGCCACGACAATCATTTTTTGTGATCAGTAAAAATGTCGAAAAACGACCGGAACCTTGACTTTTTTGAAATTTGACAAAAAACTTCAAAAAAACCGCAAGAAAACATCAAAAATCTCGAAAAAATTGCTGAAAAAATGTTGGCAAACAATACACCATTCGATTCCCTTAACTGTGCTTGTGTCCAAAAAAAACATCACTTTTTCGCATTTTCTCAACCAAAATTGATTTATTGGGGCATTTTTGAAAAAAATCGTGATTTTGACCAAAAAAAACGCCCCTTTTTCCCCAAAAAGTGCAACTCATAACATTATTTCGGAAAAACGCCTTCCCAAGTTATATCTTAGAATTTTGTCCTCTACCTACATGCAAAGTTTGAAGAAATTCTATACTGCCGTTTTCGAGAACTTGAATAATTTTTTTATTTTCCTAATTAGGTATTTTTTCTAGTTGACCGGCAAGGAAACCCTACCCTTGCCTAAAGGATTCACAAAGCCGGACCGCGACGACCACCTAGAGGTTTTTGTGGCCCCGCTAAATCAGTGACTCTAGACAAGTAGGTTCCGCGAGAGGGGGGGAGCTAGAGCAGGGGAACGCTAAACGCACTCGCAAAAAGGAGCACCCTCCGGGTGCTCTTTTTTTGCTCGAAAGTCTTGTGAAACGATTTGGATCTGTAAGTATTGGTAGCAGTTACACATAAAACTTTCTGCATCTTTGTGCTCATAGTCACAAGTGGTTTTTGACAGCTTCTTTAAAACAAGTTTGACATGATCTATCTCTAAATTAGCCTAAATAAAGAGATTTCAGTTTTTTCAATGATTCTTGAAGAGGACTGTCTCAACGAAAACAAGTTTTCGGAAACAGTCCTGGTGACTTAGTTTTGATCTCATTTTTGGGTCTATTGACTTCCATTTAGGATTAGTAGGCTAACGGAACCTATATTATGTCCTAAAAAGATTGAGTTTGTGTCAAAAAGTTAAAAAGCAAGAGAAAAAAAAACATTTAAAAAATTTTAAAAATTTCAAAAATTTAAAAAATTGGAAAAATTGTTCCAAAACACTTGATTTTTTGTTTTGTCATAAAATAACAAGAAATTGACGTAAAATGAACTTTCAATAGTCTATTTTGACTAGTTTTCACGATTCAAGCACATTTTAACTTGATAACAACATTCAAAAACTCACTGGAAAAGTTGTTTTTCTGCAAACGCCCTTTTTGACCACACCTACGAAATCCATAACTTTTTATCTAACAAATATAGAGACTTCGGGTTTTTTGTATTGTATTAAGCATCCTCGAGTCTACCTGTCGCGTGCTAAAATGAACAATTTTTCTCTTTAATTTATCCCGCCATTTCGAAATAGGGCGGTTTTTGGCAATTTTTTGTCCTTTTTAGTCAAAAAAGTCAAATTTACAGACATCTGTCAAAAAAACTGTTATCACATGATAAAGGCAGATGGCCTTTGCAAATCAAATAAGGTCCTGAGTGAGAACAAAATTGCCCTCTAATTGTCCGTGGGGGGAGGAAATCGAAAATTTTCGTTTTTGGCGGGAAAATTTGAAATTTTTCACAAAAACCTTTACTCTGCAGACAACGGCCATAGACTAATGTTGGCCTAGCACGCATTTTTTGCCTTCATAACTAGGGTCGATTTCTGCCGGGAACATTGATTTTTCAAAAAAATGACCAAAATTTTTGTTGCATTTTTTCAAAAAAATCAAATTTTTGACAAAAATCAAAATTCCAAACCCTACATATTTAAGCTCCCCAAACAGTCTACTTTAATCCATTCCCCATCAATATACCCCATTTTCTCAACCAAAATTGAGTTATTGATTCATTTTCAAGGAAAAACGTGATTTTTCAAATTTTTCACACCCAAAAGCGTCTGACACACCCCGAAGGACCACTTTTTTTTCCCAACAGCCCCCATTTTTGTCAGTTTTGTACCAATAGGGGGTTGCATGCCAAAAGTTAGCCAATTCGTACCTGCCATTTTCTAGATCTCGTATAATTCTGAGCTTTTTAACAATAGGTTAACGTAAAGATTTACGAAACGGCCAGGGACCCTACCCTCGGCCTAAATGAACAGAGAAGCCCACGCGGACGCCCACCTAGCACAATCAGGTACTAGTGGCTTGTTTTGAGTTTTTAGTAATTTCTGGAACCAAAAGAGAGTGTCGTCAAGCAACGACATCATGTGGTCAAGCAAATACGTGGACTTCTACGCATTCGCATTCGCAATGCGCCCTTCGCGCGCAAATGCCAATGCTCAATTAATTTTGCCAGGTGAAAAATTTTTTTGTAACGAAAAATTCTGATAAATTTTAACTTAAACTACCACCAAAAAACGCAAAGATTTCAAAGTGTGAAACAATCAAGTTTTGGCTAATACCGGGCATGCAGTGAGACTGATTTCCGCATAAGTAAAATGGAAAATGAAGGAAATGGAAAGAAAAAAATTGTTCAAAATAAGAACGCAACATCAAAAACTTATTTGATCTCCGCTAATGTCATAATTCCGATCAAGCTGATTTCAGATTTTAAGTGTAGAAATTACGGTTACGGCTGCTCCCTCTACAGGTCCCAGAGGGACCGAGTGAGCATCCTACCTCGATCCAGGATAACGGATAGTTGTTTTTAATTTTTCATAAATTTTTTTTCACTAATGCTTGTTTTCAATTCCTCATGAGAAGCTGTATAAATTTTTTTAAAAATTGATTTTTTTAATCAATGCTTCCAAGAACAACTGATGTTAGGGGGTTACAAATGCGGTTGGTGAAAACTGGTAAGGGATAATGATGAGAAAAATTGTAAGTTTTCAAATGAATTTAAAAACAGTTTTTTTTTTCTTTTTTCTTTTGTAAATCGGGAGAAATGAATCAGTTTTTTTAAGTTTTCCTCGCACCACCCACTGTTCATAAGTAATGAAGATTCCTGTTCTAGCCGTTTATAAAACTTTGGCAGAAAAAACATCAGAATGATGTAAAATGTTTTAAAAAAAATAAAAATTTGAAAATTATGTTTAAAAAAAAAAATCAAAAACTTGTAATTTTCAAAATTGGAAAAAAGTTTAAATTAATTGCATATTAAGATTCAGCGTACCCAACTTAGTGGGTCTAGCATTTTAAATTACCAAAAAAAGTTGAAAATTGTAGATTTTATGAAGTTTTCATTTTGGCTATTTTTCCTTGTCGCCTCCACTTGAGGCACCTTTGAGCCAACTTGAGAAACTGGAACATAAACAAGCTGCACAGATGGTCAAAGTGAGCCATTTTCAGCGTGATAACACGCCTGGAAGAAAAAAAAACTCCAGAAAAGAAAGAAAATTATGAACTTTAACCTTTTTTCTTCTTCAAATGGCGATACTTAGAATAATTTTTCAGCTGAAAAGTATAAAAAAAATCAAAAAATTCAAATTTTGAAAAAATTTATAAAAAAATCTCATCAGTCTGTTTATTGGAGTCTTCGAGGTTTTGAGAGACCTCATCTGGCGGCTAACAACAAGTGGATCACTTATTTTAAAATTTTGAGAAAGGTCAAAAAAACATGTTTTTTCGATTTTTTTGACAGAATTCCGAAAGCAATATCTTGGCTAAAAACAAGAATGAGGGCTTAAAATTAGTACAAACAGTACTCCCACATAAGGTACATTAGGTTGGAAACAAGAAATTTACTCTGACTCAAAAATCGTTTTTTAACTTTATTTCTGAACAAGAAATTGAAAAGAAATGAAAAACTTAAAAATTTTTTGAAAAAAAAGATTGTTTTGAAAAAGTGCCAATTTTTAGCTGAAACTTTTCATTTTAGCTAATAAAGCCAGAGCAATGCCCTTTAAGCTCAAATAAATTAATTATGCAAATTATTTTGAACTTTTTTCGTTAAAGCCTTTTATTTTGAAAAAGTATTCAAAAATGGGTAAAAAAAAGTCAAAAAAATCAATTTTCTCCGATTCAAAAACCTCCACTACCATGATGATTAGTTCGTTAGATAGGACTGCTGAGATCAATTTAGACGTATTTTCATAAGTATATCAAAAATTTTATTTATTTTTGAGAATTAAGCAAAATAAAAACTTTTCCCAAACTGGGCAAAATGCCCAAATTAGCCCAAACACCTGTTAAAAATTGTTGGGTCAAAAAGTCACAAAAGGAAACCCCTATTCGTTTGCCATTTTAGGGCCGCATGCAAAAAATTAGACCAATCTAACCTGACAATTTCGAGAATCGACTTTTTTGCAAAATTTCTCTATAGTCCATTTGAGGGATATTACTTGTACCGGTGGGGGCCCCTACCCCACCTCAAAAAATTTTGTAATGCTGGAACGCGGCCACCTAGCACCCTCAAGGTCACGTGACTTAATTTTGTTTTTGGTTTTTTCTGTAACCAAAACAATAAGGTCATGCGCCAATATCATGGCCTCAAGCAAAGACGTCGGACTCTACGCATTCCCATTCGCAATGCGCCCTTAGGGCGCAAATGCCAATGCTCAATTAATTTTGCCAGGTGAAATTTTTAAAGAAAAATTCTGATGAATTTTAACTTAAACTACCACCAAAAAACGCACAGATTTCAAAGTGTAAAACAATCAAGTTTTTGCTAATTCCGGGTATGCAGTGAGACTGATTTCGGCAAAAATAAAATAGAAAATGAAGGAAATGGAAAGAAAAAAATTTTTCAAAATAAGAACGCATTATCAAAATCTTATTTGATCTCCGCTAATGTCATAATTCCGATCAGGCTGATTTCAGATTTTAAGCGTAGAGTTTACGGTTACGGCTGCTCCCTCTACAGGTCCCAGAGGGACCGTGTGAGCATCCTACCTCGATCCAGGATAACGGATAGTGGCTTTTAATTTTTCACAAAATTTTTTTTCACTAATGCTTGTTTTCAATTCCTCATGAGAAGCTGTATAAATTTTAAAAAAAATTGATTTTATTAATAAATGCTTCCAAGAAAAACTGATGTTAGGCGGTTACAAATGCGGTTGGTGAAAACTAGTAAGGGATAATGATGAGAAAAATTGTAAGTTTTCAAATGAATTTAACAACAGTTTTTTTCTTTTTTCCTTTTGTAAATCGGGAGAAATGAATCAGTTTTTTTTAAGTTTTCCTCGCACCACCCACTTTTCTTAAGTAATGAAGATTCCTGTTATAGCCGTTTATAACACTTTGGCAGAAAAAACATCAATATGATGTAAAATGTTTTTAAAAAGAGAAAAATTTAAAAATTATGTTTTTTTTAAATAATCAAAATTTTGTAATTTTCAAAATTGAAAAAAAGTGAAAATTAATTGCATATTACGATTCAGCGTACCCAACTTAGTGGGTCTAGCAGTTTAAATTACCAAAAAATGTTGAAAATTGGAGATTTTATGAAGTTTTCATTTTGGCTATTTTTCCTTTTCGCCTCCACTTAAGGCACCTTTGAGCCAACTTGAGAAACTGGAACCTAAACAAGCTATACAGATAGTCTGAATGAGCCATTTTCAGCGTGATAACACCCCTGGAAGAAAAAAAACTGCAGAAAAGAAAGGGAATTTTGAACGTTAACCTTTTTTCTTCTTCAAATGGCGATACTTAGAATAATTTTTCAGCTGAAAAGTTCAAAAAAATTCAAAAAATTCAAATTTTGAAAAAATTTGTAAAAAAATCTCATCAGTCTGTTTATTGGAGTCTTCGAGGTTTTGGGAGACCTTATCTGGCGGCTAACAACAAGTGGTTCACTTATTTTAAAATTTTGAGAAAGGTCAAAAAAACCTGTTTTTACGATTTTTTAGACAGAAATCCGTAAGCAATATCTTGGCTTAAAACAAAAATGAGGGCCTAAAATTAGTACAAACAGTACTCTCACATAAGGTACATTAGGTTGGAAACAAAAAATGGACTCTAATTCAAAAATCGTTTTTTAACTTTATTTCTGAACAAAAAATTGTTAAAGAAATCAAAAACTTAAAAATTTTTTGAAAAAAATGATTGTTTTGAAAAAGTGCCAATTTTTAGCTGAAACGTTTCATCTTAGCTAATAAAGCCAGAGCAATGCCCTTTAAGATCAAATAAATTAATAAGGCAAACAAATTTCAAGTTTTTTCGTTAGAGGCTTTTATTTTGAAAAAGTATTCAAAAATGGGTAAAAAAAAGTCAAAAAAATCAATTTTCTCCGATTCAAAAACCTCCACTACCATGATGATTAGTTCGTTAGATAGGACTGCTGAGATCAGTTTAGACTTACTTTCATAAAGATATCAAAATTTTTACTTATTTTTGAGAATTAAACAAAATAAAAACTTTTCCCAAATTGGGCAAAAAGCCCAAATTAGCCCAAACACCTGTTAAAAATTGTTGGGTCAAAAAATCACAAAAGGAAACCCCTATTCATTTGACATTTTAGGGCCGCATGCAAAAAATTAGACCATTCTAACCTGACAATTTCGAGAATCGACTTTTTTGCAAAATTTCTCTATAGTCCATTTGAGGGATATTACTTGTACCGGTGGGGGCCCCTACCCCACCTCAAAAAATTTTGTAATGCTGGAACGCGGCCACCTAGCACCCTCAAGGTCACGTGACTTATTTTTGTTTTTGGTAGTTTCTGAAACCAAAACAATAAGGTCATGCGCCAATATCATGGCCTCAAGCAAAGACGTCGGACTCGACGCATTCACATTAGCCTTGCGCCCTTCGGGCGCAAATGCCAATGCTCAATTAATTTTGCCACGTGAAAAAATTTTTAAGGAAAAATTCTGATAAAATTTAACTTAAACTACCACGAAAGAACGCAAAGATTTCAAAGTGTGAAACAATCAAGTTTTTGCTAATACCGGGCATGCAGTGAGACTGATTTCGGCAAAAATAAAATGAAAAATTGAAGGAAATGGAAAGAAAAAAATTGTTCAAAAAAGAACGCAACATCAAAAACTTATTTGATGTCCGCTAATGTCATAATTCCGATCAGGCTGATTTCAGATTTTAAGCGCAGAGTTTACGGTTACGGCTGCTCCCTCTACAGGTCCCAGAGGGACCGAGTGAGCATCCTACCTCGATCCAGGATAACGGACAGTTGTTTTTAATTTTTCACAAATTTTTTTTCACTAATGCTTGTTTTCAATTCCTCATGAGAAGCTGTATAATTTTTTTAAAAAAATGATTTTTTTTATCAATGCTTCCAAGAACAACTGATGTTAGGCGGTTACAAATGCGGTTGGTGAAAACTAGTAAGGGATAATGATGAGAAAAATTGTAAGTTTTCAAATGAATTTAAAAACAGTTTTTTTTCTTTTTTCTTTTGTAAATCGGGAGAAATGAATCAGTTTTTTTAAGTTTTCCTCGCACCACCCACTGTTCATAAGTAATGAAGATTCCTGTTCTAGCCGTTTATAAAACTTTGGCAGAAAAAACATCAGAATGATGTAAAATGTTTTAAAAAAAATAAAAATTTAAAAATTATGTTTAAAAAAAAAATCAAAAACTTGTAATTTTCAAAATTGAAAAAAAGTTAAAATTAATTGCATATTACGATTCAGCGTACCCAACTTAGTGGGTCTAGCATTTTAAATTACCAAAAAATGTTGAAAATTGTAGATTTTATGAAGTTTTCATTTTGGCTATTTTTCCTTGTCGCCTCCACTTGAGGCACCTTTGAGCCAACTTGAGAAACTGGAACGTAAACAAGCTGCACAGATGGTCAAAGTGAGCCATTTTTAGCGTGATAACACGCCTGGAAGAAAAAAAACTCCAGAAAAGAAAGAAAATTATGAACTTTAACCTTTTTTCTTCTTCAAATGGCGATACTTAGAATAATTTTTCAGCTGAAAAGTTCAAAAAAAATCAAAAAATTCAAATTTTGAAAAAATTTATAAAAAAATCTCATCAGTCTGTTTATTGGAGTCTTCGAGGTTTTGAGAGACCTCATCTGGCGGCTAACAACAAGTGGATCACTTATTTTAAAATTTTGATAAAGGTCAAAAAAACATGTTTTTTTGATTTTTTTGACAGAATTCCGAAAGCAATATCTTGGCTAAAAACAAGATTGAGGGCCTAAAATTAGTACAAACAGTACTCCCACATAAGGTACATTAGGTTGGAAACAAAAAATTTACTCTGACTCAAAAATCGTTTTTTAACTTTATTTCTGAACAAGAAATTGAAAAGAAATGAAAAACTTAAAAATTTTTTGAAAAAAAAGATTGTTTTGAAAAAGTGCCAATTTTTAGCTGAAACTTTTCATTTTAGCTAATAAAGCCAGAGCAATGCCCTTTAAGCTCAAATAAATTAATTATGCAAATTATTTTGAAGTTTTTTCGTTAAAGCCTTTTATTTTGAAAAAGTATTCAAAAATGGGTAAAAAAAAGTCAAAAAAATCAATTTTCTCCGATTCAAAATTCTCCACTACCATGATGATTAGTTCGTTAGATAGGACTGCTGAGATCAATTTAGACGTATTTTCATAAGTATATCAAAATTTTTATTTATTTTTGAGAATTAAGCAAAATAAAAACTTTTCCCAAATTGGGCAAAAAGCCCAAATTAGCCCAAACACCTGTTAAAAATTGTTGGGTCAAAAAATCACAAAAGGAAACCCCTATTCGTTTGCCATTTTAGGGCCGCATGCAAAAAATTAGACCAATCTAACCTGACAATTTCGAGAATCGACTTTTTTGCAAAATTTCTCTATAGTCCATTTGAGGGATATTACTTGTACCGGTGGGGGCCCCTACCCCACCTCAAAAAATTTTGTAATGCTGGAACGCGGCCACCTAGCACCCTCAAGGTCACGTGTTGGATTTTTGTTTTTGGTATTTTCTGAAACCAAAAGAGAGCATCGTCATGCATCGACATCATGTGCTCAAGCAAATACGTGGTCTTCTATGCATTCCCATCCGCAATGCGCCCTTCGGGCGCAAATGCCAATGCTCAATTAATTTTGCCAGGTGAAAATTTTTTAAAGAAAAATTCTGCTAAATTTTAACTTAAACTACCACCAAAAAACGCAACGATTTCAAAGTGTGAAACAATCAAGTTTTTGCTAATACCGGGCATGCAGTGAGACTGATTTCGGCAAAATTAAATTGAAAAATGAAGGAAATGGAAAGAAAAAAAATTGTTAAAAATAAGAACGCATTATCAAAAACTTATTTGATCTGCGCTAATGTCATAATTCCGATCAGGCTGATTTCAGATTTTAAGCGTAGGGCTTACAGTTACGGCTGCTCTCTCTACAGGTCCCAGAGGGACCGAGTGAGCATCCTACCTCGATCCAGGATAACGGATAGTTGTTTTTAGTTTTTCACAATTTTTTTTTCACTAATGCTTGTTTTCACTTCCTCATTAGAAGCTGTATAAATTTTTAGAAAAACTGATTTTAATAATCAATGCTTCCAAGAACAACTGATGTTAGGCGGTTACAAATGCGGTTGGTGAAAAGTAGTAAGGGATAATGATGAGAAAAATTGCAAGTTTTCAAATGAATTTAAGAACAGTTTTTTTCTTTTTTTCTTTTGTAAATCGGGAGAAATGAATCAGTTTTTTTTTAGTTTTCCTCGCACCAACCACTGTTATTAAATATAGAAGATTCATGTTCTAGCCGTTAATAACAATTTGGCAGAAAAAACATCAATATGATGTAAAATGTTTTAAAAAAGAGAAAAATTTAAAAATTATGTTTTTTTTTTAGAAAAAAAAAATTGTAATTTTCAAAATTGAAAAAAAGTGAAAATTAATTGCCTATTACGGTTCAGCGTACCCAATTTAGTGGGTCTAGCATTTTAAATTACCAAAAAACGTTGAAAATTGTAGATTTTATGAAGTTTTCATTTTGGCTATTTTCCTTGTCGCCTCCACTTAAGGCACCTTTGAGCCAACTTGAGAAACTGGAACCTAAACAAGCTACACAGATAGTCTGAATGAGCCATTTTCAGCTTGAAAACACGCCTGGAAGAAAAAAAACTGTAGAAAAGAATGAAAATTTTGAACTTTAACCTTTTTTCTTCTTCAAATGGCAATACTTAGAAAAAATTTTCAGCTGAAAAGTTCAAAAAAAATCAAAAAATTCAAATTTTGAAAAAAATTTAAAAAAATCTCATCATTCTGTTTATTGGAGTCTTCGAGGTTTTGGAAGACCTTATCTGGCGGCTAACAACAAGTGGATCACTTATTTTAAAATTTTGAGAAAGGTCAAAAAAACATGTTTTTTCGACTTTTTTGACAGAATTTCGAAAGCAATATCTTGGCTAAAAACAAGAATGAGGGCCTAAAGTTAGTACAAACAGTACTCCCACATAAGGTACATTATGTTGGAAACAAAAAATTTACTCTGACTCAAAAATCGTTTTTTAACTTTATTTCTGAACAAGAAATTGAAAAGAAATCAAAAACTTAAAAATTTTTTGAAAAAAATGATTGTTTTGAAAAAGTGCCAATTTTTAGCTGAAACTTTTCATTTTAGCTAATAAAGCCAGAGCAATGCCCTTTAAGCTCAAATAAATTAATTATGCAAATTATTTTCAAGTTTTTTCGTTAAAGCCTTTTATTTTGAAAAAGTATTCAAAAATGGGTAAAAAAAAGTCAAAAAAATCAATTTTCTCCGATTCAAAAACCTCCACTACCATGATGATTAGTGCGTTAGATAGGACTGCTGAGATCAATTTAGACGTTTTTTCATAAGTATATCGAAATTTTTACTTATTTTTGAGAATTAAGCAAAATAAAAACTTTTCCCAAATTGGGCAAAAAGCCCAAATTAGCCCAAACACCTGTTAAAAATTGTTGGGTCAAAAAATCACAAAAGGAAACCCCTATTCGTTTGACATTTTAGGGCCGCATGCAAAAAATTAGACCAATCTAACCTGACAATTTCGAGAATCGACTTTTTTGTCAAAATTCTCTAAAGACCAATTTAGGGAGATTACTTGTACCGGTGGGGGCCCTACCCCACCTAAAAAATTTTTGAAATGCTGGAACGCGGCCACCTAGCACCCTCAAGGTCACGTGACTTACTTTTGTTTTTGGTATTTTCTGAAACCAAAAGAGAGCATGGTCATGCATCGACATCATGTGCTCAAGCAAATACGTGGACTCCTACGCATTCCCATTCGCAATGCGCACTTCGGGCGGAAATGCCAATGCTCAATTAATTTTGCCAGGTGAAAATTTTTTACAGAAAAATTCGGATAAATTTTTACTGAAACTACCACCAAAAAACGCAAAGATTTCAAAGTGTGAAACAATCAAGTTTTTGCTAATACCGGGCATGCAGTCAGACTGATTTCGGCAAAAATAAAATGGAAAATGAAAGAAATGGAAAGAAAAAAAATTGTTCAAAATAAGAACGCAACATCAAAAACGTATTTGATCTCCGCTAATGACAAAATTATGATCAGGCTGATTTCAGATTAAAGCGTACAATTTAAGGTTACGGATGCTCCCTCTAACGGTCCCAGAGGGACCGAGTGAGCATCCTACCTCGATCCAGGACAACGGATAGTTGTTTTTAGTTTTTCATAAAATTTATTTTTCTTTAATGCTTGTTTTCATTTTCTCATGAGAAGCTGTAGACATTTCAAAACATTTTGATTTCATTAAACAATGGTTCCCAAAACAACTGACAATGGGTGCTTAAAAATACGGTTGGTTAAAACTGGTAAGGGATAATGTTGAGAAAAATTGTAAGCTTTCAAGAAGTTTAAAAAAAACAGTTTCTTTTCTTCTTTTTTTTGTTAAATCAGAAATCAATCAAATTTTTTAGATTTATCTTAAAACAACTATTATTTTTAAGTAATGAAGATTCCTGTTCTAGCCTTTTATAACACGTTGGCAGAAAAAAAAACATCAAACTGTTTGAAAATGTTTTGAAATAAAGAAAAATTAAAAAGTGTTTTTTTTTGGAAAAAATTAAAAAAATAGTAAATTTCAAAATTGAAAAAAAGTGAAAATTAATTGCATAATACGATTCAACGTACCCAACTTAGTGGGTCTAGCATTTTAAATCACCAAAAAAGGTTGAAAATTGTAGATTTTATGAAGTTTTCATTCTGGCTATTTTTCCTTGTTGCCTCCACTTAAGGCACCTTTGAGCCAACTTGAGAAACTGGAACCTAAACAAGCTATACAGATAGTCTGATTGAGCCATTTTCAGCGTGATAACACGCCTGGAAGAAAAAAAACTCCAGAAAAGAAAGATAATTTTGAACTTTAACCTTTTTTCTTCTTCAAATGGCGAAACTTAGAATAATTTTTCAGCTGAAAAGTTCAAAAAAAATCAAAAAATTCAAATTTTGAAGAAATTTAAAAAAATCTCATCAGTCTGTTCATTGGAGTCTTCGAGGTTCTGGGAGACCTTATCTGGCGACTAACAACAAGTGGATCACTTATTTTAAAATTTTGAGAAAGGTCAAAAAAACATGTTTTTTCGACTTTTTTGACAGAATTTCGAAAGCAATATCTTGGCTAAAAACAAGAATGAGGGCCTAAAATTAGTACAAACAGTACTCCCACATAAGGTACATTAGGTTGGAAACAAAAAATTTACTCTGACTCAAAAATCGTTTTTTAACTTTATTTCTGAACAAGAAATTGAAAAGAAATCAAAAACTTAAAAATTTTTTGAAAAAAATGATTGTTTTGAAAAAGTGCCAAATTTTAACTGAAATTTTTCATTTTAGCTAATAAAGCCAGAGCAATGCCCTTTAAGCTCAAATAAATTAATTATGCAAATTATTTTCAAGTTTTTTCGTTAAAGCCTTTTATTTTGAAAAAGTATTCAAAAATGGGTAAAAAAAAGTCAAAAAAATCAATTTTCTCCGATTCAAAAACCTCCACTACCATGATGACTAGTGCGTTAGATGGGACTGCTGAGATCAATTTAGACGTTTTTTCATAAGTATATCGAAATTTTTACTTATTTTTGAGAATTAAGCAAAATAAAAACTTTTCCCAAATTGGGCAAAAAGCCCAAATTAGCCCAAACACCTGTTAAAAATTGTTGGGTCAAAAAATCACAAAAGGAAACCCCTATTCGTTTGACATTTTAGGGCCGCATGCAAAAAATTAGACCAATCTAACCTGACAATTTCGAGAATCGACTTTTTTGTCAAAATTCTCTAAAGACCAATTTAGGGAGATTACTTGTACCGGTGGGGGCCCTACCCCACCTAAAAAATTTTTGAAATGCTGGAACGCGGCCACCTAGCACCCTCAAGGTCACGTGACTTATTTTTGTTTCTGGTATTTTCTGAAACCAAAAGAGAGCGTGGTCATGCATCTACATCATGTGCTCAAGCAAATACGTGGACTTTTACGCATTCCCATTCGCAATGCGCCCTTCGGGCGCAAATGCCAATGCTCAATTAATTTTGCCAGGTGCAAATTTTTAAAGAAAATTTCTGATGAATTTTAACTTAAACTACCAACAAAAAACGCAAAGATTTCAAAGTGTGAAACAATCAAGTGTTTGCTAATACCGGGCATGCAGTGAGACTGATTTCGGCAAAATAAAATAGAAAATGAAGGAAATGGAAAGAAAAAAATTGTTCAAAATAAGAACGCATTATCAAAAACTTATTTGATCTCCGATAATGTCATAATTCCGATCAAGCTGATTTCAGATTTTAAGCGTAGAGTTTACGGTTACGGCTGCTCCCTCTACAGGTCCCAGAGGGACCGAGTGAGCATCCTACGTCGATCCAGGATAACGGATAGTTGTTTTTAATTTTTCACAAAATATTTTTTCACTAATGCTTGTTTTCAATTCCTCATGAGAAGCTGTTTAAATTTTAAAAAATTGATTTTATTAATCAATGCTTCCAAGAACAACTGATTTTAGTGGGTTGCAAATGCGGTTGGTGAAAACTTGTAAGGGATAATGATGAGAAAAATTTTAAGTTTTCAAATGAATTTAAAAACAGTTTTTTTCTTTTTTTCTTTTGTAAATCGGGAGAAATGATTCAGTTTTTTTAAGTTTTCCTCGCACCACCCACTGTTCATAAGTAATGAAGATTCCTGTTCTAGCCGTTTATAAAACTTTGGCAGAAAAAACATCAATATGATGTAAAATGTTTTAAAAAAGAGAAAAAAATAAAAATTATGTTTTTTTTTTAAAAATCTAAAATTTGTAATTTTCAAAATTGAAAAAAAGTAAACATTAATTGCATATTACGATTCAACGTACCCAACTTAGTGGGTATAGCATTTTGAATTACCAAAAAATGTTGAAAATTGTAGATTTTATGAAGTTTTCATTTTGGCTATTTTTCCTTGTCGCCTCCACTTAAGGCACCTTTGAGCCAACTTGAGAAAGTGGAACCTAAACAAGCTATACAGATAGTCTCTATGAACCATTTTCAGCGTGATAACACGCCTGGAAGAAAAAAAGTTCCAGAAAAGAAAAAACATTTTGAACTTTAACCTTTTTTCTTCTTCAAATGGCGATACTTAGAAAAAATTTTCAGCTGAAAAGTTCAAAAAAAATCAAAAAATTCAAATTTTGAAAAAATTTTAAAAAAATCTCATCATTCTGTTTATTGGAGTCTTCGAGGTTTTGGGAGACCTTATCTGGCGGCTAACAACAAGTGGATCACTTATTTTAAAATTTTGAGAAAGGTCAAAAAAACATGTTTTTTCGACTTTTTTGACAGAATTTCGAAAGCAATATCTTGGCTAAAAACAAGAATGAGGGCCTAAAGTTAGTACAAACAGTACTCCCACATAAGGTACATTAGGTTGGAAACAAAAAATTTACTCTGACTCAAAAATCGTTTTTTAACTTTATTTCTGAACAAGAAATTGAAAAGAAATCAAAAACTTAAAAATTTTTTGAAAAAAATGATTGTTTTGAAAAAGTGCCAATTTTTAGCTGAAACTTTTCATTTTAGCTAATAAAGCCAGAGCAATGCCCTTTAAGCTCAAATAAATTAATTATGCAAATTATTTTCAAGTTTTTTCGTTAAAGCCTTTTGTTTTGAAAAAGTATTCAAAAATGGGTAAAAAAAAGTCAAAAAAATCAATTTTCTCCGATTTAAAAACCTCCACTACCATGATGATTAGTGCGTTAGATAGGACTGCTGAGATCAATTTAGACGTTCTTTCATAAGTATATCAAAATTTTTACTTATTTTTGAGAATTAAGCAAAATAAAAACTTTTCCCAAATTGGGCAAAAAGCCCAAATTAGCCCAAACACCTGTTAAAAATTGTTGGGTCAAAAAATCACAAAAGGAAACCCCTATTCATTTGACATTTTAGGGCCGCATGCAAAAAATTAGACCAATCTAACCTGACAATTTCGAGAATCGACTTTTTTGTCAAAATTCTCTAAAGACCAATTTAGGGAGATTACTTGTACCGGTGGGGGCCCTACCCCACCTAAAAAATTTTTGAAATGCTGGAACGCGGCCACCTAGCACAATCAGGTACTAGTGGTGGATGTTTGTTTTTCGTATTTAGTCAAACCAAAAGAGAGCGTGGTCATGCATCGACATAATGTGCTCAAGCAAATATGTGGACTTCTACGCATTCCCATTCGCAATGCGCCCTTCGGGCGCAAATGCCAATGCTCAATTAATTTTGCCAGGTGAAAATTTTTTAAAGAAAAATTCTGATAAAATTTAATTTAAACTACCACCAAAAAACGCAAAGATTTCAAAGTGTGAAACAATCCAGTTTTGGCTAATACCGGGCATGCAGTGAGACTGATTTTGGCGAAAATAAAATGGAAAATGAAGGAAATGGAAAGAAAAAAATTGTTCAAAATAAGAACGCAACATCAAAAACTTATTTGATATCCGCTAATGTCATAATTCCGATCAGGCTGATTTCAGATTTTAAGCGTAGATTTTACGGTTACGGCTGCTCTCTCTACAGGTCCCAGAGGGACCGAGTGAGCATCCTACCTCGATCCAGGATAACGGATAGTTGTTTTTAAATTTTCACAAGTTTTTTTTTCACTAATGCTTGTTTTCAATTCCTCATGAGAAGCTGTATAAATTTTAAAAAATTGATTTTTTTAATCAATGCTTCCAAGAACAACTGATGTTAGGCGGTTACAAATGCGGTTGGTGAAAACTAGTTAGGGATAATGATGAGAAAAATTGTAAGTTTTCAAATGAATTTAAAAACAGTTTTTTTCTTTTTTTCTTTTGTAAATCGGGAGAAATGAATCAGTTTTTTTTTAAGTTTTACTCGCACCACCCACTGTTCCTAAGAAATGAAGATTTCTGTTCTAGCCGTTTATAACACTTTGGCAGAAAAAACATCAATATGATGTAAAATGTTTTAAAAAAGAGAAAAAGTTAAAAATTATGTTTTTTTTTTTAAAATCAAAAAATTGTAATTTTCAAAAATGAAAAAAAGTAAAAATTAAATGCATATTACAATTCACCGTACCCAACTTAGTGGGTATAGCATTTTAAATTACCAAAAAATGTTGAAAATTGTAGATTTTATGAAGTTTTCATTTTGGCTATTTTTCCTTGTCGCCTCCACTTAAGGCACCTTTGAGCCAACTTGAGAAACTGGAACCTAAACAAGCTATACAGATAGTCTGAATGAGCCATTTTCAGCGTGATAACACGCCTGAAAGAAAACAAAACTCCAGAAATGAAAGAAAATTTTGAACTTTAACCTTTTTTCTTCTTCAAATGGCGATACTTAGAATAATTTTTCAGCTGAAAAGTTCAAAAAAAATCAAAAAATTAAAATTTTGAAAAAAATTTAAAAAAATCTCATCAGTCTGTTTATTGGAGTCTTCGAGGTTTTGGGAGATCTTATCTGGCGGCTAACAACAAAAGGATCACTTATTATAAAAATTTGAGAAAGGTCAAAAAAACATGTTTTTTCGATTTTTTTGACAGAATTCCGAAAGCAATATCTTGGCTAAAAACAAAAATGAGGGCCTAAAATTAGTACAAACAGTACTCCCACATAAAGTACATTAGGTTGGAAACAAAAAATTGACTCTGACTCAAAAATCGTTTTTTAACTTTATTTCTGAACAAAAAATTGTAAAAAAATCAAAAATTAAAAAAATTTTTGAAAAAAACGATTGTTTTGAAAAAGTGCTAAGTTTTAGCTGAAACTTTTCATTTTAACTAAGAAAGCCAGAGCAATTTTCTTTAAGCTCAAATAATTTAATTAAGCAAATTATTTTCAAGTTTTTTCGTTAATGGCTTTTATTTTGAAAAAGTATTCAAAAATGGGTAAAAAAAAGTCAAAAAAATTAATTTTCTCAGATTGAAAAACCTCCACTGCCATGATGATTAGTTCGTTCGATAGGACTACTGAGATCAATTTAGACGTATTTTCATAAGTATATCAAAATTTTTATTTATTTTTGAGAATTAAGCAAAATAAAAACTTTTCCCAAATTGGGCAAAAAGCCCAAATTAGCCCAAACACCTGTTAAAAATTGTTGGGTCAAAAAGTCACAAAAGAAAACCCCTATTCGTTTGACATTTTAGGGCCGCATGCAAAAAATTAGACCAATCTAACCTGACAATTTCGAGAATCGACTTTTTTGCAAAATTTCTCTATAGTCCATTTGAGGGATATTACTTGTACCGGTGGGGGCCCCTACCCCACCTCAAAAAATTTTGTAATGCTGGAACGCGGCCACCTAGGGGTGCTTAACCATCCCCACCCACCCGACCGAAGTTTTTATTGACCATTTCACGTGATCAATCGGGCTTCAATCACTGTTTTTTGTTCCATTCAGTAGTAACGGATAACGATTTGCGATAATCAATCATGTTACAAAAACGATGGAGCAGATTTTCACTGAGCTACCTATCCAGGTTGGGTAAAGTGCCTTTTGTATCTGAAACCCTATCTCGCAAAAACTGCAATAAAGCAAAAATCTACTCCATTTTTTATGTGTTTGCTGGCCACATTTTTGATCTGGCTCTGGTCATGACGTTGTTTAACTTATAGTCTTCCCCGACACTTTTTCTACAATCAAATATTTTTATAGAGTGAAAGGAGAGTGCCAACACAACAGCTCTGTACAAAGTAGTTTCAGAAAAATGAACTGCTTGAATCTATTTTTTTTTCTCTTTGGTTTTTGTTACGGATGCTCCCCACATGGGACCACAGGGGTCCCAGGGAGCATCACATAAGGATTGAAGCAAAAGTGCAACAGTTATTTACCCGTCAATTAGGTACTCTCTTGCGGTTCAACAACCTGTATTTGAAGGAAAAAGATTCAGGGAACAGTTCAGGGCCGCATGCAAAAAAAAATAAGAACAATCTCACGCATGGTTTCCTGAAATTAAAGTTACTTAATTACAAATAAAAATATTCAGTATGTGTAGGAGCCTTTAACATAAAATCCTTTCAGAAAAAAGGTAAAACCTACAGTCTTTGACCAATTTTGACAATTTACTACTCTATACTCAATAAATTTTCAACGGGGAATTCAAATATGCCATCAAAATTTACTTTTACCCACTTTTGAACAATTTTATTTTTTTTTGCTAAAAAATGTTGAGTGAGAAACGTTAAAATCACTTTTTTTGAAAAAGTCAAAAAAAATGGTCCAATACATACATGTCACAAGCCGAACTTTATGAACCCGTTTAGAATGGTTTTCATGACCAAAGACGTAAAAATTACCCATTTTGAGAAAAGTCGAAAAAACACCTTTTTGGTTAACGCTAAAAAGTGGAAAAAGTTGAAAAAGCTGGAAAAATGTTCTTAAAAAAAACATGGAAAAATGACACTGACAAACTGCCATTATCTCGTCAATTCCTGGCCGCATGCAAAAAATTGGAAAGATTAAACGAGCCGTTTCCGAGAACGAGACTTTTTTTTAGGAATTTGGCTATTAGTATTTGTAGTAATATAGTAGTAAATGACAATAGGAAAAAAATTCGTAAAAACCACAATTTTTAACCAATTTTGATTTTTTAGTACTCTATACTTACAAAATCGACTATGGCAAGCTCAAATATGCCATCAAACATCACTTTTTATCACTTTTGAACAATTTCATTTTTTTGATAAAAAATGTTGAGTCAGAAACGTTAAAAATCATTTGTTTTCAAAAAGTCAAAAAAAGTTGGTCCAATCAATACAATTCACTTAGCCAAGTTTTATGAACCTGTTAAGAATGGTTTTCTTGACCAAAGACGTAAAATTTAGCCATTTTGAGAAAAGTCGAAAAAACACTTTTTTGGTTAACGCTAAAAAGTGGAAAAAGTGGGGAAAATGGTCCTAAAAATAAAACCATGGAAAAGTGACATTAACAAACTGCCATTATCGCGTCAATTGCTGGCTGCATGCAAAAAATTGGAAAGATTAAACGAGTCGTTTTTGTGAACGAGACTTTTGTTTTAGGAATTTGGCTATTAGTATTTGTAGTAATATAGTAATAATTGACAATGGGAAAAAATTCGTAAAAACCACAATTTTTAACCAATTTTGATAATTTAATACTCTATACCTACTAAATCGTCTATGGCAAGCTCAAATAAGCCATCGAAACTCACTTTTTCTTACTTTGGAACAATTTTATTTTTTTGATAAAAAATGTTGAGTCAGAAACGTTAAAAATCATTTTTTTTCAAAAAGTCAAAAATAGTTGGCCCAATCGGTACATTTCACTAAGCCACACTTTATGAACCTGTTTAGAATGGTTTTCATGGTCAAAGTCGTAAAACTTGCCAATTTTGAGAAAAGTCGAAAAAACACCTTTTTAGTTAACGCAAAAAAGTGGGAAAAGTGGGAAAAATGGTCTTCAAAATGAAACCATCGAAAAGTGGCATTAACAAACTGCCATTATTTCGTCAATTCAGACCCGCATGCAAAAAATTAGGGAATTCTGACGAAACGTTTTGGAGAACGTGAAAGTTTTCAGCAAAATGGTATATGTATAATTTTTATAGTACTTCTGCACGGGAGGGGCCCCTACCCCTCCCTAATTGCTTTTTTTGCTACACGCGACCATCTAGCACCCTCAAGGTCACGTGTGTGATTTTTGTTTTTGGTATTTTCTGAAAACAAAAGAGAGCGTGGTCATGCATCTACATCATGTGCCCAAGCAAATACGTGGACTTCTACGCATTCCCATTCGCAATGCGCCCATCGGGCTCAAATGCCAATGCTCAATTAATTTTGCCAGGTGAAAAAAAAATTATTTAAAAAGTTCTGCTAAACTTTATTTTAAACTACCACCAAAAAACGCAAAGATTTCAAAGTGTAAAACAATCAAATTTTTGCCAATACCGGGCTTGCAATGAGACTGATGTTGACAAAAGTAAAATAGAAAATGTAGAAAATGGAAAGAAAAAAATTGTTCAAAATAAGAACGCAACATCAAAAACTTATTTGATCTCCGCTCAAATCATAATTCAGATCAGGCTGATTTCAGATTTTAAGCGTAGAATTTACGTTTACGGCTGCTCCCTCTACAGGTCCCAGAGGGACCGAGTGAGCATCCTACCTCGATCCAGGTTAACGGATAGTTGTTCTTAATTTTTCACAATTTTTTTTTCTCTAATGCTTGTTTTCACTTCCTCATGAGAAGCTGTATTAATTTTTAAAAAATTTATTTTATCCATCAATGCTTCCAAGAACAACTGATTTTAGGCGATTACAAATGCGGTTGTTGAAACTAGTAAGGGATAATGATGAGAAAAATTGTAAGTTTTCAAATGAATTTAAAAACAGTTTTTTTCCTTTTTTTCTTTTGTAAATCGGGAGAAATGAATCAGTTTTTTTTAAGTTTTCCTCGCACCACCCACTGTTCCTAAGTAATGAAGATTCCTGTTCTAGCCGTTATAACACTTTGGCAGAAAAAACATCAATATGATGTAAAATGTTTTGAAAAAGAGAAAAATTTAAACATTATGTTTTTTAAAAAAAAAATCAAAAAATTGTAATTTTCAAAATTGAAAAAAAGTAAAAGTTAATTGCATATTACGATTCACCGTACCCAACTTAGTGGGTATAGCATTTTAAATTACCAAAAAATGTTGAAAATTGTAGATTTTATGAAGTTTTCATTTTGGCTATTTTTCCTTGTCGCCTCCACTCAAGGCACCTTTGAGCCAACTTGAGAAACTGGAACCTAAACAAGCTATACAGATAAGTCTCAATGAGCCATTTTCAGCGTGATAACACGCCTGGAAGAAAAAAAACTCCAGAAAAGAAAGAAAATTTTGAACTTTAACCTTTTTTCTTCTTCAAATGGCGATACTTAGAATAATTTTTCATCTGAAAAGTTCAAAAAAAATCAAAAAATTCAAATTTTGAAAATTTTTTTAAAAAATCTCATCAGTCTGTTTATTGGAGTCTTCGAGGTTTTGAGAGATCTTATCTGGCGGCTAACAACAAAAGGATCATTTATTATAAAAATTTGAGAAAGGTCAAAAAAACATGTTTTTTCGACTTTTTTGACAGAATTTCGAAAGCAATATCTTGGCAAAAAACAAGAATGAGGGCCTAAAATTAGTACAAACAGTACTCCCACATAAGGTACATTAGGTTGGAAACAAAAAATTTACTCTGACTCAAAAATCGTTTTTTAACTTTATTTCTGAACAAGAAATTGAAAAGAAATCAAAAACTTAAAAATTTTTTGAAAAAAATGATTGTTTTGAAAAAGTGCCAATTTTTAGCTGAAACTTTTCATTTTAGCTAATAAAGCCAGAGCAAGGACCTTTAAGCTCAAATAAATTAATTATGCAAATTATTTTCAAGTTTTTTCGTTAAAGCCTTTTATTTTGAAAAAGTATTCAAAAATGGGTAAAAAAAAGTCAAAAAAATCAATTTTCTCCGATTCAAAAAACTCCACTACCATGATGATTAGTGCGTTAGATAGGACTGCTAAGATCAATTTAGACGTTCTTTCATAAGTATATCAAAATTTTTACTTATTTTTGAGAATTAAGCAAAATAAAAACTTTTCCCAAATTGGGCAAAAAGCCCAAATTAGCCCAAACACCTGTTAAAAATTGTTGGGTCAAAAAATCACAAAAGGAAACCCCTATTCGTTTGAAATTTTAGGGCCGCATGCAAAAAATTAGACCAATCTAACCTGACAATTTCGAGAATCAACTTTTTTGTCAAAATTCTCTAAAGACCAATTTAGGGAGATTACTTGTACCGGTGGGGGCCCTACCCCACCTAAAAAATTTTTGAAATGCTGGAACGCGGCCACCTAGGGGGCAGGGTTGTGTGGTCTATTCTCGACTTTAGTTACTTGCATTGCGTGGGGAAGAATACGAACAGCGCTCAACGCACTCGCAGAAAGAGCACCCTGCGGGTGCTCTTTTTGCTCGAGAACTTTAAGTCGATTTAAATCTTACATATTTCGTCCGAAATTTAACTTTTTTTCTAGTTGTTCTCAGTTAAACTCCCATGATACCTCAAATTGTATTCCTGGAAGGGCATTTTTATAAGTCACTCTGTGGCTCGATCAATTAACTACCAAATACGTTTTGATTTACGAAATGGACTGTTTCAACGAAAACAAGTTTTCGGAAACAGTCCAAATTTTAAATTATGATCCCAAATACAAACAAAGAGAAATCTAATGCGTTGGTTAAACTTACAGAGCCCAGCCCATGTCTTTGTGTTTATTGACTGTTCAAACACATAACAACTATGTTAAAAACAATATTATTAAAATAAAAACAAAACAAATAATCGAGAAAGAAATTTAAGTTTATCAAAAAAATATGCACAAAAAATCACTTATTTCTTTTTTTAAGTATCACAAAAACCTCAGTTTGAAAAAGATGATACCTGAGAGGCCCGTTTTGACGCGTTACTACAGTTTAGGCACGTTTTGACTTCGCAACTCACAATGATCGATTAACTTTTACGTTTGTTTTACAAACACGCTTTTTTTTACCACAATCAAAATTTCATTACTTCTAAACCTCTTGAACAAATTGATGAAAATTTTTGCATCAAAACTAACTTGTCAAGGGTTTTTGAGGTATATAAAAATTGTCTCCAGTTAAATAATGATTTTTTGGCTAATTTTTGAAAAAAAATTAAAAAATTTGACAAAAAATTTTTTTTTTTTTTCAGATTTGGCGATCAAAAAGTGCCTTCTATGATGGACCAGCAAAAAATTTGTTTTTAGGTCAAAAGTTTGGCTCACTAGGGTATACAAACTGGCAAAATGTTTATAATAAAAAAGTTTAGAAGAACAGTGATTTTTTGAAAAAAAAAAGAAAAAAACGTAAAAAAATCAGTTTTTGGCGGGAAAATTCTCAAAAAATCAAAAATCAAGTTTTCTCTCTCTTTACTCCAATAAATTAATTCGGCCACGACAATCATTTTTTGTGATCAGTAAAAATGTCGAAAAACGACCGGAACATTGACTTTTTTGAAATTTGACAAAAAACTTCAAAAAAACCGCAAAAAAACATCAAAAATCTCGAATAAATTGCTGAAAAAATTTTGGCAAACAATACACCATTCGATTCCCTTAACTGTGCTTGTGTCCGAAAAAAACATCACTTTTTCGCATTTTCTCAACCAAAATTGATTTATTGGGGCATTTTTGAAAAAAATCGTGATTTTGACCAAAAAAAACGCCCCTTTTTCCCCAAAAAGTGCAACTCATAACATTATTTCGGAAAAACGCCTTCCCAAGTTATATCTTAGAATTTTGTCCTCTACCTACATGCAAAGTTTGAAGAAATTCTATACTGCCGTTTTCGAGAACTTGAATAATTTTTTTTTTTTCCTATTTAGGTATTTTTTCTAGTTGACCGGCAAGGAAACCCTACCCTTGCCTAAAGGATTCACAAAGCCGGACCGCGACGACCACCTAGATAGGTCAGTGACCTGCGGTGCATGGGTGTTATGGGCTTGATTCGTCAGCATTGGCCTGGGGGCCATTAGCTTCAAGACATGTGGCACTCGCAGAAAAAGAGCACCCGAAGGGTGCTCTTTTTCTGCTCGAATGTCTTGTGAAACGGTATCTGATGAACTTTGTAGGGTGTCACAAAAGCAACATGACAAAACGTTCTGCATCTGATCAGTAATGGTCAAAAAAGATTTATGGCACTTTCAATGACTGAAGCTACACCTGATCAGTATCTAGAGAACTCTAAAACAAAGTAACTTATATTTTTCAGTGACTCAGGAAGAGGACTGTTTCAACGAAAACAAGTTTTCGGAAACAGTCCTAATATTTTTCTTGGAGCTTATTTTCAAGTACGTGGGCTTTCAATTGTTACTAATAGCTGAATTAGACTTGGAATTTGTCCCAAAAAAGTTAAGTTTGTCTCAAATTGATTAGAAGCAATAGTAAAAAAAAACATTTTTTTTATTTGATAAAAATACTTGAGTCAGAAATGTGAAAAATCCCTTTTTTTCAAAAAGTCATAAGAAGTAGTTCAGTTTGCATTAAATTACCAAACTACAATATATGAACCTGTTCAGATTGGTTTTCATGAACAAAGCCTTAAAATTTCCATATTTAGAGAAAAGGCAAAAAAACACCTTTTTGGTTAACTGAAAAAGGTAGATAAATCGGATAAAGTCGTCTTCAAACCTATAGGACCGAAAAATGATCTAAATGAGGTATATATGTAGTGTCCCTTGTAAGGTCACATGCAAAAAGATGAAAAAACAATTGGGGTGGCCACTTCAGAAAACAAGACTTTTTTTTCGGACTTCGTCCATTTTTTTGTAGTAAAGTAGTAGTAAGTTACCAGAGAAAAAAAGTTGTAAAAACCAAAATTTTTATCCAATTTTGACATTTAAATACTCTATACCTACTAAAATGACTATGGCAAGCTCAAATATGCCGTCAAAACTCATTTTTTCTCACTTTTTAAAATTTTTGTTTTTTTGATATAAAATGTTGAGTCAGAAACGTGAAAAATCAGTTTTTTTCAAAAAGTCAAAATAAGTTGTTCCAATCAATTTGTTTCACTGAAACACACTTTTTCAGCCTGTTCAGAATGGTTTTCATGTTTAAAGCTGTAACTTTACACATTTTGAGAAAACTGGAAAAAATATCTTTTTAGTTAAAAAAAACCATTAATTTTGTTGCATTTTTTGAAAAAACTCAAATTTTTAAGAAAAACAAATTTTCGCAAACCTACATAATTGGGCTCCTAAAACAGTCTACTTTCATCCATTCTTCATCAAATTACCCCAATTTGTTAACCAAAATAGAGTTACTGAGCCATTTTTACCAAAAAACGTGGTTTTTCCCTGTTTTTCCCGATTTTTCCCACTATAAGTCAACGCATAACAAAATTTTGGGAAAACGGAGCAAAAGTGTATCCTTAGAATTGCATTTTAGGCCCGCATGCCAATTTTTATCGAATTCTATCCCGACAATTTTGAGATCAGCACTTTTTCCGAGCAAATAGTCATACCGTTATAATTCTTTGGCCGTTCGGGGCCCCTACCCCAAACTCACTAAACAAAGACGCCGAAGGCGGACGGCCACCTAGATAGGTCAGTGACCTGCGGTGCATGGGTGTTATGGGCTTGATTCGTCAGCATTGGCCTGGGGGCCATTAGCTTCAAGACATGTGGCACTCGCAGAAAAAGAGCACCCGAAGGGTGCTCTTTTTCTGCTCGAATGTCTTGTGAAACGGTATCTGATGAACTTTGTAGGGTGTCACAAAAGCAACATGACAAATCGTTCTGTATCTGATCAGTAATGGTCAAAAAAGATTTATGACACTTTCAATGACTGAAGCTACACCTGATCAGTCTCTAGAGAACTCTAAAACAAAGTAACTTATATTTTTCAGTGACTCATGAAGAGGACTGTTTCAACGAAAACAAGTTTTCGGAAACAGTCCTAATATTTTTCTTGGAGCTCATTTTCAAGTAGGTGGACTTTCAATAGTGACTAATAGTTGAATTAGACTTGGAATTTGTCCCAAAAAGTTAAGTTTGTCTCAAATTGATTAGAAGCAATAGACAACAAAAAAAAAATTTTTTTTTTATTTGATAAAAATACTTGAGTCAGAAAAGTGAAAAATCCATTTTTTTCAAAAAGTCATAAGAAGTAGTTCAATTTGCATTAAATCACTAACCTACATTATATAAACCTGTTCAGATTGGTTTTCATGAACAAAGCCGTAAAATTTCCATATTTAGAGAAAAGGCAAAAAAACACCTTTTTGATTAACTGAAAAAGGTAGATAAATCGGGTAAAGTCGTCTTCAAACCTATAGGATCGAGCAGTGATCTAAATAGGGTGTATATTTAGTGTCCCTTGTAAGGTCACATGCAAAAAAGTGAAACAATTGGGGTGGCCACTTCAGAAAACAAGACTTTTTTTCGGACTTTGGCCATTTTTAATTGTAGTAAAGTAGTAGTAAGTTACCAGAGAAAAAAAAGTTGTAAAAACCAAAATTTTTATCCAATTTTGACAATTAAATACTCTATACCTACTAAAATGACTATGGCAAGCTCAAATATGCCATCAAAACTCATTTTTTCTCACTTTTTAAAATTTTTGTTTTTTTGAAATAAAATGTTGAGTCAGAAACGTGAAAAATCAATTTTTTTCAAAAAGTCAGTAGAAGTTGTTCCAATCAATTTGTTTCACTAAAACACACTTTCTCAGCCTGTTCAGAATGGTTTTCATGTTTAAAGCTGAAACTTTACACATTTTGAGAAAAGTGGAAAAAATAACTTTTTAGTTACAAAAAAACCATCATTTTTGTTGCATTTTTTGAGAAAACTCAAATTTTTAAGAAAAACAAATTTTCCCAAACCTACATAATTGGGCTCCCAAAACAGTTTACTTTCATCCATTCTTCATCAATTTACCCCAATTTGTTAACCAAAATAGAGTTACTGAGCCATTTTTACCAAAAAACGTGGTTTTTCCCTGTTTTTCCCCATTTTTCCCACTATAAGTCAACGCATAACAAAATTTTGGGAAAACGGAGCAAAAGTGTATCCTTAGAATTGCATTTTAGGCCCGCATGCCAATTTTTATCGAATTCTATCCCGACAATTTTGAGATCAGCACTTTTTCCGAGCAAATAGTCATACCGTTATAATTCTTTGGCCGTTCGGGGCCCCTACCCCAAACTCACTAAACAAAGACGCCGAAGGCGGACGGCCACCTAGTTGTCACTGTGGCCCCGCTGTATTCTTGACTTTTGAGGAGAAGGTTCCGCGGGGGGCGGAGCAGGGGAACGCTTAACGCACTCGCAAAAGGAGCACCCTTCGGGTGCTCTTTTTTGCTCGAAAGTTTTCTGAAACGGTATCTGATGAACTTTGTAAGGTGTCACAAAAGCAACAACACAAAACGTTCTGTATGTAATTAGAAAAGGTCAAAAAAATGTCTCATACTTTCAATGGCTGAAATTACACCTGATCAGTCTCTAGAGAACTCTAAACCAAAGTAACTCTTGATTTTCAGTGATTCATGAAGAGGACCGTTCCAACGAAAACAAGTTTTCGGAAACAGTCCTCATATTTTTTTTCGAGCCCATTGTCAAATACGTGAACTTGTGAATTATAGCTGAATTGGACTTGGAATTTGTCCCAAAAAGGTTAAGTTTGTCTCAAATTGATTAGAAGCAAAAGAAAAAAACTTTTTTTTTTTATTTTGAAAAAAAAAAGTTGAGTCAAAAACGTGAAAAAATCCTTTTATCAAAAGTCATAAAAAGTGGCTCCAATTTTCTTAAAGCACTAGGCTACAATATAAGAAACTGTTTAGGAGGTTTCCATGACCAAAGCCGTAAAATTTCCATATTTAGAGAAAAGGCAAAAAAAAACAACTTTTTGGTTAACTCAAAAAGGTAGATAAATCGGGTAAAGTCGTCTTCAAACCTATAGGATCGAAAAGTGATCAAATAGGGTATATTTGTAGTGTCCTTGTTAGATCGCATGCAAAAAACTAGAACAGTTTTGTTGGCCACTTCCGAAATTAAGACTTTTTTTTCGAAACTTGGCCATTTTTATTTGTAGTAAAATAGTACTAAAATAGCAGAGAAAAAAAAATTGTAAAAACCATAATTTTTATCCAAATTTGACGTTTAAACACTCTATACCTACTAAAATGTCTATGGCAAGCTCAAATAAGCCATCAAAATACATTTTTTCTCACTTTTTAAAATTTTTGTTTTTTTGATATACAATGTTGAGTCAGAAACGTGAAAAATCAATTTTTTTCAAAAAGTCAAAATAAAGTGTTCCAATCCAATTGTTTCACTAAAACACACTTTATGAACCTGTTCAGAATGGGTTTTTGGGTTAAAGCCGAAAATTCACCCATTTTGAGAAAAGTGGAAAAAACACCTTTTTAGTTACAAAAAAAACATCGTTTTTGTTGCAGTTTTTGAAAAAAATCAAATTTTTGAGAAAAAAAATTTTTCTCAAACCTTTATATTTAGGCTCTCCAAACAGTCTTCTTTCATCCATTCCTTGTCAATATACCCCATTTTTTGAACCAAAACAGAGTTAATAGGTAACTTTTATCAAAAAACGTGTTTTTTACCATTTTTGCCCCCCATTTCCCTCTATAAGTCAACACATAACAAAATTTTGGCAAAACGGGGCAAAAGTGTATCCTTAGAATTTCTATACGGGGCTGCATGCAAAAAATTAGGGAATTCTGACCTCCAGTTTTCGAGAAAGTGAATTATTCTGCACGAAAGGTAATATAGGTAAATGTTCTTTCGAACCGACGGGGCCCCTTCCCCTGTCTCTACTGAACGCCAAAGCCGGACGCGGCGGCCACCTAGAGCTTTTTGTGGCCCCGCTATATCATTCATTTTTGACAAGTAGGTTCCGCGGGGGGCGGAGCAGGGGAACGCTAAACGCACTTGCAAAAAAGAGCACCCTCCGGGTGCTCTTTTTTTTGCTCGAAAGTCTTGTAAAACGGTTTGGAACTGTAAATATTGGAAGCAGTTACAGATAAAACTTTTTGCATCTTTGTGCTCATAGTCACAAGGGGTTATCGAGAGCTTCAAAAACTCAATCTTGACATGATCTATCTCTAAAATAGACTAAATTAAGTGATTTTACGTTTTTCAATGATTCTTGAAGAGGACTGTCTCAACGAAAACAAGTTTTCGGAAACAGTCCTGGTAACTTAGTTTTGATCTCATTTTTGAGTCTATTGCCTTCAAATTGTGATTAGTAGGCTGACGGAACCTATATTATGTCCTAAAAAGATTGAGTTTGTGTCAAAAAGATGAAAGGCAAGAGAAAAAAAAAACATTAAAAAAAGTATTAAAATTTTCAAAAAATTAAAAAAATTGAAACTTTTTTTCCAAAACACTCGGTTTTTTGTTTTGTCATAAAATAACAACAAATTGAGGTCTAATGGACTTTAAATAGTCCATTTCGACTAGTTTTTACGATTCAAGCACATTTTAACTTAATAATAACATTCAAAAAACCACTGGAAATGGTGTTTTTCAGCAAACGCCCTTTTTGACCACACCTACGAAATTCATAACTTTTTATCTAACAATTATAGAGACCTCGGGTTTTTTGCATTGTAAAAAACATCCTACGGCTCACCTGTCGCACGCAAAAACCAACAAATTTTCTTTTTAATTTTTCCCGCAATTTTGAATTAGGGCGTTTTTTGGCTATTTTTGGTCCTTTTGGGCAATAAAAAGTCAAATTTAGAGACATCTGTCAAAAAAACTGTTATCACATGATAGAGTCAGCTTGCCATGGCTTACCAAATAGTGTCCTGAGTGAGACCAAAATTGCCCTCTAATTGTCCGTGGGGGAAGGAAATTGAAAATTTTCATTTTTGGCGGGAAAATTTGAAATTTTTCAAAAAAACATTTACTCTGCAGACAACGGCTTTAAACTAATGTTGGCATGGCACGAATTTTTTGCCTTCATAACTAGGGTCGATTTCTGCCGGGAACCTTGATTTTTCAAAAAAATGACCAAAATTTTTGTTGCATTTTTTCAAAAAAATCAAATTTTTGACAAAAATAAAAATTCCAAATACTACATAATTAGACTCCCCAAACTGTCTACTTTCATCCATTCCCTATCAATATACCCCATTTTCTTAACCAAAACCGAGTTATGGGGCCAAAAAGTCAAAAAACGTGAAAAAACGACATTTCACGCCCATTTTCGCCCCAAAAGTACCACACATAATATTTTTTCGGAAAAACGTCACAAGAGTTTTCGCCTTATCTCAAAAAGTTTCAGGGGGGTTGGCAAAATTTCAGAGAGATCTGACCTACAGTTTTCGAGAACTTGACTTTTTCTGCAAGAAAAGAATAAAAGGTAAATGTTCCTTCGAACCGACGGGGCCCCCTTCCCCTGTCTCTACTGAACGCCGAAGCCGGACGCGGCGGCCACCTAGTTGTCACTGTGGCCCCGCTATATCAGTGACTTTCGAAGGAGTAGTTTCCGCGGGGGGCGGAGCAGGGGAACGCTAAACGCACTCGCAAAAGGAGCACCCTTCGGGTGCTCTTTTTTGCTCGAAAGTTTTCTGAAACGGTATCTGATGAACTTTGTAAGGTGTCACAAAAGCAACAACACAAAACATTCTGTATGTGATTAGAAAAGGTCAAAAAAGATTTCTCATACTTTCAATGACTGAATCTACACCTGATCAGTCTCTAGAGAACTCCAAACCAAAGTAACTTATGTTTTTCATTGATTCATGAAGAGGACCGTTCCAACGAAAACAAGTTTTCGGAAACAGTCCTCATATTTTTTTTCGAGCCCATTGTCAAGTACGCGGACTTTCAATTGTGACTATTAGCTGAATTGGACTTGGAATTTTTCCCAAAAAGGTTAAGTTTGTCTCAAACTGATTAGAAGCAAAAGAAAAAAAAACATTTTTTTTTATTTGGAAAAAAAAGTTGAGTCAGAAACGTGAAAAAACCCTTTTTTCAAAAGTCATTAAAAGTAACTCCAATTGGCTTAAATCACTAGACTACAATATATGAACCTGTTCAGAATGGTTTTCAAGACCAAAGCCGTAAAATTTCCATATTTAGAGAAAAGGCAAAAAAAAACAACTTTTTGGTTAACTCAAAAAGTTAGATAAATCGGGTAAAGTCGTCTTCAAACCTATAGGATCGAGAAGTGATCTAAATAGGGTATATATATAGTGTCCTTGTTAGGTCGCATGCAAAAAACTAGAACAGTTTTGTTGGCCACTTCCGAAATTAAGACTTTTTTTCGAAATTTGGCCATTTTTATTTGTAGTAAAATAGTAGTAAAATAGCCGAGAAAAAAAATTGTAAAAACCACAATTTTTATCCAATTTTGACGTTTAAATACTCTAGGCCTACTAAAATGTCTATGGCAAGCTCAAATAAGCCATCAAAAATCATTTTTTCTCACTTTTTAAAATTTTTGTTTTTTTGATATACAATGTTGAGTCAGAAACGTGAAAAATCAATTTTTTTCAAAAAGTCAAAATAAAGTGTTCCAATCAATTTATTTCACTAAAACACACTTCATGAACCTGTTCAGAATGGTTTTTTGGGTTGAAGCCGAAAATTCATCTATTTTGAGAAAAGTGGAAAAAACACCTTTTTAGTTACAAAAAAACCATCATTTTTGTTGCAGTTTTTGAAAAAACTCAAATTTTTGAGAAAAAATTTTTTCTCAAACTTTCATATTTGGCTCCCCAAACAGTCTACTTTCATCCATTCCTTGTCAATATACCCCATTTTTTGAACCAAAACAGAGTTAATAGGTGATTTTTATCAAAAAACGTGTTTTTTACCATTTTTGCCCCCCATTTCCCTCTATAAGTCAACACATAACAAAATTTTGGCAAAACGGGGCAAAAGTGTATCCTTAGAATTTTAATACGGGGCTGCATGCAAAAAATTAGGGAATTCTGACCTCCAGTTTTCGAGAACACGACTTATTCTCCATGAAAAGGGTAAAAGGTAATTGTTCCTTCGAACCGACGGGGCCCCTTCCCCTGTCTCTGCTGAACGCCATAGCCGGACGCGGCGGCCACCTAGTTGTCACTGTGGCCCCGCTATATCAGTGAATTTCGAAGGAGTAGGTTCCGCGGGGGGCGGAGCAGGGGAACGTTTAACGCACTCGCAAAAGGAGCACCCTTCGGGTGCTCTTTTTTGCTCGAAAGTTTTCTGAAACGGTATCTGATGAACTTTGTAAGGTGTCACAAAAGCAACAACACAAAACATTCTGTATGTGATTAGAAAAGGTCAAAAAAGATTTCTCATACTTTCAATGACTGAATCTACACCTGATCAGTCTCTAGAGAACTCTAAACCAAAGTAACTTATGTTTTTCAGTGATTCATGAAGAGGACCGTTCCAACGAAAACAAGTTTTCGGAAACAGTCCTCATATTTTTTTCGAGCCCATTGTCAAGTACGTGGACTTTCAATTGTGACCTATAGCTGAATTGGACTTGGAATTTGTCCCAAAAAGGTTAAGTTTGTCTCAAATTGATTAGAAGCAAAAGAAAAAAATTATATTTTTTTTATTTGGAAAAAAAAAGTTGAGTCAGAAACGTGAAAAACCCCTTTTTTCAAGATTCATAAAAAGTAACTCCAATTGGCTTAAATCACTAGGCTACAAAATATGAACCTGTTCAGAATGGTTTTCATGACCAAAGCCGTAAAATTTCGATATTTAGAGAAAAGGCAAAAAAAAACATCTTTTTGGTTAACTCAAAAAGGTAGATAAATCGGGTAAAGTCGTCTTCAAACCTATAGGATCGAAAAGTGATCTAAATAGGGTATATATGTAGTGTCCTTGTTAGGTAGCATGCAAAAAAAATAGAACAGTTTTGTTGGCCACTTCCGATATTAATACTTTTTTTTCGAAATTTGGCCATTTTTATTTGTAGTAAAATAGTAGTAAAATAGCCGAGAAAAAAAACTGTAAAAACCAAAATTTTTATCCAATTTTGACGTTTAAATACTCTATACCTACTAAAATGGCTATGGCAAGCTCAAATATGCCATCAAAACTCATTTTTTCTCACTTTTTAAAATTTTTGTTTTTTTGATAAACAATGTTGAGTCAGAAACGTGAAAAATCAATTTTTTTCAAAAAGTCAAAATAAAGTGTTCCAATCAATTTGTTTCACTAAAACACACTTTATGAACCTGTTCAGAATGGGTTTTTGGGTTAAAGCCGAAAATTCACCCATTTTGAGAAAAGTGGAAAAAACATCTTTTTAGTTACAAAAAAACCATCATTTTTGTTGCAGTTTTTGAAAAAACTCAAATTTTTGAGAGAAAAATTTTTTCTCAAACCTTTATATTTAGGTTCCCCAAACAGTCTACTTTCATCCATTCCTTATCAATATACCCCATTTTTTGAACCAAAACAGAGTTACTAGGTGATTTTTATCAAAAATCGTGTTTTTTACCATTTTTGCCCCCCATTTCCCTCTATAAGTCAACACATAACAAAATTTTGGCAAAACGGGGCAAAAGTGTATCCTTAGAATTTCAATACGGGGCTGCATGCAAAAAATTAGGGAATTCTGACCTCCAGTTTTCGAGAACACGACTTATTCTGCATGAAAAGGGTAAAAGGTAAATGTTCCTTCGAACCGACGGGGCCCCTTCCCCTGTCTCTGCTGAACGCCAAAGCCGGACGCGGCGGCCACCTAGAGGGGTCAGTGACCATCCCCACCCACCCGACCGAAATCAGTGTTTGACCATTTCACGTGATCAGTCAGTCCGCTACCACGTCGTCTTTTTAAATTTGATTCATTCCGTAGCTGGAATCGATTAATGGTATTGCCTAAGAAATAAAAGTTTGACAGACAGGACTGTTTGATAGAGAATTTTTCGGATCACTTTTTCTAATAGATTTTCAAAATTATATCCTGAAAATCATCATGCGCCTTCATCACATGTGTCATCGAAGCAAATCGAGTACCGTGTTGGTTCCATAGATGTATCCCAGTATCCACAATGCTAAGAAGCAGGAAAACTAAAATACCTTTCTATTAAATTTGAGGTTCAATGTCTCCTGAAGGAAAAGAAAACGCTCTCCTAGGGTGCAAGTTTTCCGCAAAAACTGTATAACCTGAAACGTAACAGCACAAAATAGCGGCTGCTCTCTATTTCTCTGCTCTTTATTCGATGTCCCGGATGCTCCTAACTGGGACCACAAGGGTCCCAGGGCGCATCCTATAGGGATTAAAGCATCAAACGTACAATTCTATTATATTCTATCAAACGAATCATACGAAAAGAGAATTTCTATTCACTTATTACAATTTTTCATATTTCATTCTGCTCAACAATCACTAAACTATTGTATTTTCAAGTTGAAGAGCCTGTTATATTATCAAACAAAATTTTTTTATAAAATTTACATTTTTTTTTTCGTTTTTCGAACAATATTTTCAATTTTGAACCTAAGGGATACACTGCTTTTCTTCGCAGTAGCTACTTCAGGTGCACTCTAGCTACACTAGTGAATGCAAAAAATAGTTAAAAAAACGGACAACCGAATCTGGTTTCTTAAATTAGAAGTTTTTTGTTCGGTTTTTAATTAGGATCACAGCAAATAAAAATTGAAAGAGAGCAAAGCCAAGAATATAAAAACTTGCTTTTTTTGTTTAAAATTGACAATTAAAATGATCAAACCAAAGTAAATTGCCTATGGCAAGCTATAATCATCCATCAGAAGCCACTTTTGTTCACTTTTGAAATTGAATTATTTTTCGACCAAAATTGACCAATTAAAATTAGTTAAAATTGAAAAAAATATCCCTGAATTTCAAAATACTGGTGCAACTCTATAATAACCATAGGAACAGACTCTATGAACCTAATTAGAAAGGTTTTGATGAGCAAAGAAGAAAAATTACCCATTTTGAGAAAAGTGCAAAAAACACCTTTTTGGTTAACTCAAAAAAGTGGAAAAATAGAGAAAGGGGTCTTCAAAACGAAACCATCCAAAAGTGGCATTAACTTACTGCCATTATTTTGTGAATTCAGACCCGCATGCAAAAATTTACGAAAATCCTACGGGAAGTTCTTGAGAACAGATTAGTTTCTCCGGAATTTTGGTAGTACTAATTTCATTACTGTACTTATAATTAAAGTCAAATGAAAAAGTCGTAAAAACTACAATTTTTAATCAATTTAGACAAATAAATGATCAAAACCCACTAAATTGGCTATGGCAAGTTCGAATCTACCATCAGAAACCATTTTTTCCCATTTCTGAAAATTTTCATTTTTAAAAAAATAAATGTTGAGTCACAAACGGGAAAAATCATATTTTTTCAAAAAGTCAAAAAAATTGTTCCATTTAAACTGATTCATCAGGCCACACGTTAGAAACCTGTTCAGAATGGCTTCCATGATCAAAGCAGCAAAAGTCACCCATTTTGAGAAAAGTCGAAAAAACACCTTTTTAGTTAACTCAAAAAAGTGCAAAAAGTGGGGAAAGGGGTCTTCAAAATGAAACCATCCAAAACTGGCATTAACTAACTGCCAATATTTTGTGAATTCAGACCCGCATGCAAAAATTTACCAAAATCCTATTGGGAAGTTTTTGAGAACAGATTAGTTTCTCTGGAATTTTGGTAGTACTAATTTCATTACTGTACTTATAATTAAAGTCAAATGAAAAAGTCGTAAAAACTACAATTTTTAATCAATTTTGACAAATAAATAATGCAAACCCACTAAATTGGCTATGGCAAGTTCGAATCTACCATCAGAAACCATTTTTTTCTATTTCTGAAAATTTTCATTTTTTAAAAAATTAATGTTGAGTCACAAACGGGAAAAATGAAATTTTTTCAAAAAATCCAAAAAAATTGTTCCATTTAAATTAAATCATCAGGCCACACGTTAGGAACCTGTTCAGAAAGGTTTTCATAATCAAAGCAGCAAAAGTCACCCATTTTGAGAAAAGTCGAAAAAACACCTTTTTAGTTAACTGAAAAAAGTGGAAAAAGTGGGAAAAAGGGTCTTCAAAATGAAACCATCCAAAAATGGCATTAACAAACTGCCATTATTTTCTAAATTCAGACCCGCATGCAAAAAATTAGGAAATTCTGACGTGCCGTTTTCCAGAACTCGATAGTTTCTAGGAATATGGACCAATGTAAAAAATTTATTGCCTTTTGACCGGAAGGGGCCCCTACCCCTTCCTAATCGCTTTTTGTGCTACACGCGACCATCTAGCACCCTCAAGGTCACGTGTGTGATTTTTGTTTTTGGTATTTTCTGAAAACAAAAGAGAGCGTGGTCATGCATCTACATCATGTGCCCAAGCAAATACGTGGACTTCTACGCATTCCCATTCGCAATGCGCCCATCGGGCTCAAATGCCAATGCTCAATTAATTTTGCCAGGTGAAAAAAAAATTATTTAAAAAGTTCTGCTAAACTTTATTTTAAACTACCACCAAAAAACGCAAAGATTTCAAAGTGTAAAACAATCAAATTTTTGCCAATACCGGGCTTGCAATGAGACTGATGTTGACAAAAGTAAAATAGAAAATGTAGAAAATGGAAAGAAAAAAATTGTTCAAAATAAGAACGCAACATCAAAAACTTATTTGATCTCCGCTCAAATCATAATTCAGATCAGGCTGATTTCAGATTTTAAGCGTAGAATTTACGTTTACGGCTGCTCCCTCTACAGGTCCCAGAGGGACCGAGTGAGCATCCTACCTCGATCCAGGTTAACGGATAGTTGTTCTTAATTTTTCACAATTTTTTTTTCTCTAATGCTTGTTTTCACTTCCTCATGAGAAGCTGTATTAATTTTTAAAAAATTTATTTTATCCATCAATGCTTCCAAGAACAACTGATTTTAGGCGATTACAAATGCGGTTGTTGAAACTAGTAAGGGATAATGATGAGAAAAATTGTAAGTTTTCAAATGAATTTAAAAACAGTTTTTTTCCTTTTTTTCTTTTGTAAATCGGGAGAAATGAATCAGTTTTTTTTAAGTTTTCCTCGCACCACCCACTGTTCCTAAGTAATGAAGATTCCTGTTCTAGCCGTTATAACACTTTGGCAGAAAAAACATCAATATGATGTAAAATGTTTTGAAAAAGAGAAAAATTTAAACATTATGTTTTTTAAAAAAAAAATCAAAAAATTGTAATTTTCAAAATTGAAAAAAAGTAAAAGTTAATTGCATATTACGATTCACCGTACCCAACTTAGTGGGTATAGCATTTTAAATTACCAAAAAATGTTGAAAATTGTAGATTTTATGAAGTTTTCATTTTGGCTATTTTTCCTTGTCGCCTCCACTCAAGGCACCTTTGAGCCAACTTGAGAAACTGGAACCTAAACAAGCTATACAGATAAGTCTCAATGAGCCATTTTCAGCGTGATAACACGCCTGGAAGAAAAAAAACTCCAGAAAAGAAAGAAAATTTTGAACTTTAACCTTTTTTCTTCTTCAAATGGCGATACTTAGAATAATTTTTCATCTGAAAAGTTCAAAAAAAATCAAAAAATTCAAATTTTGAAAATTTTTTTAAAAAATCTCATCAGTCTGTTTATTGGAGTCTTCGAGGTTTTGAGAGATCTTATCTGGCGGCTAACAACAAAAGGATCATTTATTATAAAAATTTGAGAAAGGTCAAAAAAACATGTTTTTTCGACTTTTTTGACAGAATTTCGAAAGCAATATCTTGGCAAAAAACAAGAATGAGGGCCTAAAATTAGTACAAACAGTACTCCCACATAAGGTACATTAGGTTGGAAACAAAAAATTTACTCTGACTCAAAAATCGTTTTTTAACTTTATTTCTGAACAAGAAATTGAAAAGAAATCAAAAACTTAAAAATTTTTTGAAAAAAATGATTGTTTTGAAAAAGTGCCAATTTTTAGCTGAAACTTTTCATTTTAGCTAATAAAGCCAGAGCAAGGACCTTTAAGCTCAAATAAATTAATTATGCAAATTATTTTCAAGTTTTTTCGTTAAAGCCTTTTATTTTGAAAAAGTATTCAAAAATGGGTAAAAAAAAGTCAAAAAAATCAATTTTCTCCGATTCAAAAAACTCCACTACCATGATGATTAGTGCGTTAGATAGGACTGCTGAGATCAATTTAGACGTTCTTTCATAAGTATATCAAAATTTTTACTTATTTTTGAGAATTAAGCAAAATAAAAACTTTTCCCAAATTGGGCAAAAAGCCCAAATTAGCCCAAACACCTGTTAAAAATTGTTGGGTCAAAAAATCACAAAAGGAAACCCCTATTCGTTTGAAATTTTAGGGCCGCATGCAAAAAATTAGACCAATCTAACCTGACAATTTCGAGAATCAACTTTTTTGTCAAAATTCTCTAAAGACCAATTTAGGGAGATTACTTGTACCGGTGGGGGCCCTACCCCACCTAAAAAATTTTTGAAATGCTGGAACGCGGCCACCTAGCACCCTCAAGGTCACGTGACTTATTTTTGTTTTTGGTAGTTTCTGAAACCAAAAGAGAGCGTGGTCATGAATTCAAATCATGTGCTCAAGCAAATACGTGAACTTCTACGCATTCCCATTCGCAATGCGCCCTTCGGGCGCAAATGCCAATGCTCAATTAATTTTGCCAGGTGAAAACTTTTTAAAGAAAAATTATGATGAATTTTAACTTAAACTACCACCAAAAAACGGATAGATTTCAAAGTGTGAAATAATCAAGTTTTTGCTAATACCGGGCATGCAGTGAGACTGATTTCGGCAAAAATAAAATGGAAAATGAAGGAAATGGAAAGAAAAAAATTGTTCAAAATAAGAACGCATTATCAAAAACTTATTTGATCTCCGCTAAGGTCATAATTCCAAACAGGCTGATTTCAGATTTTCAACGTAGAATTTACGGTTACGGCTGCTCCCTCTACAGGTCCCAGAGGGACCGAGTGAGCATCCTACCTCGATCCAGGATATCGGATAGTTGTTTTTAATTTTTCACAATTTTTTTTCACTAATGCTTATTTTCAGTTCCTCATGAGAAGCTGTATAATTTTTTTTTTAAATGGATTTTATTAATCAATGCTTCCAAGAACAACTGATGTTAGGCGGTTACAAATGCGGTTGGTGAAAACTAGTAAGGGATAATGATGAGAAAAATTGTAAGTTTTCAAATGAATTTAAAAACAGTTTTTTTTCTTTTTTTCTTTTGTAAATCGGGAGAAATGAATCAGTTTTTTTTAAAGTTTTCCTCGCACCACCCACTGTTCTTAAGTAATGAAGATTCCTGTTTTAGCCGTTTATAACACTTTGGCAGAAAAAACATCAATATGATGTAAAATGTTTTAAAAAAGAGAAAAATTTAAAAATTATGTTTCTTTTTTAAAAATCAAAAAATTTGTAATTTTCAAAATTGAAAAAAAGTGAAAATTAATTGCATATTACGATTCAGCGTACCCAACTTAGTGGGACTAGCATTTTAAATTACCAAAAAATGTTGAAAATTGTAGATTTTATGAAGTTTTCATTTTGGCTATTTTTCCTTGTTGCCTCCACTTAAGGCACCTTTGAGCCAACTTGAGAAACTGGAACCTAAACAAGCTATACAGATAGTCTGAATGAGCCATTTTCAGCTTGATAACACGCCTGAAGAAAAAAAACTCCAGAAAAGAAAGAAAATTTTGAACTTTAACCTTTTTTCTTCTTCAAATGGCGATACTTAGAAAAATTTTTCAGCTGAAAAGTTCAAAAAAAATCAAAAAATTCAAATTTTGAAAAAATTTTAAAAAAATCTCAGCATTCTGTTTATTGGAGTCTTCGAGGTTTTAGGAGACCTTATCTGGCGGCTAACAACAAGTGGATCACTTATTTTAAAATTTTGAGAAAGGTCAAAAAAACATGTTTTTTCGATTTTTTTAACAGAATTCCGGAAGCAATATCTTGGCTAAAAACAAAAATGAGGGCCTAAAAACAGTACAAACAGTACTCCCACATCAGGTACATTAGGTTGGAAACAAAAAAATTATTCTGACTCAAAAATCGTTTTTTAACTTTATTTCTGAACAAGAAATTGAAAAGAAATCTAAAACTTAAAAATTTTTTGAAAAAAATGATTGTTTTGAAAAAGTGCCAATTTTTAGCTGAAACTTTTTATTTTAGCTAATAAAGCCAGAGCAATGCCCTTTAAGCTCAAATAAATTAATTAGGCAAATTATTTTCAAGTTTTTTTGTTAAAGGCTTTTATTTTGAAAAAGTATTCAAAAATGGGTAAAAAAAAGTCAAAAAAATCATTTTTCTCCGATTCAAAAACATCCACTACCATGATGATTAGTTCGTTAGATAGGACTGCCGAGATCAATTTAGACGTATTTTCATAAGTATCTCAAAATTTCTACTTATTTTTGAGAATTAGGCAAAATAAAAACTTTTCCCAAATTGGGCAAAAAGCCCAAATTAGCCCAAACACCTGTTAAAAATTGTTGGGTCAAAAAGACACAAAAGGAAACCCCTATTCATTTGACATTTTAGGGCCGCATGCAAAAAATTAGACCAATCTAACCTGACAATTTCGAGAATCGACTTTTTTGCAAAATTTCTCTATAGTCCAATTGAGGGATATTACTTGTACCGGTGGGGGCCCCTACCCCACCTCAAAAAATTTTGTAATGCTGGAACGCGGCCACCTAGCACAAGCAGGTACTAGTGTTTTTTTTTTGTTTTTCGTATTTTGTCAAACCAAAAGAGAGCGTGGTCAAGCATCGACATCATGTGCTCAAGCAAATACGTGGACTTCTACGCATTCCCATTCGCAATGTGCCCTTCGGGCGCAAATGCCAATGCTCAATTAATTTTTTCAGGTGAAAATTTTGTAAAGAAAAATTCTGATGAATTTTAACTTAAACTACCACCAAGAAACGCAAAGAGTTCAAAGTGTGAAACAATCAAGTTTTTGCTACTACTGGGCATGCAGTGAGACTAATTTCGGCAAAAATAAAATGGAAAATGAAGGAAATGGAAAGAAAAAACTTGTTCAAAATAAGAACGCAATTTCAAAAACTTATTTGATCTCCGCCAATGTCATAATTCCGATCAGGCTAATTTCAGATTTTGAGCGTTGAGTTTAAGGTTACGGCTGCTCCCTCTACAGGTCCCAGAGGGACCGAGTGAGCATCCTACGTCGATCCAGGATAACGGATAGTTGCTTTTAATTTTTCACAAAATCTTTTTTCACTAATGCTTGTTTTCAATTCCTCATGAGAAGCTGTATAAATTTTTTAAAAAATTGATTTTATTAATCAATGTTTCCAAGAACAACTGATCTTAGGCAGTTATAAATGCGGTTGGTGAAAACTAGTAAGGGATAATGATGAGAAAAAATGTAAGTTTTCAACTGAATTTAAAAACAGTTTTTTTCTTTTTTTTGTAAATCGGGAGAAATAAATCAGTTTTTTTTTAAGTTTTCCTCGCACCATCCACTGTTCTTAAGTAATGAAGATTACTGTTCTAGCCGTTTATAATACTTTGGCAGGAAAAACATCAATATGATGTAAAATGTTTTAAAAAAGAGAAAAATTTAAAAATTATGTTTTTTTTTAAAAATCAAAAAATTTGTAATTTTCAAAATTGAAAAAAAGTGAAAATTAATTGCATATTACGATTCAGCGTACCCAACTTAGTGGGTCTAGCATTTTAAATTACCAAAAAATGTTGAAAATTGTAGATTTTATGAAGTTTTCATTTTGGCTATTTTTCCTTGTTGCCTCCACTTAAGGCACCTTTGAGCCAACTTGAGAAACTGGAACCTAAACAAGCTATACAGATAGTCTGAATGAGCCATTTTCAGCTTGATAACACGCCTGGAAGAAAAAAAAACTCCAGAAAAGAAAGAAAATTTTGAACTTTACCCTTTTTTCTTCTTCAAATGGCGATACTTAGAAAAATTTTTCAGCGGAAAAGTTCAAAAAAAATCAAAAAATTCAAATTTTGAAAAAATTTTAAAAAAATCTCAACAGTCTGTTTATTGGAGTCTTCGAGGTTTTGGGAGACCTTATCTGACGGCTAACAACAAGTGGATCACTTATTTTAAAATTTTGAGAAAGGTCAAAAAAACATGTTTTTTCGATTTTTTTGACAGAATTCCGGAAGCAATATCTTGGCTAAAAACAAAAATGAGGGCCTAAAAACAGTACAAACAGTACTCCCACATCAGGTACCTTAGGTTGGAAACAAAAAAATTATTCTGACTTAAAAATCGTTTTTTAACTTTATTTCTGAACAAGAAATTGAAAAGAAATCTAAAACTTAAAAATTTTTTGAAAAAAATGATTGTTTTGAAAAAGTGCCAATTTTTAGCTGAAACTTTTTATTTAAGCTAATAAAGCCAGAGCAATGCCCTTTAAGCTCAAATAAATTAATTAGGCAAATTATTTTCAAGTTTTTTCGTTAAAGGCTTTTATTTTGAAAAAGTATTCAAAAATGGGTAAAAAAAAGTCAAAAAAATCAATTTTCTCCGATTCAAAAACATCCACTACCATGATGATTAGTTCGTTAGATAGGACTGCCGAGATCAGTTTAGACGTATTTTCATAAGTATCTCAAAATTTTTACTTATTTTTGACAATTAGCCAAAATAAAAACTTTTCCCAAATTGGGCAAAATGCCCAAATTAGCCCAAACACCTGTTAAAAATTGTTGGGTCAAAAAATCACAAGAGGAAACCCCTATTCGTTTGACATTTTAGGGCCGCATGCAAAAAATTAGACCAATCTAACCTGACAATTTCGAGAATCAACTTTTTTGTCAAAATTCTCTAAAGACCAATTTAGGGAGATTACTTGTACCGGTGGGGGCCCTACCCCACCTAAAAAATTTTTGAAATGTTGGAACGCGGCCACCTAGCACCCTCAAGGTCACGTGACTTAATTTTGTTTTTGGTATTTTCTGTAACCAAAACAGAGCGTGGTCATGCGTCTAAATCATGGCCTCAAGCAAATACGTGGACTTCTACGCATTCCCATTCGCAATGCGCCCTTCGAGCGCAATTACCAATGCTCAATCAACTTTGCCAGGTGAAAATGTTTTAAAGAAAAATTCTGATAAATTTTAACTTAAACTACCACCAAAAAACGCAAAGATTTCAAAGTGTGAAACAATCAAGTTTTTGCTAATACCGGGCATGCAGTCAGACTGATTTCGGCAAAAATAAAATGGAAAATGAAAGAAATGGAAAGAAAAAAAATTGTTCAAAATAAGAACGCAACATCAAAAACGTATTTGATCTCCGCTAATGACAAAATTATGATCAGGCTGATTTCAGATTAAAGCGTACAATTTAAGGTTACGGATGCTCCCTCTAACGGTCCCAGAGGGACCGAGTGAGCATCCTACCTCGATCCAGGACAACGGATAGTTGTTTTTAATTTTTCATAAAATTTATTTTTCTTTAATGCTTGTTTTCATTTTCTCATGAGAAGCTGTAGACATTTCAAAACATTTTGATTTCATTAAACAATGGTTCCCAAAACAACTGACAATGGGTGCTTAAAAATACGGTTGGTGAAAACTGGTAAGGGATAATGTTGAGAAAAATTGTAAGCTTTCAAGAAGTTTTTAAAAAAAAAAGTTTCTTTTCTTCTTTTTTTTGTTAAATCAGAAATCAATCAAATTTTTTAAATTTTACCTTTGAACAACTATTATTTTTAAGTAATGAAGATTCCTGTTCTAGCCTTTTATAACACGTTGGCAGAAAAAAAACATCAAACTGTTTGAAAATGTTTTGAAATAAAGAAAAATTAAAAATTGTTTTTTTTTGGAAAAAAGTAAAAAAATAGTAAATTTCAAAATTGAAAAAAAGTGAAAATTAATTGCATAATACGATTCAGCGTACTCAACTTAGTGGGTCTAGCATTTTAAATCACCAAAAAAGGTTGAAAATTGTAGATTTTATGAAGTTTTCATTCTGGCTATTTTTCCTTGTTGCCTCCACTTAAGGCACCTTTGAGCCAACTTGAGAAACTGGAACCTAAACAAGCTATACAGATAGTCTGAATGAGCCATTTTCAGCGTGATAACACGCCTGGAAGAAAAAAAAATCCAAAAAAGAAAGAAAATTTTGAACTTTAGCCTTTTTTCTTCTTCAAATGGCGATACTTAGAATAATTTTTCAGCTGAAAAGTTAAAAAAAAAACAAAAAATTCAAATTTTGAAGAAATTTAAAAAAAATCTCATCAGTCTGTTCATTGGAGTCTTCGAGGTTCTGGGAGACCTTATCTGGCGACTAACAACAAGTGGATTACTTATTTTAAAATTTTGAGAAAGGTCAAAAAAACATGTTTTTTCGACTTTTTTGACAGAATTTCGAAAGCAATATCTTGGCTAAAAACAAGAATGAGGGTCTAAAATTAGTACAAACAGTACTCCCACATAAGGTACATTAGGTTGGAAACAAAAAATTTACTCTGACTCAAAAATCGTTTTTTAACTTTATTTCTGAACAAGAAATTGAAAAGAAATCAAAAACTTAAAAATTTTTTGAAAAAAATGATTGTTTTGAAAAAGTGCTAATTTTTAGCTGAAACTTTTCATTTTAGCTAATAAAGCCAGAGCAATGCCCTTTAAGCTCAAATAAATTAATTATGCAAATTATTTTCAAGTTTTTTCGTTAAAGCCTTTTATTTTGAAAAAGTAATCAAAAATGGGTAAAAAAAAGTCAAAAAAATCAATTTTCTCCGATTCAAAAACCTCCACTACCATGATGACTAGTGCGCTAGATAGGACTGGTGAGATCAATTTAGACGTTTTTTCATAAGTATATCGAAATTTTTACTTATTTTTGAGAATTAAGCAAAATAAAAACTTTTCCCAAATTGGGCAAAAAGCCCAAATTAGCCCAAACACCTGTTAAAAATTGTTGGGTCAAAAAATCACAAAAGGAAACCCCTATTCGTTTGACATTTTAGGGCCGCATGCAAAAAATTAGACCAATCTAACCTGACAATTTCTAGAATCAACTTTTTTGTCAAAATTCTCTAAAGACCAATTTAGGGAGATTACTTGTACCGGTGGGGGCCCTACCCCACCTAAAAAATTTTTGAAATGCTGGAACGCGGCCACCTAGATCTTTCAGGTCTGCGTCCCACCCGCCCTCCGTGACTTATCTTGCTTCCGAGAAATATCATTTGTTTCACCTTTACCCCATCTCAGGTCAGTTACTCTTGAAAAAAGTCCTACTTGAAACGTTCGGATTCACTTTGCCCCCTACGGGCGCAATGGTGAAGCCCATTTTTTCTTCTCACTGAACTTCTTCTCCGAACAGTTCACATATAAAATTACTATTGTTTTATCTGAAATTTGCCGTGTCCAGCTGCGACTCCGACTTTTTTCACGTCACTGGTGTTCCAACAACAGGACCACATGAGATTCCCATTCAGATACTGTCTCAATTTTGAAAATACTGATTTGTTTTTTTTTACCGTTTTTCGCAAAATAAACTAATTACATCATTCGAATTAAAAAAAAATTCCGAAAAACACTTAAAGATAGCAAGACATTATTGTGACTGTCGTCTATATCTGTTCTCTTTGTTGGAGGTCAATGATGCTCCCTAAGTGGGACCACAAGGGTCCCAGGGAGCATCAGTAAAGGCTTTGAATAGTATGCCATTTTTGATTAAGACAAAATATTTGGCCAATTGTGTTTTTTTTCACAGTCCCTTATCCACTGCAAATGTAAAGACTAATTTTTGTTTGAAGTTTTAAAAAATAATAATAGCCTTTTCATTTGTGATGACTCGTATCACTCATAAATCAATGGAAGACTCTGACTAACCTTCTCAAGCATGGAAATACATCAAAAAGAAAAAACGATTCTGGTTATCTCAGACTGCTTTTTTTGTTAAATTTCAGATAGATTTTGAAAACTCTTTCTTCAAATTGTATGTCTGCCGAAAAAGAACAAAAATTACAAACTGAAACCATTTTGGTTAAATTAAGGCTCTTCACCCACCAAACTCGAAATTGCGAAGCTGAAACGAACATTCGACAGCCCATTTTATAAGTTTCGTTTTATTTTTTCAAAACATGTGTCATATATTTTCAAAAGCAATTTATTAAAGTTTCATTTTTTACCAGAAAAGTAAGTCCGAAAAAAAACAGATTTTTAAACACTGTCAAAAAATAAGGTGGCAATTAGTTTTACCAATGGAATCATAGTATATGATTAGGTTCAAAATAGTTTTCATAACCATTGAAAAGACGCTTACTCAATTTGAGAAATGTCCTCAATAACTTTTTTGGAAACATAAAAAACGGATATTGGAAAAGTTTTCTTCAAACTTATAGAAAAGAATTTTATGAGAAAAACCATTACTAATATCACGTGTAAATTACGAGAATAGATTCAGGCCACATGCAAAAATTCAGCAGAAGCACTCAAGCAATTTTGAGAACGAAACAATTGTTCCAGAAATTGACAAAGTAGTATATATACCAATTTTACCATAAATCGTCAAAATAAAAAAACCGCAAAAACTACAAATTTTATCCAATTTTGACTTTTAAGTACTCTATACCGACTAAATTGACTATGCTAAGCTCGAATCAACCATCAGAAACCATTTTTAATCGTTCTGCATTTTTTAAGTTTTTTTTCCATCAAAAAGTTGAGTCAGAAATGGGAAAAAGGTTTTTTTTTCAGAAAAACAAAAAAAGTTGTTCAAAATCAACAAAAAATATAAGTCATTATTTTTGAACCTGCTCAAAATGGTTCTGGTGACCGAAGCCGTAAAAAGTACCCAATTCGAGGAAATTCGAAAAAACTCTTTTTTCAACACTTTGAAAAAGTGGAAAAATGTAAAAAATAGTCTTCAAACAAATAGGATGAAAAAGTGATCAGTAAAAGCATCGATGCCGTGTCAAATGAGGATCGCATGCCAATTTTTGAAACAATCCAACGGGTTTTTTTTAAGAACGAAGCCATTTTTTGACAATTTTAGTAGTAGTATTTACACTAATTAGTACAATATATGGTCAAAATTCAAAAAAACAAAAAACTGCAATTTTTATCCAATTTTGACCTTCAAATACTCTATACCCACTAAATTGACTATCGGGAGCTCGAATCAACCATCAAAAACCACTTTTAATCACTTTCAAAATTTTTTATTTTTTAAATAAAAATGTTGAGTCAGAAATAGGAAAAAACAATTTTTTTCAAAAAGTCAAAAAAAGTTGTCCCAATTGAATAAACTCACTAAGCCACACTCTATGAACCTGTTCAGAATGGTTTTCATGACCAAAGCCGTAAAAAGAACCCAATTTGAGAAACTTCGAAAAATCATTTTTTAGTTAACTCAAAAAAGTGGAAAAATTGGGTAAAATGGGCTTCAAACCGATAGGATCGAAAAGTGACCTTTATAAGATATGATTGCCGTGTCAAATTAGGGCCGCATGCAAAAAATTAGAAAAATTCAACGAAACGTTTTTGAGAACTCGACAAATTTGGTCGTTTTGTTAAACGTTTAATTTTAGAAATTTTTTGTCCGGAAGGGGCCCCTTCCCCTTCCTAAATGCTTTTTATGCTACACGCGACCATCTAGAAGCAGAGCAGGCGCCCCACCCACCCAACCTGTGAGCTTGACCCACCCACCCAATCAGTCAGGATTTGTCCGCTTTTTCGTTTTTCCGATTCGATTCATTCCGTAGGTGAAATCGAGTTGTGATGTGCCCCAAGACATAGAGATTTGACGATCACGTGTCCCACTATTTGATAGATCATTCGAATACGTTTTTTTTTAATCGATTTGCAAATTCTGGGCTGGATATCAATATATATGCCTTCATCACAGATGTCATCGAAGCAAAAAGAGCACTGTGTGGGATCCATAATTATATCCCAAATGGACAATGCTAAGAAGCAGGAACCTTCGAAATATATTTCTATTAAATTAAGATACAATGTCTCATAAATGAAGTAAAAACGCTATCGTCAGGTGTAAGTTTTCCAGGAAACTGTATCAACTGCATTGTAACAATACAATATAGCGGCTGCTCTCTAATTCTCTGCTCTTTAATTGAGGTCGCGGATGCCCCTACCTGGGACCACAAGGGTCCCAGGAAGCATCCTATAGGGATTTAAGCATAAAACATGCAATCATGAAAAGCAAAACTCTAATCAGTTTTGAATGGCTATTTTCCATTTTTCATCTCTCTACAAAGGGTATACAATTGCATTTTTGTGTCAAAGAGCCTGTTAAACTATCAAACAAAACTTACAGTTAAATTATAATTTCATTACTTTTCCGTATTTGAAACAAAATTGTTTATTTTGAACTGCAGTTAAACCTTGTAACTCAGTGCAGTAACTAACGAAGTGCACTCTAGCTACATTAGTCAACACAGTAAATTATTTTTAAAAGGACAACTGAATCTGGTTTTTCATAAAAAAAAAACAACACTAGTCAACGCAGTAAATTCTTTAAAGAAAGGGCCACTGAATCTGGTTTTTCGTTTGGTTTTTAATTAGGATTGCATAAGTTATTAATTGAAATCGAACAAAAACAACTAAAAAACATTTTACCATTATTGATCAGTTTTGACCAAACAATTACAAAACCTCACTTATTTGACTGTGGCAAGCTCAAATAATCTATCAAAAAGCACTTTTGTTTAAGTTTTTTTTAAAGTTAAAAATGAAAAATGGATCAAAAAGGAAAAACAAAATCGATTCTTTCATACTATCAAAACAATAGGTGACAGACACTTTTACCCATAGACACACACCGTAGGAACCTGTTTACAAAAGGTCTTCATTGGCAAAGCCAAAAAACTGACCCGTTTCGAGAAAAGAGCAAAAAATAACAATTTTGGCATCCTACGAAATTGCTAAAATCAAGAAAAAAGAAAAATGGCCTTGAAAAAGAAGACAGTAGAAAATAGTAACAAACTGGCATCACTCTATACATTCAGAATGTCATGCAAAAAAAACATAAAAAGATTTCGGGAAGATTTTTGAACAGATAAGTCTCTCCGGAATTTTGACAGTACTATTCATACTACTATAGTATTGAATAAAGTCAAAACAAAAAGTCTTAAAAGCTAACAATTCTTAACAATTTTGACAAATAGATGATCAAACCCTACTAAGTTGACTATGAGAAGCCCGAATATTTCATCCAAAAACTATTTTTGAAGACTTTTGGAATTTTTTCCTTTTCGACCAAAAAAAGGTAAAGTTAAAAATCAAAAAAATCTATTTTTTTTTTCAAAAAATCAAAAAAAATGGCGCCAATCTATTTTATCCGAAGAAACACACTCTAGGGACGGATTTAGAAAGACTCTGATGACCAAAGCCGACAAATTACTCATTTTGAGAAAAGGGCAAAAAACCATTTTTGGCTCCCTACCAAAGCTGGAGAAATCGGGTAAAATGGTATTGAAAAAAAAACCATCGAAAATTGGCAATTACAAACTGCCAGTCTTCTATCCATTTAGGGCCTCATGCAAAAACTCAGAGAAGAATCCAGCGGAAATATTTGAGAACAGACCAGTTTATCCTGAATTTTGGAATTATTTTTTGTACTACTGTAGTATTAAATATAGTGAAATCTAAAAATCGTAAAAACTACAATTTTTGTTCATTTTTGACAATTTAATGATTAAAACCCACTATATTGACTACGACAAGCTCAAATATATCATCAGAATAAATTTTTTCTCACTTTTGAAATTTTTTATTTTTTTGAGGAAAAATGTTGAGTCAGAAAAGGGAAAAATCAAATTTTTTAAAAAAGTCAAAAAAAATTGTTCCCTTCAATATAATTCATTAGGCCACACTTCATGAACCTGTCCAAAACAATTTTCAAGTCGAAAGCCGTAAAATTTACCCATTTTGAGAAAAGTCCAAAAAACACCTTTTTAGTTAACGCAAAAAAGTGGAAAAAGTGGGAAAAATGGTCTTCAAAATGAAACCATCGAAAAGTGACATTAACAAACTGCCATTATTTCGTCAATTCAGACCCGCATGCAAAAAATTAGGAAATTCTGACGAAACGTTTTGGAGAACGTGAAAGTTTTCAGCAAAATGGTATATGTATATTTTTTATAGTACTTCTGCACGGGAGGGGCCCCTACCCCTCCCTAATTGCTTTTTTTGCTACACGCGACCATCTAGAGCTTTTTGTGGCCCCGCTATATCAGTGACTTTAGACAAGCAGGTTCCGCCGGAGGGGGGGGGGGGGGCTGGAGCGGGGTAACGCTAAACGCACTCGCAAAAAGGAGCACCCTCCGGGTGCTCTTTTTTTGCTCGAAAGTCTTGTGAAACGATTTGGAACTGTAAGTATTGGTAGCAGTTACACATAAAACTTTCTGCATCTTTGTGCTCATAGTCACAAGTGGTTTTCGACAGCTTCTTTAAAACAAGTTTGACATGATCTATCTCTAAATTAGACTAAATAAAGAGATTTTAGTTTTTTCAATGATTCTTGAAGAGGACTGTCTCAACGAAAACAAGTTTTCGGAAACAGTCCTGGTGACTTAGTTTTGATCTCATTTTTGGGTCTATTGACCTCCATTTAGGATAAGTATGCTAACGGAACCTATATTATGTCCTAAAAAGATTGAGTTTGTGTCAAAAAGTTGAAAAGCAAGAGAAAAAAAAAACATTTAAAAAATTTTCAAAAATTTCAGAAATTTAAAAAATTGGAAAAGTTGTTCCAAAACACTTGATTTTTTGTTTTGTCATAAATTAACAAAAAATTGACGTAAACTGAACTTTCAATAGACTATTTTGACTAGTTTTCACGATTCAAGCACATTTTAACTTAATAACAACATTCAAAAACTCACTGGAAAAGTTGTTTTTCGGCAAACGCCCTTTTTGACCACACCTACGAAATCCATAACTTTTTATCTAACAAATATAGAGGCTTCGGGTTTTTTGTATTGTATTAAGCATCCTCGAGTCTACCTGTCGCGTGCTAAAATGAACAATTTTTCTCTTTAATTTATCCCGCCATTTCGAAATAGGGCGGTTTTTGGCAATTTTTTGTCCTTTTTAGTCAAAAAAGTCAAATTTACAGACATCTGTCAAAAAAACTGTTATCACATGATAAAGGCAGATGGCCTTTGCAAATCAAATAAGGTCCTGAGTGAGACCAAAATTGCCCTCTAATTGTCCGTGGGGGGAGGAAATCGAAAATTTTCGTTTTTGGCGGGAAAATTTGAAATTTTTCAAAAAAACATTTACTCTGCAGACAACGGCCTTAGACTAATGTTAGCAAGGCACGCATTTTTTGCCTTCATAACTAGGGTCGATTTCTGCCGGGAACATTGATTTTTCAAAAAAAAGACCAACATTTTTGTTGCATTTTTTCAAAAAAATCGAATTTTTGACAAAAATCAAAATTCCAAATCCTACATATTTAAGCTCCTCAAACAGTCTACTTTCGTCCATTCCCCATCAATATACCCCATTTTCTCAACCAAAATTGAGTTATTGATTCATTTTCAAGGAAAAACGTGATTTTTCAAATTTTTCACACCCAAAAGCGTCTGACACACCCCGAAGGACCACTTTTTTTTCCCAACAGCCCCCATTTTTGTCAGTTTTGTACCAATAGGGGGTTGCATGCCAAAAGTTAGCCAATTCGTACCTGCCATTTTCTAGATCTCGTATAATTCTGAGCTTTTTAACAATAGGTTAACGTAAAGATTTACGAAACGGCCAGGGACCCTACCCTCGGCCTAAATGAACAGAGAAGCCCACGCGGACGGCCACCTAGCACTGGTGGTTGACCTGCGGTGCCAAATTGTTGTGGGCTTGGTTTGCCAGCTTTGGCCTGGGGGCCATTGACTTTAAGGCATGTGGCACTCGCATAAAAAGAGCACCCGATGGGTGCACTTTTTTTGCTCGAGAGTCATTTGAAACGGTATCTGATGAACTTTGTAAGGTGTCACAAAAGCAACGTCACAAAACGTTCTGTATGTGATTAGAAAAGGTCAAAAAAGATTTCTCATACTTTCAATGACTGAATCTATACCTGATCAGTCTCTAGAGAACATTAAACCAGAGTAATTTATATTTTTCAGTGACTCATGAAGAGGACTGTTCCAACGAAAACAAGTTTTCGGAAACAGTCCTAATATTCTTTTTCGAGCCCATTGTCAAGTACGTGGACTTTTAATTGTGACTTATAGCTGAATTGGACTTCGAATTTGTCCCAAAAGGTTAAGTTTGTCTCAAATTGATTAGAAGCAATAGAAAAAAAAATATATTTTTTTTATTTGATAAAAATAGTTGAGTCAGAAACGTGAAAAAACCTCTCTTTTCAAAAGTCATAAAAAGTAGCTCCAATTAACTTAAATCACTAGGCTACAATATATGAACCTGTTCAGAATGGTTTTCATGACCAAAGCCGTAAAATTTCCGTATTTAGAGAAAAGGCAAAAAAAACAACTTTTTAGTTAACTCAAAAAGGTAGATAAATCGGGTAAAGTCGTCTTCAAACCTATAGGATCGAAAATTGATCAAAATGAAGTATATATATAGTGTCCTTGTTAGGTCGCATGCAGAAAACTAGAACATTTTTGTTGGCCACTTCCGAAATTAAGACTTTTTTCTTCGAAATTTGGCCAATTTTATTTGTAGTAAAATAGTAGTAAAATAGCCGAGAAAAAAAAATTGTAAAAACCACAATTTTTAGCCAATTTTGACGTTTAAATACCCAATACCTACTAAAATGTCTATGACAAGCTCAAATAAGCCATCAAAAATCATTTTTTCTCACTTTTTAAAATTTTTGTTTTTTTGATATACAATGTTGAGACAGAAACGTGAAAAATCAATTTTTTTCAAAAAGTCAAAATAAAGTGTTCCAATCAATTTGTTTCACTAAAACACACTTTATGAACCTGTTCAGAATGGGTTTTTGGGTTGAAGCCAAAAATTCACCTATTTTGAGAAAAGTGGAAAAAACACTTTTTTAGTTACAAAAAAACCATCATTTTTGTTGCAATTTTGGAAAAAACTCAAATTTTTGAGAGAAAAATTTTTTCTCAAACCTTTATATTTAGGTTCCCCAAACAGTCTACTTTCATCCATTCCTTGTCAATATACCCCATTTTTTGAACCAAAACAGAGTTAATAGGTAATTTTTATCAAAAAACGTGTTTTTTACCATTTTTGCCCCCCATTTCCCTCTATAAGTCAACACATAACAAAATTTTGGCAAAACGGGGCAAAAGTGTATCCTTAGAATTTCAATACGGGGCTGCATGCAAAAAATTAGGGAATTCTGACCTCCAGTTTTCGAGATCGTCTGTTTTTTCCAGGTTCCATTACGGTAGAGGTTTTACCAATGACCGGCCGGGGCCCCAACCCCTGGCCTCCAAAATCATTGACGCCGAAGCGCGGACGACCACCTAGTTGTCACTGTGGCCCCGCTAATTAAGTGACTTTTTACGAGTGGGTTCCGCGGGGGGCGGAGCAGGGGAACGCTTAACGCACTCGCAAAAGGAGCACCCTTCGGGTGCTCTTTTTTGCTCGAAAGTTTTCTGAAACGGTATCTGATGAACTTTGTAAGGTGTCACAAAAGCAACAACACAAAACATTCTGTATGTGATTAGAAAAGATCGAAAAAGATTCCTCATACTTTCAATGACTGAATCTACACCTGATCAGTCTCTAGAGAACTCTAAACCAAAGTAACTTATGTTTTTCAGTGATTCATGAAGAGGACCGTTCCAACGAAAACAAGTTTTCGGAAACAGTCCTCATATTTTTTTTCGAAGCCATTGTCAAGTACGTGGACTTTCAATTGTGACTAATAGCTGAATTGGACTTGGAATTTGTCCCAAAGAGGTTAAGTTTGTCTCAAAATGATTAGAAGCAAAAGAAAAAAAAAAAATTTTATTTGGAAAAAAAAGTTGAGACAGAAACGTGAAAAAACCCATTTTTCAAAAGTCATTAAAAGTAGCTCCAATTGGCTTAAATCACTAGACTACAATATATGAACCTGTTCAGAATGGTTTTCAAGACCAAAGCCGTAAAATTTCCATATTTAGAGAAAAGGCAAAAAAAACAACTTTTTGGTTAACTCAAAAAGGTAGATAAATCGGGTAAAGTCGTCTTCAAACCTATAGGATTGAGCAGTGATCTAAATAGGGTGTATATGTAGTGTCCTTGTTAGGTCGCATGCAAAAAACTAGAACAGTTTTGTTGGCCACTTCCGAAATTAAGACTTTTTTTTCGAAATTTGGCCATTTTTTTTTGTAGTAAAATAGTAGTAAAATAGCCGAGAAAAAAAATTGTAAAAACCATAATTTTTATTCAATTTTGACGTTTAAATACTCTATACCTACTAAAATGTCTATGGCAAGCTCAAATAAGCCATCAAAATTCATTTTTTCTCACTTTTTAAAATTTTTGTTTTTTTGATATACAATGTTGAGTCAGAAACGTAAAAAATCAATTTTTTTCAAAAAGCAAAATAAAGTGTTCCAATCAATTTGTTTCACTAAAACACACTTTATGAACCTGTTCAGAATGTTTTTTTGGGTTAGAGCCGAAAATTCACCCATTTTGAGAAAAGTGGAAAAAACACCTTTTTAGTTACAAAAAAACCATCATTTTTGTTGCAGTTTTTGAAAAAACTCAAATTTTTGAGAGAAAAATTTTTTCTCAAACTTTTATAATTGGGCTCCCCAAACAGTCTACTTTCATCCATTTCTTGTCAATATACCCCATTTTTTGAACCAAAACAGAGTTAATAGGTGATTTTTATCGAAAAACGTGTTTTTTACCATTTTTGCCCCCCATTTCCCTCTATAAGTCAACACATAACAAAATTTTGGCAAAACGGGGCAAAAGTGTATCCTTAGAATTTCAATACGGGGCTGCATGCAAAAAATTAGGGAATTCTGACCTCCAGTTTTCGAGAACACGACTTATTCTGCACGAAAGGTAATATAGGTAAATGTTCTTTCGAACCGACGGGGCCCCTTCCCCTGTCTCTACTGAACGCCAAAGCCGGACGCGGCGGCCACCTAGCACCCTCAAGGTCACGTGACTTAATTTTGTTTTTGGTATTTTCTGAAACCAAAAGCAAGCATGGTCATGCATCGACATCATGTGCTCAAGCAAATACGTGGACTTCTACGCATTCCCATTCGCAATGCGCCCATCGGGCTCAAATGCCAATGCTCAATTAATTTTGCCAGGTGAAAAAAAAATTATTTAAAAAGTTCTGCTAAACTTTATTTTAAACTACCACCAAAAAACGCAAAGATTTCAAAGTGTAAAACAATCAAATTTTTGCCAATACCGGGCTTGCAATGAGACTGATGTTGGCAAAAGTAAAATAGAAAATGTAGAAAATGGAAAGAAAAAAATTGTTCAAAATAAGAACGCAACATCAAAAACTTATTTGATCTCCGCTCAAATCATAATTCAGATCAGGCTGATTTCAGATTTTAAGCGTAGAATTTACGGTTACGGCAGCTCCCTCTACAGGTCCCAGAGGGACCGAGTGAGCATCCTACCTCGATCCAGGTTAACGGATAGTTGTTCTTAATTTTTCACAAATTTTTTTTTCTCTAATGCTTGTTTTCACTTCCTCATGAGAAGCTGTATTAATTTTTAAAAAATTTATTTTATCCATCAATGCTTCCAAGAACAACTGATTTTAGGCGATTACAAATGCGGTTGTTGAAACTAGTAAGGGATAATGATGAGAAAAATTGTAAGTTTTCAAATGAATTTAAAAACAGTTTTTTTCCTTTTTTTCTTTTGTAAATCGGGAGAAATGAATCAGTTTTTTTTTAAGCTTTCCTCGCACCACCCACTGTTCCTAAGTAATGAAGATTCCTGTTCTAGCCGTTTATAACACTTTGGCAGAAAAAACATCAATATGATGTAAAATGTTTTAAAAAAGAGAAAAATTTAAAAATTATGTTTTTTTTAAAAAATCAAAAAATTGTAATTTTCAAAATTGAAAAAAAGTAAAAATTAATTGCATATTACGATTCACCGTACCCAACTTAGTGGGTATAGCATTTTAAATTACCAAAAAATGTTGAAAATTGTAGATTTTATGAAGTTTTCATTTTGGCTATTTTTCCTTGTCGCCTCCACTTAAGGCACCTTTGAGCCAACTTGAGAAACTGGAACCTAAACAAGCTATACAGATAGTCTCAATGAGCCATTTTCAGCGTGATAACACGCCTGGAAGAAAAAAAAACTCCAGAAAAGAAAGAAAATTTTGAACTTTAACCTTTTTTCTTCTTCAAATGGCGATACTTAGAATAATTTTTCATCTGAAAAGTTCAAAAAAAATCAAAAAATTCAAATTTTGAAAAATTTTTTAAAAAATCTCATCAGTCTGTTTATTGGAGTCTTCGAGGTTTTGAGAGATCTTATCTGGCGGCTAACAACAAAAGGATCATTTATTAAAAAAATTTGAGAAAGGTCAAAAAAACATGTTTTTTCGACTTTTTTGACAGAATTTCGAAAGCAATATCTTGGCAAAAAACAAGAATGAGGGCCTAAAATTAGTACAAACAGTACTCCCACATAAGGTACATTAGGTTGGAAACAAAAAATTTACTCAGACTCAAAAATCGTTTTTTAACTTTATTTCTGAACAAGAAATTGAAAAGAAATCAAAAACTTAAAAATTTTTTGAAAAAAAAGATTGTTTTGAAAAAGTGCCAATTTTTAGCTGAAACTTTTCATTTTAGCTAATAAAGCCAGAGCAATGCCCTTTAAGCTCAAATAAATTAATTATGCAAATTATTTTGAAGTTTTTTCGTTAAAGCCTTTTATTTTGAAAAAGTATTCAAAAATGGGTAAAAAAAAGTCAAAAAAATCAATTTTCTCCGATTCAAAAACCTCCACTACCATGATGATTAGTTCGTTAGATAGGACTGCTGAGATCAATTTAGACGTATTTTCATAAGTATATCAAAATTTTTATTTATTTTTGAGAATTAAGCAAAATAAAAACTTTTCCCAAATTGGGCAAAAAGCCCAAATTAGCCCAAACACCTGTTAAAAATTGTTGGGTCAAAAAATCACAAAAGGAAACCCCTATTCGTTTGCCATTTTAGGGCCGCATGCAAAAAATTAGACCAATATAACCTGACAATTTCGAGAATCGACTTTTTTGCAAAATTTCTCTATAGTCCATTTGAGGGATATTACTTGTACCGGTGGGGGCCCCTACCCCACCTCAAAAAATTTTGTAATGCTGGAACGCGGCCACCTAGCACCCTCAAGGTCACGTGACTTACTTTTGTTTTTCGTATTTTCTGAAACCAAAAGCAAGCATGGTCATGCATCGACATCATGTGCTCAAGCAAATACGTGGACTTCTACGCATTCCCATTCGCAATGCGCCCATCGGGCTCAAATGCCAATGCTCAATTAATTTTGCCAGGTGAAAAAAAAATTATTTAAAAAGTTCTGCTAAACTTTATTTTAAACTACCACCAAAAAACGCAAAGATTTCAAAGTGTAAAACAATCAAATTTTTGCCAAAACCGGGCTTGCAATGAGACTGATGTTGGCAAAAGTAAAATAGAAAATGTAGAAAATGGAAAGAAAAAAATTGTTCAAAATAAGAATGCAACATCAAAAACTTATTTGATCTCCGCTCAAATCATAATTCAGATCAGGCTGATTTCAGATTTTAAGCGTAGAATTTACTGTTACGGCTGCTCCCTCTACAGGTCCCAGAGGGACCGAGTGAGCATCCTACCTCGATCCAGGTTAACGGATAGTTGTTCTTAATTTTTCACAAATTTTTTGTTCTCTAATGCTTGTTTTCACTTCCTCATGAGAAGCTGTATTAATTTTTAAAAAAATTATTTTATCCATCAATGCTTCCAAGAACAACTGATTTTAGGCGATTACAAATGCGGTTGTTGAAACTAGTAAGGGATAATGATGAGAAAAATTGTAAGTTTTCAAATGAATTTAAAAACAGTTTTTTTCCTTTTTTTCTTTTGTAAATCGGGAGAAATGAATCAGTTTTTTTTTAAGTTTTCCTCGCACCACCCACTGTTCCTAAGTAATGAAGATTCCTGTTCTAGCCGTTTATAACACTTTGGCAGAAAAAACATCAATATGATGTAAAATGTTTTAAAAAAGAGAAAAATTTAAAAATTATGTTTTTTTTAAAAAATCAAAAAATTGTAATTTTCAAAATTGAAAAAAAGTAAAAGTTAATTGCATATTACGATTCACCGTACCCAACTTAGTGGGTATAGCATTTTAAATTACCAAAAAATGTTGAAAATTGTAGATTTTATGAAGTTTTCATTTTGGCTATTTTTCCTTGTCGCCTCCACTTAAGGCACCTTTGAGCCAACTTGAGAAACTGGAACCTAAACAAGCTATACAGATAGTCTCAATGAGCCATTTTCAGCGTGATAACACGCCTGGAAGAAAAAAAACTCCAGAAAAGAAAGAAAATTTTGAACTTTAACCTTTTTTCTTCTTCAAATGGCGATACTTAGAATAATTTTTCATCTGAAAAGTTCAAAAAAAATCAAAAAATTCAAATTTTGAAAATTTTTTTAAAAAATCTCATCAGTCTGTTTATTGGATTTTTCGAGGTTTTGAGAGATCTTATCTGGCGGCTAACAACAAAAGGATCATTTATTATAAAAATTTGAGAAAGGTCAAAAAAACATGTTTTTTCGACTTTTTTGACAGAATTTCGAAAGCAATATCTTGGCGAAAAACAAGAATGAGGGCCTAAAATTAGTACAAACAGTACTCCCACATAAGGTACATTAGGTTGGAAACAAAAAATTTACTCTGACTCAAAAATCGTTTTTTAACTTTATTTCTGAACAAGAAATTGAAAAGAAATCAAAAACTTAAAAATTTTTTGAAAAAAATGATTGTTTTGAAAAAGTGCCAATTTTTAGCTGAAACTTTTCATCTTAGCTAATAAAGCCAGAGCAATGCCCTTTAAGCTCAAATAAATTAATTATGCAAATTATTTTCAAGTTTTTTCGTTAAAGCCTTTTATTTTGAAAAAGTATTCAGAAATGGGTAAAAAAAAGTCAAAAAAATCAATTTTCTCCGATTCAAAAACCTCCACTACCATGATGATTAGTGCGTTAGATAGGACTGCTGAGATCAATTTAGACGTTCTTTCATAAGTATATCAAAATTTTTACTTATTTTTGAGAATTAAGCAGAATAAAAACTTTTCCCAAATTGGGCAAAAAGCCCAAATTAGCCCAAACACCTGTTAAAAATTGTTGGGTCAAAAAATCACAAAAGGAAACCCCTATTCGTTTGACATTTTACGGCCGCATGCAAAAAATTAGACCAATCTAACCTGACAATTTCGAGAATCAACTTTTTTGTCAAAATTCTCTAAAGACCAATTTAGGGAGATTACTTGTACCGGTGGGGGCCCTACCCCACCTAAAAAATTTTTGAAATGCTGGAACGCGGCCACCTAGCACAATCAGGTACTAGTGGTTGATGTTTGTTTTTCGTATTTTGTCAAACCAAAAGAGAGCGTGGTCATGCATCGACATAATGTGCTCAAGCAAATACGTGGACTTCTACGCATTCCCATTCGCAATGTGCCCTTCGGGCGCAAATGCCAATGCTCAATTAATTTTGTCAGGTGAAAATTTTGTAAAGAAAAATTCTGATGAATTTTAACTTAAACTACCACCAAGAAACGCAAAGAGTTCAAAGTGTGAAACAATCAAGTTTTTGCTACTACTGGGCATGCAGTGAGACTAATTTCGGCAAAAATAAAATGGAAAATGAAGGAAATGGAAAGAAAAAAATTGTTCAAAATTAGAACGCAATTTCAAAAACTTATTTGATCTCCGCCAATGTCATAATTCCGATCAGGCTAATTTCAGATTTTGAGCGTAGAGTTTAAGGTTACGGCTGCTCCCTCTACAGGTCCCAGAGGGACCGAGTGAGCATCCTACGTCGATCCAGGATAACGGATAGTTGCTTTTAATTTTTCACAAAATCTTTTTTCACTAATGCTTGTTTTCAATTCCTCATGAGAAGCTGTATAAATTTTTAAAAAAATTGATTTTATTAATCAATGCTTGCAAGAACAACTGATGTTAGGCAGTTATAAATGCGGTTGGTGAAAACTAGTAAGGGATAATGATGAGAAAAAATGTAAGTTTTCAACTGAATTTAAAAACATTTTTTTTCTTTTTTTTGTAAATCGGGAGAAATAAATCAGTTTTTTTTTTAAGTTTTCCTCGCACCATCCACTGTTCTTAAGTAATGAAGATTCCTGTTCTAGCCGTTTATAATACTTTGGCAGGAAAAACATCAATATGATGTAAAATGTTTTAAAAAAGAGAAAAATTTAAAAATTATGTTTCTTTTTTAAAAATCAAAAAATTTGTAATTTTCAAAATTGAAAAAAAAGTGAAAATTAATTGCATATTACGATTCAGCGTACCCAACTTAGTGGGTCTAGCATTTCAAATTACCAAAAAATGTTGAAAATTGTAGATTTTATGAAGTTTTCATTTTGGCTATTTTTCCTTGTTGCCTCCACTTAAGGCACCTTTGAGCCAACTTGAGAAACTGGAACCTAAACAAGCTATACAGATAGTCTGAATGAGCCATTTTCAGCTTGATAACACGCCTGGAAGAAAAAAAAACTCCAGAAAAGAAAGAAAATTTTGAACTTTAACCTTTTTTCTTCTTCAAATGGCGATACTTAGAAAAATTTTTCAGCTGAAAAGTTCAAAAAAAATCAAAAAATTCAAATTTTGAAAAAATTTTAAAAAAATCTCAACATTCTGTTTATTGGAGTCTTCGAGGTTTTGGGAGACCTTATCTGACGGCTAACAACAAGTGGATCACTTATTTTAAAATTTTGAGAAAGGTCAAAAAAACATGTTTTTTCTATTTTTTTGACAGAATTCCGGAAGCAATATCTTGGCTAAAAACAAAAATGAGGGCCTAAAAACAGTACAAACAGTACTCCCACATCAGGTACATTAGGTTGGAAACAAAAAAATTATTCTGACTTAAAAATCGTTTTTTAACTTTATTTCTGAACAAGAAATTGAAAAGAAATCTAAAACTTAAAAATTTTTTGAAAAAAATGATTGTTTTGAAAAAGTGCCAATTTTTAGCTGAAACTTTTTATTTAAGCTAATAAAGCCAGAGCAATGCCCTTTAAGCTCAAATAAATTAATTAGGCAAACTATTTTCAAGTTTTTTCGTTAAAGGCTTTTATTTTGAAAAAGTATTCAAAAATGGGTAAAAAAAAGTCAAAAAAATCAATTTTCTCCGATTCAAAAACCTCCACTACCATGATGATTTGTTCGTTAGATAGGACTGCTGAGATCACGTTAGACTTACTTTCATAAAAATATCAAAATTTTTACTTATTTTTGAGATTTAGGCAAAATAAAAACTTTTCCCAAATTGGGCAAAAAGCCCAAATTAGCCCAAACACCTGTTAAAAATTGTTCGGTCAAAAAATCACAAAAGGAAACCCCTATTCGTTTGACATTTTAGGGCCGCATGCAAAAAATTAGACCAATCTAACCTGACAATTTCGAGAATCGACTTTTTTGTCAAAATTCTCTAAAGACCAATTTAGGGAGATTACTTGTACCGGTGGGGGCCCTACCCCACCTAAAAAATTTTTGAAATGCTGGAACGCGGCCACCTAGCACAATCAGGTACTAGTGTTTTATTTTTGTTTTTCGTATTTTGTCGAGCCAAAAGAGAGTGTAGTGAAGCATCAACATCATGTGCTCAAGCAAATACGTGGACTTCTACGCATTCCCATTCGCAATGCGCCCTTCGGGCGCAAATGCCAATGCTCAACTAATTTTGCCAGGTGAAAATTTTTTTAAAAAAAATTCTGATGAAATTTAACTTAAACTACCACCAAAAACGCAAAGATTTCAAAGTGTGAATTATTCAAGTATTTGATAATACCGGGCATGCAGTGAGACTGATTTCGGCAAAATTAAAATGGAAAATGAAGGAAATGGAAAGAAAAAAATGTTCAAAATTAGAACGCATTATCAAAAACTTATTTGATCTCCGCTAATGTCATAATTCCGATCAGGCTGATTTCAGATTTTAAGCGTAGAGTTTACGGTTACGGCTGCTCCCTCTACAGGTCCCAGAGGGACCGAGTGAGCATCCTACCTCGATCCAGGATAACGGATAGTTGTTTTTAGTTTTTCACAAAATTTTTTTTCACTATTCCTTGTTTTCAATTCCTCATCAGAAGCTGTATTAACTTTCAAAAAAATTGATTTTATTAATCAATGCTTCCAAGAACAACTGATGTTAGGCGGTTACAAATGCGGTTGGTGAAAACTAGTAAGGGATAATGATGACAAAATTTGTAAGTTTTCAAGTGAATTTAAAAACAGTTTTTTTCTTTTTTCTTTTATAAATCGGGGGAAATGAATCACTTTTTTTTAAGTTTTCCTCGCACCACCCACTGTTCTTAAGTAATGAAGATTCCTATTCTAGCCGTTTATAACACTTTGGCAGAAAAAACATCAATATGATGTAAAATGTTTTTAAAAAAAGAAAAATTTAAAAATTATTTAAAAAAAAAAAAAATCAAAAATTTGTATGTTTCAAAATTGAAAAAAAGTGAAAATTAGTTGCATATTACGATTCAGCGTACCCAACTTAGTGGGTCTAGCATTTTAAATTACCAAAAAATATTGAAAATTGTAGATTTTATGAAGTTTTCATTTTGGCTATTTTTCCTTGTCGCCTCCACTTAAGGCACCTTTGAGCCAACTTGAGAAACTGGAACCTAAACAAGCTGCACATATGGTCAAAATGAGCCATTTTCAGCGTGATAACACGCCTGGAAGAAAAAAACTCCAGAAAAGAAAGAAAATTATGAACTTTAACCTTTTTTCTTCTTCAAATGGCGATACTTAGAATAATTTTTCAGCTGAAAAGTTCAAAAAATATCAAAAATTTCAAATTTTGACAAAAATTTTAAAAAACCTCATCAGTCTATTTATTGGAGTGTTCGAGGTTTTGGGAGACCTTATCTGGCGGCTACCAACAAGTGGATCACTTATTTTAAAGTTTTGAGAAAAGTCAAAAAAACATGTTTTTTCGATTTTTTTGACAGAATTCCGGAAGCAATATCTTGGCTAAAAACAAGAATGAGGGCCTAAAATTAGTACAAACAGTACTCCCACATAAGGTACATTAGGTTGGAAACAAAAAACTTACTCTGACTCAAAAATCGTTTTTTAACTTTATTTCTGAACAAGAAATTGAAAAGAAATCAAAAACTTAAAAATTTTTTGAAAAAAATGATTGTTTTGAAAAAGTGCCAATTTTTAGCTGAAACTTTTCATTTTAGCTAATAAAGCCAGAGCACTGCCCTTTAAGCTCAAATAAATGAATTAGGCAAATTATTTTCAAGTTTTTTCGTTAGAGGCTTTCATTTTGAAAAAGTATTCAAAAATGGGTAAAAAAAAGTCAAAAAAATCAACTTTCTCCGATTCAAAAACCTCCACTACCATGATGATTAGTTCGTTAGATAGGACTGCTGAGATCAGTTTAGACTTACTTTCATAAAAATATCAAAATTTTTACTTATTTTTGAGAATTAAGCAAAATAAAAACTTTTCCCAAATTGGGCAAAAAGCCCAAATTAGCCCAAACACCTGTTAAAAATTGTTGGGTCAAAAAATCACAAAAGGAAACCCCTATTCGTTTGACATTTTAGGGCCGCATGCAAAAAATTAGACCATTCTAACCTGACAATTTCGAGAATCGACTTTTTTGCAAAATTTCTCTATAGTCCATTTGAGGGATATTACTTGTACCGGTGGGGGCCCCTACCCCACCTCAAAAAATTTTGTAATGCTGGAACGCGGCCACCTAGCACCCTCAAGGTCACGTGTGTGATTTTTGTTTTTGGTATTTTCTGAAAACAAAAGAGAGCGTGGTCATGCATCTACATCATGTGCCCAAGCAAATACGTGGACTTCTACGCATTCCCATTCGCAAGGCGCCCTTCGGGCGCAAATGCCAAGGCTCAATTAATTTTGCCAGGTGAAAATGTTTTAAAGAAAAATTCGGATGAATTTTAACTTAAACTACCACCAAAAAACGCAAAGTTTTCAAAGTGTGAAACAATCAAGTTTTTGGTAATACCGGGCATGCAGAGAGACTGATTTGGGCAAAAATAAAATGGAAAATGAAGGAAATGGAAAGAAAAAAATTGTTCAAAATAAGAACGCATTATCAAAAATTATTTGATCTCCGCTAATGTCATAATTCCGATCAGGCTGATTTCAGATTTTAAGCGTAGGGTTTACAGTTACGGCTGCTCTCTCTACAGGTCCCAGAGGGACCGAGTGAGCATCCTACCTCGATCCAGGATAACGGATAGTTGTTTTAAGTTTTTCACAATTTTTTTTACACTAATGCTTGTTTTCACTTCCTCATGAGAAGCTGTATAGTTTTTTAGAAAAAATGATTTTAATAATCAATGCTTCCAAGAACAACTGATGTTAGGCGGTTACAAATGAGGTTGGTGAAAAGTAGTAAGGGATAATGATGAGAAAAATAGCAAGTTTTCAAATGAATTTAAAAACAGTTTTTTTCTTTTTTTCTTTTGTAAATCGGGAGAAACGAATCAGTTTTTTTAAAGTTTTCCTGGCACCACCCACTGTTATTAAATAATGAAGATTCATGTTCTAGCCGTTAATAACAATTTGGCAGAAAAAACATCAATATGATGTAAAATGTTTTAAAAAAGAGAAAAATTTAAAAATTATGTTTTTTTTAGAAAAAAAAAATTGTAATTTTCAAAATTGAAAAAAAGTGAAAATTAATTGCCTATTACGATTCAGCGTGCCCAATTTAGTGGGTCTAGCATTTTAAATTACCAAAAAACGTTGAAAATTGTAGATTTTATGAAGTTTTCATTTTGGCTATTTTTCCTTGTCGCCTCCACTTAAGGCACCTTTGAGCCAACTTGAGAAACTGAAACCTAAACAAGCTACACAGATAGTCTGAATGAGCCATTTTCAGCTTGATAACACGCCAAGAAGAAAAAAAACTGTAGAAAAGAATGAAAATTTTGAACTTTAACCTTTTTTCTTCTTCAAATGGCGTTACTTAGAATAATTTTTCAGGTGAAAAGTTGAAAAAAAATCAAAAAATTCAAACTTTGAAAAAATTTTAAAAAAATCTCATCAGTCTGTTTTTTGGAGTCTTCGAGATTTTGGGAGACCTTATCTGGTGGCTAACAACAAGTGGATCACTTATTTTAAAATTTCGAGAAAGGTCAAAAAAACATGTTTTTTCGATTTTTTTGACAGAATTCCGAAAGCAATATCTTGGCTTAAAACAAAAATGAGGGCCTAAAATTAGTACAAACAGTACTCCCACATAAAGTACATTAGGTTGGAAACAAAAAATTGACTCTGACTCAAAAATCGTTTTTAAACTTTATTTCTGAACAAAAAATTGTAAAAAAATCAAAAACTTAAAAATTTTTTGAAAAAAATGATTGTTTTGAAAAAGTGCCAATTTTTGGCTGAAACTTTTCATTTTAGCTAAGAAAGCCAGAGCAATGCCCTTTAAGCTCTAATAAATTAATAAACCAAATTGTTTTCAAGTTTTTTCGTCAAAGGTTTTTATTTTGAAAAAGTATTCAAAAATGGGTAAAAAAAAGTCAAAAAAATCAATTTTCTCCGATTCAAAAACCTCCACTACCATGATGATTAGTGCGTTAGATAGGACTGCTGAGATCAATTTAGACGTTCTTTCATAAGTATATCAAAATTTTTACTTATTTTTGAGAATTAGGCAAAATAAAAACTTTTCCCAAATTGGGCAAAAAGCCCAAATTAGCCCAAACACCTGTTAAAAATTGTTGGGTCAAAAAATCACAAAAGGAAACCCCTATTCGTTTGACATTTTAGGGCCGCATGCAAAAAATTAGACCAATCTAACCTGACAATTTCGAGAATCAACTTTTTTGTCAAGATTCTCTAAAGACCAATTTAGGGAGATTACTTGTACCGGTGGGGGCCCTACCCCACCTAAAAAATTTTTGAAATGCTGGAACGCGGCCACCTAGCACCCTCAAGGTCACGTGTTGGATTTTTGTTGTTGGTTTTTTCTGAAAACAAAAAAGAGCGTGGTCATGCATCGACATCATGTGGTCAAGCAAATACGTGGACTTCTACGCATTCCCATTAGCAATGCGCCCTTCGGGCGCAAATGCCAATGCTCAATTAATTTTGCCAGGTGAAAATGTTTTAAAGAAAAATTCTGATGAATTTCAACTTAAACTACCACCAAAAAACGCAAAGTTTTCAAAGTGTGAAACAATCAAGTTTTTGGTAATACCGGGCATGCAGAGAGACTGATTTGGGCAAAAATAAAATGGAAAATGAAGGAAATGGAAAGAAAAAAATTGTTCAAAATAAGAACGCATTATCAAAAATTATTTGATCTCCGCCAATGTCATAATTCCGATCAGGCTGATTTCAGATTTTAAGCGTAGGGTTTACAGTTACGGCTGCTCTCTCTACAGGTCCCAGAGGGACCGAGTGAGCATCCTACCTCGATCCAGGATAACGGATAGTTGTTTTAAGTTTTTCACAATTTTTTTTACACTAATGCTTGTTTTCACTTCCTCATGAGAAGCTGTATAATTTTTTAGAAAAATTGATTTTAATAATCAATGCTTCCAAGAACAACTGATGTTAGGCGGTTACAAATGAGGTTGGTGAAAAGTAGTAAGGGATAATGATGAGAAAAATAGCAAGTTTTCAAATGAATTTAAAAACAGTTTTTTTCTTTTTTTCTTTTGTAAATCGGGAGAAACGAATCAGTTTTTTTAAAGTTTTCCTGGCACCACCCACTGTTATTAAATAATGAAGATTCATGTTCTAGCCGTTAATAACAATTTGGCAGAAAAAACATCAATATGATGTAAAATGTTTTAAAAAAGAGAAAAATTTAAAAATTATGTTTTTTTTAGAAAAAAAAAATTGTAATTTTCAAAATTGAAAAAAAGTGAAAATTAATTGCCTATTACGATTCAGCGTACCCAATTTAGTGGGTCTAGCATTTTAAATTACCAAAAAACGTTGAAAATTGTAGATTTTATGAAGTTTTCATTTTGGCTATTTTTCCTTGTCGCCTCCACTTAAGGCACCTTTGAGCCAACTTGAGAAACTGAAACCTAAACAAGCTACACAGATGTTCTGAATGAGCCATTTTCAGCTTGATAACACGCCAAGAAGAAAAAAAACTGTAGAAAAGAATGAAAACTTTGAACTTTAACCTTTTTTCTTCTTCAAATGGCGTTACTTAGAATAATTTTTCAGGTGAAAAGTTGAAAAAAAATCAAAAAATTCAAATTTTGAAAAAATTTTAAAAAAATCTCATCAGTCTGTTTATTGGAGTCTTCGAGATTTTGGGAGACCTTATCTGGTGGCTAACAACAAGTGGATCACTTATTTTAAAATTTCGAGAAAGGTCAAAAAAACATGTTTTTTCGATTTTTTTGACAGAATTCCGAAAGCAATATCTTGGCTTAAAACAAAAATGAGGGCCTAAAATTAGTACAAACAGCACTCCCACATAAAGTACATTAGGTTGGAAACAAAAAATTGACTCTGACTCAAAAATCGTTTTTAAACTTTATTTCTGAACAAAAAATTGTAAAAAAATCAAAAATTTAATTTTTTTTTGAAAAAAATGATTGTTTTGAAAAAGTGCCAATTTTTAGCTGAAACTTTTCATTTTAGCTAAGAAAGCCAGAGCAATGCCCTTTAAGCTCTAATAAATTAATAAACCAAATTGTTTTCAAGTTTTTTCGTCAAAGGTTTTTATTTTGAAAAAGTATTCAAAAATGGGTAAAAAAAAGTCAAAAAAATCAATTTTCTCCGATTCAAAAAACTCCACTACCATGATGATTAGTGCGTTAGATAGGACTGCTGAGATCAAATTAGACGTTCTTTCATAAGTATATCAAAATTTTTACTTATTTTTGAGAATTAGGCAAAATAAAAACTTTTCCCAAATTGGGCAAAAAGCCCAAATTAGCCCAAACACCTGTTAAAAATTGTTGGGTCAAAAAGTCACAAAAGAAAACCCCTATTCGTTTGCCATTTTAGGGCCGCATGCAAAAAATTAGACCAATCTAACCTGACAATTTCGAGAATCGACTTTTTTGCAAAATTTCTCTATAGTCCATTTGAGGGATATTACTTGTACCGGTGGGGGCCCCTACCCCACCTCAAAAAATTTTGTAATGCTGGAACGCGGCCACCTAGGGGTGCTTAACCATCCCCACCCACCCGACCTGGGTTTTTTACCAATGCACTTGATCAACCAGGCTTCCACCACTGTTTTCTGTTCGATTCGATCAGGGATCATGGTTGTTTACTGTTTGCACATAATAAGTGACTATGATGTAATTAGTGTTGAAAAAAAAAAGTTTTTAACTGATCGTCTCACACCGGGGTTCGAACACCAGACATATCGGTCCTGAGTCTAACGCTCTAACCAACTGCGCCACCTTGCGTCTTGCTTAGGCAGAAGCGAAAGTATTGTTCAACAAACGATTTCAGTCGTATGATTAGTAAAACTGAGACGATTATATTCAGTTTTTTGATTTACTTTTTCTTTCCAGTCCATTGACTGGATTACACTGAAACATGAACTTTATTTTAATATCTTAAGCATTTCAGTATGCTTAGTTTTTAACAACATATTTTAACAGGAATGTCAGCAATGCTACGATTTGGAAACGAACCTTCAACCAACGGAGACCTAATAGTGGACGGAACCACTAGACCACAAACGACGAAATTGTTGTTGAATTGGGACATTATCAGTGAAATTAAACGTCAAATGTGATGTCTTATCAGTGTCATTGGGCGTATGTATGTATGCATGTATATATTTATGTATATTTGTATGTACGTATGTATGTATGTATGTATGTATGTATGTATGGATTAAAGTAATGTTGTATGTATGTGAATGCAGGCATACAAATATGTTTGCTCGTGTACTTATGTAGGTACGTGTGTATGTTGTATGCATGTATGTATGAATTTATGTATGTATGTATTTATGTATGTATTTATGTGATTATGTATGTTTTATTGCATATTGTATGAATGTGTGTAAGTATGTGAAATGTATGTCTTGATTGATGTATCTATGTACGTATATAAAATATTGCTAACACTGAATATTTTCTTTTCTGTTTCTTCGATAACCTATAACGAGTAATGTTGATATATGACAATGACGAATGTTTAATAGTGAATTTTTTACCATTGCCTCATCAGCTTCCATTTTATGTAACGTTTTTACATTTTAAGAGAACTCTCTTGTTTCGACTGTTTCTGAGAATATTCAATTCGGGTAGACAAAAAGCAGAAACGTTAGACGTTTTTCTTTGAAAAGGAAAATAATTGAACGATTTGAGTCTGGTTATGAATGTGATTGTTTCAACTGAACATACTCATTAACTTTGACAGCTATTAAAGGAAATGTGTTCAAAAAATTTTTCTTCGACCTGTCAGAGTTTCGAACCGGCGTGTTTGGTTTGCAAGACCAGTTATGAACCACTAAACTATCGTCTCGTGATAATTGCTGCAAGTTGCGATTGGCAGTGAAGGAAACAGAAGAAACAATTGCTGTGGTTTAGAGAGACTTTATTTGAAATAATTCCTTCCACTAGGATAGCTTTGTGGAACCAGAGTCAACCCGGCCTCTCTTCTGTCATCCCACTGTGGGAAATGAAACTTTTTGTCAAGGTTTATTGGAAGGATAGGAAAAACATTTAATGATATGAAGGATCAGTGTGGGAATCGAACTAGGGCTATCTGCTTCCAAGTCCTGTGCAGATTCGCTTGTGGTAAGACAGATATCTAATAGACACTAGTTTTTGCCGACCAATCATCTGAGGTCTTAGAAAGCATGGCTGGAAAAAGACAAGATTTGAAATCTGATGGTTTTCTGTAATGTTAACAGATGTTGTGCGATGAGTTAAAAATATTTTTTCATGAGGGAATTGAAACAAAGAGAAACATAAAATTTTGATCTATTGGAGTCACTGCCTTGGCGGTGGCCAACGGGTCATTCCTCTGTCTCTCAGTGTATATGACGGATTGTGTCAGATCCGTATGAACCTCCTCCGCTAGTCGGTCAGGGGGACGTGTCTGGCAAGCCAGATTGGGAACCCCAAACCCACAGCCCTTCTCGCCATGTCTTTACATGATCTCAGAGTGTCGGACTATTTTCACTTTTGATCAACTAGCTTCAGAGACCAGTTTCAGATGCCCCGCCAAAGACATCATCGACTAGTATCGTATTTGGTTTCGGTGATGTTGAGAATGCGTTGGAAGGTAGCGAAACAATGACAGAAAAAAACGGCTAATTGTAAAAACATCCGAAATATTATGCATTCGATTAAATGCATACGTTAGATGAAAAAATTGAAATCTCAATGAGGGATAAACATGAAATTTACTCAGTTAATTGTAATGATTTAACTATCGCTATGAGTAATTGAAATGCTTATTCTATTCTGTAAACTCCACCGCTGTTTAGTGCAGTGGTAGTGGAGTGCACTGGCAATCCTGGGGTTAGAGGATCAATCCTCGACCTGAGCCAAAAAAAAATTGTTCTTTTTTCAAATCAGTAGGCCGTTAAAAACCGAAGCCACAACCGCTTACGTTCGAACACTTGTTTTCATCTCAATTATTTTTGTCTAGTTTGAATGTTCCTGTGTTGTTTCTTTTGTATTTTGTTGTTCAAATTTTACCTTTATTTATCTTGTTGCATGTGTTTGCAATATTTTTGAAAATTAGCGTTTCCAAAAAAAATTGTGCAAACATCAAAGATGTAAGAAGACGCATCGGTTGGATATTTTCATCGAAAGTGATAAAGGTTCTGCTAAATGAGTAAAAACAACTTCTATCAACTTAACCAAACGTCAAGTCATAAACAAACGTAGTCAGTGAAAAAAAAATTGTGATAAATTGTTTTTTCGCGTGTACAAAGAAGCAGTAGTTTTCTGCTGTTGAAACTTTTACAAGTATGAGATAAGTTTAACAGGCAAAATAGAAACAAATCACGAGGAGAAATGATAGACTAAATGACTAGTTACTTGGTGATAACATAAATGTTGATGCTTCACGAGGAAGGCAAACGCTAATTTTACCGTAAATACCACCGAACAGCTTCAGCGAAGAACGTTTAAAGCGGACATGGACAGTTATCCTATAAAGTTAATATAAAAGTGGCTTTCACACTCCAAAATTAGCACTCAAGACGCGACACATTAAATGCATATGGGAAAGAAAGAAACAACATAAAGGTAGCTGAAATTTAATTTGATAGGTTAAAGTAACACTAACAAAAAATGAGTCAAACTTAACATCATAATAAAGAAACGCAAAAGAAAGAGAAGCAAGAAGTGACAGTATCTACGGCATTAACAGCTCGTTTCATTACGACAATTAAGTTCTGTCAATGAACTTCGTTAGGTAATGAAACACATATGTTTACAAAACAACCAATAATATATGATGTTTTCAGTGACAGCTAACATATTATCAGCGACATAATAATATATAAAAAAAGCTGACAGGGAAAGCCGGAACACTAACTATTGAAATCTTCTTGTTTCGCACAGAACAGGTTGCAATATTTTTTGCACACCACAAAAAAGGTATAAGCAAATCAAATACTCAATGAAACTAACGATAACTAATTGAAAGAACGTGCCATTTTCGGGGACCGAAAATGGCACTACAAAAGTTCTGAAAAGTTTTCTAATGTTTCTTCATAATTTTTTGGTGTCTTTGCGCAGAAGTCCCGGAAAGCAAAAATGTATGTTTGTTTGCAGGGTTTTCATAAGAACTCTCAATTTTTGACAAAACTGAACAACATCCTCTTTGCAATCTGTACGTCTCAAATTGCACACTCTATCCAAAAAATCAACACGTTGTTGCCCTGACTCAAAGTTCCACATATAAGCTGCAACTGTCCATGGCTGCATGGCATACAAGTCAGAATCTTGAACCTTACAACTGTTCAAGTTGCGAAGGTAATCCGTTAGACCAATCTCAGTTTCCCGGATCAGCATGGTTTTCAAATGAGGATCTTTCAATGACACAAACACCATTATGAAGCCCTCAGCAGTTTTGGGTACGTTAAAGTGGCTACGTAAGAAAGGAGTCGATGGTATTTCAATGGGAGTGCGCTGCAAATGACTATCGCGTATCGCTTTGAAAAATTTGTAAACTCGCTCTTCGTGTAGATTTCTGGTTTTCAAAACACTTCTGATTGCCTCGAGAGTTGCTTCTTTCTTGCCAACAAAAGTCAAGCAATTCAGAGCGGGTATTCTACTGCCTATTACAAATAGTTGAGAAGGCAGCCACAAACTATATTTGGACTCCGACACCGAAACTGCTGTTGCCACCTGGGGAAATTCGTCTCCCAGAATTCTATGACAGTTTGATGCCACATAGTTAGCTAGAGGAACTTGCACTCTCCGAACACTGTTTGCCTTGAATGGTTGCACAAATCCTTTAATTTTTCGTACTTTCAAAGTGCGCCACTGACGAAATCTTTCGCTTTGAAGGCAGTCAACATTTATATCGGTAGGATTTGTGGCTACGAAAACAGTTATCGAATCTGCAGTTGAATTTTGATAATCCACAACTGCCAATGATCCTTGTTGAACATTCTCCATGTTGCAACAGAATTGTAGTATTGCCGATTGATATACAAGAATTCTTGCAGGCATGCGGACGGTACGATCCAAAAATTTTGACACATCGTCTGAGGCTTCACGCCACTGGTGGGAACCAGCTAGCCGTAATTCATCTGAAGCATCTATGTGATAAAAAGGACTGCCAGATCTTCGAACGGCGTTAAAGTGCATCTGTACAGCCTCTCTTTCAGCAGACTTCTTACCAAAAATTCTCATTATGGTAGGCTCAACATCTTCCCAGGTTTCGACGAAGTGACAATGATCAGTAAATAAGGAAACAATTTCCTCGACAGCGCAATCGGGAATTGGTCTCTGCTCCATTAGATGAAGTAGACGTTGTCCATGAGGATCAATCATTCTCACAAGGTGTGTCAAAAAGTTAAAGTTGAAGCCATAAAGCAGTGCGGTTGACAAAAAAACATCACGGCCGGACACGTTTGGGAGCTGCATACAATCACCGTTCGCTAAAATGAACGTCCCCCCAAAAGGTGCATAGTTATCTTTCACTCGTTGCAAAACTATGTCCATAGCGGCAAGTAACTCTGCGTTCACTACACTTATCTCCTCCAAAATCACGAACTGCAAACTTGATACCAGATTCAACCGCTTCGGATCACGAGTTAGTTTCAACACAGCCTCTTCCGCCATTTTCGAGGCACTTAAGTTTTTAACAGGGATCCCGAACAACCTATGAATGTGTTCGCCTCCTAAGTGATTTGCACGTCTTGCAGCAAGACTTGTAACCATCGATACGAGACCGTTCATCAAGGCGTATGAGAGAACAATTCTGCAAACATGGCTTTTTCCAGAACCAGGAGGGCCTAATATAATCTCATTCTTTAGATTCAAAACACCTCGGCGAGTAGTACAACAACGGGTACGAACGCTTCGAATTATGTTATCAATTATAACATCCTGTTCCACCATCGATTCAGGTGACTGATACTCGGGATATATGACCTCAGGTATCCATTCAGTTAAACGGTCGGATAAATTTGGCAGCAAAGTTGGTAGATCGTGAACATTCAAACTGGCAATATTAGAGAAAAGTGACTGCTGCGATGACTTCAAATGATCTTCAGCCGATTGTTCCATAGCTTCTGTAATATGATCCAACAGAACCGCGGGAGTGTCAAAATTTACTTCGTTTTCGGCTACGTTGAGCAATTGAGAGAAAGCACTGTCAGCAGCAAGGAGCTTTGCCGAGAATGATAATGAGCCTCCAGGCAGAAAAATCAATTCTTTACAAGTGTAAAGGGAAAGCAGAGACAACACATCGGCGCGATTGTACGTTATTCGGTTTTCAATGAGACCACTTTTCTTAAAGCTGTCTAAAAGTTGATACGAGGAGAAAAGCTCCAATTCTGTTGCAAATTTTCCAAAGCGAAGAACAAATGCAATCAAAAAATTCAAAGCATTTCTTGGAGATACTGACTTGAACACAATCTCAGGTAACATTTTTGAGTTTTCAGTAGAAAGCCACCAAATTGCTTTAGTTTTCTTGTGGGTACATCTATCTAAGATCCTAACATTGTATTTTTTACAGGGAGATGTCGGTTGGTTGTTCAAATACGATTCAATAATGGCAACAGCAGCTTCGTTTATTCGGACCCAATTATTGAGGCAATCAATCCAAGGGGCAAACTGTTTCATTTGGAAACAATTGGTCAATTCATCAATCTCAAATTTATGCTTACTGAATAAAAAGCATCGATAGTAGACCTCCACACTGTCTATACACAACAACTCTGGAGGCCGCAAACTGAATTGAGCAAGTTTGTCATAAAGTTCGGTTTGTCGGCAAATGTCCTCAAGCATGAGGGCTTGAGACTCGGTTATTCTTCTCCACTGTTCAACCGCTGAATCACGAGATCGCATTTCATTTATTTTGGGGGAGGTGAATGGAGCAGTTCGATACGCAACGAAACGCTCACCAGCTGCAACATTCGGAATGTGAACAAATTGCATATTTGTTATTACGATTGGTTTTCTTAGAAGCCAATGAGTTCCCTCTGTGATCGATAACAAAGAGCATTCAACTTTTTCAACTTTTCTCTCCCGGGCTTTATCAACTGCAAAAAAATGTTTGACACTGCTCAAATGCCGATTGGTGACACCTTCAGAACGTAGCCGAAAGTTCTTTCCGTCTCGACCAGACATGATGTTAGCATCAGCATGTTCTTCTACCTTACTTGAGTAGTAGGTCAAATAAGAGCAACTCATCTGTGGGTCGGTAGCTAACAGATTGGTGCTGGAGAGTGTAAGAAGAAACAGGTGTGCATTTGTCGCTACAAAATGTTCGCCTTTCGTAGCTGCATACATATGCTTTTCACTTTTTAAAATGGAGCTTGGTTGCAACCACTGGGCATCACGGTCTACATATTCAGCCAACCCAAGCTCATGAAGAATCTTCAAAGCTGCTTCGGGGTAGTAGCGTATCAAGGACATTTTCCAGTTTGCGTGGCTTTCTGGAAAAGGAGGGGTGCGGCAAATTTTGTTTCCCTGTGCATCTTTTCGTTTCATGCAACGGAACTTACTTTTTTCACAATCGTGCGTATGAAGGGCAACACACAACTCGTACTTGCTAGTCAGATCGGAATAAGATGATAGTAAATTCAGGTTACTCTCCATTATAGATTCAAGCTTGTTAAAGATCGTTTTCTTTGCACATTGAATTGAACAGTCCACAGAAAACGTTCCTGGCTCGCACCATATCAAAATATGATAATGCGGAAGGTTCCCTGCTGTTGTTTGGAATTCTGCTCGAGCCCATATTTTTTTGACTTTTCCAATAATTTTTTCCTTACTATTTTTCAACAAATCTATCAAGTGGTAAACACTGTTTGTCCATGCACGGAGGACTGTGCTCATTATTGCGTTCATAGCAGCGGTCTTTTTCTCATCTGGTTCTTTTCGATAAAAAGAAACAGTGGACTGCATAATCCCCGCCACTCCTGGATTCTTCATTTGATTACATGATAATGTCAAAAAGCAGTCTACAGGATCAGAAGAAACAGCTGCTACTAGTTCTCGCAAGTGTATCTCACCGTCGTTGCAATCGTACATCGTCTTAGCACTAAACAGCCTTATTTTTTCATTTCTCATTTGCAATGTCTGTAAGCCTCTCTTAAAAAAAGACATTGAGTGTTTGGCGCCCAAAGACAAATTTATCAAGCAGTCAACCGCAAACTGAATATATTGGACCGAAGAACTAGTCGGAAGAGTGAGATCTGTTATTCGTGTAGAGAAATGTTGTAGTAAGTCTTCAAAAAGAAATCGCTTGGCAGTCTGTTGATCGCAAAACAAAAAAAAAGGCAGAGATCCTGGAATGGTGCCATCCAATAACTGGTAGTAAAAAATAGAAGGGAATAGCAGTCCTTCTAATTGCATCAATGAAATTGCACACTTTGGCTTTGTTGCTGTAAAACACTGCAATGCACGACGAAATCTTGCAGTACTCTCATTGGGGAAGCGAGTTCGATGCATAACAGTCATATGAGAGTTTAAAATAGCTTGCACCGGTATGATGGACATATCACTAGAGTTATCTGGCACTTCAATTGGAGCTGAGGGCACAGCCGCATCTGTATCCATTGAGGCGTAATGCTCATCTGATATGGGAATGGGAGGCACAAAGTACTCATCTGAAGAACTTTCGTCAGAGCATGACTGGTTGCAAAACTTCGGTTCGTTAGTGGACTGCACAGTTCGACGCACACCATAATTGAACTCAATTTCTTTTTTTTCACTTTCAATGAAATGATTTTGACACAAAGAAATGAAGCAGTCATTATAAGGACATCGCCATCTAGATTGATTAGGACAATTTTTGGTGGAAGAACACAAATAACCACTAGAGCGAAAATCAACACACATCAACAAAGCATGTAGGGGACATTTAACTTTGCTCTGCCCTGACACGAAAGCCATTGCTGAGACTGGTGGCGTAGGCGCTGCACATGCAAACATGAAACGAACTCTGTTGTTCTGACTACAACTCTCATCAATTTTACTCAATCCTTTACAAGGATTTAACAGCCACCAAACATCACTGTCTTCATATCGCAGTCGGATATTGAATGGATTGCCAATTGGGGAAAACTCTTCTAGTAGAAAGCACTTTGGTCCCAGACCTCGAAATTGTTCCAGCAAGTTCTTTTGGCATCGAGTACCATACCACAGAAACATTTCATCCTCCAAAGGCTGGAGTGATTGGCTGGAGGAAAGATCGACCACTTTGGTGTAGGTGGTAAGCAATTGAACTAATAATGGGATAGAATGGGAATTTCTTGAATCAAACTGTTCGAATTTGTTAACTTTATTTTGAACGCTTATTTTATCGTGAAGTAACTCATTAGCAACAAACTTGGAAAGATCGGTTTGTTTTGTAAACAAGTAACTATTAAGTACTCGATTATTGCAAAATAAAATATGCAACAAGGACATCACATAATTGGATTTGGTTAGTGATACTGAAGGCAAGGATGGCTGGACACCATTGCGACAAACAGTGTTCAGCATAGGTTTCACCCAGCGTTCGCCAACAAAGTTTTCAGAATCTTGACTGCTTTTGATGGCAAGAGAAACGTTTAATGGTATGAAACTAGCACTTTTGAGAAAAGGTTGTAACTGGTCAGATGTCAACTTGGCTGATTTTGAGCAGCTAAGGAAAGATTTGGTGGAAACTTGTTCATTAACTGCTATTTCATTCAAATGCTCATCCATATCGTTTCTATGGCGAATGAACAAGCCTTCTTTTTCCGGTAAAATGAAATCACTTTTCACGTTGAATCGCCTTTTTGTATGTAAAATTAAAGAACCCACACCCTGGGCACCTCCAGTAGCTTTAGCCATTGTCCATGTACTTGAGAATTCGCCAACTTTCATGGTCGTCGCTGCCCTTAACGAAGGAACAATCGGAGCAAGCCTGTTTTCATGAGGATGTGACAGCGATCCGCATGTAGGATGGCGGGGAACATGAATCATTCGTAATTTGGTTCCACCGTCATGGTTTCGACACGTTGCCACTTGAAGGCCTTTGTCTTCCACAAAAATAGAAGGCCGAAGTAAAAAAGGTAGCTCCGTGTCACAAATGTCTAGATAATCAGGTCGTATACACGCCATGGAAGCGTTCACATTTGACTTGAAGCACTTGAAATCTTGCATCATATAATTTAGGAGATGATTGAAGCCAACGCCACCGCACTCGTTCAAAAAAACTGATGCCCCACAGAAACATCGAACAGATGGAAAATTGTATTTTTTCATCGCTGTAACATAGTCAGCGCTTTTGTAGGTAGATAAAAGTCGACGAAAATCAATTAATTGCCTGGTTACGTCTACAAAAACGTTTTCCGAAAAGGTCAGAAAACCATCTTTTATATCATTTTGTAGATGTGGCACCCAAGACAACAGCAATTGAACCGGTAGTTTTGACGATAATTCGATTTTTTTGCGTAAAGTATTGATGACACAAGGCCACGCTGATGGCCATGAGGGTGAAAAGGAAGTGCTGCTGTATATAGCGCACAGAGAACAAACTTCAACATTTTCGGCGTGAAATTTCGGAAAATACTTTCGTTTACAAATCAATTTTGTCGGCAAAGGCTGTAAAATGATGGGATAAAACATGGTTGAAAATCGTTGGCAAGCATCGCATCGGATTTCAACGTTCACAACATTCTTGTCGTTTGTTCTCATTATCTCAAAATCTGTATCGAAGTTCGCTCTGAGCAAAAAATGGGGAGCTTTTTGGCTCAGTAAATCGTCAACAATGGCAAACTTTGTATTCAAATCTGTACAAGTTAACCGCATTTTTTTTGAACCCTTTACTGATGCAGTTTTTCGACGATTTCGTTTTCTCGTTTCATCAACTGGTAAACTGCAATAAAGTTTTTCACCTTTTGAATGCACGGTACTTGTACATGGACGATTGACAAGATTCAGGTTAGTTGACAATAAAGGAGTAACTGAAAAGTTATACACCTTTCGTATTGGCTCCCAATGTCGGTTTTGTAAGGATAGAAGCATATGGTGTTCTGCCACAACAGGAGGTGTAGGTGAATAGATCATCCAGCGACGGCTTTCATTTACATACACAACTACATGCAAGCAAAATAAATTGCAGAATGTGGCTATCTCCAGATCACCACCATACGTCCCATTGGTGCTCATCTTTTCTCTTGCAATGTACTCGTGTCCATTTATACAACCATCAGGGCCGTACAAATTGTAATGTAAAGGGGTAAAAGGCATCAAGGGAAGGTTTTCACATATTACTGATCTCAGCTGAGCTTCCAAAACGACGGAGTTTGATCCACATATCAAAGATGCGAGCGAGCCGAACAAACAATTTCCATTACGAGCTATTGCATAAAACTCAATGGGATAGTCGGAAGGATTCAGTTGAGCTGGCAGCATGTGAGCAAATTTTCCAAATGGTATATTCATCTTGCGGCAAGCCTCCGCATAAAACATTGTAGTCGGATGATTCAAGACGATTGGCTTTTGCAAGGGAACCGAAACTGCTGGTAAATCAATTTCTTCGCTTAAAGCGCGCTGATTAGTTGACTCTTGCACAATATCAGCCTGGGATGAAAGTCCTTTTGTAGCTCCACTGTTATCAAGTGACCAATCGAAAGTATGCGAGAGCATTAATGAATCTGTCGCCTTATCTTCATTTTCATTTTTACGCGGCAAATCGCAACTATGCGTGTTTCTTGAACTGTCATCAATATTTCTCAGAACAAAATCAATGCGAGTTTTCTGAGGGTCACTATTCATCTCAAATCCCAAGCACTTATCACAAACATCTTCACCGGTTTTGACAAATCGGACACATTGCTTGCACGTTTTTGTCGGATTTCTCTTCTTCTTTACAGGGCCAGGGTTACTCTCAACACATCCAATGATGAGCAACAATTGTAAAAGCAATTTGTAGAGAACCATTGTGCAGACCTGAAAAAACTACGCAATCACAGATGGCTGATATCATTGGCACAATAGTCGAGCAAATTATTAGAGAGAGGCAACCGTTGCAGAATTTTTATTGTTCTGGAATGAAACAAAATGACATTTTTAAGACTGCTGTTTTGTTACAGCAAGTATCACTTTCAAACAAAAATTTTTCATCGCACAAAATGGAAATTTTAAGCGGCTAGCACGGATACAAAAGCTATTGCTTAGTTCGGCGTTTCATATTTGCACTGAACTTTAATCTGGATCATTTGTCCTTTCGGAACTTTTTCCTCGCAGATAATGACGAAAGAGAAACATCGTTGTCCTCTTGACTGGAAGATGCATCATCGTCAAACATCTGCCTTGCTAATCCTGTTTTAGTTCCGGGCTCGTTTTCAGTGCAGGGTTCCTGAATTACATTCCGGCAACTGAGGGAAGGAGAGGGGCCTGAAAAACAAGTATTTATTTGCGCCACATGAAAACACTTTTGGGATGTTTACTAAAGAAAAAATTGCAACATAGATGCTCAGTACATGAATACGGAGGTTCTTTTTTCCGAGAATTCTCTATCCCGGAGCCAGTGAGATCCATTGTGGACAAATGGTGCGGTGGAGGTGGGGCAGGAATGACAGATCGTTGCTCATTTACAGATTCAGTGTTATGAACTCTGATTGACATCGTCTGCAAACGCGTCGCGTACAAAGCTCCAGGCCGGGCCATTTTGAAAACTTCGTGCACCATGTGCGTCGAAGTAGAAGGACCTTGGCCATCTTTCCATGCGCCGGAAGATTTACCGTCGACTTTGGGCAACTTGGCTGATGTGAACTCTTTACAGGAGGCAAAAGGTTCAGCAGAAGACTCGTCTAGACTGGTATCTGCATAAAAAGAAACGGTGAAGCCAAATATATGATTATAAGGATAATCTGGCAAAGATACTATATTTTAAAAAGTGAAATAGTTTTAGATGCACCTTGCTTCAAATATTATTATATCAAATAATAAAGATTTGAACAGAAAAACCTTCCGATGGCGTTCCATATCGCATGTCTATCTGCTCCTCCGTCAGTGGCTCGTTCGGCTGGAGGTAGCTGATATGGAACACAAACTCTTCAGCTACAGAGTCGTTTTCATTGACTGCTGGCTTAAACCAGCCCTTAATGCGAAAACCCTGCTCAGCGTCAATGTTTTCGACCAACTGACGGATCTAAAAACAAAGGAGCCAATAGTACAGAAACAAAAACTTTAATAAACCCCTGAAAACATAAGTTCGACAAGCATATTTGAACACTTACAGCTTCGTCCATGTCCAAGGGATCAAGTAGAGCGTTACTGAGGGGCCACTTCCGTATGTTTTCATGAATGAATGTAACCGTTAGCGTGTTGCTAATAATAGATACTTCATCTCGATCCACTGCATCAAATTCATCACACCCAAATGCCAGATGCAGCGACCAATGTTTCAGCGGGGGAGCTGTGGTACATGCACAGGACAATTTACCAGTTTGCCCATCACATAGAGTGCCGCTGCAGGTGTTATCTATTGGAGATGCTGATACTACAAATACAGAGCGGGAAACAAAGTCAAAAAAATTGTAAGAAGCTTGTGCGACTTTGTTGGGAGGCTTCACTATAACACTGTTGCTCAACGGAGTGTCAATTGGCAGCACAGGATCGGGAACCTTAAGTAACGGGCTTTGAACGATTTGCCCATCGACTCGAGGCAGAATGACGACGGTATCCATGCCTGGTTTCAGTTCCTTACTGTATCTCAGAAAGTCCCTCGATGCCTGCTCAGTTTCGGTGAACATCAGCACGACGTTCCGTGTTTCGGGGACTCCAAATGCGTGAAACCGATCGTAGTTTTGCTGTACAGTTTTTATTTGGGGAGTCGTTTTATTTCCGCGTCGCGGCTCCCAGATGGTAAATTTGCGTTTGTTTGCCGTTGAGTAAAGGTATGTGAGTTTCAGGAACGTTCGTTTTCCTCGTAGTCGTTTGTCATTGCTAATGAGGTCGCTGTACTGGATCTCCTCGCACATAGCGTTAACTCTCTCTTTACACTTGTCCAGATCCCAATCATGCTTCATGAAACCACTCATTTTCAAGTAAACCAATCTGGAAACAAAGAACACACAAATTTGACTGTCTGAAGTAGCAGCTATAAATCCAATTGGACCCTATCTATGAAAACATTGGAAAAAAAACAAGAGAAACAGAATTATTATCTGCAAACCAACATCACAAAATAAAAATTTTTTTGCAAAAGCCTCCACTTTCGTAACTTAAAACATAAACTTGACACACCCCTAACTTGACCTTAACAGGAAGAGTTTTCTACTTTTTTAGGTACTACAAAAACATTAGAAGCCTACAAACAAATGTAAAATCTGGAAACAAATTACGACTACTACTGCAGTAGAATCAACCTGAGAGGCTGGAGATATGACGTTCGACCATCTGCTTGAAATACACATCAACACATGTGACAAAAGAAGACGTAATGAAAAGCGCTTTCCACTTTTTGCAATGTCATTTATGTGTGGAGCGCGTAGCTATCAAACTATAACCGGACGCAGAAAAGTATTGATTAGTGAGTTTTAAATAAAAAAGAAATTGAATTTGAAATTAAATGGAATAACTAGTTTTGATAAAGCCAAAAAAATCATTTTACAATGCTGGTGAAACATTGGCGCTGATTAGTGAAGGGACTTTACAGTATATATGCAACTGAAAGAATAGTAAGAAAAATGAAAAATAGTTTTTTGACCGGCTCTGGACTCGAACTCTCTCATTTCGCTCGTGAGTGAAATTAACAACAGAGCACATACCTATTGCGCCAACTGTTCTCCTTACAGCGCTGTTCTGAAATTTGTCTATCATGTTTCGTAATAACTTTAAAACTATCCTATATACATTCTCACCCGACCGAGAGCGCCATGATGCATAGTTATGCCAAGTCTCTCAATCCGAATTTGCTTCCTTGAAGTTTTCTACAGTTTTCTCAGTTTATCATGAATTTGTCTGTATCTGGTCATGCATTCTGTAGGGCTTTCCGCAACCGAGTACGGCGTAATTTTAATAGTTTAAACTGCATACCCACTCGTTAGCGAAGTGCAAATGGAAGTAATTTGACAAGCGTTGTTTCTTTATCGTGAAATTATTTGTTTGTGGAAACCGTTTTTTTTTAAACTAAAATGAATTAGGGACGTTTCAAATTGAAAAAAAGAAGGTACAAAATCAGATAATTGTATCTCTATATCGAAATGAATGAATGACGGTTTTGGTTAAGCATTGACGTTGGAAACTTTGAGGGATGAAAAACTGTCGCAATAAACAAAGAAAAACAATTAACTAAATTGATGGAAACTGATTTTTACCACTCATATCTCAATAAAATGTGTATAAAAAAGCTGAAAAAACTGAAAGTCGTTAAAGTCACTAGTTTATTTATTAAAAAAATAGTCGAAAACTGCTATAGAAACGCTAAAATTTGCAACGCAATCTAAAACGATTCTGTGGTGAAATGAAAAAAAAGTGAATAGAATTCTAATTCCGATCGATGTATAGTAAGTTCCCCCAGTACCCAAAAAAACATTCGCAACAGACGTTAATAAAAAATGGTTAACAAAAACAAAGTAAAAAGATATCTTGAAATCAAAAACAATTGCTTACAAAGTTCAATATAATGGTTCAATACAAAATTCGTGAAAAACGGTTCTAGATACGAAAAAACTATATATTGATCTGCAAATAAATTAAGCAACACATACATTGAAAATAACAGCCAAATTAATATGCAATTTACGTTCAAATTTTCAAAAAAAAAGTCGACACAATTTATTTGATGAAACAAAAAACTTTTCGTTCACAGTGGGACTCGAACCATTGCCAGGAGTAACCCAGCCATTTACTTTAAGTATTAAGCTAAAGCACGACATAAATTAACAAACAGCAATGAGTATTATAGCAATCAATTTTTAGAAACACCTTTAAAAGCCTATATACGTTCTTAAACTTAGTTGGCTGAGAGCGCGAGTGACACACATTCCCGTCCTCCCATCTTAAGTGCAAATAATAAATTGGCTTTACCGTTTCATAAGGAAATGTGTATCGAGTCTCTCAGTACCAGTGGGGATAATTTACTGTTCTTAATGTATCTAAATAAAGAGCTAATAAATGGACAGCATCAAAAAAACTTTCGTTCACACTAGGACTCGAACCACTGCCAGGAGTAACCCAGCCATTTACTTTAAGTATTAAGCTAATGCACCACATAAATTAACAAACAGCAATGAATATTATAGCAAGCAAATGTTAGAAACAACTTTAAAAGCCTATATACGTTCTTAAACTTAGTTGGCTGAGAGCGCGAGTGACACACATTCCCGTCCTCCCATCTTAAGTGCAAATAATAAATTGGCTTTACCGTTTCATAAGGAAATGTGTTTCGAGTCTCTCAGTACCGGGGGGGGGGATAATTTACTGTTTTTAATGTATCTAAAAAAAGAGCTAATAAATGGACATCATGAAAAAAAATTTAGTTCACAGTGGGACTCGAACCACTGCCAGGAGCAACCCAGCCATTTACTTTAAGTATTAAGCTAAAGCACCACAAAAATTGACAAACGTCAATGAATTTTATAGCAGGCAAATTTTAGAAACAACTTTAAAAGCCTATATACGTTCTTAAACTTAGTTGGCTGAGAGCGCGAGTGACACACATTCCCGTCCTCCCATCTTAAGTGCAAATAATAAATTGGCTTTACCGTTTCATAAGGAAATGTGTATCGAGTCTCTCAGTACCGGGGGGGATAATTTACTGTTTTTAATGTTTGTAAATAAAGAGCTAATAAATGGACAGCATCTAAATGAAGTTGAAAATGGCTGCTAATAAAACAAATGTTATAACAAAAAACAACTGAATGGATTTATAAGTACGAATTATGGCGCAGCGGTTGAATGTCGCATTTGCAACCAAGGAGAGGTAGATCAAATCTGCTACACGCCATAAAATTTTCGGCCCTTCTTTTTTTACTTCAGTTCCGAAACAAATACGGCGCTCGACTGTTTTTCAAAAAAGTTGCGAGAAAATGAGCTGTATAGACACGTAACAGTAAGCCGATGAAAGAAACGACACGTGACATTGAGAATCGAAGTTTAAGTTCTGCTATTTTCGAAGGGATTCTGGGCCACATAAAACTTACTACAAATGCAGTGGAGCAACTATCCAAAAATTGAAACAACTCTTTTCTAGGTTGAAAAACCGAAAATTTGTCGGGCATTTTATCTACGATCTATAGGACAAGGCAAAGATTGTAAAAAACATGGTTCACACAGGATACCAATTTTTTGAAAAATACAGTCATAGTTTTTCGATTGTTAAGGTAACGTGTCTTTACTTATGTTGCATTGTTATGTGTCTTTATTTTCAGAAGTCGAAGAAGACACAAGCTGACATATTTGATATTTGATTTAACTCCGTAAAAAAAACTTCACGTCGAGTTTCGAACAGAGGCTACTGTCGTAAGAGTAGAGCACTTCTGCACTGTGCCATTTGTTCTTGCTTTAACTGTTCATAAAATTATTTTTGTGAACACATGTAATCATCCTTTACACGTGATGCAGAAAAAAGCTCAGGCTCCTAAGACAGATTTGAAAATTTGTCTAAAATTAATACCTGCTCGGAATCGAACCAGCAGACACTGTTTTGGTGGAGATGACGTATACGCTCAGCTATTTACCCTGCTATAGTTAGACAAAGCAGCATATAAAAAAGCACTGATTTATGTCGAAGAAGACAGCTTGATCTTTTGTAATAGAAAATATAAGCGCTGTCTTAAATTCGTGAACGTTAAGTTATCATGGAAATGACTAGAAGCAAACTGAGTAAACCTTCTAGCTCAGTACAGTAACGAGCACTCTAGCTACACTAGTCAACGCAGTAATTTCTGTGGAAAAATACAACTGAATCTGATTTTTTTCTAAAATAAGATTCCATTGTTTTTCGTTTCGTTAATAATTAGGATTGGATACTTTATTAGTTGAAACCGAACAAAAACAACTATTAAAAATTTTTTTACCCCCTTCAACCAATTTCGACACAAAAATACCAGACGCCATTAGTCAAACTATGGTAAACCTGGTAAAGTCAAAAACAGGTTGTTCCAATCAACTTATTTCACTGAGCCACACTTTATGAACCTCTTCAGAATGAATTTCATAATCATAGACGTAAAGTTCCCATATTTAGAGAAAATGCGAAATAACACCTTTTTGGTTATATCAAAAAAGTGGAAAAGCCGGATAAAGTGGTCTTCAATCTTTCAGGAGCAAAATGTGACCTCAATAACGTATAATTGCAGTGTCAATTTAGGGTCGCATGCAAAATTATAGAACAGTTTTGCGAGCCAACTATGAGAAAGAGACTTTTTTTTCGGAATTTGGCTATTAGTATTTGTAGTAATTTATTTTTAAGTGGCCACAGAAAAAAACTTCTAAAAACCACAATTTATAACCTTTTTTGATAATATCCATTTTCTATAACCACTCTATACCTACTAAATTGAAAATGGCAAGCTCAAATTTGCCATCAAACCTCACTTTTTCTCATTTTTGAACAATTTTATTTTTTTGAAAAAAAATGTTGAGTCAGAAACGTTAAAAATCATTTTTTTTTTCAAAAAGTCAAAAAAAGCCGGTCCAATCGATCCATTTCACTAAGCTCAACTTCATGAATCTGTTTAGAATGGTTTTCATGACCAAAGACGTAAAATTTACCCAATTTGAGAAAAAGTGAAAAAAACACCTTTTTGGTTAACGCTAAAAAGTGGAAAAAATGGGAAAAGTGGTCTTAAAAATAAAACCATGGAAAAGTGGCATAAAGAAACTGCCATTATCTCGTCAATTCATGACCGCATGCAAAAAATTGGAAAGATTAAACGAGTCGTTACTGAGGACGAGACTTTTTTTTAGGAATTTGGCTATTAGTATTTGTAGTAATATAGTAGTAACTGACAATAGGAAAAAAATTCATAAAAACCACAATTTTTAACCAATTTTGATCGTTTAATACTCTGTACCTACTAAATCGACTATGGCAAGCTCAAATAAGCCATCGAAACTCACTTTTTCTCACTTTTGAACAATCTTATTTTTTTGACAAAAAATGTTGAGTCAGAAACGTTAAAAATCATTTTTTTTCAAAAAGTCAAAAGAAGCTGGTCCAATCGATTCAATTCACTAAGCTGAACTTCATCAACCTGTTTAGAATGGTTTTCATGACCAAAGACGTAAAATTTACCCATTTTGAGAAAAGTCCAAAAAACACCTTTTTAGTTAACGCAAAAAAGTGGAAAAAGTGGGAAAAATGGTCTTCAAAATTAAACCATCGAAAAGTGGCATTAACAAACTGCCATTATTTCGTCAATTCAGACCCGCATGCAAAAAATTAGGAAGTTCTGACGAAACGTTTTGGAGAACGTGAAAGTTTTCAGCAAAATGGTATATGTATATTTTTTATAGTACTTCTGCACGGGAGGGGCCCCTACCCCTCCCTAATTGCTTTTTTTGCTACACGCGACCATCTAGCACCCTCAAGGTCACGTGTTGGATTTTTGTTGTTGGTTTTTTCTGAAAACAAAAAAGAGCGTGGTCATGCATCGACATCATGTGGTCAAGCAAATACGTGGACTTCTACGCATTCCCATTAGCAATGCGCCCTTCGGGCGCAAATGCCAATGCTCAATTAATTTTGCCAGCTGAAAAAATAAATTAATTAAAAAGTTCAGATAAATTTTACTTAAACTACCACCAAAAACGCAAAGCTTTCAAAGTGTAAGACAATCAAGCTTTTGCCATTACTGGACATGCAGTGAGACTGGTTTTGGCAAAAAGTAAAATAGAAAATGTAGAAAATAGAAAGTAAAGAATTGTTCAACAAAAGAACGCAACATCTGAAATTTACTTGATCTCCGCTAATGACAAAATTATGATCAGGCTGATTTTAGATTAAAGCGTACAATTTAAGGTTACGGCTGCTCCCTCTAATGGTCCCAGAGGGACCGAGTGAGCATCCTACCTCGATCCAGGACAACGGATAGTTGTTTTTAATTTTTCATAAAAATTATTATTTTTCTTTAATGCTTGTTTTCATTTTCTCATGAGAAGCTGTATGATTTTAAAAAAAATTGATTTCATTAAGCAATGGTTCTAAGAACAACTGACGTTAGGCGCTTACAAATACGGTTGGTGAAAACTGGTAAAGGATAATGTTGAGAAAAATTGTAAGCTTTCAAGAAAAATAAAAAAACAGTTTTTTTCTTTTTTTTCTTTTGTAAATCGGGAGAAATCATTAAGTTTTTTTAAATTTTCCTCGCACCACCCACTAAGTAGTGAAGATTCATATTCTAGCCATTTATAACATTTTGGCAGAAAAAACATCAATATGTTGTAAAATGTTTTAAAATAGAGAAAAACTAAAAATTATCTTTTTTTTCGAAAAAATCAAAATTTAGTTATTTTCAAAAATGTAAAAAAGTGAAAAACAATTGCATATTACGATTCACCGTACCCAAATTAGTGGGTCTAGTATTTTAAATTATCAAAAAATGTTGAAAATTGTGGATTTTATGAAGTTTTCATTCTGGCTATTTTTCCTTGTTGCCTCCACTTAAGGCACCTTTGAGCCAACTTGAGAAACTGGAACCTAAACAAGCTATACAGATAGTCTAAATGAGCCATTTTCAGCGTGATAACACGCCTGGAAGAAAAAAAACTCCAGAAAAGAAAGAAATTTTTGAACTTTAACTTTTTTTCTTCTTCAAATGGCGATACTTAGAATAATTTTTCAGCTGAAAAGTTCAAAAAAAATCAAAAAATTCAAATTTTGAAAAAATTTAAAAAAATCTCATCAGTCTATTTATTGGAGTGTTCGAGGTTTTGGGAGACCTTATCTGGCGGCTACCAACAAGTGGATCACTTATTTTAAAGTTTTCAGAAAGGTCAAAAAAACATGTTTTTTCGATTTTTTTGACAGAATTCCGGAAGCAATATCTTGGCTAAAAACAAGAATGAGGGCCTAAAATTAGTACAAACAGTACTCCCACATAAAGTACATTAGGTTGGAAACAAAAAATTTACTCTGATTCAAAAATCGTTTTATAACTTTATTTCTGAACAAAAAATTGTAAAAAAATCAAAAACTGGAAAAATTTTTGAAAAAAATGATTGTTTTGAAAAAGTGCCATTTTTCAGCTGAAACTTTTCATTTTAGCTAAGAAAGCCAGAGCAATGCCCTTTAAGCTCTAATAAATTAATAAACCAAATTGTTTTCAAGTTTTTTCGTCAAAGATTTTTATTTTGAAAAAGTATTCAAAAATGGGTAAAAAAAAGTCAAAAAAATCAATTTTCTCCGATTCAAAAACCTCCACTACCATGATGATTAGTGCGTTAGATAGGACTGCTGAGATCAATTTAGACGTTCTTTCATAAGTATATCAAAATTTTTACTTATTTTTGAGAATTAGGCAAAATAAAAACTTTTCCCAAATTGGGCAAAAAGCCCAAATTAGCCCAAACACCTGTTAAAAATTGTTGGGTCGAAAAATCACAAAAGGAAACCCCTATTCGTTTGACATTTTAGGGCCGCATGCAAAAAATTAGACCAATCTAACCTGACAATTTCGAGAATCAACTTTTTTGTCAAGATTCTCTAAAGACCAATTTAGGGAGATTACTTGTACCGGTGGGGGCCCTACCCCACCTAAAAAATTTTTGAAATACTGGAACGCGGCCACCTAGCACCCTCAAGGTCACGTGTTGGATTTTTGTTTTTGGTATTTTCTGAAACCAACCAAAAGAGAGCGTGGTCCTGCATCGACATCAAGTGCTCAAGCAAATACGCGGACTTCTACGCATTCCCATTCGCAATGCGCCCTTCGGGCGCAAATGCCAATGCTCAATTAATTTTGCCACGTGAAAATTTTGTAAAGAAAAATTCTGATAAATTTTAACTTAAAGTACCACCAAAAAACGCAACGATTTCAAAGTGTGAAACAATCAAGTTTTTGCTAATACCGGGCATGCAGTGAGACTGATTTCGGCAAAACTAAATTGAAAAATGAAGGAAATGGAAAGAAAAAAATTGTTCAAAATAAGAACGCAACATCGAAAAATTATTTGATCTCCGCTAAGGTCATAATTCCAAACAGGCTGATTTCAGATTTTCAGCGTAGAATTTACGGTTACGGCTGCTCCCTCAACAGGTCCCAGAGGGACCGAGTGAGCATCCTACCTCGATCCAGGATATCGGATAGTTGTTTTTAATTTTTCACAATTTTTTTTCACTAATGCTTATTTTCAGTTCCTCATGAGAAGCTGTATAAATTTTTTTTTAAATGGATTTTATTAATCAATGCTTCCAAGAACAACTGATGTTAGGCGGTTACAAATGCGGTTGGTGAAAACTAGTAAGGGATAATGATGAGAAAAATTGTAAGTTTTCAAATGAATTTAAAAACAGTTTTTTTTTCTTTTTTTCTTTTGTAAATCGGGAGAAATGAATCAGTTCTTTTTTAAGTTTTCCTCGCACCACCCACTGTTCTTAAGTAATGAAGATTCCTGTTTTAGCCGTTTATAACACTTTGGCAGAAAAAACATCAATATGATGTCAAATGTTTTAAAAAAGAGAAAAATTTAAAAATTATGTTTCTTTTTTAAAAATCAAAAAATTTGTAATTTTCAAAATTGAAAAAAAGTGAAAATTAATTGCATATTACGATTCAGCGTACCCAACTTAGTGGGTCTAGCATTTTAAATTACCAAAAAATGTTGAAAATTGTAGATTTTATGAAGTTTTCATTTTGGCTATTTTTCCTTGTTGCCTCCACTTAAGGCACCTTTGAGCCAACTTGAGAAACTGGAACCTAAACAAGCTATACAGATAGTCTGAATGAGCCATTTTCAGCTTGATAACACGCCTGGAAGAAAAAAAAACTCCAGAAAAGAAAGAAAATTTTGAACTTTAACCTTTTTTCTTCTTCAAATGGCGATACTTAGAAAAATTTTTCAGCTGAAAAGTTCAAAAAAAATCAAAAAATTCAAATTTTGAAAAAATTTTAAAAAAATCTCATCATTCTGTTTATTGGAGTCTTCGAGGTTTTGGGAGACCTTATCTGGCGGCTAACAACAAGTGGATCACTTATTTTAAAATTTTGAGAAAGGTCAAAAAAACATGTTTTTTCGATTTTTTTGACAGAATTCCGGAAGCAATATCTTGGCTAAAAACAAAAGTGAGGGCCTAAAAACAGTACAAACAGTACTCCCACATCAGGTACATTAGGTTGGAAACAAAAAAATTATTCTGACTCAAAAATCGTTTTTTAACTTTATTTCTGAACAAGAAATTGAAAAGAAATCTAAAACTTAAAAATTTTTTGAAAAAAATGATTGTTTTGAAAAAGTGCCAATTTTTAGCTGAAACTTTTTATTTTAGCTAATAAAGCCAGAGCAATGCCCTTTAAGCTCAAAAAAATTAATTAGGCAAATTATTTTCAAGTTTTTTCGTTAAAGGCTTTTATTTTGAAAAAGTATTCAAAAATGGGTAAAAAAAAGTCAAAAAAATCAATTTTCTCCGATTCAGAAACATCCACTACCATGATGATTAGTTCGTTAGATAGGACTGCCGAGATCAAATTAGACGTATTTTCATAAGTATATCAAAATTTTTACTTATTTTTGAGAATTAAGCAAAATAAAAACTTTTCCCAAATTGGGCAAAATGCCCAAATTAGCCCAAACACCTGTTAAAAATTGTTGGGTCAAAAAGTCACAAAAGGAAACCCCTATTCGTTTGCCATTTTAGGGCCGCATGCAAAAAATTAGACCAATCTAACCTGACAATTTCGAGAATCGACTTTTTTGCAAAATTTCTCTATAGTCCATTTGAGGGATATTACTTGTACCGGTGGGGGCCCCTACCCCACCTCAAAAAATTTTGTAATGCTGGAACGCGGCCACCTAGCACAGTCAGGTACTAGTGTTTTATTTTTGTTTTTCGTATTTTGTCAAGCCAAAAGAGAGTGTAGTCAAGCATCAACATCATGTGCTCAAGCAAATACGTGGACTTCTACGCATTCCCATTCGCAATGCGCCCTTCGGGCGCAAATGCCAATGCTCAATTAATTTTGCCAGGTGAAAATTTTTTAAAAAAAAAAACTCTGATGAATTTTAACTTAAACTACCACCAAAAACGCAAAGATTTCAAAGTGTGAATTAATCAAGTATTTGATAATACCGGGCATGCAGTGAGACTGATTTCGGCAAAATTAAAATGGAAAATGAAGGAAATGGAAAGAAAAAAATGTTCAAAATTAGAACGCATTATCAAAAACTTATTTGATCTCCGCTAATGTCATAATTCCGATCAGGCTGATTTCAGATTTTAAGCGTAGAGTTTACGGTTACGGCTGCTCCCTCTACAGGTCCCAGAGGGACCGAGTGAGCATCCTACCTCGATCCAGGATAACGGATAGTTGTTTTTAGTTTTTCACAAAATGTTTTTTCACTATTCCTTGTTTTCAATTCCTCATGAGAAGCTGTATTAACTTTCAAAAAAATTGATTTTATTAATCAATGCTTCCAAGAACAACTGATGTTAGGCGGTTACAAATGCGGTTGGTGAAAACTAGTATGGGATAATGATGACAAAATTTGTAAGTTTTCAAATGAATTTAAAAACAGTTTTTTGCTTTTTTCTTTTATAAATTGGGAGAAATGAATCACTTTTTTTTAAGTTTTCCTCGCACCACCCACTGTTCTTAAGTAATGAAGATTCCTGTTCTAGCCGTTTATTACACTTTGGCAGAAACAACATCAATAGAAGTAAAATGTTTAAAAAAAAAAAAATTAAAAATTATGTTTTTTTTTTTAAAAAGTCAAAAATTTGTAATTTTCAAAATTGAAAAAAAGTGAAAATTAATTGCGTATTACGATTCAGCGTACCCAACTTAGTGGGTCTAGCATTTTAAATTACCAAAAAATGTTAAAAATTGTAGATTTTATGAAGTTTTCATTCTGGCTATGTTTCCTTGTCGCCTCCACTTAAGGCACCTTTGAGCCAACTTGAGAAACTGGAACCTAAACAAGCTAAGCAGATAGTCTGAATGAGCCATTTTTAGCTTGATAACACGCCTGGAAGAAAAAAAAATCCAGAAAAGAAAGAAATTTTTGAACTTTAACCTTTTTTTCTTCTTCAAATGGCGATACTTAGAATAATTTTTCAGCTGAAAAGTTCAAAAAAAATCGAAAAATTCGAATTTTGAAAAATTTTTAAAAAAATCTCATCAGTCTGTTCATTGGAGTCTTCGAAGTTTTTGGAGACCTTATCTGGCGACTAACAACAAGTGGATCACTTATTTTAAAATTTTGAGAAAGGACAAAAAAACATGTTTTTTCGACTTTTTTCACAGAATTCCGAAAGCAATATCTTGGCTAAAAACAAGAATGAGGGCCTAAAATTAGTACAAACAGTACTCCCACATAAGGTACATTAGGATGGAAACAAAAAATTTACTCTGACTCAATAATCGTTTTTTAACTTTATTTCTGAACAAGAAATTGAAAAGAAATCAAAAACTTAAAATTTTTTTGAAAAAAATGATTTTTTTTAAAAAGTGCCAATTTTTAGCTGAAACTTTTCATTTTAGCTAAGAAAACCAGAGCAATGCCCTTTAAGCTCAATTAAATTAATATAGCAAATTGTTTTCAAGTTTTTTCGTTAAAAGCTTTCATTTTGAAAGAGTAGTCAAAATTGGGTAAAAAAAATTAAAAAAAATCAATTTTCTCAGATTCAAAAACCTCCACCACCATGATAATTAGTTCGTTAGATAGGACTCCTAAGATCAATTTAGACTTATTTTCATAAAAATATCAAAATTTTTACTTATTTTTGAGAATTAAGCAAAATAAAAATTTTTCCCAAATTGGGCAAAAAGCCCAAATTAGCCCAAACACCTGTTAAAAATTGTTGGGTCAAAAAATCACAAAAGGAAACCCCTATTCGTTTGACATTTTAGGGCTGCATGCAAAAAATTAGACCAATCTAACCTGACAATTTCGAGAATCAACTTTTTTGTCAAAATTCTCTAAAGACCAATTTAGGGAGATTACTTGTACCGGTGGGGGCCCTACCCCACCTAAAAAATTTTTGAAATGCTGGAACGCGGCCACCTAGGTCAATCTTTTACCTGCGGTGCATCGGTGTTTGCGGGTGTAAGTTTTGAAGTGTGGCCTGGGGGCCATTGGCTTCAAGGCATGTGGCACTCGCAGAAAAAGAGCACCCGAAGGGTGCTCTTTTCTGCTCGAAAACTCTAGGTCAATTAATTTTTTCTTAACCTTCACATTTTGTCAAACATTTTTTGACTTTTCCTTCTTCATTACTCACTGAGACTATTAACCATGATCGCTAACTTGCATTGCTGGCTGATTATAATGACAAGTCACTCTGCGCCTTGATCAGTTAACAATGCAAAACATTGTGATTCTTGAAGAAGACTGTTTCGACGAAAACAAGTTTTCGGAAACAGTCCTGTTAACTTATTTTTGATCTCGTTTTTAAATTTATCGACTTTTAGTTGTTTTCAGTAGGCTATTGGACCTGAATTAGGTCCTAAAAGTTAATTTTGTCTCGAAATGATTAGAAGCAATAGAAAAAAAAAACATTTTTTTTTATTTGATAAATATAGTTGAAATAGAAACGTGAAAAATCTCTTTTTTTTCAAAAGTCATCAAAAATAGTTCCAATTGAATTGAATCACTAGGCTACAATGTATGAACCTGTTCAGAATGGTTTTCAAGACCAAAGCCGTAAAATTTCCATATTTGGAGAAAAGTAAAAAAAAAACACGTTTTTGGTTAACTCATAAAGGTAGATAAATCGGGTAAAGTCGTCTTTAAACATAAAGGATCAAAAAATGATTTAATTAGGGCATACATGTAGTGTCCTTGTAAGGCCGCTTGCAAAAAATTACAACAATTGTGGTAGCCACTTCCGAAAACAAGTCTTTTTTTTCGAAATTTAGCCAGTTTTATTTGTAGTAAAGTAGTAAAAAGCTACCCGAGAAAAAAAAGTTGTAAAAACCAAAATTTTCATCCAATTTTGACAATTAAATACTCTAAACCTACTAAAATGACTATGGCAAGCTCGAATATGCTATCAAAACTCGTTTTTTCTCACTTTTTAAAATTTTTGTTTTTTTGATATAAAATGTTGAGTCAGAAACAAGAAAAACCAATTTTTCTCAAAAAGTCAAAAAAAGTTGTTCCAATCAAATTGTTTCAATAGGCCACGCTTTGTGGACTTGTTTAGAAGTGTTAGCATGATCAAAGCCATAAAATTTCCATATTTAGAGAAAAGACGAAAAAAACACCTTTTTGGTTAATTTTTCCAAAAAAATGACCAAAAAATTAGGAGACGGTCCTGAAAAAAAAAAAATTTTAAAAACAAAGTAACTCTAATTTCTACACAGTTAGACTCCCTAAACAGTCTTCTTTCATCCAATACTAAACAATCTATCCCATTTTTTGGACTCAAATTGAGTTATTGAGTCATTTTAACCAAAAATCGTGTTTCGTTTTTCCGTTTTTGCCCCCCATTTCCCGCCATAAGTCAACATATAGAGTTTTTCTGGCCAAACGGCGTCCAATCGTATCCTTAGAATTGCATTTTGTAGCCGCATGCCAATTTTAAAGAAATTCTGACGAAACGTTTTCGAGATCAGCCCCGATTCCGCCGACAGGGGTATAAGGTTATAAGAAACGAGAACCGGCAGGGACCCTACCCTTGCCTCGCCGTATCTCTGACGCCGAAGCGCGACGACCACCTAGCACCAGTCATTGACCTGCGGTGCGTTAGTGTTTGCGGGTGTAAGTTTTGAAGTGTGGCCTGGCGGCCATTAGCTTCAAGGCATGTGGCACTCGCAGAAAAAGAGCACCCGAAGGGTGCTCTTTTCTGCTCGAAAACTATAAGTCAATTAATTTTTTCTTAACCTCCACATTTTGTTTAACATTTTATAACCTTCCCTTGTTCATTTCTCCTTGAGACTATTAGCCATGATCGCTAACTTGCATTGCTGGCTGATTATAATGACAAGTCACTCTGCGCCTTGATCAGTTAACAATGCAAAACATTGTGATTCTTGAAGAGGACTGTTTCAACAAAAACAAGTTTTCGGAAACAGTCCTGTTAACTTATTTTTGATCTCGTTTTTAAGTTTATCGACTTTTAGTTGTTTTCAGTAGGCTATTTGGACCTGAATTAGGTCCTAAAAGGTTAATTTTGTCTCAAAATGATTTGAAGCAATAGAAAAAAAAAACATTTTTTTATTTGATAAAAATAGTTGAAATAGAAACGTGAAAAATCTCTTTTTTTTCAAAAGTCATCAAAAGTAGTTAAAATTGAATTGAATCACTAGGCTACAATGTATGAACCTGTTCAGAAAGGTTTTCAAGACCAAAGCCGTAAAATTTCCATATTTAGAGAAAAGTCAAAAAAACACGTTTTTGGTTAACTCATAAAGGTAGATAAATCGGGTAAAGTCGTCTTTAAACCTAAAGGATCAGAAAATGAATTAATTAGGGCATACATGTAGTGTCCTTGTAAGGTCGCTTGCAAAAAATTACAACAATTGTGGTAGCCACTTCCGAAAACAAGTCTTTTTTTTTCGAAATTTGGCCAGTTTTATTTGTAGTAAAGTAGTAAAAAGCTACCCGAGAAAAAAAAGTTGTAAAAACCAAAATTTTCATCCAATTTTGACAATTAAATACTCGAAACCTACTAAAATTACTATGGCAAGCTCGAATATGCTATCAAAACTCATTTTTTCTCACTTTTTAAAAATTTTGATTTTTTGATATAAAATGTTGAGTCAGAAACGTGAAAAATCAGTTTTTATCAAAAAGTAAAAAAAGTTGTTCCAATCAAATTGTTTCAATAGGCCATGCTCTGTGGACTTGATTAGAAGTGTTAGCATGATCAAAGCCATAAAATTTCCATATTTAGAGAAAAGGCGAAAAAAACACCTTTTTGGTTAATTTTTCCAAAAAAATGACCAAAAAATTAGGAGACGGTCCTGGAAAAAAAAAAATTTTAAAAAAAAAGTAATTCTAATTTTTACATAGTTCGGCTCCCTTAACAGTCTTCTTTCATCCGATACTAAACAATCTATCTCATTTTTTGGACCCAAATTGAGTTATTGAGTCATTTTAACCAAAAATCGTGTTTCGTTTTTCCGTTTTTGCCCCCCATTTCCCGCCATAAGTCAACATATAGAGTTTTTCTGGCCAAACGGCGTCCAATCGTATCCTTAGAATTGCATTTTGTAGCCGCATGCCAATTTTGAAGAAATTCTGACGAAACGTTTTGGAGATCAGCCCCGATTCCGCCGACAGGGGTATAAGGTTATAAGAAACGAGAACCGGCAGGGACCCTACCCTTGCCTCGCCGTATCTCTGACGCCGAAGCGCGACGACCACCTAGAGGCAGAGCAGGCGCCCACCCACCCGACCTGTGTTATTGACCTTTCCACCCAATCAGTCAGGCTTTGTCCAATTCTTTTTTTTTAAAATTCGATTAATTCTGTAGATGGAATCGAATCATGATGTGCCCTGAGTCATGAAAATTTGACAAACACTTGTCCGACTATTTAAAAGATTAATTTTTTAATCAGTTTTTTGTAATCGAATTGCAAAAACATTGGTTGGAAAAGAGCATTTTGCTTCATCAATATGTCAATAAACCAAAATGCACCGTGCATGTTCCATATTTGTATCCCAGTTTTGACATTGGGAAGAAGCAGCAAAATTTTAAATACCTTTTTATTTAAATTTTATCATAATTTCTCACAAATGAAACAAAAACTCCCCCCTCAAGTGCAACTTTTCCAGAAAACTGTAAATGCTGAAAAGTAACAACGCAACACAGCGGCTGCTCTTTATTCTCTGCTCTTCATTCGAGGTCCCGGATGCCCCGAACTGGGACCACATGGGTCCCAGGGAGCATCCTATATAATTTTAGGCATAAAATATACAATCATGAGAACCAAAACTCTAATCAGTTTTTTGTTTTTCTTCTCTATACAAAGGGTATACAATTGCTTTTCTGTTTTAAAGAGCCTGTTATACTATCAAACAAAACATTACAGTTAAATTATAAATTCAAAACTTTTCCGTTTTTGAAACAAAATAGTTTATTTTGAGCCGCAATTAAACCTTCTAGCTCAGCAAAGTAACGAGCACTCTAGTTACACTACTCAACGCAAAAATTTCTGTGAAAAAATACAACTGAATCTGTTTTTTTTTGTAAACAAATGTTCCATTGTTTTTCGTTTCGTTTATAATTAGGATTGGATACTTTATTAGTTGAAATCGAGCAGAAACAACTATTAAAAATTTTGTACCCCCTTCAATCAATTTTGACACAAAAATACCAGACGCCATTAGTCAAACAATGGCAAGCTCAAATAATCCATCAAAAACCACTTTTTTTCATTTTTAAAATTGAATTTGTTTTCGACCAAAAAATAGTAGATGAAATTGGAAAAAAAAAGAAAATTTCCTGAATATGAAAAAATTGGTGTCAAACTGTCTTATCCATAGAAACACTTGCTATGAACCTATTCAAAAAAGTTTTGTTGAGCAATGCCAAAAAAATTACCCCTTTTGAGAAAAATTCAAAAAACACATTTCTGGTTAACTCAAAAAAGTGGAAAAAGTGGGAAACGGTTTCTTCAAAATGAAACCATCCAAAAGTGGCACTAACTAAGTGCCCTTATTTTGTAAATTCAGACCCGCATGCGAAAAATGACAAAAACCTTTCGGGATTTTTTCGAGAACAGATTAGTTTCTCCGGAATTTAGGTAATTACTATTTTCATTACTATAGTTATAATTAAACTCAAATCTGAAAGACGTAAAAACTACAATTTTTAATCAATTTTGACAAATGAATGATCAAAAACCACTAAAATGGCTATGGCAAGCTCGAATCTACCATCAGAAACCATTTTTTCCCATTTTTGAAAAATTTCATTTTTTTAAAAATAAATGTTGAGTCACAAACGGGAAAAACCATATTTTTTCAAAAAGTCAAAACAATTTGTTCCATTTAAACCAATTCATTAGGCCAGACATTAGGAGCCTGTTCAGAATGGTTTTCATAATCAAAGCAGCAAAATTTACCCATTTTGAGAAAAGTCGAAAAAACACCACTAAATTGGCTATAGCAAGTTCGAATCTACCATCAGAAACCATTTTTTCCCATTTCTGAAAATTTTCATTTTTAAAAAAATAAATGTTGAGTCACAAACGGGAAAAATCATACTTTTTCAAAAATTCAAAAAAAATTGATCCATTTAAACTAATTCATCAGGCAACACGTTGGGAACCTGTTCAGAATGGATTTCATGATCATAGCAGCAAACTTTACCCATTTTGAGAAAAGTCGAAAAAACACCTTTTTAGTTAACTTAAAAAAGTGGAAAAAGTGGGAACAGGGGTCTTCAAAAAGATACCATCCAAAAGTGGCATAAACAAACTGCCACTACTTTGTCAAATCAGACCTGCATGCGAACAATAAGAAAACTCTGACGAGAAGTTTTTGAGAACAGACTAGTTTTCCCGGAATTTTCGTAGTACTATATTGTTTACTATAGTAATAATTAAAGTCAAATCTAAAAAATCGTAAAAACTACAATTTTTATTCAATTTTGACAATTTAATGATCAAAACCCAATAAATTGACTACGGCAAGGTGAAATACACTATCAAAAAGCATTTTTTCTCATTTTTGAAATTTTTTATTTTTTTGAGGAAAAATGTTGAGTCAGAAAAGGGAAAAATCAATTTTTTTTAAAAAGTCGAAAAAAATTGTTCCCTTCAAATTGATTCATTAGGCCACACTTTAGGAACCTGTTTAAAATGGTTTTCAAGTCCAAAGCCGTAAAACTTACCCATTTTGAGAAAAGCCCAAAAAACACCTTTTTAGTTAACGCAAAAAAGTGGAAAAAGTGGGAAAAATGGTCTTCAAAATGAAACCATCAAAAAGTGGCATTAACAAACTGCCATTATTTCGTCAATTCAGACCCGCATGAAAAAATTGAGGAAGTTCTGACGAGACGTTTTGTAGAACGTGAAAGTTTCCAGCAAAAAGGTACATGTATAATTTTTATAGTACTTTTGCACGGGAGGGGCCCCTACCCCTCCCTAATTGCTTTTTTTGCTACACGCGACCATCTAGCCGGTCAGGTCTGCGTCCCACCCGCCCTCCGTGACTAATCTTGCTTCCGAGAAATATCAATTGTTTCACCTTTACCCCATCTCAGGTCAGTTACTCTTGAAAAAAGTCCTACTTGAAACGTTCGCATTCACTTTGCCCCCTACGGGCGCAATGGTGAAGCCCATTTTTTCTTCTCACTGAACTTCTTCTCCGAACAGTTCACATAAAACATTACTATGGTTTTATCTAAATTTGCCGTGTCCAGCTGCGACTCCGACTTTTTTCACGTCACTGGTGTTCCAACAACAGGACCACATGAGATTCCCATTCAGATACTGTCTCAATTTTGAAAAAACTGATTTGATTTTTTTGCCGTTTTTCGTAAATTAAACTAATTACTTCATTCGAATTAAAAAAAAATACCGAAAAACACTTAAAGATAGCAAGACATTATTGTGACTGTCGTCTATATCTGTTCTCTTTGTTCAAGGTCAATGATGCTCCCTAAGTGGGACCACAAGGGTCCCAGGGAGCATCAGTAAAGGCTTTGGATAGTATGCCATTTTTGATTAAGACAAAATCTTTGGCCAATTGTGTTTTTTTTCACAGTCCCTTATCCACTGCAAATGTAAAGACTAATTTTTGTTTGAAGTTTTAAAAAATAATAATAACCTTTTCATTTGTGATGACTCTTATCACTCATAAATCAATGGAAGACTCTGACTAACCTTCTCAAGCATGAAAATACATAAAAAAAAATCTGGTTATTTCAGACTGCTTTTTTGTTAAATTTCAGATAGATTTTGAAAACTCTTTCTTCAAATTGTATGTCTGCCGAAAAAGAACAAAAATTACAAACTGAAACCATTTTGGTTAAATTAAGGCTCTTCACCCACCAAACTCGAAATTGCGAAGCTGAAACGAACAATCGACAACCCATTTTATAAGTTTTGTTTTATTTTTTTAAAACATGTGTCATATATTTTCAAAAGCAATTTATTAAAGTTTCATTTTTTACCAGAAAAGTAAGTCCGAAAAAAAACAGATTTTTAAATACTGTCAAAAAATAAGGTGGCAAGTAGTTTTACCAATGGAATCATAGTATATGATTAAGTTCAAAATAGTTTTCATTACCATTGACTAGACGCTTACTCAATTTGAGAAATGTCGTTAATAACTTTTTTGGAAACATAAAAAACGGATAATGGAAAAATTTTCTTCTAACTTATAGAAAAGAATTTTATGAGAAAAACCATTACTAATATCACGTGTAAATTACGAGAGTAGATTCAGGCCACATGCAAAATTTCAGCAGAAACACTCAAGCAATTTTGAGAACGAAACAATTGTTCCAGAAATTGACAAAGTAGTATATACACCAATTTTACCATAAATCATCAAAATAAAAAAATCGCAGAAATTACAAATTTTATCCAATATTGACTTTTAAATACTCTATACCGACTAAATTGACTATGGTAAGCTCGAATCAACCATCAAAAACCATTTTTAATCGTTTTGAATTTTTTAAGTTTTTTTCCATCAAAAAGTTGAGTCAGAAATGGGAAAAATGTTTTTTTTTCAGAAAAACAAAAAAAGTTGTTCAAAATCAACTAAAAAGCTAAGCCACATTTTTTGAACCTGGTCAGAATGATTCTGGTGACCGAAGCCGTAAAAAGTGCCCAATTCGAGGAAATTCGAAAAAACTCTTTTTTCAGCACTTTGAAAAAGTGGAAAAATGGAAAAAATGGTCTTCAAACAAATAGGATGAAAAAATGATCAGTAAAAGCATCGATGCCGTGTCAAATGAGGATCGCATGCCAATTTTTGAAACAATCCAACGGGTTTTTTTTAAGAACGAAATCATTTTTTGACAATTTTAGTAGTAGTATTTACACTAATTAGTACCATATATGGTCAAAATTCAAAAATACAAAAAACTACAATTTTTATCCAATTTTGACCTTCAAATACTCTATACCCACTAAATTGACTATCGGGAGCTCGAATCAACCATCAAAAACCATTTTTAATCACTTCCAAATTTTTTTTATTTTTTAAATCAAAATGTTGAGTCAGAAATAGGAAAAAACAATTTTTTTCAAAAAGTCAAAAAAAGTGGTCCCAATTGAATAAACTCAATAAACCACACTCTATGAACCTGTTCAGAATGGTTTTCATGACCAAAGCCGTAAAAACTACCCAATTTGAGAAACTTCGAAAAATCACCTTTTAGTTAACTCAAAAAAGTGGAAAAATCGGGTAAAATGGGCTTCAAACCGATAGGATCGAAAAGTGACCTTTATAAGATATGATTGCCGTGTCAAATTAGGGCCGCATGCAAAAATTCAGAAAAATTCAACGAAACGTTTTTGAGAACTCGACAAATTTGGTCGTTTTGTTAAAGGTTAAATTTTAGAAATTTTTTGTCCGGAAGGGGCCCCTTCCCCTTCCTAAATGCTTTTTATGCTACACGCGACCATCTAGAGGCAGAGCAGGCGCCCCACCCACCCGACCTGTGTTATTGACCTTTCCACCCAATCAGTCAGGCTTTGTCCAATTCTTTTTTTTTTAAATTCGATTAATTCTGTAGATGGAATCGAATCATGATGTGCCCTGAGTCATGAAAATTTGACAAACACTTGTCCGACTATTTAAAAGATTAATTTTTTAATCAGTTTTTTGTAATCGAATTGCAAAAACATTGGTTGGAAAAGAGCATTTTGCTTCATCAATATGTCAATAAACCAAAATGCACCGTGCATGTTCCATATTTGTATCCCAGTTTTGACATTGGGAAGAAGCAGCAAAATTTTAAATACCTTTTTATTTAAATTTTATCATAATTTCTCACAAATGAAACAAAAACTCCCCCCTCAAGTGCAACTTTTCCAGAAAACTGTAAATGCTGAAAAGTAACAACGCAACACAGCGGCTGCTCTTTATTCTCTGCTCTTCCTTCGAGGTCCCGGATGCCCCGAACTGGGACCACATGGGTCCCAGGGAGCATCCTATATAATTTTAGGCATAAAATATACAATCATGAGAACCAAAACTCTAATCAGTTTTTTGTTTTTCTTCTCTATACAAAGGGTATACAATTGCTTTTCTGTTTTAAAGAGCCTGTTATACTATCAAACAAAACATTACAGTTAAATTATAAATTCAAAACTTTTCCGTTTTTGAAACAAAATAGTTTATTTTGAGCCGCAATTAAACCTTCTAGCTCAGCAAAGTAACGAGCACTCTAGTTACACTACTCAACGCAAAAATTTCTGTGAAAAAATACAACTGAATCTGTTTTTTTTTGTAAACAAAGGTTCCATTGTTTTTCGTTTCGTTTATAATTAGGATTGGATACTTTATTAGTTGAAATCGAGCAGAAACAACTATTAAAAATTTTGTACCCCCTTCAATCAATTTTGACACAAAAATACCAGACGCCATTAGTCAAACAATGGCAAGCTCAAATAATCCATCAAAAACCACTTTTTTTCATTTTTAAAATTGAATTTGTTTTCGACCAAAAAATAGTAGATGAAATTGGAAAAAAAAAGAAAATTTCCTGAATATGAAAAAATTGGTGTCGAACTGTCTTATCCATAGAAACACTTGCTATGAACCTATTCAAAAAAGTTTTGTTGAGCAATGCCAAAAAAATTACCCCTTTTGAGAAAAATTCAAAAAACACATTTCTGGTTAACTCAAAAAAGTGGAAAAAGTGGGAAACGGTTTCTTCAAAATGAAACCATCCAAAAGTGGCACTAACTAAGTGCCCTTATTTTGTAAATTCAGACCCGCATGCGAAAAATGACAAAAACCTTTCGGGATTTTTTCGAGAACAGATTAGTTTCTCCGGAATTTAGGTAATTACTATTTTCATTACTATAGTTATAATTAAACTCAAATCTGAAAGACGTAAAAACTACAATTTTTAATCAATTTTGACAAATGAATGATCAAAAACCACTAAAATGGCTATGGCAAGCTCGAATCTACCATCAGAAACCATTTTTTCCCATTTTTGAAAAATTTCATTTTTTTAAAAATAAATGTTGAGTCACAAACGGGAAAAACCATATTTTTTCAAAAAGTCAAAACAATTTGTTCCATTTAAACCAATTCATTAGGCCAGACATTAGGAGCCTGTTCAGAATGGTTTTCATAATCAAAGCAGCAAAATTTACCCATTTTGAGAAAAGTCGAAAAAACACCTTTTTTGTTAACTTAAAAAAGTGGAAAAAGTGGGAACAGGGGTCTTCAAAAAGATACCATCCAAAAGTGGCATAAACAAACTGCCACTACTTTGTCAAATCAGACCTGCATGCGAACAATAAGAAAACTCTGACGAGAAGTTTTTGAGAACAGACTAGTTTTCCCGGAATTTTCGTAGTACTATATTGTTTACTATAGTAATAATTAAAGTCAAATCTAAAAAATCGTAAAAACTACAATTTTTATTCAATTTTGACAATTTAATGATCAAAACCCAATAAATTGACTACGGCAAGGTGAAATACACTATCAAAAAGCATTTTTTCTCATTTTTGAAATTTTTTATTTTTTTGAGGAAAAATGTTGAGTCAGAAAAGGGAAAAATCAATTTTTTTTAAAAAGTCGAAAAAAATTGTTCCCTTCAAATTGATTCATTAGGCCACACTTTAGGAACCTGTTTAAAATGGTTTTCAAGTCCAAAGCCGTAAAACTTACCCATTTTGAGAAAAGCCCAAAAAACACCTTTTTAGTTAACGCAAAAAAGTGGAAAAAGTGGGAAAAATGGTCTTCAAAATGAAACCATCAAAAAGTGGCATTAACAAACTGCCATTATTTCGTCAATTCAGACCCGCATGAAAAAATTGAGGAAGTTCTGACGAGACGTTTTGTAGAACGTGAAAGTTTCCAGCAAAAAGGTACATGTATAATTTTTATAGTACTTTTGCACGGGAGGGGCCCCTACCCCTCCCTAATTGCTTTTTTTGCTACACGCGACCATCTAGGGGTCCTTAACCGTCCCCACCCACCCGACCGAAATCAATTTTTGACCATTTCACGTCAGTCCGCTTCCACGTCGTCTTTGATTCATTAAATTTGATTCATTCCGTAGCTGGAATCGATTAATGTTGTTGCCTAAGAAATAAAAGTTTGACAGACACAACTGTTTGATAGAGAATTTTTTGGATCACTTTTTCTAATAGATTTTCAAAATTATATCCTGAAAATAATCATGCGCCTTCATCACATATGTCATCGAAGCAAATAGAGAACCGTGTTGGTTCCATAAATGTATCCCAGTATCCACAATGCTAAAAAGCAGGAAAACTAAAATAACTTTCTATTAAATTTGAGATTCAATGTCTCCTGAAGGAAAAGAAAATGGTCTCCTAGGGTGCAAGTTTTCCGCAAAAAACTGTATAACCTGAAATGTAACAGCACAACATAGCGGCTGCTCTCTATTTCTCTGCTCTTTATTCGAGGTCCCGGATGCCCCTAACTGGGACCACAAGGGTCCCAGTGCGCATCCTATAGGGATTAAAGCATCAAACGTACAATTGTATTCTATTCTATCAAAGGAATCATACGAAAAGAGAATTTCTATTCACTTATTACATTTTTTATATTTCATTTTGCTCAACAATCACTAAACTATTGTATTTTTAAGTTGAAGAGTCTGTTATATTATCAAACAAAATTTTTTGATAAAGTTTACATTTTTTTTTCGTTTTTCGAACAAAGTTTTCAATTTTGAACCTAAGGGATACACTGCATTTATTTGCAGTAGCTACTTCAGGTGCACTCTAGCTATACTAGTGATTGCAAAAAATAGTAAAAAAAAAAACGGACAACCGAATCTGGTTTCTTAAATTAGAAGTTTTTTTTGTTCGGTTTTTAATTAGGATCACAACAAATAAAAATTGAAAGAGAGCAAAGACAAGAATAAAAAACTTGCAATTTTTGCTTAAAATTGACAATTAAAATGATCAAACTACAGTAAATTGCCTATGGCAAGCTAAAATCATCCATCAAAAACCACTTTTGTTCACTTTTGAAATTGAATTATTTTTCGACCAAAATTGAGCAGAGCTAAAATTGAAAAAAATAATATTTTCCTGAATTTCAAAAAACTGGTGCCAATCTAAAATATCCATAGAAACACACTCTATAAACCTAATTGGAAAGGTTTTCATGAGCAAAGCCGAAAAATTACCCATTTTGAGAAAAGTGCAAAATACACCTTTTTGGTTAACTCAAAAAAGTGGAAAAAGTAGGTAAAGGGGTCTTCAAAACAAAACCATCCAAAAGTGGCATTAAGTAACTGCCATTATTTTGTAAATTCAGACCCGCATGCAAAAATTTACGAAAATCCTACGGGAAGTTTTTGAGAACAGATTAGTTTCTCCGGAGTTTTGGTAAAACTAATTTCATTACTGTACTTATAATTAAAGTCAAATCAAAAAGTCGTAAAAACTACAATTTTTAATCAATTTTGACGAATAAATGATCAAAACCCACTAAATTGGCTATGGCAAGTTCGAATCTACCATCAGAAATCATTTTTTCTCATTTCTGAAAATTTTCATTTTTTAAAAAATAAATGTTGAGTCACAAATGGGAAAAATCATATTTTTTCAACAATTCAAAAAAAATTGTTCCATTTAAACTAATTCATCAGGCCACACGTTAGGAACCTGTTCAGAATGGTTTTCATGATCAAAGCAGCAAAAGTCACCCATTTTGAGAAAAGTCGAAAAAACACCTTTTTAGTTAACTGAAAAAAGTGGAAAAAGTGGGGAAAGGGGTCTTCAAAACGAAACCATCCAAAAATGGCATTAACTAACTGCCATTTGTTTGTGAATTCAGACCCGCATGCAAAAATTTACGAAAATCCTACGAGAATTTTTTGAGAACAGATTAGTTTCTCCGGAATTTTGGTAGTACTAATTTCATTACTGTACTTATAATTAAAGTCAAATCAAAAAGTCTTAAAAACTACAATTTTTAATCAATTATGACAAATGAATGATCAAAACCCACTAAGTTGGCTATGGCAAGTTCGAATCTACCATCAGAAACCATTTTTTCCGATTTCTGAAAAGTTTCATTTTTTAAAAAATAAATGTTGAGTCACAAATGGGAAAAATCATATTTTTTCAAAAATTCAAAAAAAATTGTTCCATTTAAACTAATTTATCAGGCCACACGTTAGGAACCTGTTCAGAATGGTTTTCATGATCAAAGCAGCAAAAGTCACCCATTTTGAGAAAAGTCGAAAAAACACCTTTTTAGTTAACTGAAAAAAGTGGAAAAAGTGGGAAAAAAGGGTCTTCAAAATGAAACCATCCAAAAGTGGCATTAACAAACTGCCATTATTTTGTCAATTCAGACCCGCATGCAAAAAATTAGGAAGTTCTGACGAAACGTTTTGTAGAACGTGAAAGTTTTCAGCAAAATGGTATATGTATATTTTTTATAGTACTTCTGCACGGGAGGGGCCCCTACCCCTCCCTAATTGCTTTTTTTGCTACACGCGACCATCTAGGGGGCAGGTTTGTGTGGTCTATTCTCGATTTTAGTTATTTGCATCGCGTGGGGAAGAATACGAACAGCGCTCAACGCACTCGCAGAAAGAGCACCCTGCGGGTGCTCTTTTTGCTCGAGAACTGTAAGTCGATTTAAATCTTACATATTTCGTCCGAAATTTAACTTTTTTTCTAGTTGTTCTCAGTTAAACTCCCATGATACCTCAAATTATATTCCTGGAAGGGCATTTTTATAAGTCACTCTGTGGTTCGATCAATTAACTACCAAATACGTTTTGTTTTACGAAATGGACTGTTTCAACGAAAACAAGTTTTCGGAAACAGTCCAAATTTTAAATTATGATCCCAAATACAAACAAAGAGAAATCTAATGCGTTGTTTAAACTTACAGAGCCCAGCCCATGTCTTTGTGTTTATTGACTGTTCAAACACATAACAACTATGTTAAAAACAATATTATTAAAATAAAAACAAAACAAATAATCGAGAAAGAAATTTAAGTTTATCAAAAAAATATGCAAAAAATCACTTATTTCTTTTTTTAAATATCACAAAAACCTCAGTTTGAAAAAGATGATACCTGAGAGGCCCGTTTTGACGCGTTACTACAGTTTAGGCACGTTTTGACTTCGCAACTCACAATGATCGATTAACTTTTACGTTTGTTTTACAAACACGCTTTTTTTTACCACAATCAAAATTTCATTACTTCTAAACCTCTTGAACAAATTGATGAAAATTTTTGCATCAAAACTAACTTGTCAAGGGTTTTTGAGGTATATAAAAATTGTCTCCAGTTAAATACTGATTTTTTGGCTAATTTTTGAAAAAAAATTAAAAAATTTGACAAAAAAATTATTTTTTTTCAGATTTGGCGATCAAAAAGTGCCTTCTATGATGGACCAGCAAAAAATTTGTTTTTAGGTCATAAGTTTGGCTCACTAGGGTATACAAACTGGCAAAATGTTTATAATAAAAAAGTTTACAAGAACAGTGATTTTTAAAAAAAAAAAGAAAAAAACGTAAAAAAATCAGTTTTTGGCGGGAAAATTCTCAAAAAATCAAAAATCAAGTTTTCTCTCTCCTTACTCCAATAAATTAATTCGGCCACGACAATCATTTTTTGTGATCAGTAAAAATGTCGAAAAACGACCGTAACATTGACTTTTTTGAAATTTGACAAAAAACTTCAAAAAAACCGCAAAAAAACATCAAAAATCTCGAAAAAATTGCAGAAAAAATTTTGGCAAACAATACACCATTCGATTCCCTTAACTGTGCTAGTGTCCAAAAAAAACATCACTTTTTCGCATTTTCTCAACCAAAATTGAGTTATTGGGGCATTTTTGAAAAAAATCGTGATTTCGACCAAAAAAAACGCCCCTTTTTCCCCAAAAAGTGCAACTCATAACATTATTTCGGAAAAACGCCTTCCCAAGTTATATCTTAGAATTTTGTCCTCTACCTACATGCAAAGTTTGAAGAAATTCTATACTGCCGTTTTCGAGAACTTGAATAATTTTTTTATTTTCCTAATTAGGTATTTTTTCTAGTTGACCGGCAAGGAAACCCTACCCTTGCCTAAAGGATTCACAAAGCCGGAGCGCGACGACCACCTAGCACCTTCTTTGACCTGCGGTGCGTTAATGTTGGCGGGTGTAAGTTTTGAAGTGTGGCCTGGGGGCCATTGGCTTCAAGGCATGTGGCACTCGCAGAAGAAGAGCACCCGAAGGGTGCTCTTTTCTGCTCGAAAACTCTAAGTCAATTAATTTTTTCTTAACCTTCACGTTTTGTCTAACATTTTTTGACCTTTCCTTTTTCATTTCTCATTGAGACTATTAGCCATGATCGCTAACTTGCATTGCTGGCTGATTATAATGACAAGTCACTCTGCGCCTTGATCAGTTAACAATGCAAAACATTGTGATTCTTGAAGAGGACTGTTTCAACAAAAACAAGTTTTCGGAAACAGTCCTGTTAACTTATTTTTGATCTCGTTTTTAAATTTATCGACTTTTAGTTGTTTTCAGTAGGCTATTTGGACCTGAATTAGGTCCTAAAAGGTTAATTTTGTCTCAAAATGATTAGAAGCAATAGAAAAAAAAACATTTTTTTTATTCGATAAAAATAGTTGAAATAGAAACGTGAAAAGTCTCTTTTTTTTCAAAAGTCATCAAAAGTAGTTCCAATTGAATTGAATCACTAGGCTACAATGTATGAACCTGTTCAGAATGGTTTTCAAGACCAAAGCCGTAAAATTTCCATATTTAGAGAAAAGTCAAAAAAACACGTTTTTGGTTAACTCATAAAGGTAGATAAATCGGGTAAATCCGACTTTATACCTATAGGATCAAAAAATGAATTAAATAGGGCATACATGTATTGTCCTTGTAAGATCGCTTGCAGAAAATTACAACAATTGTGGTAGCCACTTCCGAAAACAAGTCTTTTTTTCGAAGTTTGGCCAGTTTTATTTGTAGTAAAGTAGTAAAAAGCTACCCGAGAAAAAAAAGTTGTAAAAACCAAAATTTTCATCCAATTTTGACAATTAAATACTCTAAACCTACTAAAATGACTATGGCAAGCTCGAATATGCTATCAAAACTCATTTTTTCTCACTTTTTAAAATTTTTGATTTTTTGATATAAAATGTTGAGTCAGAAACGTGAAAAATCAGTTTTTATCAAAAAGTTAAAAAAAGTTGTTCCAATCAAATTGTTTCAATAGGCCACGCTCTGTGGACTTGATTAGAAGTGTTAGCATGATCAAAGTCATAAAATTTCCATATTTAGAGAAAAGGCGAAAAAAAACACCTTTTTGGTTAATTTTTCCAAAAAAATGACCAAAAAATTAGGAGACGGTCCTGAAAAAAAAAAAATTTTAAAGATAAAGTAATTCTAATTTCTACACAATTAGACTCCCTAAACAGTCTTCTTTCATCCAATACAAAACAATCTATCCCATTTTTTGGACCCAAATTGAGTTATTGAGTCATTTTTACCAAAAATCGTGTTTCGTTTTTCCGTTTTTGCCCCCCATTTCCCGCCATAAGTCAACATATAGAGTTTTTCTGGCCAAACGGCGTCCAATCGTATCCTTAGAATTGCATTTTGTAGCCGCATGCCAATTTTAAAGAAATTCTGACGAAACGTTTTGGAGATCAGCCCCGATTCCGCCGACAGGGGTATAAGGTTATAAGAAACGAGAACCGGCAGGGACCCTACCCTTGCCTCGCCGTATCTCTGACGCCGAAGCGCGACGACCACCTAGCACCCTCTTTGACCTGCGGTGCGTTAGTGTTTGCGGATGTAAGTTTTGAAGTTTGGCCTGGGGGCCATTGGCTTCAAGGCATGTGGCACTCGCAGAAAAAGAGCACCCGAAGGGTGCTCTTTTCTGCTCGAAAACTGTAAGTCAATTAATATTTTCTTAACCTCCACATTTTGTTTAACATTTTATAATCTTTCCTTCTTCATTTCTCATTGAGACTATTAGCCATGATCGCTAACTTGCATTGCTGGCTGATTATAATGACAAGTCACTCTGCGCCTTGATCAGTTAACAATGCAAAACATTGTGATTCTTGAAGAGGACTGTTTCAACAAAAACAAGTTTTCGGAAACAGTCCTGTTAACTTATTTTTGATCTCGTTTTTAAGTTTATCGACTTTTAGTTGTTTTAAGTAGGCTATTTGGACCTGAATTAGGTCCTAAAAGCTTAATTTTGTCTCAAAATGATTAGAAGCAATAGAAAAAAAAACATATTTTTTATTTGATAAAAATAGTTGAAATAGAAACGTGAAAAATCTCTTTTTTTTTCAAAATTCATCAAATGTAATTCCAATTGAATTGAATCACTAGGCTACAATTTTTGAACCTGTTCAGAATGGCTTTCAAGACCAAAGCCGTAAATTTCCATATTTAGAGAAAAGTAAAAAAAACACGTTTTTGGTTAACTCAAAAAGGTAGATAAATCGGGTAAAGTCGTCTTTAAACCTATAGGATCCAAAAATGAATTAATTAGGGCATACATGTAGTGTCCTTGTAAGGTCGCTTGCAAAAAATTACAACAATTGTGGTAGCCACTTCCGAAAACAAGTCTTTTCTTTTCGAAATTTGGCCAGTTTTATTTGTAGTAAAGTAGTAAAAAGCTACCAGAGAAAAAAAAGTTGTAAAAACCAAAATTTTCATCCAATTTTGACAATTAAATACTCTAAACCTACTAAAATGACTATGGCAAGCTCGAATATGCTATCAAAACTCATTTTTTCTCACTTTTTAAAATTTTCGATTTTTTGATATAAAATGTTGAGTCAGAAACGTGAAAAATCAGTTTTTATCAAAAAGTTAAAAAAAGTTGTTCCAATCAAATTGTATCAATAGGCCACGCTCTGTGGACTTGTTTAGAAGTGTTAGCATGATCAAAGCCATAAAATTTCCATATTTAGAGAAAAGGCGAAAAAAACACCTTTTTGGTTAATTTTTCCAAAAAAATGACCAAAAAATTAGGAGACGGTCCTGAAAAAAAAAAAATTTTAAAAATAAAGTAATTCTAATTTCTATATAGTTAGGCTCCCTAAACAGTCTTCTTTCATTCAATACTAAACATTCTATCCCATTTTTTGGATTCAAATTGAGTTATTGAGTCATTTTAACCAAAAATCGTGTTTTGTTTTTCCGTTTTTGCCCCCCATTTCCCGCCATAAGTCAACATATAGAGTTTTTCTGGCCAAACGGCGTCCAATCGTATCCTTAGAATTGCATTTTGTAGCCGCATGCCAATTTTAAAGAAATTCTGACGAAACGTTTTCGAGATCAGCCCCGATTCCGCCGACAGGGGTATAAGGTTATAAGAAACGAGAACCGGCAGGGACCCTACCCTTGCCTCGCCGTATCTCTGACGCCGAAGCGCGACGACCACCTAGGGCAATCTTTTACCTGCGGTGCATCGGTGTTTGCGGGTGTAAGTTTTGAAGTGTGGCCTGGGGGCCATTGGCTTCAAGGCATGTGGCACTCGCAGAAGAAGAGCACCCGAAGGGTGCTCTTTTCTGCTCGAAAACTCTAGGTCAATTAATTTTTTCTTAATGTTCACATTTTGTCAAACATTTTTTGACTTTTCTTTCTTCATTACTCACTGAGACTATTAGCCATGATCGCTAACTTGCATTGCTGGCTGATTATAATGGCAAGTCACTCTGCGCCTTGATCAGTTAACAATGCAAAACATTGTGATTCTTGAAGAAGACTGTTTCGACGAAAACAAGTTTTCGGAAACAGTCCTGTTAACTTATTTTTGATCTCGTTTTTAAATTTATCGACTTTTAGTTGTTTTCAGTAGGCTATTGGACCTGAATTAGGTCCTAAAAATTAATTTTGTCTCGAAATGATTAGAAGCAATAGAAAAAAAAACATTTTTTTTTATTTGATAAAAGTAGTTGAAATAGAAACGTGAAAAATCTCTTTTTTCAAAAGTCATCAAAACTAGTTCCAATTGAATTGAATCACTAGGCTACAATGTATGAACCTGTTCAGAATGGTTTTCAAGTCCAAAGCCGTAAAATTTCCATATTTAGAGAAAAGTCAAAAAAACAAGTTTTTGGTTAACTCAAAAAGGTAGATAAATCGGGTAAAGTCGACTTTATACCTATAGGATCAAAAAATGAATTAATTAGTGCATACATGTAGTGTCCTTGTAAGGTCGCTTGCAAAAAATTACAACAATTGTGGTAGCCACTTCCGAAAACAAGTCTTTTTTTTTCGAAATTTGGCCAGTTTTATTTGTAGTAAAGTAGTAAAAAGCTACCCGAGAAAAAAAGTTGTAAAAACCAAACTTTTCATCCAATTTTGACAATTAAATACTCTAAACCTACTAAAATGACTACGGCAAGCTCGAATATGCTATCAAAACTCATTTTTTCTCACTTTTTAAAATTTTTGATTTTTTGATATAAAATGTTGAGTCAGAAACGTGAAAAATCAGTTTTTATGAAAAAGTAAGAAAAAGTTGTTCCAATCAAATTGTTTCAATAGGCCACGCTCTGTGGACGTGATTAGAAGTGTTAGCATGATCAAAGTCATAAAATTTCCATATTTAGAGAAAAGGCGAAAAAAAACACCTTTTTGGTTATATTTTCCAAAAAAATGACCAAAAAATTAGGAGACGGTCCTGAAAAAAAAAAATTTTAAAAATAAAGTAATTCTAATTTCTACATATTTAGACTCCCTAAACAGTCTTCTTTCATCCAATACTAAAGAATCTATCCCATTTTTTGGACCCAAATTGAGTTATTGAGTCATTTTAACCAAAAATCGTGTTTCGTTTTTCCGTTTTTGCCCCCCATTTCCCGCCATAAGTCAACATATAGAGTTTTTCTGGCCAAACGGCGTCCAATCGTATCCTTAGAATTGCATTTTGTAGCCGCATGCCAATTTTAAAGAAATTCTGACGAAACGTTTTGGAGATCAGCCCCGATTCCGCCGACAGGGGTATAAGGTTATAAGAAACGAGAACCGGCAGGGACCCTACCCTTGCCTCGCCGTATCTCTGACGCCGAAGCGCGACGACCACCTAGCCGGTCAGGTCTGCGTCCCACCCGCCCTCCGTGACTAATCTTGCTTCCGAGAAATATCATTTGTTTCACCTTTACCCCATCTCAGGTCAGTTACTCTTGAAAAAAGTCCTACTTGAAACGTTCGCATTCACTTTGCCCCCTACGGGCGCAATGGTTAAGCCCATTTTTTCTTCTCACTGAACTTCGTCTCCGAACAGTTCACATAAAACATTACTATGGTTTTATCTGAAATTTGCCGTGTCCAGCTGCGACTCCGACTTTTTTCACGTCACTGGTGTTCCAACAACAGGACCACATGAGATTCCCATTCAGATACTGTCTCAATTTTGAAAATACTGATTTGATTTTTTTTTGCCGTTTTTCGCAAAATAAACTAATTACATCATTCGAATTTAAAAAAAATTCCGAAAAACAATTAAAGATAGCAAGACATTATTGTGACTGTCGTCTATATCTGTTCTCTTTGTTGGAGGTCAATGATGCTCCCTAAGTGGGACCACAAGGGTCCCAAGGAGCATCAGTAAAGGCTTTGAATAGTATGCCATTTTTGATTAAGACAAAATCTTTGGCCAATTGTGTTTTTTTACAGTCCCTTTTCCACTGCAAATGCAAAGACTAATTTTTGTTTGAAGTTTTAAAAAATAATAATAGCCTTTTCATTTGTGATGACTCGTATCACTCATAAATCAATGGAAGACTCTGACTAACCTTCTCAAGCATGGAAATACATCAAAAAGAAAAAACGATTCTGGTTATTTCAGACTGCTTTTTTTGTTAAATTTCAGATAGATTTTGAAAACTCTTTCTTCAAATTGTATGTCTGCCGAAAAAGAACAAAAATTACAAACTGAAACCATTTTGGTTAAATTAAGGCTCTTCCTTCACCCACCAATATCGAAATTGCGAAGCTGAAACGAACAATCGACAGCCCATTTTATAAGTTTCGTTTTATTTTTTCAAAACATGTGTCATATATTTTCAAAAGCAATTTATTAAAGTTTCATTTTTTACCAGAAAAGTAAGTCCGAACAAAACAGATTTTTAAATACTGTCAAAAAATAAGGTGGCAAGTAGTTTTACCAATGGAATCATAGTATATGATTAGGTTCAAAATAGTTTTCATTACCATTGACTAGACGCTTACTCAATTTGAGAGATGTCCTTAATAACTTTTTTGGAAACATAAAAAACGGATAATGGAAAAGTTTTCTTCAAACTTATAGAAAAGAATTTTATGAGAAAAACCATTACTAATATCACGTGTAAGTTACGAGAATAGATTCAGGCCACATGCAAAATTTCAGCAGAAGCACTCAAGCAATTTTGAGATCGAAACAATTGTTCCAGAAATTGACAAAGTAGTATATACACCAATTTTACCATAAATCATCAAAATAAAAAAATCGCAAAAACTACAAATTTTATCCAATTTTGACTTTTAAGTACTCTATACCGACTAAATTGACTATGCTAAGCTCGAATCAACCATCAGAAACCATTTTTAATCGTTCTGCATTTTTTAAGTTTTTTCCCATCAAAAAGTTGAGTCAGAAATGGGAAAAAGGTTTTTTTTTCAGAAAAACAAAAAAAGTTGTTCAAAATCAACTAAAAATATAAGCCATTATTTTTGAACCTGCTCAGAATGGTTCTGGTGATCGAAGCCGTAAAAAGTACCCAATTCGAGGAAATTCGAAAAAACTCTTTTTTCAGCACTTTGAAAAAGTGGAAAAATGTAAAAAATAGTCTTCAAACAAATAGGATGAAAAAGTGATCAGTAAAAGCATCGATGCCGTGTCAAATGAGGATCGCATGCCAATTTTTGAAACAATCCAACGGGTTTTTTTTAAGAACGAAACCATTTTTTGACAATTTTAGTAGTAGTATTTACACTAATTAGTACCATATATGGTCAAAATTCAAAAATACAAAAAACTACAATTTTTATCCAATTTTTACCTTCAAATACTCTATACCCACTAAATTGACTATCGGGAGCTCGAATCAACCATCAAAAACCACTTTTAATCACTTTCAAAATTTTTTATTTTTTAAATCAAAATGTTGAGTCAGAAATAGGAAAAAACATTTTTTTTCAAAAAGTCAAAAAAAGTTGTCCCAATTGAATAAACTCACTAAGCCACACTCTATGAACCTGTTCAGAATGGTTTTCATGACCAAAGCCGTAAAAAGAACCCAATTTGAGAAACTTCGAAAAATCATTTTTTAGTTAACTCAAAAAAGTGGAAAAATTGGGTAAAATGGGCTTCAAACCGATAGGATCGAAAAGTGACCTTTATAAGATATGATTGCCGTGTCAAATTAGGGCCGCATGCAAAAAATTAGAAAAATTCAACGAAACGTTTTTGAGAACTCGACAAATTTGGTCGTTTTGTTAAAGGTTAAATTTTAGAAATTTTTTGTCCGGAAGGGGCCCCTTCCCCTTCCTAAATGCTTTTTATGCTACACGCGACCATCTAGCACCCTCAAGGTCACGTGACTTATTTTTGTTTTGGGAATTTTCTGAAACCAAAAGAGAGCCTGGTCATGCATCGACATCACATCATGTGCTCAAGCAAATACGTGGACTTCTACGCATTCCCATTCGCAGTGCGCCCTTCGGGCGCAAATGCCAATGCTCAATTAATTTCGCCAGGTGAAAATTTTTTAAAGAAAAATTCTGATAAATTTTAACTTAAACTACCATCAAAAAACGCAAAGATTTCAAAGTGTGAAACAATCTAGTTTTTGCTATTACCGGGCATGTAGTGAGACTGAATCCGGCAAAAATAAATTGAAAAATGAAGGAAATGGAAAGAAAAAAATTGTTCAAAATAAGAACGCAACATCAAAAACTTATTTGATCTCCGCTAAGGTCATAATTCCGATCAGGCTGATTTCAGATTTTAAGCGTACAATTTACGGTTACGGCTGCTCCCTCTACAGGTCCCAGAGGGACCGAGTGAGCATCCTACCTCGATCCAGGTTAACGGATAGTTGTTCTTAATTTTTCACAAATTTTTTTTTCACTAATGCTTGTTTTCATTTCCTCATGAGAAGCTGTATTAATTTTAAAAAAATTGATTTTATTAATCAATGCTTCCTAGAACAACTGATGTTAGGCGGTTGCAAATGCGGTTGCTGAAAACTAGTAAGGGATAATGATGAGAAAAATTGTAAGTTTTCAAATGAATTTAAAAACAGTTTTTTTCTTTTTTTCTTTTGTAAATCGGGAGAAATAAATCATTTTTTTTTAAAGTTTTCCTCGCACCAACCACTGTTTTTAAGTTATGAAGATTCCTGTTCTAGCCGTTTATAACACTTTGGCAGAAAAAACATCAATATGATGTAAAATGTTTTAAAAAAGAGAAAAAATTAAAAACTACGTTTTTTTTAAAAATCAAAAATTTGTAATTTTCAAAATTGAAAAAAAAGTGAAAATTAATTGCATATTACGATTCAGCGTACCCATTTTAGTGGGTATAGCATTTTGAATCACCAAAAAATGTTAAAAATTGTAGATTTTATGAAGTTTTCATTTTGGCTATTTTTCCTTGTCGCCTCCACTTAAGGCACCTTTGAGCCAACTTGAGAAACTGGAACCTAAACAAGCTACACAGATAGTCTGAATGAGCCATTTTCAGCGTGATAACACGCTTGAAAGAAAAAAAACTGCAGAAAAGAAAGGAAATTTTTAACTTTAACCTTTTTTCTTCTTCAAATGGCGATACTTAGAATAATTTTTCAGCTGAAAAGTTCAAAAAAAATCAAAAAAAATCAAAAAATTCAAATTTTGAAAAAATTTTAAAAAAATCTCATCAGTCTGTTTATTGGAGTCTTCGAGGTTTTGGGAGACCTTATCTGGCGGCTAACAACAAGTGGATCACTTATTTTAAATTTTTGAGAAAGGTCAAAAAAACCTGTTTTTACGATTTTTTAGACAGAATTCCGAAAGCAATATCTTGGCTAAAAACAAAAATGAGGGCCTAAAAATAGTACAAACAGTACTCCCACATAAAGTACATTAGGTTGGAAAGAAGAAATTGACTCTGATTCAAAAATCGTTTTATAACTTTATTTCTGAACAAAAAATTGTAAAAAAATCAAAAACTGAAAAATTTTTTGAAAAAAATGATTGTTTTGAAAAAGTGCCAATTTTCAGCTGAAACTTTTCATTTTAGGTAAAAAAGCCAGAGCAAGGCCCTTTAAGCTCAAATAAATTAATTAAGCAAATTATTTTCAAGTTTTTTCGTTAAAGGCTTTTATTTTGAAAAAGTATTCAAAAATGGGTAAAAAAAAGTCAAAAAAATCAATTTTCTCAGATTCAAAAACCTCCACCACCATGATGATTAGTTCGCTAGGTAGGACTGCTGAAACCAATTTAGACGTATTTTCATATTTATATCAAAATTTTTATTTATTTTTGAGAATTAAGCAAAATAAAAACTTTTCCCAAATTGGGCAAAAAGCCCAAATTAGCCCAAACACCTGTTAAAAATTGTTGGGTCAAAAAGTCACAAAAGGAAACCCCTATTCGTTTGCCATTTTAGGGCCGCATGCAAAAAATTAGACCAATCTAACCTGACAATTTCGAGAATCGACTTTTTTGCAAAATTTCTCTATAGTCCATTTGAGGGATATTACTTGTACCGGTGGGGGCCCCTACCCCACCTCAAAAAATTTTGTAATGCTGGAACGCGGCCACCTAGCACCCTCTTTGACCTGCGGTGCATTAGTGTTTGCGGGTGTAAGTTTTGAAGTGTGGCCTGGGGGCAATTGGCTTCAAGGCATGCGGCACTGGCAGAAAAAGAGCACCCGAAGGGTGCTCTTTTCTGCTCGAAAACTGTAACTCAATTAATTTTTTCTTAACCTCCACATTTTGTTTAACATCTTATAACCTTTCCTTCTTCAATACTCATGGAGACTATTAGCCATGATCGCTAACTTGCATTGCTGGCTGATTATATTGACAAGTCACTCTGCGCCTTGATCAGTTAACAATGTAAAACATTGTGATTCTTGAAGAGGACTGTTTCAACAAAAACAAGTTTTCGGAAACAGTCCTGTTAACTTATTTTTGATCTCGTTTTTAAGTTTATTGACTTTTAGTTGTTTTCAGTAGGCTATTTGGACCTGACTTAGGTCCTAAAAGATTAATTTTGTCTCAAAATGATTAGAAGCAATAGAAAAAAAAACATTTTTTTTTATTTGATAAAAATAGTTGAAATAGAAACGTGAAAAATCTCTTCTTTTTCAAAATTCATCAAAAGTAGTTCCAATTGAATTGAATCACTAGGCTACAATGTATGAACCAGTTCAGAATGGTTTTCAAGACCAAAGTCGTAAAATTTCCATATTTAGAGAAAAGTCAAAAAAACAAGTTTTTGGTTAACTCAAAAAGGTAGATAAATCGGGTAAAGTCGACTTTATACCTATAGGATCAAAAAATGAATTAATTAGGGCATACATGTAGTGTCCTTGTAAGATCGCTTGCAGAAAATTACAACAATTGTGGTAGCCACTTCCGAAAACAAATCTTTTTTTTTCGAAATTTGGCCAGTTTTATTTGTAGTAAAGTAGTAAAAAGCTACCCGAGAAAAAAAAGTTGTAAAAACCAAAATTTTCATCCAATTTTGACAATTAAATACTCTAAACCTACTAAAATGACTATGGCAAGCTCGAATATGCTATCAAAACTCATTTTTTCTCACTTTTTAAAATTTTTGTTTTTTTGATATAAAATGTTGAGTCAGAAACATGAAAAACCAATTTTTCTCAAAAAGTCAAAAAAAGTTGTTCCAATCAAATTTTTTCAATAGGCCACGCTTTGTGGACTTGTTTAGAAGTGTTAGCATGATCAAAGCCATAAAATTTCCATATTTAGAGAAAAGACGAAAAAAACACCTTTTTGGTTAATTTTTCCAAAAAAATGACCAAAAAATTAGGAGACGGTCCTGAAAAAAAAAAAATTTTAAAAACAAAGTAACTCTAATTTCTACACAGTTAGACTCCCTAAACAGTCTTCTTTCATCCAATACTAAACAATCTATCCCATTTTTTGGACCCAAATTGAGTTATTGAGTCATTTTAACCAAAAATCGTGTTTCGTTTTTCCGTTTTTGCCCCCCATTTCCCGCCATAAGTCAACATATAGAGTTTTTGTGGCCAAACGGCGTCCAATCGTATCCTTAGAATTGCATTTTGTAGCCGCATGCCAATTTTAAAGAAATTCTGACGAAACGTTTTCGAGATCAGCCCCGATTCCGCCGACAGGGGTATAAGGTTATAAGAAACGAGAACCGGCAGGGACCCTACCCTTGCCTCGCCGTATCTCTGACGCCGAAGCGCGACGACCACCTAGTTGTCACTGTGGCCCCGCTGTATTCTTGACTTTTGAGGAGAAGGTTCCGCGGGGGGCGGAGCAGGGGAACGCTTAACGCACTCGCAAAAGGAGCACCCTTCGGGTGCTCTTTTTTGCTCGAAAGTTTTCTGAAACGGTATCTGATGAACTTTGTAAGGTGTCACAAAAGCAACAACACAAAACGTTCTGTATGTGATTAGAAAAGGTCAAAAAAAATTTTCTCATACTTTCAATGACTGAATCTACACCTGATCAGTCTCTAGAGAACTGTAAACCAAAGTAACTTATGTTTTTCAGTGATTCATGAAGAGGACCGTTCCAACGAAAACAAGTTTTCGGAAACAGTCCTAATATTTTTCATGGAGCTCATTTTCAAGTACGTGGACTTTCAGTTGTGACTAATACCTGAATTAGACTTGGAATTTGTCCCAAAAAAGTTAAGTTTGTCTCAAATTGATTAGAAGCAATAGAAAAAAAAACATTTTTTTTTATTTGATAAAAATACTTGAGTTAGAAACGTGAAAAATCCCTTTTTTTCAAAAATTCATAAAAAGTAGTTCAATTTGCATTAAATTACCAAACTACAATATATGAACCAGTTCAGATTGGTTTTCATCAACAAAGCCGTAAAATTTCCATATTTAGAGAAAAGGCAAAAAAACACCTTTTTGGTTAACTGAAAAAGGTAGATAAATCGGATAAAGTCGTCTTCAAACCTATAGGACCGAAAAATGATCTAATTGAGGTATATATGTAGTGTCCCTTGTAAGGTCACATGCAAAAAGGTGAAACAATTGGGGTGGCCACTTCAGAAAACAAGACTTTTTTTCGGACTTTGGCCATTTTTTTTTGTAGTAAAGTAGTAGTAAGTTACCAGAGAAAAAAAGTTGTAAAAACCAAAATTTTTATCCAATTTTGACATTTAAATACTCTATACCTACTAAAATGACTATGGCAAGCTCAAATATGCCATCAAAACTCATTTTTTCTCACTTTTTAAAATTTTTGTTTTTTGGATATAAAATGTTGAGTCAGAAACGTGAAAAATCAGTTTTTTTTCAAAAAGTCAAAAAAAGTTGTTCCAATCAATTTGTTTCACTAAAACACACTTTTTCAGCTTGTTCAGAATGGTTTTCATGATTAAAGCTGAAACTTTACACATTTTGAGAAAAGTGGAAAAAACACCTTTTTAGTTACAAAAAAACCATCATTTTTGTTGCAGTTTTTGAAAAAACTCAAAATTTTGAGAGGAAAATTTTTTCTCAAATTTTTTTATTTAGGCTCCCCAAACAGTCTATTTTCATCCATTCCTTGTCAATATACCCCATTTTCTCAACCAAAACAGAGTTAATAAGAGATTTTTATCAAAAATCGTGTTTTTTACCATTTTTGCCCCCCATTTCCCCCATAAGTCAACACATAACAAAATTTTGGCAAAACGGGGCAAAAGTGTATCCTTAGAATTTCCATACGGGGCTGCATGCAAAAAATTAGGGAATTCTGACCTCCAGTTTTTGAGAACACGACTTATTCTGCATGAAAAGGGTAAAAGGTAAATGTTCCTTCGAACCGACGGGGCCCCTTCCCCTGTCTCTGCTGAACGCCAAAGCCGGACGCGGCGGCCACCTAGATAGGTCAGTGACCTGCGGTGCATGGGTGTTATGGGCTTGATTCGTCAGCATTGGCCTGGGGGCCATTAGCTTCAAGACATGTGGCACTCGCAGAAAAAGAGCACCCGAAGGGTGCTCTTTTTCTGCTCGAATGTCTTGTGAAACGGTATCTGATGAACTTTGTAGGGTGTCACAAAAGCAACATGACAAAACGTTCTGTATCTGATCAGTAACGGTCAAAAAAGATTTATGACACTTTCAATGACTGAAGCTACACCTGATCAGTCTCTAGAGAACTCTAAAACAAAGTAACTTATATTTTTCAGTGACTCATGAAGAGGACTGTTTCAACGAAAACAAGTTTTCGGAAACAGTCCTAATATTTTTCTTGGAGCTCATTTTCAAGTAGGTGGACTTTCAATAGTGACTAATAGTTGAATTAGACTTGGAATTTGTCCCAAAAAGTTAAGTTTGTCTCAAATTGATTAGAAGCAATAGACAACAAAAAAAAAATTTTTTTTTTATTTGATAAAAATACTTGAGTCAGAAAAGTGAAAAATCCATTTTTTTCAAAAAGTCATAAGAGGTAGTTCAATTTGCATTAAATCACTAACCTACATTATATAAACCTGTTCAGATTGGTTTTCATGAACAAAGCCGTAAAATTTCCATATTTAGAGAAAAGGCAAAAAAACACCTTTTTGATTAACTGAAAAAGGTAGATAAATCGGGTAAAGTCGTCTTCAAACCTATAGGATCGAGCAGTGATCTAAATAGGGTGTATATTTAGTGTCCCTTGTAAGGTCACATGCAAAAAAGTGAAACAATTGGGGTGGCCACTTCAGAAAACAAGACTTTTTTTCGGACTTTGGCCATTTTTAATTGTAGTAAAGTAGTAGTAAGTTACCAGAGAAAAAAAAGTTGTAAAAACCTAAATTTTTATCCAATTTTGACAATTAAATACTCTATACCTACTAAAATGACTATGGCAAGCTCAAATATGCCATTAAAACTCATTTTTTCTCACTTTTTAAAATTTTTGTTTTTTTGAAATAAAATGTTGAGTCAGAAACGTGAAAAATCAATTTTTTTCAAAAAGTCAGTAGAAGTTGTTCCAATCAATTTGTTTCACTAAAACACACTTTCTCAGCCTGTTCAGAATGGTTTTCATGTTTAAAGCTGAAACTTTACACATTTTGAGAAAAGTGGAAAAAATAACTTTTTAGTTACAAAAAAACCATCATTTTTGTTGCATTTTTTGAGAAAACTCAAATTTTTAAGAAAAACAAATTTTCCCAAACCTACATAATTGGGCTCCCAAAACAGTTTACTTTCATCCATTCTTCATCAATTTACCCCAATTTGTTAACCAAAATAGAGTTACTGAGCCATTTTTACCAAAAAACGTGGTTTTTCCCTGTTTTTCCCCATTTTTCCCACTATAAGTCAACGCATAACAAAATTTTGGGAAAACGGAGCAAAAGTGTATCCTTAGAATTGCATTTTAGGCCCGCATGCTAATTTTTATCGAATTCTATCCCGACAATTTTGAGATCAGCACTTTTTCCGAGCAAATAGTCATACCGTTATAATTCTTTGGCCGTTCGGGGCCCCTACCCCAAACTCACTAAACAAAGACGCCGAAGGCGGACGGCCACCTAGCACCCTCTTTGACCTGCGGTGCGTTAGTGTTTGCGGATGTAAGTTTTGAAGTTTGGCCTGGGGGCCATTGGCTTCAAGGCATGTGGCACTCGCAGAAAAAGAGCACCCGAAGGGTGCTCTTTTCTGCTCGAAAACTGTAAGTCAATTAATATTTTCTTAACCTCCACATTTTGTTTAACATTTTATAATCTTTCCTTCTTCATTTCTCATTGAGACTATTAGCCATGATCGCTAACTTGCATTGCTGGCTGATTATAATGACAAGTCACTCTGCGCCTTGATCAGTTAACAATGCAAAACATTGTGATTCTTGAAGAGGACTGTTTCAACAAAAACAAGTTTTCGGAAACAGTCCTGTTAACTTATTTTTGATCTCGTTTTTAAGTTTATCGACTTTTAGTTGTTTTAAGTAGGCTATTTGGACCTGAATTAGGTCCTAAAAGCTTAATTTTGTCTCAAAATGATTAGAAGCAATAGAAAAAAAAAACATATTTTTTATTTGATAAAAATAGTTGAAATAGAAACGTGAAAAATCTCTTTTTTTTTCAAAATTCATCAAATGTAATTCCAATTGAATTGAATCACTAGGCTACAATTTTTGAACCTGTTCAGAATGGCTTTCAAGACCAAAGCCGTAAATTTCCATATTTAGAGAAAAGTAAAAAAAACACGTTTTTGGTTAACTCAAAAAGGTAGATAAATCGGGTAAAGTCGTCTTTAAACCTATAGGATCCAAAAATGAATTAATTAGGGCATACATGTAGTGTCCTTGTAAGGTCGCTTGCAAAAAATTACAACAATTGTGGTAGCCACTTCCGAAAACAAGTCTTTTCTTTTCGAAATTTGGCCAGTTTTATTTGTAGTAAAGTAGTAAAAAGCTACCAGAGAAAAAAAGTTGTAAAAACCAAAATTTTCATCCAATTTTGACAATTAAATACTCTAAACCTACTAAAATGACTATGGCAAGCTCGAATATGCTATCAAAACTCATTTTTTCTCACTTTTTAAAATTTTCGATTTTTTGATATAAAATGTTGAGTCAGAAACGTGAAAAATCAGTTTTTATCAAAAAGTTAAAAAAAGTTGTTCCAATCAAATTGTATCAATAGGCCACGCTCTGTGGACTTGTTTAGAAGTGTTAGCATGATCAAAGCCATAAAATTTCCATATTTAGAGAAAAGGCGAAAAAAACACCTTTTTGGTTAATTTTTCCAAAAAAATGACCAAAAAATTAGGAGACGGTCCTGAAAAAAAAAAAATTTTAAAAATAAAGTAATTCTAATTTCTATATAGTTAGGCTCCCTAAACAATCTTCTTTCATTCAATACTAAACATTCTATCCCATTTTTTGGACTCAAATTGAGTTATTGAGTCATTTTAACCAAAAATCGTGTTTTGTTTTTCCGTTTTTGCCCCACATTTCCCGCCATAAGTCAACATATAGAGTTTTTCTGGCCAAACGGCGTCCAATCGTATCCTTAGAATTGCATTTTGTAGCCGCATGCCAATTTTAAAGAAATTCTGACGAAACGTTTTCGAGATCAGCCCCGATTCCGCCGACAGGGGTATAAGGTTATAAGAAACGAGAACCGGCAGGGACCCTACCCTTGCCTCGCCGTATCTCTGACGCCGAAGCGCGACGACCACCTAGGTCAATCTTTTACCTGCGGTGCATCGGTGTCTGCGGGTGTAAGTTTTGAAGTGTGGCCTGGGGGCCATTGGCTTCAAGGCATGTGGCACTCGCAGAAAAAGAGCACCCGAAGGGTGCTCTTTTCTGCTCGAAAACTCTAGGTCAATTAATTTTTTCTTAACCTTCACATTTTGTCAAACATTTTTTGACTTTTCCTTCTTCATTACTCACTGAGACTATTAACCATGATCGCTAACTTGCATTGCTGGCTGATTATAATGACAAGTCACTCTGCGCCTTGATCAGTTAACAATGCAAAACATTGTGATTCTTGAAGAAGACTGTTTCGACGAAAACAAGTTTTCGGAAACAGTCCTGTTAACTTATTTTTGATCTCGTTTTTAAATGTATCGACTTTTAGTTGTTTTCAGTAGGCTATTGGACCTGAATTAGGTCCTAAAAGTTAATTTTGTCTCGAAATGATTAGAAGCAATAGAAAAAAAAACATTTTTTTTTATTTGATAAATATAGTTGAAATAGAAACGTGAAAAATCTCTTTTTTTCAAAAGTCATCAAAAATAGTTCCAATTGAATTGAATCACTAGGCTACAATGTATGAACCTGTTCAGAATGGTTTTCAAAACCAAAGCCGTAAAATTTCCATATTTGGAGAAAAGTAAAAAAAAAACACGTTTTTGGTTAACTCATAAAGGTAGATAAATCGGGTAAAGTCGTCTTTAAACATAAAGGATCAAAAAATGAATTAATTAGGGCATACATGTAGTGTCCTTGTAAGGCCGCTTGCAAAAAATTACAACAATTGTGGTAGCCACTTCCGAAAACAAGTCTTTTTTTTCGAAATTTAGCCAGTTTTATTTGTAGTAAAGTAGTAAAAAGCTACCCGAGAAAAAAAAGTTGTAAAAACCAAAATTTTCATCCAATTTTGACAATTAAATACTCTAAACCTACTAAAATGACTATGGCAAGCTCGAATATGCTATCAAAACTTATTTTTTCTCACTTTTTAAAATTTTTGTTTTTTTGATATAAAATGTTGAGTCAGAAACATGAAAAACCAATTTTTCTCAAAAAGTCAAAAAAAGTTGTTCCAATCAAATTGTTTCAATAGGCCACGCTTTGTGGACTTGTTTAGAAGTGTTAGCATGATCAAAGCCATAAAATTTCCATATTTAGAGAAAAGACGAAAAAAACACCTTTTTGGTTAATTTTTCCAAAAAAATGACCAAAAAATTAGGAGACGGTCCTGAAAAAAAAAAAAATTTAAAAATAAAGTAATTCTAATTTCTACACAATTAGACTCCCTAAACAGTCTTCTTTCATCCAATACTAAACAATCTATCCCATTTTTTGGACCCAAATTGAGTTATTGAGTCATTTTAACCAAAAATCGTGTTTCGTTTTTCCGTTTTTGCCCCCCATTTCCCGCCATAAGTCAACATATAGAGTTTTTCTGGCCAAACGGCGTCCAATCGTATCCTTAGAATTGCATTTTGTAGCCGCATGCCAATTTTAAAGAAATTCTGACGAAACGTTTTGGAGATCAGCCCCGATTCCGCCGACAGGGGTATAAGGTTATAAGAAACGAGAACCGGCAGGGACCCTACCCTTGCCTCGCCGTATCTCTGACGCCGAAGCGCGACGACCACCTAGATAGGTCAGTGACCTGCGGTGCATGGGTGTTATGGGCTTGATTCGTCAGCATTGGCCTGGGGGCCATTAGCTTCAAGACATGTGGCACTCGCAGAAAAAGAGCACCCGAAGGGTGCTCTTTTTCTGCTCGAATGTCTTGTGAAACGGTATCTGATGAACTTTGTAGGGTGTTTTAAAAGCAACATGACAAAACTTTCTGTATCTGATCAGTAATGGTCAAAAAAGATTTATGACACTTTCAATGACTGAAGCTACACCTGATCAGTCTCTAGAGAACTCTAAAACAAAGTAACTTATATTTTTCAGTGACTCATGAAGAGGACTGTTTCAACGAAAACAAGTTTTCGGAAACAGTCCTAATGTTTTTCTTGGAGCTCAATTTTAAGTACGTGGACTTTCAATTGTGACTAATAGTTGAATTAGACTTGGAATTTGTCCCAAAAAAGTTAAGTTTGTCTCAAATTGATTAGAAGCAATAGAAAAAAAAAAACTTTTTTTTATTTGACCAAAATACTTGAGTCAGAAACGTGAAAAATTCCTTTTTTTTCAAAAAGTCATAAGAAGTAGTTCAATTTGCATTAAATCACTAAACTAGAATAATTGAACCTGTTCAGATTGGTTTTCACGAACAAAGTCGTAAAATTTCCATATTTAGAGAAAAGGCAAAAAAACACCTTTTGGGTTAACTGAAAAAGGTAGATAAATCGGATAAAGTCGTCTTCAAACCTATAGGACCGAAAAATGATGTAATTGAGGTATATATGTAGTGTCCCTTGTAAGGTCACATGCAAAAAGGTGAAACAATTGGGGCGGCCACTTCAGAAAACCAGACTATTTTTCGGACTTTGGCCATTTTTATTTGTAGTAAAGTAGTAGTAAGTTACCAGAGAAAAAAAAATTGTAAAAACCAAAATTTTTATCCAATTTTGACAATTAAATACTCTATACCTACTAAAATGGCTATGGCAAGCTCAAATATGCCATCAAAACTCATTTTTTCTCACTTTTTAAATTTTTTGTTTTTTTGATATAAAATGTTGAGTCAGAAACGTGAAAAATCAGTTTTTTTCAAAAAGTCAAAAAAAGTTGTTCCAATCAATTTGTTTCACTAAAACACAATTTCTCAGCCTGTTCAGAATGGTTTTCATGTTTAAAGCTGAAACTTTACACATTTTGAGAAAAGTGGAAAAAATAACTTTTTAGTTACAAAAAAACCATCATTTTTGTTGCATTTTTTGAGAAAACTCAAATTTTTAAGAAAAACAAATTTTCTTTAATCTACATAATTGGGCTCCTAAAACAGTCTACTTTCATCCATTCTTCATCAAATTACCCCAATTTGTTAACCAAAATAGAGTTACTGAGCCATTTTTACCAAAAAACGTGGTTTTTCCCTGTTTTTCCCCATTTTTCCCACTATAAGTCAACGCATAACAAAATTTTGGGAAAACGGAGCAAAAGTGTATCCTTAGAATTGCATTTTAGGCCCGCATGCCAATTTTTATCGAATTCTATCCCGACAATTTTGAGATCAGCACTTTTTCCGAGCAAATAGTCATACCGTTATAATTCTTTGGCCGTTCGGGGCCCCTACCCCAAACTCACTAAACAAAGACGCCGAAGGCGGACGGCCACCTAGTTGTCACTGTGGCCCCGCTAAATCAGTGACTTCTGATGATTAGATTCCGCGGGGCGGAGCAGGGGAACGCTAAACGCACTCGCAAAAGGAGCACCCTCCGGGTGCTCGTTTTTGCTCGAAAGTCTTCTGAAACGGTTTGGAACTGTAAGTATTGGAAGCAGTTACTTTTAAAACTTTCTGCATCTTTGTGCTCATAGTCAAAAGTGGTTTTCGAAAGCTTCTACAACACAATCTTGACATGATCTATCTCTAAATTAGCCTAAATAAAGTGATTTTACGCTTTTCAATGATTCTTGATGAGGACTGTCTCAACGAAAACAAGTTTTCGGAAACAGTCCTGGTAACTTAGTTTTGATCTCATTTTTGAGTCTATTGCCTTCAATTTGTGATTGGTAGGCTACTGAGGCTTATATTATGTCCTAAAAAGAATGAGTTTGTGTCAAAAAGATAAAAAGGAAAAGAAAAAAAAAACATTAAAAAAAGTATCAAAAATTTCAAAAAAATTTAAAAATTGAACAATTTTTCCAAAAAACTTGGTTTTTTGTTTTGTCATAAAATAACAACAAATTGAGGTATAATGGACTTTGAATAGTCCATTTCGACTAGTTTTTACGATTCAAGCACATTTTAACTTAATAACAACATTCAAAAAACCACTGGAAAGGGTTTTTTTTCCGCAAACGCCCTTTTTGACCACACCTACGAAATCTATAACTTTTTATCTAACATTTATAAAGACTTCGGGTTTTTTGCATTGTAAAAAGCATCCTAGGGCTCACCTGTCGCATGCAAAAACCAACAATTTTTTTTTTTAATTTTTCCCGCAATTTCGAATTAGGGCGTTTTTTGGCAATTTTTTGTCTTTTTGGGCGGTAAAAAGACAAATTTAGAGACATCTGTCAAAAAAACTGTTATCACATGATAGAAGCAGCTGGCCATGATAAATCAAATAGGGTCCTGATTGAGACCAAAACTGCCCTCTATTTGCCAGTGGGGAGAGGAAATTGAAAATTTTTATTTTTGGCGGGAAAATTTAAAATTTTTAAAAAAAACATTTATTCCACAAATAACGGCCTTAAGCTAATGTTGGCATGACACGCATTTTTTGCCTTCATAACTAGGGTCGATTTCTGCCGGGAACATTGTTTTTTCAAAAAAATGACCAAAATTTTTGTTGCATTTTTTCAAAAAAATCAAAATTTTGAGAAAAATAAAATTTCCAAATCTCACATATTTAGGCTCCCCAAACAGTCTACTTTCATCCATTCTCCATCAATATACCCCATTTCTTGAACCAAAACAGAGTTAATAGGTGATTTTTATCAAAAAACGTGATTTTTACCATTTTTGCCCCCCATTTCCCTCTATAAGTCAACACATAACAAAATTTTGGCAAAACGGGGCAAAAGTGTATCCTTAGAATTTCCATACGGGGCTGCATGCAAAAAATTAGGGAATTCTGACCTCCAGTTTTCGAGAACACGACTTTTTCTGCATGAAAAGACTAAAAGGTAATTGTTCCTTCGAACCGACGGGGCCCCTTCCCCTGTCTCTACTGAACGCCATAGCCGGACGCGGCGGCCACCTAGGGGGCAGGGTTGTGTGGTATATTCTCTACTTTAGTTATTTGCATCGCGTGGGGAAGAATACGAACAGCGCTCAACGCACTCGCAGAAAGAGCACCCTGCGGGTGCTCTTTTTGCTCGAGAACTGTAAGTCGATTTAAATTTTTCAATTTACATATTTTGTCCTAAATTTAACTTTTTTTTACTAGTTGTTCTCAGTTAAACTCCCATGATACCTCAAATTGTATTCCTGGATGGGCATTTTTATAAGTCACTCTGTGGCTCGATCAGTTGACTACCAAATACATTTTGATTTACGAAATGAACTGTTTCAACGAAAACAAGTTTTCGGAAACAGTCCAAATTTGTAGTTTTGATCCCAAACATAAACAAAGAAAAATCTAATGCGTTGGTTAAACTAACAGAGCCCAGCTTATTTCTTTGTGCTTATCGACTGTTCAAACACATAACAACTATGTTAAAAACTAAGTTATTAAAAATAAAACAAAACAAATTATCGAAAAAGAAATGAAAGTTTATCAACAAAATATGCAAAAAATTCAATTAATTCTTTTTTTATTAGTCATGAAAACCTCAGTTTCAAAAATCTGATACTTGAGAGGCCCGTTTTGACGCGTTACTACAGTTTAGGCACGTTTTGAGTTCGCAGTCCACAATGATCGATTAACTTTGATGTTTGTTTTACAAACACGATTTTTTTACCACAATCAAACTTTCATTACTCTTGAACGACTTGAGTAGAATAGATGATTTTTTTTGCATAAGAACTAACTTGTCAAGGGTTTTTGAGATACATATTAAATGTATCCAGTTAAATAATAATTTTTTGGCTAATTTTTGAAAAAACTTAAAAAAGTTGAAAAAACAATATTTTTTCAGATTTGGCGACCAAAAAGTGCCTTCTATGATGGATCAGCAAAAAAATTGTTCTGAGGCTATAAGTATGGCTCATTGGGGTATATAAAATAGCTAATGGATTATAATAAAAAAGTTTTGAAGAACACTGATTTTTTGAAAAAATTAGAAAAAAAACGTGAAAAAATCAGTTTTTGGCGGGAAAATTCTCAAAAAATTAAAAACCAAGTTTTCGCTCTCCTTACTCCAATAAACTAATTCGGCCACGACAATCATTTTTTGTCATCAGTAAAAATGTCGAGAAACGACCGGAACAGAGACTTTTCCGAAATTTGACAAAAAAATTCGCCAAAAAACATCAAAAATCTCGAAAAAATTGCAGAAAAAATTTTGCCAAAAAATACACCATTCGACTCCCTCAACTGTGCTAGTGTCCAAAAAAAACATCACTTTTTCGCATTTTCTCAACCAAAATTGAGTTATTGGGGCATTTTTGAAAAAAATCGTGATTTCGACCAAAAAAAACGCCCCTTTTTCCCCAAAAAGTGCAACTCATAACATTATTTCGGAAAAACGCCTTCCCAAGTTATATCTTAGAATTTTGTCCTCTACCTACATGCAAAGTTTGAAGAAATTCTATACTGCCGTTTTCGAGAACTTGAATAATTTTTTTATTTTCCTAATTAGGTATTTTTTCTAGTTGACCGGCAAGGAAACCCTACCCTTGCCTAAAGGATTCACAAAGCCGGACCGCGACGACCACCTAGAGGTTTTTGTGGCCCCGCTAAATCAGTGACTCTAGACAAGTAGGTTCCGCGAGAGGGGGGGAGCTAGAGCAGGGGAACGCTAAACGCACTCGCAAAAAGGAGCACCCTCCGGGTGCTCTTTTTTTGCTCGAAAGTCTTGTGAAACGATTTGGATCTGTAAGTATTGGTAGCAGTTACACATAAAACTTTCTGCATCTTTGTGCTCATAGTCACAAGTGGTTTTCGACAGCTTCTTTAAAACAAGTTTGACATGATCTATCTCTAAATTAGCCTAAATAAAGAGATTTTAGTTTTTTCAATGATTCTTGAAGAGGACTGTCTCAACGAAAACAAGTTTTCGGAAACAGTCCTGGTGACTTAGTTTTGATCTCATTTTTGGGTCTATTGACTTCCATTTAGGATTAGTAGGCTAACGGAACCTATATTATGTCCTAAAAAGATTGAGTTTGTGTCAAAAAGTTAAAAAGCAAGAGAAAAAAAAACATTTAAAAAATTTTAAAAATTTCAAAAATTTAAAAAATTGGAAAAATTGTTCCAAAACACTTGATTTTTTGTTTTGTCATAAAATAACCAGAAATTGACGTAAAATGAACTTTCAATAGTCTATTTTGACTAGTTTTCACGATTCAAGCACATTTTAACTTAATAACAACATTCAAAAACTCACTGGAAAAGTTGTTTTTCGGCAAACGCCCTTTTTGACCACACCTACGAAATCCATAACTTTTTATCTAACAAATATAGAGACTTCGGGTTTTTTGTATTGTATTAAGCATCCTCGAGTCTACCTGTCGCGTGCTAAAATGAACAATTTTTCTCTTTAATTTATCCCGCCATTTCGAAATAGGGCGGTTTTTGGCAATTTTTTGTCCTTTTTAGTCAAAAAAGTCAAATTTACAGACATCTGTCAAAAAAACTGTTATCACATGATAAAGACAGATGGCCTTTGCAAATCAAATAAGGTCCTGAGTGAGAACAAAATTGCCCTCTAATTGTCCGTGGGGGGAGGAAATCGAAAATTTTCGTTTTTGGCGGGAAAATTTGAAATTTTTCACAAAAACATTTACTCTGCAGACAACGGCCATAGACTAATGTTGGCCTAGCACGCATTTTTTGCTTTCATAACTAGGGCCGATTTCTGCCGGGAACATTGATTTTTCAAAAAAATGACCAAAATTTTTGTTGCATTTTTTCAAAAAAATCAAATTTTTGACAAAAATCAAAATTCCAAATCCTACATATTTAAGGTCCTCAAACAGTCTACTTTAATCCATTCCCCATCAATATACCCCATTTTCTCAACCAAAGTTGAGTTATTGATTCATTTTCAAGGAAAAACGTGATTTTTCAAATTTTTCACACCCAAAAGCGTCTGACACACCCCGAAGGACCACTTTTTTTTCCCAACAGCCCCCATTTTTGTCAGTTTTGTACCAATAGGGGGTTGCATGCCAAAAGTTAGCCAATTCGTACCTGCCATTTTCTAGATCTCGTATAATTCTGAGCTTTTTAACAATAGGTTAACGTAAAGATTTACGAAACGGCCAGGGACCCTACCCTCGGCCTAAATGAACAGAGAAGCCCACGCGGACGCCCACCTAGGTCAATCCTTTACCTGCGGTGCGTTGGTGTTTTTGGGTAAGTTTTTGCTGCGCGGACTGGGTGCTATCAGTTTGAGGCATGTGGCACTCTCAAAAAGAGCACCCTGCGGGTGCTCTCTTTTTGCTCGAAAAGTAAATCTACTCACTTTTGTAAGTTTCATGACTTGTTTTTTATAATTGGTCCAATTAAAAAATTCTTAATTACACTGTCAGACAAACCTAAAACTGTTGTGTGGCTTGATTGTGTTTACAAGTCACTAGGTGACTTGATCAGTCAATTATCAAATTTATTTAGATTCACGAAATGGACTGTTTCAACGAAAACAAGTTTTCGTAAACAGTCCAATTTTTTTACTTGAGATCACAAAAGCAAACAGAGAGAAATCAAATTCCTAGGTTATTATAATAGATCCCACTTTATGCTGTTGCGTTTATTAACTGTTGAAACACAGAACAACGATCTTAAAGGTGTACTAATTTAAAAAAAACACTCAAGAGAAAAACTAAAAAAAATTATCAAAAAAATTTGCAAAAAATCAAAAAAGTCTCCTCCAATATATCATAAAAAGCTTCATATTAAGGAAAGGATACCTGATGAGCCCAATATGACTCGTTTCAACAGTGTAAGCCTGTTTCGATATCAAAACAACAAACAAAAGTCGACTAAGTTTGGTGTTTGTTCGACATACACGAATTTTGATTAAAATCAAAAATCCATAACTCCTGAACTACTCAGATAATATAGACAATTTTTTTTTGCATCAGAACAGACAAGTCAAGGGTTTTTCAGGTATTTGATAAAATTATCCAGTTAATATATAATTTTTGGTTAATTTTTGAAAAAAACTTGAAAAATTTGAAAAAACGATTTTTTTTTCACTTATGGCGTTCGAAAAGTGCCTTTTATGATGGAGTAGCGAAAAATTTGTTCTGAGGCCATAAGTATGGCTCAATGTGGTATATAAAATAGCAAATTGGTTATAATAAAAAAATAAACAAGGACAAGGACTTTTTTGAAAAAATAGAAAAAATAGTGAAAAAATCAGTTTTTGGCGGGGAAATTCTCAAAAAAATAAAAATCAAGTTTTCTCTTTCATCACTCCTATGAACTAATTCGGCCACGACAACCATTTTTTGTCATCAGTAAAATTGTCGAAAAACGACTGGAACATAGACTTATCTGAAATTTGACAAAAAAAAATTCTAAAAAATGTCAAAAATCTCAAAAATTTGTTTTTCACAAAATTCCTTTCATAACGCCATTCAGACACTCAAACAGTGCCCATTCATTCGCTTGACCACAGTTTACCTCAATTTCTTGCACAAAACAAAGCTAACTAGTCGTTTTTAGAAAAAAAACGTGATTTTTCCCATTTTTGCCCCCCATTTCCCCCTGGAAGTCAACACATAACATTTTTTCGGAAAAAAGAAAAAGAATCGTATCCTTAGAATTTCGAGTTAGGGCCGCATGCAAAAAATAAAAAAAATCTGACGGACAGTTTTCGAGAAAGTAGATTATTTTTTCAAGTCCGTAATACTATGTATCTGGGGTGAGGTTCAGAGACCGGACGGGGCCCCTTCCCCTGTCCTCCTTGCTCTGAGACGCCGGAAAGCGGACGGCCACCTAGTTGTCACTGTGGCCCCGCTTTTTTAGTGACTTTTGACGAGTAGGTTCCGCTGGGGGCGGAGCAGGGGAACGCTAAACGCACTCGTAAAAAAAGACCACCCTCCGGGTGCTCTTTTTTTGCTCGAAAGTCTTGTGAAACCATTTGGAACTGTAAGTATTGGAAGCAGTTACACACAAAACTTTATGCATCTTTGTGATCATAGTCACAAGTGGTTTTCGACAGCTTCTATAACTCAATCTTGACATGATCTATTTCTAAAATGGCCAGAATAAAGTGATTTTACGTTTTTCAATGATTCTTGAAGAGGACTGTCTCAACGAAAACAAGTTTTCGGAAACAGTCCTGGTAACTTATTTTTGATCTCGTTTCCGAGTCTATCGACTTTCAGTCGTAATTAGTAGGCTTACAGGACCTATATTAGGTATTAAAAAGATTGAGTTTGTATCAAAAGCAAGAGATACAAAAACATGAAAAAAGTTCAAAAAATTTCAAAAATTTAAAAAATTTGAAAAAATTTTCCAAAAAACTTGATTTTTTGTTTTGTCATAAAATAACAAAAAATTGACGTAAAATGAACTTTCAATAGTCCATTATGACTAATTTTTACGATTCAAGCACATTTTAACTTAATAACAACATTAAAAAAACCACTGGAAAGGGTGTTTTTCAGCAAACGCCCTTTTTGACCACACCTACGAAATTCATAACTTTTTATCTAACAAATATAGAGACCTCGGGTTTTTTGCATTGTAATGGGCATACTAAAGACTACCTCTCGCGTGCTGAAACGAACAATTTTTCTCTTTAATTTTTCCCGCAATTTCGAATTAGGGCGTTTTTTGGCTTTTTTTGGTCCTTTTGGGCGGTAAAAAGTCAAACTTAGAGACAACTGTCAAAAAATCTGTTATCACATGATAGAGTCAACATGCCATGGCGTACCAAATAGTGTCCTGATTCAGACCAAAATTGCCCTCTAATTGTCCGTGGGGGGAGGAAATTGAAAACTTTTATATTTGGCGGGAAAATTTGAAATTTTTCAAAAAAACATTTACTCCACAGACAACGGTTTTAAACTAATGTTGGCATGGCACACAATTTATCGCTTCATAACTAGGGTCGATTTCTGCCGGGAACATTGATTTTTTAAAAAAATGACCAAAATTTTTTTTGCATTTTTTCAAAAAAATCAAAATTTTGAGAGAAAAAAAGTTTAAAAATCCTACATATTTAAGCTCCCCAAACTGTCTACTTTCATCCATTCCCTATCAATATAACCCATTTTTTCAACCAAAATCGAGTTATGGGGCCAAAAAGTCAAAAAACGTGAAAAAACGACATTTCACGCCCATTTTCGCCCCAAAAGTACCACACATAATGTTTTTTCGGAAAAACGTCACAAGAGTTTTCGTCTTATCTCAAAAAGTTTCAGGGGGGTTGGCAAAATTTCAGAGAGATCTGACCTACAGTTTTCGAGAACTTGACTTTTTCTGCAAGAAAAGAATAAAAGGTAAATGTTCCTTCGAACCGACGGGGCCCCCTTCCCCTGTCTCTACTGAACGCCGAAGCCGGATGCGGCGGCCACCTAGTTGTCACTGTGGCCCCGCTGTGTTCTTGACTTTTGAGGAGACGGTTCCGCGGGGGGCGGAGCAGGGGAACGCTTAACGCACTCGCAAAAGGAGCACCCTTCGGGTGCTCTTTTTTGCTCGAAAGTTTTCTGAAACGGTATCTGATGAACTTTGTAAGGTGTCACAAAAGCAACAACACAAAACGTTCTGTATGTGATTAGAAAAGGTCAAAAAAGATTTCTCATACTTTCAATGACTGAATCTACACCTGATCAGTCTCTAGAGAACTCTAAACCAAAGTAACTTTTGTTTTTCAGTGATTCATGAAGAGGACCGTTCCAACGAAAACAAGTTTTCGGAAACAGTCCTCATATTTTTTTTCGAGCCAATTGTCAAGTACGTGAACTTTCAATTGTGAAATATAGCTGAATTGGACTTGGAATTTGTCCCAAAAAGGTTAAGTTTGTCTCAAATTGATTAGAAGCAAAAGAAAAAAAAACATTTTTTTTTATTTGGAAAAAAAAGTTGAGTCAGAAACGTGAAAAAACCCTTTTTTCAAAAGTCATAAAAAGTAGCTCCAATTGGCTTAAATCACTAGGTAGATAACTAGGCTACAAAAAATGAACCTATTTAGAATGGTTTTCATGACCAAAGCCGTAAAATTTCCATATTTAGAGAAAAGACAAAAAAAAACAACTTTTTGGTTAACTCAAAAAGGTAGATAAATCGGGTAAAGTCGTCTTCAAATTTATAGGATCGAAAAGTGATCTACATAGGGTATATATGTAGTGTCCTTGTTAGGTCGCATGCGAAAAAATAGAACAGTTTTGTTTGCCACTTCCGAAATTAAGACTTTTTTTTCGAAATTTGGCCATTTTTATTTGTAGTAAAATAGTAGTAAAATAGCCGAGAAAAAAAATTGTAAAAACCAAAATTTTTATCCAATTTTGACGTTTAAATACTCTATACCTACTAAAATGTCTATGGCAAGCTCAAATAAGCCATCAAAATTCATTTTTTCTCACTTTTTAAAATTTTTGTTTTTTGGATATACAATGTTGAGTCAGAAACGTGAAAAATCAATTTTTTTCAAGAAGTCAAAATAAAGTGTTCCAATCAATTTGTTTCACTAAAACACACTTTATGAACCTGTTCAGAATGGGTTTTTGGGTTAAAGCCGAAAATTCACCCATTTTGAGAAAAGTGGAAAAAACACCTTTTTAGTTACAAAAAAACCATCATTTTTGTTGCAGTTTTTGAAAAAAATCAAATTTTTGAGAAACAAATTTTTTCTCAAACCTTTATATTTAGGTTCCCCAAACAGTCTACTTTCATCCATTCTTTGTCAATATACCCCATTTTTTGAACCAAAACAGAGTTAATAGGTGATTTTGATCAAAAAACGTGTTTTTTACCATTTTTGCCCCCCATTTCCCTCTATAAGTCAACACATAACAAAATTTTGGCAAAACGGGGCAGAAGTGTATCCTTAGAATTTCAATACGGGGCCGCATGCAAAAAATTAGGGAATTCTGACCTCCAGTTTTCGAGAACACGACTTATTCTGCACGAAAGGTAATATAGGTAAATGTTCTTTCGAACCGACGGGGCCCCTTCCCCTGTCTCTACTGAACGCCAAAGCCGGACGCGGCGGCCACCTAGTTGTCACTGTGGCCCCGCTAATTAAGTGACTTTTGACGAGTGGGTTCCGCGGGGGGCGGAGCAGGGGAACGCTTAACGCACTCGCAAAAGGAGCACCCTTCGGGTGCTCTTTTTTGCTCGAAAGTTTTCTGAAACGGTATCTGATGAACTTTGTAAGGTGTCACAAAAGCAACAACACAAAACATTCTGTATGTGATTAGAAAAGATCGAAAAAGATTTCTCATACTTTCAATGACTGAATCTACACCTGATCAGTCTCTAGAGAACTCTAAACCAAAGTAACTTATGTTTTTCAGTGATTCATGAAGAGGACCGTTCCAACGAAAACAAGTTTTCGGAAACAGTCCTCATATTTTTTTTCGAAGCCATTGTCAAGTACGTGGACTTTCAATTGTGACTAATAGCTGAATTGGACTTGGAATTTGTCCCAAAGAGGTTAAGTTTGTCTCAAATTGATTAGAAGCAAAAGAAAAAATAAAAAAAATTTTTATTTGGAAAAAAAAGTTGAGACAGAAACGTGAAAAAACCCATTTTTCAAAAGTCATTATAAGTAGCTCCAATTGGCTTAAATCACTAGACTACAATATATGAACCTGTTCAGAATGGTTTTCAAGACCAAAGCCGTAAAATTTCCATATTTAGAGAAAAGGCAAAAAAAAACAACTTTTTGGTTAACTCAAAAAGGTAGATAAATCGGGTAAAGTCGTCTTCAAACCTATAGGATTGAGCAGTGATCTAAATAGGGTGTATATGTAGTGTCCTTGTTAGGTCGCATGCAAAAAACTAGAACAGTTTTGTTGGCCACTTCCGAAATTAAGACTTTTTTTTCGAAATTTGGCCATTTTTTTTTGTAGTAAAATAGTAGTAAAATAGCCGAGAAAAAAAATTGTAAAAACCATAATTTTTATTCAATTTTGACGTTTAAATACTCTATACCTTCTAAAATGTCTATGGCAAGCTCAAATAAGCCATCAAAATTCATTTTTTCTCACTTTTTAAAGTTTTTGTTTTTTTGATATACAATGTTGAGTCAGAAACGTAAAAAATCATTTTTTTTCAAAAAGTCAAAATGAAGTGTTCCAATCAATTTGTTTCACTAAAACACACTTTATGAACCTGTTCAGAATGTGTTTTTGGGTTAGAGCCGAAAATTCACCCATTTTGAGAAAAGTGGAAAAAACACCTTTTTAGTTACAAAAAAAACATCATTTTTGTTGCAGTTTTTGAAAAAACTCAAATTTTTGAGAGGAAAATTTTTTCTCAAACTTTTATAATTGGGCTCCCCAAACAGTCTACTTTCATCCATTTCTTGTCAATTAACCCCTTTTTTTGAACTAAAACAGAGTTAATAGGTGATTTTTATCGAAAAACGTGTTTTTTACCATTTTTGCCCCCCATTTCCCTCTATAAGTCAACACATAACAGAATTTTGGCAAAACGGGGCAAAAGTGTATCCTTAGAATTTCAATACGGGGCTGCATGCAAAAAATTAGGGAATTCTGACCTCCAGTTTTCGAGAACACAACTTATTCTGCATGAAAAGGGTAAAAGGTAATTGTTCCTTCGAACCGACGGGGCCCCTTCCCCTGTCTCTACTGAACGCCATAGCCGGACGCGGCGGCCACCTAGTTGTCACTGTGGCCCCGCTAAATCAGTGACTTTGGAAGGAGAAGGTTCCGCGGGGGGCGGAGCAGGGGAACGCTAAACGCACTCGCAAAAGGAGCACCCTTCGGGTGCTCTTTTTTGCTCGAAAGTTATCTGAAACGGTATCTGATGAACTTTGTAAGGTGTCACAAAAGCAACAACAAAAAACGTTCTGTATGTGATTAGAAAATGTCAAAAAAGATTACTCATACTTTGAATGACTGAATCTACACCTGATCAGTCTCTAGAGAACTCTAAACCAAAGTAACTTATGTTTTTCAGTGATTCATGAAGAGGACCGTTCCAACGAAAACAAGTTTTCGGAAACAGTCCTCATATTTTTTTTCGAGCCCATTGTCAAGTACGTGAATTTTCAATTGTGAATTATAGCTGAATTGGACTTGGAATTTGTCCCAAAAAGGTTAAGTTTGTCTCAAATTGATTAGAAACAAAAGAAAAAAAACATTTTTTTTTATTTGGAGAAAAAAGTTGAGTCAGAAACGTGAAAAAACCCTTATTTCAAAAGTCATAAAAAGTAGCTACAATTAGCTTAAATCACTAGGCTACAATATATGAAACTGTTCAGAATGGTTTTCATGACCAAAGCCGTAAAATTTCCATATTTAGAGAAAAGGCAAAAAAAAACAACTTTTTGGTTAACTCAAAAAGGTAGATAAATCGGGTAAAGTCGTCTTCAAACCTATAGGATCGAAAAGTGATCTAAATAGGGTATATATGTAGTGTCCTTGTTAGGTCGCATGCAAAAAACTAGAACAGTTTTGTTGGCCACTTCCGAAATTAAGACTTTTATTCGAAATTTGGCCATTTTTATTTGTAGTAAAATAGTAGTAAAATAGCCGAGAAAAAAAATGGTAAAAACCATAATTTTTATCCAATTTTGACGTTTAAATACTCTATACCTACTAAAATGTCTATGGCAAGCTCAAATAAGCCATCAAAATTCATTTTTTCTCACTTTTTAAAATTTTTGTTTTTTTGATATACAATGTTGAGTCAGAAACGTGAAAAATCAATTTTTTTCAAAAAGTCAAAACAAAGTGTTCCAATCAATTTGTTTCACTAAAACACACTTTATGATCCTGTTCAGAATAGTTTTTTGGGTTAAAGCCGAAAATTCACCCATTTTGAGAAAAGTGGAAAAAACACCTTTTTAGTTACAAAAAAAACAATCATTTTTGTTGCAGTTTTTGAAAAAAATCAAATTTTTGAGAGAAAAATTTTTTCTCAAACCTTTATATTTAGGCTCCCCAAACAGTCTTCTTTCACCCATTCCTCGTCATTATACCCCATTTTTTCAACCAAAACAGAGTTAATAGGTGATTTTTATCAAAAAACGTGTTTTTTACCATTTTTGCCCCCCATTTCCCTCTATAAGTCAACACATAACAAAATTTTGGCAAAACGGGGCAAAAGTGTATCCTTAGAATTTCAATACGGGGCTGCATGCAAAAAATTAGGGAATTCTGACCTCCAGTTTTCGAGAACACGACTTATTCTGCACGAAAGGTAATATAGGTAAATGTTCTTTCGAACCGACGGGGCCCCTTCCCCTGTCTCTACTGAACGCCAAAGCCGGACGCGGCGGCCACCTAGTTGTCACTGTGGCCCCGCTCAATCAGTGACTTTTGAAGAGCAGGTTCCGCGGGGGGCGGAGCAGGGGAACGCTAAACGCACTCGCAAAAAGGGGCACCCTCCGGGTGCTCTTTTTTCGCTCGAAAGTCTTGTGAAACGGTTTGGAACTGTAAGTATTGGAAGCAGTTACAGATAAAACTTTCTGCATCCTTGGGCTCATAGTCACAAGTGGTTTTCGAGAGCTTCAATAACTCAATCTTGACATGATCTATTTCTAAAATGGCCAAAATAAAGTGATTTTACTTTTTTCAATGATTCTTGAAGAGGACTGTCTCAACGAAAACAAGTTTTCGGAAACAGTCCTGGTAACTTATTTTTGATCTCGTTTTCGAGTCTATCGACTTTCAGTCGTAATTAGTAGGCTAACAGGACCTATATTAGGTACTAAAAAGATTGAGTTTGTACCAAAAACATCAAAAGCAAGAGATACAAAAACATGAAAAAAGTTCAAAAAATTTCAAAAATTTAAAAAATTTGAAAAAATTTTCCAAAAAACTTGATTTTTTGTTTTGTCATAAAATAACAAAAAATTGACGTAGAATGAACTTTCAATAGTCCATTTTGACTAAATTTTACGATTCAAGCACATTATAACTTAATAACAACATTAAAAAAACCACTGGAAAGGGTGTTTTTCAGCAAACGCCCTTTTTGACCACACCTACGAAATTCATAACTTTTTATCTAACAAATATAGAGACCTCGGGTTTTTTGCATTGTAATGGGCATACTGAAGACTACCTCTCGCGTGCTGAAACGAACAATTTTTCTCTTTAATTTTTCCCGCAATTTCGAATTAGGGCGTTTTTTGGCTATTTTTGGTCCTTTTGGGCGGTAAAAAGTCAAACTTAGAGACAACTGTCAAAAAATCTGTTATCACATGATAGAGTCAACTTGCCATGACGTACCAGATAGTGTCCTGATTCAGACCAAAATTGCCCTCTAATTGTCCGTGGGGGGAGGAAATTGAAAATTTTTATTTTTGGCGGGAAAATTTGAAATTTTTCAAAAAAACATTTACTCCACAGACAACGGTTTTAAACTAATGTTGGCATGGCACACAATTTATCGCTTCATAAGTATGGTCGATTTCTGCCGGGAACATTGATTTTTTAAAAAAATGACCAAAATTTTTGTTGCATTTTTTCAAAAAAATCAAAATTTTGAGAAAAAAAAAGTTTAAAAATCCTACATATTTAAGCTCCCCAAACTGTCTACTTTCATCCATTCCCTATCAATATAACCCTTTTTCTCAACCAAAATCAAGTTATGGGGCCAAAAAGTCAAAAAACGTGAAAAAACGACATTTCACGCCCATTTTCGCCCCAAAAGTACCACACATAATGTTTTTTCGGAAAAACGTCACAAGAGTTTTCGCCTTATCTCAAAAAGTTTCAGGGGGGTTGGCAAAATTTCAGAGAGATCTGACCTACAGTTTTCGAGAACTTGACTTTTTCTGCAAGAAAAGAATAAAAGGTAAATGTTCCTTCGAACCGACGGGGCCCCCTTCCCCTGTCTCTACTGAACGCCGAAGCCGGATGCGGCGGCCACCTAGTTGTCACTGTGGCCCCGCTATATCAATGACGGTTGTAGAGTGGGTTCCGCGGGGGGCGGAACAGGGGAAAGCTAAACGCACTCGCAAAGAGGAGCACCCTCCGGGTGCTCTTTTTTTGCTCGAAAGTCTTGTAAGACGGTTTGGAACTGTAAGTATTGGAAGCAGTTACAGATAAAACTTTCGGCATCTTTGTGCTCATAGTCACAATTGGTTTTCGAGAGCTTCAAAAACTCAATCTTGACATGATATATCTCTAAAATAGACTAAATTAAGTGAATTTACATTTTTCAACGATTCTTGAAGAGGACTGTCTCAACGAAAACAAGTTTTCGGAAACAGTCCTGGTAACTTAGTTTTGATCTCAATTTTGAGTCTATTGCCTTCAAATTTAGATTAGTAGGCTAACGGGATCTATATTATGTCTTAAAAAGATTAAGTTTGTGTCAAAAAGATGAAAAGTAAGAGAAAAAAAAACATTAAGAAAGTATTAAAAATTTCAAAAAATTTAAAAAATTGAAAATTTTTTCCAAAACACTCGTTTTTTGTTTTGTCATAAAATAACAACAAAATGACGTAAAATGGACTTCAAATAGTGCGTTTCGACTAATTTTTACGATTCAAGCACATTTTAACTTAATAATAACATGCAAAAAACCACTGGAAAGGGTGTTTTTCAGCAAACGCCCTTTTTGACCACACCTACGAAATCCATAACTTTTTATCTAACAAAGATAGAAACCTCGAGTTTTTTGCATTGTAAGAAGCATCCTAAGGCTCACCTGTCGCATGCAAAAATGAACAAATTTTCTTTTTAATTTTTCCCGCAATTTCGAATTAGGGCGTTTTTTGGCTATTTTTGGTCCTTTTGGGCGATAAAAAGTCAAATTTAGAGACATCTGTCAAAAAAACTGTTATCACATGATAGAGTCAGCTTGCCATGGCTTACCAAATGGTGTCCTGAGTCAGACCAAAATTGCCCTCTAATTGTCCGTGGGGGGAGGAAATTGAAAATTTTTATTTTTGGCGGGAAAATTTGAAGTTTTTCAAAAAAACATTTACTCTGCAGACAACGGTCTTAGACTGATGTTGGCATGGCACGCATTTTTTGCCTTCATAACTAGGGTCGATTTCTGCCGGGAACATGGATTTTTCAAAAAAATGACTAAAATTTTTGTTGCATTTTTTCAAAAAAATCAAAATTTTGAGAAAAATAAAAATTCCAAATCCTACATATTTGAGCTCCCCAAACAGTCTACTTTTATCCATTCTCTATCAATATACCCCATTTTCTCAACCAAAATCGAGTTATGGGGCCAAAAAGTCAAAAAACGTGAAAAAACGACATTTCACGCCCATTTTCGCCCCAAAAGTACCACACATAATGTTTTTTCGGAAAAACGTCACCAGAGTTTTCGCCTTATCTCAAAAAGTTTCAGGGGAGTTGGCAAAATTTCAGAGGGATCTGACCTACAGTTTTCGAGAACTTGACTTTTTCTGCAAGAAAAGAATAAAAGGTAAATGTTCCTTCGAACCGACGGGGCCCCTTCCCCTGTCTCTACTGAACGCCAAAGCCGGATGCGGCGGCCACCTAGGGGGCAGGGTTGTGTGGTCTACTATTGTTTTATGGTGTTTGCATCGCGTGGGGGTGAATACGAACAGCGCTCAACGCACTCGCAGAAAGAGCACCCTGCGGGTGCTCTTTTTGTTCGAAAACTTTAAGTCGATTTAAATCTTTTAATTTACATATTTTGTCCTAATGACAATTTTTTTTACTAGCTGATCTCAGTAAAACTTCCATGTTACCTCAAATCGTATTCCTGGCTGGGCATTTTTATAAGTCACTCTGTGGCTCGAACAGTTAACTACCAAATACATTTTGATATACGAAATGGACTGTTTCAACGAAAACAAGTTTTCGGAAACAGTCCAAATTTGTAATTATGATCCCAAATACAAGCAAAATGAAAATTAAGGCGTTGGTTAACCTAACACAGCCCAGCCCATGTCTTTTTGTTTATCGACTGTTCAATTACATAACAACAATGTTGAAAACTAAGTTATGAAAATTAAAACAAAACAAATAATCGAGAAAGAAAGGATAGTTTATCAAAAAAGTATGCAAAAACTTGATTAGATATTTTTTGCTTAATCATGAAAACCTCAGTTTCAACAAAATGATACTTGGGAAGCCAGTTTTGACGCGTTACTACAGTTTAGGCACGTTTTGAGTTCGCCACCCACAATGATCGATTAATTTTTTGATGTTTGTTTTACAAACACGATTTTTTTACCACAATCAAATTTCATAACTTTTGAACCAATCGAGTAAAATAGATGAAATTTTTTGAATCAGAACTAACTTTTTAAGGGTTTTTGACGTATATAATAAATGTATCCAGTTATTTAATTATTTTTTGGCAAATTTATGAAAAAACTTAAAAATTTTGAAAAATTATTTTTTTCCAGATTTGGTGTTCAAAAAGTGCCTCCTATGATGGGCCAGCAAAAAATTTGTTTTGAGGCCATAAGTTTGTCTCATTAGATTATACAAACTAGCAAATTGTTCATAATGAAAAATATTAGAAGAACAGTGATTTTTTGAAAAAAACTGAAAAAAACGTGAAAAAATCAGTTTTTGGCGGGAAATTTCTCAAAAAATCAAAAATAAAGTTTCCTCTCTCCCTACTCCAATAAACTAATTCGGCCACGACAATCATTTTTTGTGATCAGTGAAAAAGTCGAGAAACGAGCGGAACGTTGACTTTTCTGAATTTTGACAAAAAATTTCGCAAAAGAACATCAAAAATCTCGAAAAATTTACAGAAAAAATTTTGCCACAAAATACACCATTCGATTCCCTCAACTGTGCTACTGTCCAAAAAAAACATCACTTTTTTGCATTTTCTCAACCAAAATTGAGTTATTGGGGCATTTTTGAAAAAAATCGTGATTTTGACCAAAAAAAACGCCCCTTTTTCCCCAAAAAGTGCAACTCATAACATTATTTCGGAAAAACGCCTTCCCAAGTTATATCTTAGAATTTTGTCCTCTACCTACATGCAAAGTTTGAAGAAATTCTATACTGCCGTTTTCGAGAACTTGAATAATTTTTTTATTTTCCTAATTAGGTATTTTTTCTAGTTGACCGGCAAGGAAACCCTACCCTTGCCTAAAGGATTCACAAAGCCGGACCGCGACGACCACCTAGATAGGTCAGTGACCTGCGGTGCATGGGTGTTATGGGCTTGATTCGTCAGCATTGGCCTGGGGGCCATTAGCTTCAAGACATGTGGCACTCGCAGAAAAAGAGCACCCGAAGGGTGCTCTTTTTCTGCTCGAATGTCTTGTGAAACGGTATCTGATGAACTTTGTAGGGTGTCACAAAAGCAACATGACAAAACGTTCTGTATCTGATCAGTAATGGTCAAAAAAGATTTATGGCACTTTCAATGACTGAAGCTACACCTGATCGGTCTCTAGAGAACTCTAAAAAAAGTAACTTATACTTTTCAGTGACTCAGGAAGAGGACTGTTTCAACGAAAACAAGTTTTCGGAAACAGTCCTATTATTTTTCTTGGAGCTTATTTTCAAGTACGTGGGCTTTCAATTGTGACTAATAGCTGAATTAGACTTGGAATTTGTCCCAAAAAAGTTAAGTTTGTCTCAAATTGATTAGAAGCAATAGAAAAAAAATTTTTTTTTTATTTGATAAAAATACTTGAGTCAGAAACGTGAAAAATCCCTTTTTTCAAAAAGTCATAAAAAGTAATTCAAATTGCATTGAATCACTAAACTACAATATATGAACCTGTTCAGATTGGTTTTCATGAACAAAGCCGTAAAATTTCTATATTTAGAGAAAAGGCAAAAAAACACCTTTTTGGTTAACGGAAAAAGGTAGATAAATCGGGTAAAGTCGTCTTCAAACCTATAGGACCGAAAAGAGATCTAATTGAGGTATATATGTAGTGTCCCTTGTAAAGTCACATGCAAAAAAAATGAAACAATTGTGGTGGCCACTTCAGTAAACAAGACTTTTTTTTCGGACTTTGGCCATTTTTATTTGTAGTAAAGTAGTAGTAAGTTACCAGAGAAAAAAAAGTTGTAAAAACCAAAATTTTTGACCAATTTTGACAATTAAATACTCTATACCTACTAAAATGACTTAGGCAAGCTCAAATATGCCATCAAAACTCATTTTTTCTCACTTTTCAAAATTTTTTGATTTTTTGATATAAAATGTTGAGTCAGAAACGTGAAATATCAGTTTATTTCAAAAAGCCAAAAAAAGTTGTTCCAATCAATTTGTTTCACTTAAACATAATTTTTAAACCTTTTCAGAATGGTTTTCATGTTTAAAGCTGAAACTTTACACATTTTGAGAAAAGTGGAAAAAATAACTTTTTAGTTACAAAAAAACCATCATTTTTGTTGCAGTTTTTAAAAAAAATCAAATTTTTAAGAAAAACAAATTTTCCCAAATTTACATAATTGGGCTCCCAAAACAGTCTACTTTCATCCATTCCTCATCAAAAAACCCCAATTTCTCAACCAAAACTGAGTTATTGAGTCATTTTTACCAAAAAACGTGTTTTTCCCTGTTTTTCCCCCTTTTTCCCACTATAAGTCAACGCATAACAAAATTTTGGGAAAACGGAGGAAAAGTGTATCCTTAGAATTGCATTTTAGGCCCGCATGCCAATTTTTATCGAATTCTATCCCGACAATTTTGAGATCAGCACTTTTTCCGAGCAAATAGTCATACCGTTATAATTCTTTGGCCGTTCGGGGCCCCTACCCCAAACTAACTAAACAAAGACGCCGAAGGCGGACGGCCACCTAGATAGGTCAGTGACCTGCGGTGCATGGGTGTTATGGGCTTGATTCGTCAGCATTGGCCTGGGGGCCATTAGCTTCAAGACATGTGGCACTCGCAGAAAAAGAGCACCCGAAGGGTGCTCTTTTTCTGCTCGAATGTCTTGTGAAACGGTATCTGATGAACTTTGTAGGGTGTTTTAAAAGCAACATGACAAAACTTTCTGTATCTGATCAGTAATGGTCAAAAAAGATTTATGACACTTTCAATGACTGAAGCTACACCTGATCAGTCTCTAGAGAACTCTAAAACAAAGTAACTTATATTTTTCAGTGACTCATGAAGAGGACTGTTTCAACGAAAACAAGTTTTCGGAAACAGTCCTAATGTTTTTCTTGGAGCTCATTTTTAAGTACGTGGACTTTCAATTGTGACTAATAGTTGAATTAGACTTGGAATTTGTCCCAAAAAAGTTAAGTTTGTCTCAAATTGATTAGAAGCAATGGAAAAAAAAAAAACTTTTTTTTATTTGACAAAAATACTTGAGTCAGAAACGTGAAAAATTCCTTTTTTTTCATAAAGTCATAAGAAGTAGTTCAATTTGCATTAAATCACTAAACTAGAATAATTGAACCTGTTCAGATTGGTTTTCACGAACAAAGTCGTAAAATTTCCATATTTAGAGAAAAGGCAAAAAAACACCTTTTTGGTTAACTGAAAAAGGTAGATAAATCGGATAAAGTCGTCTTCAAACCTATAGGACCGAAAAATGATGTAATTGAGGTATATATGTAGTGTCCCTTGTAAGGTCACATGCAAAAAGGTGAAACAATTGGGGCGGCCACTTCAGAAAACCAGACTATTTTTCGGACTTTGGCCATTTTTATTTGTAGTAAAGAAGTAGTAAGTTACCAGAGAAAAAAAATTTGTAAAAACCCAAATTTTCATCCAATTTTGACAATTAAATACTCTATACCTACTAAAATGGCTATGGCAAGCTCAAATATGCCATCAAAACTCATTTTTTCTCACTTTTTAAATTTTTTGTTTTTTTTGATATAAAATGTTGAGTCAGAAACGTGAAAAATCAGTTTTTTTCAAAAAGTCAAAAAAAGTTGTTCCAATCAATTTGTTTCACTAAAACACAATTTCTCAGCCTGTTCAGAATGGTTTTCATGTTTAAAGCTGAAACTTTACACATTTTGAGAAAAGTGGAAAAAATAACTTTTTAGTTACAAAAAAACCATCATTTTTGTTGCATTTTTTGAGAAAACTCAAATTTTTAAGAAAAACAAGTTTTCTTTAACCTACATAATTGGGCTCCTAAAACAGTCTACTTTCATCCATTCTTCATCAAATTACCCCAATTTGTTAACCAAAATAGAGTTACTGAGCCATTTTTACCAAAAAACGTGGTTTTTCCCTGTTTTTCCCCATTTTTCCCACAATAAGTCAACGCATAACAAAATTTTGGGAAAACGGAGCAAAAGTGTATCCTTAGAATTGCATTTTAGGCCCGCATGCCAATTTTTATCGAATTCTATCCCGACAATTTTGAGATCAGCACTTTTTCCGAGCAAATAGTCATACCGTTATAATTCTTTGGCCGTTCGGGGCCCCTACCCCAAACTCACTAAACAAAGACGCCGAAGGCGGACGGCCACCTAGTTGTCACTGTGGCCCCGCTAATTAAGTGACTTTTGACGAGTGGGTTCCGCGGGGGGCGGAGCAGGGGAACGCTTAACGCACTCGCAAAAGGAGCACCCTTCGGGTGCTCTTTTTTGCTCGAAAGTTTTCTGAAACGGTATCTGATGAACTTTGTAAGGTGTCACAAAAGCAACAACACAAAACATTCTGTATGTGATTAGAAAAGATCGAAAAAGATTTCTCATACTTTCAATGACTGAATCTACACCTGATCAGTCTCTAGAGAACTCTAAACCAAAGTAACTTATGTTTTTCAGTGATTCATGAAGAGGACCGTTCCAACGAAAACAAGTTTTCGGAAACAGTCCTCATATTTTTTTTCGAAGCCATTGTCAAGTACGTGGACTTTCAATTGTGACTAATAGCTGAATTGGACTTGGAATTTGTCCCAAAGAGGTTAAGTTTGTCTCAAATTGATTAGAAGCAAAAGAAAAAATAAAAAAAATTTTTATTTGGAAAAAAAAGTTGAGACAGAAACGTGAAAAAACCCATTTTTCAAAAGTCATTATAAGTAGCTCCAATTGGCTTAAATCACTAGACTACAATATATGAACCTGTTCAGAATGGTTTTCAAGACCAAAGCCGTAAAATTTCCATATTTAGAGAAAAGGCAAAAAAAAACAACTTTTTGGTTAACTCAAAAAGGTAGATAAATCGGGTAAAGTCGTCTTCAAACCTATAGGATTGAGCAGTGATCTAAATAGGGTGTATATGTAGTGTCCTTGTTAGGTCGCATGCAAAAAACTAGAACAGTTTTGTTGGCCACTTCCGAAATTAAGACTTTTTTTTCGAAATTTGGCCATTTTTTTTTGTAGTAAAATAGTAGTAAAATAGCCGAGAAAAAAAATTGTAAAAACCATAATTTTTATTCAATTTTGACGTTTAAATACTCTTTACCTTCTAAAATGTCTATGGCAAGCTCAAATAAGCCATCAAAATTCATTTTTTCTCACTTTTTAAAATTTTTGTTTTTTTGATATACAATGTTGAGTCAGAAACGTAAAAAATCATTTTTTTTCAAAAAGTCAAAATGAAGTGTTCCAATCAATTTGTTTCACTAAAACACACTTTATGAACCTGTTCAGAATGTGTTTTTGGGTTAGAGCCGAAAATTCACCCATTTTGAGAAAAGTGGAAAAAACACCTTTTTAGTTACAAAAAAAACATCATTTTTGTTGCAGTTTTTGAAAAAACTCAAATTTTTGAGAGGAAAATTTTTTCTCAAACTTTTATAATTGGGCTCCCCAAACAGTCTACTTTCATCCATTTCTTGTCAATTAACCCCATTTTTTGAACTAAAACAGAGTTAATAGGTGATTTTTATCGAAAAACGTGTTTTTTACCATTTTTGCCCCCCATTTCCCTCTATAAGTCAACACATAACAAAATTTTGGCAAAACGGGGCAAAAGTGTATCCTTAGAATTTCAATACGGGGCTGCATGCAAAAAATTAGGGAATTCTGACCTCCAGTTTTCGAGAACACGACTTATTCTCCATGAAAAGGGTAAAAGGTAATTGTTCCTTCGAACCGACGGGGCCCCTTCCCCTGTCTCTGCTGAACGCCATAGCCGGACGCGGCGGCCACCTAGTTGTCACTGTGGCCCCGCTAAGTAAGTGACTTTTTTTTGACGAGTGGGTTCCGCGGGGGGCGGAGCAGGGGAACGCTTAACGCACTCGCAAAAGGAGCACCCTTCGGGTGCTCTTTTTTGCTCGAAAGTTTTCTGAAACGGTATCTGATGAACTTTGTTAGGTGTCACAAAAGCAACAACAAAAAACTTTCTGTATGTGATTAGAAAAGATCAAAAAAGATTTCTCATACTTTCAATGACTGAATCTACACCTGATAAGTCTCTAGAGAACTCTAAACCAAAGTAACTTATGTTTTTCAGTGATTCATGAAGAGGACCGTTCCAACGAAAACAAGTTTTCGGAAACAGTCCTCATATTTTTTTTCGAGCACATTGTAAAGTACGTGGACTTTCAATTGTGACTAATAGCTGAATTGGACTTGGAATTTGTCCCAAAGAGGTTAAGTTTGTCTCAAATTGATTAGAAGCAAAAGAAAAAATAAAAAAAAATTTTATTTGGAAAAAAAAGTTGAGTCAGAAACGTGAAAAAACCCTTTATTCAAAAGTCACTAAAAGTAGCTCCAATTGGCTTAAATCACTAGACTACAATATATGAACCTGTTCAGAATGGTTTTCAAGACCAAAGCCGTAAAACTTCCATATTTAGAGAAAAGGCAAAAAAAACACGTTTTTGGTTAACTCAAAGAGGTAGATAAATCGGGTAAAGTCGTCTTCAGACCTATAGGATCGAGAAGTGATCTAAATAGGGTATATATGTAGTGTCCCTGTTAGGTCGCATGCAAAAAACTAGAACAGTTTTGTTGGCCACTTCCGAAATTAAGACTTTTTTTTCGAAATTTGGCCATTTTAATTTGTAGTAAAATAGTAGTAAAATAGCCGAGAAAAAAAATTGTAAAAACCATAATTTTTATTCAATTTTGACCTTTAAATACTCTATACGTACTAAAATGTCTATGGCAAGCTCAAATAAGCCATCAAAATTCATTTTTTCTCACTTTTTAAAATTTTTGTTTTTTTGATTTACAATGTTGAGTCAGAAACGTAAAAAATCAATTTTTTTCAAAAAGTCAAAATAAAGTGATCCGATCAATTTGTTTCACTAAAACACACTTTATGAACCTGTTCAGAATGTGTTTTTGGGTTAGAGCCGAAAATTCACCCATTTTGAGAAAAGTGGAAAAAACACCTTTTTAGTTACAAAAAAACCATCATTTTTGTTGCAGTTTTTGGAAAAAATCATATTTTTGAGGAAAAAAAAATTTCTCAAACCTTTATATTTAGGCTCCCCAAACAGTCTACTTTCATCCATTTATTGTCAATATACCCCATTTTTTGAACCAAAACAGAGTTAATAGGTGATTTTTATCAAAAAACGTGTTTTTTACCATTTTTGCCCCCCATTTCCCTCTATAAGTCAACACATAACAAAATTTTGGCAAAACGGGGCAAAAGTGTATCCTTAGAATTTCAATACGAGGCTGCATGCAAAAAATTAGGGAATTCTGACCTACAGTTTTCGAGAACAGGACTTATTCTCCATGAAAAGGGTAAAAGGTAATTGTTCCTTCGAACCGACGGGGCCCCTTCCCCTGTCTCTGCTGAACGCCATAGCCGGACGCGGCGGCCACCTAGTTGTCACTGTGGCCCCGCTGTATTCTTGACTTTTGAGGAGAAGGTTCCGCGGGGGGCGGAGCAGGGGAACGCTTAACGCACTCGCAAAAGGAGCACCCTTCGGGTGCTCATTTTTGCTCGAAAGTTTTCTGAAACGGTATCTGATGAACTTTGTAAGGTGTCACAAAAGCAACAACACAAAACATTCTGTATGTGATTAGAAAAGTTCAAAAAAAATTTCTCATACTTTCAATGACTGAATCTACACCTGATCAGTCTCTAGAGAACTCTAAACCAAAGTAACTTTTGTTTTTCAGTGATTCATGAAGAGGACTGTTCCAACGAAAACAAGTTTTCGGAAACAGTCCTCATATTTTTTTTCGAGCCCATTGTCAAGTACGTGAACTTTCAATTGTGAATTATAGCTGAATTGGACGTGGAATTTGTCCCAAAAAGGTTAAGTTTGTCTCAAATTGATTAGAAGCAAAAGAAAAAATAAACATTTTTTTTTATTTGCAAAAAAAAGTTGAGTCAGAAACGTGAAAAAATCCTTTTTTCAAAAGTCATAAAAAGTAGCTCCAATTTTCTTAAATCACTAGGCTACAATATAAGAACCTGTTTAGGATGGTTTCCATGACCAAAGCCGTAACATTTCCATATTTAGAGAAAAGGCAAAAAAAACAATTTTTTGGTTAACTCAAAAAGGTAGATAAATCGGGTAAAGTCGTCTTCAAACCTATAGGATCGAAAAGTGATCTATATAGGGTATACATGTAGTGTCCTTGTTAGGTCGCATGCAAAAAAATAGAACAGTTTTGTTGGCCACTTCCGAAATTAGGACTTTTTTTTCGAAATTTGGCCATTTTTTTTTGTAGTAAAATAGTAGTAAAACAGCCGAGAAAAAAAATTGTAAAAACCAAAATTTTTATCCAATTTTGACGTTTAAATACTCTATACCTACTAAAATGTCTATGGCAAGCTCAAATAAGCCATCAAAATTCATTTTTTCTCACTTTTTAAAATATTTGTTTTTTTGATATACAATGTTGAGTCAGAAACGTGAAAAATCAATTTTTTTCAAAAAGTCAAAATAAAGTGTTCCAATCAATTTGTTTCACTAAAACACACTTTATGAACCTGTTCAGAATGGGTTTTTGGGTTAAAGCCGAAAATTCACCCATTTTGAGAAAAGTGGAAAAAACACCTTTTTAGTTACAAAAAAACCATCATTTTTGTTGCAGTTTTTGAAAAAAATCAAATTTTTGAGATAAAAATTTTTTCTCAAACCTTTATATTTAGGTTTCCCAAACAGTCTACTTTCATCCATTCTCCATCAATATACCCCATTTTTTGAACCAAAACAGAGTTAATAGGTGATTTTTATCAAAAAACCTGTTTTTTACCATTTTTGCCCCCCATTTCCCTCTATAAGTCAACACATAACAAAATTTAGGCAAAACGGGGCAAAAGTGTATCCTTAGAATTTCAATACGGGGCTGCATGCAAAAAATTAGGGAATTCTGACCTCCAGTTTTCGAGAACACGACTTATTCTGCACGAAAGGTAATATAGGTAAATGTTCTTTCGAACCGACGGGGCCCCTTCCCCTGTCTCTACTGAACGCCAAAGCCGGACGCGGCGGCCACCTAGATGTTTTTGTGGCCCCGCTTTTTTAGTGACTTTTGACGAGTAGGTTCCGCTGGGGGCGGAGCAGGGGAACGCTAAACGCATTCGCAAAAAAGACCACCCTCCGGGTGCTCTTTTTTTGCTCGAAAGTCTTGTGAAACCATTTGGAACTGTAAATATTGGAAGCAGTTACACACAAAACTTTATGCATCTTTGTGATCATAGTCACAAGTGGTTTTCGACAGCTTCTATAACTCAATCTTGACATGATCTATTTCTAAAATGGCCAGAATAAAGTGATTTTACGTTTTTCAATGATTCTTGAAGAGGACTGTCTCAACGAAAACAAGTTTTCGGAAACAGTCCTGGTAACTTATTTTTGATCTCGTTTTCGAGTCTATCGACTTTCAGTCGTAATTAGTAGGCTAACAGGACCTATATTAGGTATTAAAAAGATTGAGTTTGTATCAAAAGCAAGAGATACAAAAACATGAAAAAAGTTCAAAAAATTTCAAAAATTTAAAAAATTTGAAAAAATTTTCCAAAAAACTTGATTTTTTGTTTTGTCATAAAATAACAAAAAATTGACGTAAAATGAACTTTCAATAGTCCATTTTGACTAATTTTTACGATTCAAGCACATTTTAACTTAATAACAACATTAAAAAAACCACTGGAAAGGGTGTTTTTCAGCAAACGCCCTTTTTGACCACACCTACGAAATTCATAACTTTTTATCTAACAAATATAGAGACCTCGGGTTTTTTGCATTGTAATCGGCATACTATAGACTACCTCTCGCGTGCTGAAACGAACAATTTTTCTCTTTAATTTTTCCCGCAATTTCGAATTAGGGCGTTTTTTGGCTATTTTTGGTCCTTTTGGGCGGTAAAAAGTCAAACTTAGAGACAACTGTCAAAAAATCTGTTATCACATGATAGAGTCAACATGCCATGGCGTACCAAATAGTGTCCTGATTCAGACTAAAATTGCCCTCTAATTGTCCGTGGGGGGAGGAAATTGAAAACTTTTATTTTTGGCGGGAAAATTTGAAAATTTTCAAAAAAACATTTACTCCACAGACAACGGTTTTAAACTAATGTTGGCATGGCACACAATTTATTGCTTCATAACTAGGGTCGATTTCTGCCGGGAACATTGATTTTTTAAAAAAATGACCAAAATTTTTGTTGCATTTTTTCAAAAAAATCAAAATTTTGAGAGAAAAAAAGTTTAAAAATCCTACATATTTAAGCTCCCCAAACTGTCTACTTTCATCCATTCCCTATCAATATAACCCATTTTCTCAACCAAAATCGAGTTATGGGGCCAAAAAGTCAAAAAACGTGAAAAAACGACATTTCACGCCCATTTTCGCCCCAAAAGTACCACACATAATGTTTTTTCGGAAAAACGTCACAAGAGTTTTCGTCTTATCTCAAAAAGTTTCAGGGGGGTTGGCAAAATTTCAGAGAGATCTGACCTACAGTTTTCGAGAACTTGACTTTTTCTGCAAGAAAAGAATAAAAGGTAAATGTTCCTTCGAACCGACGGGGCCCCCTTCCCCTGTCTCTACTGAACGCCGAAGTCGGATGCGGCGGCCACCTAGAGGTTTTTGTGGCCCCGCTCAATCAGTGACTTTTGATGAGTGGGTTCCGCGGGGGGCGGAGCAGGGGAACGCTTAACGCACTCGCAAAAGGAGCACCCTTCGGGTGCTCTTTTTTGCTCGAAAGTTTTCTGAAACGGTATCTGATGAACTTTGTAAGGTGTCACAAAAGCAACGTCACAAAACTTTCTGTATGTGATTGAAAAAGGTCAAAAAAGTTGTCTCATAAATTCAATGACTGAATCTACACCTGATCAGTCTCTAGAGAACTCTAAACCAAAGTAACTTATGTTTTTCAGTGATTCATGAAGAGGACCGTTCCAACGAAAACAAGTTTTCGGAAACAGTCCTCAAATTTTTGTTCGAGCCCATTGTCAAGTACGTGAACTTTCAATTGTGAATTATAGCTGAATTGGACTTGGAATTTGTCCCAAAAAGGTTAAGTTTGTCTCAAATTGATTAGAAGCAAAAGAAAAAAATTATATTTTTTTTATTTGGAAAAAAAAAGTTGAGTCAGAAACGTGAAAAACCCCTTTTTTCAAGATTCAAAAAAAGTAACTCCAATTGGCTTAAATCACTAGGCTACAAAATATGAACCTGTTCAGAATGGTTTTCATGACCAAAGCCGTAAAATTTCGATATTTAGAGAAAAGGCAAAAAAAACATCTTTTTGGTTAACTCAAAAAGGTAGATAAATCGGGTAAAGTCGTCTTCAAACCTATAGGATCGAAAAGTGATCTATATAGGGTATATATGTAGTGTCCTTGTTAGGTAGCATGCAAAAAAAATAGAACAGTTTTGTTGGCCACTTCCGATATTAATACTTTTTTTTCGAAATTTGGCCATTTTAATTTGTAGTAAAATAGTAGTAAAATAGCCGAGAAAAAAAACTGTAAAAACCAAAATTTTTATCCAATTTTGACGTTTAAATACTCTATACCTACTAAAATGGCTATGGCAAGCTCAAATATGCCATCAAAACTCATTTTTTCTCACTTTTTAAAATTTTTGTTTTTTTTGATAAACAATGTTGAGTCAGAAACGTGAAAAATCAATTTTTTTCAAAAAGTCAAAATGAAGTGTTCCAATCAATTTGTTTCACTAAAACACACTTTATGAACCTGTTCAGAATGGGTTTTTGGGTTAAAGCCTAAAATTCACCCATTTTGAGAAAAGTGGAAAAAACACCTTTTTAGTTACAAAAAAACCATCATTTTTGTTGCAGTTTTTGGAAAAACTCAAATTTTTGAGAGAAAAACTTTTTCTCAAACCTTTATATTTAGGTTCCCCAAACAGTCTACTTTCATCCATTCCTTGTCAATATACCCCATTTTTTGAACCAAAACAGAGTTACTAGGTGATTTTTATCAAAAATCGTGTTTTTTACCATTTTTGCCCCCCATTTCCCTCTATAAGTCAACACATAACAAAATTTTGGCAAAACGGGGCAAAAGTGTATCCTTAGAATTTCAATACGGGGCTGCATGCAAAAAATTAGGGAATTCTGACCTCCAGTTTTCGAGAACACGACTTATTCTGCATGAAAAGGGTAAAAGGTAAATGTTCCTTCGAACCGACGGGGCCCCTTCCCCTGTCTCTGCTGAACGCCAAAGCCGGACGCGGCGGCCACCTAGATAGGTCAGTGACCTGCGGTGCATGGGTGTTATGGGCTTGATTCGTCAGCATTGGCCTGGGGGCCATTAGCTTCAAGACATGTGGCACTCGCAGAAAAAGAGCACCCGAAGGGTGCTCTTTTTCTGCTCGAATGTCTTGTGAAACGGTATCTGATGAACTTTGTAGGGTGTCACAAAAGCAACATGACAAAACGTTCTGTATCTGATCAGTAATGGTCAAAAAAGATTTATGGCACTTTCAATGACTGAAGCTACACCTGATCGGTCTCTAGAGAACTCTAAAACAAAGTAACTTATATTTTTCAGTGACTCAGGAAGAGGACTGTTTCAACGAAAACAAGTTTTCGGAAACAGTCCTATTATTTTTCTTGGAGCTTATTTTCAAGTACGTGGGCTTTCAATTGTGACTAATAGCTGAATTAGACTCGGAATTTGTCCCAAAAAAGTTAAGTTTGTCTCAAATTGATTAGAAGCAATAGAAAAAAAAAATTTTTTTTTATTTGATAAAAATACTTGAGTCAGAAACGTGAAAAATCCCTTTTTTTCAAAAAATCATAAGAAGTAGTTCAGATTGCATTAAATTACCAAACTACAATATATGAACCTGTTCAGATTGGTTTTCATGAACAAAGCCTTAAAATTTCCATATTTAGAGAAAAGGCAAAAAAACACCTTTTGGTTAACTGAAAAAGGTAGATAAATCGGATAAAGTCGTCTTCAAACCTATAGGACCGAAAAATGATCTAATTGAGGTATATATGTAGTGTCCCTTGTAAGGTCACATGCAAAAAGGTGAAACAGTTGGGGTGACCACTTCAGAAAACAAGACTTTTTTTCGGACTTTGGCCATTTTTTTGTAGTAAAGTTGTAGTAAGTTACCAGAGAAAAAAAGTTGTAAAAACCAAAATTTTTATCCAATTTTGACATTTAAATACTCTATACCTACTATAATGACTATGGCAAGCTCAAATATGCCATCAAAACTCATTTTTTCTCACTTTTTAAAATTTTTGTTTTTTTTAATATAAAATGTTGAGTCAGAAACGTGAAAAATCAGTTTTTTTCAAAAAGTCAAAATAAGTTGTTCCAATCAATTTGTTTCACTGAAACACACTTTTTCAGCCTGTTCAGAATAGTTTTCATGTTTAAAGCTGAAACTTTACACATTTTGAGAAAAGTGGAAAAAATATCTTTTTAGTTAAAAAAAAAACATCAATTTTGTTGCAGTTTTTGAAAAAACTCAAATTTTTAAGAAAAACAAATTTTCCCAAACCTACATAATTGGGCTCTCAAAACAGTCTACTTTTATCCATTCCTCATCAAATTACCCCAATTTGTTAACCAAAATAGAGATACTGAGCCATTTTTACCAAAAAACGTGGTTTTTCCCTGTTTTTCCCGATTTTTCCCACTATAAGTCAACGCATAACAAAATTTTGGGAAAACGGAGCAAAAGTGTATCCTTAGAAATGCATTTTAGGCCCGCATGCCAATTTTTATCGAATTCTATCCCGACAATTTTGAGATCAGCACTTTTTCCGAGCAAATAGTCATACCGTTATAATTCTTTGGCCGTTCGGGGCCCCTACCCCAAACTCACTAAACAAAGACGCCGAAGGCGGACGGCCACCTAGTTGTCACTGTGGCCCCGCTAATTAAGTGACTTTTGACGAGTGGGTTCCGCGGGGGGCGGAGCAGGGGAACGCTTAACGCACTCGCAAAAGGAGCACCCTTCGGGTGCTCTTTTTTGCTCGAAAGTTTTCTGAAACGGTATCTGATGAACTTTGTAAGGTGTCACAAAAGCAACAACACAAAACATTCTGTATGTGATTAGAAAAGATCGAAAAAGATTTCTCATACTTTCAATGACTGAATCTACACCTGATCAGTCTCTAGAGAACTCTAAACCAATGTAACTTATGTTTTTCAGTGATTCATGAAGAGGACCGTTCCAACGAAAACAAGTTTTCGGAAACAGTCCTCATATTTTTTTTCGAAGCCATTGTCAAGTACGTGTACTTTCAATTGTGACTAATAGCTGAATTGGACTTGGAATTTGTCCCAAAGAGGTTAAGTTTGTCTCAAATTGATTAGAAGCAAAAGAAAAAATAAAAAAAATTTTTATTTGGAAAAAAAAGTTGAGACAGAAACGTGAAAAAACCCATTTTTCAAAAGTCATTAAAAGTAGCTCCAATTGGCTTAAATCACTAGACTACAATATATATGAACCTGTTCAGAATGGTTTTCAAGACCAAAGCCATAAAATTTCCATATTTAGAGAAAAGGCAAAAAAAACAACTTTTTGGTTAACTCAAAAAGGTAGATAAATCGGGTAAAGTCGTCTTCAAACCTATAGGATTGAGCAGTGATCTAAATAGGGTGTATATGTAGTGTCCTTGTTAGGTCGCATGCAAAAAACTAGAACAGTTTTGTTGGCCACTTCCGAAATTAAGACTTTTTTTTCGAAATTTGGCCATTTTTTTTGTAGTAAAATAGTAGTAAAATAGCCGAGAAAAAAAATTGTAAAAACCAAAATTTTTATTCAATTTTGACGTTTAAATACTCTATACCTACTAAAATGTCTATGGCAAGCTCAAATAAGCCATCAAAATTCATTTTTTCTCACTTTTTAAAATTTTTGTTTTTTTGATATACAATGTTGAGTCAGAAACGTAAAAAATCAATTTTTTTCAAAAAGTCAAAAAAAAGTGTTCCAATCAATTTGTTTCACTAAAACACACTTTATGAACCTGTTCAGAATGTGTTTTTGGGTTAGAGCCGAAAATTCACCCATTTTGAGAAAAGTGGAAAAAACACCTTTTTAGTTACAAAAAAACCATCATTTTTGTTGCAGTTTTTGAAAAAACTCAAATTTTTGAGAGGAAAATTTTTTCTCAAACTTTTTTAATTGGGCTCCCCAAACAGTCAACTTTTATCCATTTCTTGTCAATATACCCCATTTTTTGAACCAAAACAGAGTTAATAGGTGATTTTTATCAAAAAACGTGTTTTTTACCATTTTTGCCCCCCATTTCCCTCTATAAGTCAACACATAACAAAATTTTGGCAAAACGGGGCAAAAGTGTATCCTTAGAATTTCAATGCGGGGCTGCATGCAAAAAATTAGGGAATTCTGACCTCCAGTTTTCGAGAACACGACTTATTCTGCATGAAAAGGGTAAAAGGTAATTGTTCCTTCGAACCGACGGGGCCCCTTCCCCTGTCTCTGCTGAACGCCATAGCCGGACGCGGCGGCCACCTAGCACAATCAGGTACTAGTGGCTTGTTTTGAGTTTTTAGTAATTTCTGGAACCAAAAGAGAGTGTCGTCAAGCAACGACATCATGTGGTCAAGCAAATGCGTGGACTTCTACGCATTCCCATTCGCAATGCGCCCTTCGGGCGCAAATGCCAATGCTCAATTAATTTTGCCAGGTGAAAAAATTTGTTTAAAGAAAAATTCTGATAAATTTTAATTTAAACTATCACCAAAAAAACGCAAAGATTTCAAAGTGTGAAACAATCAAGTTTTTGCTATTACCGGGCTTGCAATGAGACTGATGTTGGCAAAAGTAAAATAGAAAATGTAGAAAATGGAAAGAAAAAAATTGTTCAAAATAAGAACGCAACATCAAAAACTTATTTGATCTCCGCTCAAATCATAATTCAGATCAGGCTGATTTCAGATTTTAAGCGTAGAATTTACGGTTACGGCTGCTCCCTCTACAGGTCCCAGAGGGACCGAGTGAGCATCCTACCTCGATCCAGGTTAACGGATAGTTGTTCTTAATTTTTCACAAAATTTTTTTACACTAATGCTTGTTTTCAATTCCTCATGAGAAGCTGTATTAATTTTAAAAAAATTGATTTTATTAATCAATGCTTCCAAGAACAACTGATGTTAGGCGGTTACAAATGCGGTTGTTGAAAACTAGTAAGGGATAATGATGAGAAAAATTGTAAGTTTTCAAATGAATTGAAAAACTGTTTTTTTCTTTGTTTCTTTTGTAAATCGGTAGAAATGAATCATTTTTTTTTCAAGTTTTCCTCGCACCACCCACTGTTCTTAAGTGATGAAGATTCCTTCTCTAGCCGTTTATAACACTTTGGCAGAAAAAACATCAATATGATGTAAAATGTTTTAAAAAAGAGAAAAATTTAAAAATTATGTTTTTTTTTTAAAATCAAAAAATTTGTGATTTTCAAAATTGAAAAAAAGTGAAAATTATTTGCATATTACGATTCAGCGTACCCAACTTAGTTGGTCTAGCATTTTAAATTACCAAAAAATGTTGAAAATTGTAGATTTTATGAAGTTTTCTTTTTGGCTATTTTTCCTTGTCGCCTCCACTTAAGGCACCTTTGAGCCAACTTGAGAAACTGGAACCTAAACAAGCTGTACAGATAGTCTGAATGAGCCATTTTCAGCGTGATAACACGCCTGGAAGAAAAAATTTCCAGAAAAGAAAGAAAATTATGAACTTTAACCTTTTTTCTTCTTCAAATGGCGATACTTAGAATAATTTTTCAGCTGAAAAGTTCAAAAAAAATCAAAAAATTCAAATTTTGAAAAAATTTTAAAAAAACTCATCAGTCTGTTTATTGGAGTCTTCGAGGTTTTGGTAGACCTTATCTGGCTGCTAACAACAAGTGGATCACTTATTTTAAATTTTTGAGAAAGGTCAAAAAAACCTGTTTTTACGATTTTTTAGACAGAATTCCGAAAGCAATATCTTGGCTAAAAACAAAAATGAGGTCCTAAAAATAGTACAAACAGTACTCCCACATGAAGTACATTAGGTTGGAAACAAGAAATTGACTCTGATTCAAAAATCGTTTTTCAACTTTATTTCTGAACAAAAAATTGTAAAAAAATCAAAAACTGAAAAACTTTTTGAAAAAAATGATTGTTTTGAAAAAGTGCCATTTTTCAGCTGAAACTTTTCATTTTAGCTAAAAAAGCCAGAGCAAGGCCCTTTAAGCTGAAATAAATTAATTAAGCAAATTATTTTCAAGTTTTTTCGTTAAAGGCTTTTATTTTGAGAAAGTATTCAAAAATGGGTAAAAAAAAGTCAAAAAAATCAATTTTCTCAGATCCAAAAACCTCCACTACCATGATGATTAGTTCGCTAGATAGGACTGCTAAAACCAATTTAGACGTATTTTCATAAGCATATCAAAATTTTCACTTATTTTTGAGAATTAAGCAAAATAAAAACTTTTCCCAAATTGGGCAAAAAGCCCAAATTAGCCCAAACACCTGTTAAAAATTGTTGGGTCAAAAAATCACAAAAGGAAACCCCTATTCATTTGACATTTTAGGGCCGCATGCAAAAAATTAGACCATTCTAACCTGACAATTTCGAGAATCGACTTTTTTGCAAAATTTCTCTATAGTCCATTTGAGGGATATTACTTGTACCGGTGGGGGCCCCTACCCCACCTCAAAAAATTTTGTAATGCTGGAACGCGGCCACCTAGCACCCTCAAGGTCACGTGACTTATTTTTGTTTCTGGTATTTTCTGAAACCAAAAGAGAGCGTGGTCATGCATCTACATCATGTGCTCAAGCAAATACGTGGACTTTTACGCATTCCCATTCGCAATGCGCCCTTCGGGCGCAAATGCCAATGCTCAATTAATTTTGCCAGGTGCAAATTTTTAAAGAAAATTTCTGATGAATTTTAACTTAAACTACCAACAAAAAACGCAAAGATTTCAAAGTGTGAAACAATCAAGTGTTTGCTAATACCGGGCATGCAGTGAGACTGATTTCGGCAAAATAAAATAGAAAATGAAGGAAATGGAAAGAAAAAAATTGTTCAAAATAAGAACGCATTATCAAAAACTTATTTGATCTCCGATAATGTCATAATTCCGATCAAGCTGATTTCAGATTTTAAGCGTAGAGTTTACGGTTACGGCTGCTCCCTCTACAGGTCCCAGAGGGACCGAGTGAGCATCCTACGTCGATCCAGGATAACGGATAGTTGTTTTTAATTTTTCACAAAATATTTTTTCACTAATGCTTGTTTTCAATTCCTCATGAGAAGCTGTTTAAATTTTAAAAAATTGATTTTATTAATCAATGCTTCCAAGAACAACTGATTTTAGTGGGTTGCAAATGCGGTTGGTGAAAACTTGTAAGGGATAATGATGAGAAAAATTTTAAGTTTTCAAATGAATTTAAAAACAGTTTTTTTCTTTTTTTCTTTTGTAAATCGGGAGAAATGATTCAGTTTTTTTAAGTTTTCCTCGCACCACCCACTGTTCATAAGTAATGAAGATTCCTGTTCTAGCCGTTTATAAAACTTTGGCAGAAAAAACATCAATATGATGTAAAATGTTTTAAAAAAGAGAAAAAAATAAAAATTATGTTTTTTTTTTAAAAATCTAAAATTTGTAATTTTCAAAATTGAAAAAAAGTAAACATTAATTGCATATTACGATTCAACGTACCCAACTTAGTGGGTATAGCATTTTGAATTACCAAAAAATGTTGAAAATTGTAGATTTTATGAAGTTTTCATTTTGGCTATTTTTCCTTGTCGCCTCCACTTAAGGCACCTTTGAGCCAACTTGAGAAAGTGGAACCTAAACAAGCTATACAGATAGTCTCTATGAACCATTTTCAGCGTGATAACACGCCTGGAAGAAAAAAAGTTCCAGAAAAGAAAAAACATTTTGAACTTTAACCTTTTTTCTTCTTCAAATGGCGATACTTAGAAAAAATTTTCAGCTGAAAAGTTCAAAAAAAATCAAAAAATTCAAATTTTGAAAAAATTTTAAAAAAATCTCATCATTCTGTTTATTGGAGTCTTCGAGGTTTTGGGAGACCTTATCTGGCGGCTAACAACAAGTGGATCACTTATTTTAAAATTTTGAGAAAGGTCAAAAAAACATGTTTTTTCGACTTTTTTGACAGAATTTCGAAAGCAATATCTTGGCTAAAAACAAGAATGAGGGCCTAAAGTTAGTACAAACAGTACTCCCACATAAGGTACATTAGGTTGGAAACAAAAAATTTACTCTGACTCAAAAATCGTTTTTTAACTTTATTTCTGAACAAGAAATTGAAAAGAAATCAAAAACTTAAAAATTTTTTGAAAAAAATGATTGTTTTGAAAAAGTGCCAATTTTTAGCTGAAACTTTTCATTTTAGCTAATAAAGCCAGAGCAATGCCCTTTAAGCTCAAATAAATTAATTATGCAAATTATTTTCAAGTTTTTTCGTTAAAGCCTTTTGTTTTGAAAAAGTATTCAAAAATGGGTAAAAAAAAGTCAAAAAAATCAATTTTCTCCGATTTAAAAACCTCCACTACCATGATGATTAGTGCGTTAGATAGGACTGCTGAGATCAATTTAGACGTTCTTTCATAAGTATATCAAAATTTTTACTTATTTTTGAGAATTAAGCAAAATAAAAACTTTTCCCAAATTGGGCAAAAAGCCCAAATTAGCCCAAACACCTGTTAAAAATTGTTGGGTCAAAAAATCACAAAAGGAAACCCCTATTCATTTGACATTTTAGGGCCGCATGCAAAAAATTAGACCAATCTAACCTGACAATTTCGAGAATCGACTTTTTTGTCAAAATTCTCTAAAGACCAATTTAGGGAGATTACTTGTACCGGTGGGGGCCCTACCCCACCTAAAAAATTTTTGAAATGCTGGAACGCGGCCACCTAGCACCCTCAAGGTCACGTGTTGGATTTTTGTTGTTGGTTTTTTCTGAAAACAAAAAAGAGCGTGGTCATGCATCGACATCATGTGGTCAAGCAAATACGTGGACTTCTACGCATTCCCATTAGCAATGCGCCCTTCGGGCGCAAATGCCAATGCTCAATTAATTTTGCCAGCTGAAAAAATAAATTAATTAAAAAGTTCAGATAAATTTTACTTAAACTACCACCAAAAACGCAAAGCTTTCAAAGTGTAAGACAATCAAGCTTTTGCCATTACTGGACATGCAGTGAGACTGGTTTTGGCAAAAAGTAAAATAGAAAATGTAGAAAATAGAAAGTAAAGAATTGTTCAACAAAAGAACGCAACATCTGAAATTTACTTGATCTCCGCTAATGACAAAATTATGATCAGGCTGATTTTAGATTAAAGCGTACAATTTAAGGTTACGGCTGCTCCCTCTAATGGTCCCAGAGGGACCGAGTGAGCATCCTACCTCGATCCAGGACAACGGATAGTTGTTTTTAATTTTTCATAAAAATTATTATTTTTCTTTAATGCTTGTTTTCATTTTCTCATGAGAAGCTGTATGATTTTAAAAAAAATTGATTTCATTAAGCAATGGTTCTAAGAACAACTGACGTTAGGCGCTTACAAATACGGTTGGTGAAAACTGGTAAAGGATAATGTTGAGAAAAATTGTAAGCTTTCAAGAAAAATAAAAAAACAGTTTTTTTCTTTTTTTTCTTTTGTAAATCGGGAGAAATCATTAAGTTTTTTTAAATTTTCCTCGCACCACCCACTAAGTAGTGAAGATTCATATTCTAGCCATTTATAACATTTTGGCAGAAAAAACATCAATATGTTGTAAAATGTTTTAAAATAGAGAAAAACTAAAAATTATCTTTTTTTTCGAAAAAATCAAAATTTAGTTATTTTCAAAAATGTAAAAAAGTGAAAAACAATTGCATATTACGATTCACCGTACCCAAATTAGTGGGTCTAGTATTTTAAATTATCAAAAAATGTTGAAAATTGTGGATTTTATGAAGTTTTCATTCTGGCTATTTTTCCTTGTTGCCTCCACTTAAGGCACCTTTGAGCCAACTTGAGAAACTGGAACCTAAACAAGCTATACAGATAGTCTAAATGAGCCATTTTCAGCGTGATAACACGCCTGGAAGAAAAAAAACTCCAGAAAAGAAAGAAATTTTTGAACTTTAACTTTTTTTCTTCTTCAAATGGCGATACTTAGAATAATTTTTCAGCTGAAAAGTTCAAAAAAAATCAAAAAATTCAAATTTTGAAAAAATTTAAAAAAATCTCATCAGTCTATTTATTGGAGTGTTCGAGGTTTTGGGAGACCTTATCTGGCGGCTACCAACAAGTGGATCACTTATTTTAAAGTTTTCAGAAAGGTCAAAAAAACATGTTTTTTCGATTTTTTTGACAGAATTCCGGAAGCAATATCTTGGCTAAAAACAAGAATGAGGGCCTAAAATTAGTACAAACAGTACTCCCACATAAAGTACATTAGGTTGGAAACAAAAAATTTACTCTGATTCAAAAATCGTTTTATAACTTTATTTCTGAACAAAAAATTGTAAAAAAATCAAAAACTGGAAAAATTTTTGAAAAAAATGATTGTTTTGAAAAAGTGCCATTTTTCAGCTGAAACTTTTCATTTTAGCTAAGAAAGCCAGAGCAATGCCCTTTAAGCTCTAATAAATTAATAAACCAAATTGTTTTCAAGTTTTTTCGTCAAAGATTTTTATTTTGAAAAAGTATTCAAAAATGGGTAAAAAAAAGTCAAAAAAATCAATTTTCTCCGATTCAAAAACCTCCACTACCATGATGATTAGTGCGTTAGATAGGACTGCTGAGATCAATTTAGACGTTCTTTCATAAGTATATCAAAATTTTTACTTATTTTTGAGAATTAGGCAAAATAAAAACTTTTCCCAAATTGGGCAAAAAGCCCAAATTAGCCCAAACACCTGTTAAAAATTGTTGGGTCGAAAAATCACAAAAGGAAACCCCTATTCGTTTGACATTTTAGGGCCGCATGCAAAAAATTAGACCAATCTAACCTGACAATTTCGAGAATCAACTTTTTTGTCAAGATTCTCTAAAGACCAATTTAGGGAGATTACTTGTACCGGTGGGGGCCCTACCCCACCTAAAAAATTTTTGAAATACTGGAACGCGGCCACCTAGAGCTTTTTGTGGCCCCGCTATATCAGTGACTGTTGACGAGTGGGTTCCGCGGGGGGCGGATCAGTGGAACGCTTAACGCACTCGCAAAAGGAGCACCCTTCGGGTGCTCTTTTTTGCTCGAAAGTTTTCTGAAACGGTATCTGATGAACTTTGTAAGGTGTCACAAAAGCAACAACACAAAACATTATGTATGTGATTAGAAAAGGTCAAAAAAGATTTCTCATACTTTCAATGACTGAATCTACACCTGATCAGTCTCTAGAGAACTCTAAACCAAAGTAACTTATGTTTTTCAGTGATTCATGAAGAGGACCGTTCCAACGAAAACAAGTTTTCGGAAACAGTCCCCATATTTTTGTTCGAGCCCATTGTCAAGTACGTGAACTTTCAATTGTGAATTATAGCTGAATTGGACTTGGAATTTGTCCCAAAAAGGTTAAGTTTGTCTCAAATTGATTAGAAGCAAAAGAAAAAAAAATATTTTTTTTATTTGGAAAAAAAAAGTTGAGTCAGAAACGTGAAAAACCCCTTTTTTCAAGATTCATAAAAAGTAGCTCTAATTGGCTTAAATCACTAGGCTACAAAATATGAACCTGTTCAGAATGGTTTTCATGAGCAAAGCCGTAAAATATCGAGATTTAGAGAAAAGGCAAAAAAAAACATCTTTTTGGTTAACTCAAAAAGGTAGATAAATCGGGTAAAGTCGTCTTCAAACCTATAGGATCGAAAAGTGATCTATATAGGGTATATATGTAGTGTCCTTGTTAGGTCGCATGCAAAAAAAATAGAACAGTTTTGTTGGCCACTTCCGACATTAAGACTTTTTTTTCGAAATTTGGCCATTTTTATTTGTAGTTAAATAGTAGTAAAATAGCCGAGAAAAAAAATTGTAAAAACCAAAATTTTTATCCAATTTTGACGTTTAAATACTCTATACCTACTAAAATGTCTATGGCAAGCTCAAATAAGCCATCAAAATTCATTTTTTCTCACTTTTTAAAATTTTTGTTTTTTTGATATACAATGTTGAGTCAGAAACGTGAAAAATCAATTTTTTTCAAAAAGTCAAAATAAAGTGTTCCAATCAATTTGTTTCACTAAAACACACTTTATGAACCTGTTCAGAATGGGTTTTTGGGTTAAAGCCGAAAATTCACCCATTTTGAGAAAAGTGGAAAAAACACCTTTTTAGTTACAAAAAAACCATCATTTTTGTTGCAGTTTTTGAAAAAACTCAAATTTTTGAGAGAGAAATTTTCTCTCAAACTTTTATATTTGGGCTCCCCAAACAGTCTACTTTCATCCATTCCTTGTCAATATACCCCCTTTTTTGAACCAAAACAGAGTTATTAGGTGATTTTTATCGAAAAACGTGTTTTTTACCATTTTTGCCCCCCATTTCCCTCTATAAGTCAACACATAACAAAATTTTGGCAAAACGGGGCAAAAGTGTATCCTTAGAATTTCAATACGGGGCTGCATGCAAAAAATTAGGGAATTCTGACCTCCAGTTTTCGAGAACACGACTTATTCTGCATGAAAAGGGTAAAAGGTAAATGTTCCTTCGAACCGACGGGGCCCCTTCCCCTGTCTCTGCTGAACGCCATAGCCGGACGCGGCGGCCACCTAGTTGTCACTGTGGCCCCGCTGTATTCTTGACTTTTGAGGAGAAGGTTCCGCGGGGGGCGGAGCAGGAGAACGCTTAACGCACTCGCAAAAGGAGCACCCTTCGGGTGCTCTTTTTTGCTCGAAAGTTTTCTGAAACGGTATCTGATGAACTTTGTAAGGTGTCACAAAAGCAACAACACAAAACGTTCTGTATGTGATTAGAAAAGGTCAAAAAAAATTTCTCATACTTTCAATGACTGAATCTACACCTGATCAGTCTCTAGAGAACTGTAAACCAAAGTAACTTATGTTTTTCAGTGATTCATGAAGAGGACCGTTCCAACGAAAACAAGTTTTCGGAAACAGTCCTAATATTTTTCTTGGAGCTCATTTTCAAGTACGTGGACTTTCAGTTGTGACTAATACATGAATTAGCCTTGGAATTTGTCCCAAAAAAGTTAAGTTTGTCTCAAATTGATTAGAAGCAATAGAAAAAAAAAATTTTTTTTTTATTTGATAAAAATACTTGAGTCAGAAACGTGAAAAATCCCTTTTTTTCAAAAAGTCATAAAAAGTAGTTCAATTTGCATTAAATTACCAAACTACAATATATGAACCAGTTCAGATTGGTTTTCATCAACAAAGCCGTAAAATTTCCATATTTAGAGAAAAGGCAAAAAAACACCTTTTTGGTTAACTGAAAAAGGTAGATAAATCGGATAAAGTCGTCTTCAAACCTATAGGACCGAAAAATAATCTAATTGAGGTATATATGTAGTGTCCCTTGTAAGGTCACATGCAAAAAGGTGAAACAATTGGGGTGGCCACTTCAGAAAACAAGACTTTTTTTTCGGACTTTGGCCATTTTTTTGTAGTAAAGTAGTAGTAAGTTACCAGAGAAAAAAAGTTGTAAAAACCAAAATTTTTATCCAATTTTGACATTTAAATACTCTATACCTACTAAAATGACTATGGCAAGCTCAAATATGCCATCAAAACTCATTTTTTCTCACTTTTTAAAATTTTTATTTTTTGGATATAAAATGTTGAGTCAGAAACGTGAAAAATCAGTTTTTTTTCAAAAAGTCAAAAAAAATTGTTCCAATCATTTTGTTTCACTAAAACAAACTTTTTCAGCTTGTTCAGAATGGTTTTCATGTTTAAAGCTGAAACTTTACACATTTTGAGAAAAGTGGAAAACACACCTTTTTAGTTACAAAAAAACCATCATTTTTGTTGCAGTTTTTGAAAAAACTCAAATTTTTGAGAGAAAAATTTTTTATCAAATTTTTATATTTAGGCTCCCCAAACAGTCTACTTTCATCCATTCCTTGTCAATATACCCCATTTTTTGAACCAAAACAGAGTTAATAGGTGATTTTTATCGAAAAACGTGTTTTTTACCATTTTTGCCCCCCATTTCCCTCTATAAGTCAACACATAACAAAATTTTGGCAAAACGGGGCAAAAGTGTATCCTTAGAATTTCAATACGGGGCTGCATGCAAAAAATTAGGGAATTCTGACCTCCAGTTTTCGAGAACACGACTTATTCTGCACGAAAGGTAATATAGGTAAATGTTCTTTCGAACCGACGGGGCCCCTTCCCCTGTCTCTGCTGAACGCCAAAGCCGGACGCGGCGGCCACCTAGTTGTCACTGTGGCCCCGCTAATTAAGTGACTTTTGACGAGTGGGTTCCGCGGGGGGCGGAGCAGGGGAACGCTTAACGCACTCGCAAAAGGAGCACCCTTCGGGTGCTCTTTTTTGCTCGAAAGTTTTCTGAAACGGTATCTGATGAACTTTGTAAGGTGTCACAAAAGCAACAACACAAAACATTCTGTATGTGATTAGAAAAGATCGAAAAAGATTTCTCATACTTTCAATGACTGAATCTACACCTGATCAGTCTCTAGAGAACTCTAAACCAAAGTAACTTATGTTTTTCAGTGATTCATGAAGAGGACCGTTCCAACGAAAACAAGTTTTCGGAAACAGTCCTCATATTTTTTTCGAAGCCATTGTCAAGTACGTGGACTTTCAATTGTGACTAATAGCTGAATTGGACTTGGAATTTGTCCCAAAGAGGTTAAGTTTGTCTCAAATTGATTAGAAGCAAAAGAAAAAATAAAAAAAATTTTTATTTGGAAAAAAAAGTTGAGACAGAAACGTGAAAAAACCCATTTTTCAAAAGTCATTATAAGTAGCTCCAATTGGCTTAAATCACTAGACTACAATATATGAACCTGTTCAGAATGGTTTTCAAGACCAAAGCCGTAAAATTTCCATATTTAGAGAAAAGGCAAAAAAAAACAACTTTTTGGTTAACTCAAAAAGGTAGATAAATCGGGTAAAGTCGTCTTCAAACCTATAGGATTGAGCAGTGATCTAAATAGGGTGTATATGTAGTGTCCTTGTTAGGTCGCATGCAAAAAACTAGAACAGTTTTGTTGGCCACTTCCGAAATTAAGACTTTTTTTTCGAAATTTGGCCATTTTTTTTTGTAGTAAAATAGTAGTAAAATAGCCGAGAAAAAAAATTGTAAAAACCATAATTTTTATTCAATTTTGACGTTTAAATACTCTATACCTTCTAAAATGTCTATGGCAAGCTCAAATAAGCCATCAAAATTCATTTTTTCTCACTTTTTAAAATTTTTGTTTTTTTGATATACAATGTTGAGTCAGAAACGTAAAAAATCAATTTTTTTCAAAAAGTCAAAATGAAGTGTTCCAATCAATTTGTTTCACTAAAACACACTTTATGAACCTGTTCAGAATGTGTTTTTGGGTTAGAGCCGAAAATTCACCCATTTTGAGAAAAGTGGAAAAAACACCTTTTTAGTTACAAAAAAAACATCATTTTTGTTGCAGTTTTTGAAAAAACTCAAATTTTTGAGAGGAAAATTTTTTCTCAAACTTTTATAATTGGGCTCCCCAAACAGTCTACTTTCATCCATTTCTTGTCAATTAACCCCATTTTTTGAACTAAAACAGAGTTAATAGGTGATTTTTATCGAAAAACGTGTTTTTTACCATTTTTGCCCCCCATTTCCCTCTATAAGTCAACACATAACAAAATTTTGGCAAAACGGGGCAAAAGTGTATCCTTAGAATTTCAATACGGGGCTGCATGCAAAAAATTAGGGAATTCTGACCTCCAGTTTTCGAGAACACGACTTATTCTCCATGAAAAGGGTAAAAGGTAATTGTTCCTTCGAACCGACGGGGCCCCTTCCCCTGTCTCTGCTGAACGCCATAGCCGGACGCGGCGGCCACCTAGATAGGTCAGTGACCTGCGGTGCATGGGTGTTATGGGCTTGATTCGTCAGCATTGGCCTGGGGGCCGTTAGCTTCAAGACATGTGGCACTCGCAGAAAAAGAGCACCCGAAGGGTGCTCTTTTTCTGCTCGAATGTCTTGTGAAACGGTATCTGATGAACTTTGTAGGGTGTTTTAAAAGCAACATGACAAAACTTTCTGTATCTGATCAGTAATGGTCAAAAAAGATTTATGACACTTTCAATGACTGAAGCTACACCTGATCAGTCTCTAGAGAACTCTAAAACAAAGTAACTTATATTTTTCAGTGACTCATGAAGAGGACTGTTTCAACGAAAACAAGTTTTCGGAAACAGTCCTAATGTTTTTCTTGGAGCTCATTTTTAAGTACGTGGACTTTCAATTGTGACTAATAGTTGAATTAGACTTGGAATTTGTCCCAAAAAAGTTAAGTTTGTCTCAAATTGATTAGAAGCAATAGAAAAAAAAAAAACTTTTTTTTATTTGACCAAAATACTTGAGTCAGAAACGTGAAAAATTCCTTTTTTTTCAAAAAGTCATAAGAAGTAGTTCAATTTGCATTAAATCACTAAACTAGAATAATTGAACCTGTTCAGATTGGTTTTCACGAACAAAGTCGTAAAATTTCCATATTTAGAGAAAAGGCAAAAAAACACCTTTTTGGTTAACTGAAAAAGGTAGATAAATCGGATAAAGTCGTCTTCAAACCTATAGGACCGAAAAATGATGTAATTGAGGTATATATGTAGTGTCCCTTGTAAGGTCACATGCAAAAAGGTGAAACAATTGGGGCGGCCACTTCAGAAAACCAGACTATTTTTCGGACTTTGGCCATTTTTATTTGTAGTAAAGTAGTCGTAAGTTACCAGAGAAAAAAAAATTGTAAAAACCAAAATTTTTATCCAATTTTGACAATTAAATACTCTATACCTACTAAAATGGCTATGGCAAGCTCAAATATGCCATCAAAACTCATTTTTTCTCACTTTTTAAATTTTTTGTTTTTTTGATATAAAATGTTGAGTCAGAAACGTGAAAAATCAGTTTTTTTTCAAAAAGTCAAAAAAAGTTGTTCCAATCAATTTGTTTCACTAAAACACAATTTCTCAGCCTGTTCAGAATGGTTTTCATGTTTAAAGCTGAAACTTTACACATTTTGAGAAAAGTGGAAAAAATAACTTTTTAGTTACAAAAAAACCATCATTTTTGTTGCATTTTTTGAGAAAACTCAAATTTTTAAGAAAAACAAATTTTCTTTAACCTACATAATTGGGCTCCTAAAACAGTCTACTTTCATCCATTCTTCATCAAATTACCCCAATTTGTTAACCAAAATAGAGTTACTGAGCCATTTTTACCAAAAAACGTGGTTTTTCCCTGTTTTTCCCCATTTTTCCCACTATAAGTCAACGCATAACAAAATTTTGGGAAAACGGAGCAAAAGTGTATCCTTAGAATTGCATTTTAGGCCCGCATGCCAATTTTTATCGAATTCTATCCCGACAATTTTGAGATCAGCACTTTTTCCGAGCAAATAGTCATACCGTTATAATTCTTTGGCCGTTCGGGGCCCCTACCCCAAACTCACTAAACAAAGACGCCGAAGGCGGACGGCCACCTAGTTGTCACTGTGGCCCCGCTGTATTCTTGACTTTTGAGGAGAAGGTTCCGCGGGGGGCGGAGCAGGGGAACGCTTAACGCACTCGCAAAAGGAGCACCCTTCGGGTGCTCTTTTTTGCTCGAAAGTTTTCTGAAACGGTATCTGATGAACTTTGTAAGGTTTCACAAAAGCAACGACACAAAATGTTCTGTATGTGATAAGAAAAGGTCAAAAAAAATTTCTCATACTTTCAATGACTGAATCTACACCTGATCAGTCTCTAGAGAACTCTAAACCAAAGTAACTTTTGTTTTTCACTGATTCATGAAGAGGACCGTTCCAACGAAAACAAGTTTTCGGAAACAGTCCTCATATTTTTTTTCGATCCCATTGTCAAGTACGTGAACTTTCAATTGTGAATTATAGCTGAATTGGAGTTGGAATTTGTCCCAAAAAGGTTAAGTTTGTCTCAAATTGATTAGAAGCAAAAGAAAAAAAAACATTTTTTTTTATTTGGAAAAAAAAAGTTGAGTCAGAAACGTGAAAAAATCCTTTTTTCAAAAGTCATAATAAGTAGCTACAATTTTCTTAAATCACTAGGCTACAAAATAAGAACCTGTTTAGGATGGTTTCTATGACCAAAGCCGTAAAATTTCCATATTTAGAGAAAAGGCAAAAAAAAACAACTTTTTGGTTAACTCAAAAAGGTAGATAAATCGGGTAAAATCGTCTTCAAACCTATAGGATCGAAAAGTGATCTAAATAGGGTATATATTTAGTGTCCTTGTTAGGTCGCATGCAAAAAAACTAGAACAGTTTTGTTGGCCACTTCCGAAATTAAGACTTTTTTTTCGAAATTTGGCCATTTTTATTTGTAGTAAAATAGTAGTAAAATAGCCGAGAAAAAAAATTGTAAAAACCATAATTTTTATCGAATCTTGACGTTTAAATACTCTATACCTACTAAAATGTCTATGGCAAGCTCAAATAAGCCATCAAAATTCATTTTTTCTCACTTTTTAAAATTTTTGTTTTTTTGATATACAATGTTGAGTCAGAAACGGGAAAAATCAATTTTTTTCAAAAAGTCAAAATAAAGTGTTCCAATCAATTTGTTTCACTAAAACACACTTTATGAACATGTTCAGAATGGGTTTTTTGGGTTGAAGCCGAAAATTCACCTATTTTGAGAAAAGTGGAAAAAACACCTTTTTAGTTACAAAAAAACCATCATTTTTGTTGCAGTTTTTGAAAAAACTCAAATTTTTGACAGTAAATTTTTTCACAAACTTTTATATTTAAGCTCCCCAAACAGTCTACTTTCATCCATTCCTGGTCAATATACCCCATTTTCTCAACCAATACAGAGTTAATGGGTGATTTTTATCGAAAAACGTGTTTTTTACCATTTTTGCCCCCCATTTCCCTCTATAAGTCAACACATAACAAAATTTTGGCAAAACGGGGCAAAAGTGTATCCTTAGAATTTCAATACGGGGCTGCATGCAAAAAATTAGGGAATTCTGACCTCCAGTTTTCGAGAACACGACTTATTCTGCACGAAAGGTAATATAGGTAAATGTTCTTTCGAACCGACGGGGCCCCTTCCCCTGTCTCTACTGAACGCCAAAGCCGGACGCGGCGGCCACCTAGTTGTCACTGTGGCCCCGCTAATTAAGTGACTTTTGACGAGTGGGTTCCGCGGGGGGCGGAGCAGGGGAACGCTTAACGCACTCGCAAAAGGAGCACCCTTCGGGTGCTCTTTTTTGCTCGAAAGTTTTCTGAAACGGTATCTGATGAACTTTGTAAGGTGTCACAAAAGCAACAACACAAAACATTCTGTATGTGATTAGAAAAGATCGAAAAAGATTTCTCATACTTTCAATGACTGAATCTACACCTGATCAGTCTCTAGAGAACTCTAAACCAAAGTAACTTATGTTTTTCAGTGATTCATGAAGAGGACCGTTCCAACGAAAACAAGTTTTCGGAAACAGTCCTCATATTTTTTTTCGAAGCCATTGTCAAGTACGTGGACTTTCAATTGTGACTAATAGCTGAATTGGACTTGGAATTTGTCCCAAAGAGGTTAAGTTTGTCTCAAATTGATTAGAAGCAAAAGAAAAAATAAAAAAAATTTTTATTTGGAAAAAAAAGTTGAGACAGAAACGTGAAAAAACCCATTTTTCAAAAGTCATTAAAAGTAGCTCCAATTGGCTTAAATCACTAGACTACAATATATGAACCTGTTCAGAATGGTTTTCAACACCAAAGCCGTAAAATTTCCATATTTAGAGAAAAGGCAAAAAAACAACTTTTTGGTTAACTCAAAAAGGTAGATAAATCGGGTAAAGTCGTCTTCAAACCTATAGGATTGAGCAGTGATCTAAATAGGGTGTATATGTAGTGTCCTTGTTAGGTCGCATGCAAAAAACTAGAACAGTTTTGTTGGCCACTTCCGAAATTAAGACTTTTTTTTCGAAATTTGGCCATTTTTTTTTGTAGTAAAATAGTAGTAAAATAGCCGAGAAAAAAAATTGTAAAAACCATAATTTTTATTCAATTTTGACGTTTAAGTACTCTATACCTACTAAAATGTCTATGGCAAGCTCAAATAAGCCATCAAAATTCATTTTTTCTCACTTTTTAAAATTTTTGTTTTTTTGATACAATGTTGAGTCAGAAACGTAAAAAATCAATTTTTTTCAAAAAGTCAAAATAAAGTGTTCCAATCAATTTGTTTCACTAAAACACACTTTATGAACCTGTTCAGAATGTGTTTTTAGGTTAGAGCCGAAAATTCACCCATTTTGAGAAAAGTGGAAAAAACACCTTTTTAGTTACAAAAAAACCATCATTTTTGTTGCAGTTTTTGAAAAAACTCAAATTTTTGACAAAATTTTTTTTTCTCAAACTTTTTCATTTAGGCTCCCCAAACAGTCTACTTTCATCCATTTCTTGTCAATATACCCCCTTTTTTGAACCAAAACAGAGTTAATAGGTGATTTTTATCAAAAAACGTGTTTTTTACCATTTTTGCCCCCCATTTCCCTCTATAAGTCAACACATAACAAAATTTTGGCAAAACGGGGCAAAAGTGTATCCTTAGAATTTCAATACGGGGCTGCATGCAAAAAATTAGGGAATTCTGACCTCCAGTTTTCGAGAACACGACTTATTCTGCACGAAAGGTAATATAGGTAAATGTTCTTTCGAACCGACGGGGCCCCTTCCCCTGTCTCTACTGAACGCCAAAGCCGGACGCGGCGGCCACCTAGTTGTCACTGTGGCCCCGCTGTATTCTTGACTTTTGAGGAGAAGGTTCCGCGGGGGGCGGAGCAGGGGAACGCTTAACGCACTCGCAAAAGGAGCACCCTTCGGGTGCTCTTTTTTGCTCGAAAGTTTTCTGAAACGGTATCTGATGAACTTTGTAAGGTGTCACAAAAGCAACAACACAAAACGTTCTGTATGTGATTAGAAAAGGTCAAAAAAAATTTCTCATACTTTCAATGACTGAATCTACACCTGATCAGTCTCTAGAGAACTCTAAACCAAAGTAACTTTTGTTTTTCAGTGATTCATGAAGAGGACCGTTCCAACGAAAACAAGTTTTCGGAAACAGTCCTCATATTTTTTTTCGAGCCCATTGTCAAGTACGTGAACTTTGAATTGTGAATTATAGCTGAATTGGACTTGGAATTTGTCCCAAAAAGGTTAAGTTTGTCTCAAATTGATTAGAAGCAAAAGAAAAAAAATTTTTTTTTTTATTTGGAAAAAAAAGTTGAGTCAGAAACGTGAAAAAATCCTTTTTCAAAAGTCATAAAAAGTAGCTCCAGTTTTCTTAAATCAGTAGGCTACAATATAAGAACCTGTTTAGGATGGTTTCCATGACCAAAGCCGTAAAATTTCCATATTTAGAGAAAAGGCAAAAAAAACAACTTTTTGGTTAACTCAAAAAGGTAGATAAATCGGGTAAAGTCGTCTTCAAACCTATAGGATCGAAAAGTGATCTAAATAGGGTATATATGTAGTGTCCTTGTTAGAATGCATGCAAAAAACTAGAACAGTTTTGTTGGCCACTTCCGAAATTAAGACTTTTATTCGAAATTTGGCCATTTTTATTTGTAGTAAAATAGTAGTAAAATAGCCGAGAAAAAAAAAATTGTAAAAACCATAATTTTTATCCAATTTTGACGTTTAAATACTCTATACCTACTAAAATGTCTATGGCAAGCTCAAATCAGCCATCAAAATTCATTTTTTCTCACTTTTTAAAATTTTGTTTTTTTGTTATACAATGTTGAGTCAGAAACACGAAAAATCAATTTTTTCCAAAAAGTCAAAATAAAGTGTTCCAATCAATTTGTTTCACTAAAACACACTTTATAAACCTGTTCAGAATGGGTTTTTGGGTTAAAGCCCAAAACTCACCCATTTTGAGAAAAGTGGAAAAAACACCTTTTTAGTTACAAAAAAACCATCATTTTTGTTGCAGTTTTTGAAAAAACTCAAATTTTTGAGAAAAACTTTTTTTCTCAAACTTTTATATTTAGGCTCCCCAAACAGTCTACTTTCATCCATTTCTTGTCAATATACCCCATTTTTTGAACCAAAACAGAGTTAATAGGTGATTTTTATCGAAAAACGTGTTTTTTACCATTTTTGCCCCCCATTTCCCTCTATAAGTCAACACATAACAAAATTTTGGCAAAACGGGGCAAAAGTGTATCCTTAGAATTTCAATACGGGGCTGCATGCAAAAAATTAGGGAATTCTGACCTCCAGTTTTCGAGAACACGACTTATTCTGCACGAAAGGTAATATAGGTAAATGTTCTTTCGAACCGACGGGGCCCCTTCCCCTGTCTCTACTGAACGCCAAAGCCGGACGCGGCGGCCACCTAGTTGTCACTGTGGCCCCGCTAATTTCTTGACTTTTGAGGAGAAGGTTCCGCGGGGGGCGGAGCAGGGGAACGCTAAACGCACTCGCAAAAAGGAGCACCCTCCGGGTGCTCTTTTTTTGCTCGAAAGTCTTGTGAAACGGTTTGGAACTGTAAGTATTGGAAGCAGTTACAGAGAAAACTTTCTGCATCTTTGTGCTCATAGTCACAAGTGATTTTCGAGAGCTTCAATAACTCAATCTTGACATGATCTATCTCTAAAATAGACTAAATTAAGTGATTTTAAGTTTTTCAATGATTCTTGAAGAGGACTGTCTCAACGAAAACAAGTTTTCGGAAACAGTCCTGGTAACTTAGTTTTGACCTCATTTTTGAGTCTATTGCCTTCAAACTGTGATTAGTAGGCTAACGGGACCTATATTATGTCCTAAAAGATTGAGTTTGTGTCAAAAAGATGAAAGGCAAGAGAAAAAAAACATTAAAAAAGTATTAAAAATTTCAAAAAATTAAAAAAAATTGAAATTTTTTTCCAAAACACTCGGTTTTTTGTTTTGTCATAAAATAACAACAAAATGACGTAAAATGGACTTCAAATAGTGCATTTCGACTAGTTTTTACGGTTCAAGCACATTTAAACTTAATAATAACGTTCAAAAAACCACTGGAAAGGGTGTTTTTCAGCAAACGCCCTTTTTTGACCACACCTACGAAATCCATAACTTTTTATCTAACAAAGATAGAGATCTCGGGTTTTTTGCATTGTAAAAACCATCCTAAGGCTCACCTGTCGCACGTAAAAATCAACAAATTTTTTTTTTAATTTTTCCCGCAATTTCGAATTAGGGCGTTTTTTGGCTATTTTTGGTCCTTTTGGGCGATAAAAAGTCAAATTTAGAGACATCTGTAAAAAAAACTGTTATCACATGATAGAGTCAGCTTGCCATGGCTTACCAAATAGTGTCCTGAGTGAGACCAAAAATGCCCTCTAAATGTCCGTGGGGTGAGGAAATTGAAAAATTTAATTTTTGGCGGGAAAATTTGAAATTTTTCAAAAAAACATTTACTCTGCAGACAAAGGCTTTGAACTAATGTTGGCATGGCACGCATTTTTTGCCTTCATAACTAGGGTCGATTTCTGCCGGGAACATTGATTTTTCAAAAGAATGACCAAAAATTTTGTTGCATTTTTTCAAAAAAATCAAAATTTTGAGAAAAATAAAAGTTCCCAATCTTACATATTTAAGCTCCCCAAACAGTCTACTTTCATCCATTCCCTATCAATATACCCCATTTTCTCAACCAAAATTGAGTTATGGGGCCAAAAAGTCAAAAAACGTGAAAAAACGACATTTCACGCCCATTTTCGCCCCAAAAGTACCACACATAATGTTTTTTCGGAAAAACGTCACCAGAGTTTTCGCCTTATCTCAAAAAGTTTCAGGGGAGTTGGCAAAATTTCAGAGGGATCTGACCTACAGTTTTCGAGAACTTGACTTTTTCTGCAAGAAAAGAATAAAAGGTAAATGTTCCTTCGAACCGACGGGGCCCCTTCCCCTGTCTCTACTGAACGCCATAGCCGGACGCGGCGGCCACCTAGAGGAAATTGTTTCGCCCCACCCACCCGACCTAAGCCTTTACCCACCCACCTGATCAGTCAGTGCGCCTTCACGTCTTCTTTTGAAAATTGATTCATTCCGTAGCTGGAATTGATTAATGGTTTTCCCTAATACATGAAACTTTGACAGACAGATATCCAACTATTTGATAGAGCATTTTTCGAATCACTTCTTCAAATAGATTTTAAAAAAAAGCGTAAAAAAAATCATGCGCTTTTATTACATATGTCATCGAAGCAAAAAGAGTACCGTGTTGGTTCCATAAATGGCTCCCAGTACCCACAATGCTAAGATGCAGGAAAAATACCTTTCTATTAAATTTGAGATACAATGTCTCATGAAGGAAATGGAAACGCTATCCTAGGGTGCAGGTTTTCTGAAAAAATGGTATCAGCTGAAACATAACAGCACAACATAGCGGCTGCTCTCTATTTCTCTGCTCTTTATTCGAGGTCCCGGATGCCCCTACCTGGGACCACAAGGGTCCCAGGGCGCATCCTATAGGGATTAAAGCATCAAACGTACAATCATGAAATGAGAAATTCTAATCACTTATTACAATGTTCCATATTTCATTTTGCTCAGCAATCAGTAAACTGTTGTATTTTTAACTTGAAGAGCCTATTATATTATCAAACAAAATTTTTCGATAAAAATTACATTTTCTTTTAGTTTTTCAAACAATATTTTACAATTTGAAACAAAAAGAAACATTGCATTTCTTTGCAGTAACTAAGTCAGTGCACTGTAGCTACACTAGTGAATGTAAAACATAGTTAAAAAAACGGACAACTGAATCTGGTTTTTTAAATTTAATGTTTTTTTGTTCGGCTTTTAAATAGGATCACGTCAATTAATAATTGAAATTGAGCAAAGACAAGAATATAACACTCGCAATTTTTGTTCAATATTGACTAGAAAAATGATCAAACCACTCTATATTGCCTATGGCAAGCTCAAAACATCCATCAAAAACCACTTTTGTTCACTTTTAAAATTGAATTATTTTTCGACCAAAAAAAGTTAGAGATGAAATTGAAAAAAAAACGAAAATTTACTTAATTTGAAAAAATTGGTGTCAAACTGCCTTATCCATAGAAACACTTTCTATGAACCTATTCAGAAAGGTTTTGTTGAGCAATGCCGAAAAAATTACCCCTTTTGAGAAAAATTCAAAAAACACATTTTTGGTTAACTCAAAAAAGTGGAAAAAGTGGGAAAAGCGGTCTTCAAAACGAAACCATCCAAAAGTTGCATTAACTAACTGCCATTATTTTTAAAATTCAGACCCGCATGCAAAAAATAACGAAAATCCTACGGGAACTTTTTGAGAACAGATTAGTTTCTCCGGAATTTTGGTAGTACTGTTTTTATTACTATAATTATAATTAAAGTCAAATCTAAAAGTCGTAAAAACTACAATTTTTAATCAATTTTGACAAATAAATGATCAAAACCCACTAAATTGGCTATGGCAAGTTCGAATATATCATCAGAAACCATTTTTTCCCACTTTTGAAAATTTTCATTTTTTTGAAAATTTATGTTGAGTCACAAACGGGAAAAACCATATTTTTTCAAAATGTCAAAAACAGTTGTTCTTTTCAAGTTAGTTCATAAGGTCACATGTTATGAACCTGTTCAGAATGGTTCTCATGTTCAAAGCCATACAAATTACCCATTTTGAGAAAAATTCAAAAAACACCTTTTTGGTTAACTCAAAAAAGTGGAAAAAGTGGAGAAAGGTGTCTTCAAAACGAAACCATCCAAAAGTGGCATTAATTAACTGCCTTTTTTTTGTAAATTCAGACCCGCATGCAAAAATTTACGAAAATCCTACGTGAAGTTTTTGAGAACAGATTAGTTTCTCGGGAATTTTGGTAGTACTATTTTTATTACTATAATAATAATTAAAGTCAAAACTAAAAGTGGTAAAAACTACAATTTTTAATCAATTTTGACAAATTAATGATCAAAACCCACTAAATTGGCTATGGCAAGTTCGAATGTACCATCAGAAACCATTTTTTCCCATTTTTGAAAATTTTCATTTTTTTGAAATTAAATGTTGAGTCACAAACGGGAAAAAACAAATTTTTTCAAAAAGTCAAAAAAAAATATTCCATTTAAACTAATTCATCAGGCTACACGTTAGGAACCTGTTCAGAATGGTTTTCATGATCAAAGCAGCAAAAGTCACCCATTTTGAGAAAAGTCGAAAAAACACCTTTTTAGTTAACTCAAAAAAGTGGAAAAAGTGGGAAAAGGGGTCTTCAAAATGAAACCATCCAAAAATGGCATTAACAAACTGCCATTATTTTCCAAATTCAGACCCGCATGCAAAAAATTAGGAAATTCTGACGTGCGGTTTAGCAGAACTCGATAGTTACTAGGAAAATTTACCACTGTAAAAAAATTATTGCCTTTTGACCGGAAGGGGCCCCTACCCCTTCCTAATCGCTTTTTGTGCTACACGCGACCATCTAGATAGGTCAGTGACCTGCGGTGCATGGGTGTTATGGACTTGATTCGTCAGCATTGGCCTGGGGGCCATTAGCTTCAAGACATGTGGCACTCGCAGAAAAAGAGCACCCGAAGGGTGCTCTTTTTCTGCTCGAATGTCTTGTGAAACGGTATCTGATGAACTTTGTAGGGTGTCACAAAAGCAACATGACAAAACGTTCTGTATCTGATCAGTAATGGTCAAAAAAGATTTATGACACTTTCAATGACTGAAGCTACACCTGATCAGTCTCTAGAGAACTCTAAAACAAAGTAACTTATATTTTTCAGTGACTCATGAAGAGGACTGTTTCAACGAAAACAAGTTTTCGGAAACAGTCCTAATATTTTTCTTGGAGCTCATTTTCAAGTAGGTGGACTTTCAATAGTGACTAATAGTTGAATTAGACTTGGAATTTGTCCCAAAAAGTTAAGTTTGTCTCAAATTGATTAGAAGCAATAGACAAAAAAAAACATTTTTTTTATTTGATAAAAATACTTGAGTCAGAAAAGTGAAAAATCCATTTTTTTCAAAAAGTCATAAGAAGTAATTCAATTTGCATTAAATCACTAACCTATATTATATAAACCTGTTCAGATTGGTTTTCATGAACAAAGCCGTAAAATTTCCATATTTAGAGAAAAGGCAAAAAAACACCTTTTCGATTAACTGAAAAAGGTAGATAAATCGGGTAAAGTCGTCTTCAAACCTATAGGACCGAAAAATGATCTAATTGAGATATTTATTTAGTGTCCCTTGTAAGGTCACATGCAAAAAAGTGAAACAATTGGGGTGGCCACTTCAGAAAACAAGACTTTTTTTCGGACTTTGGCCATTTTTATTTGTAGTAAAGTAGTAGTAAGTTACCAGAGAAAAAAAAATTGTAAAAACCAAAATTTTTATCCAATTTTGACAATTAAATACTCTATACCTACTAAAATGACTATGGCAAGCTCAAATATGCCATCAAAACTCATTTTTTCTCACTTTTTAAAATTTTTGTTTTTTTGATATAAAATGTTGAGTCAGAAACGTGAAAAATCAATTTTTTTCAAAAAGTCAAGAGAAGTTGTTCCAATCAATTTGTTTCACTAAAACACACTTTCTCAGCCTGTTCAGAATGGTTTTCATGTTTAAAGCTGAAACTTTACACATTTTGAGAAAAGTGGAAAAAATAACTTTTTAGTTACAAAAAAACCATCATTTTTGTTGCAGTTTTTAAAAAAACTCAAATTTTTAAGAAAAACAAATTTTCCCAAACCTACATAATTGGGCTCCCAAAACAGTTTACTTTCATCCATTCTTCATCAATTTACCCCAATTTGTTAACCAAAATAGAGTTACTGAGCCATTTTTACCAAAAAACGTGGTTTTTCCCTGTTTTTCCCCATTTTTCCCACTATAAGTCAACGCATAACAAAATTTTAGGAAAACGGAGCAAAAGTGTATCCTTAGAATTGCATTTTAGGCCCGCATGCCAATTTTTATCGAATTCTATCCCGACAATTTTGAGATCAGCACTTTTTCCGAGCAAATAGTCATACCGTTATAATTCTTTGGCCGTTCGGGGCCCCTACCCCAAACTCACTAAACAAAGACGCCGAAGGCGGACGGCCACCTAGTTGTCACTGTGGCCCCGCTGTATTCTTGACTTTTGAGGAGAAGGTTCCGCGGGGGGCGGAGCAGGGGAACGCTTAACGCACTCGCAAAAGGAGCACCCTTCGGGTGCTCTTTTTTGCTCGAAAGTTTTCTGAAACGGTATCTGATGAACTTTGTAAGGTGTCACAAAAGCAACAACACAAAACGTTCTGTATGTAATTAGAAAAGGTCAAAAAAAATTTTCTCATACTTTCAATGACTGAATCTACACCTGATCAGTCTCTAGAGAACTGTAAACCAAAGTAACTTATGTTTTTCAGTGATTCATGAAGAGGACCGTTCCAACGAAAACAAGTTTTCGGAAACAGTCCTAATATTTTTTTTGGAGCTCATTTTCAAGTACGTGGACTTTCAGTTGTGACTAATACCTGAATTAGACTTGGAATTTGTCCCAAAAAAGTTAAGTTTGTCTCAAATTGATTAGAAGCAATAGAAAAAAAAAACTTTTTTTTTTATTTGATAAAAATACTTGAGTTAGAAACGTGAAAAACCCCTTTTTCCAAAAAGTCATAAAAAGTAGTTCAATTTGCATTAAATTACCAAACTACAATATATGAACCAGTTCAGATTGGTTTTCATCAACAAAGCCGTAAAATTTCCATATTTAGAGAAAAGGCAAAAAAACACTTTTTTGGTTAACTGAAAAAGGTAGATAAATCGGATAAAGTCGTCTTCAAACCTATAGGACCGAAAAATGATCTAATTGAGGTATATATGTAGTGTCCCTTGTAAGGTCACATGCAAAAAGGTGAAACAATTGGGGTGGCCACTTCAGAAAACAAGACTTTTTTTCGGACTTTGGCCATTTTTTTTTGTAGTAAAGTAGTAGTAAGTTACCAGAGAAAAAAAGTTGTAAAAACCAAAATTTTTATCCAATTTTGACATTTAAATACTCTATACCTACTAAAATGACTATGGCAAGCTCAAATATGCCATCAAAACTCATTTTTTCTCACTTTTTAAAATTTTTGTTTTTTGGATATAAAATGTTGAGTCAGAAACGTGAAAAATCAGTTTTTTTTCAAAAAGTCAAAAAAAGTTGTTCCAATCAATTTGTTTCACTAAAACACACTTTTTCAGCTTGTTCAGAATGGTTTTCATGTTTAAAGCTGAAACCTTACACATTTTGAGAAAAGTGGAAAAAACACCTTTTTAGTTACAAAAAAACCATCATTTTTGTTGCAGTTTTTGAAAAAACTCAAAATTTTGAGAGGAAAATTTTTTCTCAAACTTTTATATTTGGGCTCCCCAAACAGTCTACTTTCATCCATTCCTTGTCAATATACCCCATTTTTTGAACCAAAACAGAGTTAATAGGTGATTTTTATCGAAAAACGTGTTTTTTACCATTTTTGCCCCCCATTTCCCTCTATAAGTCAACACATAACAAAATTTTGGCAAAACGGGGCAAAAGTGTATCCTTAGAATTTCAATACGGGGCTGCATGCAAAAAATTAGGGAATTCTGACCTCCAGTTTTCGAGAACACGACTTATTCTGCACGAAAGGTAATATAGGTAAATGTTCTTTCGAACCGACGGGGCCCCTTCCCCTGTCTCTACTGAACGCCATAGCCGGACGCGGCGGCCACCTAGTTGTCACTGTGGCCCCGCTGTATTCTTGACTTTTGAGGAGAAGGTTCCGCGGGGGGCGGAGCAGGGGAACGCTTAACGCACTCGCAAAAGGAGCACCCTTCGGGTGCTCTTTTTTGCTCGAAAGTTTTCTGAAACGGTATCTGATGAACTTTGTAAGGTGTCACAAAAGCAACAACACAAAACGTTCTGTATATGATTAGAAAAGGTCAAAAAAAAATTCTCATACTTTCAATGATTGAATCTACACCTGATCAGTCTCTAGAGAACTCTAAACCAAAGTAACTTTTGTTTTTCAGTGATTCATGAAGAGGACCGTTCCAACGAAAACAAGTTTTCGGAAACAGTCCTCATATTTTTTTTCGAGCCCATTGTCAAGTACGTGAACTTTCAATTGTGAATTATAGCTGAATTGGACTTGGAATTTGTCACAAAAAGGTTAAGTTTGTCTCAAATTGATTAGAAGCAAAAGAAAAAAAAAACATTTTTTTTATTTGGAAAAAAAAGTTGAGTCAGAAACGTGAAAAAATCCTTTTTTCAAAAGTCATAAAAAGGAGCTCCAATTTTTTTAAATCACTAGGCTACAATATAAGAACCTGTTTAGGATGGTTTCCATGACCAAAGCCGTAAAATTTCCATATTTAGAGAAAAGGCAAAAAAAATACAACTTTTTGGTTAACTCAAAAAGGTAGATAAATCGGGTAAAGTCGTCTTCAAACCTATAGGATCGAAAATTGATCTAAATAGGGTATATATGTAGTGTCCTTTTATAGGTCGCATGCAAAAAACTAGAACAGTTTTGTTGGCCACTTCCGAAATTAAGACTTTTATTCGAAATTTGGCCATTTTTATTTGTAGTAAAATAGTAGTAAAATAGCCGAGAAAAAAAATTGTAAAAACCATAATTTTTATCCAATTTTGACGTTTAAATACTCTATACCTACTAAAATGTCTATGGCAAGCTCAAATAAGCCATCAAAATTCATTTTTTCTCACTTTTTAAAATTTTTGTTTTTTTGATATACAATGTTGAGTCAGAAACGTGAAAAATCAATTTTTTTCAAAAAGTCAAAATAAAGTGTTCCAATCAATTTGTTTCACTAAAACACACTTTATGAACCTGTTCAGAATGGTTTTTTGGGTTGAAGCCGAAAATTGACCTATTTTGAGAAAAGTGGAAAAAACACCTTTTTAGTTACAAAAAAACCATCATTTTTGTTGCAGTTTTTGAAAAAAATCAAATTTTTGAGAGAAAAATTTTTTCTCAAACTTTTATATTTGGGCTCCCCAAACAGTCTACTTTCATCCATTCCTTGTCAACATACCCCATTTTTTGAACCAAAACAGAGTTAATAGGTGATTTTTATCGAAAAACGTGTTTTTTACCATTTTTGCCCCCCATTTCCCTCTATAAGTCAACACATAACAAAATTTTGGCAAAACGGGGCAAAAGTGTATCCTTAGAATTTCAATACGGGGCTGCATGCAAAAAATTAGGGAATTCTGACCTCCAGTTTTCGAGAACACGACTTATTCTGCACGAAAGGTAATATAGGTAAATGTTCTTTCGAACCGACGGGGCCCCTTCCCCTGTCTCTACTGAACGCCAAAGCCGGACGCGGCGGCCACCTAGAGGTTTTTGTGGCCCCGCTATATCATTCATTTTTGACAAGTAGGTTCCGCGGGGGGCGGAGCAGGGGAACGCTAAACGCACTTGCAAAAAAGAGCACCCTCCGGGTGCTCTTTTTTTTGCTCGAAAGTCTTGTAAAACGGTTTGGAACTGTAAATATTGGAAGCAGTTACAGATAAAACTTTTTGCATCTTTGTGCTCATAGTCACAAGGGGTTATCGAGAGCTTCAAAAACTCAATCTTGACATGATCTATCTCTAAAATAGACTAAATTAAGTGATTTTACGTTTTTCAATGATTCTTGAAGAGGACTGTCTCAACGAAAACAAGTTTTCGGAAACAGTCCTGGTAACTTAGTTTTGATCTCATTTTTGAGTCTATTGCCTTCAAATTGTGATTAGTAGGCTGACGGAACCTATCTTATGTCCTAAAAAGATTGAGTTTGTGTCAAAAAGATGAAAGGCAAGAGAAAAAAAAACATTAAAAAAAGTATTAAAATTTTCAAAAAATTAAAAAAATTGAAACTTTTTTTCCAAAACACTCGGTTTTTTGTTTTGTCATAAAATAACAACAAATTGAGGTATAATGGACTTTAAATAGTCCATTTCGACTAGTTTTTACGATTCAAGCACATTTTAACTTAATAATAACATTCAAAAAACCACTGGAAATGGTGTTTTTCAGCAAACGCCCTTTTTGACCACACCTACGAAATTCATAACTTTTTATCTAACAAATATAGAGACCTCGGGTTTTTTGCATTGTAAAAAACATCCTACGGCTCACCTGTCGCACGCAAAAACCAACAAATTTTCTTTTTAATTTTTCCCGCAATTTTGAATTAGGGCGTTTTTTGGCTATTTTTGGTCCTTTTGGGCAATAAAAAGTCAAATTTAGAGACATCTGTCAAAAAAACTGTTATCACATGATAGAGTCAGCTTGCCATGGCTTACCAAATAGTGTCCTGAGTGAGACCAAAATTGCCCTCTAATTGTCCGTGGGGGGAGGAAATTGAAAATTTTCATTTTTGGCGGGAAAATTTGAAATTTTTCAAAAAAACATTTACTCTGCAGACAACGCCTTTAAACTAATGTTGGCATGGCACGCATTTTTTGCCTTCATAACTAGGGTCGATTTCTGCCGGGAACCTTGATTTTTCAAAAAAATGACCAAAATTTTTGTTGCATTTTTTCAAAAAAATCAAATTTTTGACAAAAATAAAAATTCCAAATACTACATAATTAGACTCCCCAAACTGTCTACTTTCATCCATTCCCTATCAATATACCCCATTTTCTTAACCAAAACCGAGTTATGGGGCCAAAAAGTCAAAAAACGTGAAAAAACGACATTTCACGCCCATTTTCGCCCCAAAAGTACCACACATAATATTTTTTCGGAAAAACGTCACAAGAGTTTTCGCCTTATCTCAAAAAGTTTCAGGGGGGTTGGCAAATTTTCAGAGAGATCTGACCTACAGTTTTCGAGAACTTGACTTTTTCTGCAAGAAAAGAATAAAAGGTAAATGTTCCTTCGAACCGACGGGGCCCCCTTCCCCTGTCTCTACTGAACGCCGAAGCCGGACGCGGCGGCCACCTAGAGGTTACTGTGGCCCCGCTAAATCAGTGGCTTTTGACAAGTAGGTTCCGCACGGGGGGGGGGGTGGAGCAGGGGAACGCTAAACGCACTCGCAAAAAGGAGCACCCTCCGGGTGCTCTTTTTTTGCTCGAAAGTCTTGAGAAACGATTTGGAACTGTGAGTATTGGAAGCAGTTAAACATAAAACTTTCTGCATCTTTGTTCTCATAGTCACAAGTGGTTTTCGACAGCTTCTACAAAACAAGTTTGACATGATCTATCTCTAAATTAGCCTAAATAAAGAGATTTTAGTTTTTTCAATGATTCTTGAAGAGGACTGTCTCAACGAAAACAAGTTTTCGGAAACAGTCCTGGTGACTTAGTTTTGATCTCATTTTTGGGTCTATTGACTTCCATTTAGGATTAGCAGGCTAACGGAACCTATATTATGTCCTAAAAAGATTGGGTTTGCTTCAAAAAAATCAAAAGCAAGAGAAAAAAAAACATTTGAAAAATTTTAAAAATTTCAAAAAATTAAAAAATGGGAAAAATTGTTCCAAAAAACTTGATTTTTTGTTTTGTCATAAAATAACAAGGAATTGACGTAAAATGAACTTTCAATAGTCCATTTTGACTAGTTTTCACGATTCAAGCACATTTTAACTTAATAACAACCTTCAAAAACTCACTGGAAAGGTTGTTTTTCGGCAAACGCCCTTTTTGACCACACCTATGAAATCCATAACTTTTTATCTAACAAATATAGAGACTTCGGGTTTTTTGTATTGTATTAGGCATCCTCGAGTCTACCTGTCGCGTGCTAAAACGAACAATTTTTTTTTTAATTTATCCCGCAATTTCGAAATAGGGCGGTTTTTGGCAATTTTTGGTCCTTTTTAGTCGAAAAAGTCAAATTTACAGACATCTGTCAAAAAAACTGTTATCACATGATAAAAGCAGCTGGCCACTGCAAATCAAATAATGTCCTGAGTGAGACAAAAATTGCCCTGTAATTGTCCGTGGGGGGAGGAAATTGAAAATTTTTATTTTTGGCGGGAAAATTTGAAATTTTTCAAAAAAACATTTACTCTGCAGACAACAGCCTTAGACTAATGTTGGCATTACACGCATTTTTTGCCTTCATAACTAGGGTTGATTTCTGCCGGGAACATTGATTTTTCAAAAAAAATACCAAAATTTTTGTTGCATTTTTTCAAAAAAATCAAATTTTTGACAAAAATCAAAATTCCAAATCCTACTTATTTAAGCTCCTCAAACACTCTACTTTCGTCCATTCCCCATCAATATACCCCATTTTCTCAAGCAAAGTTGAGTTATTGATTCATTTTCAAGGAAAAACGTGATTTTTTAAGTTTTTCACACCCAAAAGCGTCTGACACACCCCGAAGGACCACTTTTTTTTCCCAACAGCCCCCATTTTTGTCAGTTTTGTACCAATAGGGGGTTGCATGCCAAAAATTAGCCAATTCTTACCTGCCATTTTCTAGATCTCGTATAATTCTGAGATTTTTAACAATAGGTTAACGTAAAGATTTACGAAACGGCCAGGGACCCTACCCTCGGCCTAAATGAATAGAGAAGCCCACGCGGACGCCCACCTAGAGGTTTTTGTGGCCCCGCTAAATCAGTGACTCTAGCACAATCAGGTACTAGTGGTTGATGTTTGTTTTTCGTATTTTGTCAAACCAAAAGAGAGCGTGGTCATGCATCGACATAATGTGCTCAAGCAAATACGTGGACTTCTACGCATTCCCATTCGCAATGTGCCCTTCGGGCGCAAATGCCAATGCTCAATTAATTTTGTCAGGTGAAAATTTTGTAAAGAAAAATTCTGATGAATTTTAACTTAAACTACCACCAAGAAACGCAAAGAGTTCAAAGTGTGAAACAATCAAGTTTTTGCTACTACTGGGCATGCAGTGAGACTAATTTCGGCAAAAATAAAATGGAAAATGAAGGAAATGGAAAGAAAAAAATTGTTCAAAATTAGAACGCAATTTCAAAAACTTATTTGATCTCCGCCAATGTCATAATTCCGATCAGGCTAATTTCAGATTTTGAGCGTAGAGTTTAAGGTTACGGCTGCTCCCTCTACAGGTCCCAGAGGGACCGAGTGAGCATCCTACGTCGATCCAGGATAACGGATAGTTGCTTTTAATTTTTCACAAAATCTTTTTTCACTAATGCTTGTTTTCAATTCCTCATGAGAAGCTGTATAAATTTTTAAAAAAATTGATTTTATTAATCAATGCTTGCAAGAACAACTGATGTTAGGCAGTTATAAATGCGGTTGGTGAAAACTAGTAAGGGATAATGATGAGAAAAAATGTAAGTTTTCAACTGAATTTAAAAACATTTTTTTTCTTTTTTTTGTAAATCGGGAGAAATAAATCAGTTTTTTTTTTAAGTTTTCCTCGCACCATCCACTGTTCTTAAGTAATGAAGATTCCTGTTCTAGCCGTTTATAATACTTTGGCAGGAAAAACATCAATATGATGTAAAATGTTTTAAAAAAGAGAAAAATTTAAAAATTATGTTTCTTTTTTAAAAATCAAAAAATTTGTAATTTTCAAAATTGAAAAAAAAGTGAAAATTAATTGCATATTACGATTCAGCGTACCCAACTTAGTGGGTCTAGCATTTCAAATTACCAAAAAATGTTGAAAATTGTAGATTTTATGAAGTTTTCATTTTGGCTATTTTTCCTTGTTGCCTCCACTTAAGGCACCTTTGAGCCAACTTGAGAAACTGGAACCTAAACAAGCTATACAGATAGTCTGAATGAGCCATTTTCAGCTTGATAACACGCCTGGAAGAAAAAAAAACTCCAGAAAAGAAAGAAAATTTTGAACTTTAACCTTTTTTCTTCTTCAAATGGCGATACTTAGAAAAATTTTTCAGCTGAAAAGTTCAAAAAAAATCAAAAAATTCAAATTTTGAAAAAATTTTAAAAAAATCTCAACATTCTGTTTATTGGAGTCTTCGAGGTTTTGGGAGACCTTATCTGACGGCTAACAACAAGTGGATCACTTATTTTAAAATTTTGAGAAAGGTCAAAAAAACATGTTTTTTCTATTTTTTTGACAGAATTCCGGAAGCAATATCTTGGCTAAAAACAAAAATGAGGGCCTAAAAACAGTACAAACAGTACTCCCACATCAGGTACATTAGGTTGGAAACAAAAAAATTATTCTGACTTAAAAATCGTTTTTTAACTTTATTTCTGAACAAGAAATTGAAAAGAAATCTAAAACTTAAAAATTTTTTGAAAAAAATGATTGTTTTGAAAAAGTGCCAATTTTTAGCTGAAACTTTTTATTTAAGCTAATAAAGCCAGAGCAATGCCCTTTAAGCTCAAATAAATTAATTAGGCAAACTATTTTCAAGTTTTTTCGTTAAAGGCTTTTATTTTGAAAAAGTATTCAAAAATGGGTAAAAAAAAGTCAAAAAAATCAATTTTCTCCGATTCAAAAACCTCCACTACCATGATGATTTGTTCGTTAGATAGGACTGCTGAGATCACGTTAGACTTACTTTCATAAAAATATCAAAATTTTTACTTATTTTTGAGATTTAGGCAAAATAAAAACTTTTCCCAAATTGGGCAAAAAGCCCAAATTAGCCCAAACACCTGTTAAAAATTGTTCGGTCAAAAAATCACAAAAGGAAACCCCTATTCGTTTGACATTTTAGGGCCGCATGCAAAAAATTAGACCAATCTAACCTGACAATTTCGAGAATCGACTTTTTTGTCAAAATTCTCTAAAGACCAATTTAGGGAGATTACTTGTACCGGTGGGGGCCCTACCCCACCTAAAAAATTTTTGAAATGCTGGAACGCGGCCACCTAGCACCCTCAAGGTCACGTGTTGGATTTTTGTTTTTGGTATTTTCTGAAATCAAAAGAGAGCGTGGTCATGCATCGACATCATGTGCTCAAGCAAATACGTGGACTTCTACGCATTCCCATTAGCAATGCGCCCTTCGGGCGCAAATGCCAATGCTCAATTAATTCTGGCAGGTAAAAATTTTTTAAAGAATAATTCTGATGAATTTTAACTTAAACTACCACCAAAAAACGGATAGATTTCAAAGTGTGAAACAATCAAGTTTTTGCTAATACCGGGCATGCAGTGAGACTGATTTCAGCAAAAATAAAATGGAAAATGAAGGAAATGGAAAGAAAAAAATTGTTCAAAATAAGAATGCATTATCAAAAACTTATTTGATCTCCGCTAATGCCATAAATCCGATCAAACTGATTCCAGATTTTAAGCGTAGAGTTAACGGTTACGGCTGCTCCCTCTACAGGTCCCAGAGGGACCGAGTGAGCATCCTACCTCGATCCAGGATAACGGATAGTTGTTTTTAATTTTTCACAAAATTTTTTTCACTAATGCTTGTTTTCAATTCCTCATGAAAAGCTGTATAAATTTTAAAAAAATTGATTTTATTAATCAATGCTTCCAAGATCCAAGAACAACTGATGTTAGGGGGTTACAAATGCGGTTGGTGAAAACTAGTAAGGGATAATGATGAGAAAAATTGTAGGTTTTCTAATGAATTTAAAAACAGTTTTTTTCTTTTTTCTTTTGTAAATCGGGAGAAATGAATCAGTTTTTTTTTGTTTTCCTCGCACCACCCACTGTTCTTAAGTAATGAAGATTCCTGTTCTAGCCGTTTATAACACTTTGGCAGAAACAACATCAATATGATGTAAAATGTTTTAAAAAAGAGAAAAAATTAAAAATTATGTTTTTTTTTAAAAAAGTCAAAAATTTGTAATTTTCAAAATTGAAAAAAAAATGAAAAATAATTGCATATTACGATTCAGCGTACCCAACTTAGTGGGTCTAGCATTTTAAATTACCAAAAAATGTTGAAAATTGTAGATTTTATGAAGTTTTCATTCTGGCTATGTTTCCTTGTCGCCTCCACTTAAGGCACCTTTGAGCCAACTTGAGAAACTGGAACCTAAACAAGCTATGCAGATAGTCTGAATGAGCCATTTTTAGCTTGATAAATCGCCTGGAAGAAAAAAAAATCCAGAAAAGAAAGAAAATTTTGAACTTTAACCTTTTTTCTTCTTCAAATGGCGATACTTAGAATAATTTTTCAGCTGAAAAGTTCAAAAAAAATCAAAAAATTCGAATTTTGAAAATTTTTAAAAAAAATCTCATCAGTCTGTTTATTGGAGTCTTCGAGGTTTTTGGAGACCTTATCTGGCGACTAACAACAAGTGGATCACTAATTTTAAAATTTTGAGAAAGGTCAAAAAAACATGTTTTTTCGACTTTTTTGACAGAATTCCGAAAGCAATATCTTGGCTAAAAACAAGAATGAGGGCCTAAAATTAGTACAAACAGTACTCCCACATAAGGTACATTAGGGTGGAAACAAAAAATTTACTCTGACTCAATAATCGTTTTTTAACTTTATTTCTGAACAAGAAATTGAAAAGAAATCAAAAACTTAAAAATTTTTTGAAAAAAATGATTGTTTTGAAAAAGTGCCAATTTTTAGCTGAAACTTTTCATTTTAGCTAAGAAAACCAGAGCAATGCCCTTTAAGCTCAATTAAATTAATATAGCAAATTGTTTTCAAGTTTTTTCGTTAAAGCCTTTCATTTTGAAAAAGTATTCAAAAATGGGTAAAAAAAAGTCAAAAAAATCAGTTTTCTCCGATTCAAAAACCTCCACTACCATGATGATTAGTGCATTAGATAGGACTGCTGAGATCAATTTAGACGTTTTTTCATAAGTATATCGAAATTTTTACTTATTTTTGAGAATTAAGCAAAATAAAAACTTTTCCCAAATTGGGCAAAAAGCCCAAATTAGCCCAAACACCTGTTAAAAATTGTTGGGTCAAAAAATCACAAAAGGAAACCCCTATTCGTTTGACATTTTAGGGCCGCATGCAAAAAATTAGACCAATCTAACCTGACAATTTCGAGAATCAACTTTTTTGTCAAAATTCTCTAAAGACCAATTTAGGGAGATTACTTGTACCGGTGGGGGCCCTACCCCACCTAAAAAATTTTTGAAATGTTGGAACGCGGCCACCTAGCACCCTCAAGGTCACGTGACTTATTTTTGTTTTTGGTTTTTTCTGAAACCAAAACAATAAGGTCATGCGCCAATATCATGGCCTCAAGCAAAGACGTCGGACTCTACGCATTCACATTAGCCTTGCGCCCTTTGGGCGCAAATGCCAATGCTCAATTAATTTTGCCACGTGAAAAAATTTTTAAGGAAAAATTCTGATAAAATTTAACTTAAACTACCACGAAAGAACGCAAAGATTTCAAAGCGTGAAACAATCAAGTTTTTGCTAATACCGGGCATGCAGTGAGACTAATTTCGGCAAAAATAAAATGAAAATTGAGGGAAATGGAAAGAAAAAAATTGTTCAAAATAAGAACGAAACATCAAAAACTTATTTGATCTCCGCTAATGTCATAATTCCGATCAGGCTGATTTCAGATTTTAAGCGTACAGTTTAAGGTTACGGCTGCTCCCTCTACAGGTCCCAGAGGGACCGAGTGAGCATCCTACCTCGATCCAGGATAACTGATAGTTGTTTTAAATTTTTCACAAAATTTTTTTTCACTAATGCTTGTTTTCAATTCCTCATGAGAAGCAGTTTAAATTTAAAAAAAAAATTGATTTTATTAATCAATGCTTCCAAGAACAACTGATGTTAGGCGGTTACAAATGCGGTTGTTGAAAACTAGTAAGGGATAATGATGAGAAAAATTGTAAGTTTTCAAATGAATTGAAAAACTGTTTTTTTCTTTTTTTCTTTTGTAAATCGGTAGAAATGAATCATTTTTTTTCAAGTTTTCCTCGCACCACCCACTGTTCTTAAGTAATGAAGATTCCTTCTCTAGCCGTTTATAACACTTTGGCAGAAAAAACATCAATTTGATGTAAAATGTTTTAAAAAAGAGAAAAATTTAAAAATTATGTTTTTTTTTAAAAATCAAAAAATTTGTAATTTTCAAAATTGAAAAAAAGTGAAAATTAATTGCATATTACGATTCAACGTACCCAACTTAGTGGGTCTAGCATTTTAAATTACCAAAAAATGTTGAAAATTGTAGATTTTATGAAGTTTTCATTTTGGCTATTTTTCCTTTTCGCCTCCACTTAAGGCACCTTTGAGCCAACTTGAGAAACTGGAACCTAAACAAGCTATACAGATAGTCTGAATGAGCCATTTTCAGCGTGATAACACCCCTGGAAGAAAAAAAACTGCAGAAAAGAAAGGAAATTTTGAACTTTAACCTTTTTTCTTCTTCAAATGGCAATACTTAGAATAATTTTTCAGCTGAAAAGTTCAAAAAAAATAAAAAAAATTCAAATTTTGAAAAAATTTTAAAAAAATCTCATCATTCTGTTTATTGGAGTCTTCGAGGTTTTGGGAGACCTTATCTGGCGGCTAACAACAAGTAGATCACTTATTTTAAAATTTTGAGAAAGGTCAAAAAAACATGTTTTTTCGATTTTTTTGACAGAATTCCGGAAGCAATATCTTGGCTAAAAACAAAAATGAGGGCCTAAAAACAGTACAAACAGTACTCCCACATCAGGTACATTAGGTTGGAAACAAAAAAATTATTCTGACTCAAAAATCGTTTTTTAACTTTATTTCTGAACAAGAAATTGAAAAGAAATCTAAAACTTAAAAATTTTTTGAAAAAAATGATTGTTTTGAAAAAAGCCAATTTTTAGCTGAAATTTTTTATTTTAGCTAATAAAGCCAGAGCAATGCCCTTTAAGCTCAAATAAATTAATTAGGCAAATTATTTTCAAGTTTTTTCGTTAAAGGCTTTTATTTTGAAAAAGTATTCAAAAATGGGTAAAAAAAAGTCAAAAAAATCAATTTTCTCAGATTCAAAAACCTCCACCACCATGATGATTAGTTCGCTAGATAGGACTGCTAAAACCAATTTAGACGTATTTCCATAAGTATATCAAAATTTTTACTTATTTTCGAGAATTAAGCAAAATAAAAATTTTTCCCAAATTGGGCAAAAAGCCCAAATTAGCCCAAACACCTGTTAAAAATTGTTGGGTCAAAAAATCACAAGAGGAAACCCCTATTCGTTTGACATTTTAGGGCCGCATGCAAAAAATTAGACCAATCTAACCTGACAATTTCGAGAATCAACTTTTTTGTCAAGATTCTCTAAAGACCAATTTAGGGAGATTACTTGTACCGGTGGGGGCCCTACCCCACCTAAAAAATTTTTGAAATGCTGGAACGCGGCCACCTAGACAAGTAGGTTCCGCGAGAGGGGGGGAGCTAGAGCAGGGGAACGCTAAACGCACTCGCAAAAAGGAGCACCCTCCGGGTGCTCTTTTTTTGCTCGAAAGTCTTGTGAAACGATTTGGATCTGTAAGTATTGGTAGCAGTTACACATAAAACTTTCTGCATCTTTGTGCTCATAGTCACAAGTGGTTTTCGACAGCTTCTTTAAAACAAGTTTGACATGATCTATCTCTAAATTAGCCTAAATAAAGAGATTTTAGTTTTTTCAATGATTCTTGAAGAGGACTGTCTCAACGAAAACAAGTTTTCGGAAACAGTCCTGGTGACTTAGTTTTGATCTCATTTTTGGGTCTATTGACTTCCATTTAGGATTAGTAGGCTAACGGAACCTATATTATGTCCTAAAAAGATTGAGTTTGTGTCAAAAAGTTAAAAAGCAAGAGAAAAAAAAACATTTAAAAAATTTTAAAAATTTCAAAAATTTAAAAAATTGGAAAAATTGTTCCAAAACACTTGATTTTTTGTTTTGTCATAAAATAACCAGAAATTGACGTAAAATGAACTTTCAATAGTCTATTTTGACTAGTTTTCACGATTCAAGCACATTTTAACTTAATAACAACATTCAAAAACTCACTGGAAAAGTTGTTTTTCGGCAAACGCCCTTTTTGACCACACCTACGAAATCCATAACTTTTTATCTAACAAATATAGAGACTTCGGGTTTTTTGTATTGTATTAAGCATCCTCGAGTCTACCTGTCGCGTGCTAAAATGAACAATTTTTCTCTTTAATTTATCCCGCCATTTCGAAATAGGGCGGTTTTTGGCAATTTTTTGTCCTTTTTAGTCAAAAAAGTCAAATTTACAGACATCTGTCAAAAAAACTGTTATCACATGATAAAGACAGATGGCCTTTGCAAATCAAATAAGGTCCTGAGTGAGAACAAAATTGCCCTCTAATTGTCCGTGGGGGGAGGAAATCGAAAATTTTCGTTTTTGGCGGGAAAATTTGAAATTTTTCACAAAAACATTTACTCTGCAGACAACGGCCATAGACTAATGTTGGCCTAGCACGCATTTTTTGCTTTCATAACTAGGGCCGATTTCTGCCGGGAACATTGATTTTTCAAAAAAATGACCAAAATTTTTGTTGCATTTTTTCAAAAAAATCAAATTTTTGACAAAAATCAAAATTCCAAATCCTACATATTTAAGGTCCTCAAACAGTCTACTTTAATCCATTCCCCATCAATATACCCCATTTTCTCAACCAAAGTTGAGTTATTGATTCATTTTCAAGGAAAAACGTGATTTTTCAAATTTTTCACACCCAAAAGCGTCTGACACACCCCGAAGGACCACTTTTTTTTCCCAACAGCCCCCATTTTTGTCAGTTTTGTACCAATAGGGGGTTGCATGCCAAAAGTTAGCCAATTCGTACCTGCCATTTTCTAGATCTCGTATAATTCTGAGCTTTTTAACAATAGGTTAACGTAAAGATTTACGAAACGGCCAGGGACCCTACCCTCGGCCTAAATGAACAGAGAAGCCCACGCGGACGCCCACCTAGGGGGCAGGGTTGTGTGGTCTATTCTCGACTTTAGTTACTTGCATTGCGTGGGGAAGAATACGAACAGCGCTCAACGCACTCGCAGAAAGAGCACCCTGCGGGTGCTCTTTTTGTTCGAGAACTGTAAGTCGATTTAAATCTTACATATTTCGTCCGAAATTTAACTTTTTTTCTAGTTGTTCTCAGGTAAACTCCCATGATACCTCAAATTGTATTCCTGGAAGGGCATTTTTATAAGTCACTCTGTGGCTCGATCAATTAACTACCAAATACGTTTTGATTTACGAAATGGACTGTTTCAACGAAAACAAGTTTTCGGAAACAGTCCAAATTGTAAATTATGATCCCAAATACAAACAAAGAGAAATCTAATGCGTTGGTTAAACTTACAGAGCCCAGCCCATGTCTTTGTCTTTATTGACTGTTCAAACACATAACAACTATGTTAAAAACAATATTATTAAAATAAAAACATAACAAATAATCGAGAAAGAAATGGAAGTTTATCAAAAAAATATGCAAAAAAAATCACTTATTTCTTTTTTTAAATATCATAAAAACCTCAGTTTGAAAAAGATGATACCTGGGAGGCCCGTTTTGACGCGTTACTACAGTTTAGGCACGTTTTGACTTCGCAACTCACAATGATCGATTAACTTTTACGTTTGTTTTACAAACACGCTTTTTTTTTACCACAATCAAAATTTCATTACTTCTAAACCACTTGAACAAATTGATGAAAATTTTGCAACAAAACTAACTTTTCAAGGGTTTTTGAGGTATATAAAAATTGTCTCCAGTTAAATAATGATTTTTTGGCTAATTTTTGAAAAAAATATAAAAAAATTTGAAAAAACAATTTTTTTTTCAGATTTGGCGATCAGAAAGTGCCTTCTATGATGGACCAGCAAAAAATTTGTTTTCAGGTCATAAGTTTGTCTCATTAGAGTATACAAACTGGCAAAATGTTTATAATAAAAAAGTTTAGAGGAACAGTGATTTTTTGAAAAAAAGAGAAAAAAACGTGAAAAAATCAGTTTTTGGCGGGAAAATTCTCAAAAAATCAAAAATCAAGTTTTCTCTCTCCTTACTCCAATAAATTAATTCGGCCACGACAATCATTTTTTGTGATCAGTAAAAATGTCGAAAAACGACCGCAACATTGACTTTTTTGAAATTTGACAAAAAACTTCAAAAAAACCGCAAAAAAACATCAAAAATCTCGAAAAAATTGCAGAAAAAATTTTGCCAAAAAATACACCATTCGACTGCCTCAACTGTGCTAGTGTCCAAAAAAAACATCACTTTTTCGCATTTTCTCAACCAAAATTGAGTTATTGGGGCATTTTTGAAAAAAATCGTGATTTCGACCAAAAAAAACGCCCCTTTTTCCCCAAAAAGTGCAACTCATAACATTATTTCGGAAAAACGCCTTCCCAAGTTATATCTTAGAATTTTGTCCTCTACCTACATGCAAAGTTTGAAGAAATTCTATACTGCCGTTTTCGAGAACTTGAATAATTTTTTTATTTTCCTATTTAGGTATTTTTTCTAGTTGACCGGCAAGGAAACCCTACCCTTGCCTAAAGGATTCACAAAGCCGGACCGCGACGACCACCTAGAGGAAATTGTTTCGCCCCACCCACCCGACCAATATCATTTACCCACCCACCTGATCAGTCAGGCCACGACTACCTTTTTTCGATTTGATCGAGTAACGAAAAGCGGTTTGTGATTCTCCATCACCTTAAAAACGAAGGAGCAGGTTTTTACTTAGCCAACTATCCTTTTGGGGGTAAAATGGGTTTGATTTTTGATGCGTCTTTGCCCGAAAACCTCATCAAAAAGAATAATTTACCCGGCTTTTCTAGTATTTCCTGACCACATTTTCGATCTGTCTCTGGCCACGACGTCGTTTAGTTAATGTTCTTCCCCGACAATTTTTTCTACAATCGTATTTTTTTACGAATAAAAGAGATTGCCAACACATCAGCGCTGTCCAAAACAGATTAGTATATTGAACAACTTTAGTTTTTTTTTATTTTTGATCGTCGTAACGGATGCTCCCCACATGGGACCACAGGGGTCCCAGGGAGCATCCCAAAAGGATTAAAGCAAAAGTTCAACAATTATTTACCCGTCAATTTGGGTCACTCTTGCGGTTCAACAATCTGTATTTTTTCAAAATGATTCCAAGAACAGTTCAGGGCTGCATGCAAAAAATAAGAACATTCTCACGCATCGGAATTATGAATTTACTAATTATTTTTTTTTAAATTCTCATTATTTGTAGTAGCTTTATAAGATCCAAACTGAAAAACTAAAAAATCAACAATTTTTAACTATTTTTGAAATTAAAACACTCTGTATCTACTACATCGACAATGGCAAGCTCAAATACACCATCAAAAATCATTTTTTTTTTTTCACTTTTGAAAACTTAAATTTTTTTGAGAAAAAAAAAGTTGAGTCAGAAACGGGAAAAATCATATTTTTTCAAAATGTCAAAAAAAATTGTTCCATTTAAAGTTAATCAGTAGGCCACACGTTGGGAACCTGTTCAGAATGTTTTACATAAACAATGTAGCAAAATTCACCCATTTTGAGAAAAGTGCAAAAAACACCTTTTTGGTTAACTCAAAAAAGTGGAAAAAGTGGAGAAAAGGGGTCTTCAAAATGAAACCATCCAAAAGTGGCATTAACTAACTGCCATTTTTTGTGAATTCAGACCGGCATGCAAAAAATTACGAAGATCCTACGTGAAGTTTTTGAGAACAGATTAGTTTCTCCGGAATTTTGGTAGTACTAATTTCATTACTGTACTTATAATTAAAGTCAAATCAAAAAGTCGTAAAAACTACAATTTTTAATCAATTTTGACAAATAAATGATCAAAACCCACTAAATTGGCTATAGCAAGTTCGAATCTACCATCAGAAACCATTTTTTCCCATTTCTGAAAATTTTCATTTTTAAAAAAATAAATGTTGAGTCACAAACGGGAAAAATCATACTTTTTCAAAAATTCAAAAAAAATTGATCCATTTAAACTAATTCATCAGGCAACACGTTGGGAACCTGTTCAGAATGGATTTCATGATCATAGCAGCAAACTTTACCCATTTTGAGAAAAGTCGAAAAAACACCTTTTTAGTTAACTCAAAAAAGTGGAAAAAAAGGGGAAAGGGGTCTTGAAAACGAAACCATCCAAAAGTGGCATTTACTAACTGCCATTATTTTGTGAATTCAGACCCGCATGCAAAAATTTAGGAAAATCCTACGTGAAGTTTTTGAGAACAGATTAGTTTCTCAGGAATTTTGGTAGTACTAATTTCATTACTATACTTATAATTAAAGTCAAATGTAAAAGTCATAAAAACTACAATTTTTAATCAATTTTGACAAATTAATGATCAAAACCCACTAAATTGGCTATGGCAAGTTCGAATGTACCATCAGAAACCACTTTTTCCCATTTTTGAAAATTTTCATTTTTTTGAAATTAAATGTTGAGTCACAAACGGGAAAAAACAAATTTTTTCAAAAAGTCAAAAAAAAATATTCCATTTAAACTAACTCATCAGGCCACACGTTAGGAACCTGTTCAGAATGGTTTTCATGATCAAAGCAGCAAAAGTCACCCATTTTGAGAAAAGTCGAAAAAACACCTTTTTAGTTAACTCAAAAAAGTGGAAAAAGTGGGAAAAAGGGTCTTCAAAATGAAACCATCCAAAAATGGCATTAACAAACTGCCATTATTTTCTAAATTCAGACCCGCATGCAAAAAATTAGGAAATTCTGACGTGCCGTTTAGCAGAACTCGATAGTTTCTAGGAATATGGACCAATGTAAAAAATTTATTGCCTTTTGACCGGAAGGGGCCCCTACCCCTTCCTAATCGCTTTTTGTGCTACACGCGACCATCTAGAGGAAATTGTTTCGCCCCACCCACCCGACCTAAGCCTTTACCCACCCACCTGATCAGTCAGTGCGCCTTCACGTCTTCTTTTGAAAATTGATTCATTCCGTAGCTGGAATTGATTAATGGTTTTCCCTAATACATGAAACTTTGACAGACAGATATCCAACTATTTGATAGAGCATTTTTCGAATCACTTCTTCAAATAGATTTTCAAAAAAAGCCTAAAAAAAATCATGCGCTTTTATTACATATGTCATCGAAGCAAAAAGAGTACCGTGTTGGTTCCATAAATGGCTCCCAGTACCCACAATGCTAAGATGCAGGAAAAATACCTTTCTATTGAATTTGAGATACAATGTCTCATGAAGGAAATAGAAACGCTATCCTAGGGTGCAGGTTTTCTGAAAAAATGGTATCAGCTGAAACATAACAGCACAACATAGCGGCTGCTCTCTATTTCTCTGCTCTTTATTCGAGGTCCCGGATGCCCCTACCTGGGACCACAAGGGTCCCAGGGCGCATCCTATAGGGATTAAAGCATCAAACGTACAATCATGAAATGAGAAATTCTAATCACTTATTACAATGTTCCATATTTCATTTTGCTCAGCAATCAGTAAACTGTTGTATTTTTAACTTGAAGAGCCTATTATATTATCAAACAAAATTTTTCGATAAAAATTACATTTTCTTTTAGTTTTTCAAACAATATTTTACAATTTGAAACAAAAAGAAACCTTGCATTTCTTTGCAGTAACTAAGTCAGTGCACTGTAGCTACACTAGTGAATGTAAAACATAGTTAAAAAAACGGACAACTGAATCTGGTTTTTTAAATTTAATGTTTTTTTGTTCGGCTTTTAAATAGGATCACGTCAATTAATAATTGAAATTGAGCAAAGACAAGAATATAACACTCGCAATTTTTGTTCAATATTGACTAGAAAAGTGATCAAACCACTCTATATTGCCTATGGCAAGCTCAAAACATCCATCAAAAACCACTTTTGTTCACTTTTAAAATTGAATTATTTTTCGACCAAAAAAAGTTAGAGATGAAATTGAAAAAAAAACGAAAATTTACTTAATTTGAAAAAATTGGTGTCAAACTGCCTTATCCATAGAAACACTTTCTATGAACCTATTCAGAAAGGTTTTGTTGAGCAATGCCGAAAAAATTACCCCTTTTGAGAAAAATTCAAAAAACACATTTTTGGTTAACTCAAAAAAGTGGAAAAAGTGGGAAAAGCGGTCTTCAAAACGAAACCATCCAAAAGTTGCATTAACTAACTGCCATTATTTTGTAAATTCAGACCCGCATGCAAAAAATAACGAAAATCCTACAGGAACTTTTTGAGAACAAATTAGTTTCTCCGGAATTTTGGTAGTACTGTTTTTATTACTATAATTATAATTAAAGTCAAATCTAAAAGTCGTAAAAACTACAATTTTTAATCAATTTTGACAAATAAATGATCAAAACCCACTAAATTGGCTATGGCAAGTTCGAATATACCATCAGAAACCATTTTTTCCCACTTTTGAAATTTTTCATTTTTTTGAAAATTTATGTTGAGTCACAAACGGGAAAAACCATATTTTTTCAAAATGTCAAAAACAGTTGTTCTTTTCAAGTTAGTTCATAAGGTCACATGTTATGAACCTGTTCAGAATGGTTCTCATGTTCAAAGCCATACAAATTACCCATTTTGAGAAAAATTCAAAAAACACCTTTTTGGTTAACTCAAAAAAGTGGAAAAAGTGGAGAAAGGTGTCTTCAAAACGAAACCATCCAAAAGTGGCATTAACTAACTGCCATTTTTTTGTAAATTCAGACCCGCATGCAAAAATTTACGAAAATCCTACGTGAAGTTTTTGAGAACAGATTAGTTTCTCGGGAATTTTGGTAGTACTATTTTTATTACTATAATAATTTTTAAAGTCAAAACTAAAAGTGGTAAAAACTACAATTTTTAATCAATTTTGACAAATTAATGATCAAAACCCACTAAATTGGCTATGGCAAGTTCGAATGTACCATCAGAAACCATTTTTTCCTATTTTTGAAAATTTTCATTTTTTTGAAATTAAATGTTGAGTCACAAACGGGAAAAAACAAATTTTTTCAAAAAGTCAAAAAAAAATATTCCATTTAAACTAATTCATCAGGCTACACGTTAGGAACCTGTTCAGAATGGTTTTCATGATCAAAGCAGCAAAAGTCACCCATTTTGAGAAAAGTCGAAAAAACACCTTTTTAGTTAACTCAAAAAAGTGGAAAAAGTGGGAAAAGGGGTCTTCAAAATGAAACCATCCAAAAATGGCATTAACAAACTGCCATTATTTTCCAAATTCAGACCCGCATGCAAAAAATTAGGAAATTCTGACGTGCGGTTTAGCAGAACTCGATAGTTACTAGGAAAATTTACCACTGTAAAAAATTTATTGCCTTTTGACCGGAAGGGGCCCCTACCCCTTCCTAATCGCTTTTTGTGCTACACGCGACCATCCAGAAAATCAGGGTGGGGCCGTGTGTTTTTGTTTTGGTGGTATAGTTGGCCTGAGGCCATATAATGCGCGCTCTACGCACTCGCAAAACGGAGCACCCTTCGGGTGCTCCCGTTTTACTCGGCCAGCCTAATTAGTATAATTTAACATGAACCTGAAGAATTCACACAAAAAATTAAATTGAAAAAAAAAAACAAATCTTAAAATTGAAAAACGTTTATTTTTTTTTTCAACTCAAGTTGTTATCTCAAAGCAACAAACCTCAGCTAGCGCTACATCTACGTTCTTTCAAAAAAACCAACTCTTTTTTCTGATGCTGGTTGTGTTTTGTTTTGTCAGCCACTGAAAATACCATTTAGTTTTTCAGGAAGATTGATAATATTTTTATTGGTTCACGGCTTCACGTTTTTTTTAAACAGTTTTGACTCAAAACAAATTTGAACAAAAACATTTCTAGAAAACACGTTCGTTTATGTTCTCATGTTGATATATCCAAACCATTTTATTACGTTTTTGGAGCAAACTGCGAAATTTTCTGACAATTTGTTTTTCGCAATACCTTTAATTCAGTTTGCTGTTTGTTTCTTTTTTTTTCTTAAATTGCATGAGGTTCAGTTTGTTATATAATTTATCACAAATTATGTTCGTTTGGAAAACCATGAAATGTTTATTTACGAACTAAGTGCTTAGATTGAAACTTTAGCAAGTAGAAGTTGTACATTTTTCAAGTTTTCTTGTAGAAGAGAAAGAATTTTTGAACACAAACACATGGTCTTTTACAAGTTAAAATATTCCGGAAATTTCTTTTGGTTTATTATAAATTTTAAAAACTTGTGAACGTAGTTTGCTTGACTTATTTCAGTTAGATAACAACAAATTTAATACTTCAAAACATTTTTTATTTTTTCATCATAAAAAATACAAAAGTGAAAAAAAAAAAAAACAAACCTAATTTGGTTTTGTTTAAAAACAAAACCAAATTAGGAAATTGTACCATGGACAAAAATCTGAAAAAACTTCAAAAATTTGATCATGGATATGAGTATTAAAAATGGCTGAATAAGAGCAACTTCAGCTCCAGAGAAATATTATCTCAATCATTACAAGGAAACTGACACACGAAATATTGAGGCTTTTCAAACTTTTTGCCTACCTAAGCTTCCTAATCTTCCCTATCAACCACTAAAAATCCAAAACTCAGTTCGAGCCTATTTTTCCAAAATTTTGCAAGTTGAACGGAAGTTTGATCTAGTTTTATTTTTTTAAAGATACAACTTTGAATTTCAAATATATTCTAATGAATTGAAAATGAATTTATTTCAACTTATGTTTCTGAAACAGACCGACAAATTTTCCCAGAATGTCATGTTTTATAAGCAACTTAAAAGTATTAGATAAAAAATCATCAATCAATTTCAAGGAAAAAGATAAAGTCAACTGATATTTTGAATAACTACATTTTCAATGACAAGAAAAAACATCATTTAAACCACTTAAAATATTTTGTCAAATATATATATATCAGTACTTGGCTGAACGTTTTAGTACATAGTATTTTGGAACATCCAATTATATAGCTGCAGCGTTATAAAACTTTGAATAAATGAAAAAATGAATATATATCAAAAGAAAACAACCTTAAATTGAAAAACTCATGTTTTGAGCTTAATTTCTGATATCTATCTGATTTAAATAATGGTGAAAACTTTCAAATAATTTTCGTTTGACATAAAATTTAACAATTAAAAAACATTTTCAATACTTTGTTTTCAATTGAGAAATGGTTTCAATTGCGGAAAACAACCTTCATGTTCGATAGTCCTAACAAAAAATTCTTATTTAAAAAGTTGTGGAAAAACATTTGATCGCCTTATTCCACTTTTACTGCCTAATTTTAAGTTAAAGATTTAGTATAATGTATGTATACCCATTCTAATGGTTTTCAACAGCATATGTTGTGTATATACTTGTTATGTTTGAAGAACCATTGCTGCATTTTTTTAAAACAGATTTAAGCAAGCCAAAGCTGCAAATATCATTAACTGCGCTACACAACATTTAATTTACTACACTTAGATCCGCTGAAATTATGTTAAAATAGAGTAAATTTCAAGTCACAAATGGTAGGTTGTTTTTTATTTACCTAATGACTTAATTTTTAAAACTACCTTTTAATTTGATTGGATAATTTATGATAAAAAATACTTTAAAAATGTAGAAATTGTCGCGAGAAAATTAAGTTTTTCACAAAATTTAGATTATAGATTAGAAACCGTATCATAATTGATAAGGCTAGTTGATACTATTGGTTTTTTTTAACAAGAGATAATCAATGGTTTAGAAAAAGTTAAAAGGCAGAGACAATTCTTTCTTGAACCCATGATGGTCTTGTTATAGTAGGGCATTTTTTAGGTAAATATTATACCGCCCCTCAAATACTTTGTTTTTATCAGTTTCTAGAAACATTATGTAAACCTTGTAGCCTGTTTAAATCTATTTATTTTATCAAATGATCAATATTTATTTTGAGGCATCTTTTTTGCGAGATACGATGAACATACTTCAGAGGAAATTCGAGCATCAAAAAAACTAACGTCATATAGTAAAATTCAAAAGCTTCACCGGCAAAACAAACCAAAAACGCGTAATATTCAGCTGAAAAAAAAAACTGTGTAACTTCTCAGCATATTTACAACATGGTTGTTTTTTGTTTTTACCTTTCTTAGAAAAAAATAGAATCATTTACGTATACGTGTATTTTTTTATGCTGTCAATACTTTTTGAGAATAAAAAAAAAATTACGTAAAAAAATCTCTTGCAAATGAGCACTAAGTTCTTAAAGGGATACATGTACAAAAGAATGGGAAGAGTTTTGAAGATTCATAGGTAAAAACCTACGGGTTACAAGAGTACCTTGTATACATGCATTAACTTTTCTTTTCAAAAACATAAACAAATCTTGCATCTTTGTTATATTATAGCACAATGTCACTCATTTTTGCTTATGTTTCTTGTTTTTGCAAATTAACAAAGAAATTGTCCTCTAAAAACTGTGAAACAAGCGGTCAAATAAAACTTTTTTAAAATAATTTTTCCTTAATGTATTTCAAAATCGGGGCATTGGTTGAAAGAATCTTAAAAACTTTTTTATAAGTCTGTTTTTGGTTAACTAGAAGTCGTCGCAAGTTCTCAAAAGAGAAGTTAGTTTATACTTATTTTACCAATTTCAAAAATTTTTTATGTTTAACGACAATAATTATGGCTACAGGCTTGTAATTTTGCTTAATTTTTGTTTGATTTTACAAAGGGCAAAAAAAAAGTTAAATCATAGTCTATATGCAAACCAAAAGCAAAACAAAAATCTGATAAAAAGTTTTGATCAGTAAAGAACGGCCGAATCTGTGAGTTTTCTGGTTTAAAAAAGGAGAAAAACATATATCTAATAAAGAAAACTTAAAATGAAGAAATTGTGTTTTGAATTGATATGGTTGTGTTACCTCAAAAGTCAAACAGGAAATCTTTGTTGTTTAAGAATACTAAAGTATTTCCAACGGAAAGCTTACCTCTGATCACCTAAAACACTACCAGTTATCAAGGAATAGAATAGTAGTTATTAGTTTTATATGTAGTACTGAGTAATCAAGGCGCAATTTTTTCGTTTCTTCAAAGACAACCACATTGTTTTTTTTGCTACAATTCAGCCTAATTGCTATCAAAAACAAATCATTGTCTCTTATAACAATTGCAGGAGTGCTCTTGAGACATTAACAGTCTTGATAAACTGTTTCTGAAATTGATACTTGAAAAAAAAAAATAAAAAAAATTGAAAAAAAAAACTAATTTTCTGCAATAAGCCATCGTGAAAGGTGCTTCCACAAATAGTTATATAAATTTTCACGTTATTAAGAAACAGTTTATCATATATCAACGTTTTTGACTATTCTCGCGGTATATACACCCTAAAACATCTTAAAAACTGTCTTCAAAACAAAAATTTTGGTGTTTTTATTGAAAAACGCCCTTTCGAGTACACCCTTGGACATGCTGAGTGAGAACGAAATCACTTAGCGACATCGGATTTCTTGCACTGTAGAAGGCAGACTCAGCACTATATAAATCACACGGAAAACTTTTGGACTCCCTTTTGAAGTTTCCCGCCACATCGAAAGAGGGCGTTTTTTTGCGAAAAAAGTCGAAAAATTCATTTTTGGCGGGGAAATATTCAAAAATTTCAAAAAAAAATTAAACCTATAAATAACGGTTTCCAACTAATGTTTGCACGATAAACATTTTTGTCTTTCATGTATATGGCAAAATTCTGGTGGGAACATTAAAAAATTGAAAATTTTTGCTAAAAAAATCGAAAAATTCATTTTTGGCGGGAAAATTTTCCAAAATTTAAAAAATGAAGTAAACCTATAAATGACGGTTTTCGACTAATGTTGGAATGCTTAACATTTTTGTCCTTCATGTATATGGCAAAATTCTGGCGGGAACATTGAGAACTTGAAAATTTGACAAAAATTTTTCACGAAAAAATCAAAAAATCTCAAAATTTTATTTTTCACAGAAATCAATAAATTAGCCCATTGGCACTTTCTAATAGTGCCCTTTCTTCGGCCTCACCACACGCTACGTCGAATTTCCAATAAAAACGGAGTTATAGGGTATTTTTTACGAAAAAATGCATTTTTGCCCGATTTTGCCCCCAAAAAGGGCGTGTTTGGTCAACAAAGGGTGTAAATCTTAAAATGTGTGAGAAGAATTATCTTATTTTCTCATCAATTCATGGCTGCATGCAAAAATTCAGCAATTTTCAAGGGGCCAGTTTTGAGATCGTTCCGCAATATGTGACATTTCGCTATATAGCTTTGTTCCCTAACCCCTACCCATTGGAAAATACAGCGCGCCGGAGGGGCCCTCCCCTGGCGCGCAAAAAATGCGGAACAAAGTTCTCGACCACCTAGGGGGCAGGGTAGGGCCTTTTTTTCGTGTTTGGTGGTATAGTTGGCCTGAGGCCATATAATGCGCACTCTACGCACTCGCAAAACGGAGCACCCTTCGGGTGCTCCCGTTTTACTCGGCCAGCCTAATTAGTATAATTTAACATGAACCTGAAGAATTCACACAAAAAATTAAATTGAAAAAAAAAACAAATCTTAAAATTGAAAAAATTGAACTTTTTTTCAACTCAAGTTGTTATCTCAAAGCAACAAACCTCAGCTATTGCTACATCTACGTTCTTTCAAAAAAAACCAACTCTTTTATCTGATGCTGGTTGTGTTTTGTTTTATCAGCCACTGAAAATACCATTTAGTTTTTCACGAAGATTGATAATAATTTTATTGGTTCACGGCTTCACGTTTTTTTTAAACAGTTTTGACTCGAAACAAATTTGAACAAAAACATTTCTAGAAAACACGTTCGTTTATGTTCTCATGTAGATATATCCAAACCATTTTATTACGTTTTTGGAGCAAACTGCGAAATTTTCTGACAGTTTGTTTTTCGCAATACCTTTAATTCAGTTTGCTGTTTGTTTCTTTTTTTTTCTTAAATTGCATGTGGTTCAGTTTGTTATATAATTTATCACAAATTCTGTTCGTTTGGAAAACCATGAAATGTTTATTTACGAACTAAGTGCTTAGATTGAAACTTTAGCAAGTAGAAGTTGTACATTTTTCAACTTTTCTTGTAGAAGAGAAAGAATTTTTGAACACAAACACATGGTCTTTTACAAGTTAAAATATTCCGGAAATTTCTTTTGGTTTATTATAAATTTTAAAAATTTGTGAACGTAATTTGCTTGACTTATCTCAGTTAGATAACAACAAATTTAATACTTCAAAACATTTTTTATTTTTTCATCATCAAAAAACACAAAAGTGAAAAAAAAAGAAAAACAAACCTAATTTGGTTTTGTTTAAAAACAAAACCAAATTAGGAAATTGTACCATGGACAAAAATCTGAAAAAACTTCAAAATTTTGATCATGGATATGAGTATTAAAAATGGCTGAATAAGAGCAACTTCAGCTCCAGAGAAATATTATCTCAATCATTACAAGGAAACTGACACACGAAATATTGAGGCTTTTCAAACATTTTGCCTACCTAAGCTTCCTAATCTTCTCTATGAATCACTAAAAATCCAAAACTCAATTCGAGCCTATTTTTCCAAAATTTTGCAAGTTTAACGGAAATTTGATCTAGTTCTATTTTTTTAAAGATACAACTTTGAATTTCAAATATATTCTAATGAATTGAAAATGAATTTATTTCAACTTCTGTTTCTGAAACAGACCGACAAATTTTCCCAGAATGTCATGTTTTATAAGCAACTTAAAAGCATTAGATAAAAAATCATCAATCAATTTCAAGGAAAAATTAAAGTCAACTGATATTTTGAATAACTACATTTTCAATGACAAGAAAAAACATCATTTAAACCATTTAAAATATTTTGTCAAATATATATATATCAGTACTTTATGACTTGGCTGAACGTTTTAGCACATAGTATTTTGGAACATCCAATTATATAGCTGCTGCGTTATAAAACTTTGAATAAATGAAAAAATGAATATATATCAAAAGAAAACAACCTTAAATTGAAAAACTCATGTTTTGAGCCTAATTTCTGATATCTATCTGATTTAAATAATGGTGAAAACTTTCAAATAATTTTCGTTTGACTTAAAATTTAACAGTTAAAAAACATTTTCAATACTTTGTTTTCAATTGAGAAATGGTTTCAATTGCGGAAAACAACCTTCATGTTCGATAGTCCTAACAAAAAATTCTTATTTAAAAAGTTGTGGAAAAACATTTGATCGCCTTATTTCACTTTTACTGCTTAATTTTAAGTTAAATATTTAGTATAATGTATGTATACCCATTCTAATGGTTTTCAACAGCATATGTTGTGTATATACTTGCTATGTTTGAAGAACCATTGCTGCATTTTTTTTAAAAAAATTTAAGCTAGCCAAAGCTGCCAATATCATTAACTGCGCTACACAACATTTAATTTACTACACTTAGATCCGCTGAAATTATGTTAAAATAGAGTAAATTTCAAGTCACAAATTGTAGGTTGTATTTTATTTACCTAATGACTTAATTTTTAAAACTACCTTTTAATTTGATTGGATAATTTTTGATAAAAAATACTTTAAAAATGTAGAAATTGTCGCGAGAAAATTAAGTTTTTCACAAAAATTAGATTATAGATTAGAAACCGTATCATAATTGATAAGGCTAGTTGATTTTATTGGTTTTTTTTAACAAGAGATAATCAATGGTTTAGAAAAAGTTAAAAGGCAGAGACAATTCTTTCTTGAACCCATGATAGTCTTGTTATAGTAGGGCATTTTTTAGGTAAATATTATACCGCCCCTCAAATACTTTGTTTTTATCAGTTTCTAGAAACATTATGTAAACCTTGTAGCCTGTTTAAATCTATTTAGTTTATCAAACGATCAATATTTATTTTGAGGCATGTTTTTTGCGAGATACGATGAACATACTTCAGAGGAAATTCGAGCATCAAAAAAACTAACGTCATATAGTAAAATTCAAAAGCTTCACCGGCAAAACAAACCAAAAACGCGTAAAATTCAGCTGAAAAAAAAACAGTGTAACTTCTCAGCATATTTACAACATGGTTGTTTTTTGGTTTTACCGTCTTAGAAAAAAATAGAATCAATTACAAATACGTGTATTTTTTTATGCTGTCAATACTTTTTGAGAATGGAAAATAATTACGTAAAAAAATCTTTTGCAAATGAGCACTAAGTTCTTAAAGGGATACATGTACAAAAGAATGGGAAGAGTTTTGAAGATTCATAGGTAAAAACGTACGGGTTACAAGAGTACCTTGTATACAAGCATTAACTTTTCTTTTCAAAGACATAAACAAATCTTGCATCTTTGTTATATTATAGCACAATGTCACTCATTTTTGCTTATGTTTTTTGTTTTTTGCAAATGAACAAGGAAATTGTCCTCTAAAAACTGTGAAACAAGCGGTCAAATAAAACTTTTTAAAAATAATTTTTCCTTAATGTATTTCAAAATCGGGGCATTGGTTGAAAGAATCTTAAAAACATTTTTATAAGTCTATTTTTGGTTAACTAGAAGTCGTCGCAAATTCTCAAAAGAGAAGTTAGTTTATACTTATTTTACCAATTTCAAAAATTTTTTATGTTTAACGACAATAATTATGGCTACAGGCTTGTAATTTTGCTTAATTTATGTTTGATTTTATTAAGGGCAAAAAAAAGTTAAATCATAGTCTATATGCAAACCAAAAGCAAAACAAAAATCTGATAAAAAGTTTTGATCAGTAAAGAACGGCCGAATTTGTGAGTTTTCTGGTTTAAAAAGGAGAAAAACATATATCTAATAAAGAAAACTTAAAATGAAGAAATTGTGTTTTGAATTGATATGGATGTGTTACCTCAAAAGTCAAACAGGAAATCTTTGTTGTTTAAGAATACTAAAGTATTTCAAATGAAAAGCTTACCTCTGATCACATAAAACACTACCAGTTATCAAGGAATAGAATAGTAGTTATTAGTTTTATATTGTAGTACTGAGTAATCAAGGCGCAATTTTTTCGTTTCTTCAAAGACAACCACATTGTTTTTTTTACTACAATTCAGCCTAATTGCTATCAAAAACAAATCATTGTCTCTTATAACAATTGCAGGAGTGTTTTTGAGACATTAACAGTCTGGCTAAATTGTTTCTGAAATTGATACTTAAAAAAAAAGAAAAAAAAATTGAAAAAAAAACTACTTTTCTGCAATAAGCCATCCTGAAAGGTGCTTCCACAAATAGTTTTATAAATTTTCACGTTATTAAGAAACATTTTATCATATATCAACGTTTTTGACTATTCTCGCGGTATATACACCCTAAAACATCATAAAAACTGTCTTCAAAACAAAAATTTTGGTGTTTTTATTGAAAAACGCCCGTTCGAGCACACCCTTGGACATGCTGAGTGAGAACGAAATCACTTAGCGACCTCGGATTTTTTGCACTGTAGAAGGCAAATTCAGCACTATATAAATCACACGGAAAACTTTTGAACTCCCTTTTGAAGTTTCCCGCCACATCGAAAGAGGGCGTTTTTTTGCGAAAAAAATCGAAAAATTCATTTTTGGCGGGGAAATTTTCAAAATTTTTTAAAATAAAGTAAACCTATAAGTAACGGTTTCCAACTAATGTTGGCACGATAAACATTTTTGTCCTTCATGTATATGGCAAAATTCTGGTGGGAACATTAAAAAATTGAAAATTTTTGCGAAAAAAATCGAAAAATTCGTTTTTGGCGGGAAAATTTTCAAAAATTTTAAAAATAAAGTAAACCTATAAAAGACGGTTTCCGACTAATGTTGGCACGATAAACATTTTTGTCCTTCATGTATATGGCAAAATTATGGCGGGAACATTGAGAACTTGAAAATTTGACAAAATTTTTTCACGAAAAATTCAAAAAATCTCAAAGTTTTATTTTTCACAGAAATCAACAAATTAGCCCATTGGCACCCTCTAATAGTGCCCGTTCATCGGCCTCAAGATATGCTACGTCAAATTCCCAATAAAAACGGAGTTATAGGGTGTTTTTTACGAAAAAATGCATTTTTGCCCGATTTTGCCCCCAAAAAGGGCGTGTTTGGTCAACAAAGGGTGTAAATCTTAAAAAGTGTCAGAAGGATTATCTCATTTTCTCATCAATTCATGGCTGCATGCAAAAATTCAGCAATTTTCAAGGGGCCAATTTTGAGATCGTTCCGCAATATGTGACATTTCGCTATATAGCTTTGTTCCCTAACCCCTACCCATTGGAAAATACAGCGCGCCGGAGGGGCCCTCCCCTGGCGCGCAAAAAATGCGGAACAAAGTTCTCGACCACCTAGGGGGCAGGGTAGGGCCTTTTTTTCGTGTTTGGTGGTATAGTTGGCCTGAGGCCATATAATGCGCACTCTACGCACTCGCAAAACGGAGCACCCTTCGGGTGCTCCCGTTTTACTCGGCCAGCCTAATTAGTATAATTTAACATGAACCTGAAGAATTCACACAAAAAATTAAATTGAATAAAAAACAAATCTTAAAATTGAAAAACGTTTTTTTTTTTCAACTCAAGTCGTTATCTCAAAGCAACAAACCTCAGCTAGCGCTACATCTACGTTCTTTCAAAAAAAAACCAACTCTTTTATCTGATGCTGGTTGTGTTTTGTTTTGTCAGCCACTGAAAATACCATTTAGTTTTTCACGAAGATTGATAATATTTTTATTGGTTCACGGCTTCACGTTTTTTTAAAACAGTTTTGACTCGAAACAAATTTGAACAAAAACATTTCTAGAAAACACGTTCGTTTATGTTCTCATGTAGATATATCCAAACCATTTTATTACGTTTTTGGAGCAAACTGCGAAATTTTCTGACAATTTGTTTTTCGCAATACCTTTAATTCAGTTTGCTGTTTGTTTCTTTTTTTTCTTAAATTGCATGTGGTTCAGTTTGTTATATAAATTATCACAAATTTTGTTCGTTTGGAACACCATGAAAGGTTTATTTACGAACTAAGTGCTTAGATTGAAACTTTAGCAAGTAGAAGTTGTACATTTTTCAACTTTTCTTGTAGAAGAGGAAGAATTTTTGAACACAAACACATGGTCTTTTACAAGTTAAAATATTCCGGAAATTTCTTTTGGTTTATTATAAATTTTCAAAAACTTGTGAACGTAGTTTGCTTGACTTATTTCAGTTAGATAACAACAAATTTAATACTTCAAAACATTTTTATTTTTTTTCATCATCAAAAAACACAAAAGTGAAAAAAAAAAGAAAAACAAACCTAATTTGGTTTTGTTTAAAAACAAAACCAAATTAGGCAATTGTACCATGGACAAAAATCTGAAAAAACTTCAAAATTTTTATCATGGTTATGAGTATTAAAAATGGCTGAATAAGAGCAACTTCAGCTCCAGAGAAATATTATCTCAATCATTACAAGGAAACTGACACACGAAATATTGAGGCTTTTCAAACTTTTTGCCTTACCTAAGCTTCCTAATCTTCCCTATCAATCACTAAAGATCCAAAACTCAATTCGAGCCTATTTTTCCAAAATTTTGCAAGTTGAACGGAAATTTGATCTAGTTTTATTTTTTTAAAGATACAACTTTAAATTTCAAATATATTCTATTGAATTGAAAATGAATATATTTCAATTTATGTTTCTGTAACAGACCAACAAATATTCCCAGAATGTCATGTTTTTTAAGCAACTTAAAAGAATTAGATAAAAAATCATTGATCAATTTCAAGGAAAAATTAAAGTCAACTGATATTTTGAATAATTACATTTTCAATGACAAGAAAAAACATCATTTAAACCACTTAAAATATTTTGTCAAATATATATATATCAGTACTTTATGACTTGGCTGAACGTTTTAGTACATAGTATTTTGGAACATCCAATTATATAGCTGCTGCGTTATAAAACTTTGAATAAATGAAAAAATGAATATATATCAAAAGAAAACAACCTTAAATTGAAAAACTCATGTTTTGAGCTTAATTTCTGATATCTATCTGATTTAGATAATGGTGAAAACTTTCAAATAATTTTCGTTTGACTTAAAATTTAACAGTTAAAAAACATTTTCAATACTTTGTTTTCAATTGAGAAATGGTTTCAATTGCGGAAAACAACCTTCATGTTCGATAGTCCTAACAAAAAATTCTTATTTAAAAAGTTGTGGAAAAACATTTGATCGCCTTATTTCACTTTTACTGCCTAATTTTAAGTTAAATATTTAGTATAATGTATGTATACCCATTCTAATGGTTTTCAACAGCATATGTTGTGTATATACTTGCTATGTTTGAAGAACCATTGCTGCATTTTAAAAAAAAATATTTAAGCTAGCCAAAGCTGCCAATATCATTAACTGCGCTACACAACATTTAATTTACTACACTTAGATCCGCTGAAATTATGTTAAAATAGAGTAAATTTCAAGTCACAAATTGTAGGTTGTATTTTATTTACCTAATGACTTAATTTTTAAAACTACCTTTTAATTTGATTGGATAATTTTTGATAAAAAATACTTTAAAAATGTAGAAACTGTCGCGAGAAAATTAAGTTTTTCACAAAATTTAGATTATAGATTAGAAACCGTATCATAATTGATAAGGCTAGTTGATACTATTGGTTTTTTTTTAACAAGAGATAATCAATGGTTTAGAAAAAGTTAAAAGGCAGAGACAATTCTTTCTTGAACCCATGATAGTCTTGTTATAGTAGGGCATTTTTTAGGTAAATATTATACCGCCCCTCAAATACTTTGTTTTTATCAGTTTCTAGAAAAATTATGTAAGCCTGTTTAAATCTATTTATTTTATCAAACGATCAATATTTATTTTGAGGCATGTTTTTTGCGAGATACAATGAACATACTTCAGAGGAAATTCGAGCATCAAAAAAACTAACGTCATATAGTAAAATTCAAAAGCTTCACCGGCAAAACAAACCAAAAACGCGTAAAATTCAGCTGAAAAAAAACAGTGTAACTTCTCAGCATATTTACAACATGGTTGTTTTTTGGTTTTACCGTCTTAGAAAAAAATAGAATCAATTACAAATATGTGTATTTTTTTATGCTGTCAATACTTTTTGAGAATGGAAAAAAACTACGTAAAAAAATCTCTTGCAAATGAGCACTTAGTTCTTAAAGGGATACATGTACAAAAGAATGGGAAGAGTTTTGAAGATTCATAGGTAAAAACCTACGGGTTACAAGAGTACCTTGTATACATGCATTAACTTTTCTTTTCAAAGACATAAACAAATCTTGCATCTTTGTTATATTATAGCACAATGTCACTCATTTTTGCTTATGTTTTTTGTTTTTGCAAATGAACAAAGAAATTGTCCTCTAAAAACTGTGAAACAAGCGGTCAAATAAAACTTTTTAAAAATAATTTTTCCTTAATGTATTTCAAAATCGGGGCATTGGTTGAAAGAATCTTAAAAACTTTTTTATAAGTCTATTTTTGGTTAACTAGAAGTCGTCGCAAATTCTCAAAAGAGAAGTTAGTTTATACTTATTTTACCAATTTCAAAAATCTTTTATGTTTAACGACAATAATTATGGCTACATGCTTGTAATTTTGCTTAATTTATGTTTGATTTTACTAAGGGCAAAAAAAAGTTAAATCATAGTCTATATGCAAACCAAAAGCAAAACAAAAATCTGATAAAAAGTTTTGATCAGTAAAGAACGGCCGAATCTGTGAGTTTTCTGGTTTAAAAAGGAGAAAAACATATATCTAATAAAGAAAACTTAAAATGAAGAAATTGTGTTTTGAATTGATATGGATGTGTTACCTCAAAAGTCAAACAGGAAATCTTTGTTGTTTAAGAATACTAAAGTATTTCAAACGGAAAGCTTACCTCTGATCACATAAAAAACTACCAGTTATCAAGGAATAGAATAGTAGTTATTAGTTTTATATTGTAGTACTGAGTAATCAAGGCGCAATTTTTTCCTTTCTTCAAAGACAACCACATTGTTTTTTTTGCTACAATTCAGCCTAATTGCTATCAAAAACAAATCATTGTCTCTTATAACAATTGCAGGAGTGTTTTTGAGACATTAACAGTCTGGATAAACTGTTTCTGAAATTGATACTTGAAAAAAAAAAGAAAAAAAAATTGAAAAAAAAAACTAATTTTCTGCAATAAGCCATCCTGAAAGGTGCTTCCACAAATAGTTATATAAATTTTCACGTTATTAAGAAACAGTTTATCATATATCAACGTTTTTGACTATTCTCGCGGTATATACACCCTAAAACATCATAAAAACTGTCTTCAAAACAAAAATTTTGGTGTTTTTATTGAAAAACGCCCTTTCGAGCACACCCTTGGACATGCTGAGTGAGAACGAAATCACTTAGCGACCTCGGATTTCTTGCACTGTAGAAGGCAAACTCAGCCGTATATAAATCACACGGAAAACTTTTGAACTCCCTTTTGAAGTTTCCCGCCACATCGAAAGAGGGCGTTTTTTTGAGAAAAAAATCGAAAAATTCATTTTTGGCGGGGAAATTTTCAAAAATTTCAAAAGAAAAAGTAAACCTATAAATAACGGTTTCCAACTAATGTTGGCACGATAAACATTTTTGCCCTTCATGTATATGGCAAAATTCTGGTGGGAACATAAAAAAATTGAAAATTTTTGCTAAAAAAATCGAAAAATTCATTTTTGGCGGGAAAATTTTCCAAAATTTTGAAAATAAAGTAAATCTATAAATGACGGTTTTCGACTAATGTTGGAATGCTTAACATTTTTGTCCTTCATGTATATGGCAAAATTCTGGCGGGAACATTGAGAACTTGAAAATTTGACAAAAATTTTTCACGAAAAAATCAAAAAATATCAAAATTTTATTTTTCACAGAAATCAACAAATTAGCCCATTGGCACTCTCTAACAGTGCCCTTTCATCGACCTCATCACACGCTACGTCGAATTCCCAATAAAAACGGAGTTATAGGGTATTTTTTACGAAAAAATGCATTTTTGCCCGATTTTGCCCCCAAAAAGGGCGTGTTTGGTCAACAATGGGTGTAAATCTTAAAAAGTGTCAGAAGGATTATCTTATTTTCTCATCAATTCATGGCTGCATGCAAAAATTCAGCAATTTTCAAGGGGCCAATTTTGAGATCGTTCCGCAATATGTGACATTTCGCTATATAGCTTTGTTCCCTAACCCCTACCCATTGGAAAATACAGCGCGCCGGAGGGGCCCTCCCCTGGCGCGCAAAAAATGCGGAACAAAGTTCTCGACCACCTAGAGGCAGAGCAGGCGCCCCACCCACCCGACCTGTGTTATTGACCTTGCCACCCAATCAGTCAGGCTTTGTCCAATTCTTTTTTTTTAAATTCGATTAATTCTGTAGATGGAATCGAATCATGATGTGCCCTGAGTCATAAAAATTTGACAAACACTTGTCCGACTATTTAAAAGATTAATTTTTTAATCAGTTTTTTGTAATCGAATTGCAAAAACATTGGTTGGAAAAGAGCATTTTGCTTCATCAATATGTCAATAAACCAAAATGCACCGTGCATGTTCCATATTTGTATCCCAGTTTTGACATTGGGAAGAAGCAGCAAAATTTTAAATACCTTTTTATTTAAATTTTATCATAATTTCTCACAAATGAAACAAAAACTCCCCCCTCAAGTGCAAGTTTTCCAGAAAACTGTAAATGCTGAAAAGTAACAACGCAACACAGCGGCTGCTCTTTATTCTCTGCTCTTCATTCGAGGTCCCGGATGCCCCGAACTGGGACCACATGGGTCCCAGGGAGCATCCTATATAATTTTAGGCATAAAATATACAATCATGAGAACCAAAACTCTAATCAGTTTTTTGTTTTTCTTCTCTATACAAAGGGTATACAATTGCTTTTCTGTTTTAAAGAGCCTGTTATACTATCAAACAAAACATTACAGTTAAATTATAAATTCAAAACTTTTCCGTTTTTGAAACAAAATAGTTTATTTTGAGCCGCAATTAAACCTTCTAGCTCAGTAAAGTAACGAGCACTCTAGTTACACTACTCAACGCAAAAATTTCTGTGAAAAAATACAACTGAATCTGTTTTTTTTTGTAAACAAAGGTTCCATTGTTTTTCGTTTCGTTTATAATTAGGATTGGATACTTTATTAGTTGAAATCGAACAGAAACAACTATTAAAAATTTTGTACCCCCTTCAATCAATTTTGACACAAAAATACCAGACGCCATTAGTCAAACAATGGCAAGCTCAAATAATCCATCAAAAACCACTTTTTTTCATTTTTAAAATTGAATTTGTTTTCGACCAAAAAATAGTAGATGAAATTGGAAAAAAAAAGAAAATTTCCTGAATATGAAAAAATTGGTGTCGAACTGTCTTATCCATAGAAACACTTGCTATGAACCTATTCAAAAAAGTTTTGTTGAGCAATGCCAAAAAAATTACCCCTTTTGAGAAAAATTCAAAAAACACATTTCTGGTTAACTCAAAAAAGTGGAAAAAGTGGGAAACGGTTTCTTCAAAATGAAACCATCCAAAAGTGGCACTAACTAAGTGCCCTTTTTTTGTAAATTCAGACCCGCATGCGAAAAATGACAAAAACCTTTCGGGATTTTTTCGAGAACAGATTAGTTTCTCCGGAATTTAGGTAATTACTATTTTCATTACTATAGTTATAATTAAACTCAAATCTGAAAGACGTAAAAACTACAATTTTTAATCAATTTTGACAAATGAATGATCAAAAACCACTAAAATGGCTATGGCAAGCTCGAATCTACCATCAGAAACCATTTTTTCCCATTTTTGAAAAATTTCATTTTTTTAAAAATAAATGTTGAGTCACAAACGGGAAAAACCATATTTTTTCAAAAAGTCAAAACAATTTGTTCCATTTAAACCAATTCATTAGGCCAGACATTAAGAGCCTGTTCAGAATGGTTTTCATAACCAAAGCAGCAAAATTTACCCATTTTGAGAAAAGTCGAAAAAACACCTTTTTTGTTAACTTAAAAAAGTGGAAAAAGTGGGAACAGGGGTCTTCAAAAAGATACCATCCAAAAGTGGCATAAACAAACTGCCACTACTTTGTCAAATCAGACCTGCATGCGAACAATAAGAAAACTCTGACGAGAAGTTTTTGAGAACAGACTAGTTTTCCCGGAATTTTCGTAGTACTATATTGTTTACTATAGTAATAATTAAAGTCAAATCTAAAAAATCGTAAAAACTACAATTTTTATTCAATTTTGACAATTTAATGATCAAAACCCAATAAATTGACTACGGCAAGGTGAAATACACTATCAAAAAGCATTTTTTCTCATTTTTGAAATTTTTTATTTTTTTGAGGAAAAATGTTGAGTCAGAAAAGGGAAAAATCAATTTTTTTTAAAAAGTCGAAAAAAATTGTTCCCTTCAAATTGATTCATTAGGCCACACTTTAGGAACCTGTTTAAAATGGTTTTCAAGTCCAAAGCCGTAAAACTTACCCATTTTGAGAAAAGCCCAAAAAACACCTTTTTAGTTAACGCAAAAAAGTGGAAAAAGTGGGAAAAATGGTCTTCAAAATGAAACCATCAAAAAGTGGCATTAACAAACTGCCATTATTTTGTCAATTCAGACCCGCATGCAAAAATTGAGGAAGTTCTGACGAGACGTTTTGTAGAACGTGAAAGTTTCCAGCAAAAAGGTACATGTATAATTTTTATAGTACTTTTGCACGGGAGGGGCCCCTACCCCTCCCTAATTGCTTTTTTTGCTACACGCGACCATCTAGCCGGTCAGGTCTGCGTCCCACCCGCCCTCCGTGACTAATCTTGCTTCCGAGAAAAAATTTTTCTTTCAACTTTACCCCATCTAAGGTCAGTTACTTTTGAAGAACCTCTTACGTGAAGCTTTCACACTCACATTGCGCCCTTCGAGCGCAATGGCAATGCTTATTATTTTTCTAACTGAACTCCCCAAGACTGTTCAAATAAATAAAACATAACTATTGTGTTAATTTAAAACTGACATGTCCGACTGTGACGACTTTTTTGTGTCGCCCATGTGTGCCACAACGGGACCACATGCGTTTCCCATTCAGATGGCGTCTCAATTTTCAAAATACTGATTTGATTTATTTTTGACGTCTTTTTAAATATGAACTTATTACTTTATTCGAGTTCAAAAAATACCGAAAAACACCTAAAGATTGCAAGACAATTTTGTGACTGTCGTCTAAATTTGTTCTCTTTGTTGGAGGTCAATGATGCTCCCTAAGTGGGACCACAAGGGTCCCAGGGAGCATCAGTAAAGGATTTGGATAGTATGCCATTTTTGATTAAGACAAAATCTTTGACCAATTGTGTTTTTTTTTCACAGTCCCTTATCCACTGCAAATGTAAAGACTAATTTTTGTTTGAAGTTTTAAAAAATAATAATAACCTTTTCATTTGTGATGACTCGTATCACTCATAAATCAAATAAAGACTCTGACTACCCTTCTCAAGCATGAAAATAAATCAAAAAGAAAAAACGATTCTGGTTATTTCACACAGCTTTTTTTGATCAATTTCAGATAGAATTTGAAAACTCTTTCTTCTAATTGTATGTCAGCCGAAAAAGAACAAAAATTACAAATTCAAACCATTTTGTTTAAATTAAGGCTCTTCACCCACCCAACTCGACTTTGCGAAGCTGAAACGAACAATCGACAGCCCATTTCATAAGTTTTGTTTTGTTTTTTTAAACATGTCTCATATATTTTCAAAAGCAATTTATTAAAAATTAATTTTTTTTACCAGAAAATTAAGACCGAAAAAAACCAGATTTTTCAATACTGTCAAAAAAAGGTGGCAAATAGTTTTACCAATGGAATCATAGTATATGATTAGGTACAAAATAGTTTTCATAACCATTGACTAGACGCTTACTCAATTTGAGAAATGTCGTTAATAACTTTTTTGGAAACATAAAAAACGGATAATGGAAAACTTTTCTTCAAACTTATAGAAAAGAATTTTATGAGAAAAACCATTATGAATATCACGTGTAAATGACGAGAGTCGATTCAGGTTACATGCAAAATTTCAGCAGAAACACTCAAGCCAATTTGAGAACGGAGCAATTGTTGCAGAAATTGACAAAGTAGTATTTACACTAATTTTACCATAAATCGTCAAAATTAAAAAAATCACAAAAACTACAAATTTTATCCATTTTTGACTTTTAAATACTCTATACCGACTAAATTGACTATGGTAAGCTCGAATCAACCATCAAAATCCATTTTAAACCATTTTAAAATTTTTAATTTTTTTTCCATCAAAACGTTGAGTCAGAAATGGGAAAAATCAATTTTTTTCAAAAAGTAAAAAAGAGTTGTTCAAAACCAAATTAAAATCAAATCCATCCTTTTGAAACTGCTCAGAATTGTTGTAGTGACTAACGCTTAAAAAACTGCCCATTTTGAGAAATGTCGAAAAAACACTTTTTTCAGCACTTTGAAAAAGTGGAAAAATGGAAAAAATGGTCTTCAAACAAATAGGATGAAAAAGTGATCAGTAAAAGCGTCGATGCCGTGTCAAATCAGGATCGCATGCCAATTTTTGAAACAATCCATCGGGTTTTTTTTAAGAACGAAACCATTTTTTGACAATTTTAATAGTAGTATTTACACTAATTAGTACTATATATGGTCAAAATTCAAAAACACAAAAAATTACAATTTTTAACCAATTTTGACCTTCAAATACTCTATACCCACTAAATTGGCTATCGGGAGCTCGAATCAGCCATCAAAAACCATTTTTAATCACTTTCAAATTTTTTTTATTTTTTAAATCAAAATGTTGAGTCAGAAATGGGAAAAATCAATTTTTTCCAAAAAATCAAAAAAAGTTGTTCCACTTGAATAAACTCACTAAGCCACACTCTATGAACCTGTTCAGAATGGTTTTCATGACCAAAGCCGTAAAAAGTACCCAATTTGAGAAACTTCGAAAAATCACCTTTTAGTTAACTCAAAAAAGTGGAAAAATCGGGTAAAATGGGCTTCAAACCGATAGGATCGAAAAGTGACCTTTATAAGATATGATTGCCGTGTCAAATTAGGGCCGCATGCAAAAAATTAGAAAAATTCAACGAAACGTTTTTGAGAACTCGACAAATTTGGTCGTTTTGTTAAACGTTTAATTTTAGAAATTTTTTGCCCGGAAGGGGCCCCTCCCCCTTCCTAAATGCTTTTTGTGCTACACGCGACCATCTAGGTCAATCTTTTACCTGCGGTGCATCGGTATTTGCAGTGGTGTAAGTTTTGAAGTGTGGCCTGGGGGCCATTGGCTTCAAGGCATGTGGCACTCGCAGAAAAAGAGCACCCGAAGGGTGCTCTTTTCTGCTCGAAAACTCTAGGTCAATTAATTTTTTCTTAACCTTCACATTTTGTCAAACATTTTTTGACTTTTCCTTCTTCATTACTCACTGAGACTATAAGCCATGATCGCTAACTTGCATTGCTGGCTGATTATAATGACAAGTCACTCTGCGCCTTGATCAGTTAACAATGCAAAACATTGTGATTCTTGAAGAAGACTGTTTCGACGAAAACAAGTTTTCGGAAACAGTCCTGTTAACTTATTTTTGATCTCGTTTTTAAATTTATCGACTTTTAGTTGTTTTCAGTAGGCTATTGGACCTGAATTAGGTCCTAAAAGTTAATTTTGTCTCGAAATGATTAGAAGCAATAGAAAAAAAAAACATTTTTTTTATTTGATAAAAATAGTTGAAATAGAAACGTGAAAAATCTCTTTTTTTCAAAAGTCATCAAAAATAGTTCCAATTGAATTGAATCACTAGGCTACAATGTATGAACCTGTTCAGAATGGTTTTCAAGACCAAAGCCGTAAAATTTCCATATTTGGAGAAAAGTAAAAAAAAACACGTTTTTGGTTAACTCATAAAGGTAGATAAATCGGGTAAAGTCGTCTTTAAACATAAAGGATCAAAAAATGAATTAATTAGGGCATACATGTAGTGTCCTCGTAAGGCCGCTTGCAAAAAATTACAACAATTGTGGTAGCCACTTCCGAAAACAAGTCTTTTTTTTTCGAAATTTAGCCAGTTTTATTTGTAGTAAAGTAGTAAAAAGCTACCCGAGAAAAAAAAGTTGTAAAAACCAAAATTTTCATCCAATTTTGACAATTAAATACTCTAAACCTACTAAAATGACTATGGCAAGCTCGAATATGCTATCAAAACTCATTTTTTCTCACTTTTTAAAATTTTTGTTTTTTTGATATAAAATGTTGAGTCAGAAACATGAAAAACCAATTTTTCTCAAAAAGTCAAAAAAAGTTGTTCCAATCAAATTGTTTCAGTAGGCCACGCTTTGTGGACTTGTTTAGAAGTGTTAGCATGATCAAAGCCATAAAATTTCCATATTTAGAGAAAAGACGAAAAAAACACCTTTTTGGTTAATTTTTCCAAAAAAATGACCAAAAAATTAGGAGACGGTCCTGAAAAAAAAAAAATTTTAAAAATAAAGTAACTCTAATTTTTACACAGTTAGACTCCCTAAACAGTCTTCTCTCATCCAATACTAAACAATCTATCCCATTTTTTGGACCCAAATTGAGTTATTGAGTCATTTTAACCAAAAATCGTGTTTCGTTTTTCCGTTTTTGCCCCCCATTTCCCGCCATAAGTCAACATATAGAGTTTTTCTGGCCAAACGGCGTCCAATCGTATCCTTAGAATTGCATTTTGTAGCCGCATGCCAATTTTAAAGAAATTCTGACGAAACGTTTTCGAGATCAGCCCCGATTCCGCCGACAGGGGTATAAGGTTATAAGAAACGAGAACCGGCAGGGACCCTACCCTTGCCTCGCCGTATCTCTGACGCCGAAGCGCGACGACCACCTAGCACCTTCTTTGACCTGCGGTGCGTTAATGTTGGCGGGTGTAAGTTTTGAAGTGTGGCCTGGGGGCCATTGGCTTCAAGGCATGTGGCACTCGCAGAAGAAGAGCACCCGAAGGGTGCTCTTTTCTGCTCGAAAACTCTAAGTCAATTAATTTTTTCTTAACCCTCACACTTTTTCTAACATTTTTTGACCTTTCCTTATTCATTTCTCATTGAGACTATTAGCCATGATCGCTAACTTGCATTGCTGGCTGATTATAATGACAAGTCACTCTGCGCCTTGATCAGTTAACAATGCAAAACATTGTGATTCTTGAAGAGGACTGTTTCAACAAAAACAAGTTTTCGGAAACAGTCCTGTTAACTTATTTTTGATCTCGTTTTTAAATTTATCGATTTTTAGTTGTTTTCAGTAGGCTATTTGGACCTGAATTAGGTCCTAAAAGGTTAATTTTGTCTCAAAATGATTAGAAGCAATAGAAAAAAAAAACATTTTTTTATTCGATAAAAATAGTTGAAATAGAAATGTGAAAAGTCTCTTTTTTTTCAAAAGTCATCAAAAGTAGTTCCAATTGAATTGAATCACTAGGCTACAATGTATGAACCTGTTCAGAATGGTTTTCAAGACCAAAGCCGTAAAATTTCCATATTTAGAGAAAAGTCAAAAAAACACGTTTTTGGTTAACTCAAAAAGGTAGAGAAATCGGGTAAAGTCGACTTTATACCTATAGGATCAAAAAATGAATTAATTAGGGCATACATGTATTGTCCTTGTAAGATCGCTTGCAGAAAATTACAACAATTGTGGTAGCCACTTCCGAAAACAAGTCTTTTTTTCGAAGTTTGGCCAGTTTTATTTGTAGTAAAGTAGTAAAAAGCTACCCGAGAAAAAAAGTTGTAAAAACCAAAATTTTCATCCAATTTTGACAATTAAATACTCTAAACCTACTAAAATGACTATGGCAAGCTCGAATATGCAATCAAAACTCATTTTTTCTCACTTTTTAAAATTTTTGATTTTTTGATATAAAATGTTGAGTCAGAAACGTGAAAAATCAGTTTTTATCAAAAACTAAAAAAAAATTGTTCCAATCAAATTGTTTCAATAGGCCACGCTCTGTGGACGTGATTAGAAGTGTTAGCATGATCAAAGTCATAAAATTTCCATATTTAGAGAAAAGGCGAAAGAAACACCTTTTTGGTTAATTTTTCCAAAAAAAATGACCAAAAAATTAGGAGACGGTCCTGAAAAAAAAAATTTTTTAAAAACAAAGTAATTCTAATTTCTACATAGTTAAACTCCCTAAACAGTCTTCTTTCATCCAATACTAAAGAGTCTATCCCATTTTTTGGACCCAAATTGAGTTATTGAGTCATTTTAACCAAAAATCGTGTTTCGTTTTTCCGTTTTTGCCCCCCATTTCCCGCCATAAGTCAACATATAGAGTTTTTCTAGCCAAACGGCGTCCAATCGTATCCTTAGAATTGCATTTTGTAGCCGCATGCCAATTTTAAAGAAATTCTGACGAAACGTTTTCGAGATCAGCCCCGATTCCGCCGACAGGGGTATAAGGTTATAAGTTACGAGAACCGGCAGGGACCCTACCCTTGCCTCGCCGTATCTCTGACGCCGAAGCGCGACGACCACCTAGAGGTGCTTAACCGTCCCCACCCACCCGACCGATATCAATTTTTGACCTCCCATATGATCCATTAGCCTTTCACCACTGTTTTTTATTCGGTTGAGTAGTAACGGGAGACGGTTTGGACTAAGGACCTTAAAAAAGGATGGAGCAGGTTTTCACTGTGCTATTTAACCTTTTGAGGGTAAAATGGGTTTGATTTTTGATGCGTCTTTGCCCGAAAACCCGGCTTTTAAAAAGAATAATTTTACCCGGCTTTTCTTGTATTTGCTTACCACATTTTCGATCTGGCTCTGGCCATGACGTTGTTTAAATAATGTTCTTTACCGACATTTTTTTCTATAATCAAAAATTTTAACGAATGAAAAGAGAGTGCCAACACCTCAGTGCTATGCATAATAGATTATGAAAAGGAACAACTTGCCTTTGTTTTGTTTATTTTTGATTGTCGTAACGGATGCTCCCCACATGGGACCTCATGGGTCCCAGGGAGCATCCCATAAGGATTAAAGCAAAAGTGCAAATTTACCCGTCAATATGGGTCACTCTTGCAGTTCAACAGTCTGTATTTGAAAAAAAATGAGTCAAAGAACAGTTCAGGGCCGCATGCAAAAAACAAGAACAATCTCACTCATGGGTTCCTGAAATTACTTAAATAAAAATAAAAATATTCAGTATGAGTAGGAGCCTTTAACATAAAATCATTTTTTTTCAAAATGTCAAAAGAAAATCGTCAATCGATACATTTCACTAAGCCGAACTTTATGAAGCTGTTTAGAATGGTTCTTATGACCAAAGACGTAAATATTACCCATTTTGAGAAAATTTGAAAAAATACCTTTTTGGTTAATGCTAAAAATGGGAAAAGTGGGAAAAATGGTCTTAAAAATAAAACTATTATAAAGTGGCATTGACAAACTGTCATTATCTCGTCAATTCATGGCCGCATGCAAAAAATTGGAATGATTAAACGAGTCGTTACTGAGGACGAAACTTTTTTTTAGGAATTTGCCTATTAGTATTTGTAGTAGTATAGTAGTAACTGACAATAGGAAAAAAATTCGTAAAAACCACAATTTTTAACCAATTTTGATATTTTAATACTCTATACCTACTAAATCGACTATGGCAAGCTCAAATAAGCCATCGAAACTCACTTTTTCTCACTTTGGAACAACTTTATTATTTTGTTAAAAAATGTTGAGTCAGAAACGTTAAAAATCATTTTTTTTCAAAAAGTCAAAAAAAGTTTGTCCAATCGATACATTTCACTGAGCAACACTTTATGGATCTGTTCAGAATGGTTTTTCATGACCAAAGCCGTAGATTTTCCATACTTAGAGAAAAGGCAAAAAAAAAAATTTTTGGTTAACTCAAAAAGGTAGATAAATCGAGTAAAGTCGTCTTCAAACCAATAGGATCGAAAAGGGATCTTAATAAGGTATATATGTAGTGTCCTTGTGAGGTCACATGCAAAAAAATTGGAACAATTGTGGTGGCCACTTCCAAAAACAAGACTTTTTTTCGGATTTTGGCCATTTTTATTTGTAGTAAAGTAGTAAAAAGCTACCCGAGAAAAAAAAGTTGTAAAAACCAAACTTTTCATCCAATTTTGACAATTAAATACTCTATACCTACTAAAATGACTATGGCAGGCTCGAATATACTATCAAAACTCATTTTTTCTCACTTTTTAAAATTTTGCTTTTTTGATATTAAATGTTGAGTCAGAAACGTGAAAAATCCGTTTTTTTCAAAAAGTCAAAAAAAGTTGTTCCAATCAATTTGTTTCACTAAAACACACTTTATGAACCTGTTCAGAATGCTTTTCATGTTTAAAGCCGAAACTTTACCCATTTTGAGAAAAGTGGAAAAAACACCTTTTTAGTTACAAAAAAACCATCATTTTTGTTGCAGTTTTTGACAAAACTCAAATTTTTGAGATGAAAAATATTTCCCGAACCTACACAACTGGGATCCCAAAACAGTTTACTTTCATCCATTCCTCATCAATAAACCCCAATTTCTCAACCAAAATAGAGTTATTGAGTCATTTTTACCGATAAACGTGTTTTTTCCCTGTTTTTCCCCCTTTTTCCCACTATAACTCAAAACATAACAAAATTTTGGGAAAACGGGGCAAAAGTGTATCCTTAGAATTTCCATACAAGGCTGCATGCAAAAAATTGGAAAGATTAAACGAGACGTTTTCGAGAACGCAACTTATTTTCCGAAAAGGACAACGTACATTTTGAAAAAAAATTTTTGCCCGGAAGGGGCCCCTACCCCTTCCTAATCGCTTTTTGCGCCCGACGCGCGTCCATCTAGAGGTTTTTGTGGCCCCGCTAAATCAGTGACTCTAGACAAGTAGGTTCCGCGAGAGGGGGGGAGCTAGAGCAGGGGAACGCTAAACGCACTCGCAAAAAGGAGCACCCTCCGGGTGCTCTTTTTTTGCTCGAAAGTCTTGTGAAACGATTTGGATCTGTAAGTATTGGTAGCAGTTACACAAAAAATTTTCTGCATCTTTGTGCTTATAGTCACAAGTGGTTTTCGACAGCTTCTTTAAAACAAGTTTGACATGATCTATCTCTAAATTAGCCTAAATAAAGAGATTTTAGTTTTTTCAATGATTCTTGAAGAGGACTGTCTCAACGAAAACAAGTTTTCAGAAACAGTCCTGGTGACTTAGTTTTGATCTCATTTTTGGGTCTATTGACTTCCATTTAGGATTAGTAGGCTAACGGAACCTATATTATGTCCTAAAAAGATTGAGTTTGTGTCAAAAAGTTAAAAAGCAAGAGAAAAAAAAACATTTAAAAAATTTTAAAAATTTCAAAAATTTAAAAAATTGGAAAAATTGTTCCAAAACACTTGATTTTTTGTTTTGTCATAAAATAACAAGAAACTGACGTAAAATGAACTTTCAATAGTCTATTTTGACTAGTTTTCACGATTCAAGCACATTTAAACTTAATAACAACATTCAAAAACTCACTGGAAAAGTTGTTTTTCGGCAAACGCCCTTTTTGACCACACCTACGAAATCCATAACTTTTTATCTAACAAATATAGAGACTTCGGGTTTTTTGTATTGTATTAAGCATCCTCGAGTCTACCTGTCGCGTGCTAAAATGAACAATTTTTCTCTTTAATTTATCCCGCCATTTCGAAATAGGGCGGTTTTTGGCAATTTTTTGTCCTTTTTAGTCAAAAAAGTCAAATTTACAGACATCTGTCAAAAAAACTGTTATCACATGATAAAGGCAGATGGCCTTTGCAAATCAAATAAGGTCCTGAGTGAGAACAAAATTGCCCTCTAATTGTCCGTGGGGGGAGGAAATCGAAAATTTTCGTTTTTGGCGGGAAAATTTGAAATTTTTCACAAAAACATTTACTCTGCAGACAACGGCCATAGACTAATGTTGGCCTAGCACACATTTTTTGCTTTCATAACTAGGGTCGATTTCTGCCGGGAACATTGATTTTTCAAAAAAATGACCAAAATTTTTGTTGCATTTTTTCAAAAAAATCAAATTTTTGACAAAAATCAAAATTCCAAACCCTACATATTTAAGCTCCCCAAACAGTCTACTTTAATCCATTCCCCATCAATATACCCCATTTTCTCAACCAAAATTGAGTTATTGATTCATTTTCAAGGAAAAACGTGATTTTTCAAATTTTTCACACCCAAAAGCGTCTGACACACCCCGAAGGACCACTTTATTTTCCCAACAGCCCCCATTTTTGTCAGTTTTGTACCAATAGGGGGTTGCATGCCAAAAGTTAGCCAATTCGTACCTGCCATTTTCTAGATCTCGTATAATTCTGAGCTTTTTAACAATAGGTTAACGTAAAGATTTACGAAACGGCCAGGGACCCTACCCTCGGCCTAAATGAATAGAGAAGCCCACGCGGACGCCCACCTAGAGGTTTTTGTGGCCCCGCTATATCAGTGACTTTAGACAAGCAGGTTCCGCCGGAGGGGGGGGGGGGGGGGGCTGGAGCGGGGTAACGCTAAACGCACTCGCAAAAAGGAGCACCCTCCGGGTGCTCTTTTTTTGCTCGAAAGTCTTGTGAAACGATTTGGAACTGTAAGTATTGGTAGCAGTTACACATAAAACTTTCTGCATCTTTGTGCTCATAGTCACAAGTGGTTTTCGACAGCTTCTTTAAAACAAGTTTGACATGATCTATCTCTAAATTAGACTAAATAAAGAGATTTTAGTTTTTTCAATGATTCTTGAAGAGGACTGTCTCAACGAAAACAAGTTTTCGGAAACAGTCCTGGTGACTTAGTTTTGATCTCATTTTTGGGTCTATTGACCTCCATTTAGGATAAGTATGCTAACGGAACCTATATTATGTCCTAAAAAGATTGAGTTTGTGTCAAAAAGTTGAAAAGCAAGAGAAAAAAAAAACATTTAAAAAATTTTCAAAAATTTCAGAAATTTAAAAAATTGGAAAAGTTGTTCCAAACACTTGATTTTTTGTTTTGTCATAAAATAACAAAAAATTGACGTAAACTGAACTTTCAATAGTCTATTTTGACTAGTTTTCACGATTCAAGCACATTTTAACTTAATAACAACATTCAAAAACTCACTGGAAAAGTTGTTTTTCGGCAAACGCCCTTTTTGACCACACCTACGAAATCCATAACTTTTTATCTAACAAATATAGAGGCTTCGGGTTTTTTGTATTGTATTAAGCATCCTCGAGTCTACCTGTCGCGTGCTAAAATGAACAATTTTTCTCTTTAATTTATCCCGCCATTTCGAAATAGGGCGGTTTTTGGCAATTTTTTGTCCTTTTTAGTCAAAAAAGTCAAATTTACAGACATCTGTCAAAAAAACTGTTATCACATGATAAAGGCAGATGGCCTTTGCAAATCAAATAAGGTCCTGAGTGAGACCAAAATTGCCCTCTAATTGTCCGTGGGGGGAGGAAATCGAAAATTTTCGTTTTTGGCGGGAAAATTTGAAATTTTTCAAAAAAACATTTACTCTGCAGACAACGGCCTTAGACTAATGTTAGCAAGGCACGCATTTTTTGCCTTCATAACTAGGGTCGATTTCTGCCGGGAACATTGATTTTTCAAAAAAAAGACCAACATTTTTGTTGCATTTTTTCAAAAAAATCGAATTTTTGACAAAAATCAAAATTCCAAATCCTACATATTTAAGCTCCTCAAACAGTCTACTTTCGTCCATTCCCCATCAATATACCCCATTTTCTCAACCAAAATTGAGTTATTGATTCATTTTCAAGGAAAAACGTGATTTTTCAAATTTTTCACACCCAAAAGCGTCTGACACACCCCGAAGGACCACTTTTTTTTCCCAACAGCCCCCATTTTTGTCAGTTTTGTACCAATAGGGGGTTGCATGCCAAAAGTTAGCCAATTCGTACCTGCCATTTTCTAGATCTCGTATAATTCTGAGCTTTTTAACAATAGGTTAACGTAAAGATTTACGAAACGGCCAGGGACCCTACCCTCGGCCTAAATGAACAGAGAAGCCCACGCGGACGGCCACCCAGGGACCCTACCCTCGGCCTAAATGAACAGAGAAGCCCACGCGGACGGCCACCTAGGGGGCAGGGTTGTGTGGTATATTCTCTACTTTAGTTATTTGCATCGCGTGGGGAAGAATACGAACAGCGCTCAACGCACTCGCAGAAAGAGCACCCTGCGGGTGCTCTTTTTGCTCGAGAACTGTAAGTCGATTTAAATCTTACATATTTCGTCCGAAATTTAACTTTTTTTCTAGTTGTTCTCAGTTAAACTCCCATGATACCTCAAATTGTATTCCTGGAAGGGCATTTTTATAAGTCACTCTGTGGCTCGATCAATTAACTACCAAATACGTTTTGATTTACGAAATGGACTGTTTCAACGAAAACAAGTTTTCGGAAACAGTCCAAATTTTAAATTATGATCCCAAATACAAACAAAGAGAAATCTAATGCGTTGGTTAAACTTACAGAGCCCAGCCCATGTCTTTGTGTTTATTGACTGTTCAAACACATAACAACTATGTTAAAAACAATATTATTAAAATAAAAACAAAACAAATAATCGAGAAAGAAATTTAAGTTTATCAAAAAAATATGCAAAAAAAATCACTTATTTCGTTTTTTAAGTATCACAAAAACCTCAGTTTGAAAAAGATGATACCTGAGAGGCCCGTTTTGACGCGTTACTACAGTTTAGGCACGTTTTGACTTCGCAACTCACAATGATCGATTAACTTTTACGTTTGTTTTACAAACACGCTTTTTTTTACCACAATCAAAATTTCATTACTTCTAAACCTCTTGAATAAATTGATGAAAAGTTTTGCATCAAAACTAACTTGTCAAGGGTTTTTGAGGTATATAAAAACTGTTTCCATTTAAATAATGATTTTTTGGCTAATTTTTGAAAAAAAATTAAAAAGTTTGACAAAAAAAATTTTTTTTTTTTCAGATTTGGCGATCAAAAAGTGCCTTCTATGATGGACCAGCAAAAAATTTGTTTTTAGGTCATAAGTTTGGCTCACTAGGGTATACAAACTGGCAAAATGTTTATAATAAAAAAGTTTAGGAGAACAGTGATTTTTTGAAAAAAAAAGAAAAAAACGTAAAAAAATCAGTTTTTGGCGGGAAAATTCTCAAAAAATCAAAAATCAAGTTTTCTCTCTCTTTACTCCAAGAAATTAATTCGGCCACGACAATCATTTTTTGTGATCAGTAAAAATGTCGAAAAACGACCGGAACATTGACTTTTTTGAAATTTGACAAAAAACTTCAAAAAAACCGCAAAAAAACATCAAAAATCTCGAAAAAATTGCTGAAAAAATTTTGGCAAACAATACACCATTCGATTCCCTTAACTGTGCTTGTGTCCAAAAAAAACATCACTTTTTCGCATTTTCCAAACCAAAATTGATTTATTGGGGCATTTTTGAAAAAAATCGTGATTTTGACCAAAAAAAACGCCCCTTTTTCCCCAAAAAGTGCAACTCATAACATTATTTCGGAAAAACGCCTTCCCAAGTTATATCTTAGAATTTTGTCCTCTACCTACATGCAAAGTTTGAAGAAATTCTATACTGCCGTTTTCGAGAACTTGAATAATTTTTTTATTTTCCTAATTAGGTATTTTTTCTAGTTGACCGGCAAGGAAACCCTACCCTTGCCTAAAGGATTCACAAAGCCGGACCGCGACGACCACCTAGGGGGCAGGGTTGTGTGGTCTATTATTGTTTCAAGGTATTTGCATTGCGGGGAGGCGAATAGGAACAGCGCTCAACGCACTCGCAAAAAGAGCACCCTGCGGGTGCTCTTTTTGCTCGAAAACTAAGTCAACTTAAATCTTTTAGTTTACATATTTTGTCCTAGTTTAATTTTTTTTACTAGTTGTTCACAGTTAAACTCTCATGATACCTCAAATTGTATTCCTGGCAGGGCATTTTTTAAAAGTCACTCTGTGGCTTGATCAATTAACTACCAAATACAATTTGATTCACGAAATGGACTGTTTCAACGAAAACAAGTTTTCGGAAACAGTCCAAATTTTAAATTATGATCCCGAATACAAACAAAGAGAAATCTAATGCGTTGGTTAAACTTACAGAGCCCAGCCCATGTCTTTGTGTTTATTGACTGTTCAAACACATAACAACTATGTTAAAAACAATATTATTAAAATAAAAACAAAACAAATAATCGAGAAAGAAATGGAAGTTTATCAAAAAAATATGCAAAAAAATTCACTTATTTCTTTTTTTAAATATCACAAAAACCTCAGTTTGAAGAAGATGATACCTGAGAGGCCCGTTCTGACGCGTTACTACAGTTTAGGCACGTTTTGACTTCGCAACTTACAATGATCGATTAACTTTTACGTTTGTTTTACAAACACGCTTTTTTTTTACCACAATCAAATTTTCATTACTTCTAAACCACTTGAACAAATTGATGAAAATTTTTGCATCAAAACTAACTTGTCAAGGGTTTTTGAGGTATATAAAAATTGTCTCCAGTTAAATAATGATTTTTTGGTTAATTTTTGAAAAAAATTAAAAAATTTGAAAAAACAATTTTTTTTTCAGTTTTGGCGATCAAAAAGTGCCTTCTATGATGGACCAGCAAAAAATTTGTTTTTAGGTCATAAGTTTGGCTCACTAGGGTATACAAACTGGCAAAATGTTTATAATAAAAAAGTTTAGAAGAACAGTGATTTTTTGAAAAAAAAAGAAAAAAACGTAAAAAAATCAGTTTTTGGCGGGAAAATTCTCAAAAAATTAAAAATCAAATTTTCTCTCTCCTTACTCCAATAAATTAATTCGGCCACGACAATCATTTTTTGTGATCAGTAAAAATGTCGAAAAACGACCGGAACATTGACTTTTTTGAAATTTGACAAAAAACTTCAAAAAAACCGCAAAAAAACATCAAAAATCTCGAAAAAATTGCAGAAAAAATTTTGCCAAAAATACACCATTCGACTCCCTCAACTGTGCTAGTGTCCAAAAAAAACATCACTTTTTCGCATTTTCTCAACCAAAATTGAGTTATTGGGGCATTTTTGAAAAAAATCGTGATTTCGACCAAAAAAAACGCCCCTTTTTCCCCAAAAAGTGCAACTCATAACATTATTTCGGAAAAACGCCTTCCCAAGTTATATCTTAGAATTTTGTCCTCTACCTACATGCAAAGTTTGAAGAAATTCTATACTGCCGTTTTCGAGAACTTGAATAATTTTTTTATTTTCCTAATTAGGTATTTTTTCTAGTTGACCGGCAAGGAAACCCTACCCTTGCCTAAAGGATTCACAAAGCCGGACCGCGACGACCACCTAGCACCCTCTTTGACCTGCGGTGCATTAGTGTTTGCGGGTGTAAGTTTTGAAGTGTGGCCTGGGGGCAATTGGCTTCAAGGCATGTGGCACTGGCAGAAAGAGAACACCCGAAGGGTGCTCTTTTCTGCTCGAAAACTGTAACTCAATTAATTTTTTCTTAACCTCCACATTTTGTTTAACATCTTATAACCTTTCCTTCTTCATTACTCATGGAGACTATTAGCCATGATCGCTAACTTGCATTGCTGGCTGATTATATTGACAAGTCACTCTGCGCCTTGATCAGTTAACAATGTAAAACATTGTGATTCTTGAAGAGGACTGTTTCAACAAAAACAAGTTTTCGGAAACAGTCCTGTTAACTTATTTTTGATCTCGTTTTTAAGTTTATTGACTTTTAGTTGTTTTCAGTAGGCTATTTGGACCTGACTTAGTTCCTAAAAGATTAATTTTGTCTCAAAATGATTAGAAGCAATAGAAAAAAAAACATTTTTTTTTATTTGATAAAAATAGTTGAAATAGAAACGTGAAAAATCTCTTCTTTTTCAAAGTTCATCAATAGTAGTTCCAATTGAATTGAATCACTAGGCTACAATGTATGAACCAGTTCAGAATGGTTTTCAAGACCAAAGTCGTAAAATTTCCATATTTAGAGAAAAGTCAAAAAAAACAAGTTTTTGGTTAACTCAAAAAGGTAGATAAATCGGGTAAAGTCGACTTTATACCTATAGGATCAAAAAATGAATTAATTAGGGCATACATGTAGTGTCCTTGTAAGATCGCTTGCAGAAAATTACAACAATTGTGGTAGCCACTTCCGAAAACAAATCTTTTTTTTTCGAAATTTGGCCAGTTTTATTTGTAGTAAAGTAGTAAAAAGCTACCCGAGAAAAAAAAGTTGTAAAAACCAAAATTTTCATCCAATTTTGACAATTAAATACTCTAAACCTACTAAAATGACTATGGCAAGCTCGAATATGCTATCAAAACTCATTTTTTCTCACTTTTTAAAATTTTAGATTTTTTGATATAAAATGTTGAGTCAGAAACGTGAAAAATCAGTTTTTATCAAAAAGTAAAAATAAGTTGTTCCAATCAAATTGTTTCAATAGGCCACGCTCTGTGGAGGTGATTAGAAGTGTTAGCATGATCAAAGTCATAAAATTTCCATATTTAGAGAAAAGGCGAAAAAAACACCTTTTTGGTTAATTTTTCCAAAAAAAATGACCAAAAAATTAGGAGACGGTCCTGAAAAAAAAAAAATTTTAAAAACAAAGTAATTCTAAATTCTACATATTTAGACTCCCTAAACAGTCTTCTTTCATCCAATACTAAAGAATCTATCCCATTTTTTGGACCCAAATTGAGTTATTGAGTCATTTTAACCAAAAATCGTGTGTCGTTTTTCCGTTTTTGCCCCCCATTTCCCGCCATAAGTCAACATATAGAGTTTTTCTGGCCAAACGGCGTCCAATCGTATCCTTAGAATTGCATTTTGTAGCCGCATGCCAATTTTAAAGAAATTCTGACGAAACGTTTTCGAGATCAGCCCCGATTCCGCCGACAGGCGTATAAGGTTATAAGAAACGAGAACCGGCAGGGACCCTACCCTTGCCTCGCCGTATCTCTGACGCCGAAGCGCGACGACCACCTAGCAGTGTCCTTTACCAGCGGTGCAAAATTTTTATGTGTTTGATTCGTCAGCATTGGCCTGGGGGCCATTAGCTTCAAAACATGTGGCACTCGCAAAAAAGAGCACCCTTCGGTTGCTCTTTTTTGCTCGAGAGTCTGTTGAAACGGTTGAAAATGATGGACTTTGCAAGGTATCACAAAAGCAACGTCACAAAAGTTTCTGTATCTGATTAGTAATGGTCAACATATTTTTGTCATACTTTCAATTACTGAATCTACACCTGATCAGTCTCTAGAGAACTTTAAAACAAAGTAACTTATATTTTCAGTGACTCATGAAGAGGACTGTTCCAACGAAAACAAGTTTTCGGAAACAGTCCTCATATTCTTTTTCGATCCCATTGTCAAGTACGTGGATTTTCAATGGTGACTTATAGCTGAATTGGACTTGGAATTTGTCCCAAAAAGGTTAAGTTTGTCTCAAATTGATTAGAAGCAAAAGAAAAAAAAAGTTTTGATAAAAAAAGTTGAGTCAGAAACGTGAAAAATCGCTTTTTTTCAAAAATTCATCAAAAGTAGTTCCATTTGGAATAAATAAGTAGGCTACAATAAATGAACCTGTTCAGAATGACTTTCATGACCAAAGCCGTAAAATTTCCATATTTAGAAAAAAGTCAAAAAAACCTCTTTTTGGTTAACTGAAAAACGTAGATAAATCGAGTAAAGTCGTCTTCAAACCTATAGGTTCGAAAAAGGATCTAACTAAGTTATATCTGCAAGGTTCTTGTAAGGTCACATGCAAAAAAAATGGAACAACTGTGGTGGCCACTTCCAAAAACAAGACTTTTTTTCGGAAATTGGCCATTTTTATTTGTAGTAAAGTATTAAAAAGCTAACCGAGAAAAAAAGTTATAAAAACCAAAATTTTCATCCAATTTTGACATTTAAATACTCTATACCTACTAAAATGAATATGGCAAGCTCGAATATGCTATCAAAACTCATTTTTTCTCACTTTTTAAAAATTTTTTTTTTTTGATATCAAATGTTGAGTCAGAAATGTGGAAAACCAGTTTTTTTCAAAAAGTTAAAAAAAGTTGTTGCAATCAATTTGTTTCACTAAAACACACTTAATGAACCTGTTCAGAAGGCTTTTCATGTTTAAAGCCAAAACTTTACCCCTTTTGAAAAAAGTGGAAAAAACACTTTTTTAGTTACAAAAAAACCATCATTTTTGTTGCAGTTTTTGGAAAAACTCAAATTTTTGAGAGGAAATTTTTTTCCCACTCCTACATCATTGGGCTCCTAACACAGTCTACTTTCATCCATTCTTCATCAAATTACCCCAATTTGTTAACCAAAATAGAGTTACTGAGCCATTTTTACCAAAAAACGTGGTTTTTCCCTGTTTTTCCCCATTTTTCCCACTATAAGTCAACGCATAACAAAATTTTGGGAAAACGGAGGAAAAGTGTATCCTTAGAATTGCATTTTAGGCCCGCATGCCAATTTTTATCAAATTCTATCCCGACAATTTTGAGATCAGCACTTTTTCCGAGCAAATAGTCATACCGTTATAATTCTTTGGCCGTTCGGGGCCCCTACCCCAAACTCACTAAACAAAGACGCCGAAGGCGGACGGCCACCTAGGGGGCAGGGTTGTGTGGTCTATTCTCGACTTTAGTTACTTGCATTGCGTGGGGAAGAATACGAACAGCGCTCAACGCACTCGCAGAAAGAGCACCCTGCGGGTGCTCTTTTTGCTCGAGAACTGTAAGTCGATTTAAATCTTACATATTTCGTCCGAAATTTAACTTTTTTCTAGTTGATCTCAGTTAAACTCCCATGATACCTCAAATTGTATTCCTGGAAGGGCATTTCTATAAGTCACTCTGTGGCTCGATCAATTAACTACCAAATACGTTTTGATTTACGAAATGGACTGTTTCAACGAAAACAAGTTTTCGGAAACAGTCCAAATTTTAAATTATGATCCCAAATACAAACAAAGAGAAATCTAATGCGTTGGTTAAACTTACAGAGCCCAGCCCATGTCTTTGTGTTTATTGACTCTTCAAACACATAACAACTATGTTAAAAACAATATTATTAAAATAAAAACAAAACAAATAATCGAGAAAGAAATTTAAGTTTATCAAAAAAATATGCAAAAAAAATCACTTATTTCTTTTTTTAAGTATCACAAAAACCTCAGTTTGAAAAAGATGATACCTGAGAGGCCCGTTTTGACGCGTTACTACAGTTTAGGCACGTTTTGACTTCGCAACTCACAATGATCGATTAACTTTTACGTTTGTTTTACAAACACGCTTTTTTATACCACAATCAAAATTTCATTACTTCTAAACCTCTTGAACAAATTGATGAAAATTTTTGCATCAAAACTAACTTGTCAAGGGTTTTTGAGGTATATTAAAATTGTCTCCAGTTAAATAATGATTTTTTGGCTAATTTTTGAAAAAAAATTAAAAAATTTGACAAAAAAAAATTTTTTTTTTCAGATTTGGCGATCAAAAAGTGCCTTCTATGATGGACCAGCAAAAAATTTGTTTTCAGGTCATAAGTTTGGCTCATTAGGGTATACAAACTGGCAAAATGTTTATAATAAAAAAGTTTAGAAGAACAGTGATTTTTTGAAAAAAAAAGAAAAAAACGTAAAAAAATCAGGTTTTGGCGGGAAAATTCTCAAAAAATCAAAAATCAAGTTTTCTCTCTCTTTACTCCAATAAATTAATTCGGCCACGACAATCATTTTTTGTGATCAGTAAAAATGTCGAAAAACGACCGGAACATTGACTTTTTTGAAATTTGACAAAAAACTTCAAAAAAACCGCAAAAAAACATCAAAAATCTCGAAAAAATTGCTGTAAAAATTTTGGCAAACAATACACCATTCGATTCCCTTAACTGGGCTTGTGTCCAAAAAAAACATCACTTTTTCGCATTTTCTCAACCAAAATTGAGTTATTGGGGCATTTTTGAAAAAAATCGTGATTTCGACCAAAAAAAACGCCCCTTTTTCCCCAAAAACTGCAACTCATAACATTATTTCGGAAAAACGCCTTCCCAAGTTATATCTTAGAATTTTTTCCTCTACCTACATGCAAAGTTTGAAGAAATTCTATACTGCCGTTTTCGAGAACTTGAATAATTTTTTTATTTTCCTAATTAGGTATTTTTTCTAGTTGACCGGCAAGGAAACCCTACCCTTGCCTAAAGGATTCACAAAGCCGGACCGCGACGACCACCTAGGGGGCAGGGTTGTGTGGTCTATTCTCGACTTTAGTTACTTGCATTGCGTGGGGAAGAATACGAACAGCGCTCAACGCACTCGCAGAAAGAGCACCCTGCGGATGCTCTTTTTGCTCGAGAACTGTAAGTCGATTTAAATCTTACATATTTCGTCCGAAATTTAACTTTTTTTCTAGTTGTTCTCAGTTAAACTCCCATGATACCTCAAATTGTATTCCTGGAAGGGCATTTTTATAAGTCACTCTGTGGCTCGATCAATTAACTACCAAATACGTTTTGATTTACGAAATGGACTGTTTCAACGAAAACAAGTTTTCGGAAACAGTCCAAATTTTAAATTATGATCCCAAATACAAACAAAGAGAAATCTAATGCGTTGGTTAAACTTACAGAGCCCAGCCCATGTCTTTGTGTTTATTGACTGTTCAAACACATAACAACTATGTTAAAAACAATATTATTAAAATAAAAACAAAACAAATAATCGAGAAAGAAATTTAAGTTTATCAAAAAAATATGCAAAAAAAATCACTTTTTTTTTAAGTATCACAAAAACCTCAGTTTGAAAAAGATGATACCTGAGAGGCCCGTTTTGACGCGTTACTACAGTTTAGGCACGTTTTGACTTCGCAACTCACAATGATCGATTAACTTTTACGTTTGTTTTACAAACACGCTTTTTTTTTACCACAATCAAAATTTCATTACTTCTAAACCTCTTGAACAAATTGATGAAAATTTTTGCATCAAAACTAACTTGTCAAGGGTTTTTGAGGTATATAAAAATTGTCTCCAGTTAAATAATGATTTTTTGGCTAATTTTTGAAAAAAAATTAAAAAATTTGACAAAAAATTTTTTTTTTTCAGATTTGGCGATCAAAAAGTGCATTCTATGATGGACCAGCAAAAAATTTGTTTTTAGGTCATAAGTTTGGCTCACTAGCGTATACAAACTGGCAAAATGTTTATAATAAAAAAGTTTAGAAGAACAGTGATTTTTTGAAAAAAAAAGAAAAAAACGTAAAAAAATCAGTTTTTGGCGGGAAAATTCTCAAAAAATCAAAATCAAGTTTTCTCTCTCTTTACTCCAATAAATTAATTCGGCCACGACAATCATTTTTTGTGATCAGTAAAAATGTCGAAAAACGACCGGAACATTGACTTTTTTGAAATTTGACAAAAAACTTCAAAAAAACCGCAAAAAAACATCAAAAATCTCGAAAAAATTGCTGAAAAAATTTTGGCAAACAATACACCATTCGATTCCCTTAACTGTGCTTGTGTCCAAAAAAAACATCACTTTTTCGCATTTTCTCAACCAAAATTGATTTATTGGGGCATTTTTGAAAAAAATCGTGATTTTGACCAAAAAAAACGCCCCTTTTTCCCCAAAAAGTGCAACTCATAACATTATTTCGGAAAAACGCCTTCCCAAGTTATATCTTAGAATTTTGTCCTCTACCTACATGCAAAGTTTGAAGAAATTCTATACTGCCGTTTTCGAGAACTTGAATAATTTTTTTATTTTCCTAATTAGGTATTTTTTCTAGTTGACCGGCAAGGAAACCCTACCCTTGCCTAAAGGATTCACAAAGCCGGACCGCGACGACCACCTAGTTGTCACTGTCGCCCCGCTCAAAAATTTACTTTTGACAAATAGGTTCCGCGGGGGGCGGAGAAGGGGAACGCTAAACGGACTCGCAAAAAGGAGCACCCTTCGGGTGCTCTTTTTTGCTCGAAAGTCTTGTGAAACGATTTGGAACTGTAAGTATTGCAAGCAGTTACACATAAAACTTACTGCATCTTTGTGCTCATAGTCACAAGCGGTATTCGAGAGCTTCAAAAACTCAATCTTGACATGATCTATCTCTAAAATAGACTAAATTAAGTGATTTTACGTTTTTCAATGATTCTTGAAGAGGACTGTCTCAACGAAAACAAGTTTTCGGAAACAGTCCTGGTAACTTAGTTTTGATCTCATTTTTGAGTCTATTGCCTTCAAATTGAGATTAGTAGGCTAACGGGACCTATATTATGTCCTAAAAAGATTGAGTTTGTGTCAAAAAGATGAAAGGCAAGAGAAAAAAAAACATTAAAAAAGTATTGAAAACTTCAAAAAATTTAAAAAAAATTGAAAATTTTTTCCAAAACACTCGGTTTTTTGTTTTGTCATAAAATAACAAAAAAATGACGTAAAATAGACTTCAAATAGTGCATTTCGACTAGTTTTTACGATTCAAGCACATTTGAACTTAATAATAACATTCAAAAAACCACTGGAAAGGGTGTTTTTCAGCAAACGCCCTTTTTGACCACACCTTCGAAATCCATAACTTTTTATCTAAAAAAGATGGAGACCTCGGGTTTTTTGCTTTGTAAAAACCATCCTAAGGCTCCACCTGTCGCATGCAAAAACCAACAAATTTTATCTTTAAATTTTCCCGCAAATTTGAATTAGGGCGTTTTTTGGCTATTTTTGGTCTTTTTGGGCGATAAAAAGTCAAATTTAGAGACATCTGTCAAAAAATCTGTTACCACATGATAGAGTCAGCTTGCCATGGCGTACCAAATAGTGTCCTGAGTCAGACCAAAATTGCCCTCTAATTGTCCGTGGGGGGAGGAAATTGAAAATTTTTATTTTTGGCGGGAAAATTTGAAATTTTTCAAAAAAACATTTTTTCTGCAGACAACGGTTTTAAACTAATGTTGGCATGGCACGCATTTTTTGCCTTCATAACTAGGGTCGATTTATGCCGGGAACATTGATTTTTCAAAAAAATGACCAAAATTTTTGTTGCATTTTTTCAAAAAAATCAAAATTTTGAGAAAAATAAAAAATCCAAATCTTACATATTTGAGCTCCCCAAACAGTCTACTTTCATCCATTCCCTATCAATATACCACATTTTCTCAACCAAAATTGAGTTACGGGGCCAAAAAGTCAAAAAACGTGAAAAAACGACATTTCACGCCCATTTTCGCCCCAAAAGTACCACACATAATGTTTTTTTCGGAAAAACGTCACTAGAGTTTTCGCCTTATCTCAAAAAGTTTCAGGGTAGTTGGCAAAATTTCAGAGGGATCTGACCTACAGTTTTCGAGAACTTGACTTTTTCTGCAAGAAAAGAATAAAAGGTAAATGTTCCTTCGAACCGACGGGGCCCCCTTCCCCTGTCTCTACTGAACGCCATAGCCGGACGCGGCGGCCACCTAGGGGGCAGGGTTGTGTGGTTTTTTTTTGTTTCAAGGTATTTGCATTGCGGGTAGGCGAAAAGGAACAGCGCTCAACGCACTCGCAGAAAGAGCACCCTGCGGGTGCTCTTTTTGCTCGAAAACTAAGTCAAATTAAATCTTTTAATTTACATAATTTGTCCTAATTTCAATTTTTTTTACTAGTTGTTCAAAGATAAACTCCCATGATACCTCAAATTGTATTCCTGTCAGGGCATTTTTTAAAAGTCACTCTGTGGCTTGATAAATTAACTACCAAATACAGTTTGATTTACGAAATGGACTGTTTCAACGAAAACAAGTTTTCGGAAACAGTCCAAATTTGTAATTATGATCCCAAATAAAAACAATGAGAAATCTAATGCATTGGCTAAACTAACACAACCCAGCCCTTGTCTTTTTATTTGTCGACTGTTCAAACACATAACAACAATGTTAAAAACTAAGTTATTAAAATTAAAACAAAACAAATAATCGAGAAAGAAATGAAAGTTTATCATAAAAGTATGCAAAAATTCGATTAGTTATTTTTTGCTTTGTCATGAAAACCTCAGTTTCAACAAAATGATACTTGAGAGTCCAGTTTTGACGCGTTACTACAGCTCAGGTACGTTTTGAATTCGCAACCCACAATGATCGATTAACTTTGATGTTTGTTTTACAAACATGGTTTTTTTTACCACAATCAAATTTTATAACTTTTGAACCACTCGAGTAAAACAGATGAAATTTTTTGCATCAGAACTAATTTATCAAGGGTTTTTGACGTATATAATAAATGTATCCAGTTATTTAGTTGTTTTTTGGAAAATTTTTGAAAAAAATTAAAAATTTTGAAAAACTAATTTTTTTTTCAGATTTGGCGTTCAAAAAGTGCCTCCTATGATGGGCCAGCAAAAAATTTGTTTTGAGGCCATAAGTTTGTCTCATTAGAGTATACAAACTGGCAAAATGTTTATAATAAAAAAGTTTAGAGGAACAGTGATTTTTTGAAAAAAAGAGAAAAAAACGTGAAAAAATCAGTTTTTGGCGGGAAAATTCTCAAAAAATCAAAAATCAAGTTTTCTCTCTCCTTACTCCAATAAATTAATTCGGTCACGACAATCATTTTTTGTGATCAGTAAAAATGTCGAAAAACGACCGCAACATTGACTTTTTTGAAATTTGACAAAAAACTTCAAAAAAACCGCAAAAAAACATCAAAAATCTCGAAAATATTGCAGAAAAAATTTTGCCAAAAAATACACCATTCGACTCCCTCAACTGTGCTAGTGTCCAAAAAAAACATCACTTTTTCGCATTTTCTCAACCAAAATTGAGTTATTGGGGCATTTTTGAAAAAAATCGTGATTTCGACCAAAAAAAACGCCCCTTTTTCCCCAAAAAGTGCAACTCATAACATTATTTCGGAAAAACGCTTTCCCAAGTTATATCTTAGAATTTTGTCCTCTACCTACATGCAAAGTTTGAAGAAATTCTATACTGCCGTTTTCGAGAACTTGAATAATTTTTTTATTTTCCTAATTAGGTATTTTTTCTAGTTGACCGGCAAGGAAACCCTACCCTTGCCTAAAGGATTCACAAAGCCGGACCGCGACGACCACCTAGAGGTTTTTGTGGCCCCGCTAAATCAGTGACTCTAGACAAGTAGGTTCCGCGAGTGGGGGGAGCTAGAGCAGGGGAACGCTAAACGCACTCGCAAAAAGGAGCACCCTCCGGGTGCTCTTTTTTTGCTCGAAAGTCTTGTGAAACGATTTGGATCTGTAAGTATTGGTAGCAGTTACACATAAAACTTTCTGCATCTTTGTTCTCATAGTCACAAGTGGTTTTCGACAGCTTCTTTAAAATAAGTTTGACATGATCTATCTCTAAATTAGCCTAAATAAAGAGATTTTAGTTTTTTCAATGATTCTTGAAGAGGACTGTCTCAACGAAAACAAGTTTTCGGAAACAGTCCTGGTGACTTAGTTTTGATCTCATTTTTGGGTCTATTGACTTCCATTTAGGATTAGTAGGCTAACGGAACCTATATTATGTCCTAAAAAGATTGAGTTTGTGTCAAAAAGTTAAAAAGCAAGAGAAAAAAAAAACATTTAAAAAATTTTAAAAATTTCAAAAATTTAAAAAATTGGAAAAATTGTTCCAAAACACTTGATTTTTTGTTTTGTCATAAAATAACAAGAAATTGACGTAAAATGAACTTTCAATAGTCTATTTTGACTAGTTTTCACGATTCAAGCACATTTTAACTTAATAACAACATTCAAAAACTCACTGGAAAAGTTGTTTTTCGGCAAACGCCCTTTTTGACCACACCTACGAAATCCATAACTTTTTATCTAACAAATATAGAGACTTCGGGTCTTTTGTATTGTATTAAGCATCCTCGAGTCTACCTGTCGCGTGCTAAAATGAACAATTTTTCTCTTTAATTTATCCCGCCATTTCGAAATAGGGCGGTTTTTGGCAATTTTTTGTCCTTTGTAGTCAAAAAAGTCAAATTTACAGACATCTGTCAAAAAAACTGTTATCACATGATAAAGGCAGATGGCCTTTGCAAATCAAATAAGGTCCTGAGTGAGAACAAAATTGCCATCTAATTGTCCGTGGGGGGAGGAAATCGAAAACTTTCGTTTTTGGCGGGAAAATATGAAATTTTTCACAAAAACATTTACTCTGCAGACAACGGCCATAGACTAATGTTGGCCTAGCACGCATTTTTTGCCTTCATAACTAGGGTCGATTTCTGCCGGGAACATTGATTTTTCAAAAAAATGACCAAAATTTTTGTTGCATTTTTTCAAAAAAATCAAATTTTTGACAGAAATCAAAATTCCAAACCCTACATATTTAAGCTCCCCAAACAGTCTACTTTAATCCATTCCCCATCAATATACCCCATTTTCTCAACCAAAATTGAGTTATTGATTCATTTTCAAGGAAAAACGTGATTTTTCAAATTTTTCACACCCAAAAGCGTCTGACACACCCCGAAGGACCACTTTTTTTTCCAACAGCCCCCATTTTTGTCAGTTTTGTACCAATAGGGGGTTGCATGCCAAAAGTTAGCCAATTCGTACCTGCCATTTTCTAGATCTCGTATAATTCTGAGCTTTTTAACAATAGGTTAACGTAAAGATTTACGAAACGGCCAGGGACCCTACCCTCGGCCTAAATGAACAGAGA